>NC_064631.1:243377563-244627563 GCF_023864275.1 Schistocerca cancellata
TAGGTGCTGGTCTCCAATGATTCAGAGCATAGCATTAGCGAAGTTCTCTGATGTGGAAGACCAGATGGTAGAATACAACCAGCTGCGTTTGCATGAAAATGTCACTGAAATCACAAAAGAATTACTTATACAGTAACGAGGCGGCTCTTGAAATTGTCTCTCTCTCTGGTCCAAAGATGCTAGACAAAACAGTGCAACACATCAGATGTTGGGCTTTATTTCTTAGCTTATAATTATGGAACCTATTAAAAAACACAGGGCAGCATGACAAGACTGGTCGAGATGGAGATCGGCATTGGCTGGTCCACCCCTTTCCTGTGACATCTCATTGCTCAGCAAAATGACCAATGAAGAGGACGTACTACAAAGGGTGCAAAGTTACAATGAGTGAGGCTGGGCTGACTAAGTGTCTCAAAGAACACTGGCTGATGTTCACAGATGTGTGGAATAGCCAACTGATTCTGGATGGACTATATGGATATTGTGTGCTTGCTAATGACCCCGACTTGGACAGTTATGTACAACTAATTACTTTACGCCAAGCTATATGATACAATAACTAGTAAATTATACTGACAATATTCAAAGAGAAGAACAAAATATCAACTGCTACCGAATTAATGAACTGTAAGATGTCAACAACTCCACAAGATTTTGTCTATACACACTAATACAGCAGTACAGCACTGCACTGATTCCCAAGGGCTACTTTGAATCATCTGTTATACAAATTAACATCGAGTACTTTAATGTGCAGATGAAATAGAAACCAATTTGAAATTATTAAGCATATAACCAGAGCCTACCACCCGATTCATGTATGTATTTATTTACTGACAATTCCCATAAACTCCAAAAAATTGATGGGGGGGTGCCTGCTGCTGTTTCGTTCCTTACCTTAAAAGAAAGTGAAACTTCCTGGCAGATTAAAACTGTGTGTCGGACTGAGACTCAAACTTGGGACCTTTGTCTTACGCGGGCAAGTGCTCTACCAACTGAGCTACCCAAGCACGACTCTTGATCCATCCTCACAGCTCTGCTTCCAACGTTACCTTGTCTCCTACCTTCCAGACTTCACAGAAGCTCTACTGCGAATCTTGCGAGACCAGCACTCCTGGAAGAAAGGATATTGCAGAGACATGGCTTAGCCACAACCTGCAGGATGTTTCCAGAATGAAATTTTCGCTCTGTAGCAGAGTGTGCACTGATATGAAACTTCCTGGCAGATTAAAACTTTCTTAAAAGAAAGTATTGCCTGAATCTCTTACGTGATGATTCTGACACTGCTTGTCTACGTAAAAACCTACTGTATCACTGACATTCATCTATTATAGAATCTATAAACATATTCCAGCAGCTAGTGCCAGAATATGTGAATGAATGGAGTGTTTTTCTCTTTTCCCCACTAAGACTGGCTGAAAGCTTATGTGTAAGTGTCTTAATTGTGCCTGTCTGCATCCTTATTGGTAAGCAGCAGCTACCTTTTCAAACACTGTTTATATTCCTTCTCAGAATTTCCATTGTTTCATTAATGGTGGTAGTTATGTATATTGGCAGTGTGCCATTGGTTTGCAAATGATTGTGTGTGTATTGTAAATGATTAATGGATAATCTCATATAAAGATGTGAAACAAATATTAACAAAGAGATAGAGGGGCTGGCCAGTACTTATCTCAGCCTTACTACCGTCCCTGTTTACCTTTCCCTGTTGCTTCATAACCTGGGTTGTGAATAACTGAATCCACTTTCCCTTCTTCCCCTCTTTTCCCCTCTCCCCCCCTGATGAAGGAACAAAGTTCAGAAAGCTAGGAATGTAAATTTTCTGTTCTGTTTTGTGAATCTATCAGCTGTACTGAGCTGAGGTAAGTACTGGCCAGCCCCTCTATCTCTTTGTTAGTATTTATGTGTGCATTATATCATGTATGTAATATGCACTCTGTGTATGGATTATTCTTTGGTGGAGAATACTGTGAGATCTCCATGTATGTAATCATGACCTTTTGGATCTGTATCTATTCAGTATGAAAAAGTTGTTAGGAATGTTGTTAATGAGATATAAGAAGTCAATTGAAATACATGAATGGAAAAGGAATTGTCAAGAGGAAGGAGTCAAATAACAGATCAGTGAAGAGACTCAAAACAAATTATACTGGCTTCCTAATTTATTAATCAGTAATCAAGGTTTCAGTTATGATGGTATGTGCTTCATAGGAGTGTTAGGTGCTGCGGATGAGCCTGCTACACAGTTAAAACCATTTCATGCCACCACTACAAGAGCTTCCAGCTTCACTATTCGGGCCCACATTCCACACGGCAAAGTCCCTCCAATCGACAATATTCTTTGTTCACAGGAGTTTCCACCTCACTTATACAGTCTGTTTAGAATGGAGAACCAAATCATAAATAAAATTCAAACACTTAACATCAACATATAAACTCGTTAATAATCAGAGTAAGAAAAAAATGGTAAGAGAGAATTCATTTTGCCAACGAGATGGTGGACTTGTTGTAAAACATGAATATTATAGATTTGTTTCATTACATTCTTTGTATTTGCTTTGTGTAGTGTAGTGTGCTAAACTGTGTATTTTGCTCCATGGTTGGTCATTGGGAAATGAAACTGAACTGTATCTGACTGAGATGGGGACTTGTGATACCAAGGGCTGCGTAATTGTATGACTGTAGGTGTATGCACTCTAATCATTTCCTGCTTCACTAATATCAGGGTATTTTATAGGTATCAGTCAGTCAGTAGATTGGCCATTTCAATCGCTGTCGTTAGTTCGAAAATTTTCACCATGACATTGGTTCACTGTTGTAGAAATAATTGTTATAAAGTAAGGGGTAACTGTTAGGCATTTTTAATATGTTGAATGTGTTATGGTTGTAACCTACCACCAGTTAAAAATGGTACAACAGGGCAAAATGAATATTCAGCAGCTGATGGAAATTGAGGAGCAGGCCGTGTATAGAGAAGAGGCGTTTGATCCTTTTATACAACTTTTGAATAAAATTCAGTATGTCTGAACACGAGAAAAGGGAGTTATTAGAAGATCTGGAACAGAAATCATCCAACTAACAGCAAACTTTACAAGATTTATCTGAGAGTTTAAAGCCGGAAATATTCATGCAAATGCAAGGAATTCAGATTTCCTTACTTTCTGAGATCGCAAAGGTATGAGCTGGACTCCACAACGAGCTAACCAATTTTCATGCTGCTTTGCAGGGCAAAATACAGGAACTTTCACAGTCTCATTCTGCTCTACTTAAAGGAATTTCTGAAATTAGGGAAACAGTAAGAATTTGCCTGAAGCTGTTAAGAATTTACACGACAAAATGTTGAACTTAAAGCAAGGTTATGGAGACGTAGTTGTTAGTGTTGAAGGATGAACTATCCTAGTTTCAAGTGTGACCCATGAGCAAGACCACACTATAATCCAAAGGTATACAGCACAGAAAGATAAATTCGATGCTTACTTCTGCACCTGGCTGTGCGTAAGGGCAATCAATTAACTGTCAAAGTGCAGGAAGATGTGAATGCTGTTGTTGTGACAATTATATGCCAGAGAATAATTTTGAGGAGGAGATTACCAAAGATTTAAAAGAAGTGAAAATACAGATAGGAGATAATTTTCTTCAATAACAGACTGAAATAAATCAACGTATAGAACCAGTAAATTGTGAATTAGCCAATACAAAGTGAGAGTTGTAGGATAACCAATCTAATGTTAGTGACAAAAGAAGAGGAAATCTGCAACATACCAAGCCATTTATTCCACAGTAGCAGCCGACATTGACCAATCCAAAACAGTCACTCCAATTGTATACAATATGGCAGAGCAGGGAATGACTTTGCCACTCTTATGATGGAGGAGAAACTTGTTAAATACCAGAAATTCAAGTATTCAATCCTTACAAGAAGACAATTTATTTCACTGTGTTCATTCATACATTTACAGGCGTCTTGCCACGAATGTGGACTGAAGCACAAACAATCAGTTATATGAGTGGTTTCATATATGGTGATGGCACATTACAGTAGAGGTCTGAAGATTGGGCATTTTGTTCACTCAAACTCACCTGAGAACAGTGCGCTCAGACACGGCATGCATGAGTGTGAATACTTGGAGCTCAAATGAGGTGCCATGGGGAGGGGAGGGCAGACGTTGCCCGGATTGGCACAGACACTGCTGTGTGTGTGTGTTGCATGGTGTTGCTTCTGTCATCTTTCAATCAGATGACAGAACTACACTCACATCAATTTAGTTAAGCTGTAGATGTATATTCTTGTAAAGTAATGTCTAATTCTGACATCATTATGGTCCATAAGAGAAATTAGCTAGCTGTAAACAATCACAAAATTTGGAAACAGTTTAAAATTTCACAGGAAACTTATGCATCAACTTTTGTAATGATGGTTAGTCTCGAAATGAAAACCCAAGTTGCTGTTTTTTTGTAACACTATCTGCTTTATTGATTCGAAATTACATACGTGAATTTTAGCACATAAGAAGTTGGAAATCCAACACGAACAAAATTGTCTCCTAATTATATTCTCAGTAATTGTTGTAATTACAATGAATTGTCTGTGGAGCGTCTACTCATTTCACATCAATTCTGCTTTGTCTGTGCAAGATAAGTTTCCCTGTTGACTGAAATATCTTTCACCAGCTGCTTTTGAGGTGAGAACAGATAACATTCTTCTTACTAAATTAGGTAGCTTGGAAAATAGACTACTGTCACGCTTCCATCCCTCAAGTGGATCGTCATACCCGCCACTATCCATTTGCGTTGAATACAAATCAGCCTCACTGGTAGAAAATGTATGACATGGTCCACAGTCAAGCCACTCTCAAAGCAGGAACTACATCTTGTTTTGCTGGTAAGTGCAGCTGATGTTGTCTTGGTGGTGCAAAATAAATATTTACGGGTATCACAAAAACTGAGTAAGATATTACTGAGATACCACAATTTTGTTCTAGCTTATGTGAAACTGATATTTTAGCACAAATCTGACACACATCTCAACATTATCACAAACAGCCACCATTTCTAACAATCTGAAGAGTGATTACAGAAAGGTTACTATTCTGTGCACTATTCGAACCAACATCCTCCTCTATGAGACGGAGACAGCACACTTTTCACGCTCATAGTTTCTATAGTTAACATATAACATGAGAGTTGTATTGTGCTGCCAAATAATAGTGACAGTGAAACTGTCATTTTACAATTAAGCACAATTTTCATTTGCAGGACACACAAGGCGTTTTGCACAATAAAATTGGATCTACAGCAATTTAAACATGCCTTTGTATTTTTAGGCATTGTGTTAGTATGACTTCTCAATTTATGCAACCATAACAAAGCAAACTGAACTGTTGCATCTTTGAATGGCTCTAAAAAGGTCACAAGTTCTTTTGCAGTGGTATTATAACAACCAAAAAGTTTTCAATGACACCTTTCTCCGTAAGCATTTCCTTGGTTTTATTGTAGTGTCTAACTACAGACTGTAGCATTCTAAACAACTTTTTCCAACTAGTCTCCGTTTCTCGCTTGAAGATTGTAACAAATTCATATCACCAGTTTATCTTCATCAGTCTTTAATTAAAATCTCTTCCCAACATTGCTGAAATCTCTTCCCAACATTGCTACAACAACTGTCTTCTGCACTCAATAAATTCTTTTGAATCAAGTTTCATTTTCACAGTCTCCTTTCCGTCATGTTCACATGCCTTGATTATGCAGCAGGCAGCTGAGTGGTGATTAGGTAACTAAAGGAGATGGTTGGGCCATTCAAGCACAAAATGCTCGAATGAGTGTCAAGGTAGTCTAGCGCAATTGCTCCCCATGTCCAAAGCAGATGTACTGACATCGGCCAGACTTTCGCAGAACTACAAGCAGCGAGTAATTCGAGCGAGCATAAACGCCACATGCAGACCTCCACATTATGGGCATTAAAGCAGCTGAGTCATTTCATACATTTATTGCAAAATACTAATCAAATGTGATACAGGAGCATTTGCGTCAAGAAGTATTTGAGCCAGAGTCTTTTAATATACCAAAGGGCAATTCACATAGGTATTTAAAAAAATACATTAATAAAATTGAATATTGGATGGAACAAATTGTGGGAAAACATTTATTACAGATTCTGAAGGTCAAGTTGACACCTAAAATTAAAGAAAAGTACATGTGAATGACTCAAATCTGGATGAGTTCTTGTCTGTGTTAGATACTCTTGATATGTTGTAAGAGAACCTGAAGGCAAGTATGCCACAGCCTAACAATCAGGCAAGTTCCACTAATCCAAACAACTATCGCAGATTCAGTTCACCACTGGACGACAGACAGTACCAAAATGTGAGTGGACCGAATTCACTGAATTCCACTGTGAGTAACATATACATTACTGGCAATAGTGAAGGAAATGGAAACTCAAACAATCATAATCACTTCCACAGTAGGAGGCATGAAAGGAGAGTCAGTTGTGGTTATCACACAAATCAAGGAAATCATAAACAGCACCAACATCAACCTGCACTAGCATAAACAATGAGTGGGGGAATAATCCACCGATTATAACAGAGGTGGAGGACAAAAAACAAAATACATGGCAGCTGGAAAAGCACATAGAGAAAATATGCCAAATGCAATAACAATGGGCAAGTATACGTTTGAGAGAGTTGAACATTTCAAGTACAGGGTTATTACAAATGATTGAAGCGATTTCACAGCTCTACAATAACTTTATTATTTGAGATATTTTCACAATGCTTTGCACACACATACAAAAACTCAAAATGTTTTTTTAGGCATTCACAAATGTTCGATATGTGCCCCTTTAGTGATTCGGCAGACATCAAGCCGATAATCAAGTTCCTCCCACACTCGGGGCAGCATGTCCCTATCAATGAGTTCGAAAGCATCGTTGATGCGAGCTCGCAGTTCTGGCACGTTTCTTGGTAGAGGAGGTTTAAACACTGAATCTTTCACATAACCCCATAGAAAGAAATCGCATGGGGTTAAGTCGGGAGAGCGTGGAGGCCATGACATGAATTGCTGATCATGATCTCCACCACGACCGATCCATCGGTTTTCCAATCTCCTGTTTAACAAATGCCAAACATCATGATGGAAGTGTGGTGGAGCACCATCCTGTTGAAAGATGAAGTCGGCGCTGTCGGACTCCAGTTGTGGCATGAGTCAATTTTCCAGCATGTCCAGATACATGTGTCCTGTAACATTTTTTTTGCAGAAGAAAAAGGGGCTGTAAACTTTAAACCGTGAGATTGCACAAAACACGTTAACTTTTGGTGAATTGCGAATTTGCTGCATGAATGCATGAGGATTCTCTACCGCCCAGATTCGCACATTGTGTCTGTTCACTTCACCATTAAGAAAAAATGTTGCTTTGTCACTGAAAACAAGTTTCGCACTGAACGCATCCTCTTCCATGAGCTGTTGCAACCGCGCTGAAAATTCAAAGCGTTTGACTTTTGTCATCGGGTGTCAGGGCTTGTAGCAATTGTAAACGGTAAGGCTTCTGCTTTAGCCTTTTCCGTAAGACTTTCCAAACCGTCGGCTGTGGTATGTTTAGCTCCCTGCTTGCTTTATTCGTCGACTTCCGCGGGCTACGCGTGAAACTTGCCCGCACGCGTTCAACCGTTTCTTCGCTCAATGCAGGCCGACCCGTTGATTTCCCCTTACAGAGGCATCCAGAAGCTTTAAAGTGCGCATACCATCGCCGAATGGAGTTAGCAGTTGGTGGATCTTTGTTGAACTTCATCCTGAAGTGTCGTTGCACTATTATGACTGACTGATGTGAGTGCATTTCAAGCACGACATACGCTTTCTCGGCTCCTGTCGCCATTTTGTCTCACTGCGCTCTCGAGCGCTCTGGCGGCAGAAACCTGAAGTGCGGCTTCAGCCGAACAAAACTTTATGAGTTTTTCTACGTATCTGTACTGTGTCGTGACCATATGTCAATGAATGGAGCTACAGTGAATTTATGAAATCGCTTCAATCACTTGTAATAGCCCTGTACTTGGGCTTGACAGTTACACATCTAAATGATACCTCCTATGAAATTAAGCAGAGATTAATACTAGCCATTAGAGCCTATTTTGCCCTAACAAGACTTCTATCCTCAAGGCTCCTGACTCGTACCACTAAATTAACTACCTATAAATCACTTGTACAACCAGTGCTTACATATGCCTCTGAAGCCTGGACATTAACAACTAAAGATATTGAAACACTGGATGCATTTGAAAGAAATGTGCTTGGATGAATTATCGACCCAATTTGTGAAAGAGGAAGATGGAGGAGAAGGTACAACCTTGAGTTGTATATCATATACAAAGACCAACCCATCAGAAGGATAGTGAAATCATCCAGACTGAGGTGGGCAGGACATGTGGCTCACATGAATGATACAGAATTACCAAAAAGAATATTACAAGGAAAGCCAGGAGGGCAGTGAGGACTTGGTCGACCAAGAGCCAGATGGGATGATTGAGTAATTGAAGATCTTAGGAAGATGGGATATAGAAACTGGAGAGTATTGGCAAAGGACCGAGAGAAATGGAAGGAAATTGCAGAAGAGGCCAAGGCTCATCATGAGAGCCAAGAAAAAAGGAGGAGGACAATTATCCTACCTGGACACAACCAACATTAAATAAATGCGACCACATCTCACCCCCAATGCACTGGTCAAGAATTGGTATATGGGCTGAGGTGGTGGTGGTGGTGGTGGTGGTGGTAGTAGCTTATTTTTATTGATGCTATGGTATAACGATAGGTGAGATATATGTGAGGAACTTTCCCAAGATCCAAATCCATATAAATTCAACTCAACTGAAATATCACAATCCACAGTTCATACTGAAACAGAAGGCTATACTAGACATAGAAGCTTGTATCAATGCAGTCTTGATGGCACTATTCCAAAGGATTCAGGAAAGAGCTGATGTATCCACTCTTTCTGTGGTAAACTGTCAATAGTAGTGGCTGTTGGAGAGAGTTTATGAGTTGTAAAATGGCAGCAACTAAAAATAATGCTGGGTAATGTAACTACATTATGCACATGCCCGGTGGTGCCAAATTTAGTCATAGACTGTGTACTTGGACTCAAATGGCTGAAAGAAAAGGCTCGAGGCTTGAAGAAGATGAAATTTACAAACAAAAGAGTCTCAATCACAGTTAACCTAGCTAAGGAATGCTTGCATGGAAAATACTGTCAAAGATTAACAATTTGATGGATAGATTGAGCAGCTGCAGATAAATTAAAACCATTGCCTGGTGCTACAAAAATATGTGAGCAGACTTGGGCCAAGACTGATGAATCGATTGGCACATCACCTTCAGAGGAAAGAGTTATTAGAACTTTTACTGAAATGTGTCCAGGTTTTTGAGGAAAGGCCTGGCTTAATAAGTGGATAAGTTTGCAATTTGAATACAAAACTAAACTGTAGATACTGCTACACCCACTATGCACTTCCCTGGGCACTTAGATCTGCCACTGACCACTAGATCAAGAGAATGCAGGAATTAAGAAAGATGAAAAACTGTAATGACAAGGACTATGAAGCAGCAAATAGGAAGCCAAGATATCAGGATGATTCAATCACACACAAGATGGAAACAAAAGTACGGTAACTTTAAACACTACTAATTCTATTAAGAAGACTAAGAAAATTCAAAAGGACTTAAAGGGATACTACTCTTGACCAGTTGCTCACAATCTTAATGACATGTAGTTTATTTACCTATTAGGTTTAGCCTTAAGTGGCCAGATTTTAGGTTTTATGTTCAAAGATTCTCCATATGTGAAAAAAAAAACTATTTACTTCTGTATCTGTGTAATTATATATAAGTGCAAGTTTCCAATTAATTAAGTTTTAGGAGTAAGATGAGAAAGATGTTGATCAATTCAAAATAAGAGAATATTTAGTATTGTTTAATCATGTTGTTACAACCTACTAGTTATAATGAAGTTTTTTTTATTAATTAATCTATGAGAGTTTTCAATTAGAAACTAGGTTGATGACCTAGTGAACCAGTTTTCCATGTGTGGTAGTTACCTCACCAGTGATCTGTACGTGAGTTGAATTCATAATCAAACAATGGAAAACCCAGGCTGGAATGTAACAATATTATGAGAAGGAAAGTTGCTACTCATCATATAGCGGAAATGCTGAGTCGCAGACAGGCACACTTAAAGCTTTTGGCCAATGGCCTTTGTCAACAATAGACACACATGTGCACACATGCACTCACGCAAACCCAACTAACACACACGACTGCAGTCTCAGACAACTGAAACCACACTGTGAGCAGCAGACCTGATGCATGATGGGAGTGGCGAATGGGTGGGGAATGAAGGAGGCTGGGGTGGGCAGGGGGAAGGATAGTATGGTGGGGATGGCGGACAGTGAAGTGCTGCAGGTTGGGTGGCAGGCAGGGGAGGTGGGGCAAGTAGTGGACAAGGTGAGAAATAGAAATAAATAAATAAATAATACTAAAATAAATAAAAAATAAAAATCCCCGCAATAGCCTCCTCCTTTCCCCAATCCAGCCACCACTCCAATCATGCACCGGTGATGCTGCTCGCAGTGTGGTTTCAGCTGCCCGAGACTGCAGACTGTGTGTGTGTGTGTGTGTGTGTGTGTGTGTGTGGGGGGGGGGGGGGGGGGTGTCTATTGTTGACAAAGGCCATTGGCTGAAAGCTTTAAGTGTGAAAATCTTTTTGTTGTGCCTATCTGCGACTCAGCATCTCCACTACATGGTGAGTAGCACCTTTCTTTCTCATAATATTTGAATTTACAAGAATGATAATTTACTGATCTGTACTTTAGTTACATGAGCATGTTAATTGGATCTCTGGTTGTTTTGGTTATGAATTTTTTTGTGATTAGGCTTCAGAACCTATCCCCAGTACTAGTGAATGGTCACGATATGCGTGTGTACAAGTGCTTGCCTTAGTCCATTGAAATCAAGTATGCAATGAATAGATTACAACCTAATTCTTGAATGTACAATTTGTGTGTCTATCAAGCAAAAATAAATTGACTGATGTGTGTAAACTGAACTCTACATTTGTAACAGTAATCTTATTTGGACTTCAATGTGTATTGCTTGGTGTGAGATTATACACGGACACATCTGTTATGCACTTACGCGTGTGGTTTAGTTGAACATTTAACCAACAAGAAATGATCTGAGGACTTATTTACTAAGTTGAGTCTTAATGTCTTGTGAACAATGCAAATTATACATATATTTCATGAAATCTCAACATGAATGCTGCTGTGGATGTCATTTGACGAGTATATTCCAGAATGTTCACACTGTTGTACGCTGCCATGGCGTAAGAAAGATGTTACAACTTGAGCAGACTAGTGACTGATGCTAGTAAGGTTCTGTATCTACACGAATTGCTTGAATCTGAATATCTCTAGACTATGACTGAATAGAAATGAAATGAAAGAGAACACAGGCCAGTTCTTCACAGGGATGTTATTGTCGTGTAACCACTCTGCCACAGGCCACGCATTAAGAACAGGTGTTCGATCATGTTGAAAGATACAGTCGCCATACCCTAATTGCTCTTCAACAGTGGGAAGCAAGGAGGTGTTTAAAACAACAATGTAGGCCTGTGCTGTGATAGTGCCACGCAAAACAACAAGGGCTACAAGCCCCTCCATGAAAAACACGACCACACCATAACACCACCGCCTCCAAGTTTTACTGTTGGCATACACACGCTGGCAGATGACGTTCACTGGGCATTCGCCATACCCACACCCTGCCACCGGGTCGCCACACTGTGTACCATGATTCATCACTCCACATGACATTTTTCCACTGTTCAATCGTCCAACATTTATGCTTCTAACACAAGCGAAGTGTCATTTGGCATTCACCGGCATGATGTGTGGCTTATCAGCAGCCGCTCGACCATGAGATCCAAGTTTTCTCTACTGCCAAACTGTCATAGTACTTGCAGAGGATACTGATGCAGTTTGGAATTCCTGTGTGATGGTCCCCTCTTCAACTGTCGGTGGTCCCTGTCAGTCAACAGACGAGGTCAGCCTGTACCTTATGTGCTGCACGTATCCCTTCACGTTTCCACTTCACTACCACATCAGAAACACTGGAACTAGAGATGTTTAGGAGTGTGGAAATCTCGCGTACAGATGTACGACACAAGTGACACCCAATCACCTGACCACGTTTGAAGTCCATGAGTTCTGCAGAGCACTCCATTCTGCTCCCTGACAATGTCTAATGACTACTGAGGTCGCTGATATGGAGTACCTGGCAGTAGGTGGCAGCACAATGCAACTGATATGAAAAACGAATGTTTTGGGGGGTGTCAGAATACTTTTGATCACTTAGTGCAGGACTTCACAACATACGTGCTCGCGGAGCAAGCTGTGAGCTGCAAGGCGCGAGCACGGAGCAGCGCGAGCAAGCTACCCCCACTACCGGATCAGAGCGGAGAGTGGGGAAAGTCACGTGGGGCACACAACAGCTGCTGCCAGTCTATGTAAATCCGCGGCCACCTGCAGGGATATCACTCACGAATTATTACTGCAACAAATAAAACAAGTAAAGGAGAATGTACACATGCCACATAATTTTATTAGCTTAGTGTATACCTCTACATTCGCATTAATTTGTGAACTGTTACACAATAAAAGGTGTCACTGAAGTGTGGGATTCTCGGTTATCTTGTACTTTTTGCCCTTTACAATTGCGTCTATGTTCGGAGTAATTGTTCTTGTGCATTTTAGGCGCAGCGTGCAGTTTAAATTTTGATCAGACAATGCGTTTCTCAGGCGCATCTTGTTACATTTCATTGCAGAGAACAGTTGTTCACAAACATACGTGGAACCGAACATTGATATTATTGTAGCCGCCAGTTTGTGCAAACGAGGAAATCTATCCTGAGGGAAGTGTCTGTAGAATTCCAAAATGTTTTTCTTGTTCTGAAATTTGTGTCTGTATTCTCTGTCACACTGCAGGTCAATAATTTCTTGCTGCAGCTCAGGACGAATCTCTTCAATATTCGCTGAATATGGAGAGAACAGATCAAAATCACTGTCTAGTGCTGTCAGATCTTGAAAGCGCTGATCAACTAAACTATGTGAATAACGTTCACAGTCTTTGTGAACATCTTGCATGGATGATAATTTAGGAAAATGAGCTAGGTTTCCTGTTTCCAGCCGACTCACCCAAAGTGTCAATTTCATTTTAAAAGCTCGTATTCGATCTATGAAATGAGTAATTAGCAGATATTTACCTTGTAGTAAAATGTTCAAAGTATTCAGATGGCTAGTTAAATCTGCTAAGAACGCGAGATCACATTCATACGTGCGCGCGCATTTCCCCTCCCTCCCTACTCCGCGACCTTGCAGCTGCTCGCGAGCACGTGCCTGAGCAGACGTGAGTACTCGCGCTCAAAAGCGGCCAGTTGTTAAGTCCTGACTTAGTGTATATTAGTACATAGCGTACAAACCGCCAGCAACAGTCAAGATTTTCTTCTTCTTATCGTCCACACTTTCCAATATACAAACTACTTTCGAAGTGCCAAAATGTACTACAATAAATAAAATGTCTATAAAATGCATCACTATGCAATGTACTTGCAGTGAGACAGTCGCAGTTCCTGAAGTCCATCGCCCATGGCCTATAGCACCGCAGTCCTGGGTCCATGGATAAACCATGAGAATCCACTGCATCATGCCACACACAGACAGGTATTAGACCTTCTGGTGACAAACAGGCCAGAACTATTTGAAACAGTTAACGCAGAACAGGGAATCAGCGATCATAAAGTGGTTACTGCATCGATGATTTCAGCCGTAAACAGAAATGTTAAAAAAAGGTAGGAAGATTTTTCTGTTTAGCAAAAGTGACAAAAAGTAGATTTCAGAGTACTTGATGGCTCAACACAAAAGTTTTGTCTCAAGTACAGATAGCGTTGAGGATCAGTGGACAAAGTTCAAAACCATCGTACAATATGCATTAGATGAGTATGTGCCAAGCAAGATAGTAAGAGATGGAAAAGAGCCACCGTAGTACAACAACTGAGTTAGAAAACTGCTGCGGAAGCAAAGGGAACTTCACAGCAAACATAAACATAGCCAAAGCCTTGGAGACAAACAAAAATTACACGATGCGAAATGTAGTGTGAGGAGGGCTATGCGAGAAGCGTTCAATGAATTCGAAAGTAAAGTTCTATGTACAGACTTGGCAGAAAATCCTAAGAAATTTTGGTCAAAGCGGTAGTTGGATCAAAACAAAATGTCCAGACACTCTGTGACCAAAATGGTACTGAAACAGAGGATGACAGACTAAAGGCCGAAATACTAAATGTCTTTTTCCAAAGCCGTTTCACAGAGGAAGACTGCACTGTAGTTCCTTCTCTAGATTGTCGCACAGATGACAAAATGGTAGATATCGAAATAGATGACAGGGGGATAGAAAAACAATTAAAATCACTCAAAAGAGCAAAGGCCGCTGGACCTGATGGGATACCAGTTCGATTTTACACCGAGTACGCAAAGGAACTTGCCCCCCCTTCTTGCAACGGTATACCATAGGTCTCTAGAAGAGCGTAGCGTTCCAAAGGATTGGAAAAGGGCACAGGTCATCCCCACTTCCAAGAAGGGACATCGAACAGATGTGCAAAACTATAGACCTATACTTCTGACGTCAATCAGTTGTAGAATTTTTGAACACGTATTATGTTCAAGTATAATGACTTTTCTGGAGACTAGAAATCTACTCTGTAGGAATCAGCATGGGTTTCGAAAAAGACGATCGTGTGAAACCCAGAGACTCAGAGGGCCATAGACACTGTTTCCCGGGTAGATGCCCTGTTTCTTGACTTCCGCAAGGTATTCGATACAGTTCCCCCACAGTCGTCTAATGAACAAAGTAAGAGCATATGGACTATCAGACCAATTGTGTGATTGGATTGAAGAGTTCCTAGACAACAGAATGCAGCGTGTCATTCTCAATGGAGAGAAGCCTTCTGAAGTAAGAGTGATTTCAGGTGTGCCGCAGGGGAGTGTCATAGGACCATTGCTATTCACAATATACATAAATGACCTTGTGGATAACATCAGAAGTTCACTGAGGCTTTTTGCGGATGATGCTGTAGTATATCGAGAGGTTGTAACAATGGAAAATTGTACTGAAATGCAGGAGGATCTGCAACGTATTGACACATGGTGCAGGGAATGGCACTTGAATCTCAATGTAGACAAGTCTAATGTACTGTGAATACATAGAAAGAAAGATTCTTTATCATTTAGCTACAATATAGCAGGTCAGCAATTAATTCCATAAATTATCTGGGAGTAGGCATTAGGAGTGATTTAAGATGGAATGACCATATAAAATTAATCGTCGGGAATGCAGATGCCAGACTGAGATTCATTGGAAGAATCCTAAGGAAATGCATTCCACAAATAAAGGAAGTAGGTTACGGTACACTTGTTCGCCCACTACTTGAATACTGCTCACTGGTGTGGGATTCATACCAGATAGGGTAGATAGAAGAGATAGAGAAGATCCAACAGAGAGCAGCGCGCTTCGTTACAGGATCATATAGTAATCGCGAAAGCGTTAGGGAGATGATAGATAAAACTCCAGTGGAAGACTCTGCAAGAGAGACGCTCAGTAGCTCAGTAAGGGCTTTTGTTGAAGTTTCGAGAACATACCTTCACCAAGGAGTCAAGCAGTATATTGCTCCCTCCTACGTATATCTCGCAAAGAGACCATGAGGATAAAATCAGAGAGATTGGAGCCCACAGAGAGGCATACTGACAATCTTTCTTTCCACAAACAATACAAGACTGGAATAGAAGGGAGAACCGATAGAGGTACTCAAAGTACCCTCCGCCACACACCGTCAGGTGGCTTGCGGAGTATGGACGTAGATGTAGGCAGACAGATTGGTGAGATTAGATCTGATAGGCAGGGACTGAGCATTAATGGGAAACAACATGCTTCAGATTGGCAGGCCCCATCTATTAGAGATACGTACAAAAATGGCCTGCGGTTTCACTTGTTGCACAATTCCACTCGTGTGGCCACCTATTCATGAGTCACAGACACCATGTTGATAAAATGAGACTGCAGTGATCAATCCATGCAATAGATAATTTGCGCGAATACACTGAGAATCAATACTAATGAGAAGAGGTAGCAACTCACTGTAAAGATGATCACTGAGCTGCAGACAGGCTTGTAAAAAAGACAATAACACTCTCAGAATTAAATTTTCGGCCATAGCCTTTGTCAAAAAATGAAAGAGCGCGCGCGCGCACACACACACACACACACACACACACACACACACACACACACACACAACTTACATGACATTTGCTCATTATGTAAAGAATAGCTGTTACAGTGAACTGCTTTCATTGTTTTCGTAAATAAAAAAAATACATAATTTTATACTACGTAGTAAGGAAGAAAGGAATATTAGGGTCAATAACAAGGTCAGGTGGAGTCCAAGTATGGTAGAGCAAGATGAGATAAAATTAGCAATATCATTTTCAAAAGAACCATTCCAGCATTCATCACAAACAGTTTAAGAAAACAGTCAAAACCTAAATTTGGGTGGTATGGGGGTATTTGAACCCTGCTTCTCTAGAATGAAAGTCCAGTGTCTTATTTACTATATCCCCTCACTGAGTCTTATGGTGGTATATCATTATAGTTTTCCATGGCTGATTCTAGGTCTAGTTAATTATTGCCAATTTCTGAACTGTAATATATTAGTTGCTGTTTAACTATTGATAATTGGCCAATGTTTGTAGACTTGCCTGCACTCCATAACAAGAAACAAACCACTCCAATAAAGTAGATGCAATTATAACAAATTCCAGCAATTCAGATGCAGTACTGTCAAATATTTTCAGTTAGGGGTGTTTGACACATCACTGTTTTCAGAGAGTGCACAAGCAATACTCACAGCACAAATCTTGATTCACATCAAATTTAGATAAAATAATCAGAATTATAACAAACAATACAAAAAGAAGTCACACTAAAAATGTATGTGAAAATAGACAATCAAAGCAAAGATCACTACTGTAATGTGCACTTTGCAGAAATACATGACCACTTTCAGGCAAACTGTAATGAGTTATTAGATACGTGAACCTGAGTGGACATTACTTATGTTTCATGCTTCTACACACAAATCACACTACAAAGGGTACAGGCAGCTACATACCACAGGCATCATAATAGAGATACGTTACCCAGAAAATTAACCCCACCACTGCAGGCACAATGAGGGCTGTGGTGTAGTGACCCAGCCATGCAAAGTACATTGTGATCTTTACTCCAAAGTAATTGCAGATATCATCTACAACAAGAGAAACATATGAGACCTGTGGCCTTGAAGTCTTAATGATATTGTCATAAATGTCTTATCTGAAGAGGTGGAGTGGGGGTGTGAGGCAGGGAGTGGAGATATGAGGTGTAACAAAGATGTTACGAGCACAGTTAACGCTCTTCTAGCTTTCACAGTATGTAGTTACAGCAGGTTAGTCATGTTAATGAATCTCATGAAATGACTGATGCTGAACTCTTCCAGGATCCACTAAAGCAGTATATCTACAGACTTCATGATTAAGGGAAGGAAGATTAGGGTTTAACATTCTGTCATGAGATGACAGAATTTCCATTATTTGTTACAAAGAGATTGGTTTATAAAGATAAATATTTTTGATGAAAATGTGAACAAGAACTACCTTGTTGATAAGCAAACAGAGCTCCAATATTGTATTCACTACAGCTGAGCTAATAAATCAACTAAAATAATTTTAGAACAACTGCATATACAGCTCCAGCTCCACAAAGAGAGGTTGTACTGAATACTTTGTACCACACCAGTTCACAGAATCAACTATATAGATCTTTGCTGACTAATTTCAGAAATCAGCAGAGAGTTCTTCAAAGCAATCAGTACTCAGATTACCACATCAAGTGAACATTGTAGCCAGAATCACAAACAGTTGTGGAAGAGACCAAGGTCAACAAAGAAAAAGAAAATCTCATAGTTACCTCATATTGGCCGAAGCTATGAACAAATCTGTAAACTGGTATGGAAGTACTCAATGTATATCACTCCCATCAACAAATATAAAGCATATATTTTGTAATGTCAAGGACAATATTTGCCCTCGATAAATGTGTCTACTGCATTCCATGCCAATGTAGCATGTTACCATACATCTGGTAGGCAATTAGCATAGTTGAGGGAAGGGAGTAAGTTTGTAATAGATATCATAAACATGCCCAAGTGAACCATGTTAGGCAATGAGCTGTCTCTGAGGAGTGCCATCATAAAACAAGTGTAACCATAAAACAACATTTGTTAAGATTGTTATCATGCCAACTGACAAAAAAATTTACACCCAGTGTACTGTGTACTGGTACAAATAAATAGTGGCTAGGTGTCACAATGTTATGCTCTACTTGGAATTCAGCTACGAGTATGCTACAGCACTTTACAAAGATATCTGCTCATCGTGCGTCTGCCAGGTGATCAGCAGTGTGTGTGTGTGTGTGTGTGTGTGTGTGTGTGTGTGTGTGTGTTTTGTGTTTGTGTGTTTTATGTTCCACATTGAGCCTTCAAACATTACGTATGACAATTAGTCTTCATGAGTCATGATATAAGTATAATTCTCTGACACATTGTAAAGACTGTTTGCAGTGTCCCTGATGATGTAACTGGTTGTGTCATAATAAATATTTTTAATACAGCTGTGGTAGTTCTTATTAATATTAAACATAACTTGGTCAGCTGTAGAAATATTGTGCAAAGAAAAGGAATTATTAAGCTACCCAGAGATATGCCTTTTCATGCGTTGTATTGGATAAGCCTCAGAAATCAGTACAAATCCACAACAACACTTTTTTTCCATTGTAAAGTATTCTACACATTTTTACTGATGGTAAAGAAAAGATGAAAATGGGCAGTGGCGGCTTGTGCAAAATTTTATCAGTGTGCTACAATGTGGAGGCCTACAGCCTTTTCATTTGTAAGAATAGTAATCTTAACTAAATTGATTACGTAAATTTTGTGTACATAAAGTGAGCTGTTTAAATATATTAAAATTTTATACCTAATCATTTATAATTATGGGGAATAATATAAAATGAAAGAAAAAATGATGGAACTTGGGGGAAACGAATCTCCAGCTGTTGACTTGCGAGTCTGTGATATTAACCACATGGCTACCATGCCATTACGAGATCTATCACTTGATATTTCCTTATATTCTATGAGTAAATCTTTAGAGAGCATTTTACCTTTCCTTTTTCATGTAGTTTGAGACACACTGGTATGCTTCATTCCATGTCCTCCTGTTAGATATATGTATAGAGAAGATCTATGTAACTCTTTAAATATCACTTTCTCCTCCTAGGATCTAATGGAAAAAGGCCTTTTCAGCAGACCATCTACAGAAAACACTTTCATATTGAAAGCTGGTGGCATTTTCCATTTTTGCTGTGTAATTTTCAAGTGATTTTGTGGTTCTGCAATAGAAAAGTATGCTTACATAATGAAATGTCAGCGTAATTAAATTTGAGTTTTCTATTTGTTTTGGTTTGGAAATGCTGTCTTGTTGGTTTGACAGCTTGATATTTACATTGATAACTTTAAAAACCTTTGCAATTGTCAAGCTGTCAAACCAGCAAGACAACATTTGTGAACCAAAACAAACAGAAAACACAAATTTAAAGACACTGACATTACATTATGTAAGGTATAGTTTTCTATTGTAGAAACACATCACTTGAGAATAGCCTAGAAGTCAAACTAGTCATGACCAAATAAAATTAATACAGCAAAAATGGAAAATGCCACCTTCTTTTAGTAAATTCACTGCTGTGGTAGCTGCTCAAAAAAGAACCTTTTATACTAAATCTGCTCATATACCCACTTTTTTATGATCACCTATAACCTTTTGACTTACAAGGATAGTAATTTAACTAAACTGAATATATTAACCCATTAACTGATCATTTTTTTTAAAAAATTTCCTGAGAAATTCTGTTTATTTGTGTAAGACGTTTAAACCTGACATACCACTTTTATCTACAGAATACGTTTCTCAAAAGTATAGCAGTTTTTTTCAGAAAGCCCCAAATGTGGATCGTGGCAGATGACATGAAAAAAAAAGGAATAATTGGAAACAAATTTTATTTGCAATAATATTTTACAGTTTTGTTTATTATTGATTACTTAGACATAAATTAAATTACATTTCGTATGAACTCCTGTTTTAATTTGTGTAAGTAAAAAACTTATTGATGCCACTGTTCCATACATTCCATATGTAAGCCTACATTATATATATATATATATATATATATATATATATATATATATATATATATATATATATATATATATTTATTTAAAAAGAAAGATGATGAGACTTACCGAACAAAAGCGCTGGCAGGTCGATAGACACACAAACAAACACAAACATACACACAAAATCTAGCTTTCGCAACCAACGGTTGCCTCGTCAGGAAAGAGGGAAGGAGAAGGAAAGACAAAAGGATATGGGTTTTAAGGGAGAGGGTAAGGAGTCATTCCAATCCCGGGAGCGGAAAGACTTACCTTAGGGGGAAAAAAGGACAGGTATACACTCGCACACACACACATATCCATCCATACATACAAGACACAAGCAGACACAAGCAGACATATATATATATATATATATATATATATATATATATATATATATATATATATATATTTTTTTTTTTTACACGTTCCTCTTGCATATCACAAATTTTCTTTGTTTTCCCTCACAGGTTCTTTCTAGGTAATGTCCCAATGGATTTTTTTCTCACTGTTTCTGGGTCTTTTTCCGCAGTGATGGTCTACCAAGACTTTTAGGGTTAAAAATAGACTGTGTTTGTATGTAGCCTCTAGTTATTTGCCTCCTAACTCTAAAAGGGGTATATTGCAGTTAGCATGACATTATAATACATAAGCATTGACTACTGCAGTATCAATTATGTTTGTGAAAATGGGAAGTACCATTTCTTTCCACGTATTTTTATTCTATATTTACTTATATACCAGTCAAGTTTGTCCACTCCACCCATGAATTTATTGTAGAGATGTATACAGAGAGGCTGGGGTATTTGCATATCTTTTTTTCTCCAATCTGGACCGTCTACTTACTTTCTTCTTTGGATATATTCCTTGATGGTTTGACAAGACTTGTACACATTTATTCTCTTTCCATACAGCACAGAATATTTTGTTTTTGACATCAAATCTGTAATCCACAGCTCCACAAGGTTCCTCTCTGAATTCATTATCTGACTTGAGAGAGCATTTATTTATATGGTTTGATCAAACTGTCCCTGTTGCTGCTACATTTTGGTCTGTTAAGTTTTTCATTAGATCAAAACTAGTGAAATAATTATCAAAAAAGAAAATGTGGTTATAGGGATTGTTCACCATAGATATTTTGCTCATTATATCTGATGCACCCAAACCTTGCACCTCACTGTCATCATTCATTTTCCCAGTGTACAATTCTGTATGAAAGCAGTATCCTGTTTCTGCATAACACATTGTCCACTGTTTGAATCCAAACTGTATGGGTTTATCCCAAATAAATTGTTTGAAATAATGATGCCCATAATATCTGACCATCTACTCATCAATGCTTATACTTCTTGAAAAACACACCAAACTTCATATAATTTTGATTCATTTTGTCAATGAGGGGGCATATCTTGCAATCTGCAATTGCCAAATTATTATCTGTCAGTTTAGAATTGTCATTGAAGTGCAAATTTTTCTTAATTTCTAAATACCTGTGTATGGAGAAACATTTTCTGACACTTCTAATGTTTAAGTCTTCATCTTCGCACCAATACATTTGCTGCTGAGGCAAAGAATGGTAATCTGTAAGGCATAAAAAGCCTACAAATTTTCGAAGACAGCCTACCAAATACGTAAATCCATGCCCGTTATTCTGTGCAGAATATGCAACACTTTCTTTGACAGTGACATTCATTATTTCTTGGTCAAATAGCATTTTGAAAATTCCGATCACTGATTTTCCTTTGAAAGCAGTTACTTGTTCCACAGCTCTGTTTTTATCGTCATTATGCCCAAATGTCTTTTCGTAATCAAGCTGAACTTTTTGCTAATTGGAAACTATTTTAACCATTTTCAAGTCTAACTTCTTTGACCATTTGGGCCATGAAGTACTAGGGTCTTTTTTGGCCAGAGGTTCTGTATCGGTATTGGCAACTGCAATTGCCTACCAGGAACATCATTAGGATAAGTGTGTTCCAAAATGTCGTCATCAAATTCTTCAGCATCGGAAACATGACCCACATTGTCAGGGGGAAGTTGTACAATACCTATCACACCATCACTATCCTTGGTGAGAAAGTTAGGATCATTTATCATATCTTCTACTTCGGCTAGTGTGAGGAACTTTCTGGTTCCCATATCTAAAAATAAATGAAAAATATAAGATACAATGATTGTGATTGTATGAAAGTACTTCGTATCAGCCACAATCCCCAAATGGATATCGCTTTAAAACATGTAATAAAACAAACTTTACTAATAATAAATGAACAAAGAAACATTTGTAGCTACTGTAACCTACTAATTTACAATACGATCGCATCATTTGATGAAATAATAAAAATAATGCAAAAATAACAGTTGAAAATTATGATATTTGTATACACGACTTACCATCTGATTTGTGGTTTATTCAACTTTATACAAGAAACCAAACGCAATATTTTGATTCTGCTCTGTCACTCACTTCAGTTAGACTTGTCAAATATTATAAGCTATTCAGCATTAAATCAAAGACACTGCTGCCAACTGATGGGGAAAAAACACCATCCGGTCCCCAAACGGGGATCATGGCAGTTAATGTGTTAATCTTATGTACATACACTGAACTGTTAAAATCTCTTTAAATTTTATAATTAATTGTTTAACACTGCAAGAAATTAAAAAAAATGTTGGTAGCACTAGGAATCGACCCCCAGATCAACAAATTACCAGTCAGTGCAGCTAACCTTTGTCCATGGAGCTATTACTACAGGCGTCCCTCAAACATCCCTTATACTCTATGCTTGCACAATATGTCATACACAATTTCAAAGAAAAATTCTGATTGGTGCTGTGAGCAATGTAGCTCTCGTACTGTCAGAAGGGATGATGTGACATCACAGCATGCACAACTGAAAACCGACAGCTGTGTCCCTGCTTGATTGCAGCACGGCTGACCTACATTTCAGCATTTGACACTGGTTTCTAGTTACCATGGAGAGAGAGCTACAAAACATGTTTTTGTTCATTTTATTTGCCTACCAGCATGCATTCAGAGAGAAATGGTGTAATTCTGGCTCACAGTCAAAAAGAAATGGTGTTATTTTAGTGTGATTTCTGACTTGAATTTGAAGAGCAATGGCATAACTTTAGTGCGCTATTTATAGTTTGCTGTAACTCCTTGGCACATTATTACCGGCTGCCACAGAGAATGGGACAAATAATTTTGAGGGATGATTCTTAATGTAGAAGTTGAAATAATGACTAATACATATTGAATCAATCACTTACTTACGTTTTTCAATGTTTTAAATTGGTTGCCTCTTAGTGACCAAGCAGTGAATCCTTCATAACAATGCTGCTTACATTCACGAGATCTACAAGTATATAACTGAATATATTCCCTTTTTGTATCATTTTATCTTTGTTTACCTTATTCTCTCCTTGCTCAGCTTCATCTCACTTTTCAAAACAGGTTGCCACATTTTATTTTCTTACCTTTGGCTTCAAATTAACACCCTCTTTTTCCTTGTATTCAACAAACAAAATATTACACAACTGATAAGTGCATTTCCCCATTACATTGGGTGCTCCACTGAAACTAAAAATCTCTGGGAATGCAACTGTTTATGTAATGATCATTCAGGTATCTTTCCAATTTTTCTGACACCAACAAAGAGAGAGATCAGGTGGCGAAAACTGATGACATCAAGTCTTTTTATGTTTTGGGCACAATTTATCATTATTGCACAACAAATTTTCACATCCACACAATGACACACATCTTTCTTGCACTGTTTAAATTCAATTTAAAGAATAACACCCCAACAAGTTTCTCCATTTCTTAACAGAAGCAAATTTTTATCTTTGCCTGGTCTTAGAGAGAACTATGATTTTCTTTCTACAACCTCTTTTTACAGATCACATGCTAAAATCATACCTAGAACAAATAAATTATAATAACCAATAAGTGGACTGATACCAGCAAACACACTGATATTATCACTTTTATTTTCTATGTTGGTTTTGTAACACTTCCTTCATAGTACTCCATACAGATTTTATTATAGTGAAGCAATTTCCCATGCTCTTCTTTTGTTCTTAATCACACAATTTGATATCTGTGGCATCTTACTATTGGTCTATATTCCCTTTTGACTTTCAGCTTCCCCTTTGGATTCATCAGTGTAGGAGAGGCAGAGGTCAAAACATTATATTTCTTATATCAATGCAGCATGGTTTTGATTGCTCTATCAGAAATTCAGAAGTGTTAATCATAATTCTGCATTTGGTACACGATGCTTGCTTATATTGTACAGCTGATTTTCTTTAGCTAGGATATATTCATGGAGCCCTTTGGTTAGCAACTGATGACTGGTGGAGAAAGACTGTGCAGATAATCAATCACGATCTCCTTAAAGGCAATCTGTCTCATTTACTTTAAGTGATTTTTGAGACGCATGAAGTGTGGATAGTATGGTGGAAATTCGAAAACTCATCTCTCCTGAATATGAGCCCAAAGCCTTTTTAACCACTGTGCCATGGTCACAGTGACAAGCACTTATTGCAGTGTCCTTAAACAACTGATAATTTTGTTCTGTTTTATGAAATTGTGTGTTATGAATTCTTGTTAACTTCCTAAATTTTCTATCTGCATTTATCTTTTGTCCACGTGGTAGAACACAAGTCTGTTGTTATTTTGGTCTTGTCGTACATACAATTTCATGTTAGCAACTGAGTCATTTGTACCACTAAAGAAGCTGTTCTGCTTTATTCCTGTATTCTGAAACATACTCTTTCATCTTATTTTCTGAAGTTCCCACTACACTTGTTTAAATGCCAACAGAGAGATAAAATATCTTATCTTTCTGCAGTCTGAAGAAGAGACATTGACAGCTATTAGAAAACTGTGAAACACAGAGATTATGATAGAATCAATAATACAGGCACTATAGCAGGAAACAATAATGTAACAGTGTTTTTCTCAAAGAGAATACTGTGCAATACTATCTAACTGAAAAACATCAGCAAGATGCAATAACTGCTGTATAGTGAAGAAGACTAATGACATCTGGTAAATAATCCAATTGGCTGTTTTGTCAAAAATCATAGCATTAAAAAATATCACATGTAAACCAACAATGATGAAGCTGTTATGTTCACTGCAGCAAACAAGATAAACCTGCTAGAATAAGATTTTCACTCTGCAGTGGAGTGTGCGCTGATATGAAACTTATTAGCAGGTTAAAACTGTGTGCTGGACCAAGACTAGAACTCGGGACCTTTGCCTGCTAGTGTGCTAGGCCAGTAGTAACTAAACAGAGTATACTGGGCACAATTTGCTGAAAAGTTTGTTAGCAATCAGTAAATACACAAGAAAAGCACTACCACTGTAAATGTTGGAGTGATTGTGTTAGAAATTTGAAATATTAAAAGATAATGAATACTGAGCACTTAGAATAGAAGTAAAAAATGCAAGGAAAAGGTGTAAAAGTGGTATAGAAGCAGTGGAGTAAGCCAACACGTCTCCTGAATTCAAGTGATTTAGGAGAGAGTGGGCACACAAAGTATTTCTCCCAGCTAAATACTTTTCTCCTTTTGTACTGTTTCGCTATACTTTATGCCAGAGATCATAACTATTTACAACATTACTGAAATCAGCAGTGACTAGAGGTGAATGTGGAATTGTTATTCAGCATTTACAGCTTACAGTATTTGAACTAAAGAACATAATGATAAAAGTGAATGCCTGCTCTAATTTAAAAAAGGTATGACATATTTTAGTGCACAGTTTCAGTCTATTGCTATGTAGACATGGATCTTTGGTTGTCCATGTCACTGATAGCTTAGAGTTTATACCCAATACATAAGCCTGTTTGAAAACTGTTTCTTCTGCTTCTTCTATCTTTGCAACTCAAAGTGTTGTTTCCCCTTACTATTATAAAAGATGGATTAATTTGATACAATATAACAAACTTACTGTCATAACCGTCATTTTGATTCTTCTGTTAACGTTAACAGGAAACTGCACAAGCTATGCAGCCCAATTCAACTCATCCATGCAATCAAGGTTTCAACTTCTCTAAAACATTTACATGTCAAACAATCATGTAGGGAACATTTATACAAGAGAACAACATATCAAAGTAACATCTACTGGTCAGATGAACTGCTATGAATTATTTGGAAGTTAATTCTACCACTATCATAACAGTAATAATAGGACAACTGTCTACATCCTAGATAACAATAAGATAAATTAATTTTGCATTCAACAGAAAATACAACTTTCATAATTCTAAACTAACTTTAATGAGTCACCTATCATGAAGTAATGCTTATTTAAACTCATGAATCTTGCTAGTTTTCAAATAATGTGCAAAGAAGAATAAATCAGACATAGAATACAAGACACAAAATTTGTCTTACCCAAAGGTTGCTTGCGAAAGAAGTCACGAACCCATGACTTCTGTAGCTTCTGGAGTGATGGAAGATCATGAAGTGGGAAGACTTGGGAGATGATTCCAGCAGACAAGCATTTTGGCACTGCAGAAAAAGTGTTAATTTTACTTTAAACTAGTAACTGCCTGCAATTAAATCCTCAGCAAAGGTTGCTGATGTAT
The DNA here is from genome assembly GCF_023864275.1 of Schistocerca cancellata. Taxonomy (NCBI): domain Eukaryota; kingdom Metazoa; phylum Arthropoda; class Insecta; order Orthoptera; family Acrididae; genus Schistocerca; species Schistocerca cancellata. The sequence goes on from NC_064631.1 coordinate 243,404,570, forward strand.
ATATTTAATATAAATACCTTCCATTTCAAATTAATTATGTGAACTCTGAAATTAAATCTAAGATAAATCTCAAAGGGTGGGGATAATTATTATCTGAAGGGGGAGAAGTAATGATAAAGTGGGGAAATAGGAAGGCAGTGAGAGACTGAAAGGACAATGAGGTCAACGAAAATAGTCAGGAACGAGACTACACTGATACTATGCTTAGAATATGTCAGGTATGGCTGCTTTTCAGGCAATATGTCTTATGAGGAAATGAAGTACCTACATGAAAGGACAGCACCCTAACAAGGGAGGCAGTGAGGCAACACGAGCATCCAGGGAAACAGATTTACACTGAGGTGATAAAAGTCAGGAGTAGCGATACGCGCATACATAGATGGCAGTAGTATCGTGTACACAAGGTGTAAAAGGGCAGTGCATTGGTGGAGCTGTCATTTGTACTTGGGTGATTCATATCAAACAGTTTCCAATGTGATTATGGCCACATGACGGGAATTAACAAACTCTGAACATGGAATGGTAGTTTGGACCTAGACGTGTGGGATATTCTATTTTGAAAATCTTAAGGGAATTCATTTTTCTGGGATGCACAGAGTCAAAAGTGTGCCAAGAATACCAAATTTCCAGCATTACCTCTCACCCGCAGAACGCAGTGGCTGATGGCCTTCAATTAATGACCAAAGAGCAGTGGCATTTGCGTAGAGTTGCCAGTGCTAACAGATAAGGAAAACTGTAAAATAACCACAGAAATCAATCTGGGATGTACGACAAACCTATCCGTCAGGACAGTTTGGCGAAATTTGATGTGAATGGGCTACGACAGCAGACAACCAATGCAAGTGGCTTTGCTAACAGCACACCACCTACAGAGTCTCTCCTGGGCTCTTGACCATAACAACTGGACCCTAGGTGACTGGAAAACCATGGCCTTGTTAGACGAGTCCTGATTTCCGTTGGTAAGATCTTATGACTGGTACGATCTTATGACTGGGTTCAAATGTGGTTCAGATCCCATGAAGCCATGGACCCAAGTTGTCAACAAGGCACAGTGTAAGCTGGTGGTGGCTCCATAATGGTGTGGGTTGTGTTTACTTGGAACAGAATGGGTCCTATGGTCCAACTGAACCGATCACTGACTGGAAACTGTTATATTTGGCTACTTGGATACCATTTATGACCTTCATGTTCCCAAACATTGATGTCATTTTTATAGATGAAAATGTACGTTGTCACAGGGTCCCAACTGGTTGGTTGGTTCGTTGGTTTAAAAGAGGGGAGAAGGGACCAAACTACGAGATCACCGGTCCCTTGTTCCTAATAAAACACTGCCACAAGTATGAGACTAAAACAGACGAGACATATAGCACAAAATGGAAAGAAAGGAAAAAGCACAAGAACGAAGCAAAGGCAATGAACACCAAAAGGAAAAGTTAACAACAGAGAGATGCTAGAAACAGAAGGGAGTAAAACAAGAAAGCAGATTATAGTGGCTGGCCAACCACAAGAATAAAAAGGAAAAGCCAGCCACTCTGCAACACATTAAAACCTCCACCCTAAAAGCACTAGGGTGGAGGACAGAGGGACAAAGGACATGCGCTAAAACTTAGATCAAATGATAAAACCCACCCTCACAAATAAAACGTAAAACTAAATCAGCTAATGAGGCGTTGTCGGATAAAATGAGCAGCACCAAGTCCGGTAACCCAAGATTTCATCGCTGGGCTCTCAAAGTGGGACAGTGCCCCAGAATATGGGCCACTGTCAACCGGGCACCACACCGACAATGAGGTGGGTCTTCATGGTGCAGGAGGTAACTGTGGGTCACCCAAGCATGGCCAATGTGGAGCCAGCAGAGGACAACTGATTCCCTGTGAGAGGCCCGCATGGAAGACTTCCACACATTCGTAGTCTCCTTCATGACACACAGTTTTTTTTTTGTATACTGTTATGCCATTTCGTCTTCTAAAGCTGTAAAACCCTGCGAAGTAAATCAGAACACAGGTCAGGTTCAGATATACCCATCTCCAGAAGCGGGTTCCATGTAGCCTGTTTGGCCAGCCTGTCGGCAAGTTCGTTGCCTAGGATGCCAACATGTCCTGGGGTCCACACAAACACCACTTAACAACGGGACCGGTCCAGGGCATAGATGGACACCTGGATGGATGCCACCAAAGGATGGCAAGGGTAGCACTGGTTGATGGCTTGTAGGCTGCTCAAGGAGTCAGTACACAGAAGAAACGATTCCCCAGGGCATGAATGTATGTGCTCAAGAGCACAAGACAGAGCCACCAGTTCGGCAGTGAAAACACTGCAGCCATCGGGCAAGGAATGCTATTCAATATGGCCTCTGTGGACAAACCAACATTACCATCAGCCATCGAGCTGTTGGTGTAAACCACTTCAGAGCCCCGGAACACTTCAAGAATCGAGAGGAAGTGACAGCGGAGACCCGCAGGGTTAACGGAGTAGGGCCAGGCGATGCTTCAGCCTACAGCTACACCACGGAGGTGTACGTGAATGGACGTCGAGGAGAGATGGTACAGGTAAGGACTCCAGTTCAAACAGAAGCAATAGCATGCGAACCGCAATCATTAGCCCTGACCTGGGCCGCCTACGCGGGAGGTGGTGAACCGCCGTGGTTGGGAAATGAAGATGGTAATTAGGATGTTCAGGAGAGCTATGAATGCGTGCAATGTAACTGGTGAGCATTTGTGCACGTCTGATCTTCAATGGAGGGACTCAGCTCCACCAGTACGGTTGTCACTTGACTCGTCCTAAAAGCTCCTGTCGCTAGTCGAACTCCGCGGAGGTGCATTGGGTCAAGCAAACGCAACGCTGAACCATAAACAACACTCCCATACTCAAGGCAGGATTAAACAAGGGCTCCGTAGAGCTGCAGCAGCATGGATCAATCTGCACCCCAGTTGGTGTTGCTCAGGCAGCAGAGGGAACTGAGGTACTACCAACACTTCCATTTAAGCTGACGAAGATGAGGAAGCCAAGTCAAACTTGCATTGAAAACCAGACCTAAGCAGTGATACGTCTCCACTACAGTGAGTAGATCATTAAGGTAAAGTGCTGATTCTGGATGAATGGTACGACACCGACAGAAATGCACGACACGTCTTCACGGTGGAAAACTGGAAGCCATGGGCTAGAGCTCGTAACTACGCCTTGTAAATGGCTCCCTGTAGGCGCCACTCAGCAACACCAGTACTGGAGCAGCCGTACGAAATGCAGAAGTCGTCTGCTTACAGAGAAGGTGAGACGGAGGGCCCGACAGCTGCTGCTAGACCTTTAATGGCTAATAAAAATAGAGATAGGCTCAATACAGAGCCCTGCAGGACTCCATTCTTCTCGATATGGATGGAACTATGGGAGACACCAACTTGGACATTGAAAGTATGGAGCGACAGGAAGTTTTGGATAAAAATCAGTAGCAGGCACTGGAGACCCCACATACAATGTGGCAAGGTTATGATGTCGCCAGGTCATGTTGTATTCTTTACATAAGACAAAAAAGATGGCAACCAGATGTCTGCGTCTGAAAAAGGCTGTTCGGATGGCAGACTTGAGGGGCACAAGATTATCAGTGGTAGAGCGACCCTGGCGGAAGCTGCCCTGACATGGAGCCAGTAGGCGACATGACTCCAGGACCCAACCCAACTCACCATATGTTCCAGCAACTTACAAAGAATGTTGGTGAGGCTGATGGACCGATAGCTATCCACATCAAGTGGGTTTTTACCAGGGTTGAGCACCAGAATGAAAGCGTTCTCCCGCCATTGCAATAGAAAGACGCCATCGCACCAGATCCGGCTGAAGACGACGAGGATATGTACTTGTAGTCAGACGATAGATGTTTAATCATCTGGCTGTGGATCCAATCAGGCCCTGGAGCTGTGTCGGGGCAATGTGCACGGGAACTGAGGAGCTCCCACTCTGTAAATGGGTCATTATAGAATTCACTGTGGCATGTTGTGAATGAGAGGATTTTCCCTTCCAGCCACTGTTTCAGAGTGCAAAAGGCTGGGGGGTAATTCCCTGACACAGATGCTTGGGCAAAGTACTCGGCAATCGCGTTTGCGTCGGTAGATAACATGCCATTTATGTTAGCACTGGGAACACCTGTTAGGGACTGGTACCCAAAAACACGTTTGAGTTTTGTCCAGACTTGGGAAGGTGATGTATGGCACCAAAGGGTTGAGATATATCTTTACCAACGCTCCTGCTTCCATCGTCTGATAATTTGGTGAATTCGGGCAGGGAGCCGTCTAAAGGCTACGAGGTGCTCCAGGGAAGTGTGCCACTTATGCCACTGTAGAGCTCGCTGATGCTCCTTATTTGCTTCAGCGACTTCCGGCAACCACCAAGGGACTGCCTTACACCGGGCGCACCCTAAAGAGCAAGGGATCACGTTTTCTGCCGCAGAAACAATTGTTGTAGTCACCTGCTCAACCATCACATTGATGTTACCAGGTGGAGGAGATCCAACGGTGACAGCAGAGGTGAAAGTTTCCAAGTCTGCCTTGTTTAAAGCCCATCTGGGCAGGCGTCCGTGGGCCTGACACCATTGACAGTGACAGGAAGATGGGGAAGTGGTCACTATCACAGAAGTCGTCATGTGCTCTCCAGTGGATAGATGGGAGAAGTCCTGAGCTGCAAATTGATAAAACAATGGTCAAGTAATTACCATGAGCCACACTGAAATGTGTGGTGGCCCCAGTATATAAGAGGCAGAGATCAAACTGAGACAGTAAAGTTTAGACATCTCTGCCTCCGCCAGTAAGCACAGTGCCACCCCACAAGGGGTTATGGGCATTAAAATCTCCCAAAAATAAGAAAGGTTTAGGGAGTTGATCATCAGAGCAGCTAATACATTTAGGGGTATTGCACCATCTGGAAGAAGATATACATTGCAGACTGTTATTACCTGCTTCATCCTTATTCTGACAGCCACAGCTTCAAGAGGGGTTTGAAGGGGCACAGTGTCTCTACAGACTGAGTTTAGAACATACAAGCAAACTCCACCTGACACTCAATTATAGTCACTAATGTTCCTGTAATATCCCTTATAGCCGCAGAGGGCAGGGGTCCGCATTGGTGGTAACGAGGTTTCCTGGAGGGCAATGCAGATAGCAGGTGTAAAGTTGAAAAGCTGCTGTAGTTCAGCCAGGCAGTGGAAAAACTGCCGCAATTCCACTGGAGGATGACATCATCGTGAGACCGGGAAGGCACGGAACACTCAATGAGGCAGTTTACGCCTCAGGGTCACCTGTTGCCACTGACTTTTTGCCTAAGCATTGTATATCCATTGTGTCTGAGAGGCTGGCGAGATCCAGGTCCTCAGCGGACGCCAGAATCTCCATCCCATCCTCAGAAGTAGAGCTTGTAGGTAGCAGTGGTGTGGATGCCACCACAATTTCCTTGGTATTAGGGGTTTTCTTTTTTGATTTCTCTTGGTGCTCCTTGGGTTTCCCGGGCTGGGAGGACTTAACTGGCTCAGTGAGGATGAACATAAAGCCCTACAGCCAGCTGCTTTTGAGCTCTTCAGCCACTGGTGGGTGTCATCTTTCCCACCAGCAGAAACATGGGAAGGGAGTGACCCAAGGAACCCCTTCCTAGCGAGAGAAGCTGAAGAAGACTTATGCTTCTCCAGTTTAGAAGTAGGGATGGACATCCCCAATGGTTGGGGGGTGGCGGGTGTTGCGCCTGAAGTAGGTGGTGCGGGAGCAACAGCGAGGGAAGTGCTGCCCACTGTCAAGGAGGCAGGTGTAGTCTTCCGGCTCTGAAGTGTGACAGGTTGGCGGAGCTGACGGTGCCAGAACTGTTGCAGCAGCGGCATAAGATGATGTCATACATACAGGATGTACGCGTTCAAATTTTCTCTTAGCCTCAGTGTAGGTCAGTCGCTCCAGGGCCTTGTGCTACGTGATTTTCCTTTCTTTCTGGAGAATCCTGCAGTCTGCCTAGCAAGGCGAATGGTGCTCTCTGCAGTTGACACAGATAGGAGGCGGGACACATGAATTATTGGGATGTGATGGGCATCTGCAATATCAACATGTGACGCTGGAAGTATAGCAGGATGACATATGGTTGAACTTACAGCACTTAGAGCACTGCATTGGGGGAGGGATATAGGGCTTTACATCACAGCGGAAGACCATCACCTCGACCTTCTCGGGCAATGTATCACCCACAAAGGTCAAGATGAAGGCACCGATGACAACCTGATTATCCCTCGGACCCTAGTGGACACGCAGGACGAAATGTACACCTCGACACACTAAACTGGCACGCAGCTCATCATCGGACTGCAAAAGAAGGTCCCTGTGAAATATGATACCCTGGAGAATATTTAAGCTCTTATGGGGCGTGATGGTCACAGAAACATCCCCCAGCTTGTCACAAGCAAGTAACGTCCATGACTGGGCTGAGGATGCTGTTTTTATCAAGACTGACCCAGAGCACATTTTGGACAAGCCCTCCACCTCCTCAAACTTGCCCTCCAAATGCTCCACAAAAAACTGAGGCTTCATGGAATGAAAGATTCCCCATCAGCTCTCAAACATACAAGGTTCCGGAGCAAATAAAATACGCTACCATCCTTAGCCTGACATTCCTCCCATAGTATGCTCAGGGAGGGGAACGATTTGGGGTCATACTCCTGTGTGATGAATTGAGCTCGTGAACGCTTAGAGGTCGCTGGTGTTTCACAACCAGCAAGAGATGATGGACTATGCTTCATCGCGTGTCATCCGCCCCGATGCCACCCACTCCGACCAGGGGCCCTCCCCCAGGCGCCACCCAGCCACAGCAAAGGCCACCTGGCAGGATGGTCATTGCTGGGAGTCTCAATGCCCCAGGGGGATGGGCATCTACCCCTTGGTATATGTGGGGAGTTAACAGCACAAGCATCAGCAGAGAGACCCCTATGTGGTCAGGGGGCTACAACCAACAGGGTACATGGCGGCCCCACCACAATGGACTGGCTACTGTGCTGGATATCAGGTGCAAAGAAGTCCGTGGTCATCATTGATGCAGAAACCGACACTGCATAGTGCATGGAGAATGAGTGGGACTGAAATGTGGCGATGGAAAGCAGGCTAAAGATCTCAAGGCACGATGGACATGATGCACCATGTAAGGTGCTCTTCCCCAATTGGCTCACTCTTTGGGAAAATTTTGAAGGATGAAGGTCAAACCCAACAGGGGACTATCACATGAAGGCAGAAACCTGTGAAACTCCTTTTAGTCACCTATTATGACAGGCAGAAAAACCTCGGGCCTGTTCTTACCCCCGGACCTGAAGGGGGGGAACAGGGGCCCCAATTGTTCACGATTGGTTTGAAAAACATTCTGGACAGTTCAAGCAAATGTTATGGCCACCATCAAACATTTATGAGACATAATTGGGAAATCCTGCACCAGCAATATGTCCGCAATTATGGATAGCTATATAGGCAGCATGGCTTGATATTTCTGAAGAGGACTTCTAATGACTTGTTGATTCAATGCCACGTCAAGCTGCTACACTACACTGGGCATAAGGTCAAAGTGAAACTGTTGTATTGTGGATCAATAACGCCATCCACAAAACTAGAAAAGGAATACATGAGATATTATGATGATGATGATGATGCAACAAGAAAGGTTCCTACTACAGAAGATTATTGTTCCTACTTTATGTATTTTTTAAAATTTGATTTTCTTTTATAAATGCAAATAAATATCTGTTCATCTGCTACATTTTCCATTCCCCAGTTCCCTCTGGATAATTTAACTACAACTTATTTTCCACCACCCATCCTGTTCCTCCTATTTTCATCATCTTTTTGTTAACTAAGCAGTGACCTTAATCAATTATTCCAGTAACAATGCAACACACAAAAAAATCCTGAGCAGTTATTTAGTTAGAGCCATCTTTAAATCTCAACACTAATTAGGTTATCTACACAAATTAGTTTAGATACTAGTGTGCTATTACATTTAAATTTACTCTATTACTTGTGGAAAAATAAAAACACTTGTAAAACAGAGAAATTTGTGTATGGATGTACGTAATGTTAGGTGGATGACAGGGCCCAAGATGATCGAACAATTTTCTTGACAATGAAAGGCCAAGCTGTGGCATTAACATACAACAGTATTTCTACAGGCATACCTAAACATACAGTTCAGGGACGTGAAAGACTTTTACATCACCCACACAATGGGATAGAGGAGTGAGAGGATATTCCTTATCTAGGATAAAACCTGCCCTCACAGAGTTCTAGCACTAGCTAATTTACTCACCCCATAAAAATGGAAACTAGAGATTGGGCTATGCAGCACAGCAACAGTGACAGCTTGTATGTATTCTCACAGTGACCTTATCCAAAAAGGGAGCCACATGATTTCAGTGATGTACTCTTTCACTGAATATTACACATACACTGCACTCAGTCAAGTTTGCATATTAGGTTCTCAATCATGTTTTCCATTTATATGTTGTATTTTGTGTACTTTAAACTATAGCTGCAAGTAAGCTGTTGATACTGACATTGCTGATATAAAACATAAGATCCAGTTCTTTCAAGGGCCCACTGATTTTAAGGATGATGGATTGTACATACAAATGTAATTTGCTATTAAAATCACGAAGTATTCTGTTAACCTTAGGTGCATAAGTTTTTCATTAGTGCACAAGTTGATTCACAAGGCAATTCCCATCTGATATCTTTTCCTTCTGTGATAAGGTAAGATAATTAGAACTGTTTGGCTGTGTCAGCTATTAGCTTACAATTCCTTGATGCAGTCAAAAAATTCTTTTAATTCATAGAAGGGGTTGGCAACAAGCCATTTATTTAATGTTTTCCTAAAGTCATGCTCTGAAAGGTCTTGTACCATCTGCGGAAGCTTATTAAATAGTTTGTGGCCCACTGTTGTTGTCGTGGTCTTCAGTCCAGAGACTGGTTTGATGCAGCTGTCCATGCTACTCTATCCTGTGCAAGGTTCTTCATCTCCCAGTACCTACTGCAACTTACATCCATCCAAATCTGTTTAGTGTATTCATTTCTTGGTCTCCCTCTACGATGTTTACCCTCCACGCTGCCCTCCAATATTAAATTGGTGATCCCTTGGTGCCTCAGAATACACCCTACCAACCGATCCCTTCTTCTAGTCAAGTTCTGCCACAAATTTCTCTTCTCTCCAATTCTATTCAATACCTCCTCATTAGTTATGTGATCTAGCCCACTAGCTCATAGTTATTGATTGACTTTGATAATCTATGGTATTTCTCATGTTGTGACCATGAATATTATTTCTACATTTTACTTCATGTAGATTCTTTTTGTATATGTTAACACTCAGTATATATAAATATTTATAACAGTCATTATTTTACAATCAAAGGACAAGGGTTTACAATGTGCTTTATGCTGAGTACATGTAATGACTCTGATTGCTTTCTTCTGCAGAAGTAATGTCTTGAACATGACTTGAGTTTCCCCAGAGCGCAAGTCCATATGACAAAGTACTTTGAAATAGTGCAAAATAAGATGTTCTAACATAAGTTTCTTGTAGACATTTCATAAGACATCTTAATAATCAAATTAATCTGGACAATTCAACACTAACGTTTTTTACGCATTGCTCACAGGACAATTTATCATCTAAGTATAACCCCAAGAACTTTATATAACAGGGATCGTTAAAAGGAATTTTGTCCTTTAGACTAAATTCCATTTTTTGTGTTTTATTGTAATTCAGGACAAATACATTTGACCTGAACCAATATGACGTTGGGGCAAGTGTATTATCTGTTGGGGCAAGTGTACTGTCTGCAGAATCTTTTAACTTATTTAGATCATTGTTTTAGTTTAGGAAGGTAATGTCATCTACAAATAACACTGTAAAAACATTGATCATTACCAAAAACAAAAATGGTCCTAACATGTATCCCAGCGGAACTCCCACCTTAGTTTGTTTCTTGGTAGACTTTTCTTTGCCAGTACGCACAACTTGCCTCCAGTTTTGGAGATAAGACTTCCTGGCAGATTAAAACTGTGTGCCGGACTGAGACTCGAACTCGGGATCTTTGCCTTTTGCTGGCAAGTGCTCTACCAAATGAGCTACCCAAGCACGACTCACGTCCCGTCCTCACAGCTTTACTTTTGCCAGTACCTTGTCTCCTACCTTCCAAACTTTACAGAAGCTCTCCTGCCCGTGAAAGGCAAAGGTCCCGAGTTCGAGTCAGTTTTAATCTGCCAGGAAGTTTCATATCAGCCCACACACCACTGCAGAGTGAAAATCGCATTCTGAAGACTTTAGTAGTTTTAGGCTGATGTCCCTGATGCCATAAAAATGGAGTTTCTGTAGAAGTGTGTCATGTCCTACACAGTCAAATGCTTTACTCAGGTCACAGAAAGTGGCATGAGCAAATCCGTTCTCCTCAAACAATTTAAGAACATATTTAATTACATAGTCTCTTGCATCTACTACTGACAATTTTTTTCTAACTCTATACTGTGTGACATTATATTCCAAGTTTTTCAAAATATGAAGACAACTGATGGTAAATGATGTATTCTATTACTTTTGCCATGACTGGAACTATTGATAATTGTCTCAAACTTGCAGAGTTCTTTTTGTCACCCTTTTTATACACAGGAACCACCATAGATAATTTCAGCTCCTCTACAAAGTATGCCTGTTAGAAAGTATGCCTCTGATAAACATTTATTTATGCAGTGAGTCAGTGGATAAACAATGAAATCAATGACTTTCTTCAGCAACTGCAAGACATGTCATAAATACCAGCACTATCTGATGACAAAGTTCCTTACTGTTTTTAATACAGTCCTAGGAGTAACCACAGTGAAAGTGAGATGATTATTGTAGGACGTCACATGATAATTTTTTCCTAAGAGTTCTGATGGACTTGTATCACGTTTACTGATGCCATTGCTTACTTCCTTTAATAAAGTAATCATTAAACTCTTATGGAGAGATACTGTTTTTGACCTTATGTGATTCTTTGCAAACACCATTTATGAGATTCCAAGCAGCAATGCATTTATTGTTAGAAGTCTCAATACGGTGGGCATTGTGTGACTTTTTCACTTCAGTAACTGCTTTTTTATAATCATTTCTCCATCTTACTTACAAAGATTTTGCATTTTCAGATTTGGTGGTATTATACATATCTGACAGCATCATTACATCATCTTTCATATCAGACAGCACTTTTCTTTTTTGACACCTTCTTTTTACAACCTCTGTCTGTCACTTTACATTTCCTAATGGGAATACTTTATTAAATATTTGCAGAAATGAGTTAAAGAAATATTCAAAATTTATATTAGCTGACTCAGTATTTGATACACAAAGATTACCATCATTTCTCTGGCAGAAGCTATCTCTATCTGCAACGGTTTTCGTGAACTTGTCAATTTTTCCATTGATCGTTGGCCTAGTGATCACCATTTTTGAACTGGCCATGTCACCACTAAGACTGACTGACAGCTGGCCTGTTAGCATATAATAAGGACACTGATTTGTGGTCAGAAAAGAGAAACACTGTTACGTTCCACTGAGCTCGGATGCATTTAAAATTAACAAATATATTGTCTAAGCACACTTGTTTCCTAGTAGGTTTACAGCTAACACACTATAGACTGAACTGTCGTAGTAGGTTTTTCAGATCACTAATCCTGCACTTGTCAGTCGACATGTCAAATTCAGAATTAAGATCACCACCTATTATAATGTCATGGTTGGTAAAGCTTTTCTCAGTAAGTGCACATAACCACTGTGAGGCCTGTACAATGATACTACTACTAGCTTCATGCTACTTATGACTGTACCAGTGGCTTGAAAATTCAGTTCTTCACATACATAATTTAGATTTAAGTTATCAGTGGTGCAATTGATTGATCTACCAACAATGATTGCTACACAACCTCTCTTGTGAACTCTTCAGCAATAACTGTTTGAGAAACTATAATTTTCGAACTTAGAAACTGGAATTTCATCTTCACTGGCCCAATGTTCATTTAAATACAATAATTCAAATTTATTCTCTGGAGAGAAGTCATTCTTTGTTGTTTGAACCTTGGATGTTTAAAAAACTGTTTTTTCCGGTCTATATGTTGCTCTTCCTCAGTTTTTAGATGATGTTGGATTTTTTTTATTGGTTTATCCACATTTTTACCCCCATCAAGCCATTTTAGTTTTCTTTGTTTTTTTATTATTTTGCACATGTCTGTAAACATTCTGCTTAATGTTAAAGGTCTCAGTTTATTTAGGTGCAGTCCATCCTTTCATCGGCAGTTTTCATTTAGGAATTCATTTGGATCTATGAACACTGCTCCAAGTCTATCACACTGTTCTTTTATGGCACAGTTTATTTTACAGACATATATATCACTTACATATCTTCTTTTTACTACTGCACTGATTATGAGCTGGGAACCTGGATAGACACTTCTAGCTATACGAATCAAGTTTCTGCTCTATCTGAGAGCATAGTTCAACAGTGCATTTCTCACCTCCTCCACGTCTGTTTTTTCAACTAAAGAAACTTGGGTAATGCGTAAGAAAACTGTGTGTGTGTGTGTGTGTGTGTGTGTGTGTGTGTGTGTGTGTGTGTGTGTGTGTGTGTGTGTGTGAGGGGGCATCAGAAATTGAGAGTGTAGTGGGGGAGGAGGAGGGGCACTAGTAACTGATGCCACAGAATTTGTTTGCTCTTATAGCATTCATTAAGTTTTAATGGTTACGTTAAAAATTTACATTGTCTGTCACATAGCAAAACTGCTCGAGACAAACTTCATTTCACAAAATATTTATTATAATCTCCTATGAATATCCAGTTTTTTAATCTCTGATTCATGTATCACATCTCTTATGCAGTTTAAAATTGCATACATATCTACCTCTGTTGTTGCCTCATATTTCCCATTCATATTACATTACTCTCAATTTTATTGCTTTATTTTCCTGAAAGGTTGATCTCTTATAAATCAGCAAACCTCTTCCAGTGGGGAGGATTCCTATAGCCTCTGTGCAACAAACTACGCTAAAGTGGCAAAGAAACTGGTATAGGCATGTGTATTCAAATACAGAGATATGTAAAGAGACAGAACATGGCGTTGCGACCAGCAACACCTATATAAGACCACGAGAGTCTGGCGCTGTTGTTAGACTGGTTACTGCTGCTACAATGGCAGGTTATCAAGATTTAAGTGAGTTTGAATGTGGTGTTATAGACAGTGCATGAGTGATGGGACACAGCATCTCTAGGGTAGCGATGAAGTGGGGATTTTCCCATACGACCATTTCACGAGTGTACTGTGAATAAAAGGAATCCGGTAAAACACCAAATCTCTGACACTGCTGCGGGCAGAAAAAGATCTTGCAAGGATGGAACTAACGACGACTGAAGTGTGTCATTCAACATGACAGAAGTGCAACCCTTTCACAAATTGCTGCAGATTTCAATGCTGGGGCATCAACAAGTGTCAGCATGCAAACCAACAACAAAACATCATCAATATGGGCTTTCAGAGATGAAGGCCCTCTTGTGTACTCTTGATGACTGCATGACACAAAGCTTTACACCTTGCCTGGCCTGTCAACACTGGCATTGGACTGTTGATGACTGGAAACATGTTCCTTGGTCGAACAAGTCTCGTTTCAAATTATATTGAGTGAATGTGTGTGTATGGGTATGGTGACAACCTTGCGAATCCATGGACCCTGCATGCCTGCAGGCAACTGTTCAAGCTCGTAGAGGCTCTGTAATGCTGTGGGGCGTAAGCAGTTGGAATGATATGGGACCCCTGATACGTCGTGTCACGTCTGACAGGCGACATGTATGTAAGCATCCTGTCTGATCACCTGCATCTGTTCATATCCATTGTGCATTCAGACAGACTAGGGCAATTCCAGCAGGACAATGTGATACCCCACCCATCCAGAATTGCTATAGAGTGACTCCAGGAACACTATTCTGAGTTTAAATAAATCTGATGGCCACCAAGCTCCCCAGACGTTAACATTATTGAGCATATCTGGGATGCCTTGCGACATGCTGTTCATAAGAGATCTCCACCCCCTCATACTCTTATGGATTTATGGACAGCCCTGCAGGATTCATGGTGTCAGTTCCCTCCAGCACTACTTCAGACATCAGTCAAGTCCATGCCATGTCATGTTGCGGCACTTCTGCATGCTCACGGGGGTCCTACATGATATTAGGTAGGTGTACCAGTTTCTTTGGCTCTTCGGTGTGTATATACCATGGCATGTTAACCCATAGAACCAATTAAATTTAAAAACAAGCAACAAAGTGATAAAACTAGTTTTCTAGCATTATATACTAACCTATTGCCTGTCCCTCAATCAACTTGAGCCCTCCAAGTTGATCACCAGGAGCTGCCCTCAATGTCTGAAGCAGGTGCAGAACCAGCCACTGCCTCTCTTGTGTTGTGAAGAAAGTGGATTCATTGTCCGTCCCTTCAAAACAAGCTGCCTCTTGCTGCACAAATTCCTTTAGCCCACCTCCAAATTCTGATTTCAGTGTTTTTGGAAGATGGAGTTCCTCTGCTGCCTTCAACAAACTAAAAAAGATTAACATCATTTCAGAACAGCATTGCAGTTTTCTACAATTTCCGGTTTTGTTGTGCCAAAGAATGTGCATGATGTTCTGTAAGCATCTCTGTTTCCATATTATGATATGGTACTCTTATAGGCAGACAGATCCATTTCTACGTCTAAGTTTAACATAGTCCCTTTCTGAAAATTGGACTTGGCAAAATGCACAGAATGAAACAGTGTGCTATACTCCAATTAAAATTACTTTGTGACTAACAGACTGCAGTGGCAGATGGGCGATGTAACAAGCACTTGGCACAAGAGAAAGAACTACGACTGGATGGTACTTGACGCCTGTCTTCAAACCACTGAAACATCATTCACAAATTAATTTTAATTGGAGTATAGGTTTTACACCAGAACAAATGGAAGTGAACACAAGCAAATGAGTACTGGCAAAAAATTTGCCAGTGTTCACTATTACACTGGAGAGAACAGACCAGATCATGAGAGAATGGGAACAGATTGTGAGTGCTGCACTTTTTATTTATTTATTTATTTTTTTTGCACTAATGATTGGCACACAGCATACAACACTATATAGTTTGAGGCACAATGGAAAACTTTGATATTCTAAGAGGATCAGTGCAATAAGTAAAATGGTGTATGAAGAGAAGAATTTAAGTGTCTGAAATTGTATGTACATGTGAAATGCATGGAGGTAGTACATTGCATCTCCAGCTATTATTAGAATTATTCCAAAACTTTGTACATATGTTGATTCATGCTTTTAGCTGGTTTCTCAGTATGATTGTGGAGAAAATTTAAAAGCAGAACACTAATTGTTGATGACAAACATAACTGAAAGAAGCTCTGGTTATTAGCAACTGGAGATATTTACATCATTGTTGGTTTTGCATGTCAATAGCTGCAATGTCTCAGATAGTTTCTGGTGTCTGCAGTGACATGGGAAGCACTTCAAGGCTTTTATTAAAGCATGTATAAGAAATGTAATAATGTTAATAAAATATGGTTAACAAAATGTGCAATATAGTACATAAGACCTGTCACCCATGCTATTTGATAAAAATCAGCTATATAGTTTTTTTTAGAGTGCAGATGGTGTGATACCTGACAAACCTTTTTTGATATCATCAAAAATCTATAATACAACAGTGAAACAACAGCCATGTAATTATAGCTACTGTGAATTTAAGCAATGAGGCTGACTACGTCTTCCATATATTTTTAATTTTAATCAGCGTAGCAGGTACACATTCTCAAATATTTCTTTTTCTTCAATTTTTGTCTTGCAGGTCTCTCTGAATCTAGAAGCACCTATGATACTGATGTTCTTCTATCAGCAATATGCATTCTACCGATTCCAGTCCATTGCTCATGCAACTCATGTCAATAATGGAAATGAATAAGATAGAATACAAAAGCTTTCTGTATTGATAACATCAAAGCAGGGACAATGCGCCATGAATCGCCACAGTAAGCAAAGGCATATCATTCAATGTACTTTCACCTGTCTCTCAAATGGCAACTGTAAAACCTACTGTTTACACAAGAGGGAATTCTTGTTCACTGTTGTTCCCTCTGGTGGTAAACCAGGCTTTGAAGGGATCAGTCGTACTACCTGCGCAAAATTATTTAAATTCTTCCATCAATTGTATGTGATGGCTGATGTTTGTGTGAAGTCACATAGCCTCTTCTGTAATTGGCTGATAGAAGCAGACCAAATAGGCACCATGGTGCTTTATGTATTTGCAAAACTTTACTGCCACATTCGGCAGTTTTCTTATTTATACTTGTGTGCTGTGAAAGTATGCAACAATCAGTCTTTCCTTCTCATCCTGTGTGGTTAAGTCTCCCCTGACCCACAGCTCTGGGTGACTTTCCCGAAATCTACTCCTTTTCCAGACCTCTCCAGTTCTTTTCCTTCATCCCTCTTTCTTCCCCTTCAACCCTTCTGCCTGAAAAAGGAGCCACTGGCTCTGAAAGCTTGCCTAATTACAGCCTTCTTTTGTGTGTGTGTGTTTTCCCGCCACTTAGTTAGTAGACTTTTTTTCTACCCAATTAAATTATTTTGTCAAAAATTATTTGTTTTTGTTGTTATAGGGAGAGTAAAAATATTACTGGAATGCAGTTCACTGGAAGTAGGGTATTTTCATCTTGCTCACTTCCTGTCCATGTCTGCTTCCTAATATACAGAGTGTTAAGGGTATAAATCAAATATTGTGATCATTGGTAGCTTAATGTGTAGAAAAGGTACAGATAGAGGCTACCATTTACTTTTAAGCAATAAAATTTTTCTAGTAATGATTACATTTTTGAAAAATCTTAAATTTTACTGTAGCATGTGGACTTAAATTTAAAAGCAATCTTTTTATTTAAAATAACTTATTTCAAAAATCATGGATGGCTCTGAAAGCATTGCTTTCCAATTTTAGTACACTTCTTGGATTCTTCTGCAAACAGTTTCAACCTCAACATTAACAAGCATTTTATCAGGTACTCATCTTTTCTAGCTCTTTTGGCTACTGTTACAAGAAGTGCATCATTCTATTTTACAAAATTATACTTACTTCAACATAGCAATTGACAGAAGGGTTAATATTCTTTATTACATACCTAAGTACAAGCATCTTAGTTGACTATCGTTTGCTGACAACCTCGTTTCGATGCCTGAAACTCTTCACGAAATAAAAGGGGTGTTACGTCTTACGTGACTCATGCAATATGGTGGGCAGTGTCGTTTACTGTTACGTCTCTTCTAACGGTTTGTAAAAAGGTGTGACATTTTCTTTGTTGAAACCCAATGCTCTTGAAAGAAGTGTCACAGGGCTTATGAATTGATAGGTGAGACAAATGATGATTTAGAAACAGGTCTGCCCAGCTTCTACCAGCTTTGTTAGTGGTGAAAGGTGCATTAATGCCATTCCTTTCAGCTAAAATGAATGCCATTTGTTGAGTTCCCATTTTCACTGCTTTCACAGCAAAGATGGCTTCAGCCATCTTCAAAGGGTTCCAGTCTACCTTCTGTCCTTAAGATTGATATTTAGGTTTATATATGGCATTCTGAAATAAGGTAGTTATATGAATGCAAACTGGTCCCTAGTTACACCCTTTGTGATAGCCCATATTTGGACCACACTGTGATTCTCCAAAATGGCACAACGCTAATTACGAAATGCAGATAGAAGTATGGAAAACAGGTTAACATGTCAGTAAAATGAATTGCAATGCAGAATTAAGTCAGAAGATTGAGGAAATGGTTAAGTACATACCTCTCGATAAATTGCACGCCGCATATCAAGTTTGCACAAATGAAAATTCACTGCATCCAAACAACAAAGTTCAAACAATCAACTATTTACAATCATTCTCAGAGGTAGCGGAGAGTTGATTCACACATTCCTTAAGCAGGTCACAGCATGTACTGGGGCCCCAGACCACATTTAGATAAATATCCATACTTGGACTTTACCCTTTAGCCACTTCAGTGTGTTAGATTTCTTTTCTTTTTCTTTTTTTTTCCCCCTTTCTGTTTCTAACAGTCTTTCCATACACGCCACATAATTTACAATAATTTACTACCAGGCATTTTCTGCACAGTTGTAACAGCACCACCAAGTGGACTACACTACACCAGTCAGTATAGACTAGCCTTTTGGTGTCCATGCATCCACACTTCAACACATGACCTGCTGTCCAGGGGAAAATAAGTATTAATAGCTTGCTCCTGCCACATACACATGGAGACACTAACCAGCCAAAAATCATTCTACTCTTAATCGCTCTAATTATTTGACTGTAAATGAAGTAAATAATGATGTAGTGTTGTTCAATACATTGTCCTCAGTCATCAGTAAAAATACCTGCACTTATACCCCAAACACAATATACGATTGTAGAGAACTGGAAGCACAGTTTATATACCCTGTAGAGGTATGAAAAAGCGAAATCAACAAAAAAATTATGCAGTGGAGCAAAATATCAGTTGTACTACAAATTTCAGCCGACAGCCACATTAACATCAGTATGTGATACTAAGAAAATAAACAAACCTACTGACAATGGTGAAACTTCATTGAAACATGTTCTGGTAATAAATAAGAGAGAATCATGTTTGCTCAAGGCTGAAATATATTTCCTTAAAAATTATAGGATAGTTTCTTTGACAACCCATCAAAATTCAATAAATCAGAAATGAACTATCATTTTAAGATTATACACAAAAAAGAGAGAGAGAGAGGAGAAGAAGTAAACAATCCTATTTCAACACTGAACAGGTAACAAGTTACTGATATTAGTTAATGGCCATCATCAGATTTTTATACGGAAAAATAGCTACCAAGTTTTGTGACATTTCACAAAAACCACCAATTTTACACTATTTCACTAAAATTGCCAATTTTGCATTTTTTACAGAAACTAAAACAGGTGCAAAATGCGTAGAGGAGAGAATTTACGAATGTGCTACAATGTAACTCCTTATGTATTGGGTGCCCACAGGGATTATGGCAACTTGTTTAAGTTAATTACAAGTGTGTGTATAAGTGTTTAAAACACTCATTCTTTTGTACTCCATACTCAAATTAAATTAGAAGAAATCCTAATAACCAGTACAATCGGAAGTAAAGTCTGCGAGGCACTTCACAGTGTAAGTCTGGAAGAATACTGGAGGTAACGGCAGAGAAATGAACAAATGCACATGATATTCTAAAAGTGCACTCATATCTTGTCTTTTCAGTCTTATCAAAAGTATTGGGAACACATCTGACATCAGAGTGTACAGTTTTATTATAAAATATTAAATTATTTTGAATAATAGATTTGCTTTTCAGCAACAAAAAGCTACTGTCGATGTCATTAACCATTCACAACATTTTAATATTTTATGATTAAATCAATGAATTTGGATGCAACACTGCGTTAATGTTTATATAAGTTTGTATTAAAACTTCTGTTTCCCTTTAGCAAGGTTTCCCACTAGATTAAGCTCAGCTGCTCACATCCCTCGGATGCTACACGTCCTAATTACAATAATATATAATTAACTTGATACTGTGGCCTCCACAATTACATTTTTCATTTAAATACACAAAATTTATTTCAGCCCTGTGACCCGAGGTTCCACGCAACTTTTCTGTAACTTTTCCCATTTCCTAAGCCTCGCCAGACCATTTCCTTCACCCTCTTCCTTACGCTTCAACCCTCCTGTCACAAGGAAGATAAGTTGGATGCAAAAGCTCATGCATTTTCACACTTTTTTCCCTTTCTTCTGTTGCCGCTTGAGGAGTATGGTTTTTTTTTTTTTTTTTTATCTATACATGTCATATTTTCAAAACTTATATCAAGATGAAGCAGTATTCAAAGACCATCAATGTGACTCATTCTCTTTTACTTTTGGGATTTGGTGAATATAAGTTAGTGTTTTACACCACGTCTATGAACCTAATATTGCGAATTGTCTAACCCAGACACCTATTACTTAAAAATGCATCTGAATACATTAAGACTGCTAATGACCTACTTAAATATCCCTTAATACTGCAATTTATTATCTCTATAATTTCACTTATTGGCCTGCTGTGTATTAAGCCACTAATGTTATGCCTTGAAGTTGTTTAGCCAAATTATACTGTGTTTCACTGACTTCTTTTTTAACCACTGTTACTGCAATGAGCATTTGTTCCCACAATTTATTAACACATCTTGTCTAATGATTTTTTTTTCTGAGGTAAGGAGGATGAAATTACATTCTCCTATTAAAATCAGTTTTTGAATTTACATGCCAACATTATTTAACACAGATTCATCCATCATTAAAGGTCATCTTTTTACCATCAGTTTCACTACAATGCTGAATTATTTTGCTTTTAACATACATTTCATTTAGCCACTGATATTTATTTCCTAATTTACTCTTCAGTTTGCTCCAAGTCAACAACTTTCTGTGATGAATGCTAACATTATCACTACCATTATAATGTTCACTTTAGTATCAACAGAAAATTCAGACAAGGAATTAACAATGATAATAATGACACTGAAGTGCTAGTAAGTAGTTACATCCAGGAGGCAAAATGTTTACTAATAGTGATACATACTCATGAAAGTGAAAGCAGAACTATCAATTCCTTTCCTATGGAGGAAAGAGGGATAGAATCCTCATCCTCACTACAGGTGGGTCCCTCTCATCCTGGGGCCTTAGTGACTGCCTTTCCCTTTTAACCTTCCACACTTGACCCCTCTCCCCTCCCCACAGACTGAACTAATAGTTCACTTTTACGTGTGTACCAGTGGAACTAAACATTCATCTCCTAAAGGTGAACACGTTCGGCACTCTGGTTGAGCTTCTGCTTCCAGTGTAGACTGTTGCACTCAAGGTGCAGGCTGTGGCATTTGCTATTAATTGAAATGTCTACTTTTTTCCCACTTTTGCCAATAACATAATGAGGGTCCACACATGGAGGTTTCAGTGCTCATTTCACTCCGTATCTGTGTAAAATCACATGAGTGCATGTCTGTAACCTGCGGTGCACATTATTTTGTGATGCTCCAGGTCTCGATGATGGACATGGTCAGATTTGCGTCATCTGTTCTCTCAGATGAGAAATGAGGTCTGTTTGATTGGTGTCCTCCATCATGACCATGTGTGGACCAATGAACTCGCCACTTCTCCATAAGTTAACTTGACCAGAGCAGCGTCCTGATGGGGTTTGCAAGTGTTTTGCAGACCAAGCAAGACCAATGGTACAGATGTTCTTCAATTTGATTCGTGATACATTAGTGCGACTTTTAATAACTGGTGCCAGTGCTCAATCATTCCACCACTTGCTGTATGATGGTGTGTCGTCTTGTGATTTAAAGCACTGCAGAACTTTAGCTGGGCAAATAGTTCAGATTCAAATTGTTGGCCACACCCCATTGTGTTGTGTAATGGACAGCTGAATGGGGCTATCCAGCGCAAAACAAAGGTGGAGGCTAGTGTTTCCACTGACATACTGTCTACTAGTATAGCTTCTGGCTGGAGGGTAAAGTGGTCAGTTGCTGTTTACTGATACTGTTGGCCATTTGTGGGTGGTAATGGTCCTATTTCATAGATATACACACACTTGCTAATCTTACAGTTGTATATGGGAAATATACCACAGTCGCATGGATGTGGGAAGATACTTTACTAAACTGCCATTGAACAAATGCACGAGTCCAGGTTCTACAACCTTTCTGCATAATGGGCTATACAAAATGGCTAGTGATCAGTTTAGCTGCTGACATAAAGCCACGGTGACATAAGCTTTGCTGGCTCTCAAAAGCATGTCTACACAATGAGGAAGATAATAATGGACAA
This sequence comes from Schistocerca cancellata, assembly GCF_023864275.1. Taxonomy (NCBI): domain Eukaryota; kingdom Metazoa; phylum Arthropoda; class Insecta; order Orthoptera; family Acrididae; genus Schistocerca; species Schistocerca cancellata. The sequence continues at coordinate 243,426,513 of NC_064631.1, forward strand.
GATCTTCTATTTGAGACTTTGCCATATAGTTGAACGTTTGTGACAGGAACATCAATCAGTTTCAACTGAAGGTTGGAGGAAGTATCTTTCACACAATCCTGAAGCTTCTGGTACAAACTCTTCTGCTTTGGTGGGTTGAGTAAAATTCACTGAGTCCGTTGTACTGTTTATGACGGATGAGCAGTTGGCTACTATGTTGTCCATTTCTGATATGTGGCACATCTGATTGCTGAATTGAGCAATAAATTCCAAATGATTGTGTTCTCAAGGTGAGCATTTATCGTTGTTCTGCCTGAAGACATAGACATATTGTTTGTGATCTGCGTAAACTGCAAATTCTCTTGCCTCCAACTGTGTGTGGAAATGTTTAACAGATTCATAAACTGCAAATAGTTCATGATTGTATGTGCTCCATTTTTGTTGTGACAGAGAGAACCTGTGAAGGGGAAATGTGGGTGTCTGCCACACACCATCTACATATTATTGTAATGCTGTGCCGATTGCCATCTAACTTGCACTCACCACCAGTGGGAGATGCACTTCCCATGTGGACTTTGCAAGGTGTGTCATGTTAGCTCTGCTTTGCTTGGCTGTCTCTTAAAGCAGTGTTCATAGCGGCCATCTACAGCAGTGGCATTTTCCCCTTAACTTTAGGGCCAGCCAATGGTGTGGTTAGAGGTTCTTTGATCCCCGCTAAATGGGCTACACGATGGCAGTAAAAACTGAGAAATCCCAGGTAACGGCACAGTTGTTTTGCAGTTTCTGGCTGTGGAATCTTCAACACTGCTTCTGCTTTTTCTGGATGCAGTAGCGATCCTACTGATGAGATCAGGTGGTCTAAAAAAGTGATCTCTGGTTGGCCACAAACACACCTGGCAGTGTTTAATACAACACTGTATTTGATCAGGAATCTAAATATTTCAATTAAGTGCTGTTGGTGTTCCTCTGCCGTGGCTGATGAAACAAGGATATCTGCAAGGTATGAAATGCAATATGACAAACCTTGTAGCACGAGTCTAAAAACCTCTGGCAAGCCTGTGCAGCATTTCGTAAGCTGGACAACATGAACTGACTCTCGAAGAGTCCAAATGGTGTAATACTAGTTGTCTTCGGTATGTCCTCTTCAACCACAGGAATTTGTTTCATCTAGGTCTTGAAGGGATCAGTTGGTAGGACATGTTCTGAGGCATCAAAGGATCACCAATTTAGTATTGGAGGGCAAAAATTGTAGAGGGAGACCAAGAGATGAATACACTAAGCAGATTCAGGAGGATGTAGGTTGCAGTAGGTACTGGGAGATCAAGAAGCTTGCACAAGATAGAGTAGCATGGAGAGCTGTATCAAACCAGTCTCAGCACTGAAGACCACAACAACAACAGGTCTTGGCATAGTCCAGCACACTGAATACAGTTGTGCTCTGTAATGCGTAATTCTATTCTATAAATAGGAGTACTGGATAATGATCAGGCACCGTTCTAACGTTAAGGTGTGGTAACCTCTGCAAGGGTGCCACATGACATACTTTTTTGGCAAAAAATGGTTCAAATGGCTCTGAGCACTATGCGACTTAACTTCTAAGGTCATCAATCGCCTAGAACTTAGAACTAATTAAACCTAACTAACCTAAAGACATCACACACATCCATGCCCGAGGCAGGATTCGAACCTGCGACCGTAGCGGTCACGCGGTTCCAGTCTGAAGCGCCTTTAACCGCACGGCCACACCGGCCGGCTTTTTTTGGCAACAACAGTAGATGTGACAACCACAAACTGTTGGAAGGGCACCACACTGAATTCTGCTTTGCAATAGCAAAACGATCTGGAGGAAGGCTTCTTAGCTTACACAAAATTGGTAGGCCCATGGTGGTGTCAATGTAGTGCAAAGTGCTGTGACATAACTGTGCTTGGGCAGTCATGTCATACCTGGGAACTGCTCTAGCACCTCGGTGTATCAACTGTCTACTGACTGGATAAGTTTGGCATTATGCACCATAATGCTGCGTCAAGCGGATAGGCCAGTGATGCTGTTGTCAAGATGTGTTGGCAATGTATGGCAGCAGACGATAATGTGCTACTAAGGCAGCTTTGATTATTGGTTCTGTCATATCTCCTGTGGTGAATTTTCAAGTGAAAGCATAGTGTTATCCTAAATTCAGTGCCATATGTTGAATGATATAGGTCACTATGGAGGAATTATTGGCCACAGAGAGGTCATGCCAGTAGGTGATATTTATGCAACAGGGTCCACGGGAAAATACATAAATCAGATTCTGTGTCCATTAGAAACTTCTGTCCCGATCAGTTATGAAGAGGTGCAGAGGCAGCAACCGACAATTGGGTGCTGTTGCTGTTTGGGAAAGCGTGTGGCAAAATGCATTTGTGTGCCCAGTCTCAGAACTTTTGATTATACAGCAAATGACATGCTGTGATGTGCCGCCCACTGCTGGAGAATCCTTATAGAAAAGATTCTGGACCTCATATGAAACTGTCCTCTAGCATTTCGGTTAAAGAGTAGCTCGCGGATCTATTTGCTCGGTGCTTCAACCATGCCCGCGAGGCAGTCGTAGCCTGTGCGCATCTTCATCGGTGTGCTGTTCCTTGCCACCACTGTTTAACTGCATGAGGACGGCACGGTTGTGTCCTGGATTGCAGTATACCCGATACCATGCAGGCATCAACCTTGCAGTGCAGATGTCCGACAAGGAAATGTCTCCAGTGGTGGGACTGACCTTTTGAAACCACCTATACCATGATGTTGGTTAAGATCATATGTTAAAGACACCCTGGAGCCTTTCACTCTGGTGGACTATTGTCTGTGAGTAACTGTAAAAAAAAATTCAGAATTTTTTGTGATGCTCCTCAGCATTAATAAAGTAGTATTTTATAGCTAGGTGGTTGTGTGGTGTAATGGATAGGGTATGGCCTTCACACACTTGTCATGGGTTCGAATCTCGTTGGATACTTTAAATTTTTTTATTTTTAAATTTTCATCAAAATATCTTTGATTATTATTCTTATTCAATTAATTGGTTTAAATGTAATTTTTTTATTTCTGTTCTTTTGTCACATCATTGTCATCACCATATCAACTTTTTCACTTGCTCTCACCTTACCTCATTCTTTTTCTGTTTGAAACCTTTGTTCATGCGATTTTAATTAATTACAGGCAGAACAATACAAACATATAATGAAATGACACAAGTACAGTCATTACAAATGCAGGTCTATCAGCCAAGCTTAATTGGTAACTAAGTTAAGTTTTTCTATTTGTCAGACCAAAACAGTCAAACATCACCACACTACAGCAAAGAGAAATTTTCAGTGCTCCTGATGGCCAGGGTACAAACTTTTTGAAGCATAGCCAAACAAATCAGCTGATGGCTTGTTGTAAATGTGTGTTGATGTTTGCAGCTAGAAGCTCATTGTCTTTCTCGATTAATTTTTTTGCAGTTTATTTTGTCTCTTCCTTCACTCATTTCACATTTTTCTGCAACTAAATTCTACTGTAGTTTTGGCTTCTTTTGCCTGCTCTTTCCTTTGTTATCTAGTTCATCACACATTTATTTGAAATCAATCAGTTACAACTGCTCATTATTTTCCACCAACCTTGAATTTGACAAATATTCTTCCATTGGAGATAATTACCATTTCTTTCTAGGTGATATCATTGGCAACCCTACAGTCATTTTCACACTCATAATCTTTGTTACATTATTCTATGTACCCGCAACATTTTTTCTTAACAGGGGTCAGCTGCCCTTTAACACTTGTAACAAATGCTAGCACTGCACATTGCACCTAATTTACTACATTAAAAAAGTGCCTTTTCCTCTCCAGTTGTCTCAAACTTCCATAAAAATATATTATTCCACTCTTATATAACCCCCCCCCCAATCCTACAAATTAATGCATATGTCTTAAGTACCAAACATTGTTGTATTGCTATGAAATAAAAAATAGTGTGAAGCCACAAGAGAAAATGTGCTTCATTGCATTTCGTATCAGTTCAACACCCTGCAAATTCTATGTCAAAAAATTAGAAGATTAGTTTCACCTGAGAAGTTTGAATAATGGGCAAGGCATGTTGCACTATATATATACCTTCACTTGACAACTGGAGAAGAATAGGGCACCTATCACTTTACCTAACAGCAGCATAAAGAAAGAACACTGCATGAGCTTCACTTAAGAAGTTATATAACAGAGAGAGGTGGTACTACTTACACAGGGAACGGAGCAGTAAGATAAAAGCCGTAACTGTCAGAAGATGCATGGTGTCGGACATGCACCACTAAACCAGGAGTTCCAGCACGCAGACGAGACAAGAGCCACATTAATGTAAAATCCTGAGCCCCAGGTGGGAACATCAGCACTACATCACATTCCTAAAAACAAATAAACACAAAAAACAGTCACCACTTATGAAAGACCTAACAAGAGTAATTAATTCATACATCCAACACGAAGAATTTACAAGACAATCTTATCCTCGAAATTGTCACTGACAGTTTAGAATAATTTATTCTAGAGGAAGCATGAATAGCATTTTAAGGGCTAACTGTAACAAGTAAGTATTAATTCAGAGGAATTCTGGTTTATAACAAATGCCTAATTCTCACAACACATCATGCTCAAATTATGCTAATATCATAAATTGTCAGTTTCAGTTACAAGGTAGTGAATTACTAATAAAATGTTAAAATGAGACCCATCAGTGGAGGGACTTTAGAACAAATATAAAAGGACAGGAAGTCCATATGGAATTTCAAGTCATATACAAGGAACACCTCTTCAGTGACATACAAAGATAGATACGGGGTTAACAGACTGAATAGAAAGTCCAACGTATTTCCACACTACTGTGAGGAATAGTGGACTTTTCGATTATTCTGTTTGGATATTTTGGTAACAGTATTTGAAATTTATAAGGTTGAAATAGTCCTCAGCTTCAGTCTAAAAATTCCACAGTAATAATAGCAACAGTAGAGCGATCCACATCTAAAAATGATTTTAAGAAGTATATAAAGATTCATCCACAGACAACAATCATTAACACACCTTTCTTTTAATTTGAGGGGAACGAAAAAGTCTTAAGATTACTAAAGAACACGGTCATGAGCAGCATTACCAACATACACTATTATACGTAGGTTGGAACTCAAATAGTGGGAACACTGCTGTGGAGACACTATGCAATGGAATCTACTATTGTCGCTGATAGCACACTTTGTTGACATACCTACCTTACCTCGAGCAAATGGATTCGCCCGTCCCATGTCACAGGGGTGCGCACAATCGAGGGAAAAACAGTCACTTGTGAGTGAGCGGTCTAATGTAACGGTGTCACTATGTTTTTGAAACAGGAACAATGGAGTTGGATCAAGATTGAATGTTCCAGAGGTTGTACAGCACGACAGTGTCATCAAGGTCTTCAAGGGGCGTGCAGGGAATCGGCATTGCCGTACAGAACAGTGGCACACTGAGTGGCTTCAACGAAGGTCAGCAAACTGGCAGACATGCATTGGGCAGGTGGTCCTAGTATCTCTGAAGAAGAAGAAGAAGTAGTGCATGCTGTTGCCGCATTTGTGGACAGTGATCGACGCCATACGATTTGTGAGCCTGCCCATGAAATCTGATTAGTGCACACTGAAGGAACGCCTTGCATCCTGATGGAGTACCTGGGCATGCGAAAAATTTCATACAATGGGTTCTGCAGGAACTGACGAAAATGCAGAAATGGATGCATTATGACGCTGCTCAGACGCACTTGGAGCGCTATGAGTGCGAAGGAGACGATTTCTTACACCGTATCTTAACACTAGATGAGACATGGGCCACATTGAACGAGCCAAAACTAAAATGCCAATCCAATGAATGATGTCATTATGGGTCAATGCGAAAATTGAAAGTACATCAGAGCCCCAGTATGGTGAAAGTTATGGCAATTCTCATGTACGACTGTCATGGTGTTATCCTAACGCTTTACATTCCTCCATGGCAGACCGTCAATGCACAGTATTACTGTTCATTTTTGGAGCACCACCTGCGACTAGCTTTGCGAAAGAAGCGGCGATACTTTCTGCGCAATCCACCCATCATTTTGCATGACAATGCACAATGGCATACAGTGCAAGCTGTGGCTGCTCTGTTCGGTTGATGGGACTAGGAAGTACTGCACCAGCCACCATACTCCCTGGACTTCAGTCCTTGTGACTTTGATTTGATTCCAAAGATGAAGGAACCACTTCGTGGCACTCACTTTAGAACTGTTCCACAGATTCGACAGGCAGTAGACTGCTCCATTTGCACCATCAACATAACAGGCTTTGCTAGTAGTATACTATGCCTTTCACATCACTGGCAATGGGTTCTACACAATGCTGGTGACTACTTTGAATGACAATAACAGGTGCAAACATGTAACTCTTTTGTATTGGTTGTGAATAAATAGTTGTCACTATTTAAGTTCCAACCCTCATAAACTGACCCATAGGTCACAGTTTGAGTTGGTGAGCAACAAGAAAAAAAGTTTTGGTGACACTTATTTTCTATTTCTTACCTGTGTAGGTATTGTCTGAATCCATAATCGGCGTGGTGTCATCAAATGACCTGTACATGGTATCTTCCTCCGCAAGAGTAAAGATGCTAGAATATAATAATAAAGATAATAATAATAATAATGATAATATCAGAATTATTAAAATCAATCAAATTATGGAAACATAAACAAAATGGCAGGATGATCCTTTGAAATTTATCTGGGGAAAAAAAATTGCATAGTAAAACTTGTGAGGACTTGCAGCAACTCATTTATGTGAAATAACCTGTTTAGGAAGAAACTAAAATCTGGATAGCTTCAAAACAGGAAACTGATAAACTTGAGAAAAGCTTAGTTGAGCCCTGGTTAAACAGCAATTATTTATCAGTTTATAGTAAATTACAAGAGTATGTTTTACAAATGATATAATTTTTCAAAATATGACCTACATGAAAAGTTATTTTTCAGGTCTCGCATGCCCGCAGGAGAGATTTTCCATTTGCAATCAGTTTACTCGAGTTACATCAACATAAGAAAGGGGTGGCAGGGCAATTCCAGTAGCATGGGAACCTATACCATTTGATGCACCAATCCATAACAACATTCTGGCACAAATATCTGCAAAGTGTGCTTCAGCTTGCATGCTGAACATTGATTTTTGCATTATTGTATGAATGATACGGCCACTTCGCCTTTAATGTGTTCATCATCATCATCATCATCATCATCATCATTATTATTATTAATCCCTGTATCAACTCGCAATGATGTGGGGGATTGGGGGATGAACTGCCAAACAAAGTGAAGCAAAATGTTTCAGTGCTGAAATCAAACATGCGTGTCTATGTATCTCCAGCCTAGTATTCATCTGACAACTTGATTAACTTCCAGTTTCCACTATACAGGGTGTTTCAGTAGTGATGGTAAATACTTCATACGTGGAAAGTACAGTATGAAGAAGCTAAAAAGCTCCAATAAACATGGGTCCATAATTCAACCGTTGCAGAGGTATCACATTAATTTGAGTTGAGAACCAACTGTAAACACCCTTGGATATCACAATATTTCTGAAGGTAACTCAAGGCTTGCGATCAATTACCTGTTCGTTAACCATGCACAACTACTTCCCTTTCACCCTCCGTGAACTGTACTGTACCGGTCTCACAATAAGTTACAAACATAAAGGCACCATGGACAGAAGTTACACCAATGAGGAGTACACTGACATGCACTTCATGTATTGCAAAGCAAATAGCAGTGCCCTTGAGGCTGTACAACTGTATGAAGAAGCTCTGCTCTCCAATAAAGAAGCTTTTCCTCCCCACAGGCAGTTTGACAGGCATACATTTAGCCAGTTACATCAGTGCTTTAGAGAAACCAAGAGTTTCACACACCATGTATGACAAGGTCGTAAGTTTTGTTTAGATTTAAGACTTTCTGATCACTGTGCTCTGTTTATGGAGTTACCAAAAACAATAGCACCTTGCTCAAAAAACCTAATGTTGAGGAAAGCTGTTACAAATTGTACACAAATGTCCGATAACTTAAACAAGGAGGATTGCTAACGAAGTGTGTGTCATGAGTCATAGCAATGTGTGGCGAATTTTGCATTGGCAAGTACTCTATCCGTATCTCCAGCAAGTGCAAGCTCAGCAATGCAGACTTTCCTCCTAGAAAGAATTTCTGCCAATGGGTGCAATGACAGTGTACCCTGAATCCCCTGTTTTTAAGCAGTAGTCTGTTCACGGATGAAGCTGGATTTACCCGTGATGGTATTTTTAACTGTGATAACTGTCAGATTTGAGCCAATGTCAGTCCTAATGCAACACTCATATCGCAACACGAGTAGCGTTATTCATTGAATGTTTGGTCAGTACTGCTCAGAGACAGCATAATTGCATTACACTTCCTACCACAGAAACTAACTGGACAGCAATATACAGCTTCTGCAGACTGTACTTCCAGATGTACATGATGATGCCCCACTGAACCAATGCCTGAACGTGTGTTTCAGGCATGACAGTGCTCCAGCACATTTGCATTTATGAGTGCACTGGATTCTAACTCAGACTTATGGTCAGCATTGGATAGGTAGAGTAAGGCCTGTGCCATGGCCTCCAAGGTCTCCTGATTTAAGTCCCATGGACTTCTGTGTGTAGAGTCATGTCCAAAGCCTGATCTACACTACCAAGGTCAACTCTCTTGAGGAATTACACTTGCGGATTGAAGCAGTCTTCCAGCATTTGCAGAAATCCCCAGGACTGCCTGCGATGATTTGCAATTCATTTCAGAGACGAGTTCATGTTGGGGATATGTGAACAGTTTCCAGCATGCATAGTGGCAGACATACTGAAGTACGCAGTAGTTAAGCCACTATTCACAAAAGGCACAAAAGAATATATGGGAAACTATCGCCCAATCTCACTTCTTCCATCACTATCAAAATATTTGAAAAGCTAGTCACCAAAAAAACATTTTACAGATAAAATTAGCCCATTGCGTGCACAGGATTTTTTTGTGACCTACCAAAGACCTTTGATAGTGTGAACCACTCCTTGCTACTCTGTAAACTGGAAAAGTATGGAATTATGGGCACAGTGTTAGAATGGTTTAAGTCCTATCTATACAACCGAAGACAAAGAGTGGTTATATCATCAGAGAGAGGAACTTATATTTCAAAATGGAAAATCATTTTGTATGGAGTACCCCAAGGTTCTATCTTGGGTCCCATTTTGTCTTTGTTTTACATAAATGATCTACCATTCAATATTATACTGTCACTCAGTTTTATTTGCAAATGACACATCTGTAATCACTAAAGTAAAAGTACTGACCAAATTCCTCAAATTGTATTAAATACTTTAGAAAAATTAGATACCTGGTTTGATTTAGATGGGTTAAAATTAAACATGGACAAGACTCAGTTAACGCAGCAAAATTAAACAATATTCAGGTCATTCACAGAAACCAGGACTAGCAGATAGCTAGCTGAGTGAAATTCCTAGGAATGCAACCGGATAAAAATCTATCATGGGGCTCACAATACAGTGTCCTGCATTTAAATTAAATTGTCTAGCATTTGTAAGGAGAATACTGTAAAATGCTACCAGTATGGGTGTAAGAAAAGTAATATGTCACAGCTACTTTGAGTCTGTAATAAGGTATAGAATTTTATATTTGGGTAACTCAAACCATATGTGTCGAATATTAAAACTTCTGATAAACCATTAGAAAAATGCACAATGTAGGGCAGGAAAAAATGATGCTGCCCACTCCCAAAAAATCTAAGTATATTAAGGGTTCCCTCAGTATACATCTAATGGCTGATTATATTTGTACACAGTAACCCTGATTTATTCATAGCAAATCATTTTCAACATAATTACAACACCAGAAATCAAATTAATTTTATCCTGCTCACCCACCATTTAAAACTTTATGCTCAGACTCCACATTATACAGGTATGAAAATTTATAACAAAATGAAAGGAAGCTAATTGCTCAGCATAAATTTAGAAACCCTGAAGGGGGGGGAAATCATATATGAGAAACTAGTGCAGAAATTTTACTATTCAGTAGAAGATTCATGAATGACAACCTGAAAATATGAGAAGAGGGCAAATACTTACAACTGTTAATTTTCGAAAGTTTGTTACTTTTGAAGAAAAATTATTAACTGATTAATTAATTAATTACCCATTAAAGTATATTATATTATTCCTATTATACGGAAGCTTGTGAACCAGTTTCTGTGTTTTAACCTGTCCCGCACATTAAGTCAATGACCTGAAATTGTATGTTATGAGTAATAAACTTGTATCCTATTCTTATATGAAATGTAATGCAAGCCTTCACGTTGTAATCTTGTCATTTTGCATTAACTAGCATTCAATAGTAATGTTGTCATTACAAAAACATTCCTTTCTAAAGCCATTTTGTTCCTGCACTAGGAGGGTATCAATTATCTATCAAATTCAATTGTTAATAATTTTTTATACAGTTTGTAAGAATAAGTTTGTAGATGTATTCTTTTATTGAGCTCAGACATTTCTTCCTCATTTTTTATATCACTGTCTTCCGCAATTCAATTCAGATACCACCCTCGTCTTCCTGCATTCATATAAGAAGTGTAGGAGCTTCCTTAGTAACTTTAGTTCCCCCCATTTAAGGGGGTTCTATGTTGATTTCTTCAAACTATATGCGTTTCATCTGTTCCAGTGCCTTCCATAACTGATCTATTGTGATATCATCTTGGTACCCAAGTTGGTTCCCTTTACCCTCTGAAGTTCCTATTACTGGGTCGACAGAAGCGTCTGATCCCACGCGTCGGCTTTGACCCGTGACATTAAGGGTGTGACGTCATGACGGTGTGGAGTTTGGTTTGTGAGTGTGGCGTGTTTGTAGATGTCATTGTGTTGTGGTTTGTTATGTTCTCTGGTGGTATGTTCAGGGTTTTCGTTTTTGTGGTGTTATGGGCTCAGTTTGCTTTTGCTTATTATCCAGAATTGTTCGAGTGTCGACTGTGTTTGTAGTGGAATTCGTTTCAGTGAGTTAACAATTTTGTGTGAAGGTTAATTTAGTGTTGCTTGCTGTATGTCGTGTGGTAATTTAGTAAAATTAATCAGTTGTTTTTGTTCAGGAATGGATATGACGGATAAAACTAACAGTGCGCAGGTCAAGGGAAGTGTTCGATCCCAATATGTGGCTGTGTATGCTGGTATTGGTATCGGGAGATATTTTTGAGCTATATAGGCCAAGGAAAGAGTTTGATCCTAATTTATGGGATTGGGAGCTGCTGTTGAGCTATATAGGTCAAGGGAAGTGTCCAATTCCAGATGATATTGTGTTTAGTGGTATTTGGGGAGTTTGGTGATGTCAGTTTTTTTTGTCGTTTTGTGTGGTTTTGTATGGGGGTGGGTGTCTAAATTTCTTTATATTTAGTTTGCCCCCACCCAAAAACACCCCACTTCCTGCGCTTGTCCCGTTAGTGCCATTAGGCTTTTTGTGGAAAGTGTGTGTGTTTGTTTTTCGATGTATTTTCGTCCTCATAATGTGTACGTAACGACTTTATATGCGCCATATTGGAATCGTGTTTTATGGTCGTTTCCGCCATATTTGTGACGTCATGGGTCAAAGCAGACGGGTGGGATCAGACGCTTCCATATTTCCCTATTTCTTCATCTTTGTTATCATATTATTCCATAGTTCTTGGTACCGTTTTATCCAAGTTCCCTTATCTATGGAATTTATTCTTGCAGCAGCTCTTTATTTAATTTTAAAGTTGCTTCATGTGTTTATAAGCCACCTCTTCGCACTTTTCTACAAATCATTTGAACCCCTTTGTGTATTATCACACAGTTTTATAAGGTATGATCTTTAATTTTTTAAAATTGTACTCTCTATTCCATCATTCCATATTCTAAAACCATTCTACTACCTCTTTTTTTTTCCTTTTGCCTACATTTTCAACTGCTACTCTCTTAATGTATGACTGTTTTCCCATTGTGTGTTCACAACGATCTGTATGTGTACCTTGTATGGATACTGTCCAAGTCATCATTGATACATGTATTTTATGTTAGATTTTCTTGTAACACATTCTTTAAACAATTCGTCTTTAGTGTTGCATGATTATTTAGTTGTTTCGCCCATCCAGCCAACAGGGTTATCTTTGCTACAACACGATAGTGGTCCGAGTTCATGTTGCTTCCTCTGTGGACTCTTACGTCTCAGACAATTGATTTAAGTTTTCTATTTACTATAAAATAAACAATACTTGATCATGGCCTCTTGCACTCTTTGTATATTTCTAAATTTCTTTTTCCTAAAGAATATGTTGCTAATTTTCTTATCATTGAATGTTTCAAAGTGTGTCAGCTTTTGATCATAATTTATTGTATACACTCCTTACGCTCCTACAACTTCTGGCAGTGGTGTATTTCAAACGGGTGTATTAATACATCCACTTATTAACAAGCGGTTATGTTTACTTCTGCCTACTTATTTTTGTAAATCATCATAAAAAACTCTTCTTTCTTCCCCTTCTTCAGGAGCATATACACTTATTTTCGTCCATATCATATAATGGAAATACGGAAGCGTCTGATCCCACCCATCGGCTTTGGCCCATGACGTCACAAATATGGCGGAAACGACCATAAACGACAATTCCAATATGGCGGATATAAAATCGTTGCATACATATCATAAAGACGAAAATACATAGAAAAACAACACACACACAGGTTTCACAAAATGCCTAATGACTCTAACAGGACAAGCGTGGGAAATTGGGGGTTTTTGGGTGGGGTGAAACTAAATATAAACAAATTTAGCCACCCACCGCCATACAAAACCACGCAAGACGACGAAAAAAATCGACATCACAAAACTCACCAAATACCACAAAACACATTATTATCTGGAATCGGACACTTCCCTTGACCTATATAGCTCTACAGTAGCTCCCGTTCCCATAAATTGGGATCGAACACTTCCCTTGACCTAAATAGCTCAACAGCAACTCCCGATCCCATCTCCCAATACAAAAATCAAAATACACCGCAAAACATTATGAACAAACACTTCCCTTTACCTAAATATATCTACAACAGCTCCCAATACCATAAATTGGGATCGAACACTTCCCTTAACCTATATAGCTCAACAGCAGCTCCCGATCCCATCTCCCAATACAAAAAACAAAATACACCGCAAAACATTGCGAACAAACACTTCCCTTGACCTACATATATCTACAGCAGCTCCCGATCCCATAAATTGGGATCGAACACTTCCCTTGACCTATATAGCTCAACAGCAGCTCCCGATCCCATCTCCCAATACAAAAATCAAAATACATCGCAAAACATTACGAACAAACACTTCCCTTCACCTACAAATATCTACAGCAGCTCCCGATCCCATAAATTGGGATCGAACACTTCCCTTGACCTATATAATTCAGCAGCAGCTCCCGATCCCATCTCCCATTACAAAAATCAACATACTCCACCAAACATTGAGATTGAACACTTCCCTCCAACTATATAGCTCAACAGCAGCTCCCAATCCCATAACTTAGGATCGACCACTACCCTTGACCTATGTGACTCAAAAACATCCAATACGAATACCAATATCAACCTCCACAGCCACAAATTTCAATGAAACACTTCCCTATACCCCAATACACAACACATACGCCAAAAACAAAATAAATGAGAACTTACCACAAGAAAGTTCCAGCCCCACAAACTAGATTGGCCACCACAATCTCTCTCTCTCTCTCTCTCTCTCTCTCACTCTCTCTCTCACACACACACACATACACACACACACACACACACACACACACACACACACACACGCGCGCGCGCGCGCGCGCGCAAACACACGCAAACACACGCAAACCAACAAAAAAAATACTGAACCAAAAGAAAAACCCAACCCACCCACACCTCAACCTCCTCCCCCCCCCCAACCCCAAAATAAAATTAAAAAAAATAACCAAATGCAACATAAAAAACATCTCAATCACACACTACAACTCAACGAAAACTTCAACAAAATAGATCCTCCACAACTAAAACAAAAAAAAACACACTCCCCCTCCCCCCCCACCTTAACAAACACTATACAACAAAATAAACCACCCACCCCACTATGAACCACAGCCACCCACCCACCTACCCACCCAGCCCACCCTAACTAACCACTTTTGGCCTATACATTTTACCCACAGCCCTTAAGAAAACCCGAACAATACAATAGCCCTCTGGGACACTCTTCCGCCAACAGTACTCATCTAAATGAGACTGAAGGTTGGAAGAGCGCCTCTTCCCCCTCCCAAGAACTGACTTAACGGCCCCCCACATCCCCTCTATTGTATTAGTACAAGCTCCTGTCTCATAATTCTTAAACTCTAAACTATGGTTCACTACTAAATGATTGATTCCCCTCTCACCCAACCCCCTGTAAGAAGAAATAGCATCAGAAACTATTGTGGACCCCGGCTCTATATATTCCCCAATTAACCCCACTAATTCAGCCTTCGACCTCCCTTCCACAACCCTAAAAACACATTTGGAACCCCCACCCCCCCCGGAACAACAGCCCCCCACACCCAAAGACCAGCCACAGACTTCCCCCTCCCATACTTCCTTTTCCCAAACTGTGACTCGTCCACCTCCACAACCACCCCATGCCCCCCCAACTTACCCCTGTACTTAATAAATTCCGAACACACTTCACGACAAAAGGAATACCAATCTAAAACAGTCCTCTCACTCACACCAGTCTCATGCGCGCAAAAACTCTGTGGAGATCTATAACAAAAATAATATGTAACAAGCACAATCTCACGCATGCCCAATCTAGACTTCTCGAACCAGGTACCGCGCCGTATGGAACGCCATATGTCATCTTTGCGACAGCGCCACATGTAACCATCCCTGGTCCGAGAGGCCGGAACTTTAACCAATTTCATAGGTTCACGGCACACACCGCACTTCAAGACCTCGGCAATTAAGCCAAATAGCTGAAGAAATGTAATCAGCTCTAAAGCTGTCTCCCCCATCATAGCCCTCAACCGAGAACTATTGATCTGGTCTTTCATATCCATTCCTGAACAAAAAACCACAACCAAATACACTTAATAACAAACCCACCCGATGTACAGCAATCATCATTACATTAACCATCACACAAAACCGTTAACTCACTGATACAAATTCCGCTTCAAAAAGACGCACGCAGCACTCACCACTGAGCAACAGCAAACTGAGCCCAACACACCAAACAAACGAAAACCATGAACATACCACCAG
This sequence comes from Schistocerca cancellata, assembly GCF_023864275.1. Taxonomy (NCBI): domain Eukaryota; kingdom Metazoa; phylum Arthropoda; class Insecta; order Orthoptera; family Acrididae; genus Schistocerca; species Schistocerca cancellata. The sequence continues at coordinate 243,441,879 of NC_064631.1, forward strand.
AGGGCACAACAAACAACAACACGACATCTACAAACACGCCACACTCACAAACCAAACTCTGCGCCGTAATGACGTCACACACCACAACACCCTTACGTCACGGGTCAAAGCCGACGCATGAGATCTGATGTTTCTGTTGACCCCATATAATAATAAACAACAACAACAACAACAACAACAACAACGACCACGCACGCACGTGCGCGATGTGTGGGCGTATTTTGTGTGTTTCCTGCTTCAGAGGAAGGCCTTTTGGCCACCAGCTTAAAGATTTAACAGTCTTTTCGTTGTGTCTGTCTGCAACTCAATGTCTCTTCTACACGGTGAGCAGCAATCCATCCTTTTCGCAATACTATTAATTTTCCATTCTGGACTTTTCACTGTTTGATTAATTCTGTTTTGTCACTTCACAGCCTCTTCAGAACAACAGTGTGAAATGTGGAAGCCAATGTTCCCCCACTTCTCTGAATCTGTTCCATAGGAAGAGGAACTGGCAAGACAAAACTCCACGAGAACTAGAGACAGGTTCCATTACAATAATGCCAAAGAAAATTTACATGTTTCTATATACAAAACAAACTGACTTGTAGGATAGCCTAATATTAACGTTTCAGCAACATTTAATGCACTCTGCCATATATAATGCATCTTTCTTCACAAAACTAAAACTGCACAGATGTTAGTAGCTGGTGAGTATTTTGAAGAATATATAGTCTCTTGTGTCATTTACTATACCCATTCATAAATCAAAATTTTTTCATATAAATTTAAAAGAAGCTACAGAAGTAGTTGGTCCTGCTGAAACTATACTATCTTAATCAGCACAGTTAAAAAACCTGAATAGTCTAGATAACTACAAATAATAAAGCCACATTTACGTGATATGTTTACATAAATTCTCTGTTGCTTTTTCACATTAGTTTACTATTTACGCTGTTCAGTATTTGCCACTGAATAGTGACTTGATTTTTCACTATTGTATGTTCATTAGTCTCCACAATACCTCTTTTGCACATCAAATGCCTATTCTCATTTCATATAGGCCTATGTAGTACAAGATGTTAAAAATCAAGCATTTGGATGCACATATGAACAACACTGAAAAACTAGTTTTCCTTTTCCATTTCATCCAAAAATTCCTCAGGCATACTACCCTGTAACATACACCTGACCTAAAAGTACGTTATATTCATGACAACATTAAAGCATTTTGCTCTTACCACTGACAAAGCTTCCTAAGTAACCTACTTTGCTTCTGCCTGTGCACCAATGACTCAGTATCTATGTCCTACTGTTGAAAGCCTCTCAGTTTTCCTCATAATTATATTTATTTATTTCATCTTTGCATTTTGTTTCATTATAACTCAACCAAGTAGTCTCATCTTCTCCTGATTTGACTATTTTGGTACTGGTGCCACACCTTTCTGTTGTATCACTACTCCCATTTGATGGGAAACATTATGAGAAATGTAATTTTCACACTTTAATTAAGTCTGGCCTCATTGCAATAACTGGATCTTTGACTTTCTTCAATATTGTTAGTTCTAACCTATGTGTAACTACATTTATTTGTTTAGAACAAAAGTCTAAATATATTTGACAAAATTCCTTAAGATGAATGTTTATATCTGTACAATTAATAACGTTTGCATCAAAACAAATATGTTTATGTTTACAACTAACCAGTTCAGATAAAGAAGAGGGGGGGGGCAACTTTCCACCTTGTTTCACAGTGCAATAATAGCAATAGAGCGTGCTTTGATCTATTGTTTTTTTTTCTAAACCAGTGCTGCTCTTGTATGCAACTGCAACCGTAACGATGGTCAAGCAAAATAATTGTAAATGAGTTTATATAGTCCTGACAGGAAATGGGCAACGGCGCCACAATGAGAACTTGAAAACAGGCCACCTCTTAAGAGGGGAATACAGTGATAAACTTTCCTCTGCGGTTACAATGAATAATTCCTAACCATTCTCCACCAAGGCTTTTATTAACTAGACTACGCACGAGTTTCCTCCAGAAATGAAATATTATACGCAAATACAATTTTACCTAGTTATTATAAAAGTTTGTACGTAGAAGCAAGATTTGCACGACGTGCACGGTAATAAAAGTACATGAAACAATATGACGTTCACTTTACCATTTTCAATTGTCTTTTTAGCACATGTAAGAAGCTTTCGATGTCTTAAATTGGTCTCCTGATCAGCTTCGGTAGCTTGTTCCGAATTCTCGCTTTCCGGAGATTCCATTTTTGGCTCTTCACACGCCGTGATGGGCAAGTAATAAATAACTTTTTATGAGTTGTCCCTAAAATTTTCGCTGCTGTCATTAACACGAACACCACGTCCCCAACGCCGGCACAAACATCGCTTCTACACCTTGGGTTTGTTGATAACAAGAGACAATCTCCATTTAACAAGGATTGACATCTGTTCCTAGTTCCTACGAACTTCGGAAATTCACCAACACAACAAAAATATTGTTTATAGAAACTGTTGGCTAATCTGAGAAACAAAATATATTATCCAATATAAATAAAAAATTCATTTTTCGATATAGATTTTCGTAAAGTATATTAAAATAGACACCTGCCATACGTTGCTTAGTGGACAATTTATGATGTAAAATACCGAAAATAACATGATGGGTTGGCCAAACTGGAATCGATATATCTGTTTACCCGTCGTCTTGGTGCGCGCAGTTAGAATGTGTTTGTAAACACAGCACTTAATTAAAATGAAATCTGTGCGTAAATATATGTAATTTGTGGAAGATGGTGAAGCTGTTGTATTACCTGCTTCTGGTATTATGTTGGACGACTCGTATTAATACATTTTCAGGAGAGACATTAAGTTATAGTGATCCTTTGCTCTGCAATGAAAAGGAATATTTTAACAGCGTCCTGCTGAAATGCCTGCCCTGCGACAGTAGCAGACACTTAGTACGGGAAGAAAACGGTATTACCACAGTAATATGCCTTCTAAAACTATCATTGTTCTGATGTGAATTATTAAATAATGTACCAAGTACTATGGTGTTAGGTGAAAAGCCATTTTTATCACTTGTACACAAGTTTGTTCTCACAATAACATGTTCAGGTTTGACTTGCGCATGCACCGCAAGAGCAAGAATCGTCCCCTCCGAATTCGCAGATTTTCCAAAATGCGAGTTATGTGGCGAGAATGAACTGCCATCAACAGACCGAACTGTGTGTTTGCCATGCAGAGACCGCACATCTAAGGAGAATAATGTAACCAACTGTGAACCATGTTTACCGGGTCATGTACGAGGTCAGTTCTTCTAGTTTAATTAAACTCTCGTAACCTTCACAAAGTAGACCTATGAGTATGTGAATGCTGGTTTATATGCATCATATTTCTTTCTGTAATAGCTTACCACATGACAATCAATATCCATATAAATGTGATCCACGGATTAATGAAACGTAGGGATATTTGCGCAGTGGACACTATTATTTTCGAAGAATATTAACTCATTGTTGAAATAATCTTTTAGCAAGGCACAGAATAACACGGAAAACAAGGAAAAGATAGTGCTTATGTGAAGCACAGACCTAACAGAATGTGCGGAATGAACTTTTATGCACAGAGTTTGTAATTACACTACAGTTACTAATAAAAATAAAAATCCATACACATCAACGCTCACCTGTTGTCGACAATTAAACTCCCACATTGTTGACTAAGGGCTGAAACCTGTCAAAATCTCTGCCAGCTGTTTATCTCAAACTACTCCATGATATAATGATTTCGCGATTAGTGACTGAGTCAATAATCATTAAAAACCTTATACTGATGAATTTAATGAACAAAACAGTCTAGGCCACATCTTATTATTTGTTATTACCAGTTTCAGCTAAGTTATGCCACCTTCAGATTTAACACTAAAATACAGGACTCTGTATGTTCATGTTTTCAGAGAAAGTTGCGGGCTCAGATGTTCAGTATAAGATATCAAATCAAACCCCTTTTATCTGTGTAATTTCCAAACCGTTATTTTATTTGGCTACCAGTTTCGGCAATTTACTATGCCATGCTCAAGCCCTATGTACAGACAACAATGGTAACAGTGTGGAACAGATAACCATAAAAGGGGGTGGTGCAAGTCTCATATACACTGTTAATATGTAATAACATAACAGTATCAAATGGCATAAGAAGTTACATGAAGTTACAGGTAAATTAAGAAATAAAATAAAAGAACAGTTGCACACTGTACTAACTTAAACTAGTGAGCGAAGTACATACGTCATATAATGGTAAAAAAGAACCTACTAAACAGAGATCAATATTGCATGTTATACATAGAGAATCATGGTACAATGCTAATGCAATACCCATGAAACAACTGGTGTAAAACAATATAGTCATACACTGACGAGTACAGACTGAGGGTAAATTATTTGATTATATGCTGTCATATACTAATAAAACATATAGGCTAGTACGTACTGGAGGTCAACCCCATAACTATCTGTATCATCATGTTCCATATACTAATAATAGCTAACTAATAAAAGGAGAATATGAAGATACACCAATGCAGTTTATTGATCCTTTGATCATAAGACGCAACTTATTTAATAAACCCAACTATGAATGTAATGTAATAAACTGTAATGAATTCCCACTAAGCAGTAGGGCCTATTTACTGAAATATGTGGAAAAGGCAAAACCAATGTCATCACGAAAATGATAAGTCTGCTGGTGAGCAGACATGTGGCTAGGAGATACACCATATCATGAGCTATGAAATAAGTTTAAAGTAAAGTAATGCAATACATATACAGTATATCAGAAAGACACTCATTACAATCAGAACAACCAAAGGCATGTATGTCCGTAGCCCTTAAGCAAGGGATGTATGATCTACAACAGAAAAACCACCAGAATACATGTCAGGGTATACCATTCAGTGTGTAATATACCAACTGCTACCTTTTTGATTAGATGGTTAATTGAGAGAGTGGAATATACCAGAATACAGGTGCCAATTGATGTTTGTCATTAACATTCAATAAAGAGTTGTAGTGGGTCACACCAGCTAGTAGTAACAGCACTCCTGTATTTTAGTGTTAAATCTGAATGTGGCCTGATGTGGTTCTGTTCTTCCAAGAAAGATTTTCTAAAATCCAAGTCTGATTTTCTTGTGGTACTTTTATTTCTTGATCCATTGCTTCTTTTGAGTTGTCTTCTTGATCTGGTCTCATAGCTTATTGAAGTGTTTGTGGCTCTTCCCAGTATGTTAAATAGGAACTCATAATCTTCATATGTCATTGGACATTTGAATGTAGACCACTCACTATTTCAGGCAACTTCAGTCATTTTCTTCTCTCATAGTATCTTTTTCAGTGATTTTATAATCTTTATTTTCAGTGTCAACTTCAGACTTATCTTCAGTTTGAGTTGTTGAGTCTTGAAATTCATGATCAGGAGCATCCATAGTTACTGGAACAGATATACTTATTTTTGTCTTTTCTTCACAAATGATACCTCATAACCTGATTAACATATCTTTCGCCCAAATACTGTGACATTCCGTGTCCCTTGAGTCAATCTAATTCTTTCGTTATTGCTTAGAAACATGAGCATAGCAAATAGGTTCTAATCTATGCATTTGATTTGTCATAAATTTCTCACCATACCACAATTTATATGGAGATACTCTAGTTATAGTGGATAGCACCACCTGATTTGAAACACATGTAGGTAAAGTCTTTCATTTTGCCCCCAAGGCACTATGGAATATTGGGCCCCAACTGTGAGCATGCATTATGACTCCAGCGTTTTCCACTATGATATAATTCTCTCTTTTGATGTAGCCATAAAGGGCATTGCTTACTGAAATTGTTGTCAAATTCTACCCAGATATCACCAGAAACAACATTAACACAATATCAAACCATCTTTGCTTCGACTATAAAAAGCCTCAAATTATTAACAGACTCATCTTTTCCTCCAATGAAATAAACATTTAATAATTTTGTATAATTGCCTTTAAAAGTACAAAATAATCATATACAAGCATAGAACTTTGTAATGAACCACAAATATTTGCTCAAATCGGCTCTCTTAGCTTGGTAGCTTTTTCTCTTCTGTTTTGTGAACATTAGGCAATGTGCACACAAGTGGAGCAAGAGACAGAGAAAGGATCTTTGGTGCAGCAAAGAACATTTATTAGCAATGTAGAATATATGTTATTATTCGTTGGATGTTTAGTTGTTAGTAGTTGAGTTTCAATAGGGAGACTTGCAGATTAGTCATGCTTGTGAGTTTACGTGGTAGTTATATCATTCACAACACAATTACCCATAGTGACGATGCCAATGTGATTTGAAAAGAAGAGTCAGAACTGTAATTTTTGTTTCTTTGTAAGCAATTATGACAGACACACCTTCACTTTTGACAGAGACAGAATTTAAAACAGAAAAATGGGAGAATAATACCAAAATAAAACTTTAATTGCAAAGAAAATGTGCAATTTACAACAAAAAATGAAGTGTACACACAAGCATTCACTGACTGTACAATATGTCAAAGGCTTAAGATGAAGACTATGCCGTACTATGTAACAACAAACGCTTTAGATGAGTGTGACGTCACAACTGTTTACGTCTGTAACAGGTTGTGGGAAGATATTGCAAATTGTGGCTTGAGAAGCATTACTTTCAAAGTAAATTTCCTTTTATGCGAGATAAAGTTTGTTAGTGTGAGAATGTGCAGTGAATTTCATAAATCATGGAGCTTTTGACTCTCATTCAAAATTTAACACTTTGGTGACCAGTCACATAGAAAAATTTTGGGCACAGACCAATCACTTATGTCATTATTTTTAAAAATTTTACTGCCACATTTATGTTTAATGTACCTTAAAGGATAATACATGCTAAAAAAGACCAATATTATTTGTAAAAGCTTAGATTTTCATGAGCTATTCTGTATGCATATAAATTTAAACCATTATTATGAAAAGGAAAGTTGCTACTTACAATTTTTTTGTTGTTGCGCCTATCTGTGACTCAGCACCTCCACTATATGGTGAGTACCAACTTTCCTTTTCATAATATTGTTACAGTCCATCCTGGATTTGCCATTGTTTGAATTTAAACCATTAACTTTTCCTATTTGTGTATCTGAAGAGGCTACTTAACAGTGATGTTGCTACTGGCTGACTACAGCACATGCCCTATGTTCTGAATAACTGCTATCACTGGCTGCTGAGATGACATTACGTGAGTTATGATTGGCTGACAAAAGCTTATCATGCAACGCATTTCAATTTCAGTACTTTGGAAGCAACTGTGATGTATTTGGTGGACTTTAAACACGTGCTTATTACCATTCAAAGGATTGTAAGTTTTTTAGCTCTTAGGAAAAGTATATTATTACTTAACTAGGAGAAAACTACTTTCACCTGGGATCAAGGATATTTTCACTCAGGAAAAAGTGTATTTGGGAAAAAATCCAAGAATGTTTTTTTCTTGGTCGCATATACATTGTGGATAAGCCTCCAAAGTGATTTTGAATACCCACTAGTATGATGTGTGATTGTAAGACTATATTTTGCTACTGACAGTATTAATTCAGTATCTGAATATTTTAAGGTGTGGAGCAAGAACAGAAAATAAATTCTTTTGAATGTCACTATCTGTCAATTTTAATTTACTGTGGATTCAGCTTCTGCAGTTCCTTCTATGGCGATTTCATCTTCAGTTGTAGCAGTAGGCCTAGGTACAGACAAAAATTGTTCAAATGTCTCAAAGTTCCTTTTGTCATTAGTAACATGGCTTATTTATCCATTATCAGCATACCAGCCTTATCGATTGGAGTCAGAATACATCACAGTGGGATTACCAAAAGTTCCAATCCTACTCATCTGCTTTGGCCCATAACATCATCAAGAAGGTGGACACACAAATTTCAGCTTGAATCAAGCTCTCGATGCCAGGAACCTACACACAGCTCAGAAACCCAGTAGTCTGAATTTCACTTGATCTATATGACAGCTAAAACAAAGCCTGCAGTATCAAAAATCAACACTCTTAAATCATCAAATCTTCCCGTACCGTATCTATTACGGTGAAAAAGAAGGGTTTGCTGTGACATACATGAGCCACTTAATGTTTTTCATTGTGTTGGATTTGTCATTTACCTGTGACAAATCTTACTGATTTAACAGTCATCTTTAGAAATAATTCTGGCGGTCCAGCTATTCTGTCCCATCACTATGTATGAACATCATTTTCTTCTGGGCTTTGATCCTTGGTAGGTATTCTCACATTGGAAATCAAAATAGTTTAACCAAACATTAACACATTCTGATACATAACTTCTGACCCTATGGCCACACATCAGAGTTCTCTTTTTTAACAGAAGAGTGATTCATTTGGCTTCCTGCTGACATTGTCGGTGGCCCTCTTACTCCAAGCCATTCATGAAACAGTCAACTCAAAAGTGCCAAGGCATAAATATAGCTTCGTACAACAAGTGAACACTGCTGCGCTTGTTGTTATGATGCATGCATCCTGTGTACAAATGCAGACTGGAACACACAGTATTTGCTCTGTTCTTATATACTACTTAATAGACATCCACTATCATGATCATCTTTAGCTGGTATGAATACCAATAGTTGACCAGGATATTTGATAAAATGCCCTCTTACACTACACTCTCTAAAATGAAATCCACTGTACAACAAACCAAAACTCACTCACATCACTAGTATCAAAAAACACAACCTAACCAATGATGGGGAACCACTGTCCACAATACTTTCCAACCACAATCTGACACAGTTACCAAAAAGAATCCAATATTGCAATGCCTACTATTCAAAATGAAGAGTGATGCAATGTTACTTCGGACAGGCAACTACAGCTGTTATGAAACATATGGAATGCATTTGCAGATGCAAACATGAACAACTATCAGCTGTGTAAGAGAATTGACAACAATGAATATTTGTGCTGGTCTGGGACTCAAACTCTGATTTCCTGCTTTGTGCGAGCAGTTGCCTTAACCGCTTTGGCTATTTGTGCATGACTTTTGGCCAGATCCAAACTTCCATACGTCATCGTCCCTACACACACATTATGTAATTCCCATACAGGGGTGTACATTTTGATTGAAAGTTGCTGTTGGTATCAGCGGATAAATACAACATGATGTAGGAGTGATGACATAAGGAAGTTTGGGTCTGGCCATGAGTTTTGCACAGCTAACCAAAATGTTTAATATGACAATTTGCTTAAAGCAGGAAATCCGGGTTTGATACGAGTCTGGCACAAAATTTCATTGTCATGAGTTCCCTTATACAACTGACGGTTGTTTGTATTTGTAACTGAAAATACAGGGGATAGGCAAAATAACGTGAACACCTGTACTTAGTTGGGAATGGTTTATCAATAAGGTGTTGGACCCTCCCATTTGCCTATTATACAGCTGTGATTCTTCTTGGAATAGTGGCATATAATGATTGTATAGTCTCCAGTGGAATGTTGTGCCACTCTTAATCAGAACCTCTTCTAACTCCTGTAATGACAGGGGAGGTGGAAATCTGCTCCAGAGTCTGCGCTCCAATACTGCCCATAAGGGTTTGATAATGTTCAAGTCCGGGGACTGTACTGGCTAGGGAAGGTCCTGCAGTTCAGTTGCATGCCCCACATACCACAATTGTACTGTCCTGGCTGTGTGTATGGGTGCATTATCATCCTGAAATATGGCACCATTGTTGGGGAACAACGTTTGAATCACGGGATGCACCTGATCACCTAAAATGTTTGAGAATAATGATGGGACCAGCAGAATACATGATATGGCTGCTCACACCATGCTTAACCATTAGAATCAAGCAATAAGGACTGTAGGCTTCTTTTGGCATCCTCCACATGTAAAGCTGGCCCGATGTTGGAAATAATAAAAACATTGACTCATCAGACCATATGATGTGTTTCCACTGATCAGCCATCCAGGATTTATGCTCCTGACTCCATGTTTTATGCTTCTTTGCATTGTTTGTTCTTACTAATGGTTTCGGTATAGCAACTCATCCATGAATATTCGCTTTATGGAGTTCTTGGTGGACAGTGTTGATAGAACTGTGGTCTCAAAGATGGCTATTGAAGTCTGCAGTCACTTTAGCCACTGTAGTTTTGTGTTGTTTTGACGCAATTCGTGTTTGCGTATGACAATCTCTATTATTTAGTTTTGATTTATGTTCACTATTACATTTACACGATGATGTCTTTCCATGTTTTGTGTAGGCCGTCGTAACTGTTGAAACAGTTGAATTTGAAATATTCCATAAGTTGGCTATCTTGGTTAGTGATGCTCCAGCTAATGGGGCCCCACAATCTGCCTCTCTGGAACTCTATTAGGTCTTTCGCTGCACGTTGATGTCAGACTCTGAATGCAAATACGAAGTGTGCACTACTCGTAAACAGACTGCATTGATGCCTTATCTGTACTGAACATGCACAGTCCAGCACAACATGTGCCGTATCTACGTTGTTGACCATCAAACCATGCCAATACAACCACTGTTCACGTTATTTTCCCTATCCCTGTCCATTTCATGTATGAAAAAGAATTGCTTGCAATCTGCCCAAGTAACTGTAGAAACTTGATTGTACAACGAGCAATGATCTGCTCATAAATTTCTCTGTCATATCCATTCCTAACAAAAATAATAAACTGCTTTTAAATTTCTGACCATAAGAAATGCACCAAACACAAGCATGACCCCCATCACCCAAAAATGCAAAATCAAAGAAAGTCATTAGCAAACTGGTACAAACTCTTCTAATGATAACATTACACATTCAGCTACCAGCATCAAATGTGTCACTAAGATACCTAATAAAAAACTTCGAATTGTGAGCATCCAACACAAGAGAGTGCCACCAAATACTATGACATGCCATCTACCTACACAACCCAACTCAAAAACACTACACCGTCTTGATGTCACACAACACAGTTATATGATAGGGCAGAGCAGATGGATGGAATCACAACTTTCGATTGACATCATCACAACAGACGTCACGGAAGGCAACTCCTATTAGATTCCTTATGTGAGAATTGTGCAGATTAGAAATAAATAAAGTGACTCACTAACGTCTTTGTTCATGAAATTTCCTGGCGGATTAAAACTGTGTGCCGGACCGAGACTCGAACTCGGGACCTTTGCCTTTTGCGGGCAAGTGCTCTACTGACTGAGCTACCCAAGCATGACTCACGCTCCGTCCTCACAGCTTTAATTCCGCCAGTACCTCGTCTCCTACCTTCCAAACTTATCATTGACAACTATTGATATCCCGACAGGTGCACACCCTGTCATTTTCAAGGCAGAAATGCAACGAGAGAGTGCTGTGCAAGGTAACAGATAGCATCAGTTCTGTCCCTCTGTTTTTTGACAAGGGAGAGAGCAGGATTCCAAGCAAAATTTAAGCAAAACCTGTCATCTCTATTTGTTATTTACTAATTTAATCTCAACTGATTCCTGAATAACACTATCCCAGTAATTGAAGTTCTTGCCAGAATCTCAGTGTTGTTATGTTCCTTAGGATGATCACACGCAGGACAACTTTCTGCAGTAGCAGATTTGCTTAGCTGTTGTAAGCATGTGTGATGCTTACACTCAATACACAGCTCCTCCATGCTCCTGAAGGTCTGATCAATATATGACATGTCACAACTGCAATGCATATGATAAATGCCCTCTTTACACATACCTAGATCGACCTTCTAAAATCGTAAATTCCTGATCTTAGGTGGTGATAAAAAAAAACACACAAATTTCACACTGTGTTTCCACAGAATATGATCAGTCCTTTTGGAAATACTTCCTGTATCAGGCAAAAAGGTCATAGACTTTGGTGGCAGGTCATTTGTTATCATCACTCACGTATTTCACAGTTGGTTGATAGTGCAGTGCTTGTCTGATCAGTCTTTCACTATAACCATTCTGATGAAAGGTGACAATGAAATAGGCTGACTCAAATGACAGACAGTAACATAGTCAACTTGTTGACATATTTCTCACTGAGAAGGTAATATAATTGTGAATAACTAGCTTACTGATTCATTTGGAATGTAATAAGTTGTGTGCAGGTCATAATTTTTGTTGATAGTGCTTATCATGCAACTAAACACAAATGAGAGACATGGGGACTCATGTTCTACAGAGTTCTCCCAAATTACAAGGCTTCATTTAGGAAACAAAATTTCAGACAGGTAGTATAGATGGTAGGCTACTGTGATTTGAGAGTTACCTATTCTATTGAAGAATCAGTTAGTAGTAAAGTTTAGAATTAATTTAGGTCTGGGGAAGGCTTATATACTCATTATATTTGGGGCATAATTGTAGGACTTTTCATTGTTTTATTTTTAATAATTTTTATTTTTCTATAGATTAATTCTTTAATGTTATCATATTATTAGTAATATATTAATTGTGAACTGAAACAGATCATAAAAATTGTAAATGTACTACCGTTATCATTTTATGTGAGATGTGTTTATGTGATCAGTTGCAGGTAACAAGAGAACCAATCATATAATTTTATAGCCTCAATACATATTAAGATTTTAGAAGAAGGAAGTAATTATTGTGAAAGTGAAACAAAGTTTTACAACATGTTAGCAATGTTGAAGATAGAAGGTAGTAAAATATTATGTAACTGAATTTGGAGCTCTTGGAAGTCGCAATTACTGTCTTGCTAAAGTTTTGTCACAGGAAAGAAAAGCATTCCATATCCAAAAAAACCATTAACTGGTTTATTCCTCTCTGTGTAACTGTAATTACACTCAAAGCAAAATAAAGCACTTCACCATGAAGAAATATCTGATTGAGACAAAAGTCAGTAGAGGTGATGTACACATATAGATGATGTGTTATTCCTTTCGACACATCTAAATTAAACACATACCAGTATGTAGTTGCCATACACTTCTTTATTCCAAACACATGCTCTTAATGAAATTAACAGTAACAACAATTATAATAAAAGGCACCTGGCCTACCGAACCACCAGCAGGAGTCAGATTAAAACATTAATGCATTTAAGTCCAATAGACACAGATCTTTCAAAGTTTACTCAACCAGTTTTCACTAATTAAAACAATGTTCATAAAACTATCATTAATCAAATTAACTGACATAACTGAATCACACAAACCTTTTAAACATGCTTCATGACTTACATAGAAACTGACTTTGACATAACTCATAACAAATTCTAAAACTACTTCCAACAACTAAGACATCTTCCCTGGACTGATCTTAAGCAATTCTAACCAATTAAAAGTATTATAGATTTATACACTCAACTCGGCTTCTCTTTAGTGTTACTTACAGGTACGAGGTTCACATACATTTCAGTTCCAGAATATAATAATAGCATATTAAATAGTCTTAAAATGGGACCGTTTCAATTTTATGTTGAAAATTAGTGATGGATGCAAGCAGACGGAAAGATTCTATCAGATACAGGAAATTCACGGACCAGAAGGTGAAGTAGAACTACACTCAACTTTGAGCAACATTTAAGCTTCTGGAAAACTACAACGCTCCAGCAGCAAGATGGAATTGCAGGACACTAACAATGTAACCATAGACACCGATCCAGGTCCTTAAATTTCCCTCTTCCACCGTGATACTCCGATCGGAGTTTTCTCGCGTCGTCCACTGCCACTTATCTGAAACATAAACACATCAGTGGCAGACAACATTCTGGTGCATCAGATACACAAAACACATATGTCCAACTGATTATAAATAAACCTTTAATTATACACAGCACAAAATGAACCCAAGCAGAACTAACCTATGTGACCACTTGCCCAGTAACGGCTCTTAAAATTTGATTAGCCAATTCTCTAGAACAAACAAATAAAATAATAACATAGAAAAAGGAAATAAGGAAAATTATTTTGGCACACTCTTGAATGCCAGGCACAGACTTATGCACTACTTAGTATGACCTCTAGCTATGCATTAAGCACGGCTTCATGTCTATTTGTTGTGCGTAGCTAGCACTCCCTTAAATGCCGTCAACATATTAGGAGGCCAGACCAAATACAGTGTCAAGTAACAGACGCAATCAAGATAGTTTTCAGTGCACTCGGGTATTCAATTAACATGAACAGAACCCACCAAGGAACAATTAGACGACTCCAGTTCAGACGACTAACATGTAACAGATGCGAAGGAAATCTGTTTTTCAAATCTCAAGGAAATTCCAATCACTCTGGCAATGGATCTGCATTCCAACTGCTAAACACCTCGCAGCAGCTGCCCACGGTCCTCCGTCATATCGACTCCGCTACTCGCCACGCTGCATACATCCACAGTGCCACATGTCACTGTCGCTCACACAGCTGATACCATAACTCAAGCCCCCACAGAGTGCACGCACCGCAGTTAAATAGCCATCCGCCAAAGATGCGAAGAAGACAAGCAGGCATCGAAAATAGACTCAACGATTGGGACGACAATTGATGGAGACTGGTGCCAGCAGCGCACCAGCTGAATAGACAGACAAATGATTACAATTCCAGATAAGTTGGATGTATTTATTAAAGAGAAAATGCTTCACACATTCAGCAAGACAGCAAGCTGGGTGGAGGAATGCACTCAAAAGAAGAAGAAGAAGAAGAAACACCACAAAGGAATTACCTGAATGGGGTGGGAATCAGTAGATGTGATATCATGTACAGGAAAATAAATGATTACAATTTCAGAAAAAAATTGGATGATTTATTCAAGAGAAACAGTTTCACAAATTAAGCAAGTCACTGATGCATTGGTTCATTTTGGTCATTACGCAAGTAGTTATTCAGTGTGGTATTGATAGACTAGAGTTGTTGGATGTCTTGAAGGATATCGTGCCGAATTCTGTGCAATTGACATGTTAGGTCATCAAAATCCCTAGCTGGTTGGAGGGCCCTGCCCATAATGCTCCAAACATTCTCATATTCGCATTTGGGGTGACATCCATTCTCAACTGGGAAGAGACCCGTTGACCTTGCTGTCCAAGACAGGGTTTGGCAAGTATGAAGACAAGCAGTAGAAATTTACCGGTTGTGGGCGGGCATTATCTTGCTGATATGTAAGCTCAGGATGGCTTGCCATGAAGGGCAGCATCCCTGACTGATGAGGAGGAAATCGTCATGGATTTTGATACCTCTTCCCCAGAACCTGGCAGCCCCTCTGCTGCCACTCGCTCTACAAGTGCCTCACCAGCGCGGCGCAAAGACGGGGAAATCTAAACCGAAACGCTGATATGGCTCCCATACTTCAGTGGAATCTGCATGGAGTCAGACCTCGCTTTGCAGAATTGCTGCTGTTAGTACAGGAAAACCCCTTTTGCATCTCTTTGCAAGAGACACATTTTAAAGAGACTGATACACCTGTACTTACAGGATATCACATGTACAGGAAAGACGACCTGACTGGTAATAGGGCTCAGGGTGGGGTGGCGGTGTTCATTAAGGACACATTCCACTCCTCACCTGTGACCTTAACCACAACGCTACAAGCGGTTGCAGCTCGGATCCTGGCCCAGGTTAATGTCACAGTGTGCTCCTTGTATTTACTACCCGCTGAGCTCATTGACAGTGAAGCCCTCGCACGGCTCATTGATCAACTACACCGTCCCTTTCTCATTTTAGGAGACTTTAATGCTCATAATGCATTATGGGTTCCAACGAAACCTGCCCCAGAGGCCATTTGATTGAGCAGTTGATCAGGACTTCCGACACCATACTGCTGAACACAGGTCAGGCCATGCATTTTAGCACCGCTTCGGGTTCGTCTGCTGCCATAGACCTCTCTATTTGTTCGCCTGTGCTTGCAGACATTGCTCAGTGGGTCGTCGACGACGACCTTCATGGCAGCGACCATTATCCTGTCTGGCTCCATCTGCCAGTTTAAATGGGTCGTGTCGCACAGCCGCCGAAATGGTTGTTCCGGAAGGGAAACTGGACGCTCTACTGGCAGTTGGCTGGTTTTGAACGGTGTGAAGGCGTCCAGGATTGGGTGGATCACATTACGGCGGTGATGCACCATGCCGCTGATGTATCCATACCAAAGTCAAAGGGAACACCTGTGAGGCAGCCTGTCCCTTGGTGGAATGACAACTGTCGTACTGCCATCAGAGACAGATGGGCGGCTTTGAGAAGATTCCGTCAGTGCCCCACTGCTGCGCATCTGACAACTTTCCGAATAGCGCGGGCAAGAAAAATCGTTGGGGAGAGTAAACGGAGGTCTTGGCGTGAGTTCCTGAACTCCATCAATAGGTCCACATCTTCAAGCAAAGTATGGGAAGCCATTAGGAGGATCTCAAGGCGATACTCTCGACCGCCACTAGCAGCTATACGTGAGCGGGGGTGTCTCCTAACATCTCCAAGAGACATCGCCCAGGCGTTGGCAGAATCTTTTCAAACTATTACGGCCGATTCTAGCCAGGACCCAGAATTTCTGCGTTATCGGGGTACACAGGAGAGGGCTGGTTTTGATTTCCGTTCAAAGAACGCTGAGGAGTACAACCAGCCTTTCTCTTTGTGGGAGTTGGACTCTGCACTGTCCGTATCTCGGGATACCGCACCTGGTCCAGACCTCATATCGTATAGCATGCTGCAGCAGTTGGATCTGCGGTCAAAGGAAGTCCTCCTTCAACTTTTTAATGAAATTTGGAAGACAGGCGACTTTCCTAGTTCGTGGAAAGAATCGATTTTAATTCCCCTTTTAAAACCAGGGAAGCATCGGACCGAACCCAGTAGCTACCGTATTAGTCTCACAAGCTGCATCGGGAAGACATGTGAGCGAATGGTCAATAGGCGCCTGGTGTGGATTCTCGAATCCAGATCCTCACTTACCCGCCGCCAGTGTGGGTTCAGGAGGTATCATTTCACCCTAGATAACCTGATCCTACTCAAAAGAGCGATACAAGATGCTTTCCTACGTAAGCAACACCTTATCGGGGTTTTCTTCGACCTGGAGAAGGCATACGATACTACCTGGAGGCATACCATTTTGCGGCAGCTTTATGAGTGGGGTTTCTGTGGGCGTTTACCCACACTCATCAGATCCTTTCTGTCAGACAGGTATTTTAAGTATAAGGTTGGGAATATCCTGTCTGACTGTTTTAAGCAGGAGAACGGTGTCCCTCAAGGAAGTGTCCTCAGTGTGACAGCTTTCGCAATTGCCATCAATAGTATTGCGTCCACAGTACGACGGCCCGTGCAGTGCTCCTTGTTTGTGGACGATTTCTCCATTTTCTGTGCATCTTCCTCCCTCACAGCTGCTACACGCCAATTACAGCTGACACTCGTGTGATTGGAGGAATGGTCTAAGACCACGGGATTTAAATTCTCTTTGGAGAAGACCGTTTGTGTAGATTTTAACCGTTCCCGTTCTCTTTTTAATCTCCCTGTTTTAAAACTCGGAGACACTGTTCTCCCCTTTATGGAAAAAGTGAAATATCTCGGGCTTATTTTTGATGAGAAGCTCACATGGTTGCCACACTTAAAGGATCTAAAAGTCTGCTGTTTCAAGGCTTTAAACGTCCTTAAATGCGTCAGTCATAGATCCTGGGGCGCTGACAGGGCACGTCTGCTCCAACTTTATAAGGCCTTTGTGCGACCTCGACTGGAATACGGATGTCAAGTTTATGGCTCTGCAAGACCTTCCTACTTCAAAATGTTGGATGTGATTCACCATGAGGGTATTAGGCTTTCCATGGGGGCTTATCGCACGAGTCCAGTTGCTAGTCTGTGTGTCGAGGCGGGTGAGCCTCCGCTGTCCATTCGGCGTCTTCTCCTCGTGGTACGGCACGCGTACAGGGCCAAGTCCACTCCTCTTTCATTGGCGTCCAACACTTCTTCCCAGCCGGCACTGGCACGTCTCTTCCGCCACCGTCCGGCGGCAACAAAGCCGTTTGGCATCCGTGCAAAGGAGAGTCCCGAGTCAGTACACCTGGAGGGCATTAAGGTACTCCACGTGGGATGGAGTAGGGGATCTCCCTGGCGACTACAAAGGCCAAGATTACTTCTTGATCTGGCTGCTTACAGGAAGTATTGTACCCCGGACCACCTTTTTAAAATTACACTTACTGAGATTTTAGAACGCCATTCCGATTTTATTACTGTTTACACAGATGGGTCTAAACAGGGGGATTTTATGGGCTGCTCTGCTGTGTTTCCCGATACTGTCCATCGGATAGGGCTCCCAGAGCAGTTCTCAGTTTACTATGCAGAACTGTTTGCCATTCTGCAAGCATTAGAGCATATGCGCCGACATCGTGGCACGAAATTCATCATCTGCTCCGATTCCCAAAGTGCTCTACACGCTCTTGAACAGATGTACCCAGCAGATCGGATGGTGCAAGAGGTGCAGGACGCACTCCTGCTCTTGCAACAGCAGGGTAAGGATGTAATTTTCTGCTGGGTTCCAGGGCACATAGGGATTCCTGGAAATGAACTTGCAGATGCGGCTGCCAAGGAGGCTTGCTCCATCCCACCTCCTGCTCGCTGTTCCGTCCCCCTGCAGGCCATTCCGTCTTTCGTGACTCGGAAGGTCATGCGTTGGTGGGAGGCTCAGTGGCTGGACGTGAGGGATAATAAGTTGCGAGCGGTGAAGGATTCTGTCCGACCGTGGCTCACCTCCTTCCGACGACGACACGCTGAGGAAGTAGCCCTTACACGGCTTAGAATAGGACATTGTCCTTTGATGCATGGTTTTCTGTTACGTCGTGAGGAGCCACCAACGTGTCAGACATGTGGGACACAGCTGTCGATACGACATATTTTAACTGAGTGTGTTTTATATGCGGGTTTGAGGGAAGATTTCAGTTTCCCACCGGACCTACCCTCTCTTTTAACTAATAATGAGGCGCGTGTCGCTAGAGTTTTACGTTTTTGTGTGATGTCTGGCCTTCTTCCCAAAATATTGGGCTTGAAGTCTTAATGTGCTGTCCAGTGGTTTGGTCACCCATTATTTGTAAGTGGTCACTCAGCCACCGTTAATTATTTTTACCTGTTTGTACTGCTATTTCATTTTTAGTTTTATCTCCCTTTTTTGATGTGCTGTGTCCAATCTTGCAATTTAAACAATACCAATTCTCTCACAATTCGGCTCCGAATTGAACTTTTGGGAACGGGCGCTGATAACCTCGCTGTTGTGCGCCCTAAAACACTAATAATCATCATCATCATAATCATCATGAAGGGCAGCAAAATGGGGCGTAGAATATCGTTGACATATTGCTGTGTTCTAAGGGTACTGTGGATGACAACCAAAGGGATTCTGCTATGAAAAGAAATGGCATCCCAGACCGTCACTCCTGGTTGTGAGGTCGTATGTTGGACAACAGTGGGCTTTGTATCCCACCAGCATCCAGGTTGTCTCCAGACAAAACTTTGCTGTTTGCCAGGGCTCAGTTCGAAATAGGACTCATCACTAAAGGCAGTTCTACTCAAGTGAATGAGATTCAAAGCCAAAGACGTGTCTGGAGATGCTCCAGACAGTGATGGGATACTAACCTGACTGTCGCCCGTCACACGGCCCAGCAGTCCAGAGTGATGGTCTGGGGTACCATTTCCTTTCATAACATGATGTCTTTGGTTTTCATCCATGGCATCCTTACTGCACAGCAATTTATCGGTGATATTCGATGCCAAATTTTGTTGCTCTTCGTGCAAAGCATCCTGACCCTACACTTCAGCTAGACAAGATAATGCCCACATGGCAAGAGTTTCTACTGTTTGTCGTCATGCTTGCCAAACCCTTGGCTAGCAAGGTCATTGGTTCTGTCCCCAGTTGAGGACATTTGGAGAATTATGGGTAGGTCCCTCCAACCAGCTCAGGATTTTGATGATCTGACATGCCATTTGGACAGAATTTGGCACAATATCCTTCAGGACATCCAACAACTCTGTCACTCAGTGCCAAGCTGAATAACTGCTTGCATAATGACCAGAGGTGGACCAATGTGTTATTGACTCGCTCAATTTATGAAACTGTTTCTTTTGACTAAATCATTCAGTTTTTCTGAAATTGTAATTATTTGTTTGTATGTACACGTATATCGCATCTACTGATTTCTGCCCCATTAAGATAATTCCTTTGTGGTGAATCTTTTCTTTTGTCTTTGAGTGTGCTGTAAAGTATGGTTATAATTACTTGCTTAATGTAGGCAATACATCTATATGCAATTTGCCTTTGTGTGGAGGAGAAATGTTTTGCTGTTCATGAATGTTTTGCTTTATTTCCATTCACTACCCATATTATTGGTATCTGCTCTTTATAAAGAATCAACTTATGTTTCATGGGGAACATATTTTTTATTATTACAGATTAAAATAAATATACATACTTCAGTTTGGTAATGAACTAACTTAGTTATGTCTGTTTTAGTGGAGAGGGAACTGAATGGAAACTATTCTGACTTGCATTGCGTTAAATGTGCGAAAGGCACAGTTCCTTCAGTGAGTGGTAAAAATTGTGTCCCTTGCTCGAACAAACCATCTGTACTGGGACAGAGGCCTTGCAATTGTACTGGAAAGAACTGGCACCTTAGTGATGATATGTGCATTCCAAGTTCGTTGTTTCTCTATTGGCCAGAGGAAGAAAGTGTGTTCACTGTGCGGTATGCTTCTGATAACAAAGTAGTGTCCAGTTATATAAAAATGAACCTACATAGAGCTGTCTATCTCTGCAAGGTATGTACTGAGAGCTTAAAATGTATTTTTTTCCTGCAGAAATCCCTTTAAATATGTTATTATTGATCCTTTGAGGTTTGTGACTTGAATATTCAATCCCTATACTTTCTTCACATATCAGTGTATTCCTAAACAAGATTATTTACTTAATAATTTTCAATAACATTAATATTTCTTTGGGACTACTGATTTTACATATTTAATTTTATAGCCTGTCTTTAATTTTTGTGTTTTATCAAAAACTCAGTCGTTTCAGAGTAAAAGTTGTGTGTCGCCTTAATGCAGACATTGTGATTAACTCACTGCCAAATCTTTAAATTCCTTTTATTAAAAAAATTGTTTTGCAGCTGCACAATGTTTCTTCATGTCAGATGTTAGCTAATATGTGTGCAATGCTGCTGTATGATAATAATTACAAAGGCAGTCCATGTAAGCTTTTTGAAGATCGAAAGCTTGAACATGAGTGGAAGGATAATGTTATGCCATGGCTGCTTTATGGAGAGGGTGATGCACCAGCTGTGCTTTTCAGAAAGAAAATTTCTGCTGAATTTAATCTCCAACCAAATACAGAAGTAAGCAGCAATATTCTGATTTTCTGTTTTTTGTTTAATTTGCTGCTGTTTTTATTCATATTTTAAATTGGTTTTATCTCTCTTCCATCAGAGAAACACTATAAATCTGACTGCAGTACGATTCACTCCAGATGGATGGCTAAAGGAGATTTCTAAAGCAAAAGGCAACTTTTTGCAGCTGTGTCCTACTGTTTCTGGGGATACAAGCTCGCTTTTTCAGTTTGGAGCTCGATATCACCATTCTTGCACAATGCATGTCAGTGAAATGGTGGCACACAGAGACACAGAGTTTGTTGAGTTATATTTGCAGTATTGGACTGAGGATGAATCTGTGCTCTATCCTATCCCTGTGCTAATTCTTAATATGAAAGCAAGAAATGCTAACAACAAGGTAAAACGTTTTTGATAACTCTGTTTAGAACTTTTAAAAAGATGTATCTTATTTGAAGTCATACTTTTGAGTAGTAACTGACTAAAAGTGTGACCATCATTTGCATGTAGAATATGTAATATAACTACAAGTTGTATGATGCAAGTTTTCTGAAGAGTTTTAGTATTCTGCTTTGCTGGACATGAATGATTCAGTGAAGACTTGACATTGTTTCTTTGTTACCTTTTAGTTACTTGACCATTATTATGTATAGGCCTAACTATGACAGACTTTGTCTGCTCATTATATAGCTATTACTATATGGAAATTTAATATTGTTGTTCCAACTTCTCTTGAATTACATATGAAGCTCTTTCCTTTTTATAATCTGTATATTGTCATGAACACATACAACATCATTTACATAACATCAGACTTCTGTCAAAACATAACTTCCATCATGAAACCTCTACATGGAAGTCTATTGAAAGAATGAATATGAATAATCTGAAGCACATTTGCACAATGTCTGATTCACATCACAACTGTTGTTAAAAATATGTATTCCTCAAGGATCTGTCACTTCTCCAAAGTATGGCAGTGATATTAGAACCTGCTATATTTGTGTCCGTGTAAGAGCTTTCTCTCATGAAGTTACTGCAGTCATCATTCCATCCCCATGACAGATGCTGTCTTTCACCATGGTTCTCCACAAGACAATAAAATAACAGATCCACACAATCTTCAAGTTCTCGTCTAGGATAATTTATTTTATGGCTTTTATGGCTATAATTCACAAGTATCATTTGTCACACACCACCCCCCTTGAGTGGTATGTAACAGCTTAGAGTCTTGTCCTTCTGTCTAATGTTCTGAGCTTTATGTTAAAGAAATATTCACATCCATGTCATTTTAGGTAAGTGAGGTATCTAATTCCCAGTCATTTACTGAAACTCTAGTTGTGAGTGGACTCTTTTGAACCTGTGTGTTGACTGTGTGCCTTTGTCCTTGAAGTTTGAGCATTTTGAGAAGTTTAAACCTGTTCCCATCTTGGGAATGTGATCTCTGTGAGGGAAGGCAGAGTCAGAAGCATCCACTTGTGCTGCTGGTGACTGATTCAATGCTGCTGTCTGATAGACAGATTTTGAGTGTTTTGCTTGCTTGGAGTGGATATTGGTGAATGACAGTAACTGTGGGGAGATGTGAGTGTTTTCTTCCAGAACTTGCTTTTTTTAACTCTATCAGTGATCTCAAAACTTCAACTTGTTACAAGTTTCTTTTCTGGGTTGTTGTAACAATTGACAGAATGTGTGTGGGGAAGAGGGGTTGGAGAGGGGAGGATATTGGTATTTAGAATTGTTTCTTCTAATAGTGATTCACATATACACTCTCTTATTGTGATTACAGAACTATAATGTTCTGTACATTCTTTGTGGACTGGAGTAATTACAAAGTGTAGCCTATCTCATGTCTGACTTTTGATGTGGGAAATGTTACTTTTTTTTTTTTTCTCCTCTGTGATTGAGTACACTGATATTCTTGAGGCTAAAATTCATTATGTCTCTTGGGGGTTTTAACCTCGTTTATAGTGGTGCTGTGCACTCTGGGTGAGCTCAGCGTGCTATGCTATCGGAGGTGACATAGTAGCAATATTGATGATAATTGGTGATGAGGTAAGGCAGTTTCTGCAAGCAAGGGCACAGTGATTGAAGGCTGCAATGATGGAAAGAGCAGAGACACCCAGGCAGCAGTGCTGCTATTCCTGCTTTTGTTGATGTCATCAGAATCACATAATTGGTGAGCTTGGCAGCTTAGATCTTTTTGAAAGAATGGTCGGGTTGAGGCCACAAATTATGACAAAGCTAGATGAGTCTCTGCCACATTCATCCATGATTCTCCTAGTGGGATGTAACAGTTGTGTGCTACTCGGCTCCTGTTAAGCAGACCTGTGTACACAAAACTTTTCTTAATGATGGATTGCCATGATAGAATTCTGTGAACACCATTATCTCCCAATGTTTTGTGTGGGCTGTGATGTGCTTTGTAGCTTAAGGTGATGTGTCAGTTTTCTAAACATTGTGACTAAAAGAATAAGATTTATAAGCCCATATAATGTTTACCATGTTTTAAGACATCTTTTGGGAACATATTTATGTATGAACCACAGCTTTAGCTCTCACACTTTTTTAAATTGTATTTTTATTGCAAGTGAATTAAATTATGCTAATTATTTATATACACCATAGGCACACATTACTCAAAATACAAACAAAGCAGAAGGTTTATTTTTTTCCTGTAAGTTCTTTACGCTATTACCTTTAAAGCAAACTGTTGAAAAAGATGGTGCTATAATAAATTGTGATACAAAAAAATTTAAGTATGATTATCAAAAATTTTGGAAATGAATTAATAGTTTTTCTTCAAAGAAGCATTTTATTTTCAAAATTAAGTCACAGAAGTAGCGTACTTTTTAGTTAAGCATGTTTTAAAACAGTATACAAAATGTCAGCTCTCTATCTTTATTAGTTTTTAGCCAAAATGCACCAGAACATGAAATAATTTAACTTTCAGGAAATTCAAGTTAAAATTAAAACTTGCATAGCACTAATGCATCCCAGGTCCATATTCATCTTGTTTCCTGTGTTGTTCTTCCTCCCCTCTCTTTTTGACACATCTAGTTATTCTTGCTGCTTTGGTGGCTTCCAACGCTGATTTTTCTCCTTTGAAAAGTCTCCTTCAGTCAGTGGCTATTAGAATCTATGCATATTTAGTCCATCAGGCACTCCCATCAGTTCCATAACATTAAGCCTTTACACTGCACTGTCATTGAAACATAGAACAACATCTAGCACACCTATTTTCAAAGCATTTAAAAGGGGAGGCCACGACGTTTGGAACGTGGATTTACTGTAAACTTTGTATACTCATAGTACTCCACGAGGACAACAAAACGTGTAAGCAGTGGTGCGTAATACTCAAGCGTTATTGAGAAAATCGCAAGATAATTTCGGTTGTCAAATACATATGGCTGTGCGTGGCCATTTTTACCAAGAAGTGGCAGCAGCCGAGTGGTTAACATTCAAGCCCCGTAATCGCTGAATTGAGTCCCGTTTGTGACTTTTTTTTTTTTTTTTAATTTCTAACACAGTCATTTTCTTTACTATTTATATTACAATTGATATAATGGGAAAAATACATGTAACTGGATGAACTTTTATTAAATTTACAATGTTATTTGGCAGTCTACAAATTTTTATTATCACAAATGATATAATATTCTTAACTATCGACTAGTAAATGATTAAACGCATAAAGTGATACTAAAAATGTATGCTTGTCCATGATTTGAGAAATCCCTTATACCTGGAACCACTTGTTACCTGCAAGTTTTGACCGGCACAGACAGCTTTTGAAAGATGTACAATTAATCATTGCTTTTGACATTACAAGTACAAGTTGCATGATGGTATTTTTCGTAGAAATATGGAAAACATAAAGTTAAATGGCACCAGCTGCATGTAATGTTTCTGCATACGCAAAGTCTTTTGAGGTTTTTCGTGGAAAAGCAAACCTCGTTAACATTTTCAAAAACTTCTCTCTCAGCTGATAATTTGGAAGCAAACCATGCAGAACGCAGCATTTCCTTAAATATCGGTGCTGATAATTGGTCATGCAGTCTATCTATATCCAGATCCTGCTCCAGCTACTGCTGGGTCTGGGTGCTGACGAGTCCTCTCCATTTGGTTTGGTTCTCCCACCACTTTTCTTCCTTCGCATGCTGCTGGGTCACACCTCTCCTTTCCACAGATATTCTCACTCCCATTTTCCACCGTGTTCTTGGGTGCCCTCTAGGTCTTTTCCCATCTATCTTTAGTTCTTCCATAATTTTGGGGAGTCTGCCCATGCATCCTCTTAACATGCTAGTACCATCTTAATCTCTTTTTTTCAATTTCTTATCTCATACTTTCTTGTTTAAGGTCCTTTCTAATCTCTACATTACTTACTCTGTCCATTCTTGTTTTTCCCTTAACTGCTTTGAGAAATTTCTTTTCCCCTGCTTGCAGTCTGCTCCAGTTCCTTTCTGTCATTGACCATGTTTCTCCACCATAGGTGACAATAGGGAAATAATAATTCATATACATAAGGAGTTTCGCTTTTTCTGAAACTTCCTTATTCCAACTCAGGTGTTTTATTGTTTGGTACAAATTGCCTGCCTTCTGTAACCTCGTATTAATTTCGTTAGTTATTCTTCAATCCCTAGATATTTCACTCCCTAAATAAGTGAAATTTTCTACCACTTTGAGGGGTTTTCCATTCAAGGTAATAATTCTGTTGATCCCTTTCTCTCTTCCAAATACCATTACTTCACTCTTATCTTTATTTATTTTTAATCCACACCTTTTCATTAGTTTCTTCCACGCATCAAGTTGTAACTGTACATCTACCTCTTTATCACCCCATATTACCATATCATCTGGAAATATCATATTTTTTGTCTTTTTCTTTTACTATATCTTTAACTGCCCTATTCATTCCCTCCATCACAACATTAAAAAGTGCAGGAGATACTTCCTTGCTTAAGTCCTTGTCTTATTTCGAAGTATTCAGAGCTCCCCATTGGTGTTCTAATTCTGCAATTGTGTCCTCTGTACATTGTCTTTATTACATTAATTTATCCATCTTCTACTTCTATCTTTTTCATTTCTTCCCATAGTCTTTCCCTGTTAACTGAGTCATATGCCTTTTCTATGTCTATAAGAACCATTATCACCCTTTTGTTATACTCCCAACTTTTTTCCATCAGTTGACGGATAGTAAACATCAGGTCAATCGTGCGTCTTCCTTTCCTAAACCCATACTGTTCTTCACTCAGCTCCTTTTCTGTCTTTTCACTTATTTGATTTAGTAAAATTATTTCAAAAATCTTGGATGTATGACTCATAAGGTTTATTCCTCTGTAGTTTTACAAAGTCTTTTATTGCCTTTTTTGAAGATGGGAACAATGTCTCCTCTTCTCCAGTCGTTAGGTATTGTACTATTTCTCCACACACTAGATGGTACTCTATACAGCCACTGCATTCGCACTGGACCTGCTGCTCTTATCATGTCAACAGATACTCCATCAGGTCCTGGGGCTTTCCCCCCATTCATCATCTTCACAGCTGTTTCCATTTCTTCCAGTGTAATTTGTCCTAATTCTGCTTCCCAACTTCTCTCAATTTCTCCATTATTTGTTGTTTCATTGTGTACCTGCTCCTCAGCGTTTAACAATTTCTTAAAATGTTCTTTCCAGAGATCTTTTATATTCCCCGGATCTTCAATCACAGTATTGCCCTCTGTTTCCATTTGTACTGGTACTCCAGAAGCCTTCCTTTTATTTTTCACCATTTTATAGAACATTTTCTTATTGCTCTTCACATCTTCTTCAAGTTATTTTGGAAACTCTTCCCATGCCTTTTTCTTTGCTGTTTACGTTATTTCTTTGCACTTCTTCTTTTCCTCTATATATCTTTTATGGTCTTCGTCATTTTTAGTTTTCCACCACTTTCTCCATGCTCCAATTTTTTCTTCTGACTGTTTAGATTGTGGTATCATCCCACCAACTTGTCTGTCTTACTTTTTCCTTTCCAGGTGTTCTGCCACATACTTTTGGTGCTGCTTCGACTAAAGTGTCTTTGAATAAACTCCATTCTTTTTCTACATCACAGAAAACTTCTTTTGGAAATTTTTGTGTGATTAATCCCCTGTACTTCTCAGCACTTTTGCTCTCCTTCGGTTTCCAATCCTGTATCCTCATCACTTTCTTCTGTTTTCTATTTCTCACACACTGATTCATTTTCCTTTGTCCCACCAGTAATCTGTGATCTCCATCTGCACTCACACTTGGAATTACCTTCACATTTGTTACCTTCTCTCCCCATTCCCTAACTACTAGAATATAGTCAATTACACTCTTGGTTTTTCCATCCCAACTGTATCTGGTGATAGCATGACTTTCTCTCTTCATAAACCAGCTGTTTGCTATTTTCATTCCTTTCCTCTAGCACAAATCCAGGAGTCTTTCCCCTTTTTCATTTCTGCCTCCATATCCAAAACATTCCAACACTTGCTCAAATTCCTTTCTGTCTTTGCCTACCTGTGCATTAAAATCTGCCATCATTATATTAGCACTCTCTATATGGTTTTCTGTCCGCCCTCGTGGTCTCGCGGTAGCGTTCTCGCTTCCCGAGCATGGAGTCCCGGGTTTGATTCCCGGCGGGGTCAGGGATTTTTCCTGCCTCGAGATGACTAGGTGTTGTTGTGTCGTCTTCATCATAATCATTCATCCCCATTATGGTCGGAGGAAGGCAACGGCAAACCACCTCCATTAGGACCTTGCCTAGTAAGGCGGTGCGGGTCTCCCGCATCGTTCCCCTACGCTCTGTAAAGAAGCATGGGACTTCATTTCCATTTCATATGGTTTTCTAACTCATTTTCAAAGCCCATCTTCTCTTCTTCACTACATCCCACTTAAGGTGCATAAATCTGGATTACTTTTAGTGTTTCTTTTTGGAATCTCAGGTTTAAGATTATGATCCTGTCTTATATATATCTCACACTTTCAATACAGCTATGTACATTCTTATTCACCATCACTGCCACACCATTTCTTCCAAACCTGTTTTCCCACTCCAGTAAAGTTTTCCTCCTCTCAAATTCTTCTCATCATTTCCCTTCCACTTTGTTTTGCTTAATCCCAATATATCTAACTTTCTCTCTGTTAGTACACCTGTCATTTCTTCCATTTTTCCATTCTGGGTTAATATATTAAGAGTGCCAATATTTAGGTTATTTTTAGTCCAGTTGTTTTCATCTTCTTGTACTTATGAATATCATCAGGTCTCCCATCATTCGCACCAGTATTTGAAAAAGCAGTGGGGTCAAATCCTTAGGGGTTCGTTGTGAGGCTCGTCTGTGTTTTGAAAGTAATACATGAAGACTTTCCTACTGGCTTGCTAGGCCTAACACAAGAAAGGATTTTCTGTTGGGGTTGTCTCCCTTAGCCTTTGGAATTTCTCCTCCACCACAAGGCAGTGGTTCCCTTCTCATTTAATCCCTAGAAAGGAGGGTTGCCTCATCTGCCAGCTAAGTCATTCCGAAGTCTTCCTTCTCCGCCATCGCTGCCATTAAGGTCTTCACCCATAATCCTGGGCATGGGTTCCGTGTTATACCCCACGGGATTGGGTCCCTGCCTGAACTCAGCAATCCTAGCACTCCGGCCTACTGAAGTGTAGGATGCCCCCCGTGACGTGGATGCACCAAACAGGAATTCCCCTAGTGGAGGAATAGGGACGGGGACCCTACCTCCCTGGAGCCGGGTTAATGATTGGGTATGGTGCCACAATCAAAGGTTGGTCATGCAGTATCAAGAGCATTTTAATAGCATCTTCACCAGAATCAATTGCTCATTCTCTTTCAATTAAATATGAACAGTTTTGAAGAAACGGACAAGCATACACTTTCAGTATCACTTTATGCGTTTGGTTGTTTACTAGTTGATAGTTATGAATATTATATTATTTGTGATAATAAAAATTTGTAGACTGCCAAATAACATTGTAAATTTAATAAAAGTTCATCCGGTTACATGTATTTTTCCCATTATATCAATTGTAATATAAATAGTAAAGAAAATGAATGTGTTAGAAATAAAAAAAAAAAACAAAAAAAAACTGACAAACGGGACTCGATTCAGCGATCCAGCGATTACAGGGCTTGAACGCTAACCACTCGGCTGCCGCTGCTTCTGGGTAAAAATGGCCATGAACAGCCATATATATTTGATGACCGAAATAAAAAAAAAAACAAAAAAAAACTGACAAACGGGACTCGATTCAGCGATCCAGCGATTACAGGGCTTGAACGCTAACCACTCGGCTGCCGCTGCTTCTGGGTAAAAATGGCCATGAACAGCCATATATATTTGATGACCGAAATTATCTTGCGATTTTCTCAATAACGCTTGGGAAGTACGCGCTACTGCTTACACGTTTTGTTGTCCTCGTGGAGTACTACAAGTGTACGAAGTTTACAGTAAATCTGCATTCCAAATGTTGTGGCCTCCACTTGTTAGTCCTACTAGAACAATTTTTGGTATCTGTTTGTCTAATAATCTTGTGTCACAAAGATTCCTATATATAGATTTTATAACTTCCATTATAGCAAATGGCAAAGAATGTTGATGGTTGTAGATCTCACCTTGAGTAATAGCCCTCTGTTAACCACACCTTGAATCACTGCCAAATGGGTTGTCATCTGTGGAGGATTTGTGAAAGAAGATAGCCCATACTGTCTTTTTCATTCCCTCAAGGTCATTTTTATTTTGTCCTATGGCTTGTCCATAATAATACTGCAACCTGTCTATTTCTCCATCGGTAAGCCGACCAAATCCACTAATGCACTTATCATCAGCTAATTTCTTTCCCTTCAAATTCCTCTTCAGGTTCCTCAATCTTGTAACTAACCTTTTCTGGACATGTCCAACACACTCCATGTTTTCAGTTTTTGTGTCAGCATATGGTTTGGAGTCACAAACTTTTTTTGCGTCTTCATCTCATAGGTAAGATGTGTACATCGCATTATATTTCTCCACTGACCTGTGAAATACCTTCACACCAACTTCAGATTCCATACTTCCACTATAACCACTAAAGTTAATCAAACATTTATGTTTTTCAGTTCCACTAGTACAGCCATGGCAGTACTTGGTAATACATTCCACATCAATTACTTCACCATTGTCCAAGGAGGTAGCTGTCACTACACCATTTAGGGATCTATGGCCTCTTTGTTGCAAGGATGCATCCAGGGCTGCAGACATATATGTATTTCTGTCATTCATGTCCATACTTTCCTGAACAGCATTTTTCATACTATCATTTGCTACTTCTAAAGTCTATAGAATAATTTTATTGTACCTGTCAAATCTTGTAGGCGGAGATAAGTCCATAAGAGTGCAGAAAATTTATGCACTTCTGTACCTTTGCCTATACACCTCACAGCATAAGCAAGTTTAAGATTTGTGTCATACACTCTCTGTTTAGTTACACCACAAGCATAACCACATTTACTTAAATCACAAAAATTACAAACAATTCTTAATTTTGATGTACAACCTCTTTTAGCATGTGGTGTGAAGGTAGTTACCTTCACAGCACTATTGCCACGTTCCTTACTCTGCAAAGCTTTATTTATAAGTTCAGATAGAGTAGAGGGTTCAACAATAACACAACCTGAATCAATAATTGGCATCTCTACATTATGAGGATTAATAAGTCAAGCTCATTGTCCAAATATTTGTAGTACGTGGAGTAGTTGAAGCTGATTCAAGTGTTGTATCATGTTGTACGAGGGTTGCCCAGAAAGTAATGCACCCCATTTTTTTGCTCAGATGGAAACATTTCTATGAATGTGAAATGTTACATATCTATTATTTGGAGTCTACTGAGTGAGTGCGCCAAGTTTCCATTACTTTCAACAGGTAGCGTAGCTGCAGGACAGTTTCAAAATGGCATTTGTAGGTGACATACAAGCAAAGTGCCGTCATTGAATTTCTCACTGCAGAGAAAGAAACTGTGGGGAATATTTGTAAATGCTTGTGAAAAGTCTATGGAGCACCTGCTATCGACAGAAGTACAGTTAGTCACTGAGCACGGAGGGTGAATGATCAGAAGGTGGTTTGGTGGAGCTCCACAGTTTGCAGCGGTCGTGGAGACCATCCATGGCTGTCACACCTGACATGTTTCAGTGAGCTGATGTCATTTGTGAGGACAGACACCACTCTTGGAAGATATTTTGAGGTCGATGAGGAGGTGATTCGCACAGTGAAACACTGACTCCACCACCAGGACAAGGATTGGTACTGATAGGGCATACACAACCTTGTTTTGCGGTGGAGGAAGGCCATAGAACAGGATGGAAATTACATGGCAAAATAGTTTGTGTAGATAAAACACTGTTCTTTTGTGAGTGTAATTTTCATATGTTCAACAAAAATAATTGTTGAAGAAAAAAATGTGGTTCAATACTTTCTGGGCAACCCTCGTATTTCAGTATTAGCTGAGTTAATCCACTTGGTGAACCAATTCCCATAATATGTACATTATTTAACACCGAACTTCTTAATTCTTTCCAGTGCTTTCAAGTGGAATAAGAAACTCATGCATACAATACTTCTATGTAAACAAAATATTCGCGCCAAAACAACAGCAGACAATGACAAACTCTCTGTCTAAACAAAAGATAAGCAACTGTAAAGATTTCACAGATTAGCCAACTTAAAGGACTAAAAAGTCATAAAAATGGAACAAATGAGAGCAAAACTTTATTTTTAACAGTAATGACTATGTGCCACGGGGATGTCGTAGTGTGTGCAACCACTTTTAAATTCCTCTAATTTTGGTACTTTCTGTGGTCCATTTTCCTGGAAGCAAACCTTTTCTCCTTCAGACAACTATGGAGAACTTTTTAAGAAAAAAATTAAAAAATTGATTTTTTGACAGTTATTTACATACAAGTCCCCTTAAGCTAAAGCACAATATAACTCGGAGGACAAATGTATTTATTTAACCTGATGTGACTAGGGCCATTATGCCCTCCCTTATATCAGACCAGTGTTTCACATATATGGTACCTTTTTACATCATAATTACCTGAGAAATAACAATTTCAACATGGCAACTAGTATTAAAATAATTTGATTGTCTGAAACTGACTATAAGGTAATAGAGTTAATACTGGCCATACATGGATTACTGCAGTTACTACCACTGATAGTGATAATAGTAAGAATGAAAATAGTGAGAATAATAACATTAATGATGGTGGCAGACACAAGAAGAATTAATGTTGCAAAAAATAGATGTTTTTTGATATAACGAGTTCTAGGGAAGAGGAAATTGAAGGATGTTGCATTGGCTAAGAATAGTGGAAAATTGGGTTGGAAAGAGTGATGTATAAGGGCAACAGGTGCATACAGGGACAATGGTGATCCTTATTATTGCTCTGATAGATATGTCATTAACTGTCTTCTGAATCTGGAGATGTTTTCCAGTTCTGCGGGAGGTTATTCCAGAGTCTGGTTCCTGCTACTGAGAAGGATGTCAAGAAACAGGCTGAACAATGGAATGGGTCAGATAGGATTTTGCTCTGATGAGAGTGAGTTTTCTTCCATGTTGTTCAGACAAGAGCATTAAGGTCAAGGAGAGCTATGAAGAACAGTGTTTATTGATAAGATGGTAGAGAAGACAGAGGGTATGGAAATCTTTGCCCTTGCCTGCACAGAGCCAGGATAGCTGCGCATATTTTGGTGAAATGTGGTCAAATAGTCGAACGTTACAAATATTACAAACACAGGTGTTCATAACCATTTCCAGATGTTATGAGCTATCCTGAGAAAGGCCTGTAATTAGTGACTGGATGTATGAGTATTTGTACAAGTCCTTTTCAGGTCAGGAGGGAAGAACTCTTTATATTTTTGTAGGGCTTGGAGAGATGCTGATGCTTTCTTGCACAGTGCAGTTACATGCTAAGCCCAGTTTAGATTTTCATTAATTATTACTCTTAGACTCTTTGCTGAAGAAGAGAAATTAATATTTGTTCCAGTTAGAGTTGAAGGTGGTATGGATTCCCAATATTTCGGGCTAGTGAACCTAGAATGACCAACTAGTACTGCTTGGGTTTGGGATGGGTTGAGCTTTAACCCTGTTTCTCGCACCCGTTTTTATAGTGCACACAGGGTGGCACTGAGATTCTTCATAGCTGTCTTCAGGTTTTTTGATTTTGCACTTACATACAAGTAGATGTCATCAGCATACAAGTGCTATTTGCAATAGGATAAAGCCAATGACGTATCATTTACATACAGCGAAAAGATTGTAGGACATAATACAGAACCCTGAGAGATGCCCAATACTACCTGCCTCCACTGTGATTTTATGGTGCCGGACATGACGCATTGCTGGAGAGGCATCAGACACGAGTGAAACCGTTGTTCTGCACTTGGTGAGAAATTTAGGCTGCCAAGTTTGGCAAGTAAAATGTCATAGTCAACAGTGCAAAGGCTTTACTGAAGTCTAAGAAGCACATGATAGTTGTGTGTTGTGCATTCCACGCAAGCTTCAGATCATCTGTTACCTCTATTGAGGTAGATGTGCTGTGCTTTGCTGCGAAGTTTATGGAAGCCTGATTGGTATTCTTCTAGTTGGTTACCCATAGTTAGGTAGTTTGTTAGCTAGTCATGGACTATATGTTCTAAGGCCTGTGGTGACATTCTTTTTGGGTAGTGGCTTAACCATTCGCTGTTTCCAGGCCTCAGGGAGGACTTGGGATTAACGAGTGGTTGAATATATCTGTTATAGTGGGCAGTGAATAAAAGTCTCTTGACGTACATGCCGCATAAATTCAGGATAAAACTCCAAGCTTTCGACCACTACCTCCATGGTCATCGTCAGGGCTAAAACTGACTGTCGTAAAATGGCGATGCTCCCACTTTTATACGCAAAGGACGGCTTCTGATTGGCTGGAAAACGTCATAGCAACAGCAATATGGCACATAGTGAAGTGGTGCCCTCCACTTCCATAGATGTAGTTTCTGTCCCACGTTGCTTGCAGTGCCATCCGTTGAATCAGGAGGTAAAGTGCGGGAAGTTTTCCTCTGCAATTTTTCTTTATCCAGTGCACTCTTCCAGGTGTTGCTAAGTGCATAGCCGTTGTCTCTGTTAAAGTTATTATTGCTAAGTCTAATTTTGACTGCTTCCTGGATCACAGAGTCCCAGTAATTCGATGCGTGGGATTTGGTCCCTACAAACATATATTCAACTTGTTTATCTTCATTATTGTTTTATGGATGTAGCACAGCAGGTGATAAATCAGAGTGAATGGACGACCCTACACCAGCTCCTCGTTGGTTAGATCCGTTGTGTTAGAAAGATGTATCTGTCTAGATGTAGTGAACTTGTGGAAAGACTTAGTTTGACCCGGGTGTCTGACAGAAGTATTACAGAGATGTGAGCATTGTGAAATATAGGGCGGAACTCCTCAAAATGAACTGGCAAAGATTGGACATTTGCATGTGCATTATCAGGGTGTATACGACCCGGGACAACCGGGAATTCCGGGAAAAACCCGGGAATTTTTTCATCCGGGAGAAAACCGGGAAAAACCCGGGAATTTTTCGGAATTCCGGGAATTTTTCATTGTTTTAGCTTTCAGTTACATTTTTGTAGTTTTGACTGCAGAATTGATTCTCTAGCAAAGAATGTTATTGTATCCTGCTACTGGAGAATGATACTGCAGCAATAAAATATAAACGAGAGGGAAAAAAATAAAACTGTAGTGGCAAAGGAAATGTGCATTTTACGACAACAAAACACCGTGCACGCACAAGCGTCTACAGATAGCAAAAATATGTTAAAGGCCTTAGGGCGCAGACTGTAATTCTTCGTAACAATAAACTGCTTGCTATGAGCATGACGTCACAACTGTTCACATTAGGTTCGTTTGACCAGTTGCCAGCGGTCTGTTGCGCATGCGCATTTGACTCGCGTATAAGCAGTACCTTCTCTCGCTTCCCGCTTCTTGAAGTTTGGCTGTTAGCTGCATCGGTAGTAGCAGCAAGCAGCCAGATGCAAACGAGAAAAATTTTTCTCGCGCGCCCTAGCTGCCAGATTCGCGCTTGCACAGAGTTGTCTGAGTTGTAGTGGGGAGGGGGTTAGTCTCCACGTGACCCGTGTTTACGTTAAGTGATTCCGCTGCTTCTCTTCGTGTACAGCTCCCACGTCAAATGAAAACAAAACGGATTTCTGTGGCCGGGAGCTATCAAGTGAATTAAAATGCATTCACATAATTACAGAGGGCAAAAATATATTATTAATTTCAGTTTCTGATTTTATTTTATTTCCAAGTTAGTAGCAGTCAAGCATTAATCGCCTTGCAGAAGAATGAAGTTATTTTTGCAAGTTTGCTAAAGAAATTCCGCCGAGGCAATCATTTTATTTGAAACGAAGTGTTTCATTTAACAATTTTGGGTACTTCCAACTGTTCGGTGAATTTCAAGTGCACGTTATCATCTTCTGCCATGTATGGCATTATGCCATAATAAAGAACCAAACATGAGATCGTAGAGTACTGGTACTCCAAGAAAATTTACATCCCAAAAACCACACTGAAAAGCTTAATATCAGATGGGACCTACTTCATTGTGAATCTGGAAAAAACCAATGTGCACTTCAAGCCGAATTATGCATTTTAGTATGATTCACGAAATTTTGATGCCTTTTGGAGTATCCTCTGATGCCCTGTTTCTTTTATGGTGTAGTGTAAGCTCTCTTAGTGCTTTATACACACGAACATGCGGGCTTCCTACACCACTGCAGTTGCACACGCACAATAATTCGTTTTTGGCGCTCTCTGGCAACTGGTAAATCGAACCTATAACTAACAGTATTGCGAACGGTGGTTAGAGAAGCGTTACTTTCAAAGTAAATTTATTTTTACGCAAGATGAATTATGTTACGTGTGTGAAAGTGGGATGGATATCTAAATCACAGAGCGTTCGAAGCTGAACAGTTTGAGGACCAGCCACTTCAAGAATTTCGAGCCGAGGCATTTATGTCACAATTTTAAATTTACTGGCAAATTTGTGTGATGTATCTTAAAGTATATCACACCAAAAAAAGACCAATATTACACGTGAAAGCTTAGCTTTTCTTGTAGATATACGGTACTGTGTACATTAATGTAAACCGTTAACTTTTCCTCTTGTGTGTTCGCGCTATGTAACCAGTAATCTTGCTAGTGGCTGACTATAACACGTGCCCTATGCTCTGAATAGCTGCTGTCATCGGCTGGCGAGATCTCGTGGCTTGAGATATGACTCGCTTACAAAAGGACATCACAACCTCGGTTGCAACGCTCCGGAAACTAACAAGCTGTGTTTGGTGCAATTCGAATTTATACTTTCGTAATACGAAAATATGCAGCGTATATGTTGCTGCAAATCAAAGGTCTTTCCAAAACTTCTCTGCTCCGGCTTTTCTTTTTTTTTCGGGAAGTTCTACGCGATTATATAAAACGTTAACCATTCAAAGGATTGATAAGTTTTACAGTTCCGAGGGAACTTTTTCGGTGCTAAGTGACAGTAGGTCGCCCGGGAAAAAGCATATTTTTTAAACAAGATATCCGGGAGAAATCCGGGAATAATCCGGGAATTTTTTTTCCTTGTCCCTGTATACACCCTGATTATGAAACTTAATACATTCCAGTGCAAAACTGGTGAGGATATCACTGGTGCACATAGTGACTCTGGGCCAGTGAAAGTGGGGTAACAGTGCATAATGTGGCACTCTGTGGTAGGGGCAGTAACTGAGCAGCACTCCTAGAAGTGAAAAGTGGCAGGTGTCTTCAAGAAGAAGGGAGATATTATAGCTAAGGCTAGCTGGCGTTGTACGGCTCATTGAACAGCAACTGGACACAGGAAGAGGAACTCACTAAGCAGAACTAGAATAATGTCTGCACTACAGTATTGTAAGCAAGTGGTAATAAGCCATAAATAAGAATGGAAGTAAAATAGTATATTAATCATCAGAATCAGAGCCCTGTGAGACTGGTGACATAGCACACTATGTATGAGAATTGAACACAAAATTTATAATTAGTACTAAAAGTAAACCTAAACAAACAAAATGATAACAACAGGAAACTGTTTTAAGGAAAGTATTGTTGTTGCTGTTCTTGTGGTCTTCAGTCCAAAGACTGGTGTGAGGTAGTTCTCCATGCTGCTCTATCCTATGTAGCCTCTTCATCTCTGAATAACTACTGCAACCAACATCCTTCTGAATATCTTTGCTGTATTTATTTCTTAGTCCCCCTCCAATACTAATTTGGTGATCACTTGATGTCTGAGAATGTGTCCTGTCAACTGATCCCTTGTTTTAGTCAGTTTGTGCCATAAAATTTTTTTATTCCCAATTCTGTTCAGTACCACCTCATTAGTTATGTGATCTACCCATCTAAACTTCAGCATTCCTATGTAATACTACATCTGAAAAGCTATTTTCTTTTTGTCTAAACTGTTTATCATCCATGTTTCAGTTCCATGCATGGCTACACTCCATACATATACTTTCAGAAAAGACTTTCTAACACTTAAATCTATTTTCAAACAATGGAAAATCCAGGATGGAATGTAATATATTATAAAAAGGAAATTTGTAACTCACCATGTAGTGTCGCAGATAGGTACAACAAAAAGACTGTCACAGATAAAGCTTTCGACCAGTAAGGCCTCAGTTGTCTGAGGCTGCAGTCATGTGTGAGTGAGTTGCATTTGCATGTGTGTGTGTGTGTGTGTGTGTGTGTGTGTGTGTGAGAGAGAGAGAGAGAGAGAGAGAGAGAGAGAGAGAGAGAGAGAGAGAGAGAGAGAGGGGGGGGGGGGTTCTATTTTTGACGAAGGCTTTACTGGGCAAAAGCTTTATTTGTGACAGTCTTTTGTTGTGCCTATCTGCAACTCAGCATCTCTCCTATATGGTGAGTAGCAACTTTCCTTTTTCATAATATTTTTAAATCTATTTTCAGTGCTCACAAATTTCTCTTCTTCAGAAACACTTTTAATGTATTGCCAGTCTATATTTTATATCGTCTCTGCTTCTGCCATAATGAGTTGTTTTGCCCGAATAAAAAAATTCATCTATTGTTTGAAGTATCTCATTTCCTAATCTAATTCCCTAAACATAACCTGATTTGTTTTCCTTTTGTTAATGTTCATCTTATACGTTCCTTTCAAGATACTATCCATTCCATTCAACTGCTCTTCCCAGTCCTTTGCTGTCTCCCTCAGAATTACAATGTCATTGGCAAACCTCAAGGATTTTATTACTTCTTCCTGAAATTTAATTCATACTCCAAATTTTTCTGTGGTTTCCTTTACTGCTTGCTCAATGCTTCTCAAACATTACTGTCTTTTCATGGCCCTGGACTCTTGTAACTGCCATCTGGTTTCCGTACAAACTGTAAATAGTTTTTCATTCTCTGTATTTAACCCCTGCTACCTTCAGAATTTCAAAGTAAGTATTCCAGTCAACATTGTCAAAAGCTTCATCTAACTCTACAAATGCTATAAATGGAGATTTGTCTTTTATTAACCTATCTTTTAAGATAAGTCGTCGGGTCAGTATTGCCTCACATGTTTCTACATTTCTCCAGAACACAAATTGGTCTTCCCCAAGATCAGCTTCTAGCAATTTTTAATTCTTCTGTAAAGAATTTATGTTAGTATTTTGCAATCATGACTTATTAAACTGATAATTCGGTAATATTCACACCTGTCAGCGTCTGCTTTCTTTGGAATTGTAGTTATTACATTCTTCTTGAAGTCTGAGGGTATTCTGCCTGTCCCATATGTCTTCCACACTAGATGGAATAGTTTTGGCATTCTTGGCTCTCCCAAGGCTGTCAGTATATCTGATGGAATGTTGTCTAGCTCTGGGGCCGTGTTTCGCTGAGGTCCTTCAGTACACTGTCAAATTCTTCTCACAGTATCATATCTCCATCTCATTTTCATCTGTCTCCTCTTCCATTTCTTTAATGTTGCCTTCAAGTTCATCTCTCTTGTATAGACCCTGTGGGGTGGTGGGTTGGTTCTCTCATGCTAATAATAATCATTAGTCATAGGAGGAAATTGGAATTGTTGTAAATGTTGTTCGCCGTCATTTACGAGAGCCTGGCAACTATTTCTGTGGTCAGCCAGAAAGCGATGGAGAACATACTGACCATAGTTCCCAGTCTACAAGTCCACATTCTTGTCCAGCCCTCTGAAAGAAATGTTTCTATTCTCTATTTGCTCAGCGGGATCAGGACTATGATCATAAATGAAGATTTGGAATTCTAATTGATACATATAGTTGGTAAAGTTTCACATGCTCAGCATTGTAATATTCATTATGTTCATACTGACAGTAAAGCTCTCTATCCTAAACAGCACTATGAGCAGTTCAGAGGCAACCTCTATGGTAAGTTCCTACTAAATTGTCTTTCGCCCCGACTATTGATAATCAAAAACAATGCTTGCCACAAATATGGAAGATAATTGTCAACACTTGCCATATGGATTTGTTAACATTATGGGTGGCACACTAACAGTTACTTTTGCAAAATCTAAGGAATCCAGGATGGTGTACAGTCCTTGCGAGTCCCCTTTCTGTCATTACTGCAAGTAAGCATTTTCTAAAAGCCTATCTCTGACGTCATCCGAGGCAGTGCACACTCTGGTGTTTGACTGATGCAAATCTTACTGTGGCTGGGTGCGAAGTGAAGCCTAGTCTTGCCTCTCAGGCTGTATTTATGTATGTGGCGCAGCAGACGCCCAAGGGAACACCTGCTGTCATCTGCCCTATGCACACTGCAACAGTCTTTAAACAGCCACTTTCTCAGACACATAACATTTAATAACAATGCTGTGAATCAATTTAGAATCTTTGTAATTTTTGCATGGATGTACATACATTGGTTAAAATCACAGAAAGTTTTAGCTCACTTGTATTAAAACTTTGCATTCTAGAATTTTTAGACTGGAACTGACAGTAGAACATGGCCTCTGAACTACAACTTTAAAGAGATCTTGTATTGGTTGTTATTAACATCATGTGGTGTAACCAAAACTTTCTAGCATTAATATACCAGATGCTTAATCTATACAAATAAGAACATCAAACTATCCACGGGTGAACTGCCGGTCTACAGTGTCCAACGGGCACAATATTTCGGCGATCATACATGTCGCCATCATCAGGTGAACTGACAGTCTGAGCTCCTGTGAACGGGCCGGTACGAAGATCTGTACGCTATGGCTGCTCAGGGGGAACTGGGTTCGGTCACGGCGGTGGCCGATTTAAATACCCTCCGCCCGCGGCGCACTCCTTCCGCCGTCTGCGCCCCGCGCCACGGTCACGCGGTGGAACAGATTGCGACGGCATCTGAGATGACGTCGGTGTGATTGCTCTGTCTGCCGTGGTCGTCACAACTATACATTTGCTCGATTTACTCTTGATTAACCCATTCGCTGGTTCCCAAGCCTTGCTAAGATTATAGTCACAGTGACGGTTTATGAGGTTGTCATTGGTGCGAATTTTGATGGCCTCTCTAACAACTTGGTCCCAGTATCTCGACGTCTGTACCAGAATCCTCGTGCGTTCATACTCCATAGCGTGATTTTCGGACAAACAATGTTCAGCGACCGCCGATTTGCTCGGATACATTAGTCGAATGTGCCTCTGGTGTTCACGGCATCGATCCTCAAACCGAGGTCATCTTTGGCACTCCACACCAGTGCACGAGTTTTATTCGGAGGACAAAACACAGTTCCGACCCCGTGTTTCTTCAAAATGAGGGCGATTTTCCCCAAGAGTGCGCCTGTACATGGAATAAACGCAGTGCCTACCTCCTCCCTTGTGATTTCATCCATCTCCATAGGTTGTGCTGTAGTGGTTGGGTGGAGAGCACGTTGAATCTGCCACTCTGAGTACCCATTTTTTGGAAATACAGTTCTCAGATATTCCAATTCCTGGGGTAGACTCTCTGCGTCAGAGATAGTGCGTGCCCTATGTACTAGAGTTTTAAGTACCCCATTCCTCTGTGAAGGGTGGTGGCAGGTGTCTGCGTGCAAATACACATCAGTGTGCATTGTCTTCCGAAACACCCCATGACCTAGGGTGCCGTCAGCCCATCTCTTGACCAAGACGTCAAGGAAAGGTAATTTACCCTCCGTTTCAGTCTCCATAGTGAATTTGATTTTGGGGTGTTGGAGTTTAGATGTGTAAGGAAGTCAAGGAGTTTATCCATACCATGTGGCCAGATGACGAACGTGTCGTCCACGTAACGGAAAAAGCAAGTAGGTTTCCATTTGGATGACGACAAGGCTTTCTCCTCGGTTCTCCATGTACAAATTCGCTACCACCGGTGAGAGTGGGCTACCCACGACGACTCCCTCCATTTGTTTGTAGTATTCTCCATTAAAAAGAAAATACGTGGAAGTCAAGACATGCCTAAAAAGTTCAGTGGTCTTCTCGTCAAACTTCTGACTAATCAATTCTAGTGACTCTCGCAGGGGTACCCTCGTAAACAAGGAAACGACGTCAAAGCTCACCATGGTATCTGACTCATCCAGCCTGAAGCTATCAAGGCATTTAACAAAATCCACGGAATTACAGATGTGATGAGGACATTTACCCACATAAGGACTTAATATTCCCGTCAGGTATTTGGCCAACAAGTATGTAGGTGCCCTGATGTTGCTGACAGTGGGGCGTAATGGTACCCCCTCTTTGTGAACCTTTGGGAGTCCATATAGTCTAGGCGGTACTGGACCTTGGGGTAAAATTTTCTTAGTGTCACCTTCCGGTAAATCTGCGTCCTTGAGAAGCGACCTCGTCTTGTTCTCCACCTTTTTTGTAGGGTCAATGCTGATCTTCTGGTAGGAATCGTCATTTAGCAGGCTCTGCATCTTATCAGTGTAGACCTTATGGGAGACTACAACTGTAGCATTGCCTTTGTCAGCCGGTAAGACGACAATTTCAGAGCGTTTCGTCAGATCAGGAATGGCCGCCTTCTCTTTACTGGTGATATTTGACTTCATCGGCTTGGATTTCGACAACGCAAGACAAGTTTC
This sequence comes from Schistocerca cancellata, assembly GCF_023864275.1. Taxonomy (NCBI): domain Eukaryota; kingdom Metazoa; phylum Arthropoda; class Insecta; order Orthoptera; family Acrididae; genus Schistocerca; species Schistocerca cancellata. The sequence goes on from NC_064631.1 coordinate 243,484,273, forward strand.
ATGATGTATTTCCTCAGCTGATTCAGACGGAAGTCGAGCTGCAACCTGTTCAACAGGTTTGTCAAGGAGACGTGAGAACTTAGCTGTTTGACGTCCCGTTGCCTTCTTATGGGCGGAGAACAAGGCGAGGTCGCTGCTCAAGGACACAAATTTACCGGAGGGTGACGCTAAGAAATTTGTTACCCTAAGGTCCAGTACCGCCTAGACTACATGGACTCCCGAAGGTTCACAAAGAGGGGGTACCATTACGCCCCATTGTCAGCAACATCAGGGCACCTATATATTTGTTGGCCAAATACCTGACGGGAATATTAAGTCCTTATGTGGGTAAATGTCCTCATCACATCCATAATTCCGTGGATTTTGTTAAATGCCTTGATGGCTTCAGGTTGGATGAGTCAGATATCATGGTGAGTTTTGACATCATTTCCTTGTTTACAAGGGTACCCCTGCGAGAGTCACTAGAATTGATTATTCAGAAGTTTGATGAGAAGACCACTGAACTTTTTAGGCATGTCTTGACTTCCACGTATTTTCTTTTTAATTAAGAATACTACGAACAAACGGAGGGAATCGCCATGGGTAGCCCACTCTCACCGGTGGTAGAGAATTTGTACATGGAGAACTTCGAGGAGGAAGCCCTGTCGTCATCCGAATGGAAACCTACTTGCTTTTTCCGTTACATGGACGACACGTTCGTCATCTGGCCACATGGTATGGACAAACTCCTTGACTTCCTTACACATCTAAACTCCAACACCCCAACATCAAATTCACTATGGAGACTGAAACGGAGGGTAAATTACCTTTCCTTGATGTCTTGGTCAAGAGATGGGCTGACGGCACCCTAGGTCATGGAGTGTATCGGAAGACAACGCACACTGATGTGTATTTGCACGCAGACACCTGCCACCACCCTTCACAGAGGAATGGGGTACTTAAAACTCTAGTACATAGGGCGCGCACTATCTCTGACGCAGAGAGTCTACCCCAGGAATTGGAACATCTAAGAACTGTATTTCCAAAAAATGGGTACTCAGAGTGGCAGATTCAACGTGCTCTCCGCCCAACCACTACGGCACAACCTATGGAGATGGATGAAATCACAAGGGAGGAGGTAGGCACTGCGTTTATTCCATGTACAGGCGCACTCTCGGGGAAAATCGCCCTCATTTTGAAGAAACACGGGGTCGGAACTGTGTTTTGTCCTCCGAATAAAACTTGTGCACTGGTGTGGAGCGCCAAAGATGACCTCGGTTTGAGGAAGGCCGGCGTGTACCAGATTCCGTGTCAATGTGGCAAGTCATATATTGGTCATACGATGCGTACCATCGAGAATCAATGCCGTGAACACCAGAGGCACACTTGACTGATGTATCCGAGCAAGTCAGCAGTCGCTGAACATTGTTTGTCGGAAAATCACGCTATGGAGTATGAACACACGAGGATTCTGGTACAGACGTCGAGATACTGGGACCAAGTTGTTAGAGAGGCCATCAAAATTCGCACCAATGACGACCTCATAAACCGTCACTGTGACTATAATCTTAGCAAGGCTTGGGAACCAGCGATTGGGTTAATCAAGAGTAAATCGAGCAAACGTATAGTTGTGACGACCACAGCGGACAGAGCCATAACACCGACGTCATCTCAGATGCCGTCACAATCTGTTCCACCGCGGGACCGTGGCGCGGGGCGCAGATGGCGGAAGGAGTGCGCGCGGGCGGAGGGTATTTAAATCGTCCGCCGCCGTGACCGAACCCTGTTTCCCCTGAGCAGCCACAGCGTACGGATCTCTGTACTGGCATGTTCACAGGAGCTCAGCCTGTCAGTTTACCTGATGATGGCGACATGTATGATCCCTGAAATATTGTGCCCGTTGGACACTGTAGACCGGCAGTTCACCCGTGGATATTTTGATTATCAAATACGCCGGGTGAAACTCAAGAATCACAAATAAGAACATAATTGTTCCAAATTTAGTTTTCAGTAAATTACATGAAAACTGTTTGAGGTAGCTTAATGGGCTCACATAATTATTATTTTTATGTTGAACTGAAGCATCATCAAATTTTCACATTTCTAAGTCTAATATTTAGAGTCTTCAATTTTTCTTAAAACCGTGGATTCTGACCAAAATATTGTTGTAATCACATTGAGACTTGTACCAGTTAATTTTGACATACATCTGCACATTATGACTAATTTCTGGCTTCCTAACTTTATTATTTAGCACCACTTATTTTTTTCTTAATACGATGTATTTAGGTAAAATATTGACCTAATCAATCTGATACTTGACAGTTTAAACATTATTATACTAAAGCATATGTTGACAAAGTTTCAAAAAGCAACTTTAACTTTTAATTTCGTTCTTAATTATGGTGCAAACTTGTGTGCTACGCACAGATGCTTTATGGTGATGTGGTGCTACTAGCAGTGAACTGGGATATGTCCTGGCACACTCACTCGCCTCTGTATCTCTCAAACGATACAGCGCTTGTTTCGCCACAACCCTTATATACTCCTTCCACCTTTGAGCTTTTCCTTCTTTGCTTAGGACTGGTTTTCCATCTGAGCTCTTGATATTCATACAGCTGCTTCTTTTTCCTCCAGAGGTTTCTTTATTTTTCCTGTAGATGGTATCTATCTTTGCCAACGGCCTTGCCGCAATTGTAACACCAGTTCCTGTCGGATCACTAAAGTGAAGCAATGTCGGGCTGGGCTAACACTTGGAAGGGTGACCGTCCAGTGTACCGAGCATTGTTGGCAAGCGGGGTGCACTCAGCCCTTGTGAGGCAAGCTGAGGAGCTACTTGATTGAGAAGAAGTGGCTCTGGTCTCGGATATTGACATATGGTGAGGAGAGCAGTGTGCTGACCACATGGCCCTCCATATCCACATCCAGTGATACCTATGGGCTAAGGATGACACGGCGGCCAGTCGGTACCATTGGGCCATCATTGTCTGTTCGGGAGGAGTTGGTATTTACCTTTCCTCTTGTGAAATATACTTCTAAATCCTGACATTTGTCCTCTAACCATTCCTGCCTAGCAATTTTGCAATTCCTCTTATTTTCATTTCTTAGATGCTTATATTTCTTTTCATCTGCTTTATTTGGTGCATTTTTGTGTTTTCTCGTTTCATCAGGTACGTTCAATACTCCTGTGTTATCCAAGGATTTCTACTAGACCTTGTCTTTTTACCTGCTTGATCCACTGTTGCCTTCCACTATTTCATCTCTTGAAGGTACCTATTTGTCGTCTACTGTATTCCTTTCCGTGATCTAATCAACAATTGCCTGATACTCCCTTTGAAACTGTCAAAAACCTCCCTTTGAAACTGTCAAAAACCTCCTAGTCTGTCAAATTATCTAGATCCCATCTTCTTAATCTCCTAACTTTTTCCATTTTCTTCAGTTTTAATCTACAGTTCATAACCAACAAATTGAGGTCAGATTCCACGTCTGCCCCTGAAAATGTCTCACAATTTAAAATCTGGTTCTAAAATATATATTACAATTATATAATCAGTCTGAAATTTTTCGGTGTCTCCAGGGGTCTTCCATGTATAGAGCCTTCTGTCATGAGTCTTAAACCAAGTGTTAGCAATGATTAAATCATGTTCTGTGCAAAATTATACCAGACAGTATTCTTGCCCATTCCTTTCCTCCACTCCATATTAACCTACAATTGTCCCTTCTCTTCCTTTTCCTACTATCATACTTCAGTCCCCCATCACTATTAGATTTTCGTTTCCCTTGAGTTTCTGAATAATTTCTTTTATCTCAGCATACATTTCTTCAATCTCATTATTATCTGCAGAGCTAGTTGGCATATAAACTTGTACTACTGTAGTTCATGCTGTAGTGCAAAATGGGCTATTTGTGAGAAAGGCATATGTTCCACTGAAGATACTCTGTTGAAAGATGGTCACGTCTTTTATCTTTTATAAACATTTTATGTACTCAGAAAAATCCACTGTCTGTATCCCAATCTGTGATCTGTACAGATGGCACCTAGAAGTTGCATAACACAGCAGGGGCAAGGTGTGGTGTGGTGAGTGTAGTAGACTTTCTGGACATGGACATTTATGCCTTGGTGACACCCCTTGAAGATGCCATGAAAACCCTAGAAAAAACAGACATATTACACTGTAAAGGCCCAAGAAAAATGAGATTGTAAATCTCCTATCTTAAGTTGAGTTCGGTGTGATCAGATGTACTGACTGAATGAGGTGTTTGAGTTATGAGTTGTCAATAATTGGATCTATCTTCATAACTGATGTAAATAGTTGAAACAATACATCAGATTACCATTGAAGATGTGTTCGTTATTTAGTAGCTGAAAATAGTGAGGAACTCCCTTACAGCATTACCCTCCCTGGGCAATAAGTTGAATAGAATCATTTCACACATGGCCGTGGTACGGAGTAGCTGGACCGTGGAAACAAAACAGTAAAAGGTAAATTAGACCACAGCAAACTGACAGATCTGTCATGCAGCGTTCCCTATGGATGATGTTACATTCAAGTTACCAAACACACAAACAGAAGGGAAACTCCACAATGTTGGCTTCTTGTCTACCGTGGCTTCAACAGTGCGTTCACCGTGTTGTTCATAGTAACTTACCTGCAGTCGTGTTTTCTTATTCATTATTGAACCTACTCCTGCTCTACATCTATTTGATTTTCTATTTATAACCCTGCATTCACTTGACCAGAAGTCCTATTCCTCCTACTGCCAAACATCACTAATTCCCACTATATCTAACTTCAACCTACCTATTTCCCTTATTAAATTTTCTTACCTACTTGCATGATTAAGGGATCTAACATTCCATGCTCCAATTCATAGAATGCCAGTTTTGTTTCACCTGATGACAACATCCCCCTGAGCAGCCCCAGGCCGGAAATCCAAATGGGCAATTATTTTACCTCTGGAATATTGTACCCAGAAGGATCATTTAACCATAAAGTAGAGCTGCATGCCCCTTGGAAAAATTATGGTTGTAATTTCCTCTTGCTGTCAGGTGCAGCTGTTCACAGCACCAGCACTCAAGGCTGTTTTGGTTGGTGTTACAAGGTCAGATCAGTCAGTCATCCAGACTGTTGCCCCTGAAACCACTGAAAAGACTGCCACCCCTCTTCAGGAGCCACATTTTGTCTGGTCTCTCAACAGATACCCCTCCATTGTGGTTGCACCTGTGGTATGGCTTTCTGTATCGCAGAGGCATGCAAGCCATGCCACCAATGGCAAGGTCCATGGTTCATGGGGGAAGAGGAAAGTATTACAAAAATGAATTGTTCTTTACAAAATAGACACACAAAGATAAACACACAAACTAGGGACAGCAAGAGTTGGCATGTTTTTAGTTCCTAAAGCACAGGTATTCAAGTTCATCTGCATTGCAGACTGATCTTTTCCCATTTTCAATCTTCGCCATTATCCTGCCATTGTTTGTTGACATGGATTGTAACCCAAATATCGAGATTGCAATGTTCAAAATCTTCAGTCTTTCAGAAGTGAGGTCCTTGCGTGTTGTCAGACCTGACTTTTTGAATTTTTTCTTTGCTCTGAAGATTTCAGATCTTTTTCTGTATGACACAAACTTCACCAGTTTTGAAGATACTGGTGTTTTACAATGCACTCTATGACTTCTGTATATGCCATTCAGTGTCACCTGCAGGCCTAGCTTCTATCAAGCAACAGTGATCACTAGTTCATTGCTATTCTCTCTGTTGTCAGGAATCACAAACAGTCGGATATTATTGCATCTCTAGTTTTATTCATGTTTGTCTGATTTCTTGATCAGCTTCTGTTTGAGCAATTGTGTCATATCCTCAGTTTCTTTTAAAACTTTGTTTACAGCATGGATCTTATCACATTCATCTTTATTGTCACTGCTGCAGTGACACCATCAGTAATAGTCTCTACAATGAGCCCAAGGGCATTTTGTGACTGGAGTGCGACACCCACCTCAGCCTTTAAGAGTATGGCAATGTCGGATATGTCGGGCAGTGCAGCCGTGGTTCCCGTTGTCGGCAAAACTCCACACTGGCCGTTGGCAGTTCTGCGCATTGCTCTGAGGCTATTCACTTCAAGTGCAGTTATAGGCTACAGATTTTCAGAATCAGACACCAGTGTATCACTGCGCACTCGACATACAATTCTTGTGACACATAGAACAGCGTAGCTGCTTAATAACACCTCCAAAATGCATATAAACTTGCAAACCAAACTAACGTATGTAATTCACTCATCACCATCTTGTCTATAGAAGCATATATAGTTAGGTGAAAGATAGATACCACACAGGAAAATCAATGAGGCCTTTGGAGAAAATAGAAGCAGCTATATATGAGAGCTCAGATGGAAAATGATTACTAAGCAGAGAAATGAAAGGTGGAAGAGGGGCTATACAGTGGAGATGAACTCCAAGTCAATGTTACAGAAATGGAAGAGGACGTAGATGAAGATGAGAGGGAGTCATAAAACTGCAAGAAGAATTGAAGAGAGCACTGAAAGATCTAAGTGGAAACAAGGTGCTTAGAGTAGATGAAATTCCCTCAGAACTGCTGATATCCTTGGGAGAGCCAGTCATGACAAAACTAGGCCAGCTGGCATGCCAGGTATATAAGGTAGAGGAAATACCCTCAGATTTCTCCATGAATGTAATAATTCCAATGACAAAGAAAGCTGGTGCTGACAAGTGTGAATATTACCAGACGATCCGTATAATAAGTCATGGTTGCAAAATACTGACAAATTATTTACTGAAGAATGGAAAAACTGGTAGAAACCAACCTCAGAAAAGATCAGGTTGGGTTCTGGAGAAATGTTGAAACGTGAGGCAATACTGACTATTACTTATCTTAGAAGATAGGCTAAAGAAGGGCAGACCTACAGTTACAGCATTCATGGACTTAGAGAAAGCTTTTGACAGCGTTGGCTGGAATATTTTCTTTGAGATTCTGAAAGTAACAGGGGTAAAATACAATGAGTGAAAGTTTATATGCAGTGTGTACAGAAAGCAGATGACAGTTACGAGTGTCAAAGGGTATGGAAGGGAAGGAGTGGTTGAGGACATGAGATGTTATTCAATCTGTACATTGAGCAAGCACTAGAGAAAACCAAAGACAAATTTGGAAAGGAAATTAAAATTCAGGGAGAAGAAAAAGAACTTTTGAGGTTTGCTGTTGTCATTGTAATTCTGTCAGAATCAGCACAGGGCTTCAAAGTGCAGTCGAACAGAATTGACAGTGTCTTGAAAGGAGGATGTAAGATGAACATTTGCAAAAGCAAAACAAAGGATGATGAAACATAGTAGAATTAAATCAGGCAATTGTGAGGAAATTAGATTAGGAAATGAGGCTCTAAAAGTAGTGGATGAACTTTGCTATTTTGGCAATAAAATAACTTTTGATGGCCTAAGTACAGAGGATATTAAATGTAGAATGGGAATGGCAAGAAATATGTATTTGAAGAAGAGAAATTTGTTAATATCAAATATAAATATAAGTGTTAGAATGTCTTTTCTGAAAGCAGTTTCCATAGTGTAGCCTAGTACAGAAATGAAACGTGGACAAGAAGTAGTTCAGACAAGAAGAGAACAGAAGCTTACAACTACCCTTTCTCCATGTGGGTGCTGGAATCGGCTCTGTCTGAGACTCATTAAACTTCACCCAGTCATGAACAAATCTGGTACTGCATGCTTCATCATTTGCCAGCAATGTCAAAGGAAATCCTCCTTGCATCTTTTAATCTTATCTATTAGACAGGTAACTCCCCCATCTCATGGAGAGTGGCACAGTTGATACCTCTCCTCAAACCAAGAAAGGACTGCACATGGCTCAATAGTTGTCGAAGTATTGCCTTAACGAGCTGTGTAGGAAAGACCCTGGAGCAAATGGTTAACCATTGTCTGGTCTTGTTGTTAGAGACCAGGCAACTCCTTAGCCTCTCTCAGTATGGATTCCAGGGATTTCAGTCCACTGTCGACACTCTGACCCTGGTGGAGGCGGCTTTTCAGCAGGCCTTCCTACGTAAACATCACTGTATTGATATTTTCTTCAGTTCTGTAAGGCATATGATGCTACTTGGAGACACTGTATTCTACCACAACTGCATCAATGGGGCATTCATGGCCACCTCCCATTTTCATATGGTCTTTTTTGTCTCAGCAGTTTTTGAGGACCCAAGTTAGTGACTCACTGTCAAATCGTTTTGAGCAGGAGAATGGTGTTTCTCAGGACAGTGTTTTACGTGTTACCCTCTTTGCCATTGTCATGAACAGTATCATATTTTCTGCAGATAAATGTGTGTGTGTGTGTGTGTGTGTGTGTGTGTGTGTGTGTGTGTGTGTGTGTGTGTGTGTGTGTTCATTTTAATCATTCTCATCGTATTTTTAATTTACTGTCTTGCATATGAGGGACACTATCCTACATTTTAGAGACTAAGTGAGGTTTCTGGGCCCCATTTTCGACTGCAAATTGTCATGGTTATCCAACCTGAGAGAACTGAAAGCCAGAATCCTGCAGGCACTCAACATCATCAAGTGCCTTAGCCACAGGTCTTGGGAAGCAGACACATTTTATAGCGCTCATGCATTCGCGGCTGCACTATACGTGGACAGTGATGGGTCAGCGAGGCCTTCTTACTTGAAAATCATTGCCACTCTCCACCATGGGGGGATTCAGCTGGCCTACGTGCTTATTGGACCAGTCCTATACCTAGTCTCTGTTCTGAGGCTGGAAATTGCCACTCGCCATCTGTCGGCAGCTCCTCATGATGCATCAGGCATGTAAGTTTGTCTCAGCTCCGACTTAGACTTATCCCACATACCGTACTTTCGCCCGTCCATCTCTGGAACGCCTTTGCTCCAACCGACCATGAGCCACAGTGCCATTTGGGATCCGCATGCAGTGTATGCTAGAGTCACTCCCTGTAGAGCAAGTACAACCACAAATCCAGTGGAGCAGATGAGACATTCTTCTAGTGCTCTGCAACATTGGTACATCCCCCCCCCCCCCCCCCTGTCGGTCCAGGGGTTAAAGTAGGCCCGATGTATTCCTGCCTGTTGTAAGAGGCAACTGAAAGGAGCCTCACGTGTTTCGGCCTTTATGCGATGGTCCCCCTGTCAGGTTTGAACTCCATCTTTCTAAATTTTCCCGAAGAGCGAGCCAATTGGGGAAGGGTGCCTTACATGGTGCATTGTGTCCATTGTGCATTGAGATCTTTAGCCCACTTTCTTGTCGTCGCTTTGTAGTCCTGCTCATTCTCCATCTCTTGGGCGAGGACACCTTCCTGGAAGCATTTTCCACCATGCACTATGCAGTGTCGCTTTCTATGCCGTCAATGACCGTGAACTTCTTAGCACCTCATATCCGTCTCCCTGGGGCATCCAGGCTCCCGGCAATGGCCATCCTGCCAGGTGGCCCTTGCTGAGGCTGGGTGGCACCCGTGGGGAGGGCCCCTGGTCGTAGTGGGTGGCATCAGGGTGGATGACATGCAATGAAGCATAGTACATCATCTCTTGCTGGTGGTCTGCTGCCAGCAGTCTATAAGCGGGCAAAGTCTAACTTCAAAGCTAAGAAATATGACCCCAAATCGTCCCCCTCCCTGGCCACACCATGGGAGGAATTCCAGGCTAAGGATGACAGCGGATTTTATTCGCCCCAGTACCTTGTATGTTTGAGAGCTGATGGGGAATCTTTCATTTCCATGAAGTCTCAGTTTTTTGTGGGGCATTTGGAGGACAAGTTTGGGGAGGTGGAGAGCTTGTCCAAAATGTGCTCTGGGTGAGTCTCAATAAAAACGGCATCCTCTGCCCAGTCATGGGCATTACTTGCTTGTGACAAGTTGGGGGATGTTTCTGTTACCATCATACCCCATAAGAACTTAAATATGGTCCAGAGTATTATATTCCTCAGGGACCTTCTTTTGCAGGTGGTTTTTTTACACTGCTGGGCTGAGATACAGCAACAAAAAGCTGTACACCTGCTTTCTGCATTGCCCTCCAGCAAACCTGGTTCTTGGCAATGCGGATCCCTGCCCTCTGTGGCTAAAAGGGATACAACAGGAACCGTAATGACTATAATCGAGTGTCAGGTGGAGTTTGCATTTATGTCCTAAACTCAGTCTGTAGTGAAATGGTGCCCCTTCAAACCCCTCTTGAACTGTGGCTGTCAGGATAAGGACAATGCGGGAAATAACTGTCTGCAACATATATCTTCCTCCAGATGGTGCAGTACCCCCGAACGCATTGGTTGCCCTGATTGCTCAACTCCCTAAAACCTTCCTACTTTTGGGAGATTTTAACACCCATAACCCCATGTGGGGTGGCACTGTGCTTACTAGCTGAGGCAGAGATATCGATACTTTACTGTTTCAGTTCAACCTCTGCCTCTTAAATACTGGGGCCGCCACACATTTCAGTGTGGCTCATGGTAGTTACTCGGCCATTGATTTATCAATCTGCAGTCCAGGAATTCTCCCATCTATCCACTGGAGAGCACATGACAACCTGTGTGGTAGTCACCACTTCCCCATCTTCCTGTCACTGCCCTGGCGTCAGGCTCACAGACGCCTGCTCAGATGGGCTTTAAACCAGGCAGACTGGGAAACTTTCACCTCTGCTGTCACCATTGAATTTCCTGCGCATGATAACATCGATGTGATGGTTGAGCAAGTGACTACAACAATAGTTTATGTGGCAGAAAACACGATCCCTCGCTCTTCAGGGTGCCCGAGGTGTAAGGCAGTCCCTTGGTGGTTGCCTGAAGGCGCTGAAGCAATTAAGCAGTGTTGGTGAGCTCTACAGCGGTATAAGCAGCACACTTCCCTGGAGCACCTCATAGCCATTAAACGGCTCCATGCCCGTGTTCACCAACTTATCAAATGACAGAAGCAGGAGTGTTAGGAGAGATATATCTCAACCATTTGGTGCCGTACGTCATCTTCCCAAGTCTGGACAAAGCTCAAACGTGTTTTCGGGTACCAGACCCCAACAGGTGTTCCCAGTCTTAACACAAATGGCATGTTATCTACCGATGCAAACATAATTGCCGAGCACTTTGCTGAGCACTATGCTCGAGCCTCTGCATCAGAGAATTACCCCCCAGAGTTTTACACTCTCAAATGGCAGCTGGAAGGGAAAGTCCTCTCATTCACTACACTCCGCATTGAACCCATTTACAGAGTAGGAGCTCCTCAGCGCTCTTGCACAATGCCCCGACACAGCTCCTAGGCTGGATCGGATCCACAGTCAGATGATCAAACATCTCTCATTTGATTACAAGCGACATCTCCTCATCATCTTCAACTGGATCTGGTGCGATGGCATCTTTCCATCACAGTGGCGGGAGAGCACCATCATTCTGCTGCTCAAATCTGGTAAAAACTCGCTTGATGTGGATAGCTATTGGCCCATCAGCCTCACCAATGATCTTTGCAAGCTGCTGGAACGCATGGTGTATCAGCGCTTGGGTTAGGTCCTGGACTCCTGTGGCGTACTGGCTCCATGCGAGGGCGGCTTTTCCTCTACCACTGATAATCTTGTGTCCCTCGAGTCTGCCATCCGTACAGCCTTTTCCAGATGCCAACAACTGGTTGCCATCTTTTTTGTTTTACGTGAAGCATACAACATGTCTTGGCGACATCATATCCTTGCCACATTGTATGTGGGGTCTCCGGTGCCCACTGCTGATTTTTATCTAAAACTTCCTGTCGCTTTGTACTTTCCATGTCCAAGTTGGTGCCTCTCATAGTTCCCCCAGGAGAATGGGGTCCCTGCAGGGCTCTGTATTGAGTGTCTCTCTATTTTAAGTGGCCATTAATGGTCTAGCAGCAGCTGTAGGGCCGTCGGTCTCACCTTCTCTGTATGCAGATGACTTATGTGTTTCATACTGCTCCACCAGTACTGGTGTTCCTGAGCGGCGCCTGCAGGGAGCCATCCACAAGGCACAGTCATGGGCTCTAACCCACGGTTTCCAGTTTTTGACCGCAAAGTCGTGTGTTATGCACTTTTGTCGGTGTTGTACCATTCATCCAGAACCAGAACTTTACCTTAATGATGATACACTCACTGTAGTGGAGACATATTGATTCTTAGGACTGGTTTTTGATGCCTGATTGATTTGGCTTCCTCACCTTTGTCAGCTTAAGTGAAAGTACTGGCAGCACCTCAATGCCTTCCGCTGCCTGAATAACATCAACTGGGGTGCAGATCACTCTACACTGCTGCAGCTCTACAGAGCCCTTGTTCGATCCTGCCTTGACTATGGGAGTCTGGTTCGTGGTTCTGTGGTGCCCTCAGCATTGTGTTTACTCAACCCAGTTCACCACTGTGGCATTCACCTAGCGACAAGAGCTTTTAGGATGAGTCTGGTGACCAGCGTCATTGTGGAGGCCAGAGTCCCTCCATTGCAGGTTAGGCATGCACAACTGCTGGCCAGTTACATTGCACACATTCATAGTTCTCCTGCGCATCCAAATCGCTGTCTCTCTTTCCCACCCATGGCAGTTTATCTCCCACATTTGTGGCCCAGGACAGGGCTTCCAATTGCAGTTCATGTCTGATCCCTTCTTTCCAAACTGGAGTCCTTGCCTTTACCACCTATATTTGAGGTCTGTTCATGTACATGTCCATGGAGTACACCTAGGCCGCGGCTTCGCCTGGACCTTTCACATGGCCCTAAGGACTCGGTTAACCCCGTGGCTCTCCACTTCCAGTTCTTCTTGATTCTTGAAATGTACTGAGGCCACAAAGTGGTTTACACTGACAGCTTGATGGCTGTTGGTCACATCAGTTTCATGTATGTCCTTGGAGGACATGTTGAACAGCATTCCTTGCCTGATGGATGCAGTGTTTTCACTGCTGAACTGGTGGCTGTATCTCGTGCTCTTGAGCACATTCGTTTGTGCCCTGGGGGGTTGTTTCTTCTGCATACTGACTCCTTGAGCAGCCTACAAGCTATCGACCAGTGCTACCCTCATCATCCTTTGGTAGCGACCATCCAGGAGTCCATCTGTGCCCTGAAACAGTCCGGTCATTCAGTGGTGTATGTCCGGACCCAGGTCACATCGGAATCCCGGACAACGAATTTGCCAACAGGCTGGCCAAACAGGCTACGCAGAAACTGCTTATGGAGATGGACTTCTCTGCAACTGACCTGCGTTCAGTACTATGCCGTAAGGTTTTGCGGCTTTGGGAGACGAAATGGCATAACCTCAGCACGCACAACAAACTGTGTGCCATTAAGGAGGCTACGAATATGTGGCAGTCCTCCATGCGGGCCTCTCACAGGAATTCTGTGGTTCTCTGCCAGCTCCGCATTGTCCACACTTGGGTGACACACGGCTACCTCCTGCGCCATGATGACCCACCTTAGTGTCGGTGCGGCACCTGGCTGACAGTGGGCCATATCTTGGTGAGCTGCTTTTCTTTGGCTGCCCTGCAACGGGCTCTTCAATTACCGTACTCTTTGCTATTAATTTTAGCTGACAATGCCACATCGGCTAATTTAGTTTTACATTTTATTCTTGATGGTGGGTTTTATCATTCTATATAAGTTTTAGCGCATGTCATTTATCCCTTTGTATTGTCCACTCTAATGCTTTTAGGGTGGATGTTTTAATGTGTCGCAGAGTCGCTGGCTTTTCCTTTTTATTCTCGTGGTCGGCGAGCCACCATCATCTGCTCTCTTGTTTTTACCCCTTGTACCTGTTTCTTGCTTCTCTCTGTGGGTTTCTGTTCCTGTTTTGTCCACAGTAGTGTCGGTTGTCCTTCTGTCGTTCTTCTGGTTCTTCCTTTCTCCTGTTATTGTGCTGTATGTCTCCTTTCTTCTCTTCTTTCCCTTGTGTAATTATTTTACTGGGAACAAGGGACCGATGACCTCGCAGTTTGGTCCCTTTCCTCCATCTTTTAAACCAACCGACCAACATAAGTACCCAGCAGACAAAATCATACAGAGCATTCAGGTTGCCCTCCTCCAACTACAATGATTGGGAAAGGAGATGCCTTTCTTCTGAATACCAGGGCATATGGTATTGCAGGGAATGGAAGGGCAAATCTAGTAGTCAAAGAGGCATGTCATGACCCTCAGTTCTTTCAGTGTGCCATCCCTCTGAATTCTATGATCTCATTATTGAGGTACAATGTCATGTTTCGATAGGAAGACAAGTGGCTGGATGTGACTGACAATAAGCTCATGTAGTAAAGCCCACAATTCGGCCGTAGAATACTTTCTTCCAGCTACATAGAAGGGATGAGGTTCTCCTAACTCATCTTCACATAGGCCACAGCCCTATGATGCATGGCTTCTTACCTGCTATGAGAGGACCCTCCAATGTGTGGTGCTTGTTGTGTACAGATAACTGTATACCACATTTTAGTGAACAGTGTTTTATTTTCTGACCAGTGCGCCACGACGTATTTACCAAAGGATCTGCCCTCAATTTTAAGTAATGGTCAGACGAATTTCGTTTGAGTTTTAAAGTTTTGTGAATTTTCCATCATTTTTAACAAGATTTTAGTGAGATGTTTGTAATATGTCAACAGAGTGACTGGCTCACCCAAGTCTTTTGTAAGTGGTCGGCCAGTCACATTTCGCTGTGCTTCTCTTTTAGATCTTCTATGTTTGGTTTTCTCTGTGTTTTAAATTCAAGCATAGCTACTTTCCCTCTTTCTTATTTGTTTTAGTGCATGTGAGACAGAGTGAGTGTGTGGTCATTTCACGTGCAGGAGTGAGCAATAATTGTAGAGTTTATCTCCACATTCGTTCATTTTGATAAGTGTAAAGGCGCTGATGACCTCGCTGTTGAGTGCCCATAAGATCCAAACACACACACACACACGCACACACACACACACACACACACACACACACACACACACACACACACACACACACACACACACGAAAGAATATATTGTATTCAGACGTTACTATATAAACTGATGATAGTGTGATTAATAATGTGAAGGTTTCCGTCTACACTGGCTCAAGTAGTGAAAGTTATAACCACCCTGTATTTGACATCTTGCTGTAGGACATTAAGTGGCAAACCCCTTTTAAAAACTGGAGAAATGATTACATTCCTTCTGACAACAATAAGGACAAATATTTGTAACACAAGCCTCCTATAGTTGTAAGTGTCCTATCAGGGCAGCCTGCCTTTCTGAGAAATTGTGTGACAAAACTGTAAAAATTATAGACACCACTTCTGTGGATGAGGGGAGGGTTATGCAAGCCACCATCCATTCAGGGAGAATATAGGGAGAACTTATTGATAATTTATAATTTTTTCTCATTGAAGGTTTTCCTGTTGATAACTAGCACTCTTTCACGTGGCTTGCATGCCAAGCCTCCCCATATTTCAGAAAAGGACGGTTCATTCCAATAGAAGTTTCTGAGAGGATTTGTTTCTCCGTATGACGTTTGTAGGCAACCACTAGAAAGTGTGGGAACAGAATCACGTGCTATCTCCAGAGACATGGCCAGAGTAAGGAACAGAAGGTGGTCACCGTCTCTGGACTTTGTTTTCAGACTTGCAAGACTTTTCTCGTTCTTTTAGCTCCTTTCACACTTTTTGGACCTCAGTCCACCTCACCTGATCCATGACTGCTGCCACAACGGTCAGTG
Organism: Schistocerca cancellata; assembly: GCF_023864275.1. Classification (NCBI taxonomy): domain Eukaryota; kingdom Metazoa; phylum Arthropoda; class Insecta; order Orthoptera; family Acrididae; genus Schistocerca; species Schistocerca cancellata. Next base: position 243,499,914 of record NC_064631.1, read on the forward strand.
GCTGGCATGCCGTTTCTGGGGTGCACCCTGAGTCTCTCCTATCAGAAATATGCTTTTCATGTTTATCTGTAAAAAGTCATTTTCTCATTAGATCTTTATTGGATGCCCACTCTCTTGTCCATCCTAGCACATCTGTACATAATATATTCATTTTTACAATAACATCTACATCACATATGAAGTTCCTTGTAGAGATATTAGCTGTAGCAGATGATATGGAAAAGAGAGAAGGGGAGAGAGAGAGAGAGAGAGAGAGAGAGAGAGAGAGAGAGAGAGAGAGAACAGTTGAATCACGGGGATTTGTTGACCAAAAAATGGGCTTTATGAGGATTTTGTGCCATACAAAAATATGAGAGATTCATTAGTCACATAAATTATAGCCAGTGCCTGATTTTCAGTCTGAGTGTTATTTACCTGTTCAGTATACAGTGTTTTGTTGGGTGTGCATGCAGTAGTATGCCCTACTCCAACTAAATTCTTATGGGAAAATATGGTACCAGTGTCAAGTTGAGCTGCATAGATCAGAATGACCAACATTTTGCCTTCCACATACATGGCCAGTGATGGGTCCAGTCACTATGTTTAATGTCTATTTGAACCGAACTCCTTTTGTATGCAATCCGTTGAAAAGATTGAGAATGTCCTTTGCGTGAGGCATAAGCTATACACAGGAAGGCTTCTCATGATTTTTTGATAAGAAGAAAGAAATTTACAACAGTGAATGAGGCCTTGTAGATCAGTGATCAGGGTTTGATTTAATTGCACTGTTGGTTTCTGCTGCCAATTAAATTCAGAGATAGTCATGATGAAGTGAGTTTTGCCCTCATAATGTGCAGAGAACATACTGCACATATATAAGAAGCCAATTGAGCTTTGTTTGTCCAGAAAGTTAATCTTATGCAACAGGAATAAGATAGCTGGGGATGACCAAGAGAGGGAAAGTAACCTCTGAATCTCAGCAGATGTTACATGAAGAGCATGGAAATGTTGCTGAAGGTGCTGCAAATAGATTTCTCATGCCTCTACTGTTTCATTCAATGGAGGTAAAGTTGAGGGCAGTTCTTGGTCTGCTGCTATGCATTGTCTCCACAAGTTCTCTAATTTTATTGTTGGTGTTGTTGCAATAAAATGCCAATTGTTGCTTCTGTTGTTCCTTATTTTCTTGTTCATGTTACAAATGCTGGTAGTGGCATTTCTCTTGTTGAAAGAACAGTAGATTTGCAGGATCCTTAGTGGTTTCTCAATGACACTTTTAAGGTGTGGCTTCAAACTGATTTATTTCGTTAAATACAGATAAATATGCAGCTCCCTCAAGTGGGGAAACAGGTTGTCCAGATTGCACTGAATCCTTTTTGTCTGAGAGAAATAGTACCTAAGGGCACTGAGCGAGGTGACACACACTGGGCATGCATTCAGGAGTACAATGGTTCAAACCCGCATCCGGCCATCCTGATTTAGGTTTTCTGTGATTCCCCTAAATTGCTTCAAATAATGGAATGGTTCCTTTGAAAGGGCATGGCCGACTTCCTTCCCCACCTCCTCTCCCATATCAACCAACCAACCAACCAACCTACCTACCGAAGGCATGCTCATGCAAAACAAAGTCCAAAGCCAGAGTTTGTAAGCTGTGCAAACCGTACAAGTCTATGGAACATCATCCAAATCGTACAGGGTATGAAAAGCAATGCACAATTTACTTAGCATTGTGTACAATAATGTCACTTACATGAGTGAGGCTTGGCGATATTGCTGCTCAATGATGTTGCGCTATTGACACATGACCAGCAGTTGGTGCACTGGTGGCATGTTGCATAGGACTCAAGGCACTGATGGGGTTGCTGAAGATCCTATGAACCCAACATCTATAACATTTGCAACAAATCATCTTCAGATGTTGACTGATAACAAAACCTGACTATACGCATTTTGGAAACTGTTACTGTTTTCCCTCTTGTACTGCATGCACAAATGGATGTTGGTAGATCTTCTAAACTCATATGATCTGATGCAGATTGTGTTTTTTCCATCCAGGGTGCAGGGGAACAGTAGCACAGCCATAGACAATATTTTTATTCATTCTTCATTACTAGATGGGCATTCTGTTAGTAAAAGAGTGAATGGACTTTCAGACCATGATGCACAAATTTTAACACTCAAAGGCTTTTGCACTCAAATAAATGTCACATATAGTTACAAACTATGTAGGAAAGCTAATCCAGTGGCAACAGACTTTTTTTTATACCTTGTTAAGGAACAAGAGTGGCAGGATGTTTATAGTGCCAATAACATAGATGATAAATATAATGCGTTCCTTAACACATTTCCCAAACTCTTTTAGAGTTGCTTTCAATTAGAACATTCTAAATTGGGTACTAGCAGCAAAATGCAGCCTGGGTGGCTGACTAGTGAGATAAGGATATCATGTAGAACAAAGCGGGAATTATATCAAAATGTTTGAAGTAGTCACAATCAAAGTGACAGTAGCTCATTACAAACAGTGTTTCAAACAGGTGCTTAAAAATGTTATTAGGAAGGCAAAGAGTATGTGGTACACAAATAGAATAGCTACTTCACAGGATAAAATTAAAACCATATGGTCAGTTGTGAAAGAAGTGTCTGGTCAGCAGCACAAGGTCGACGATATAAAGTCAGTTTGTAGTAAAAATGTTTCTGTTACTGATAAGTCAGATATATGTACAGTATTTAACAGTCATTTTCTGAGCATTGCTGGTGAATTAAATAAAACTTAGTTTATACGGGGAATCATATAACTCTCTTGGAAAATGCCTTTCTGAGATTGATGTCTAAAATAGTCCTCAGTGATATTGACAAGGGGAAGATTGAGTCAATAATTAAATCACTGAAGGACTCTCGTGGATATAATGGAGTGCCTAGCAGAATATTAAAGCACTGTGCTGCACATGTTAGCCCTGTACTTAGCCATATTTGTAGTTTATCTTTTAAGAATGGTTAGTTTCCTGAACAATTAAAGGACTCAGTAATACAGCTGATTTATAAAAAGAGAGAAAGGGATAATGTAGACAATTTTAGACCTATTTCTATGCCATCAATGTTTGCTAAAGTTATTGAAAAGGCTGTATATGTAAGGATAATTGATACTTTTATATCACATAATTTGGTATCAAATGTACAGTTTGGCTTTAGAAGTCGTTTGACAACTGAAAATGCTATATTCTCATTTCCCTGTGAGGTACTGCATGGATTAAATAAAAGATTTTGATTGCTGGGCATATTTTTTTGATTTAGCTAAGGCGGTTAATTGTGTTGATCACAAAATATTGCTCCAGAAGTTGGACCATTTGGAATACGGGGAGTAGCTCGCAATTGGTTCACCTCTTGCTTTAAAAACAGACAGCAAAAAGTCATTATTCACAGTGTTGAGAATGGCTGTGATGTGGGGTCTGAGTGGGATACAGTCAAATAGGGGGGCCCAGGGATCAGTATTGGGGCCATGCCTTATTTTTATCAATGATATGCTTGGTGATTCTAAAATATTTCTGTTTGCTGATGACACTAGCTTGGTAGTAAAGGGTGTTGTGTCCAACATTGGCTCTGTTTCAAATAGTGCAGTTCATGACATAAGTTCATGGCTTGTAGAAAATATAGTTGACTGTGTTTACTTAAACTTATGTTTGACTTTTTTGGGTCCAGGAACATTGTATTTTATCTGTTATTACTTTTATGTTGTAATTTCATGTAGTGACACATTCTATGACCTTAGAGATTTGCTCCTCAATTTGATCCTGTGTATCTAGACGTGTAAATGAATAAATAAATAAAAAAGTATAATGGGAGTATCGTGTAACAGAAGTATTGGGCAGTGGTCTGTTGTACATTCTCTACTCCTTCTTTTAAAAAGTTGATGAAGTATGTTTCTTTTTGTATGACTTTTTACTATATAACTAAGAAATAGAAAGTGATTAGTTAAATAACAAGGCTTACTTATTGTTTTAATAGGATATAACTACCATAATTCTTCTTGCACCAACTAAAAAAAGATTTTGCTGCTGATTTCTTCCTATACTTTATCTGTCCTTTCTTTTCTTATACTTTATCAGTCAAGAATTAATATCAAAGTTAGTCATTTAAATTACAGGCTGCAGATAGTTCTCAGTGGCTGCTAGTTCGACGATTTTATCTTATTGATAAAATAAGTGGCATTGGTATAAATGTACGAGAGAAGTCCCAGCTGTTCAGTGAGGTACCATCAGTGATAAGATATGTGAAGTTCTGTAAATTAAGGTATGTTGCTCATAATAAAATCATAATATGGCATTCAACTGAAACCTACATATTCACCTTATTGATTTAATTACATTTTTCCACCCATTCACGTTTCAATGCAGAAGTCCTTCTAATGTTGTTGTAATGGAAAGCTTATGTCCATGGTTTTATCAACACTTTTAGTTATCATCATACTGTGTGATTTTTCTTCTTTCAATATTGAGTGTGATACTTTCAATAACTAGTCTAAAATTACGTATCTAGGGGCTTTGAACTGAGTGGTGGAAACTTCATAATATAACTATTTCAACAATTAATGAGTCTATTAAAGAAACAAACAATTTAAAATCATAAGGGTTTAAGCATGTGGAGAGAGTTGGAGATTGCATTGATAACAGTGAAAGAAGAAAACCAATTTTCCTGTTACTCAAGGTAGTCCATTTGCTGAAGAGAAATGCTGTGGTGACAGCATACTATGGACACACGTTCCTGCATTTGTTATATTCAGTTCCTTTATGGGGAAATGCTCAAACTTGATTTAACACTTCAGAAATAACACTGAGCTGTGTTACTATAGTACCTTAGTGGAGTTACATGAAGTTCTGTGTAAAATCTTAATCACGATTGGTGTTCTCCCTGTGTGTGTGTGTGTGTGTGTGTGTGTGTGTGTGTTTTTAAACACTCCCAGTGCATGTGCATGTTTTTAAACACTCCCAATTCATTGAATACTGTTCATCTTGAATAGCAGTCTAATGAATGAGTTACACTGACTGTGTCCTAAGAATAAGGGGCTGATTGGCTAATTCTGCTCTAGGAATTGTTTTGTATCAATGCGTCATCTGTTGAATAATGCATTAACCCACTCAGTAAGATTCTATTGTAACAATAATCATTATGGTGTTCAGCTCTAATTAAGTCCTATATTCTTGAATTTGGACAAATGTGAGATAGTTACTCCCTTTGCCTTACAATTTCATGGGTTATGCTCATCACAGGTCACTCTTTGATATCTTCAGATGCTATAACATTAATTAGTCCTATATTCTTGAATTTGGACAAATGTGAGATAGTTACTCCCTTTGCCTTACAATTTCATGGGTTATGCTCATCACAGGTCACTCTTTGATATCTTCAGATGCTATAACATTAATTAGCACAAACACACAACAGTCCTCTCTCCAACTGTAGGCAGCTGACATGGTTGATACGAAATGCATAATCATGGTACAGCATAGATACTTAATAAAACACTTCAAAATTTACTCTTTTGTCATGATCGGTAAATTGCTGAGGGTCCACCCATGGTGTTGGGGACACACTTAGTCAACACTATGTATTATGGACAACCTGTCCTGCTTCCTTAGAGCTCTTTTAGCAACTGCCCTGCATACTGCCTGCACTCCACTTACTAACAATACTGTATCTCTCTGGCACTCAGGGTGCCAAACTATTGATATCGAGCCAACCTCGAACTGTGTGAGGCAAAAGTATCTTTATCTTTATGTAAAGGGCCATGGCCCCCTTAAGTGTGAAGCTATTATGTTAGTGAAAGATAGTTATACATAGTTTCTCAATAAGCACACATGTGATCAAACAATGTAAAGAAAAGGGAACCACTGTATAAGGTAATGAAACTCAAATTGATAATGAGTGCTCCTTGTTGTTCAGTAAATTAAGTGAAAGACAGTAATCTCTTCAAAAATGATCTTAAAGGATATTTTAGGGAAAACTGTGTACAAAGTATGAGTTCTAGCAACACATGAGGTGACTTCAAAACATAGTTACACTTTATTACGGCAGGCCAAGTAACAGTTATTGAACATTGCAGTACACCTCAAAGAGACACATGTACATGACACTACTTTTCGACAGTCACCCTGTGTCTGTGGACAGTGATCAGAATGTTGTACCAGTTGTCCAATTCCATGACAATAGAAATCCACTCCTTAGTCATGGAACCATTCAAGAACCACTGTGTGAACATCCTCATTGCTGGAAAATGTCTCCCCCCTCCCCAATTTTCTTTAACCTTGCTGAAAAGAACAAAATTATATGTTGCAAATTCTGGACTCTGTGGTGGATTCTTCCAGACCTCCCATCAAAATTGTTGAGGCAGAGCTTGTGTAGTGCACACCATGTGGGGTGTTGCATTATCGTGCAGGAGAATGACACCTTTGCTTAATTTTCCATACCTCTTAGTCTTTATGTTTTGCCCATAAGAATCATGCTGTCTCGCCTGCCTCAACTTTGGAGTTTGTTTCCAGTTGCCAACACATTTCAGTTTCTCCCTGTGATGCACCTGTTACCCATACCACAGTCAAATTTTGTCTGCAGGTAACCTAGAACGGGAACTCTCTTTTCACACTGCATCCGTCTTGTTGTGCAATAGTCTTAGGGTGGGATAATGTGTGTAATTTACTTTTTAATGTCTGTACATAATTAAATTTAAGACAACATATGCAAACCTTAATGTATAACCAGCAATAGCATCAGTAATATTTTCCATTGTTTGACCATATAATCATTGCCATAATAATAATCATCATCATCCCTAAGGAATTCTTCCAATCCATAGGTGGCATACAGCAAACCAGTGCTTAACAGTGTTGGTTAAAAATAGTCTTGGTTGCAATTTTAGTTTTTTATGATGCATTTCGCCTTATTTAGGCATCTTCAGGTAATCTACACTGAAAACAGAGAACGAAAGGTAATGATTTTACTATTTTATATTTCTTGTTTTTACTGAGTTTAACGAAGGCAATGTTGGCCTGATATATTTGACGATGCCCTTTGGCTACACTGACTAAAGGATTCTTCTAAGAAATACCACATTAAGGTATTTGCTCTTTCAATAGTTGATCTGTTTATACATTCTTATAGGTTATCCAAGTGTACACAACACGATCACGATTCTCAGATAGATGTATTTGTTCTCTGTTTTCGATGTATATAACCTGAAGATGCCTAAATAAGGCGAAATGCGTCGTTGAAAAATAAAAAACTAAAACTGCAACCAAGACTGTTTTTAACCAACAATCCCTAAGGGTCAACCCATAGTGTTGGGGACACTTTCAGTCAATAGTATGTATTATGGGCAGCCTTCTGCCATTACACCCTGTCTTTTAGCTACTCCCTTGCACGTTGCCTGCACTCTGTCTACATATACAATGATTAATATACTAAAAATTGTATTCAGGGTGTAACTATTATGAAGTACAATGTTTTCATGTATAAAACTGTGTGGTGCTCTCCACATCCTATGCTGAAAAATGTCAGGAAAAGCCCATGGTGTGGGCGGGCGGGGGAGTGCATGTGCATGTGCACGAGCACGTGCACGCATGCGCGCACTCACTCACTCACACACACACACACACACACACACACACACACACTAGTGAAACAGTAACAAAAGAAAAAAAAAAGACTCTCAGTCTTGTGTCTGTGTATGGAGCTGATGCTGAAGCACTAGTGTGACTAGTGTGTTTATGTTACAAGCAGCACTCTCTGTGCTTCTGTGTGGGATCATGAGAGTTTGGGCATAAAAAAGTACAATAGGAATCACTGGGTGAGGTGACTCACGCAAGTAAGAGAATTCATTTTACAGTATGGCCATCTAATAGAGATATTGTATGTAATCATTTCACACCTAGAGTGACAACACAGCCGGCTAGAGCTAGACCTCATTTATTGTGTAAGATTTTCTTGGTTAACACTTCAGTAGCTTTATTTTCCTCTCATGAATCCTCCAAAAGTAGCAAGTGTTTTGCAAAGATAATGCATGCAGCTGCCAGGAAAACTATTTTGCACTCATGAAAGAAGACACAGTTAAATATTTCTATTTGAGATGAAAGTCATCATATTATTTACTCCAAATCTGCTTTGGGGATGCAACCAGGTTACTGTCGGTGCACATTTTGGACAGCAAATTCTAAAAAAAATAGTGGAACTGTCTTAAAATGTCATTCGGGCAGAAAAGAGTCATAAGGGGGGTCATATGATAAAATATCACTATCCGCCACCTGAAAAGGCTCATTGGTGTATGCTGGAAAGTATAAAAGCTGTAAGAGGAGTCTGAAATGAAACTCTTCTGAGTAAGACATTTACAGTTTGCACAAGTTACTGAAATTCGCAGAGAGAAATTATACTAATGTGTATTTCATAGTTGCAGAGAGTATGGAAAATAACTTTTTTTTAAAAATATATGGACCATGATGATGAGAACTAAGGCAAATTAAAAGAAACATTTACTTTCATCCTACCCTCTGTGTTACTGAGTTGGGTGAACATATAAAAGCTGTTCATCTTAATACAGAGTCTTATACTTTAAAACATGTATAGTGTTGCAACTGTACAGAAATCCTCAGTTCACTTGTATGTAAGTTTCTCAATCGTATTGTAATCATTGGTGGCGACTTTAATTATCCAACAATCAATTGGGGAAATTACAATTTTGTTAGTGGTGTGCATGATAAGACATCCTGGGAAGCATTACTAAATGCCTTTTCTGTGAGCTACCTAGAACAGATAGTTCAGAACCCCACTCATGGTGGAAATATATTAGATCTAATGGCAACAAATGGAACTGACCTTGTTAAGGATGTCTCCATTGACACTGGTATCAGTGACTACGATGTAGTTGTGGCAGCTATGATTACCAAAGTACAAAGGATGACTAAAACAGGCAGGAAGGTATACATATTCAGTAAACAAGATAAAAAATCATTAGGGTCATATCTCAGTGAGGAACTTGAAACTTTCGGCACAGGTCAGGAGCATGTAGAGGAACACTGGCTTAATGTGAAAAGTATAGCTGATCATGCTCTGGATAGATATGTACTTAGTAGAATAGTTTGTAATGGGAGGGAACCTCCATGTTATAAAGTCACTGCAAAGAAACTTCCAAAGAAACAGATATTACTGCATAATAGGTATAAAACAAAGCATAGGGCTATAGATAGATGCTGAATGAAACATGTTTGGTTTTCAAGAGAGCAATGTGTGAAACCTTCAATAATCACCGTAGCACAATATTGTCAAGTGATCTTTCACAGAAGGTGAAGAAAATGTGGTTATTTGTAAAAGTTGTTAGTGGCAGCGTAGTTAATGTTTAGCCCCTAGTGAATGAGACAGGATCTGAAATTGAGGGTAGCAAAGCAATAGCTGAAGTGTTTAACTCCATTTTCAAATGTTCCTGTACAAAGGAAAACCCAGGAGAATTTCCCTAAATTGATCCTTCTGCCACTTAAAAGATGTATGAAAAAGTATTAGTGTCAGTGGTATTGAGAAACAGCTGAAAGTATTAAAACTTAAAAAAGCTCCAATTACCAGTGGAATTCCTGTCAGATTCTGTACTGAATTTGTGGCTGAGTTAGCCCCTCTTCTAACTAAAATCTATCATAGATCCCTTGAACAAAAAAAAACTGTTCTCAGTTCTTGCAAAAGGGCACAGGAACATCTGTCTACAAGAAGTGCAGTAGAAGTAATCCACAAAACTATCATAAAATATCCTTGACAGCGATTTGTTGTAGAATCTTAGAACATATGCTGAGCTCACACACAATGAGCTATCTTGAAAAGAATGACCACCTACATGCCGACCAGCATGGATTCTGAAAACATTGATTATGTGAAACACAACTCACACTTTTCTATCCTGACATACGGGAAACTTTGGATCAAGGCAGTCAGATAGATGCAGTATTTCTTGATTTCTGAAAAGCATTTGACACAGTACCAGACGTACCCTTATTGTCAAAAGTTTGATCATGTGAGGTATCAAGAGAAATTTGTGACTGGATTGAGGACTTCTTGGTAGGGAGGATGCAGCATGTTATCTTGGATGGAGAGTCATTGTCAGATGTAGAAATAAGTTTGGGTGTGCCCCAGGGAAGTGTGTTGGGACCCTTGCTGTTCCTGTTGTATATTAGTGACCTTGTTGGACAATATTAGTAGTAACTTCAGACTTTTTGCAGATGATAAAGTTATCTGTAATGAAGTACTGTCTGAAAGAAACTGAATAAATATTCACAATGCTACTTACCGTAAAGGAGACATGTTAAGTTGCAGACAGGCACAATTAAAAGACACCAACAAAGAGCTTTTGGCCTCAGCCTTCATCAGTAAACACACACACACACACACACACACACACACACACACACACACACACACACACACACACACACACACACACCATGCACACATGTCTGCCAACTCCAGCATTTTAGGCAGGAATGCAACTATCACATGGGATGCAAGCAGCAATTCTGTAGGGGACAGGGATGGGGAAGGGATAGTAGTGTACGAGTGGGGGGGGGGGGGGGAGGGGGGGGGGAGAGAGGGAGAGAGAGAGAGAGAGAGAGAGAGAGAGAGAGAGAGAGAGAGAGAGAGAGAGAGAGAGAGAAAGAGAGAGAGAGAGAGAAACAGTGTCTGTTGGAGTGTGTAGGGACCAGAATGCCAACAGGTGCAGCGACAGGAGGTTGTGGGACAAGTAGGTGGGGAAAAGAAAAGAGCAAAAAAGGAGAGGGCCAGGAAAGATGGGCAGATGTGTTGGCAGAGGTCTGCAAATAAACAGGGTGGGAGGTGATAATGGGGAGGAGATGTAGGAGACAGTGGGTGGAAACTGTTGGCTGGAGGATGTAGGGACAGTATGTTACCATGTTGAGATCGGGATCATTACGGGAGTGGAGAATATGTTGTAAGGATAACTCCCACTTGTGCAGTTCAGAAAAGCTGGTGGTGTAAGGAAGGATCCAGATGGCTCGGGTAATGAAGCAGCCATTGAAACCAACTGTGTTATGTTCAGCTGTATACTGTGCCACAGGATTGTCTTCTTTGCTCTTGGTCCCAGTTTGGCAGTGGCCATTTATCCTGGCAGACAGCTCGTTGGTAGTCATACCAATATAAAAAGCAATTATTGCAGCAGAGCTGGTAAATGACATGGTTGCTTTCACAGGTGGCCCAGCCCCTGGTGTGGTAAGAGAAACCTATGACAGGACAAGAATAGGAAGTGCTGGCTGGGTGGATAGGGTAGGTTTTGCACCTATGTTGATTGGGAGGGGTATAGGGATGGACTTGGATGTTGTGGAGATTGGATGGGTGACAGAACACCACTTGAGGAGGGATGGAAAGTATCTCTGGTAGGATGTCCCTCATTTCAGAGCACAGTGGCAGGTAATCAAAGCCCTGGAAAAGGAGGTGGTTCTGTTGTCCCAGTCTGGAGTGGTACTGGGTGATGAAGGGGACACTCCTTTGTGGCTGGTTCTTGTGGATGATGGAAAGTTTGGGGGTGTGAGGGGAAATGGCATGGGAGATCTATTTGTAGACTAGGTCTGGGGGATAATGCCTGTTTGTGAAGGCCTTGATGAAACCCTCAACATATTTAGCAAGGGAGATTTGTCACTGTAGATATCCTGTCCCCGGGTGGCCAGGCTATGTGGAAGGGACTTTCTGGAGTGAAAGGGATGGCAGCTGTCAAGATGCAGGTATTATTGGTGGTTGGTGGTTTTAATGTGGACAGAGGTGTGGATGGAGCCATCAGAGAGGAGGAGGTCAACATGTAGGAAGGTGGCATGCTGAGCTGAGGAGGACCACGTGAAGCAGACAGGAGAAAATGTGTTGAGGGTGTGAACAAATAAAGATAGGGTGTCTTGTTCGTCAGTCCAGATCATGAAGATATCATCAATGAACCTGAACCAGATTAAGGGTTTGGTATTTTAGGGGGCTAGGAAGCCCCTAAAAAGGTTGGCATAGGAGGGTGCCATGTGGGTGCCCATGGCTGTGCTGCAGATTTGTTTATATACCTTCCCTTCAAATGAGTAATAATTGTGGGCTAGGATAAAGTTAGTAGGGTGCATGAGGAATGAGGTAATGGGTTTGGAGTCTGAAAGACATTGGGAAAGGTATTGTTCAACAGCAGCAGTAAGACCATGAGCATCAGAAATGTTGATGTGTAGGGAGGTGACGTCAACAGTGACAAGTAGGGGTCTAGGAGGCAATGGTGGAGAGTCGATGAAGGAAGTGGTTGGTGTCTTTGATGTGGGAGGCTAGATTTTGGGAAATTGGTTGGAGGTGTTGGTCAGTGAGGGCCAAAATTCTTTCACTGGGGGTACCCAACTCACCCACCCAACATTTCCTATTCCAGTCCTGTTACAGGTCTATCCTACCCCATCAGAGGCTAGGCCATTTGTGAAAGCAGTCACATCATTTACCAGCTCTGCTGCAATCATTGCACAGCTTTTTATATTGGTATGATACCTACTAGCTATCCACCAGGATGAAAGACCACCACCAAACTGTGGCCAAGAGTAAAGTAGATGACCCTGAAGCACAACATACAGCTGAACATAACACAGTTGATTTCAATGACCGCTTCACTATCCGAGCCATCTGGATCCTTTCCTCCAACCTCAGCTTTTCTGAACGGTGCTGATGGCAGTTTTCCTTACAACATACTCTCCACTCCCATAATGATCCTGGCCTCAACCCATGGTACCTTACTGTCCCCACACCCTCCACCGAATAGTTTCCACCCCTCTGTCGTACATCTCCTCCCCATTCTCATCACACAGCCTGTTTATTTGCAGCCCTCTGCCAGCACATCCACCTGTCTTTCCCACCCCTCTCTCTTTTTGCTTCTTTTTCCCCATCTTCCTGTCTGACAACCTCCTGACATTACCCTGTTGACATTCTAGACCCTGCACACTTCATCAGGTAGGGTTCGTCTCCCTACTTGCCCTTACACTCCTATCCCTTCCCCCTCCCCTTCTCCTTCCCCTTCCCCTCCCCCTCCTCCTCCCATCCCCTCCCCCTCCCCCTCCCCTCACCTACCCCTCCCCCCATCACCTCCCCTCCCCTTCCCCTCCCCCTCCCCTCCCCCTCCTCCTTCCCCTCCCCTTCCCCTCCCCTTCCCTTCCCCTTCCCCTTCCCCTTCCCCTTCCCCTTCCCCTTCCCCTTCCCCTTCCTCTTCCTCTTCCTCTTCTTCTTCCTCGCCTCCTCCAGATTGCTGCTTGCGTTACGTTGCATTCTGGCCTGAGATGCTGGAATTGGCAATTGGGTGCATGATGTGCGCTTGCATGTATGTGTGAATGGTGTGTGTGTGCGCGCCTCTCTCTAGTGACGAAGGCTGTGGCTGAAATCTGTGTAAATGTCTTTTAATTGTGTCTCTCTGCAACTTAACATGTCTTCTTTACAGTAAGTAGCAATCTGTCTTTTTCCTACATTGTTAATATTTCTACCTGGAGTTTCCATTGTCCGAAGAAATGTTCAGTCAAATCTTGTTTCAAAGTCGTGCAAAACTTGGCAACTTTCTTTAAATGTTCAGAAATGTAAAATTGTACACTTCAGAAAATGAAAAAAATATAATACCTGCTGACTATAATACCAGTGAGTCACCATTGGGATTGGCCAAATCATACAAATGCCTTGCTGTAACACTCTGTAGGGATATGAAATGGAATGATCCCGTAGGCTCCATTGTGTGTAAAGCAGGTGGTAGACTTGGGTTTATTAGTAGAATACTGGGGAAGTGCAATCAGTGTACAAAGGAGATAGCTTACAAATTACTTGTGCAACTCATTGCTCAAGTGTATGGGACCTGTACCAGATAGGATTAACGGAGGATATTGAACATACACAGAGAAGGGCAGAACTAATGGTCACAGGTTTGTTTGACCCATGGGAGAGTGTTACAGAGATGCTGAAGTCACTGAACTGGAAGCCTCTTGAAGATTGATGTAAACTATCCCAAGGAAATGTACTAACAAAGTTTCAAGAACAAACATTAAATGATGATTCTGGGAATGTGCTACCGCCCCATACATATCACTCATATAGGGATTGCAAGGACCAGATTAAAATCATTACAGCACACAGAGAAGCATTCAAATGATCCTGTGCTCCATGCATGAATGGAATGGGAAGAAACCATAATAACTGGTACAATGGGACATACCCTGTATCATGCACTTCACAGTGATTTGCAGAGTATAGACATAGATATAGATGTATATGTAGAATTATTTGACTTTTGATTGCACCTATTAATAATGATGAAAAATACAGTGATTGCAGAGCAGTGCCACATGAGTCTGCAGCATCATGCCAGTAAGTTTGCACCATTCACTCAATCTGTCAATCAGTTCATAGTAAAGGTTGGAATATGTTTGCTGAAGGATAGCAATGAAAGCATTCAAAGTAGTGCAGCCTTGAACAATTTTTTCATCCACCCAATACTGATAGTATCTTCAATAAGGATGAACAATCAACAGATGCAAGGTAATATTGCTGCAGCTGTATCTGCAGTTTGGAATTTATGTGCACAATTAAATTTGTAAATGTCCTTGAACAATACTCCAGACGGCTACCTGTGAAGTAAAAGGCAGTAGTTCATATAAAAACTTATAGAACAGAATCAAAAATAAATGATAACATTGTGTCTGTAAGTAACACTATTTTCAGAAACAGTAGAGTGTTTGAGTGAAAGGAAACCTGAATTAATCCTCAATTGCAATTTATCTACATACATATCCATACTGTATAAATCACTGTGGAGTGCATGGCAGAGGTTATTTCTCAATTTACCACATATTAGGGTTTCTTCTTGTGGAGTGCAGGAAGAATTATGCTCAAATGTCTCTCTGCATACTGTAAATAGTGAACTCTTTTTCCTTGCAGCCTCTACAGGAGTGATGATATGTAGTTTCTGTTGCTGTGTTATACTCCTAGATTCCTCACTTAATACTGGTTCTTGAAATTTATAAGAAGCCTTCCAGCTGCTTTAATTGCAATGTGATCAGGCATTGCAGTGATGTTTGTAGTGACAGCACACAGTGTTCAAAGTATTTATGTTTACTCGTTGGGTTTTGTGGTCGTTAGTTATTCCTTGGCCTTTAATAATAAATGTTGTATGTTATTCGGGTATGTTGCTTTATCAGTACTACTGGTGTAGTATAATGCAAATATGCAACATTGTTGGTGACCCTGATGTGATGAGAAGCAACTGCGCTGCGTCATTTTGACCACCTGACATGTGTGAAACAGCTGTGCCAGCCACATCATGTTGCATGTCTCTTACAGGTCCCGTTATATTATTCCCCTGATGGACGCAGTACCTAAGATCGAGCCACCTGTAGGCACAATAATCAGTAGAGTCTGAATTAAACCCCCACTATTCTGGTACAAAACCCTATTTTATAGTTCCGACACTCAGGAAATCGGTTTATGTTGGCACAGGTAACAGTGGGACTAAGTATAGCGACATCATTGCAGTACTGAATGGGAACATGGCTACAGAGGTGCAAGACATTCTGGCTGCACTGGCGAATGCTAATCAGTATGTAATGATCAAGAATGATCTAATCACCCACCTGTCACAATCTGACTTGAAAAGGCTTGAGAAATAGCTGCGTACAGAGGAGTCGGGAGACTGCATGCCCTCGCAGTTGCTTTGTGACCTGCAGGCTCTCATGGACAGTGCCGTAAACAATGATATACTATTTAACCCTGGCTGTCGTGCCTATCACCTGATGCACAGAAAATATTAATGTTGTGTGCTGATGATTTAGATGCACTCACTCAGATTGTGAACAGCTATACAGGTATGTATACTACCACAAGCATCACAGCTGTAGGCTCGCGACGGACATCACCTTCACATCTATACAAGCACAAATTGTCGATCTTGTGGCACAAGTCACTGCTTCGCAAATGTCACACCCTCGTCTACACAGTGCCATCGCTCGGCGAGGGGATAAAGTCGATCAACATCAGCAGCCAAAATCTGATGGTACCATAAGAAGTTTTGTTTGGACGCACAAAAATGCAGCTGCCTGTATGAGATGGGAAATGCAGTGGGGAATCAGTGATGATGGTGCTCCCAACAGCAGCTGTCACTTATTTGTCGAAGAGCGATACACAAAGCAGCAGTTTTTCATAGCCGGGAGTAGAGGTACTGGTGTATCCAGCTACTTGTCTGCCACACTGCAATCGTGATAACTGCCACCTTTTTGTCACCAGTGGATCTTCAGTTCAAACTTACGGTTTGGTGACATTGTACCTCGATCTATGTCTGTGGTGTAAGTCTGAGTGACAGTTCATAGTGGCAGATGTGGAACACCCCATTCTCAGGGCCAATTTCCTGTTGTTTTATAGACTTTTACCAGACCTCCGGCATCACTGTCTCCTTGACACTACTACCAGTTAAACCGTCCATGGATGATTACATTGTGTCACTGGTACTACTGTACTTTTGTATCACAGGCAAATTGCCATACATAGAACTTCTCAAGGAGTTCCCAGAACTTAACTGGCATATGCCTATGCTAACCAAGGAGGTTAAAATAAAGGGAGATGGTGCTACCTATGCTAAGTATAGGAATTGGCTGAGACCAGGGGCCACGGCAGTTCGCCATCTTAAGTTGATCAAAATGAGCTTTTCTCCATAAAAACCCTGTATGATACTTGCTGTATTTGGATACAAAATACTTTCATCGAGAAAGCCACATAATCAGAAAGTAGGAAACTTAATTTTTTGATGTGAAATTGCAGTCTTTAAGGATGGAATACATTATGGCAGTAGTAGCTCACTATACATGATTTTTCCAATCATTTCACTACCAAAATAAATGACATTCAGAATTTCAGCACTGAAATAGTGCTTTTTAGTCAGAAGAACCTGACAAATTTTTATGAAAAATGTTAAACTTGCTCTCTCTACTTACAGGCACTGACTTCACATGCATATCTGATTACCGGTATGTACCTGGATACAAAATACCTTTGTGGTGGAATACTCATAATCATAATGGTAACAATTTGTTGATGCAAAATTTCATTTGTTATGCTGAAAGAGCTGATCATTTTTAGTCCATTAGCTGTATCAGTTCACAGTATATGAACTTTCAAACCATATCACTACAAAAACAGAGTTTCACAATAACGGCAGTGAAATGGTGCTTTGTAGTCCAGAAACACATTGTATGAGAATTGTGTGACATAAGGTACAATTAAGCATTCCCACTAAAGTGAAAAACACACATTTTCTTCACAGCTCTTTTTTCCATCTTCATAAAACTTTCAGATAATTCTAAATAATATCTAATTCATTTGTTAAATTTGCATATTCCAGAATACAAAATTGCCATGTGTTTGTCATACATAAGTGAACTACAAAGCACCAAACAAAATGTAGGTGTAGTCAGTATTCTGTTGCATCTGCAAATCCTAAATCCAAGGGCAGGATTAAAACAATAGTTGGTACAGGAGAACAGCAAGGAATACTATAAGGTGAAAAAAGGGATATGATAAGACAGGGAAGAGGCTAAAAATGCTGTCTCACTCCCTTTGCAGCTACTGCTTTCCTTTCATGCCCTTTAACTCTTATTACTGCTTTCTGGTTTTTATATAAGTTTAGTTGTAATCTACAGTTCATAACAAATAAATTACAGTCAGAATCCACATCTGCCCCTGAAAATGTTTTACAGTTTGAAATTCGATTCCAAAATCTCTTATCTTACCATTATCTAATCAGTCTGAAACCTCTCGGTGTCTCTTCCGTGTACACAACCTTTTTATCATTCTTAAACCACATGTTAATGATGATTAAATTCTTTTCTGTGAAAAATTGTACCAGGTGAGCTCCTCTTTCATTCCTTTCACCCAGTCAATATTGCCCTATTATTTTTCCTTCTCATCCTTCAACCTATTCATTTCCAAACATAGCAAGTGAAGAAACATGGTATACTGGTGAACTGAAAAAATTAAGATGTATTTTACTGTCATTGCATGCTGATTTCACAACAGCAACAGATCCCAGGGCAAAGGAAATGTTGGCCAGCAAATATTTACAGACTAAAAGATTTTATCGTAAAGATGTATAAGAAGCCAAAAAGAAGAGCAGTTAAAGTTTCGTTGTAGCTCACAGCCCGTGCAAGGCAGTGTGGGACCTGATCAGTGAACACAGACAGAAACCCACCTTTCCCATAAGCTTTTGTAGTCCACATAATTTTCACAATTTTTTTAGTGGCATTGTGTAAAAACACTAAGGTGGAATCCCCGATCTGAATACAAACCCTGCAGCTGCTATAAGAAATGACACAGTTCATAAACACAAAATTGAGGGAATTAAAAAAAATGAAATAATAAAAATAGTAAGATCTTACCAGCTTTGCGATGGGATATGTGTACGATGTCTACTATGTCTTGGACTTTCTGAAACTTGCAGAGACAATACCAGCACATGTGTTATAGAGTGTTGCGATCATCCACCTTCTGAGAAAACTGAAGCACATGATAAAACTGGACTACTGCAAACCAATCTTCCTATGTCTAGGAGTGATGACAATATGTCTTCAATTGTCTCGTGCAGGGGCGGGCAGGAATCCTGCACGTGTGCGGTGCACTTGCACGCGTGCAGTTAACAGGTGTTCTGTGTGCACACAGGGGCAAGCTGGCCACCCGCTTACCTCCCCTCCCCACCATACCTTCTGTCCACTCCTTCCTCTGCAATGCGTTTTGTTTCCTAGCTTGGTTTATTGAATGTAGGAATAAGATTAGTAGTAGTAGTGCTTGAAAGATGTCGTGTTTTGAAAGAGTACCTGTTACCTACGATACGTTTTATTTAATTATCACAGGTGGAGTGGAACAAAATAAGGTTAGTAGGAGTGCTTGAAAGATGTCGTTTTTTTTGAAAGAGTACCTATTACCTACGAAACGTTTTATTTAATTATCACAGGTGGAATGGAACAAAATTTCTACATACAGACAAACGCAAGCAGTCACTTAAATTTTTATCACTGATGTTTGCTCTTAACCGACACTTACTAATTCAGCAAATGGTTTTCCAGCTCTCGCTATATTAAGCTCGTACCGCTGGGCTATTATTGTTGTCGTCCTGAAAAATTGAAAATGGTACTCCATAAAATGTTAAATCAGTTACATGAGAGACATGACAAAAGGAAGTCGCAGATCTCTCGTGACCACAGCAACTACGACAGATTCATCTAGTATCGTCAGATCGCTCTTCTTAAGCTCAGTCAATTACCCCATCCGCTCAGAATCCGACAATAAATTGTACTCGTCCTTGTGAAATTTGTTATAATGGCCTTCAATACTAAACTTCCGCTGACCAGCGAGAATACTGTCACATATTAAACATTTTGAATTTTCATGTTTTTGCACAAAGAAAAAATGATTCTCCCATTACTTTTTAAAAGATAGCAAATCTCCACTTCTCCGTTTCCTTGTTTCACTCTGCATTTTCCAGTTCTTGAAATACAACGTTGACTACGTAGTGGTCGCTACGCATCAACGTCCGCAGCTTAGCCTGGTACTACACTGTCGCAACCTGCCGGCTGTTGCCACTGCCCCAGTTGACGATTGCACGCGAGCAGCACACGTGCAGCGCTGTGCGCTCATGAGCCGCATGCAACGTTTGCCCGCCCTTGGTCTCATGTATGTGAAGAGAAATCAAGATGCCAGAATGAGATTTTCACTCTGCAGCGGAGTGTGCGCTGATATGAAACTTCCTGGCAGATTAAAACTGTGTGCCCGACCGAGACTCGAACTCGGGACCTTTGCCTATTCGCGGGCAAGTGCTCTACCATCTGAGCTACCGAAGCACGACTCACGCCCGGTACTCACAGCTTTACTTCTGCCAGTACCTCGACTCCTACCTTCCAAACTTCCAAAGGTCCCGAGTTCGAGTCTCGGTCGGGCACACAGTTTTAATCTGCCAGGAAGTTTCAAATCAAGATGCATTCGACAAAAATAGTGATATCCACAATTTCAGTGAATGGAATGAGAAGAACATAGATGTGCCAAGCTGTTGACTCTTCATAACATGTGACAGTTTTCTGGCAGTGACTATTATGCTGTTCAGTCATCTAGATACTGAAATGCAGTCCATAGAACTTGTGCAGTTTTGAAAAATGATATCACATGATCTATGCCAAAACCAGTGTACATTTTGAATGTGCTCTTTCACAGTGAAACAGCAAATTGGATTGCCAAAACAGTGCATTACTATATGAAATCAAGTGAATGTCTCACTCTATTATAAAAAGGAAAGTTGCTACTCACCATACAGCAGAGATACTGAATTGCAGATAGGCACAATAAAAGACTGTCACAAATAAAACTTTCGGTCAGTAAGGCCTTCGTCAAAAATAGATGACAGACACACGCATACACACTCAAGAAAACACAACTCACACACAGATGGATGCAGTCCCAGCAAGCAGCAGCACTAGTGCATGATGCGAATGGCAACTGGGTGGGGTTGAGGAGGAGGCTGGAGCAGGGAGGGGAAGGGATAGTAAGGTAGGGGTGGCGGTAGTGATGTGCTGCTTGGGAGCACGCAGGGACGAGGTGGAGAGATGGTAGAGCAGCTATGTGCAGTCAGGAGGTTGGACAGAGGGCAGAGGAGAGGTGCATTGGGTAAAAGGGGGGGGGGGGGCGGGGGTAGCAGAAAAGGAGAGAAGTGAAAAGACTGCATACGATGGTGGAATGAGGGCTGTGTAGTGCTGGAAAGAGAACAGAGAAGGGGCTGGATGGGAAAAGACAATGACTAACGAAGGTTGAGGCCAGGTGGATTAGGAGAAAGTAGGATACCGTATTTACTCGAATCTAAGCCGCACTTTTTTTCCAGTTTTTGTAATCCAAAAAACCGCCTGCGGCTTAGAATCGAGTGCAAAGCAAGCGGAAGTTCTGAAAAATGTTGGTAGGTGCCGCCACAACTAACTTCTGCCATCGAATATATGTAGCGCTACACAGACATGCTTTGTAGGCACAAAGATAAATACTGGCGCCAAAACCTCTGCGTCAGTAAATAAATTAAAAAAAAAGGTGGAAGACGAGCTTTTTTTTCTCCGCCTCGAGTTTCGACCACTGCATTTTCATACATTATCCAACGAAGTAAATACAAATTCCGTATTGTTCATCTTTGAATGTATTAGAATTTCAATGTACTACGAAAATCCGACTGGCAAGACTGTTTGGGATGTTTTTCAATATGGCCAACTCTACGTTCTGAATTTTTTCCTACCTGTGAGAAGAGATGGTTGCTAATAGTAACCTGATGAAATGTGAATCACAAGCAGTATTCTCTTCACCATTCACCGTAAGAATAATACGAATATAAACATTTTGCCATGTGTTCTTCCGTGTTTGTTGCTATCTCATTTAAATCCTATCTGCCTAATAAACTACGAAACTAGAGTGAGACAACAGCAAACGCGGAAGAATACACTTATCATGTCATGTTTATATTCGTATTATTCTTAGCCTAATAGTGATACAGTCAGAAATGAACCACGGCAACTGACTAGATTTTTAAATCTAAGATGACTCTAATTTCTGTGCAGAATTTGATGTACTAAAGAAGCGGCCGCAAATATTTTCAAACGGAGAAAAATTTTCGCCTAACTCTCATTCAGAACATGTTCTATCATACGCAGCCTATTATTTGGTTCTTGTTGATCATTCTCAAAGAAAGCAGCAGTGTAAGTAACAACAAATAGCAGTCTCTTGACATTGCTTCGCTGAGACGATTCGCCTCTTTTTAGTTGTAAGCGGCGGTAGCGCACACAAAAGCAAGCCATGCCGCAAACGGCGACAGGCCGTAAACACGCACTATCAGAATGCGACAAACAATGCATGACACAGTACAGTGATGCATTTTCAGCTTAGAGTGACGTAAACACCTATAACAGAGAAAACGGCACTTATCAGATCAAACAAAATAAGCAATCGATTCAAACCAGACGAAGCACGTGAAAAAGGAAGGGTACCCGTATAAATACGGACGGAGCGCCTGACGCATAGCAATGGCTACCTGGTAAAGCTTACGACTCGAACCAAACTACTGTAGCTGTATCGTCATTCATTCAACCTAAATTGTGTCTCATATTACAATGGACCAACTTTGTTTCGATTTGGAGGTGCGTCCTAAAACTTTTATCTCCCCTTGAATTTCGAGTCTCAAATTTCAGGTGCGGCTTAGATTCGGGAAATCTTTTTTTCCTTTGTTTCGAGTCTCATTTTTCAGGTGCGGCTTAGATTCGAGTGCGGCTTAGATTCGGGTAAATACGGTATATTGCAGGGAAAGTTCCCACCTGCGCAATTCAGAAAAGCTGGTGTTGGTGGGGAGGATCCATATGGCAAAGGCTGTGAAGCAGTCATTGAAATGAAGGATGTCATGTTTGGCAGCATGCTCAGCAACAGGGTGGTCCTCTTGTTTCTTGGCCACAGTTTGTCAGTGGCCATTCATGCGGACAGATAGCTTGTGGGTTGAATAGACTGCTTTAGCCAAGTATAGGATTTGCAGTTTAATGTGAATTCTAACCATTTCCATTATGGACAACAAAAAGGGGTATAAGTTAATCCAAATGTCAGTGGCAGTACAATGAGATACAACTGCAGTTCAATAAATTGAATAAAATGCAGCAATGGGGGAAAAATAGGGCCAAAAGCAGAATAAACAAGCTTTTTTTCTTTAAATTGACTGGAAGTGCACTTGATAATAACTCCATCAATAGGAGAAGATTAAATACATGAGATCACAAAGAGAAAGGATTGTCCTCATAAGTACAAACTACTTGGCAAGAGTATGAAGAAATGTTCCACCAAGAGCAGAGAGCAAAGGCAAAAAAATATGAGACAGGAAAGGGAATAAAGAAATTTAGAAGAAATAAATGAATCGTCATTGCTGTACTGTAATGTTGAGTTTCTACTGAGATTAAGTTATGTAACATCACATATAATCTGTTTAAGTGAATAAAATTTTTCAAAAGAGGGTGTTTTTGGTACAGTTTCATAGTATGTGGACATTGGAGAAACTCTTAAATGAAATAGGCCAACCAACCAGTAATGAAATTTCAGTTATTAAGGACAGTCCTATGTGTATTCATGACATTTAGTTGCTTTTCCTGGCAACATTGGAAATTACCATGAAAATAACTCCAGACCTGTGTGTGCAGTGTAATGCACATCTTGCTACCTTGTGCAGTGCACTAACAAGTGTGGGCCGGTACACTCCCAGCCCGAGTGTGGTTTGCAGTCAGTTCCCCACACTCACTAACTCTAATGATGGGCTACTCCCCAAATTCCACATTAGAAAGTATGATACACAAACAATTAAAATAAGATAGCACACAGAAAAAATTGTATACAGGTCACATAGATGGTGCACATAAATTACACTTCGTGGTGTATTTCAGAACTGTAACAGTCTGAAAGAAATGATGTTGTATTGACAAATTTTAATATAAGCAACAAGTGGCTCTGAAAATCTACGTGAACAACTGACTGAAATTAATATTATACAGTGAGAAATATTGAATGGTGTTAAGACACATGCATCACACAACTTCGTACAGTATGTGAGTTGTATTTATGCAGTCTAGTGGCATTAAAAATTTAAAATAAAAGTGTTAATCATGCATCATTTTCTTCTTGTCCTTCACTACACATGCCAAAACTGTAGCTAATTAAAATGATGAACATGACATAACAAGGAATGTGTGTCATTTTATGTATGAAATTCACAGAAAGGGGAGGGGGGACTGGAGAGGAAGAGACAGGAAAGTTGGAAGGAGGAGGTGGTAGAAGAAAGTAGCAGACAAACAGAAGGAGAATAAATCTACAAAGCTTTACTTTTACATAAATTAACTTATGTTCTAGGAATGTTGAATATAGTTCCCATGCTGCACTAACATACCTAAAGGACTCAGTGAAATGAACTTATTTCTAGAATAATGTAACAGTTTGATTTAAAAAGTGACATTTTAACTGAAGTACCTTTCTTTCCTGACAGTCCTGACCAAGCAGCAACTTAGTAATAATGCAAGCATTTACGACCCAATTAGTCTTGTATCACAATTTTTAATTCTAATAATGTGTGTTACTCACCTTGAAAAATAATTAGTTTGGTGTATTTACATCTAATTTCGTTCTTGTGGGCAAAATCATTTTGCATTTTTGTCCCATGGGCTATTCTCAATTGTAAGAATCTTTTAGCAATGGGTGTTAGAAGTAAATCCAGATGATTGTCCAGAAGCAGTTGGTCTTTCACATGAGCACTCAAGTTCAGGAATAATGGCTTTTTTATGCACACATCCAAAACTTCTTTTACCATGAAATCAGTAGTATTGTTCGGACAACTATATTTTCCACCCTTATTGCTATAATGGAAAACTTATGCTGCACTTATACAGACTTCAGCTACATAGTCTGCAGCTATAATAAGAGCACCAAGGCTTTTTCTCTGTATCAGGGAGATGCACCACACAGAGCAGTGACACAGGTTTCACACTTAACTTTATGCTCCAAATATTTGAGTACAAAATCAGCTAGGTATACAGCAACACAAACAGAAAGATCAGACTGACTGTCACGGCTCAGGATGTAGCCATGGTTATGGGTAACAATATCGTCACTCTTGGCTGAAAGCAGACATTTACTATTTGTTGTTAAATTGATACACTCCACAGATGTGAAGGTGCTTGCGACTGTAAGGATTAGCAAATGTTCAAGTCTAGTACAGTTCTCTTTCTGAGATTCTCTCAGCTCATGTTTTACCAGGATTTTTTTATAAGCTGACATGAAGTGCCTGGCAGTTGGATTATTATTCCAACCTCCACAGAACCTAATTATGCCAAACATAATTTCCAAATGGCCATGCAAACATTTGTGCATCAGCAAAAATATAAACACAGGTGTATCAAAATTATGCTGGAGGGCATGCTCCGCTACTGGGTATTGGACATCTCCTAGGCGGACAGTTCGTCTGTGTCCGTTCATGCACTCAGCCAGTTTAGTTGTTTTCATACCGATGTAAAAGGCTGTGCAGTGCAGGCATGTCAGCTGATAAATGACGTGTAGTTTCACACGTGGCCCTGCCTTGAATTGTGTATGTTTTACCAGTAGCGGGGCTGGAAGAGGTGATTGTGGGGGGATGTATGGGGCAGGTTTTGCAGCGGGGTCGGTTACAGGGGTAGGAATCGCTGGGTAGAGAAGGTAGTCTGGGAATATTGTAGGGTTTAACAAGGATGTTACGGAGGTTAGGGGGGCAACGAAAGGCAACTCTGGGTGGTGTGGGGAGAATTTTGTCAAGGGATGACCTCATTTCAGGGGTTGACTTGAGAAAGTCATATCCCTGGCAGAGTAATTTGTTGATGTATTCGAAGCCAGGATAATATTGGGTGGCAAGGGGGATGCTTCTGTGTGGTCTGGGGGTAGGAACATTGTTGTTGGACGGGGAGGAATGTATTGCTCGGGAGATATGTTTGTGGACAAGGTCTGCAGGATAGTTGCGGGAGAGGAAAGCACTGGTCAGGTTATTGGTGTAATTGTTGAGGGATTCATCACTGGAGCAGATACGTTTGCCACGAATACCTAGGCTGTAGGGAAGGGAACGTTTGATGTGGATTGGATGGCAGCTATCAAAGTGAAGGTACTGTTGTTTGTTTGTGGGTTTGATGTGGACAGAGGTGTGGATGTGAACTTCGACAAGATGAAGGTCAACATCCAGGAAGGTGGCTTGGGTTTTGGAGAAGGACCAGGTGAAATTCAGATTCGAAAAGGAGTTGAGGTTATGGAGGAAATTAAGGAGTGTTTCTTCACCATGAGTCCAGACCACAAAGATGTCATCTATAAACCTATACCAGGGCAGGGGAAGCAGCTGTTGGGTATTCAGGAAAGCCTCCTCCATGCGGTCCAGGAAGAGGTTAGCATAGGACAGAGCCATCCTGGTGCCCATTGGCCGTTCCCCTGATTTGTTTGTAGGTCTGGCCTTCAAAAGTGAAGTAATTATGGGTTAGGATGAAGTTGGTAAGTGTGATAAGGAACGAGGTTTTTGGAAGATCTTCGGGTGGGCGTTGGGAGAGGTAGTGCTCAAGGGCAGAGAGACCATGGATATGTGGGATGTTTGTGTAAAGGGATGTAGCATCTATGGTGACAAGAAAGGTTTCAGGTGGGAGAGGAGTGGGAATTGATTTGAGGTGTTCTAGGAAGTGGTTTGTGTCTTTGATGTAGGATGGGAGTGTGTGGGTGATAGGTTGGAGGTGTTGGTCTACCAGAGCTGAGATACGTTCTGTTGGGGCTTTGAAGCCTGCTACAATGGGACGGCCAGGATGGTTCTCTTTGTGGATTTTGGGTAATAGGTAGAAGGTAGGAGTACGGGGCTCAGGTGGAGTGAGTAAGTCTATGGAAGCCGTTGTGAGGTGTTGTGAGGGACCTTGGATTCTTAAGATTTTCTGCAGCTCAGTCTGGATGGAGGGAATGGGATCCTGGGTAACAGCTTTGTAGGTTGAGGTGTCGGAGAGTTGACGCAGTCCTTCTGCCACGTACTCCACACGGTCAAGTACCACAGTTGTAGAGCCTTTATCCGCTGGGAGGATGACAATAGAGTGGTCTGTTTTCAGCTCCTTAATGGCACGGGATTCAGCTGGGGTGATGTTGGGGGTTGTTGGGATGTCCTTCAAGAAGGACTGGGAGGCAACACTGGATGTGAGGAATTCCTGAAATGTCTGCAAGGGATGGTTTTGGGGGAGGGGAAGAGGATCCCTTTGAGAATGCGGTCGGAACTGTTCTAGACAGGGTTCAACACTGGGTCTAGTATTTGGGGGCTGTGATTGGGCAGTGAAGTGATATTTCCAGTTGAGGTTCCGGGTGAATGAGAGGAGATGTTTAACCAGGGCAGTGTGGTTGAATTTAGGCGTGGGGCTAAAGGTTAAGCCTTTTGATATAACAGATGTCTCTGGAGGAGAGAGGGATCTGGATGAGAGGTTTAGACCTGAATTGGGACTGGTGATATGTGGCATTTGACTGTGGTATTAGTTGAGATTTGGTCTGTGTGGGGTATGTGCTGGGATGGGGAGACTGAGTAGGGTGGCTAGGCTAGGTTTGTTGGCTATGGGGGGGGAGGGGGATTGTTGAAGGTTCTAGGTTCTGTTGTGGTTGGTGTTTGTGAGGGATAGGGAGAGGGACCCCACTTCTTAGGTGTTGCACTAGCACTGTGGATAGTTTTTTCAGGTGGTGTGTGGCATGGAACTCAAGTTTGCAGCTGGCTTCTAGGATGATGTTCCTGAGCGTGTTCTCCAAGCAAGGGTTTGAGAGGTGGAGGACTTTGAAGAGAGATAGGAGCTGTTGGCAGTGGTGGTTACATGAAGTAGTGTAGAGATTCAGGACAAGTTGGGTAAGGGCTAAGGATTGAAGGTTCTGGAAGTCCAGGAGAGACTGGTGGAAGGAGGAATAGCACCGCTCTATTGTCATCCTCCCGGCGGATAAAGGCTCTACAACTGTGGTACTTGACCGTGTGGAGTATGTGGCAGAAGGACTGCATCAACTCTCCGACACCTCAACCCACAAAGCTGTTACCCAGGATCCCATTCCCTCCATCCAGACTGAGCTGCAGAAAATCCTAAGAGTCCAAGGTCCCTCACAACACCTCACAACGGCTTCCATAGACTTACTCACTCCACCTGAGCCCCATATTCCTACCTTCTACCCAAAATCCACAAAGAGAACCATCCTGGCCGTCCCATTGTAGCAGGCTTCAAAGCCCCAACAGAACTTATCTCAGCTCTGGTAGACCAACACCTCCAACCTATCACCCACACACTCCCATCCTACATCAAAGACACAATCCACTTCCTAGAACGCCTCAAATCCATTCCCACTCCTCTCCCACCTGAAACCTTTCTTGTCACCATAGATGCTACATCCCATTACACAAACATCCCACATACCCATGGTCTCTCTGCCCTTGAGCACTACCTCTCCCAACGCCCACTCGAAGATCTTCCAAAAACCTCGTTCCTTATCACACTTACCAACTTCATCTAACCCATAATTACTTCACTTTTGTAGGCCAGACCTACAAACAAATCAGGGGAACGGCCATGGGAACCAGGATGGCTCTGTCCTATGCTAAACTCTTCATGGGCCGCATGGAGGAGGCTTTCCTGAATACCCAACAGCTGCTTCCCCTGCCCTGGTATAGGTTTATAGATGACATCTTTGTGGTCTGGACTCATGGTGAAGAAACACTCCTTAATTTCCTTCATAACCTCAACTCCTTTTTGAATCTGAATTTCACTTGGTCCTTCTCCAAAACCCAAGCCACCTTCCTGGATGTTGACCCTCATCTTGTTGAAGCTCACATCCACACCTCTGTCCATATCAAACCCACAAACAAACAACAGTACCTTCACTTTGTTAGCTGCCATCCATTCCACATCAAACGTTCCCTTCCCTACAGCCTAGGTATTCGTGGCAAACGTATCTGCTCCAGTGATGAATCCCACAGCAATTACACCAATAACCTGACCAGTGCTTTCCTCTCCCGCAACTATCCTGCAGACCTTGTCCACAAACATATCTCCCGAGCAATACATTCCTCCCCGTCCAACAACAATGTTCCTACCCCCAGACCACACAGAAGCATTCCCCATGCCACCCAATATTATCCTGGCCTGGAATACATCAACAGATTACTCTGCCAGGGATATGACTTTCTCAAGTCAGCCCCTGAAATGAGATCATCCCTTGACAAAATTCTCCCCACACCACCCAGAGTTGCCTTTCGTTGCCCCCCTAACCCCCATAACATCCTTGTTAAACCCTACAATATTCCCAGACTACCTTCTCTACCCAGCGGTTCCTACCCCTGTAACCGACCCCGCTGCAAAACCTGTCCCATACATCCCCCCACAATCACCTCTTCCAGCCCCGCTACTGGTAAAACATACACAATTCAAGGCAGGGCCACGTGTGAAACTACACATGTCATTTATCAGCTGACATGCCTGTACTGCACAGCCTTTTACATCGGTATGACAGCAACTAAACTGGCTGAGCGCATGAACGGACACAGACGAACTGTCCGCCTAGGAGATGTCCAATACCCAGTAGCGGAGCATGCCCTCCAGCATAATTCTAGGGACCTAGGAACCTGCTACGCCATATGTGCCATTTGGCTTCTCCCACCCAACACCAGTCCCTCTGAACTGCGGAGATGGGAACTTGCACTCCAACACATCCTTTCATCCCGCCATCTCCCTGGACTGAACCTACGTTAAACAACCTCACTCCCATTTACTCTTCAGTCTTCTCCTCTATCCCTTTCCTCTTTATCCATTCACGCATCTTTTCATCCTACATAGTTGTGTTTATCTTTATACTGTATACCTCTTTACTTCTACATGCATCCTCTTTGGTTTGAAGCTGGCACAGTACTTACAGTAGAATATCTTTAGCTTCCTTCTGTCAACCATGCCTCCTTCCTTGCTACCCTCCCTGTTTTCCTTTCCCTGTTGCTTCATAACCTTGGTTGTGTGTAACTGAATCCACTTTCCCTTCTTCCCTTTCTTTCCCCTCTCTCCTCCCTGATGAAGGAACATTTGTTCCGAAAGCTAGGAACGTAAATTTTCGGTTCTTTTTTTGTGTATCTATTGGCTGTGCTGAGCTGAGGTAAGTACTGGGCAGCCCCTCTATCTCTTTGTTAGTATTAAATTCTGGAATATTCCATTCGTCCCTGGTGAAGGAATTTCAGAAAACTGTGTTCAATAACTCCGCTTTAGCGGCACAGTCGTCGGTGACAGTAGCATCGGCCCTGCGCAGCGAAGGCATTGACTGCATCTTGCCGCTTGTGTACTTTACATACGACCAGAGTTTCTTCGGATTTTCTACCAAATTTCGAGACAATGTTTCATTGTGGAACTTATTAAAGGCATCTCGCATTGAAGTTCGTGCCAAATTTCACGCGTCTGTAAATTTCGGGATTTCGCGTTCTTCTGAATTTCGCATGCTTTTTCCGTTGCCTCTGCAACAGCGTTTGGACCTGTTTTGTGTACCATGGGGGATCAGTTCCATCTCTTACCAATTTATGAGGTATGAATCTCTCAATTGCTGTTGCTACTATATCTTTGAATTTGAGCCACATCTCATCTACATTTGCATAGTCAGTTCGGAAGGAATGGAGATTGTCTCTTAGGAAGGCTTCTAGTGACACTTCATCCACTGTTTTAAATAAAATTGTTTTGTGTTTGTTTCTGGTGGATTTGGAAGAAACGGTATTGAGCCTAGCTATAACGACCTTGTGATCACTAATCCCTGTATCAGTCATGATGCTCTCTATTAGCTCTGGATTGTTTGTGGCTAAGAGGCCAAGTGTGTTTTCGCAACCATTTACAATTCGCGTGGGTTCATGGACTAACTGCTCAAAATAATTTTCAGAGAAAGCATTTAGGACAATCTCGGTAGATGTTTTCTGCCTACCACCGGTTTTGAACAAATATTTTTGCCAACATATCGAGGGAAGGTTGAAGTCCCCACCAACTATAACCGTATGAGTGGGGTATTTATTTGTTACGAGACTCAAATTTTCTCTGAACTGTTCAACAACTATATCATCGGAGTCTGGGGGTCGGTAGAAGGAGC
Organism: Schistocerca cancellata; assembly: GCF_023864275.1. NCBI lineage: Eukaryota > Metazoa > Arthropoda > Insecta > Orthoptera > Acrididae > Schistocerca > Schistocerca cancellata. The sequence continues at coordinate 243,530,595 of NC_064631.1, forward strand.
CAATTAACAACTTAGTTCGGCTGTTATGTATAACCTCCACCCATACCAATTCGCACGGAGTATCTACTTCGACTTCACTACAAGATAAACCACTACTGACAGACACAAACACTCCACCACCAATTCTGCCTAATGTATCTTTCCTGAACACCATCTGAGACTTTGTAAAAATTTCCGCAGAACTTATTTCAGGCTTTAGCCAGCTTTCTGTACCTATAATGATTTCAGCTTTTGTGCTTTCTATTAATGCTTGAAACTCAGGGACTTTCCCAGCACAACTACAACAATTTACAACTACAATTCCGACTGTTCCTTGATCCAAGCACGTCCTGTATTTGCTATGCACCCTTTGAGATTGCAGCCCACCGCGTACTTTCCCGAGGCCTTCTAACCTAAAAATTGCCCAGTCCATGCCACACAGCCTCCGCTACCCGTGTAGCCGCCAGCTGAGTATAGTGAACTCCTGACCTATTCAGCGGAACCTGAAACCCCACCACCCTGTGGTGCAAGTCAAGGAATCTGCAGCCAACACGGTCACAAAACCGTCTGAGCCTCTGAATCAGACCCTCCACCCAGCTCTGCACCAAAGGTCCGTAGTCAGTTCTGCCAACGATGCTGCAGATGGTGAGCTCTGCCTTCTTCTCGTAAGCAAGACCGGCAGCCTTCACCAAATCAGATAGCTGCTGGAATCCAGAGAGAATTTCCTCAGATCCAAAGCGACACACGTCATTAGTGCCGACATGTGCCACCAATGGCTGCACCCTGCGCTCTTCATGGCATCCGGAAGGACCCTTTCCACATCAGAAATGACTCCAGCCGGAATGCACACAGAGTGCACACTGGATTTCTTCCCCTCCTTAGCCGCCATATCCCTAAGAGGCCCCATTACGTGCCTGACATTGGAGCTCCCAACTACCAATAAGCCCACCCTCTGTGATTGCCCGGACCTTGAAGGCTGAGAATCATCCTCTGAAACAGGGCAGGCTGCTGCATCTGGCACAGCCAGAGACAGCATCTCAAACCTGTTTGTCAGACGCACCGGGGAGGCTTTCTGATCTGCCTCCGGGGACGTCTTTCGCTGCCTGCCACGCCTTGGAACGACCTCCCAATCAACCACAGGCGAGGGCTCAGCCCCACTGCGGGCAGCAAGCAGGGCAACCACAGTGGCAGACCAATCTGGGGACAGACGGGACAAGGTTGACATCCCCGTGATACCCAAGTCCGGCTTCCCACAGTGGTGCCCATTGGCAACAGCCTCAAGCTGCACGAACGAAGTCAGCGCCGCCTGCAGCTGTGAGCGAAGGGATGCCAACTCAGCCCTCATCCGAACACAGCAATCACAGTCCCTGTCTAATCGCTGTTGAACAACAGTTACTGAAACACGAGTCCGTGCCTAGATAACGCAAGGCAAACACGCAAAGAATGTGTGAACTAACGTGTACAAATGCCTAACGACTGCACTACAATCTGCCTGAATGTTGGATTACTGTAACTAAAACTCAAAATTAGACCTCCTATACGAAACTATGTAACAAATAAGTGAGCTAGGAGTATACGACTTGCTGCTGGCAGCTGCTTATCCAACGGCGGCAGGAAGCACACTGACTGTGACCAACCGACACTGGCCGTTCAAAACAAAAACAGAAGACAAACGACTACGCGAATTTCACTATTCAGGTACTAAAGCGCGATGCTACAACTCTGAAATACTATAATACGCCCGAAATTTATGAATTAAACAATGCAAGTACCCAAAAACAATCAAAGAAATTAAGAATTAAACTATGTAACAAATAAATGAGCTATGAGTACACGACTTGCTGCTGGCAGCTGCTTATCCAACGGTGGCAGGAAGCACATTCTCTGCATCTGGCTCAGCCAGAGACAGCACCTCAAACCTGTTTGTCAGATGCACCGGGGAGGCTTTCTGATCAGCCTCCGGGGACGTCTTTCGCTGCCTGCCAAGCCTTGGAACGACCTCCCAATCAACCACAGGCATTCTCTTTTCATGCTATAACGACTGAATTTTTGTGCCCGTATTTAACTTGAAATAGCATTGGACAATCCACTAACTGTGAATTATATACAGTAGTTGCAATAAGTGAGTACATACATGCAGTTGATAATTATTGAGTTTGTGATCATTACCTTTTTATATTCTTTGAGAGTTACTAATATATATGTCTTGATGTCTTGGCTCAGCTGTCACAAGATATAGATCATTGTCATCCTGGGTTCTGAGTGACCTAGCCTCCCTTTTCAACCATCCCCAGCTTATCTGTCTCTCCTAATCAACAAAGGAACTATTAGGGGGTGTTTTAAGTGTAGTGCGTGTATCTGTGTACCATCTGTGGCATTATAGCTCCCAAATGTAAGGTCTGATTTAAATGAAGTTTATTTTACCTGAAAGCTGGTTTAATTGGGATGGTTCTTGGCTGTGTTCCATGAAAATCTGTTTACTCATTTACATTTCATGAGCTAAATTATGTAAAAATGTTCTCCGCCAGCACACTTTCTTGATATACGCTATGTAATATGTAATAGCTATATAAAGTTACATAGTACCATATCGTAGAGCTCAAAAACATCTAAATAAAAGTCCATGAGAACATATGTTTATCTTTTACACTTGACCAACAGTGATGATTTTTTGTCTTTTGAAGTCGCCTGTTTCAGCACCTACAAAGCAGAAAAAGAAAGATAGTGACTCAACTGTAAAAGAGAAACATATGTTCTCGCAGACTTTTTGTAGTTTTTTTGAGGTCTACAATTCAGTATTAAATCAAAAGATTTTGCCCCAATAGGTTAAGCAGCCTATTGCAAGAGAGCACAATGGCTATCCACTGTACTCCGACCTGATTTACAATTATTGCCACTGCCACAGTGGTTCGCACACTGCACTTGCATTTGGGAGGATGATGGTTCAAATTCAAGTCCAGTCATCCAGATTTAGGTTTTCTGCGATTTCCCTAAACCACTTGAGGCAAATGCTGGGATGGGTCCTTTGAAAGGACACGGCTGATTTTCTTCCCCATCCAGGACACCATCCAAGCTTGTGCTCCTTCTCTAACCTCAAAGTCGATGGCACATTAAACCCAATCTTCCTTCCTTCCTATTGCCATTGCATATTGCTTGTGTTATCTAAATTAGCTAAATATGTACTAAAACACAGTCAATGAATATATATGTGTGATTAAAGAAAAGAAACATGTAAACAGCATAACTGAAAAAATCTCACATTACAATTTCGTATTTTGTCCCAGAAGGTATTTGTGTGTTTGTAGAGATAGGATGTGGGTCCTAAGGTTTCTTCTAGTAAAATATCAAGTTTAAAACCCATGAAATAAAACTTAATTAAAAATTTTAAAAAATCCCAACAAAAATGTAAAAAATAATATGTATTTCCCCTTAAAGTTAATATTTTGATCCAAGCATTATCGTGTTGGGGGACTGCTAAGTAAATAAAATAAAAAACAGAATATATTTAAAAATGATAAAGCATGAAATTTAAATATGAGTAATCTATGTAGACAACATAAGTAAATATCAAAAGAACAACATGAAATCATTAACTCTAAGTCTTAATTAATTTACTCTGAAAAATTCGGAATATAGATGCAACTGTCAATGATGCCTGCCCTCACACGACTACCAGTTTGGGTCTCTACACTTGGCCATGTCCCGCACACTGCATACTGCGCTTCGCGTGGCTCGCACTCACTACTTATTCGTTAAGTACTCACTGATCAGCCACAACATTACGACCACTATCCACCGCAACACTGGCTGCCACTTGGTGGTATTGTGGGAGCGTGACACGGTAACAAAAGTATGTAAGTGTAGCAGACACAGAAGGGGGATCACCCTAGCAAAGATATGGGCTGCAAATGTGGATATCTATTAAGAAAAGCAACTTTCGCAAAGGGCAAATTACTAATACACAGAGTTTGTGAACGAATGCCTTGAAAATGGCAAAGCTTCTCGAGTGCTCACGTGCTGCTGTCAGGAGCATCAACAGAAAGTGGTAGAAGGACAGTGAAACCACCATTAGGCGTTAAATAGTTGGACGTCCACAACTCTTCACAAAATGTGGGGTTCAGAGGCTTGTCTGCTAGGTAAAGTAGGATAGATGGGGACCTGTGGCACCTCTGCTGAAAGATCACCTTGCCAGTCCATGCACAAATGTTTTTGAGCACAGTGGTCATCCTACATTGTTGAGCATGGAGCTCAACAGCAGACCACCCCTACGTGTACGATTGCAGTGGGCGTGGGACCATCAGGCTTTGAATGTTGATAAATGGAAATGTGTTGGCTCTTCGGGTGGATCATGGTTTTGCTACACTAGGTCAGTGGTTGACTCCATAAAAGCCATCATCGAGGTGAATGGCAGTGTGAAATGTGCAGCACGCCACAGATACAGGCTGGTGGGAACAGTATTATGTCATGGGAGACATTCTCCTGCACTTGCATCAGACCTGTGGAATAATCAAAGATATGCTGACAGGAGTGAACCACCTGCATTCCTTCAGGCTTCGCTGATGGTGATGCCGTCTTTCAGCAGTATAATTGTCTGTGTCTCAGAGCCAGAATCGTGTTACAATGTTATAAGGAGCATTATAGTGAAGTTGTTTTGATGTCTTCACTACCAAATTCACCTGATGTAAAGCCTGTGGAGCCCACCTAGGTCACTATTGGGTATCATCACCACATACACAAATCAATGGCGTGTTATTTATGTGAATTATATGACCTGTGCATAGATATCTAATGTGATATACTTCCAAAAACCTATGTAATATTAGTAATTTTTGCCTCACAAACATCAGTATACGCTCAATAGTAAACGCCTGATGGCCTAAAGTTATCGAACAATTGTAAAGTAAAAGAAATGAACCATCGCATAGCAGCGACAGAATCTATTATTCTTTATCTTTGCTGTTCTTGCGCGGTGCCAGTAAATCTCTATGTACATGTATCGATTAATGGTGTAAAAAAGAATTCTGTTTTTTCAAGACAAATGAGGCTTTTGACGCCTCACCTTTTACTGTTTGTATTTCATGAGAGGCGGACGTGGACTTGCTGCATTCCGCAACTGTATTTTATATTCTATGTGAAAATATTGAGTGAATATGCTAATTGTTATTTTTTCCAATCAGAAAACATGTAGTTTCTTGTAACTGATATCGAACAGACAGCGTAAAGAGGACATTTTGACTGTTTGTATAAATTATTTAACTACAATTGTCATCTATTGTAATTTAATATGAAAAGGTACGTAGCATTAAAAAACGTGTGTTAAAGATAAGTGTGCTTATTTTCGTAAATTAACCTTGATAATTCCATCTCCTTATTTAGTTGAATGTTAATTATTTTGTGTTACTTCATCATCAGAAATTACGATCACGCTGATGGGCCGAACGCAGCATGAGGCAGAAGGAACATTATCGTTTTCCTATTATTTCTGAACTAACTTTTTGTGTTGTGTTGCAGTTCTTTTAAAGTCTATAAATCTTCTGGTCCCTTAGTGTTGATCCGGGTATGACTACATCGCGACTATTAAAATGCACAGAAATGATAATGTTTCTTCCGAGCGATCTCAAATATATATATATATTTAAAAAGAAAGATGATGAGACTTACCCAACAAAAGCGCTGGCAGGTCGATAGACACACAAACAAACACAAACATACACACAAAACTCTAGCTTTCGCAACCAACGGTTGCCTCGTCAGGAAAGAGGGAAGGGGAAGGAAAGACAAAAGGATTGGGTTTTAAGGGAGAGGGTAAGGAGTCATTCCAATCCCGGGAGCGGAAAGACTTACCTTAGGGGGAAAAAAGGACAGGTATACACTCGCACACACACACATACACAGACACAAGCAGACATTTGTAAAGGCAAAGAGTTTGGGCAGAGATGTCAGTCGGGACGGAAGTACAGAGGCAAAGATGATGTTGAAAGACAGGTGAGGTATGAGCGGCGGCAGATTGAAATTAGAAATTAGCGGAGATTGAGGCCTGGCGGATAGCGAGAAGAGAGGATATGCTGAAGGGCAAGTTCCCATCTCCGGAGTTCTGACAGGTTGGTGTTAGTGGGAAGTATCCAGATAACCCGGACGGTGTAACACTGTGCCAAGGTGTGCTGGCCGTGCACCAAGGCATGTTTAGCCACAGGGTGATCCTCATTACCAACAAACACTGTCTGCCTGTGTCCATTCATGCGAATGGACAGTTTGTTGCTGGTCATTCCCACATAGAACGCTTCACAGTGTAGGCAGGTCAGTTGGTAAATCACGTGGGTGCTTTCACACGTGGCTCTGCCTTTGATCGTGTACACCTTCTGGGTTACAGGACTGGAATAGGTGGTGGTGGGAGGGTGCATGGGACAGGTTTTACACCGGGGGCAGTTACAGGGGTAGGAGCCAGAGGGTAGGGAAGGTGGTTTGGGGATTTCATAGGGATGAACTAAGAGGTTACGAAGGTTAGGTGGACGGCGGAAAGACACTCTTGGTGGAGTGGGGAGGATTTCATGAAGGATGGATCTCATTTCAGGGCAGGATTTGAGGAAGTCGTATCCCTGCTGGAGAGCCACATTCAGAATCTGATCCAGTCCCGGAAAGTATCCTGTCACAAGTGGGGCACTTTTGGGGTTCTTCTGTGGAAGGTTCCGGGTTTGAGGAGATGAGGAAGTGGCTCTGGTTATTTGCTTCTGTACCAGGTCGGGAGGGTAGTTACGGGATGCAAAAGCTGTTTTCAGGTTGTTGGTGTAATGGTTCAAGGATTCCGGACTGGAGCAGATTCGTTTGCCACGAAGACCTAGGCTGTAGGGAAGGGACCGTTTGATGTGGAATGGGTGGCAGCTGTCATAATGGAGGTACTGTTGCTTGTTGGTGGGTTTGATGTGGACGGACGTGTGAAGCTGGCCATTGGACAGGTGGAGGTCAACGTCAAGGAAAGTGGCATGGGATTTAGAGTAGGACCAGGTGAATCTGATGGAACCAAAGGAGTTGAGGTTGGAGAGGAAATTCTGGAGTTCTTCTTCACTGTGAGTCCAGATCATGAAAATGTCATCAATAAATCTGTACCAAACTTTGGGTTGGCAGGCCTGGGTAACCAAGAAGGCTTCCTCTGTTGTTGTTGTGGTCTTCAATCCTGAGACTGGTTTGATGCAGCTCTCCATGCTACTCTATCCTGTGCAAGCTTCATCATCTCCCAGTACCTACTGCAACCTACATCCTTCTGAATCTGCTTAGTGTATTGATCTCTTGGTCTCCCTCTACGATTTTTACCCTCCACGCTGCCCTCCAATGCTAAATTTGTGATCCCTCGATGCCTCAGTACATGTCCTACCAACCGATCCCTTCTTCTAGTCAAGTTGTGCCACAAACTTCTCTTCTCCCCAATCCTATTCAATACCTCCTCATTAGTTACGTGATCTACCCACCTTATCTTCAGTATTCTTCTGTAGCACCACATTTCGAAAGCTTCTATTCTCTTCTTGTCCAAACTAGTTATCGTCCATGTCTCACTTCCATACATGGCTACACTCCATACAAATACTTTCAGAAACGACTTCCTGACACCTAAATCTATATTCGATGTTAACAAATTTCTCTTCTTGAGAAACGCTTTCCTTGCCATTGCCAGTCTACATTTTATATCCTCTCTACTTCTACCATCATCGGTTATTTTACTCCCTAAATAGCAAAACTCCTTTACTACTTTAAGTGCCTCATTTCCTAATCTAATTCCCTCAGCATCACCCGACTTAATTTGACTACATTCCATTATCCTCGTTTTGCTTTTGTTGATGTTCATCTTATATCCTCCTTTCAAGACACTGTCCATTCCGTTCAACTGCTCTTCCAAGTCCTTTGCTGTCTCTGACAGGATTACAATGTCATCGGCGAACCTCAACGTTTTTACTTCTTCTCCATGAATTTTAATACCTACTCCGAATTTTTCTTTTGCTTCCTTTACTGCTTGCTCAATATACAGATTGAATAGCATCGGGGAGAGGCTACAACCCTGTCTCACTCCTTTCCCAACCACTGCTTCCCTTTCATGCCCCTCGACTCTTATAACTGCCATCTGGTTTCTGTACAAATTGTAAATAGCCTTTCGCTCCCTGTATTTTACCCCTGCCACCTTCAGAATTTGAAAGAGAGTATTCCAGTCAACATTGCCAAAAGCTTTCTCTAAGTCTACAAATGCTAGAAACGTAGGTTTGCCTTTTCTTAATCTTTCTTCCAAGATAAGTCGTAAGGTCAGTATTGCCTCACGTGTTCCAACATTTCTACGGAATCCAAACTGATCTTCCCCGAGGTCGGCTTCTACCAGTTTTTCCATTCGTATGTAAAGAATTCGCGTTAGTATTTTGCAGCTGTGACTTATTAAACTGATAGTTCGGTAACTTTCACATCTGTCAACACCTGCTTTCTTTGGGATTGGAATAATTATATTCTTCTTAAAGTCTGAGGGTATTTCGCCTGTCTCATACATCGTGCTCACCAGATGGTAGAGTTTTGTCATGACTGGCTCTCCTGAGGCCATCAGTAGTTCTAATGGAATGTTGTCTACTCCTGGGGCCTTGTTTTGACTCAGGTCCTTCAGTGCTCTGTCAAACTCTTCACGCAGTATCTTATCTCCCATTTCATCTTCATCTACATCCTCTTCCATTTCCGTAATATTGTCCTCAAGTACATCGCCCTTGTATAAACCCTCTATGTACTCCTTCCACCTTTCTGCTTTCCCTTCTTTGCTTAGAACTGGGTTGCCATCTGAGCTCTTGATATTCATACAAGTGGTTCTCTTCTCTCCAAAGGTCTCTTTAATTTTCCTGTAGGCAGTATCTATCTTACCCCTAGTGAGACAAGCCTCTACATCCTTACATTTGTTCTCTAGCCATCCCTGCTTAGCCATTTTGCACTTCCTGTCGATTTCATTTTTGAGACGTTTGTATTCCTTTTTGCCTGCTTCATTTACTGCATTTTTATATTTTCTCCTTTCATCAATTAAATTCAATATTTCTTCTGTTACCCAAGGATTTCTATTAGCCCGCGTCTTTTTACCTACTTGATCGTCTGCTGCCTTCACCACTTCATCCCTCAGAGCTACCCATTCTTCTTCTACTGTATTTCTTTCCCCCATTCCTGTCAATTGTTCCCTAATGCTCTCCCTGAAACTCTCTACAACCTCTCTTCCTCTAAGCGACCCATGAATAGATTGGCGTGCGAGGGGGCCATCCTGGTACCCATGGCTGTTCCCTTTAATTGTTGGTATGTCTGGCCTTCAAAAGTGAAGAAGTTGTGGGTCACGATGAAGCTGGCTAAGGTAATGAGGAAAGAGGTTTTAGGTAGGGCGGCAGGTGATCGGCGTGAAAGGAAGTGCTCCATCGCAGCGAGGCCCTGGACATGCGGAATATTTGTGTATAAGGAAGTGGCATCAATGGTTACAAGGATGGTTTCCGGGGGTAACAGACTGGGTAGGGATTCCAGGCGTTCGAGAAAGTGGTTGGTGTCTTTGATGAAGGATGGGAGACTGCATGTAATGGGTTGAAGGTGTTGATCTACGTAGGCAGAGATGCGTTCTGTGGGGGCTTGGTAACCAGCTACAATGGGACGGCCGGGATGATTGGGTTTGTGAATTTTGGGAAGAAGGTAGAAGGTAGGGGTGCGGGGTGTTGGTGGGGTCAGGAGGTTGATGGAGTCAGGTGAAAGGTTTTGTAGGGGGCCTAAGGTTCTGAGGATTCCTTGAAGCTCCGCCTGGACATCAGGAATGGGATTACCATGGCAAACTTTGTAAGTAGTGTTGTCTGAAAGCTGACGCAGTCCCTCAGCCACATACTCCCGACGATCAAGTACCACAGTCGTGGAACCCTTGTCCGCCGGAAGAATGACGATGGATTGGTCAGCCTTCAGATCATGGAGAGCCTGGGCTTCAGCAGTGGTGATGTTGGGAGTAGGATTAAGGTTTTTTAAGAAGGATTGAGAGGCAAGGCTGGAAGTCAGAAATTCCTGGAAGGTTAGGAGAGGGTGATTTTGAGGAAGAGGAGGTGGGTCCCGCTGTGACGGAGGACGGAACGGTTCCAGGCATGGTTTAATTTGGATAGTATCTTGGGGAGTTGGATCATTAGGAGTAGGATTAGGATCATTTTTCTTCATGGCAAAGTGATATTTCCAGCAGAGAGTACGGCTGTAGGACAGTAAATCTTTGACAAGGGCTGTTTGGTTAAATCTGGGAGTGGGGCTGAAGGTGAGGCCTTTGGATAGGACAGAGGTTTCGGATGGCCCCCTCGTACGCCAACCTATTCATGGGTCGCTTAGAGGAAGCCTTCTTGGTTACCCAGGCCTGCCAACCCAAAGTTTGGTACAGATTTATTGATGACATTTTCATGATCTGGACTCACAGTGAAGAAGAACTCCAGAATTTCCTCTCCAACCTCAACTCCTTTGGTTCCATCAGATTCACCTGGTCCTACTCTAAATCCCATGCCACTTTCCTTGACGTTGACCTCCACCTGTCCAATGGCCAGCTTCACACGTCCGTCCACATCAAACCCACCAACAAGCAACAGTACCTTCATTACGACAGCTGCCACCCATTCCACATCAAACGGTCCCTTCCCTACAGCCTAGGTCTTCGTGGCAAACGAATCTGCTCCAGTCCGGAATCCTTGAACCATTACACCGACAACCTGAAAACAGCTTTTGCATCCCGTAACTACCCTCCCGACCTGGTACAGAAGCAAATAACCAGAGCCACTTCCTCATCTCCTCAAACCCGGAACCTTCCACAGAAGAACCCCAAAAGTGCCCCACTTGTGACAGGATACTTTCCGGGACTGGATCAGATTCTGAATGTGGCTCTCCAGCAGGGATACGACTTCCTCAAATCCTGCCCTGAAATGAGATCCATCCTTCATGAAATCCTCCCCACTCCACCAAGAGTGTCTTTCCGCCGTCCACCTAACCTTCGTAACCTCTTAGTTCATCCCTATGAAATCCCCAAACCACCTTCCTTACCCTCTGACTCCTACCCCTGTAACCGCCCCCAGTGTAAAACCTGTCCCATGCACCCTCCCACCACCACCTATTCCAGTCCTGTAACCCAGAAGGTGTACACGATCAAAGGCAGAGCCACGTGTGAAAGCACCCACGTGATTTACCAACTGACCTGCCTACACTGTGAAGCGTTCTATGTGGGAATGACCAGCAACAAACTGTCCATTCGCATGAATGGACACAGGCAGACAGTGTTTGTTGGTAATGAGGATCACCCTGTGGCTAAACATGCCTTGGTGCACGGCCAGCACACCTTGGCACAGTGTTACACCGTCCGGGTTATCTGGATACTTCCCACTAACACCAACCTGTCAGAACTCCGGAGATGGGAACTTGCCCTTCAGCATATCCTCTCTTCTCGCTATCCGCCAGGCCTCAATCTCCGCTAATTTCTAATTTCAATCTGCCGCCGCTCATACCTCACCTGTCTTTCAACATCATCTTTGCCTCTGTACTTCCGTCCCGACTGACATCTCTGCCCAAACTCTTTGCCTTTACAAATGTCTGCTTGTGTCTGTGTATGTGTGGATGGATATGTGTGTGTGTGTGCGAGTGTAAACCTGTCCTTTTTTCCCCCTAAGGTAAGTCTTTCCGCTCCCGGGATTGGAATGACTCCTTACCCTCTCCCTTAAAACCCAATCCTTTTGTCTTTCCTTCTCCTTCCCTCTTTCCTGACGAGGCAACCGTTGGTTGTGAAAGCTAGAGTTTTGTGTGTATGTTTGTGTTTGTTTGTGTGTCTATCGACCTGCCAGTGCTCTTATTCAGGTATTTAATGGTCAACGTATGCTATTATAATAGCGTAATAAATTCTGTTGCCAAGTGGCCCACCAAAATATTCACTTTTTCGACATTAAAAAAAAAGTAACAGTTCTTTTTATTTTCGTCCCCCAAGAGCAACGCTACACCTACTAACAACTGTCAGATGCCTGAGATGCAGAATCAGTGATGTATTCCTTTCCAAAGACGGACGAATAAAGCTGTTAAGCAGGTGGTCATAATTTTTTGATTCATTGGTGTTTTTAAGCTGTACTATAAAAAGGAGAGAGTGCAACTCACCATAAAGATGACACAGTGAGTTGCAGGCAGGTGCAACAAAGTGATTGTTACACATTGAGCTTTTGACCAAAGACTTCATCAGAAAAGGAAAGTGTACACAGTCACTCTAAGAGGCACACCTCATGCACACATGGCACTATCTTCGGCCACTGTGGTAAAAATACCATTCAGGGATCCTGACCACAGCAGCTGGAGATAGCAGTCATGCGTGCGTGAGGTGTGCCTGCTTGTTTGAGTGTACGCATGTCTTTTTGTCTGAAGAAGGCTTTGGTTGAAAGCTCAATGCGTAACAGTCTTCTTCTTGTGCCTGTCTGCGACACAGTGTGTCATCTTTATGGTGAGTAGCGAGCTATCCTTTACATAATATTGTTGATGTTTCAACCTGGACTTGAATTTTTGTTTGTTTGTCTCCCATGCATTCCTGTAACATTCGTCTGATTGCAATGAAACTTTGGTGAGTCATATGCTTGCCTGCAAAGGTTTCTGAGAGGATTAGAACTACCTATCTCCCATGGGTAGAGGGGGAGGCTGAGAATGTCTGGAGCAATTTCAATCAAATTTTGTATGTATGGGACTCGTGTGTGTGTGTGTGTGTGTGTGTGTGTAAAAGCTAGTTTCAATAACAGTGTAAAAATAATAATACACAGTGAAGAGCACATGCAATGAGTAGCAGTATGTAGCATCTGTTTGATTCTACTTACCTTCAGAAGACAAAACATAACCTGCTTTGCACTTTATCTGCTGCTTGAAAAGATGTCTGTGCCCTACACTAATGCCAGAAATGTAACAATACAATTCTCCATCTGAAATTGATGGTGTGAACCTTCGAAACATGTAGTGACAGAAGAAACAAGTGATGACATAGTAAACTGTTTTATTTACAAGATGAAGAGAGTGTAAGTTAGTAGCCTTGTAGAATGTAGTTTATGTTTTGCCATTCCATTCTTCATTCTTTCACTTACCAATATTTTTGTGTTCATTCTTTATTCCTCTTTGCGTTCTCTCGCAGTTCAGCTTTTATCTGCCTCTTCCTGCTGTAAGGTAATAGTAAAGTTCATATATTTGCTGTAGATCTGCATTAACTTTCTCTTTCCTTTTAAGCGGAAATGCCATGGCCTATCACAAGGAAGAGGAAAAAATAAAAACCATATTTACTCTTGGAAAATTATTGTCTTCCACAAAGAAAGGATTAGATGAGACTAGAAATCAAATCCTGTCATTAAAACTGGGTCTAATATGAATTTTCTCTTTTTTTTCAGAGTGAAGCTGCAGGGTTCTGAAGGAGGAGGCCGCATATATCCTCCTTTGCTTGTAATTGACTATGGGGAAATAACGGAAGAGGAGATAAAGAAAGATATCAAAGTGTCTGTATCCTTCATGATTGAATATGAAATGGATAGTAGGTTTGCACATAGTGTGGAGGTAAATGTGGATACCTTATTGTGTGTAAAATTTGAATGTACAAGTAACTTACACAGAAATGTTCTTATTACATTCAGTATCAATAAGGAGAAAGGGAGATATTTACTAGCCTACTAGGCTTAGGTATCAAAAGTACAGAATCAGTCAGCACAGTAAGTGAAACAAATGGCAGGTTTGAGTGATCAGTAACAACCATGTAGATGTAGTGAATGGCTGCCTAGAATCAGAGTCAAAACCACAGAATGTTGTCATAAGCATGCAAGATCAAACCAGAGTGAATAATGAGAGACAGAAAACTGCAAAACAAGCATTAGTCGAACATTGTATCAAATGACGCTGTCTGGAGGCTTCAAGTGATAACAGACTAGTGTCAGTATGTGATCACACGAGTGTATTTAAGTGCAGAACACTGCTTGAGGGTGCATCCATTGTACCCTAGGATTGCATTATCTGTGGAGCTGCAAGGAACTATGTCTGCCTGCAAGCTGCAGTATCTTAGATGCCATATTGATACTACCACTTGATGGGACATCGGAAACACTGTTAGATACAGAAAGGGAAGTAGGAGTAATCCATTAAATTACAGGCCCATATCACTAATGCTGATTTGTAGTAGGGTTTTGGAACATATACTGTGTTAACATTATGAATTATCTCAAAGAAAATGATTTATTGACACATAGTCAGCATGGATTCAGAAAATATCATCCTCTTGAAACAAAACTAGCTCTTTATATTCGTGAAGTAATGAGTGGTATTGACAGAGGATGTCAGATTGATTCCATATTTTTAGATTTCCTGAAGGCGTTCGACACCGTTCCTCACAAGCGCCTTCTAACCAAACTGCATGCCTATGGGATATCGTCTCCGTTGTGTGACTGGATTCGGGATTTCCTGTCAGAAAGGTCACAGTTCGTAGTAATATATGGAAAGTCATCAAGTAAAACAGAAGTGATATCAAGCATTCCCTAAGGAAGTGTTATAGGCCCTCTGTTGTTTCTGACATATATTAACGATATAGGAGAAAATCTTAGTAGCCGTCTTAGATTGTTTGCAGATGATGCTGTGATTTACCTTCTTGTAAAGTCATCAGATGATCAAAACGATTTGCAAAATCATTTAGATAAGATATCTGTATGGTGCAAAAAGTGGCAATTGACTCTGAATAAAGAAAAGTGTGAAGTTATAATCTGATAAATTTTGATTATGCAATAATTCACACAAATCTGAAGGCTATAAATTCAGCTAAATTCTTAGGGATTACAATTACAAATAACCTAAATTGGAATGACCATATAGATAATGTCATGGGTAGAGCAAACCAAAGACTGAGATTCATTGGGAGAACACTTAGAAGATGCAACAGGTCTGCTAAAGAGACTGCTTACACCACTCTTGTCCGCCCTATTCTGGAGTATTGCTGTGCGATGCGGAATCCAACTCAGGTGGGACTGACGAATGACATCGAAAAAGTTCAAAGAAGGGCAGCTCATTTTGTATTATCTTGAAATAGAGGACATTGTGCCACAGACATGATAAGTGAGTTTGAGTGGCAGTCATTAAAACAAAGGCGTTTTTCATTGCGGCGAGATCTTCTTATGAAATTTCAATCACCAGTTTTCTCCTCCAATTGCAAAAACATTCTGTTGGCACCCACCTGCATAGGGAGAAATGATCATCATGATAAAATAAATCAGGGCTCGCACAGAAAAATTTAATTGCTCGTTTTTCCTGCGCACCATTCGAGAGTGGAACGGTAGAGAGACAGCGTGAAGGTGGTGCCTTGAACCTCTGCTAGGCACTTTATTGGAACAGCAGAGTAATCACTTACATGTAGATGTGAAAGAGGCCTATTAAATAATATTTCACAATACATTACAGTGTTCAGTTGCCTTTAAAAGTGAATTTTTAACCCTTGAGTGGACGTGCCTATGTATTAAGTGTGCCAATCTCAAGTAACATTGTTCTGTTCTCTCCCATTGTTGTTTTACAATTTTGAGCCTGTACATATTCCTTCATTATTGCTGTAGCTAATATAGTGATAAGCTGTGTTGTCATATGTCCAAGTGAGCAGCAGTAATATAAAAGAAATAGTGAGCTAGGTGAGAAAAAATTTAGTCTGTGCAAGAAAATGCCCCAGATTCCGAGCTAGCAGCACAATCCCACAATGATGCTGTTGTCTGTGAGATAATTAGTGATCAAATTAGCATTTCACTGGGAACTGATGCAATTGTGCTGTTTTATGCTCCAAGTGGATCGTTACCATGGGGTAAAACTTGTACATGGCAACAAAATGATACAATGAAAATTTATTTTATTATTGCTTGGTTAAATA
Organism: Schistocerca cancellata; assembly: GCF_023864275.1. Lineage (NCBI taxonomy): Eukaryota > Metazoa > Arthropoda > Insecta > Orthoptera > Acrididae > Schistocerca > Schistocerca cancellata. Next base: position 243,546,469 of record NC_064631.1, read on the forward strand.
GTGTTTTAGCTTGCATAATGTATGCTTATTTTATTGTTGGTTAATTAACTAAGATTAAACTGTGATTTTGCTCATACATGTTTATCTTGATAACATAAAGACAGCCATTCTTCAGATCTTTGTACATCCACTCGTGTTATGAAAATCTGTGCGCCCACCTTGAGGGTTAAATATAAATGGGGAAAGCGGACTGGGATGAGGCAACTGTAGGAAACCCCTGGTCACAAATTATGTGCATGCTGAGGGGAGGAACTCATTAACTACACTTCTAAATTTTTCGGTCTCTTTTCTGTTTACAAATGTAGTGAAGTGAGGCAGTAGAGCTACCTTTGTATCAGGGGAATGATAGTATTGAGATGACATTGCCTGCCATGTAACAGCAGCCTTAGTAGGTAATGTGATACTTCTTTGCACAACCTTTTCTAAGGATTTCCTAGTGCAAGCAATTAGTGCCACCATTGAATTGGCCACAGCTACTTATCATTTCACCACATTGTACATGTCAATTCCATGATTTGCCGCTTGTATCAACTCACATTTACAACAATGATGTCATACCACAAATGTAATGAATATATACAATGAGTAACACAGTAAATACTATACAATAAATATTTACTACCACTAATGTATCACTAAGTGCCAAACTAAAACCCAAAGTTCTCGGTTTCAGTCCCTGTTTAGTCCTAAGATTTTAATCTGTAACTTATCATTTCTTTCACCTCTGGCAATATTTGTTTATGTGAAAAATACTGAGGTGCGTCATTATACATTATACTGCAGGCACCCTATAACTGACTGGGTAAGTCAGTTCAAAGGTTGGAACAAGGCAATGGCATACCACCACCAACCAGACCATGTCTAATGAAGCACTGTGGCATTCAAAACAATCTTCGGCTTTATGATTGCTTTACTTTTTTATCATATAACTAGCTTAGCATCCACTGCTTCTCTTGTGTAGACTGTAGGCATGCATAGATTTTTAATTTTTATTTAATGGAATTTTTATGTTGTTTGCAAACTGTGACACCTTATAAGCAATTCACGCTAATTAAGGCCATATAAGTGTGGTGTTTTCTGAATGTATTTCTGACAAAAAAGTGATTCTGGTAGCTGGAGTCCAAAGTTTTTGTTAATAATGCCTTTTGCATCTTTTGCAGATATTTCCTTAGAAACTTTCATCCCCAAGAAGTGAAATACCAATTTTCATTGATTTAGCTCTGGCGTTGTGGCGTTCACTGGGTTATTCAGTGGTTTGGTATTTAACTAATTTGTAAATGGAAATGATAATCTTATTTTATTACATTGAGTAATTACTAAATAATTTTTCCCCCGGCTAAAGAATTGGTCAAGTTGCTAAAGAACTCCAAGTTAACGTTGTGTTAAAGTGTTGTCTGTAAGTTGTGTAAGTGTCACTAAATCACAGTTCATACAGCAGATTCAATACAACTATTGATTAAGATGGAAGCAGTTATCTTCAGCAAAATGATCATTAAAACCACCAAATATCAGCCGCGCACAACACTGACATATGTTACCTGAAATAATATTCTTCGCAACTCGTGCGTAATTAATTTGGGCTCCATACATCAGCTAGAAAAGTTTCTTATAAGGATCGTGCTATGAGCACTGTTTTTTAAGAACCAATCTGATTCGAATCATTTTCATTCAAATGAGTTCGCGACCACCGGTGCACATTTATTTTTACCCATTTGTATTTATGTTCGGCATTTATGTCTGCAGAGTTGCGTAATTTAAATTTGCCGCTGAGACAATTGTTAAGATGTCAGCAGACAATTGATAGAGACTTTCTATTGTTAGACCAAATAAGTATTTTAACTGCTTATTAAACTTCACAGAAACTCTGCTTTCGTATTGTGCACTATTTAGACTTCATCAAGCAAACATTTGATTTGTTTCTAAGGAAAACAGAGACAAAAACGCGATACAAATCGCTATCATCAATGGCTGCGCTCCTTGCAGTGGAAAGAAACAATTAACACAGATAATGCTTACTGAGAGAGGACTTACAGTTACAAATAATTATTCACTCATGTTTATAATAATAATGAACTCTATTTTCAAGTAATAATTAACAAATAATTACAATTTCTTAACAGACCTCAGTTTGATATGCGTCTTGCATGCTGAACCTACAAAAGCCATTCAACAAAAGATAAAAAAAAAACAAAGGAAGACAAACGCAGATCATAAAAGGAATTTACAATTATCATTGTCTTTGTATGATACACATCAGTATGTCTAATTACATCATAGAATATTATATAACTAATTAATGTTTATCATCATATTCACTGTTTTTCCGTACCTCGAATACATAATGTTTATAACTGTTAGAGGCATAATTTCCTCTCATCGCACTGTAGCCAAAAATGTATCTCGTGGATGTTACAATGCCCCTTGGGCTGAGAAAAAAATTAGTTTATCTATTGTATATATTTTTTTTTCAGTCCACGTAATCCACGTAGATTTGCTACTCTCAAGATGCAAATGTTTAGTTTCAATGTTGTTTCAGACATGATAAAATTATAGTTGAATCAAGTACTTTAAATGACTTCAGTGACTGTATTATCTTGGAAATTGCTGCAGATACTTCCCGGATTAACTTATCCCCCCCCCCCCCCCCCCCCCCCCCCAATTTGAGTTCACTGGACTCGGAAAACTGGGAATAAAACTGTCCAAGGGGCTTCAAGAAAATACAGCCACCTACTTTTAACATGAATGGAAAAAAAAAATATGCTGGAAAATGCAAATTTATGACTCTGTTGTAAGCATATGAGATAATGAATGTTTTCTCATGGTGGTGTATCAAAAATTTCCAAAGTCACTCATTTATCGAATGTCATAACAATTTGCTACTGACGTCGTAAGACCGCCCCCGTGTCGAGCCGTTGGACCGCAGACAGGTAGTGGCTGGACCGCCCCTGGCAGAGTCGGTGGGGCGTCGGCTGCGGTCGGCTGCATCGTGGTTTGGATCTGCTGCTGGCTAGAAGTCGCGCTGCAGCAGGTCTTGTTTCTCCTTTCCCACCTCCCCCCAATATAGCACAACATATACAGGCACAATGTCTGCTTGTGCCTGTATATGTGTGGATGGATATGTGTGTGTGTGTGTGTGTGTGCGAGTGTATACCTGTCCTTTTTTCCCCCTAAGGTAAGTCTTTCCGCTCCCTGGATTGGAATGACTCCTTACCGTCTCCCTTAAAACCCAAATCCTTTCGTCTTTCCCTCTCCTTCCCTCTTTCCTGACGAGGCAACCGTTGGTTGCGAAAGCTAGAATTTTGTGTGTATGTTTGTGTGTCTATCGACCTGCCAGCGCTTTTGTTTGGTAAGTCTCATCACCTTTCTCTTTACATATAATGTTTATCATCATATTCACTGTTTTTCCATACGTCGAATACATAATGTTTATAACTGTTAGAGGCATAATTTCCTCTCGTCGCACTGTAGCCAAAAATTTATCTCGTGGATGTTACAGCGTCAACACCAACAGGTGGGAAGTACAGGCTGGCAGGAGACCAGAGTGGTGTAATGATACATCATCTGGAATGTCGCATGCATGAGGGCTTGTTAGACAGAATAAGGCAGAAAAAGTGTTGCAAAGCTATCACTGCTCTGGCCTCAGCAGCTAGAAACACATGTACCGTGCTGTCATTGCCTTGATAAGCCATATGAAAAAACATAACTCATAACCATACAGACACTGTAACAATCGTCTACCAAGATGTTGTGGCCAGTATGTGTATACTACTTTGACATGAAAGAAACAAGTTTTCTCACAGTACCAAGGAACTGTGTATCAAGATGTGTTAGATAATAACAATTTTTCAGTCTTGAACTATATCCTTCTTCTGCCACAAAATCAAAATTGATTGACTCAGTGGCAGTATATGAGCAGTTATCACTGATACGTTCTTGCACTCTGCTGTAAAAGTCATCTCTGAAACTTGATGCAAAAAAATTTGAGACTGGTACTGCAGTTTTGTGTACTTACCTAATATGTTCAATTTTTAGTAGTTGCCTACAGAATAGGGTCCGTTTGAGCCCACATACATCTCTGTTTGTGTCTTTCTTTGCTCAGAACATTCTGCCGATTGTTTTTTGTAAGACTGTTTGAGACCTCCACCTTTTATAGTTGCAACAGAGAAAAATAACATGTCTGTGATAAACTCCTGATGCACTGCCATTGAGTAAATTGATATTGATGAAACATGTCATAACATAAAGGCACAATTGGAGGTTGTAAAAAGATGTGTACTAGTATGTTGTAAGAAAAAGTTCTGTAGTAATGTAGAAAGTTTTGTTTCTTTTGTATTGTGGTACTTTGTTCTGTTACTGAGTGCACAACCAAATTCCTGTAGCATCAGAAATGTGATGGTTAGTAACTAAATGTACACTTTGATTTGTTTTGACAAGCTTAGGTTTTTGTCCATTTTGCAATGAAACTAAGATAGAACATGAATTGTAATCTTCACGTGTGAGAAAACGCGTATTCTTGCCAAAAATGTCAAAGTGTAAAGCTATTACTGCTTGAAAATAATTAATTTGTAAAATGGTAATACCTAGTACTCTAATTAGAATCTGAAGAATGGCTGCTAATGGGAAAGGTTAATTTTTGAAAGATCATAACATTTAGTGCATACAGTCCATGATTATTTCTAAACTGTGGATTTGCATTACCATAGATAGCTTCCAGCAGAAAAGATGATTCTGTGTCTGAATCAATTTCTTTGACAATATGTTTTGTGTATCAGCTGTTGCATTGTATTGTGTTTGTTCTTTCATTATTGTTATTTGAAGTACTTCATTTAATATTAGATTTGTTTTGTCATTCCAGGTTGCAGTTGGTATTTTGTCAGCCCTAGCCATAGTTTGGTCAGGTATAGAGACTTGGAGTTATTCTCGCAGATCAGGACGTGTGGGTATTGACCTCCTCTCCCTGGTGCAGCTTGCTCTTTTTTCCTGTGGGAATTTGGCAAATGTTTTTTTCTTAGTTGCTGCTTCTGCTAGCGTGTATACATTTGTATTTTACAAGGGACAGAGTGTTGTTCAAGTTCTGTTACCAGCTCCAGCTCATGAAGATCTTATTAAAAATTATATGATCAGTTCCCTTGTGCTGAAGGTATGTGAAATGTAATTATGTACACCATTAATAACAGTGTTAAAGCCATTGTTTGACATTTAGTATAACTCCAAAAAATGAAATAAAAAACCAACCTCCTTCAGTGTTAACAATGGTAGAAACACTGAGGCGAGAAACTGTTATTTCTGTGCCATTTAGGGGGACTATGGAAGAGAAGTCTCTTTGTGAGTGACTACGATTGCTTGATTTTTGGATGGGTTAAGTTTTGTGCTCACTATGAAAATGCATGCTGGATGGCTGTGCACAGGTTTCTTGCACTTGCACTTACACTAAGGTGAAAACAGTTATGGGTAGCAATATGCACATATACAGATGGTGGCAGTATCACACACACAAGGTATAGAAGGGCAGTGCACTGGTGGAGCTGTTGTTTATACTCAGGTGATTCACGTGTAAAGGATTCCGATGTTATTATGGCCGCACAGTGGGATTTAACAGACATTGTTTGTGGAATGGTAGTTGAAGCTAGGTGCACGCAACATTCCATTTTGGAAATCATTAGCGAATTCAATATTCCAAGATCTGCAGTGTCGAGAGCGTGCTGAGAACACCAAATTTCAGGCATTACCTCTCACCATGAATAGTGCAGTGGCCAACAGCTTTCACTTAATGACAGAGATCAGAGGTGTTTGCGTAGAGTTGTCAGTGGTAACAGAGAAGTAACCCTGCATGAAATAAATGTGGGACATATGTCAAATGTATCTGCTAGGACAGCACCAAAGTTTGGCGTTAATGGGCTGTGGCAGCAGATGACCAACGCAAATGCCTTTGTCAACAGCACGACATTGCGTGCAGTGCCTCTCCTGTGCTTCTGACCATATCAGTTGGACCCTAGATGACTGTAAAAACCATGAGCTGATCAGATGAGTTCCAATTTCAGTTGGTAAGAGCTGACGGCAGGGATCATGTGTGGCACATATACCACAAAGCCTGGACCTAAGTTACAACAAAGCACTGTGCAAGCTGTTAGTGGCTCCATAATGCTGTGGGTTGTGTTTACATGGAGTGGACTGGGTTCTCTGGTTCAACTGAATTTATCATTGATTGGAAATGTTATGTTTGGCTATTTGGAGACCATTTGCAGCCATGCATCCACTTCAGGTTCCCAAATAATGACATAATTTTTATAAATGATATTGCATCATTTCACCGGGCCACAGTTGTTTGCAATTGGTTCGAAGAACATTCTGGACTATTTGAGTGAACGATTTGGCCACCTATATCGCCCGACATGAGTCCAATTGAACATTTACTGGACATAATCGATACATCAGTTTGTGCACAAAATCCTGCACCAGCAACACTTTCACAGTCTCCAATAGCTATAAAGGCAGCGTAGCTCAATATTTCTGCAGGGGACTTCCAATGCCTTGTTGAGTCCATGCTGCATCGAGTTGATGCACTACTTTGGGCAAAAAGAGGTCCAACACATATTGCGTGGTATCCCATGACTTTTGTCACCTCAGTGTATAACTGCTGCAGTTATTAAGCATAGTGGAAATTGTGTCATGTCCCATAGAAATAACTATAAAAACACAATATATCTTCAGATCCAGAACTATACATTTCTTTCCATAAAGTTGTAAAAGAAGAGGAAGAACCAGGTAAGAAGTGCAATTTTAAGTGGGGAGGCTAATGGTCCATTTGGATTCATATCCAAGGAAAGATCCCTATGTGTGGCAGAGAAGAAATGTGTAATCAAGTCATATTAAAACGGAAATGGAGTTAACAACATAGGAAGACGTTTCTGAATGTCAGTTCACTGACAGCTTTTTATTAGGTAATGCTAAACGAGAGCAAAATAAATCAACTTAGAGAATCAGTAAATAAGAACTGAGAGTTGAGAGAGCTGAATTTATAAATAATCACAATTATGAACTTTTGTTTTATGATCATTAAGTCATGGTCTAATGCCTATTTATTTGTTTGATATTTATCCCTTACTGTATGATTCCACCTTCGCACCGCCACATACCTTTCTGTACCCTCACTACCCAACAACTGAGATTGATGCTCTTTGCAGTCACATTTAGCAGCTAGAGACAGCAGTGGTCACATGTGAGTGAGTTGGGCATGTGTAAACGTGTGTATGTGTTTTTCCCCATCTGAAGAAGGACTTTTTCTGATAGCTTATAACATTTAACTCATCTTGAATGTGAAAGTGTGCCACTCAAGAGCTCCTACATGTTGTTACATTCCGTCTTTGATGATGTTCCGTGCTTGCACCAGAAGATTGCAAGTTTTTCAGTGCTGTTCGCTAAATAATGAAAAACCCAATAACAATAAAATGTTGTCACACTTGTTCTTGTCATTTTTGCGAAGCCTGACTTTAATATTCCCGCTAGTGGATGAGATCGATAGCAGATTGAAGGCATTACAGTTAGCATTAATCAGGTGCCACTGGAGTTACGATCGCCGGGTCACTTGGGTGCAGCCATTAGCAGCGCAGAGGTACTTGAGTAGCCATGGGCCAGCTTTGAATAGTATGTTGCATCAACTCTTTAGAATCGTGCGTAGCTGCTATGTTGAAACCAATCTTGCTGTGAACTTGATATTCTGGTTATCATTATGTTTGCTTTTCTTCTGTTTTCCACTCATGACAAACTTGGCTTTGTTTAAAGTTTACCCATTCATATCCAGAGCGGATGTAAAAGTGGTGATGTGTTCTTACCCCATTGAGTTTATGGCAACGTGTTATGGACCCAAAGTTCTTGTTTCCAGCTACAAGAAAAACTGCAGCAGGAACAGCAGGCTGCACTTCTGCAGCTCTTGACTCAGCAGCAGCAATACTCCTGCAAGTTTGTGGTCACAGCTTTTGTATCCTGCCTGGAAGGCGGCACGTGGGTCTGCTCCTGAAAACTGAAGTGTAGGCCGAATGTAGGAAGCTAGGAGGAGCAGGTGAGGTAGAACTCTCGGTACTGCAGTGTGAATTAAAATCACCTTTACTTTAGCAAGAAGATAAATACATAACTTTGCACTGAGGCGAGCACGTATGCGTGAAGCCGTACATCAAGTTACAAAGTTACAATTAGTGGTTCGCCCACTATGAAATAGAAACAATGTTGCTAGGTTATCTGCTCGGCATCAACTGGGCTGAATCTGGAGCGGAGCTCGTAGATCTGCACAACACCGGCTAGAGGGTGCTATCGCTGGTTTCGGTGTCGTAGTGCCAACCTAAGAACTTGCACCTACGCCGTGGCATCGTAGCTATCGATACCAAATCCCTCCCCCCCTGAAATGACACACCGTCATTGAGTATGGCTTCCAATGGCGGATGGAGAGACCCAAGGGTGGCGCAGCTGAGGGGGCGGACAGTGGAACTGCCGGGGCACACTGGCCACCTGCGACCCCAAATTGCTCGCGAGGGGGCAAGGAAAATGTCCCATGGAAAACCTGCCCTGGCCGCGCACTGCCACAGGGTATGCTTGGATGAGGAGGCGGAGCAACGACCACCATGGGCAATGGCGGCGGCGGCGTGACGGCAGCCTCAGCGTCCATCGGTTATGGCACCACGGAGGAATATGGCGGCAGCGGCGGCGACGGCCAGAGGTGGCGGCGGAAAGAGTTGCCCGTCCGTTGCAGGTGACTGGACCCGCAGTGGTGACAATGGCAGGTGCGCCCGCGGCGGAGGCACGAGCGGCATAGGCGCCATCGGTGGAGTCATGGGCTAATGCGGTGGAAGCCACAAAGCCTCCAGTTCTGCCGGAAAACAACCAGTAGTAGAAAATTGAGGACAGCACAAATGGATCTGCTTACGGTGTCACTTGACAGTGTCGGAGGGACCAGAAATGACAAATAAGGTGCCGCCAAGCTGACAAAGAATGTGCCCCTGCTCCCAGCGCTGCCTGCCAGAGAAAATGTGATAGAACACCAAATCATGCGGTGCCAAGCCAGAACGAGGCGAATCAGGGGGAGCGCTCGGCGGGGGTGCAATAGCTGCAGGAGCCACCGATGGGCACAGCCATGTAGCAATTCCGCTGGGGAATGGGTGCCACATGGCTGGGAGCGATATGAAGCAAGGAAAGTCCAGAATGCCCACTCGTGAGAGTGTGTGGCGCACAACTTGCCCATCTGCGACATACGCACAAAGCATTCTGCTTCGCCGTTCGACTGGGGGTGGAATGTGGCTGTGGTCAGATGATGAATGCCATTAGCAGCTCGGTACGCTTCAAACTCCGAGTACATGAATTGGGGGCCATTGTCAGAGACAATAACTTCAGGAAGGCCCTCAATGCAAAAAATATATGTCAAAGCCTGAATAGTACTGGCAGATGTAGTAGAAGACATAGGTACAACAAAAGGAAAGTTGCTGTAAGCATCAATAACTATCAACCAGCGGGTGTCCCAGAAAGGACCCACAAAATCAATATGAATGGGCTGCCGAGGTGCAGTAGGAGTCAGGCACGCAAAGAAGCACTGGCGGGGAGCAGATTGATGCTCCGCGCGAGAGTGCCAGTTAGCAAGTAAATTCTCAATATGTTTATCAATGCCGACCCAAGTGCAATGACCATGTGCTAATTGCTTCATCCGCACAATACTCCAATGACCAGTGTGCAGCAGTCGGAGGATTTCTGACTGCAACGAACGAGGTTCCAACACACAAGACTGATCATTGTCAGTTCGTAACAAGATAACACCATGGTGTGCAGGCAAGTTGCGACGTTGCATGAAGTAACACCGTACAAGAGGATCTCAAATCTGCATAGCATATGGAGGCCATTGAGTACGAATATAGTGCAAAAGAATCTGCAAAGAAGCATTGGCGGCTGTCGCAGCAGCAATGCAATGGAAATCCACTGGAAAACCATCAGCTAATTCCTTATCTTGCAAATCAATAAACATGCAGGACAGTTCGGAAAAATCAAACACTAAAAACTTCATCAGGACCGATAGGCAGACGAGACAAAGCATCAGCATTGCCATGCTGGGCTGTAGGCCGAAGCAAGATTTCGTAATTGTTGTTAGAGAAAAACAAAGACCATCGTTGCAACTTTTGTGCAGTACGGGCCGGAACTGACTTTGGCGGGTGAAGCGACGACGTCAAAGGCTTATGGTCGGTGACCAAATAGAACTTGTGACTGTACAAAAAGTCATGAAACTTAGTCACTCCATAGACAATAGCTAAAGCTTCTGTCTCGATTTGAGAATAGTTTTGCTGGGCAGAACTGAGCAACTTAGACGCAAAAGCGATCAGGCGATCGACAGAATTAATGCAGTGCAAGAGAACTGCTCCAATGCTGTGAGAAGATGCATCAACAGCCAAAACAACTGGTTTGGAGGGATCGAAAGGAATCAAACAGCAATCACTCAACAAAGTAGATTTGAGCTTGTGGAAAGCAGTGTCATATTCCGAAGACCAAACAAAAGGGACGTTCTTACTCCAAAGGCGATTAAAAAGGCACTGCAATCTGTGCTGCATTTGGTATAAAACGAATATAATATGTAATTTTGACCAACACAGACTGAAGTTCTTTCAAGTTCCTGGGTGCTGGCAAATATGTAATCACACTGAGATGTGACGGCGAGGGGTGGATACACTGAATCTCAGTGTGAAAAAATTTGCACTTGTCTCTGCTACACTTTAGTACTGCCTGCAAAAGTACAGTAAATAAGGCACGCAAATTCTGCAAATGTTTGTCAGGGGTGCGACCTGATACGACTATATTATCCAGATAGTTGGAACAACCAGGGACAGTGGCACACAACTGCTGCAAGTAAGATTTAAAAATAGCAGGAGCCAAAGCCCAACTGAACGGAAGGTGGCAAAACTTGAACAATCCAAGGTCGGTGTTGATCACAAAATAGCACTGCGACTGTTCATCGAGCGGAATCTGAAAGTACTTGTCCCGCAAGTCAATCGTGGAAACGAATTTTCACGCACCGACTTATCAAAAATGTCTTCAGAATGTGGTAAGGGAAAGGTAGCTACCACTGTCTGGGGATTTACTGTAGACTTAAAGTCAGCACAAATACAGAGACGACCATTTGGTTTCTTCACACACACTATAGGCAAAGCCCATGGCGAAGCAGAAACAGGTTTAATGACACCACTGTCTTGCAAATATGTAAGTTCAGCAGCTGTGGCGTCACGCAGTGTGTGCACTACCGGGCGTGTGCACCAGAAAATAGGCATGGCATTTGTCTTTAACTACAATATGGACTGCAAAGTCTGTGGCACAACCAAGGCCATCAGAAAAGAGTTCAGCAAAATCATGGCACAGTGTGGCAATGCTATCTGCATGGTCACTAGCGTTGATGTCCTGATGTCCTGAATTGTGAGGCCAAAAATTTCAAATGTGTCCATGCCAAAAATGTTCATAGAATCACTAGAGCAGAGCACATGGAAACACACTGTATGGGTCATTGCACCATACGTGGCTAGTAAACTACACACGCTGAGCACTGAGATTTCCTGTCCAGTAAATGCAGTCAGCGTGGAATGTAAACGACGAAGTGGGGGCGAACCAAGCAAGTTCTGTAAAGAAACTGACACACCAGTGTCCAGCTGCATGTGAACAGAACATCCACAAATGTACAAAGTCACAAAAATTTTCCTCGCATCGTGCTGAATGCTAGAGGAAGTGTCTGGCAGAACTTGATTCACACGACACGCTGTAGAAGCATGTGAAGCAGAAGGCTTTGAATAAATGGCATTAACGTCCATAGGCTGATGTGAATCATGATCATGGCAGTTTCTGTTGCGGTGACGCCCACACGAGTCACGCGAATGGGAGACAGGTTGTGAATTAGAGTTTCTCTTACTGCACACAGCCTGCGCATGTCCTTTTTTGTTACAGAAATAACACTGTGCTTGACAGGATGGGCAACTGTTCCTCGGGTGGGCACGAAAACAGTTTGGACATTATTTCAGTTTCTTAGTGGGTGCCTGGTTTGAAACTTATTTACTTGCGTGTGAGTGGCATGGCGGCGCGTGCCATGCTGGGGCCGGGCGGGAGGGCACTTGTGCCATGCTAACAGTACACACACCTGGGGGCACGTTGAACGCGGAAGTAGCCATGTCTAATGTTTCTTGTCTGTCCAGCAAGTCCACTACTTCCTACAAAGAGGGTTTTTAAATTTTAGGATTTGCTCGCAGATGCGGTGATCCACCACATCCTGTGCGATAGCATCTCCAATCATTATATCCGCATATGAGTGTCCACACGAGCAATTAAAGTCACAATCAGAAGTTAGTCCCTGAAGGTCCGCTAACCAAGATTTATTCGACTGAGTAGGGCCATGCCGGAGACGAAAGAATTTGTAGTGTGCAGCTACCACATTTACACTGTCACGGAAGTGGGAGTTCAAAGCATCAATCACTTCGTCATAAGATTTAGTTTCTGGGTGGGTGGTGGGAAACAACTTGATGAGCACATGGTATAACACAACAACCGCGTTGGCGATGAAAAAGGCAAGCCACTCTGTACCTGGTATGTTGTATGCTGCGAAATGTTCCTTGAGCTGGGCGATGTATTCTGGCCAGCTTTCATCAGGGTTGAAGGCACAAAATGGCGGTGCTGTCGGCGACGGCGTCGTTACAGGTGGTGGGGTCAGAGGTGCCATAGTAGCTGCAGTTTGTATTGTGACCAGTCCATTTATGGCAGCAAGCAGCTGCGTCATTTGCTGAGCCTGAAAACGTACAAGATCGGACGGCGAAGCCTGTTCCTGTGGCGAAGCCACGGTTTACGCAAATGAAAGTCTTATAGCGAAAGGTGGGAGCACTTAGATACAGTCACTCAGTCACATGAGAATGTCACAAAAGGCTAAAGCAGTACTGTGCAAAAAATATAGGTAAGAGGAGAAAAAATGATCCTCGTCGCCATCTTTCGTATCCCACGTGGAAGGCGGCACGTGTGTCTGCTCCTGAAAACTGAAGGGTAGGCTGAATGTAGGAAGCTAGGAGGAGCAGGTGAGGTAGAACTCTTGGTACTGCAGTGTGAATTAAAATCACCTTTACTTTAGCAAGAAGTTGAATACATAACTTTGCACTGAGGTGAGCACGTAGGTGCGAAGCCGTACATCCAGTTACAAAGTTACAAGTAGTGGTTTGCCCACTATGAAATAGAAACAATGTTGCCAGATTGTCTGCTTGGCATCAACTGGGCTGAATCTGGAGCGGAGCTCATAGATCTGCACAGCGCCGGCTAGGGGGTGCTGGTGTCGGTATCGGTATTGTAGTGCTAACTTAAGAACTTGCACCTAGGCCGTGGCATCGTAGCTATCGATACCACAGCAGCTATACTCCCTCAATCACAGCCTTCAGTAAGTCTCTGGAAAGCTCACAAGTCTGTTCCACCATTTTGGACTGAATGTTTTTTCTTTTAGCAGTTGTTTATATGAAATGGTGCAGAAATTGCAGTCAGTCTCGAACCCTAGTGAATTGTCTTTCAGTGATCTATATGCTTTGTTAACTAAGTACTCTGGTCAGCAGACATACCTTTTTGGAGGTAGGCTCCAATTTACTCAGTGTCATAAACAACATAGACAGTTGCATGCAGCATGGGCTGCTGACTTTGAAGATCTGACACCCAAATGCAGCTTCATGTGCCAGAACTATAAAGTTTCATATATGGAATCATTGATTTAATATGTGGCTCTCTGTTTTGCACCTGAAAGGGGGGTCACAACTAAAGCTGTGGCCAAATCCAATTCTAGCCTTGGTGAAGGGCTTAAAATTATTAAATACTCTGTGGTTGCTTCAGAAGCTCAGCATTTTTTTACAAATGAAATTCCCATTTCCGAAGTTGTTAGTCACCATCACAAGGAGTGGTCAACTGATGATTCCGACTCATCATCCTCTAATTCTGCCTTTAAGCCTCCCCTGGATCACAGATGTCTGAAGTGCTGGAGTCTTGTGAGGGGTGTAAGAATGTCAATCATTCTGTTCTCAGCACTGGATGACCTTTTTTTAATGTTAATCGGGCAAGTCAAAAACATCCCCCTTCCTCAGTGTTTTGACAAATGACCTGCATGTTGAAAAAACTCTAGTTCTGTCCTGACTGTGGCAGCAGGCATACCAGAAGCAGATGCCCTCATCCTGCAGCAGACTGCTGGGCCTGTGGCAAGTATAGTCATGTCACTGTTGTGTGTGAACAAGCGACACGCTAGCCCCGTATTCATCCTGAACATGACAATACTGAGGTCCACACAGTCATAGGCTGCAGAGTAGGCAATTTCCATGCCACTGCGAAAGGCTACTTTGGAGGTGACATTGTTTGAGCTGTCTATGGAGTACCGGCTGGAAACTGGCACTGTCTTTAATCCGCAAGTACGTGTCTGAGCCGATCAGTTTGCCTCTGCTGTGATGGGGGCTGGCGTCGGATGCTGTCTTACTGCCACAGGTACATTTCTCTCCTTGGAGAATTGTTGCTGGTAGATAAGTACAAAAACAATGAACACATACTAACTTTCTTAGTTGCGTGCTTTCCCATGGCTACTAACATTTGCATCTTGGATGCTTTTATCAGTTTGAGTTTCAAAGTAGGGCATCAATTCAATTTAGTGTCAGACACAGTCGCTTTTTCTGATCTTGATGCCATATGCACTATGTGTAAGGAATTCAGGTGTGCATGTAACTACACAGCTCAAATTTCTCTGAAGCTTTCTGCAGTGCCTGGATTTTTCCAAGTTCGCCTGCTTCCATCTGCAGTTCATAAGGCTGCTCAGGTGGTGCCAAGTCATTATTTCCCTGATTTCCACCATTCAATGTCTGATGCCCATGGTGGTCATTAAATGATCAGCTGAGTCTTTATGTGTTTGCAGTGATTTTAAAGCCTATGTTAATTCCCAGTGTCACACCAGTCTATATCCATCGCTTTTCTCAGATGAGTTCCTGACCACACAAGGTGGGGGCCACTGTTATTCGAAGACAGATTTAAAGGATGGTTACTTCCAATCTCTTGTAAATCTCTGTTCACTAGTCTGGTTATTCTTATGTTGGCTTCTCAATGTGTATATTCTTTAATTTTCTTGTTAACAGTACCAGCTTGTTCACAGGAATTAGCAGAAGGCCAGTCTAGATTTAGATCGCACCACCTTGACACTCATGCAGAAAGGTGCGTAGTATTCTGCTGAATCCATTTTCAATAAGCTGCCACAAAAATTCAAAACTCTTAGCAGTAATGTGTGTGCTTGCAAGTCCAGATTGAAGAGTTTCCTCATGGGTCACTACTCCTATTCTGTCGAGGAGTTCCTTGAAAAGTTAACAATCTCTGTGTTCCATTGTTGACTGTGTTTTTAAAACTTATAGCTTCTCATCTTTTTAGAATTTGTAAACATTTTATTTTATCTATTATTACTTTTCTGTTCTAATTTCATGTACTGATGTAGGGGGGGGGGGGGGGGGGGGGGAAAGAAGAAGAAAAAAGAAGAAAACCTCCTGCTTGATGACACCTCACATCAGGCACTAGCTTTAAATATTTGCCACTAGACTTACACAGGTAGAATCACTTGTCATTTCGGGTTGTAAGTGCACCTGCCATTTTCGAAAAGTATTCATAACAACTGATTCAAGTTATTCTGTGCTGTGTTAATTCTTTGGATGATATTATCAAGGATCTACACATTCAAAGCATCACAAGAATCTTTTATATCTTTTTAAATGGCTCCAGAAAATGGTTTATGCTGTCAACTGTAAAAGTAGAGTTTTCTTTGCCCTCTAAATCACATACCTGGGGCACATTCTTAGTCACAAAGATATCACACCCATGTGCGACCATGTCGACATTACATAAACGTGCTGGCCTTTAGTAACATTGAACATTTGCAATCATTTATAGGTAAAATTACATTCTGTGCTAAGTTAATTCCACAAGTGGCACTGATCGAACACACTCTCAGTCAGCTAAGGGTGTCAGGGCATCAGATTTGTGTGGTCAGACACCTGTCAACAGGCTTTTCAGCACGTTAAGAACAATCTCGAGGAGGCACCATATCTTATGCCGTAGACATCAGGACTGCCATAGGTTCTGGCAACAGAAATGTTCCAGTAGAGCACTGTAGTGATTTTGTCCCACAAATTATCAGGTGGTTCTCAGTGCCCAAGTACCTTCAGCTCTAAAACATTAAATTCTTCACAGTTCATCTGTTCCCAGATTGAGGTGGAGTCTTTGGTGATTATTTATGGGATCAAGAAATTTTGTGTGTGTTTGTATGGCAGCAAATTCCACCTGTTGGCTGATCACAAATCCTTGATTTCTTTGTTCGGGCACTTTTCTAAGGTCCTGGACAAGATGGCACAGCATCTGCAATGATGGTCATCGTTCTTAAGTGGGTACCAGTATGAAATACAGTTTCACCCCACTGCCCAACACACCAGCACAGATGCCCTGTTCTGCCTCCCTCGTGGCCCTAATACAGAATTTGATTGTCAGGAAACTGTTTTGTCCTGGATCGTAACCTACAAACAACCCTGGAAGAAATAACACTGACGGTGCATGAGGTATCCTTGACATTGTCCTCTGACCGAGTACTGAGAAAGATTTTGTTGATGGTTCAGCAAGGGTGGCCACAGTGTATTTCCCACCAGGCTGACCCAGCAATTTGCAATTAATTTGCACTTTGCTATCAGGTTGATGCTATGCAGGGTGTCTTAATATTGGCCATGGAGGACTCTGACAGCTCAGGTCCCACATCCTCCCACTCCTTCACTTGTGACACCGAGGGATGATGCACATGAAGACTTTGGCCAAGTGGTGCATCTACTGGCCTGGCATTGATACCAGCATTGAATGCACATGCGCTCCTACCTTGCCTGCTCCTTCCATTATGCATCCCCAGCACATTTTTCACCATCACACCATCCTGACCACCCTTAAGAGAGGGTCCACACTATTTTTCTGGACCATTTCTGGGAGCTATGTGGCTGCTGGTGATGGATGTCCTCTTTGACATCCTGTATGTGGTACGCATGCCATCTGTTACCATCCCACTATTATCTGTTCCCTGGAGAGGATTTTCATAATTGAGGGGGCACCTTGCACCCTAGTATCAGATAAACGGCCCCAGTTTATATTAACTCAGTTCCTGGCCTTGTGCTGCTGTAATAGCATTGACTGCCCATTTTCACCCTGCATCCAACATGAAGGCTCAGTGGTCATCTGCACTTTCAAAACCCCGGTGTGAAAGGCCTTGCTGACACATCATCCAAGGATGTGTCACACCAACCATCCTTACCTCCACCTCTGAGCTCTAGACTAGGCATCAAGGTTGCTACCAGTTGGTTCTCTCACCCTGTCTCCTTGCCTCCTGTACCTAGGTACAACATTTGGCCCTACTCACCAGTGTGTGGGATCATGGTTTGGGAATCCATGAAGATGGAACTGCCCCCACTGTCTCAACCTTTCCTCACCTGGTAGGACTGGAGTAGTCTACTGCCACAGGTGCGCTGCTGTCTTCAACAACCCTGCAGTCCTTAACTGGGCCTCCTGACTTGGTTGGGCTCGAGCCTATGGGTCTTGATTTGCTGTACGGGAATGCTGCCCCTCCACATGTCCATTCCTGCCAGTACCAGCATATACAGGGAAATTTTTGACCCTATGTGCCAGTTTCAGGGGATAGGGACTTACTATTCCCAACTGTGGCTGAGATTGTTAGTGGGTTAGAAGCATTACATTTATCATTAGTCAGGTGCCACTAGAGTTGTGATCACAGGGCCTCATGGGCTCAGCCAATAGCTGTGCGAGGCTAGGTGAGCGGCTGCGGCCGCTCTTGAATAGTACACTGCTTGAGCTCTTCCAGATCCCAACTAGCAGCAATTTGGAAACCAACTGACTGTGGCACTTGGATATTCTGGTTAGGATTATTGGCAATTCGTCTGTGTTCTGCTCATTATGAACTCAGCATTGTTTACGGTTTGTGTGTTCGTATCTAGAACTGACATAAAACAAAATGCCTGTAAATACGAAAGTCAGTTGCTGCTTGTTACAGTATTAACTTTCTGAAGTTCTTTTTGTATAACTCTTGTGAGAGGCAGAAGTATGTTGTTTTCTTTTTGCCTGTTACATTTTCTTTTATATTGCTGTTACAGCTTTTGTGCTTGAGTGTTGCATGAGAGTATAACTGTAACAGTGCAAGATAACAGATATACTATGACATGTTACAGGTGTAACTGGTATGAAAATTGATCCAAAGAGTCTCCATTATCAGCAGAAACCAATGTAAGGGAAAAGATAATGAAACATAGTTACTGTGAATAAATTTGTAAAATAACTCGAAAAGCTGTTGCTGTTTTTTTTCCCAATAGATGCAATGTTTGTCACAATTATAAGTGTCTTTGTACTTAATTATCAAGCAAGGTTGCTAGTACTCATGGCTAAGAAAGCATCTCCATACATTATATTCAACTGTTTTGAGAACGATGTAAGATGGAGAATAAAACTTCGGTACAAAGCATTTAATATGCAATCTACAAGTTAATCTGCAAACTATAGAATTTAACAGTTTATGGCCCCAAACACTGTAAGAGTAACAAGTGCAATTAGTGATGAAGTGTGTTGGAAGATAATGAGAAAGGAAACAGACAATGAAACATGAGATACCTTAAAGCAACAATTTGATGCCACATCCAAGGGTCAGTTGCTTAAAATTTGTACAGAATTTTTCTGCTTTAGTTGGATACCAAAAATTGGATTTGTGATAGAAAACCAAGAAAAAATCCAAACAGAAGTAATTACTTTAGTAGTAAAGGAGACCACTCACCAAAAAGCAGAGCACTGAGTCATTGATAGGCACACATGAAAAGAAAGAAAGCTTCCTAGCTTTTTGAGTAATCCTTTTTCAAGCTAGAGTACAAATA
The DNA here is from genome assembly GCF_023864275.1 of Schistocerca cancellata. Classification (NCBI taxonomy): domain Eukaryota; kingdom Metazoa; phylum Arthropoda; class Insecta; order Orthoptera; family Acrididae; genus Schistocerca; species Schistocerca cancellata. The sequence continues at coordinate 243,565,425 of NC_064631.1, forward strand.
CAGACAGAAAACATACAAACATGCATACATGAGCATGCGTACACTTGCCTGTGCCCTTGCATGCTGATAATTGGACATACAATGCTAGTGTTGCATTTTGGCAAGTGGACTAAAGTGGTGTTGGGAGTTGTGTCAGATGGGGTGGATAGAGAGGGATTGAGAGACAGGAGGCAATGGGAGGTGCTGGAGGTGGTCTGGCTAGTGGCTTAGAGGTAGGTAGCTGATTTTCTGGCTAGGAATGAGGGAGGGAGGGGTGGCAGCTATGTGGACTATGCATGTGATGCACAGTTGCTGAAGCTAGCAGGGAGTGGTGCATGTTAAAAGTGAGGTGGGGACGTGAATTGGGAGGTGGATTCTGGATGGATGAAGGGTAAACTGTTGGGTGTGGATGTGGAACAGTGGATTACTGGAGATGAGGCCAGAACTATTATGAAAGTGAAGGATGTGTTGCAAGGATAACTCCCATTAGCGTAATTCAGCGAAGCTGCTGGTGGAGGGAAGAATGCAGATGGCCTGGACCGTGAAGAAGCCATTGAAATTTAACATGTTATGCTCAACTGCATGTTGGGCCACTGGGTGGTCAACTTTGTTCATGGCAGCAGCTTGGCAGTGGCCATTCACCCTGGTGGCCAACTGGTTGGTAGTCATATTGACATAAAAAACTGTGCAACAGAGTTGGTATATGACATGGCTACTTTTCACAGGTGACCTGACCTCTGATGAGGTATGATAAGCCTGTGAACAGGACTGGAGTAGGAAGTGCTAGGTGAGTGAATGGCCATGTCTTGCAGCTTGGTCTTCCACAGGGATATAATCCCTGTGACTAGGGATTGGGAATGGGAGTGGCATAGGAATGGACTAGGATGTTGTGGATGTTGGGTTGGGAATGAACACGCCTGTAAGAGGGATGAGAAGAATCTTTGGTAGGGTGTCCCACATTTCAGGACATGTTGATAAATAATCAAATATCAGATGAAGAGTAAGGTTCAGTTGTTCCAGTCTAGAGTGATATTGGGTGACAAAGAGGCATTTCTCTGTAGCTGTTTCTTGAGGGTGGTGGAAGGCTTGGGGGATATGTGAGGATATGGCAAAGGGAATCTGTTTGTGGACCAGGTTTGTGGGGTTATGCCTATCTGTGAAAGCCTCTGTAAGGCTTTCAGCATACTGGGCAAGGGAATTCTTGTCATTGCAGATATGTCTTCCATGGGTGGCCAGGCTGTATGAAATGTATTTTTTGACCTGAAAGAGATGGCAGCTGCAAAACATGAAACTGAGCATTTGGGGTGGAGGGGATGGCAGATGCACAACATGCAGCTGAGCAAACATGCTCAATTTCAGTGGCTGTTTTACAACACATTCCATACAGATTCTTCTCTCCACCACCAGCTCCTCTGATATATGTAGAAGGGTATTATCCTTGCAACACATCCTTTGCTTCTGTAACTGTCCAGGCCTCAATAACAGTTAACTCGCTGTCCCACACCCTACACCCAACAATTTCCCTTTTCTCTGCCCTGTACCCCACCCCCCTCCCATTTCACATCTCCATGTCACCTTCAGTGTGCACACTCCCCTCCGGCTTAGACAACCCATGCATTACATGCCTAGCCCATGTACTTGCGACCCTTCCCTCCTACATTCTTAGCTGGAAAACCAACTGCATCCCATTGATCCCCTAGCCCCTTACTCACAACCCTATCCCTGCCTCCCACCTCTCTCCCCCTCTGCCTGTTCCACCTGACACAACACCTACACGATCCTAGTGCCCGTGCCGAAATGCAGCACTAGCATTGTACAACCAGCCAGTGCCGTGTACAGGCACAGGTGTGTGTGTGTGTGTGTGTGTGTGTGTGTGTGTGTGTGTGTGTGTGTTTGTGTGTGTGAGAGAGAGAGAGAGAGAGAGAGAGAGAGAGAGAGAGAGAGAGAGAGTAAGTGATTGAGTGAGTGTACATGTACTCTAGCTCAAAAAAGGGCTATTCCAAAAGCTAGCAAGTCTTCATTCTTTTTCTGAGTGGCTATCAACGATTCAGTGGTTGTGCTTTTTGGTGAATGGTCTCCGTTACTCCTAAATTATTTACATTCTACCAGAATTTTTCCTACATCATCAAACAGAAGTAATGATAGTCTGAAGCTGCTATTACTGTGCTGATGTTTGTCTGTGAAGAGACCTGTCGAGGTGAAGCAGATACAGCAACATGGTAAGTTGATAATAGAGCTACAAGACATGTAACCAAATGTTCAGATTATTCTACAGACTTTCTAAAATTTTACGGTGTTGTAAAGTATAACATTCTTAGGGGTTGTTTTACTCATCGTATCTGGCAATCTGTCGCAGCGTAAGTCCTGAATTAGTAACTGAAAAAAATCTATACAGTTATTTTTTTAAATAATTAATCCTGCTTTTTGTTTCCACTGAACATTTATTATAATCTCAAATTAATTAAAAGCATCTTGACAAATCTGAAATAAGTTGTAATATACTTACAATAATGAAATAAATCATGAACAATGAGCTACATGCTTTCTGTCTAAAATCCAAAACCAGACTGACTCTCTATGCCAACATGGCAGTCACTATTTATAATTTCTTAACAATCCCAAACAATCCTTGGCATTGTTTAAAATTATTATTTCATTAGTTAACAATTAAAACTCTCATCTTAAATGTCACATTTTGAAGATTACCTAGATTCTTATATATTAAACACATGAGTAAATTCTAGTCTATATACTATTTATATAGTGTATAAACACTTAAGTGTTAAATGTTAACAATACACTTGTTATATTTACTAATTACAGAAGATTCATATCATAAAAAATGTTCCTACCAATTAACAGACATCTACACATTAGTGTAATTAAGATTCCATAATTATTTCCTTCATAACTTTTCCACAAGTACATATTTCCATACACCTCTATGTCAGAAACTACTGTTTATGGTTAAAATTTATACGTTTTTATTAGTTTTAATTGGACTGTTACGTTTCAAAAGGCACCACCAAAAGAAGTGTTAATTACAGTGAGAAACGTAAATACTTAGTTATTATCTTTAATTGGAGGACAAAATGTTGGCTGCAAATTGGAGATACAACAGTGTTGCATGTAACCTGGGAGCCCTCGGGAACATTGTACAAGACAGACATTCAACCCACTTTGTTCAATTTGAAGTAAACACCATTGAAGAGACTTCATTATGCAGCTGTAACATGAAAGATAGGGACATCAGAATAAGTACCACATCAAAGAAATGTTAGAAAGAAATTGGGCACAAGTGTTCACTTGAAAAAGAAATTATGTGAGAAATGCACCTGTGATAAAGCAGTTTGTTTACCATTTGCTCAGGGAAAGCAGAGAGTGACCTAGATGAACTGATGTCAGCAAATGTCTGTGGACCTTTTAATGGATCTTCTCAAAAACGAATTATGAGGGGGCGTTTGAAAAGTCCGTGCAAAGTCCGAGAGATGGCACCATGGAGGTCATGTTTAGTTAGTAGCATCTTTAGAAAGAACACACACCAAGTTTCAGCCATATTGGTGTGTTTCTTTGTGTTTGGCGTTCGTGTGAATCAAGGAAGTCGAGTTTTTGTTAAACCATGGACTAAAAAGAATTTCATGTGGTGATTAAACATTACTTTATGAAAGGAAAAACGCCTGAGGAGACTAAAGAGAAGCTTGATAAATGTTACGGTGACTCTGCACCTTCAATTACAACAGTTTATAAGTGGTTTCAAAATTTGCAGAGTGGCCATATGTGCACAAGTGATACTGAACATTCTGGGCACCCTGTGGAGGTTACGACTCCAGAAATCATTGATAAAATCCATCATATGGTGATGGATGACAGAAGAGTTAAGGTGTGTGAGATTGCTAGTGCTGTGGGCATCTCGACCGAACGGATACATAATATGGTTATAATAGAAGGAAACATTCCACGAAGGAAAAATATATCTAAAAACAAAGATGATGTGACTTACCAAATGAAAGTGCTGGCAGGTCGACAAACACACAAACGAACACAAACATACACACAAAATTCAAGCTTTCGCAGCAAACTGTTGCCTCATCAGGAAAGAGGGAAGGAGAGGGAAAGACGAAAGGATGTGGGTTTTAAGGGAGAGGGTAAGGAGTCATTCCAGTCCCGGGAGCGGAAAGACTTACCTTAGGGGGAAAAAAGGACGGGTACACACTCGCACACACATATCCACACATCCACATATCCACACATATCCAAAGCTTGAATTTTGTGTGTATGTTTGTGTTCGTTTGTGTGTCTGTCGACCTGCCAGCGGATACATAATATTTTGCATAAAAATTTGGACATGAGAAAGCTATCCACAAGATAGGTTCCGCTCAAGCTTAACCAAAAATGCAATCGTGTGAAGCATTGCAAGGATGATTTGCAGCTGGCAGGAAGAATCTGCAGGATGGATATGTGTGTGTGTGTGTGTGTGAGTGTGTACCCGTCCTTTTTTCCCCCTAAGGTAAGTCTTTCCGCTCCCGGGACTGGAATGACTCCTTACCCTCTCCCTTAAAACCCACATCCTTTCGTCTTTCCCTCTCCTTCCCTCTTTCCTGATGAGGCAACAGTTTGTTGCGAAAGCTTGAATTTTGTGTGTATGTTTGTGTTCGTTTGTGTGTCTGTCAACCTGCCAGCGGATACATAATATTTTGCATAAAAATTTGGACATGAGAAAGCTATCCACAAGATGGGTTCCGCTCAAGCTTAACCAAAAATGCAATCGTGTGAAGCATTGCAAGGATGATTTGCAGCTGGCAGGAAGAATCTGCAGGAATTTAAATGTTGTTTTGTCACTGTGGATCAAACATGGATACATTGCTATACTGCTGAGACCAAACAACAATCTAAAGAATGGGTTGCTAAGGGAGAGTCTGCACCAAAAAAGGCAAAGACCATTCCTTAGGCTGGAAAGGTTAAGGTGACTGTCTTCTGGGATTCGCAAGGGATAATCCTCATCGACTACCTGGAAAAGGGTAAAACTATTACAGGTGCATATTATTCATCGTTATGGTGGAGAGAGGTGGATGCAAAGACCTAGGGAAGAATTGTACCGGAACATGAGAACAATATCCGGGGAAATCAGACTCAAAAGGGCAAGGTTTGCTGGGCATGTAGTTAGGATGAGTATGGACAGAATGATGAAGAGAGTGTGCGAAACAACAGGGAGGACAAGGGGAAAGACAGGAACCAAGTGGATTGTTGAACTTCAGAAGGACTGGTTGGAATTGGGGATCAAGGTCGAAGGAAAGGAAAATTGGAGGAACAAATATACACCGACAAATATGCTGGAGATCAATGACAGAGAAGAATACAGGAAAAGATTAGAATGTCACCAGTGGAGCCACCAGGAGAAACAGAAACTGAAGATCTCGGAAGAAGAGCGGGAGAGGAGAAGAGAGAGAATGAAGAGGTTCTGGGAGAAGAAGAGGAAAATGCAGTCCACGAAGGGGCTAGCCGTGGTCCTACAGAGGCCGTAACGCAAGAAGAAGAAGAAGAAGAAGAAGAAGAAGAAGAAGAAGTATTCATCGTTATTGGACCATTCGAAAACCGAGCTGCAAGAAAAATGCTGGCGGTTTGACCGCAAAAAAAGTCCTTTTCCATCACGACAATGCACCAGCACACACCTCAGCAGTTGTAGTTGCAAAATTTTTGGAAGTAGGATTCCAGCTCGTTTCACATCCCCCCTATTCTCCAGACTTGGCTAACCTCGGACTACTATTTGTTCCCCAATTTGAAGAAATGGCTGACGGGACAAAGATTTTATTCAAACAAGGATGTGAGTGCAGCAACTAATAGCTATTTTGCAGACTTGAATAATTCCTATTATTCGGGAGGGATCAACAAATTAGAACAGCGTTGGATGAAGGGTATAAGTCTAAAAGGAGACTATGTCGAAAAATAAAAAAAGATTTACCCCAAATATGTAAGAATTATTTAGTTTTGCATGGACGTTTCAAGCGCCTCTCGTATATGGTTGTATTCAAGGACAGCTAGACAAAATTTTGGGATTAATGTTTTGTAAGGAAAAATCTGAAGATAAGAATGTGTTGAAATAGTTTCTTCAGCATTCTTCAGCAATCAAAGAGCTAATAAGAGTGGAAAAATTGGTGGTAAGGAAGTTAAGGACATACGCATGTAGCAGATATTACTCAGAGGCTAACAACACCCTACACAATGCAACAGAATGTTGGAAGTGAATGTAAAATGTAAACTGCAGTTGAAATGGCAAGAACTTTCAGGTACTCAAGTAAAGAAACCATGTGTCCAGAATTGGTTGGAGCATCAGTTTACATTCTAAATCAAACTGAAAAATTGTCTGCTGAAGGAATTAGTCCTTTTGAATTCTGGTTGGCTGTAAAGCTAAGAATAAAAACATTTATGTATCATAGGTTCTACATGCTGTGCCCACATCTCAGTTCAAAGGACACAGAAAATGGGTAAAAAAACTGTCATGGCATATCTCATGGGATATGATGAAGATGACCATTACGGAGTTTGGCTGAAGGGATAAAACAAAATAACTCTCAGGGCAGATGTAATCTTCCATGAAGGCTTGGAAATTGTGAAGAACAAGTGAAATTGTCATTACAGGATGTTGAACAAAGTAATCGGGGAAAATATGCAACTCGGGAAGTTAAAGGTGAGACAGTCTTGGACAAAGAAGAGATAATTACTTGAAGATTGAATAGGACTATGCTCATTACAGAGAAGAGGAATATTTATCCCACCTTACCAGCAACTGCAAAATTGTTCAAAATTAATGAAATCTTCGTGGGTAAATGATTTTGTAATGTTCACTGGGAAGATCAGTTTGGATTCCGTAGAAATTTTGGAACACGTGAGGCAATACTGACCCTATGACTTATCTTAGAAGAAAGATTAAGGAAAGGCAAACCTACGTTTCTAGCATTTGTAGACTTAGAGAAAGCTTTTGACAATGTTGATTGGAATACTCTCTTTCATATTCTGAAGGTGGCAGGGGTAAAATACAGGGAGCAAAAGGCTATTTACAGTTTGTACAGAAAGCAGATGGCAGTTATAAGAGTCGAGAGGTATGAAAGGGAAGCAGTGGTTGGGGAGGGAGTGAGACAGGGTTGTAGCCTATCCCCGATGTTATTCAATCTGTATATTGAGCAAGCAATAAAGGAAACAAAAGAAAAGTTCGGAGTAGGAATTAAAATCCATGGAGAAGAAATAAAAACTTTGAGGTTCGCCGATGACATTGTAATTCTGTCAGAGACAGCGAAGGACTTGGAAGAGCAGTTGAATGGAATGGACAGTGTCTTGAAAGAAGGGTATAAGATGAACATCAACAAAAGCAAAACGAGGATAATGGAATGTAGTCGAATTAAGTCGGGTGATGCTGAGGGAATTAGATTAGGAAATGAGACAGTTAAAGTAGTAAAGGAGTTTTGCTATTTGGGGAGCAAAATAACTGATGATGATCAAAGTAGAGAGGGTATAAAATGTAAACTGGCAATGGCAAGGAAAGCGTTTCTGAAGAAGAAAAATTTGTTAACATCGAGTGTAGATTTAAGTGTCAGGAAGTCGTTTCTGAAAGTATTTGTATGGAGTGTAGCCATGTATGGAAGCGAAACGTGGACGATAAATAGTTTAGACAAGAAGAGAATAGAAGCTTTCGAAATGTGGTGCTACAGAAGAATGCTGAAGATTAGATGGGTAGACCACGTAACTAATGAAGAGGTATTGAATAGAATTGGGGAGAAGAGGAGCTTGTGGCGCAACTTGACTAGAAGAAGGGATCGGTTGGTAGGACATGTTCTGAGACATCGAGGGATCACCAATTTAGTATTGGAGGGCAGCGTGGAGGGTAAAAATCGTAGAGGGAGACCGAGAGATGAATACACTAAGCAGATTCAGAAGGATGTAGGCTGCAGTAGGTACTGGGAGATGAAGAAGCTTGCACAGGATAGAGTAGCATGGAGAGCTGCATCAAACCAGTCTCAGGACTGAAGACCACAACAACAACAACAACAACAATGTTCACTGAACAGATAATTAATGGAACAACAGGAAATCTGGAGGCATGTGAATAAATGATCAATAGTACACAAAGTTTTCACTTTAGGCAGGTTAAGGAAATGAAGTCACTTATCCTCAATGGTATGGTGTAGACTACAATGAAACTTTCAATCCAGTAGCTAAGCTGAGCATAATTTGTTCAATGTCAAGTGTTGCTGCAGTTGAGAAGATGCATCTTATACAGTTCAATGAGTCTGCAATTTACTTATATGAAGGACTAGGAGAAGTAATGTATATGCAACTGCCAGAACAGTTCAGTGATGACCAACAGAGAGTTTTCAAATTAATATGCATTTTGGAAGGACTTAAGCAAGCACCGAGCTTTTGGAATAAACATTTCCAGGCATTTCTCTCATCCACAGGCTTCAAGACAAATTATGCATATGCATACTTATATATCAGAGAAGAAGGTGAAAAGAAACTGTTAGCCACACTTTATGTAGACAATAAGTTAGTTAATGTGAGTGGTCAGCAGGATGCCAGAAAATTCATTGAATAATTGAAAACTGAATTTGATATCTGCGTGAAACCACTGTTGTATTTCCTCGGACTTACGATTGAAGACTCGGATGACTGGATACTCAACATAAGTTAAGAAACTTATGTAAGGAAGATTTCTGAGTGTTTCAACTTTCAGGAGTGCAAACACAGTTCAGCAGCTATTGTTAGGGAACAAGGTATGTCATAAGCAAATTCAAAGAATGCAGAGAAGTGTAACTTTCCCAATTGACAAGCAGTTGGATCACTGATGTACTTGACGCTTGGAATGATACCTGATTTTGCATACAATGTGATCTTCCTGTCTTGAGCACTTAATTCAGCTTCATTATAGGATGTAATGAGACTAAAACGAGCATTTGGGTATATAGGAGGTACATGTGACCTAGGAATAATCCCTCATCCACCTTTGTGCAATGGCATATTAGATTGCTACAGTGCTGCAGAGTTTCAATTGATGCTACAAAACTGGAGGAATGAGAAAGCTAAAGGAAGTTTCAATCCCTACAGTTGGTAATGAGGCACCAGTGAGACTCCCTCAACATCCTAAACTCCACCATCAGACAAAACAAAAAGATAAAAATGGCAGAAGAATGGTTCAGATATTTATCACATCTCAACTGAAGATCAACTAGAAGATATGCAGTAAAACTTTATTTATACATTTTTCTCACTTATACAGAATTGGGGAGAAGAGGAGTTTGTGGCACAACTTGACAAGAAGAAGGGACCGGTTGGTAGGACATGTTCTGAGGCATCAAGGGATCACAAATTTAGCATTGGAGGGCAGCGTGGAGGGTAAAAATCGTAGAGGGAGACCAAGAGATGAATACACTAAGCAGATTCAGAAGGATATAGGTTGCAGTAAGTACTGGGAGATGAAGAAACTTGTACAGGATAGAGTAGCATGGAGAGCTGCATCAAACCAGTCTCAGGACTGAAGACCGCAACAACAACAACAACAACAACAAAAACAAAACAACAACATACTTTTGTGTATATGTGTGTGTGTGTGTGTGTGTGTGTGTGTGTGTGTGTGTTGTGTGTGTGTGTGTGTGTGTGTGTGTTGGCAAAATACCCACAGTGTGCACAAGTTAAGATGCAGTGTTTCAGAGTGGGTTGCCGGGAAGTGGATTGGTAAGGCCGATATTAGACTATGATAAAATTTGATAGTATTAATAAAGAACTTTGGCAAAGTTAGGCATTGGTCAAATTTTCTTTGATCAAATCTAATGCCCTGCCTCAGATTTGATCAAAAGAAGTGTTTGTCTTATGTTTACTGCATGGAGAAATCAACCGCTTGGGGTGCTATCATCGCTGCAGCTGTCTGACACACAATGTTTATCAATATGGCTCCCAAATTTACATGGTGCATCACGTATATTATCTCAGAATGCTTGTGCAGCATGCCATCAGGTGTTAATACATCGAAAAAAAGAAATGAAAATAAACATTCTACAGGTAAGATTTTTACTTGCCATTTATTTCATGTTATGCTACTGGAGCCAAAGAACACTTTGAAAAATTATTAATGAATTTGTTTCTTCTGATAGGCAATGCACTACATTGCAGCTGCATTGCACAGAGTTTCAGACGATGCCATTTTGAACTGTTTCTGAAGAGCCAGATTTGGAAATGAATTCCATGATCATGGTGGAAATGATCATACTGATGATATTTCACCTAATGATGAAGAATGGAATCGACTTGAAGAGCAGGCATCATTTTAGGATTATGTGAATGTTGATTAACCTTCTCACTACAGAACCCATGACTATCGCTGTGATAGTTCAGTGTGCATTGCAGGACCTGGATGAGGAATAAACTTACTACGAGGATGATACAGAAGAGCCTCAGCATTCCTCCATGATGTTTAATGATGCAGTAAATGCGTTAGAAATAATTTAACAATTTGCGATGCGCTACAATGTTTCTGATGAAATAATGACAAAGTTATCCCGTTTCGAGGGAACAGTGTACACTATTTCTCTGTCAAAGAAAAAACAAGCAAAAATTACAGACTCTTTTGTTCTGTGTAGAGGTTTACGTTTTCTTTTTATCTTTGTTAAGTATGGTACCTAGTAAGCCTACATAATGTTTTGTAGAATGCAACTTTTTATTTATTGGATTTTTCATTTGTGTTTAACAATTAATTTGATAGTATGGTGCTATATTTCATTTCTACGTTTTTCACACATATGCTTTTCTTTCTGTAGTCCGTTGAAAAATGTATAAACAAAGTTTTATTGTATTGATGAAGGCCCTGTCAAAGCCAAGACTGTCATTTATGTCACAAAATGGGCCTTTAATGTTGGGATATGTGGTTTGTTTCTTTCTCTTTTAATTAAATATGGGAATGTTTTACAGGTATAAATGTCTTCATATACAGGGTGTCCATAATTAAAGCTCCAGTTTCAAAATGCTGTAAAAAGAGAACCACTGCTCAGAATGACATCAAATTTGAACAGCATGTTATATGTACACAACTGTTCCTCAATTTGCGTCTAAGACACCCAACATGACTGTCTTCATGAAAGATCATGCACTGCTAGTAAAGCTCTTTTACAAGAACGGTGACTCTATGTCAGTAATCCTGCCGAAATTCCAGACACCCAAGGGTATGAAAAAAGGCTTTGGTCCGATGTCTGATAGGGTTTGTAGGGCAGGTTGACAGCATCATTTATTGTAGGCCCATGTTCCTTTGAGGATATGAGTTCTGTTGGTCCTGTTACCTGTAACATCACTGGTAAACACCATGAGAGTGTTTTGCCCACCAACATCATTCCAACTCCCTCAACAGCATGGATGTGTAGGTAGGATCATTTTTGTACAAGGTGGCACACCTCTGCTCATTACACAGCCGGTGAAGCAGCTGCTGTAGAGGCGTTTCAGAAATGCTAGAATTATCAGCTGTGATTTCCCTACAGCCTGACCATCCAGATTGCCTGATCTTAATCCATGTGATTTCTGGCAGTGGGGTTATCTGCAAGATGATGAGTTCAGTGCTCCATTTATGAGTATAGCTGAATCAAAGGCACACATTGGGCAAAGCATTCTGAATGTGACTCCCAAGACAAACCAACCTGTTTTGGAACATTCTGTTTATGTATTTCAGCATGTGGCAGCATATTGGACATGTCTTGCACGCGAGTGTCACAGAAATTAGAAACTGATGTCATTTTGCTTTTTGGGCAGTTTTTGGCTCCAGGAAAATTAAAAACCAATGTCATTTTGCTTTTTATGCAGTTTTGACCTCAAGACAGTTGAAACTGACTTTTCCAGCCTGATGTTGTATGACCTTGCTGTGGTGGTTGGGCTTATCTAACTAACAGTGCCACAACTGTTAACTGCTGAACTTGTGCAGTCATGCACATTGAACAGTATGGATGGTACAATGTGCAACTCAAACCATAGCTATCGTATTGCGTTTCATCTGTCATTAGTAGCCGACTGCATTTACATTAAGCACTTACAGTGGCATCTAACGGTAAAATTTTCATTTTTTTTTTTTTTTTTTTTTTTTTTTTTTTTTTTTTTTTTTTTTTTTTTTTTTTGTCCCATGATGTTTCTCCGTGTGTTAATAATATGATGTTCAAAATTGATTTCATTTTGAGCAATGGTTCACTTTCTATGACATTTTTAAACTGTAACTTTAATTATGGGCACCCTGTGTAATTAAGTACCAGTATCAAGCAAGGTTTGTAACACGTACTGCTAAGAAAAGTATCTCCATGCATTGTCTTTAGAATAAAAGTTCAATGCAAAACAGTGAATCTGCAAACTACAGGTTAATCTTGAGACTAATACCACCACAAACTGCAAGATTATATGAAGGAAATGTTTTGATGACCAACAACTTCACGTGTTTACATGTTATGTCATTATACTTTTAAATCTCAAATGATAAAACAGTTTTGAGAACAATAAAATAAGTAAAGGAACCCATATACTATAAATGTTACTGAGCGGATAGGGACATAAACAAGCCCTTTCTTTCCTCTTATATTATTACAACTTCTCATGATAGGGTGGAGTAAAAAGTTCTAGGTGTGTACTTATGACAGGTACTGCAGCCGGCTCTTTTTTGTGGATATGACAAGGGGAGAAGAGCTGGTATAGCAACCAGATGCACCAGCATGTATTGAGTGGGTGATGGAACACCACTTTTGGGAGAGATGAGATGCATTTTGTTTTGGATACTTGTTTCAGTAGTCTTATGAATAAGTGCTTCAGATTTTCCATTACAGAGTGGAACAGTTTGACAACAAGGCCCTGAAACAATGTTCAGTGTGCTGATGGAATGATTCTGCTTTCACAGACATAGTGGTGGCGTTTGAGTTTGAATCAGTTAAAGAAAGCAGGGATTTAATAATGGAAAGTGTAGAAAATGCTATTATGTGTTAAGGGCAAGTAGCAAATGAAACACAACCTATGGAAATCTATGGACTTGATTTTTGATTGTTTGTAATACAATACTGTTACAGACTAGCAGATGAAGAATGCAACAGCAACTTCTTAACTTGAGGCACTTGAGGATGACTAATATTTTCTTTGATTTTCATTAAGAACAAATTCAAACTCTACATATGAATTCAATTGATGATTGATTCAATTAAACTGCAGGTGGCCCATTTCATTTTTCAGTCAAATTTCCATCAAAGAAGCATCATCTGTTAAGTTGAGACAACTTTTTACTTTGGAGAAACCAAGCTCTTTCTGCAGCTTATCAGCACAATTACTCACATGAGTGTCAGCAGATTCTCATGTAATGAAACCATTTGCCCTGCAGCCATTTTAGAGAGATTATGGCCACATGCCTACAAGGTGGCTGTCTGTGCAGCTGTCTACCCTCATCCTCTGGCAGGAAATGCTTAGCAGTGTTGGATGCCTGATTTGGCACTGCCTAACTAGTACTGCAATACCCAGGCACTAGTCAGAGCTGTGCAGGCATTAGCACTGCAAAATGTGCTGAAAACTCTGCAAAGGATTGTGTAGTGCACTATGCACGGCCTGGGTTTGTAGATTTCACTTTCTGAGGAGAATTACTTGTAGATGAGTTATAGTCATGCCTCTGTATAGGAGTGAGGCAATATATTTGACTTCGGTAGAAACTTGAGAAAGTTAGTGATTGATACTGGTCATAATCATGGACGAAATTTGGGGTGGACAAGAACATGGCTTTAATAATGTGACAGTCAGGGCTGTCATAAATTGATGACATAATGACATATATGTTGCTACACTTAAGGTTGTTGGGAGCCATCAAGGGCACTTCAAGATAGGAAATCAGGACAAATATGAATTGTGATTTATTAGTCCTGTTACATCTGGTGTACAGATCCTTGGATCTGCTGTACAGGAAACACATCAAGCCTTAAGTGAACAGTAGAACTGTAGAACAGTCATCCTTGAGTTCTTCAGTGGTATAGTAACATTTTTCTACTAATATGTTATGGAGTAATCTTTTCAAAGGTGTAATGTCCATGTTTAATATGTTCTTACCTTGTGGGTTGTTATATATTTTTAGCCCCATGTACAGGGGTGTCTGAGCATAAAACTTTAAGTAATGCAAGGCAAGTTTGAAGCTCTCTTTGTGACAAGTACCATACATATTGTTAAAGTGGTACTTTTCAAGTTTACATTGGTTTTTGTACACAAAAAGTCAAAATTTCAAAAATTAGAATGAAGAATGGTTAGTATTTTTAATTTTGTAGATAATAGACTAAATGACTCATTTTTATGGGCAGCACACATGTTTCTAATCATTTTCTTTTGAAGAATTAACAGTCTTGCGCTGTTTGTAGAATTTCCCCAGAAAATTATCCCATACTGAATAACTAATTCTAAATAACTATGATAGACAATCTTTCTTATGTCCATATGAGTAGCACCAGATAAAATGAACATTGCAAAAGCTAGGGTATTAATTAATTTGTCAAGAAGCCTATATGTGTCTTCCTGTTAAGACTTTTGTAGGCCCAAGAATTTCATATGGCTTTCTTCTGTCATCAAGTGATAATTATGAGCTGTTTTTGCAAACCAAATTGCTGATGATTTAGAGACAACCTGCACTTTGTGGATCTTTGTGACATACCGTTTTAGTACATTTTTATGGGACCAGGATTCAAGTTTTCCTAGAACATTTTGTACACTGTATGGAAGTTTTTCAATGGTGTCTCTTCTGTTGGGACTGAGGTGTCATCTGCTAACAAGACTGAATGAGCATCAATATTTAATGGTAAATCATTGAAATACTACAAGAGCAGGTAAGGACCCAGTATTGAAACCTGTGGGACTCCTTGGGAAGTTGTTTTCCATTTGGAGTAATAGTTAACTGAATTCGACATTAAAATAGCTCTTTATTTCATTTCTATCAGATAAGAATTGAACCACTGTAATGCAGTATCCTTGATGTCATGGCTCTTAATTTTGTAAAGTAGTTAGAGCGGTTTACTGAATCAGAGGTTTTTTTTTAGATCTCTTAATATCCCTGGAACATTTTTACCCTTTTCCAATGAGGTGCTTATGTTTTCCGTAAATTCTCTGATGGCATTTATTGTGCTTTTTGCTCTTTGAAAACCAAACTGATTTTTAGAAATAATGTCATTTCCTGTAAGAAAATTTTCTAATTGTTTTGCCACAAGTTTTTCAACTATTATAGAAAAACTGGGAAGGACGTAAGTTTCCCATATTTTCTGGTGATAACTTTTTGAATAGTTACTTTATCTCTGTATATTTTAGGACATTTGGGATTCACCATTGTTCAAAAGGACTGATTTATAACAACAGTAAACGGGTCTGGAATAATATGACATTCTGCTTTGATTGCCATGGAAGGTATTCCATCCCATCCAACTGAATGTTTATTTTTTTATGATAATATTGTGACTTTCACAGCCTTCTGAGTGATTGTATTGAATTATTTTAGAACAAGTATTTTGTTTTTCATCTATGTGCCTGTGTTGTAGTGCGATGGGCTCTTATATCTATATCAGATTTTGTTACATTTACAAAGAAATCATTGAAGCAATTTGACATTTGAACAGTGTTTACAATAATATCATTATTAATCTGAATCTGTCAAACTTCTTGACTTTTAACATTTACTCCAACTCTGATTTCGCAACAGACCAGAATGCTTTTGTTTTAGCTTTTTGTTTGGTTATGAAAATACTGTTTGCCAGTATTGTTTGCTGCCACTGTAGCTTTCTTAAAGATAGTCTTGTAGTGCTTAATGTAAATTACAAAGTCTTTCTATTTACTTTAAACTCATTATGCAACTGTCTTTTTCTGGCACTAGAAACTCTTATTCGTGATACAATACAATTCAGTGTACTGTTTACTGTCTTTTCATAAGATTTTGGGGGAAATGTTCCGAACACACCTAAAAACAATCTGAAAATTTTGAAATACTTCCTTGTATCATCAAACTGCTAATTTGTAAGAATATTGTCTATAAGATCGTTGATTGGAAGTTCTCTCTAGCGCACACAGTAAAGTTTAACTTAAATCGAAATTTCTGGACTAAATCATGAAACTTTACAGTGTCACTGGATTCAAATAATCTATTTAAATTGAAGTCTGCTGCAATTGTAATCTTTTTCTTGCTTTCTTTCTTAAAGCTTTTCTAAAAGAGAGTGAAATTTGTCTTAAGATAAGCTTAGTGACAGACCTGTCAGGAATTCTGCAAATTGATATTATCAGAGTATTCAAATCATGTAGCTCTACACAACTACTTTCAAAAATACACTCCTGGAAATGGAAAAAAGAACACATTGACACCGGTGTGTCAGACCCACCATACTTGCTCTGGACACTGCGAGAGGGCTGTACAAGCAATGATCACACGCACGGCACAGCGGACACACCAGGAACCGCGGTGTTGGCCGTCGAATGGCGCTAGCTGCGCAACATTTGTGCACCGCCACCGTCAGTGTCAGCCAGTTTACCGTGGCATACGGAGCTCCATCGCAGTCTTTAACACTGGTAGCATGCCGCGACAGCGTGGACGTGAACCGTATGTGCAGTTGACGGACTTTGAGCGAGGGCGTATAGTGGGCATGTGGGAGGCCGGGTGGACGTACCGCCGAATTGCTCAACACGTGGGGCGTGAGGTCTCCACAGTACATCGATGTTGTCGCCAGTGGTCGGCGGAAGGTGCACGTGCCCGTCGACCCGGGACCGGACCGCAGCGACGCACGGATGCACGCCAAGACCGTAGGATCCTACGCAGTGCCGTAGGGGACCGCACTGCCACTTCCCAGCAAATTAGGGACACTGTTGCTCCTGGGGTATCGGCGAGGACCATTCGCAACCGTCTCCATGAAGCTGGGCTACGGTCCCGCACACCGTTAGGCCGTCTTCCGCTCACGCCCCAACATCGTGCAGCCCGCCTCCAGTGGTGTTGCGACAGGCGTGAATGGAGGGACGAATGGAGACGTGTCGTTTTCAGCGATGAGAGTCGCTTCTGCCGTGGTGCCAATGATGGTCGTATGCATGTTTGGCGCCGTGCAGGTGAGCGCCACAATCAGGACTGCATACGACCGAGGCACACAGGTCCAACAACCGGCATCATGGTGTGGGGAGCGATCTCCTACACTGGCCGTACACCACTGGTGATCGTCAAGGGGACACTGAATAGTGCACAGTACATCCAAACCGTCATCGAACCCATCGTTCTACCATTCCTAGACCGGCAAGGGAACTTGCTGTTTCAACAGGACAATGCACGTCCGCATGTATCCCATGCCACCCAACGTGCTCTAGAAGGTGTAAGTCAACTACCCTGGCCAGCAAGATCTCCGGATCTGTCCCCCATTGAGCATGTTTGGGACTGGATGAAGCGTCGTCTCACGCGGTCTGCATGTCCAGCACGAACGCTGGTCCAACTGAGGCGCCAGGTGGAAATGGCATGGCAAGCCATTCCACAGGACTACATCCAGCATCTCTACGATCGTCTCCATGGGAGAATAGCAGCCTGCATTGCTGCGAAAGGTGGATATACACTGTACTTGTGCCAACATTGTGCAAGCTCTGTTGCCTGTGTCTATGTGCCTGTGGTTCTGTCAGTGTGATCATGTGATGTATCTGACCCCAGGAAAGTGTCAATAAAGTTTCCCCTTCCTGGGACAATGAATTCACGGTGTTCTTATTTCAATTTCCAGGAGTGTACATTCTTCATTTAGGCATCTGAAATCTTCTTTCAATTTGTAGTTCATTGACGCTTCAAGTAGGATACAGGAGCCTCCATGATACATATTGTTTCTATAAAAACTGCTGGCAAGTTTAAAATATTTAACTTTATTTAAAACCTGTATGCAGTCTTTTGTGAGCCAGTGTTCATTTAAGCATACTACCTTTATGTTTACAGGTTCTGAAAGTATAACTTGCTGTTCATCAATTTTAGAGTAACTGATGTTTGGACATTCTGCTGTTAAACTGTTTATATTCATATGCATCAGGACGGAGTTTTTGGATTTGTTTGTGATTTGAAGAGCATAATAACTTCCAGTATATGTAAAGTTCCTATTTTCGAACATCACTTTTAATTTGTCACCCCCCGCCCCTGGAAATTATCAGTTTCCCTTGCTTTTAATGTTTCTGCAGATGTCTGCAAGCATTTTGCTGAAAGTCAGTGAACCTAATCTACTCAGGTGTAGCCTATTCTTTCCCAGACACTTATTGCTTAAAAATTTATTTGAGTCAATGAAAATTGCACCCAGCTTGTCAACTTGTTCCCTAATTTCACTGTTTGTCTTGTTTATATACATATCACATACCGACCTTTTGTGAAAGATTCCACTAACAACAATTCTTGAACTTTAAAAAACAGTTTCGGTTGTGCAAATCAAGTTTTGAGTTTCATTGATTATTTCTTCCTCACTGCTGTTCCTAAAGGAATTTGTCCCAACATGGATTAAAACACCTTTATACACTCCTGGAAATTGAAATAAGAACACCGTGAATTCATTGTCCCAGGAAGGGGAAACTTTATTGACACATTCCTGGGGTCAGATACATCACATGATCACACTGACAGAACCACAGGCACATAGACACAGGCAACAGAGCATGCACAATGTCGGCACTAGTACAGTGTATATCCACCTTTCGCAGCAATGCAGGCTGCTATTCTCCCATGGAGACGATCGTAGAGATGCTGGATGTAGTCCTGTGGAACGGCTTGCCATGCCATTTCCACCTGGCGCCTCAGTTGGACCAGCGTTCGTGCTGGACGTGCAGACCGCGTGAGACGACGCTTCATCCAGTCCCAAACATGCTCAATGGGGGACAGATCCGGAGATCTTGCTGGCCAGGGTAGTTGACTTACACCTTCTAGAGCACGTTGGGTGGCACGGGATACATGCGGACGTGCATTGTCCTGTTGGAACAGCAAGTTCCCTTGCCGGTCTAGGAATGGTAGAACGATGGGTTCGATGACGGTTTGGATGTACCGTGCACTATTCAGTGTCCCCTCGACGATCACCAGTGGTGTACGGCCAGTGTAGGAGATCGCTCCCCACACCATGATGCCGGGTGTTGGCCCTGTGTGCCTCGGTCGTATGCAGTCCTGATTGTGGCGCTCACCTGCACGGCGCCAAACATGCATACGACCATCATTGGCACCAAGGCAGAAGCGACTCTCATCGCTGAAGACGACACGTCTCCATTCGTCCCTCCATTCACGCCTGTCGCAACACCACTGGAGGCGGGCTGCACGATGTTGGGGCGTGAGCGGAAGACGGCCTAACGGTGTGCAGGACCGTAGCCCAGCTTCATAGAGACGGTTGCGAATGGTCCTCGCCGATACCCCAGGAGCAACAGTGTCCATAATTTGCTGGGAAGTGGCGGTGCAGTCCCCTACGGCACTGCGTAGGATCCTACGGTCTTGGCGTGCATCCGTGCGTCGCTGCGCTCCGGTCCTAGGTCGTCGGGCACGTGCACCTTCCGCCGACCACTGGCGACAACATCGATGTACTGTGGAGACCTCACGCCCCACGTGTTGAGCAATTCGGCGGTACGTCCACCCGGCCTCCCACATGCCCACTATACGCCCTCGCTCAAAGTCCGTCAACTGCACATACGGTTCACGTCCACGCTGTCGCGGCATGCTACCAGTGTTAAAGACTGCGATGGAGCTCCGTATGCCATGGCAAACTGGCTGACACTGACGGCGGCGGTGCATAAATGCTGCGCAGCTAGCGCCATTCGACGGCCAACACCGCGGTTCCTGGTGTGTCCGCTGTGCCGTGCGTGTGATCATTGCTTGTACAGCCCTCTCGCAGTGTCCGGAGCAAGTATGGTGGGTCTGACACACCGGTGTCAATGTGTTCTTTTTTCCATTTCCAGGAGTGTATTTGGCTTTCTTCCATTTCCACTTTGTTCAGAACTTAGGATACTTGAAAATGTCCACTGATCTGTTGCAATCAGATTCTGAGACAGATTGATTTCACAACCTGGAAGTGTAGCATTTATCAGTAAGAAGTCACCAATAACAAGAAAGTCACTATTTTTATTTGGCTTTGCTACGATACTTTCATGTTTGTCTGCTTTGTAGGTCACTGTTTTCCATTTAAATTTGTTTATCAGTATTAAGTGGATCACTTCTGTATGTTTTCAATCATGTTTCACACATGTGTATTTTTAAAGTTTTGTTTCGTGTTTGGCTAACGTTTTTCACAAATGCGGGATTCTGTTTCACTTAATTCCGTTTGGAGGATTCCACAAACACAGGACTGCTTTTCTTGCATTAATCTGTCATTTTCTTTCCTTGTGGTCAATATTTCGGTTTTTAATGCCTCTGTGTTCTTTTGTAACAACTTTATAATTTTGTTTTTTGAACTTGTTGTATATCTGTTTCACAGTCACAGGACTGCCTCTCTCATATTAATCTATCACTTTAATTCATTATAGTAAATATTTTATTTTTTAATGCCTCAATGTCCTTTTGTAGTAATTGTATAATTTTGTTTTTTGAGTTCACACAATGCAGAGAGCAGACAAAAGTGGCAGTGTTTAGTTTACCGAAGCAAAGTAGCAAAACTAGAACCCTGCAAATTGCAGAAGCTCTGGCCAACTGTCCCATGGGAAAAGTTTTGCTAAAGAGAATTATCTCGTAACTCCACCCATTGCCTAGACGCTATTGTAAGGCATCACGTAGAAGTTGTCCATGAAAAGGCACATCTTAGCACAGGCGTTAAACTTGATAATTACTCCTGAGAAATGCAATGTCAATGGCTTTAGTAGGTTGGAGTGTTACTACAGTAGTCCCCACTCACAAAAGGACAGAGGATGAGGCCAAGTGATGTAAAACACTGTTGTTGCTGGCCATAGTAGGAGTGCCAGTGATGTTTAGCTTTCAGCTGAATGCTATGTCTGCTAAACGTGAAGTTGATTAATGTAACATCCAGGAGCACCCCTACCTACCAAGTGGGTGAAGGGAGTAATCTAAATGTGGTTGGCCAGAGGAGCCCAGGGGGTGCAGAGTGACTTGTCAGATTGGCTAAAGCTTGTAAAGTGCCAATGGATTAGTGGGTCAATTGTAGGAAGGGAGAAATGATATGCCACCACACTTCTTTAAAAACCTATGTTTTAGTATCCAGAGGGATTTCTCAGTCAGATTGTTGGGGTGCTGAATCTGTCACTCGTGGCCAGTCTTGGTAAGCTCTGACATGTCTGTTTTTCTCACTTGGAGTGGTGCTCTTAAGTTTATACTGTTCTCAAGTTTATACTTAACATGCTTGTAGTCTTTACTACTTGTGTTTGCACTCACCCCTGTGGTTCAGACACTGAATTCTGTTGTGCAACCTGTTGCCTCTTTTGATTTTTCTGATGTTCAGAATCAGCCTGCAGTGTAGTAGTTAGTCTGATCGCTAATAAACAGTGTTATTCAGACCCATGGATCCATGAATCTTCTGCTACAAGCATCCTGTCAAGTCCCCAAATCTGCACCTCTCATAGATGCCCTGTGACAGTGTTTGGCACTGATCCAAGGCATCTACCTGCCTTCACTGGGAATTTGTCTTTCAGCATTTGCTCCTCACCACTTGAAAATTGCACTCTGACCTCAAATCCCCTATCTTCCCTCTATCCTCTGTTAGGATATGACAGGGCTACTGGTGGTAATGAGGAACAGTCTATAGAGAGCCAATAAGGGATATAATTGGTGTGTTTCATGTAGGAATTTTGGCTGCAATGTGCTGAAGTTGATAATCAGCTGAAGAGGAAATACAGTGGGAGTGCAATAGCCAGCTGCAATTGCCATCCAGTATGGGTATGATCTTGGATTTTTAGGAAGCATAGATATGGTGATTCTTGGGGAACAGAAGAAGTAATGGGTATAAGAAAGGGGATAGATACAGAAGGTGAACAGTTCTTGAATGGTCTTATAGATTTTGGCAGGCATTAAAAATAATGTGTGTGCGTGTGTGTATGTGTGTCTACTGCTGACAAAGGCCTTAATGGCCAAAAGCTATAATTATGTGAATTTTTTCTTTAACTAATTAGATTTATTGGCAGTAATATAAATATTTTCTTTTTTAACCCAGTGAGGATGTGGTAGGGTCAATTTGACTGTGCTCATTTTGTTCTGTTGCCAGTTCTTTGTTGCGCATTTTCAAAGTTCTCAGTACTTGTAATTGTTGAAATCCCCTCAATGCGTGCATGAACTCAGTTGGCTGCTATCCGCGAAAGGAGATAAATGAGTGCGAATGATAAGAAGGTATTTGTGATCCTCGCACAACCACAAAGTAGTATTTCTGTGCCTTTTTCAGTTTATCTTTTTCCATGAATGTTTCATGTTTTTTGGTATTTTGGTCAAAATGGACAATAAAGAAAGAAATGCTGAGCATATACGTCATTGCTAGGTGGAATTATCAGTCAGTAAAATCGACTTTACAACAGATGGCAGTGAAAATGAAATTTGTGTAAGTGGTCGCAGTGGCAGTAGTGGTATTGAGCAAGATGCAAGTGAAGGCAATGGCAATGAAGATAATATACTACTAAATGGGCTAGAAAATAATTCTCACAATGCTGTGTTACCAGAATTAGTCGATTGATCGGAAAATCAGGTACACAGTTCATTTTATTTTGGTAAAGATGGATCCAAGTGATGCAAAAATCCAGCTCAATAACAAGTTTGGATCCGTTCTGAAAATATCATCAGGCAGGTACCTGACATGAGTTTAATGGCAAGATTAGCAAAGACAGAGATTGAATGCTGGAGTCTGTTTTGCAGTGAAAATGTGCTTAGTATTATCTTGAAATACACAAACTAACAAATTGCAGAAAGGAAAGCAGCTTATGAAGTAGTTGCAAATCACTATTTTATGAAGGAAATGACTATGAGTGAGCTGAAGACTTATGTAGACTTGTACATTGCTGGATTTTACCAATCTGGGAGGCAGAACACCTTTGACCTTCGGACTTCAGATGGAACAGGCGTGGAAATATTTCAACTGACCATGACACGGCGACATTTTCATTTTATTCAAAGCTGGCTCCGTTTTGACGATAAATCCACATGCGAAGAAAGAAAACAGATGGGCAACTTAGCACCAATATGTCAGATATTTGAAATATTCATTGAAAACTGCAAGAAAGCGTATGTACTAGGAGCATATACAACCATAGATGAAATGCTGCTTGCATTCAGAAGCAGATACAAATTTAGACAACGTATTCCATCAAAACCGGCCAAATATGGCATAAAAATATTTGCCTTGATTGATACAAAGAATTTCTATACCTTCAACCTCGAAATATTTGCTGGAAAGCAGCTAGAGGGACCGTTTTCACTGAGTAATAAACCACTTGATGTGGTGAAGCAGCTGTTGCAAACCATTTCAACAACCGTAATGTGACTTTTGATAACTGGTTTATGAGCTATGAACTAGTGTAATATCTGGTGAAAAAATACAAGCTAACTTCTGTGGCAAAAGTGTGTAAGAACAAGAGGCAAATCCCTCCTGAATTTTTCAAGACTCGTGATAGAGAAATCTACTCATCAAAGTTTGGTTTCCAAAAAGAAATTACACTTGTTTCTCATATACCAAAGAAAAACAAAGTTGTTTTGCTCATGTCTAATCTTCACCACAGTGCTGAAATTGATGGATCAACAGGAAATAAAAAGAACCAGAGATAAAAATGTTTTATAATTGTACGAAAGGTTGAGTTGACATTGCAGATGAGCTGTCAGTGACTTATGATGTAAGACCCAACCCAAAAAAATGGCCTCAGACTGTCTTATAAGCAATACTGAATATGGCCAGCATAAATGCTACTATTGTTCAGTGATCAAGTAACAATAAAAACCAAAAGCATCCACTTGAGTGCCTGACAGGAAATGTCTCAACTGCCAAGCACTTTGTGTAAGAGAATCAGAGAATTTAGAGGAGAGTCTTCACAAGAATTGACAAGAACACATTGTGTCAAAAGTTATTATTCATTTTGTATTTGAAGAAGACTTATCTCGTATATACAGGGTGCGGCAGTGTTCATAATAGGACATTAAAAACACACCATCAGGCAGTAACTGTAATTTATTTATTACCTCTTATGTCAATTAATAGTTAATGGTATGCCATTTAATAATGTGTAAGTCATTGTCCATTGCATGGATTACTTTTTGAATATGTCTCCTGTCAAATGATGCCTCTCCTCTTCCCAACACATTCATGTAGGTGGCGTTGGAAGCATTCCATAACTCGACCTAACATGTTCCCTGGGATATTGCCGATGGCAGTTCTGATGCAATCCTTCATCTCAGGAATGATGGCACAATGTGTTTGGAACACTTCTTGTTGCAGGTAGCCTCAAAGGAAAAAGTCTGCACATGAAAGGTCAGGTGAGTGAAGCGGCCAGGAAATGTCACCAAACCGGGAAATTACTCTACCGGGAAATGTCTGTCGCAAGAATTCCATGCAAATTCTGTCTGTATGTGAGGTTGCTCCATCTTGTTGAAACCATAATTGTACCACATCGGCATTGGCCATACCTAATTGGGGAAGAATGAGGTCTTGCAGCATTTTTAGGTAGTGTTCACTGATGACAGTTACAGCTGGCGCGCATGCCTGCAGTACGTCATTGTACAACACAAGTCAAATTACACTATGAAGGCTACCGCACCCTGTATGTAGCAAAAAATCCAAATTACTGATGAGAATGTATAGTTTTGTAGATTTTAAAAAATTGTAACATTAAGAGCTGTTAAAATGATTATTTTGTAGACTTTATGTAGAAATTAAGTAATGAAGCATTTATACACTTAATGGTGTTTATTTCTATGAAAATCCTTTACTTAATTAAGAATTCATAAATTTAATTTCGATCTTTTGTTAGAAAGTGCCAATAAAAACTTAAAAATTTAAATGTAAAACAGGGTCAGACCGAAAGAACACTGAAATTGGCCATAAAATAAAACTTTTTTTTCCTGTCTACAGAAATAAGTTTATACCAAATAAATTATCATTATTATAGCGTTTGGTAAGGTTCCTCCATATTTTAGTAATTCTGTTGTAAAAGCTAAACAGGACAGGTCCGTTCCCCTTCTCCTGACTTTCATTTAATCATACATCTCATATATCTTTCCTTGCTCACAGAGTATGTGTTCAAATTAACTGCTTTCTGTATGCTCTTGATTTAAATGCACTGATAGAAATTTAGGTTTGATTTTTATGGTATTTATTTACTTTGTAGGTTTTTTTAGCCTATATACATGTAACAGGAAGAATGAAGTGAATAGAATTCAAATGTTTTTTGTTTATAAATTATGTAATTTTATTGGAACTGTATAATTAAAAATGTTATTTTGGCTTTGGTTTAAGGTTGCTGAAATAACCCATTTAATTGGAAAACAGATATCAGTGGATATTTTCTTGATTGACTGGGAGCGTCCAAGAGCCAGAAGTACTGTATGGCACAGAAACAAAAAGTCTGATGCAGAAAATTCAGAGCAGCCAGTTAGTGTGTGGAGGACTTACTTCATTGCAAATGAATGGAATGAGATACAGACAAAGAGAAAGACAAGTCTGGTTTTTCAGCTGTCAGTAACATTACTTTTTCTCAAGGTCTGTGACTAATGTTAATCTGAAGTGAATTTACTATTTAAAACTATTTCTACATTTCAGAGTAATTCCAATATTTGTATACATTCGTATTATTTAAAACACGAAACAATAGGATATCAGAATCAAGTAGCACTTGATTTTGTGCCACGTGAAAAATGTGATAATAGTTTTAAGCAAATTCCATTTTGTTTACTGGGACAAAAAAATTAAGAAGATACCAGTGTTGATGAATTTTTCCAGCGACTCATTGCTGTAATGTTGTTATGACTTCATAACATAAAACATATGTTTTGTACGTACTACTGACTTTTTCAGAAATTCAAGAATGTTTGGGTCCCAGAAACATATTTTATTTCAATATTACCAACATGTGTCATTTCTTACAGATAATCTTGAACAGCTGATAGAAGTTGGAAAACAGTTCCTGTAAAATAGATACATTTTCTCACAGTAATATTCATTAACATCTAAGTTTATAGACAGAAAGTTGAACAGGCTTTCATTTAATGTCTGTCATCATTCAGGAGGTACAGTCACCAAATATGGCCTCAGTAATCTTCCATCCAGTTTTCTAACCTATGCTGTGGGAGAAATTAAGGCAGATTCCCTCAGCCAACCATAATCAATTGAAGACCACTTACTCATATTTAAAAAAAAGAAGAAGAAGATATACAATATGTACGATTTTCTGATGTGATGTTATGAAATCAGCCCTTGGTCTCTTCATTCTACTTGGAATGGCTTTTTATTACTCTTATAACTTGCACATCATGACGAACTGACCTGCACCACTTCTAAACCCAATATTTTGTACCTAGTTGCTGCCTTTGTCTTTTCATCCACTCTGAACCATTTTTTTTTTTTTTTTAACTCTTGTCACTACCCCGTTATAAGAAAGGTAGAAAGAAGGATACTAATAATTAGCTGAAAGAAATATTGCAGAGCAGTCTAATCAATTTTCAAAAATATACTGATGCATATATATCGCCATCAAGTGAAATTATCCCCACCATAAAAGGATAATGGAGCTTTCAAGAACATTCTGGGATATTATAGGATTTTCTTGAACATCCTGGAAAATTATAGAACATTCTCAAACCTTCTGGAAGATTCTATAAAATTCTGAAACATTCTACAACATTCTCCTACTATTTACAACATTCTAGAACATTCAATCCAGAACATTCTAGAACATTCAGTCCAGAACATTCAGGAACATTCCGGTCAGTCACAGCCACTTCAGCACTTGATTCTCTCCTACTTCACTGACTTGCTATAACAAGTCCATTGGCACAGTGTCCTCTTTTGACACCAATATTTTTGAACCCAACCTCTGCAGTTCCACACCCACACCTTCTTCATAGATAGGGACTGAAGGGCTATCATACCATATAACTCCATGGGGCTGTGGGTATAAGTTGTGTAATTATAGCAGAAAGTATGGGCATATGACACTTACAGCTATTATGTACAGGGTGATTATAATTAAAGTTAAATTTTCAGACTGCTGTAGAAATAACACCACTGGTCGGAATGATGTCAAATTGCAACAGAATATTATCGGAGAAGGGGGAAAACGTATGGCAGAAGAAAAAAAAGTGTGAAAATTGATCAATAGAATATGTAAATGAAACACCTGTCATGCGCACAATTAATTGAAATTGGTATAAACACGCCAGGTATATGGCTTTTCTTCCTTTTGCATCTGCAACATTCGCCATGACTGTCTCAAGGCAGAATTGCGCTCTGCTTGTAAAACTGTACCACAAGAATGTTGACTGTGCACGTCACTCTGCAAAAGTTCCAGACACTGAAGGGTTTGAAAAAAGGCATTGGTCTGATGACTGCCAAGGGTCTGGAGAAAATGATTCGGAAATTCGAAAAGATGGGTTCTTTTGGTATGCAACCTGGTAGAGGGAGGAAACAAATTGATTCAACATAAATTGCCTGAACATTGGACGTACCCATGACCATGGTGCGTAAAATCCTATGAAACATGCTTCTTTGTTATCCATTCAAAATTACTCGTGTACATGAGCTGCTTCCTGTTGGCCTGCCAACAA
This sequence comes from Schistocerca cancellata, assembly GCF_023864275.1. NCBI lineage: Eukaryota > Metazoa > Arthropoda > Insecta > Orthoptera > Acrididae > Schistocerca > Schistocerca cancellata. Next base: position 243,593,119 of record NC_064631.1, read on the forward strand.
GAGAGACCTTTGCTTTAGAATTTCTTGCTCACATGGAAGTGGACAATGATTGGTTGTGGAAGATTTTGTGGACAGATGAAGCCCACTTCCTTCTGACATGATTCATCAATACACAGAACTGTTGAATGTGGGGAACAGAAAATCTGCACGCAAATCAACTTGTACCACTTCATCCTGAAAAGGTCACTTTGTGGAGCGGGTTTATGGCATCTTTTATCATGACAAGATATGTCAATACACAGAATTGTTGAATATGGGGAATAGAAAATCCACACACAAATCAACCAGTACCACTTCATCCTGAAAAGCTCACTGTGTGGTGCAGGTTTATGGCATCTTTTATCATAGGGCCGTATGTTTTCAAAGAGACAGGTGCTTCTGGTCCTGTTACCTGTACTGTCACTGGTAAGCACTATGAGTGTCTTTTGTGCAGTCACGTCATTCCAGCTCTCCAACAGCTTGGATTTGTGGATGGGATCATTTTTGTGCAATATGGGGCACTTCCGCACATTGCAAGTCCAGTTAAGCAGCTCCGGAAGTGCCATTTTGAAAATGCTAGAATTATCAGCCACCATTTCCCTACAACCTGGCTGTCCTGATCACCTGATCTTAATCCATGTGACTTTTGGCTGTGGGGCTATCTGAAAGATGTTGTGTTCAGTGTTCCAATTGCAAACTTAGCTGCATTGAAGGCACACATTGTGCAACACATTCTGAACGTGACACTAGAAACACTTCAAGCAGTTGTGGAACATGCTGTTTCTCGATTTCAACTTGTTGCAGAAAATGGTGGACAGCATATTGAACATGTTTTGCGCCTGTCACTTGGAAATTAATAATCCGATTTGATTGTGATTGATACTTTTTATGTGGTTTCTGGCCTCAGGACAATTAAATACTGATGTAATTGATGCCTTTTATGCAGTTTTTGGCCTCAGGACAAATAAAAACTGATTTTTCCCATCCAACATGATATGGATAGGCTTACGTAATTAACAATATCACACCTGTACACCCCTGCACCAGTTTGTTTGATTTCAGACGTACACTTTAGGCATTGTTGTGATTTATTTGTCACTTGTAGTCTACCACTATTAAATTATGATGCTTACAGCGCCATCTATTGCTACATTTTGTAACTATTTATTTTTCTTCAGCCATATGTTTTCCCCCTTCTTCGATAATATTCCATTGCAGTTTGACGTCATTCTGACCAATAGTGTTATTTCTTCAGTGGTTTGAAAGTTTAACTTTAATTGTAATCACCCTGTACATTGCTTACTAATCAGTCTCATTGCATACCTCCTCCATGAAGGTACTAGAAAAAAATTAGATATGCGAGAGCCATAAATTAATATACTTATTCAATTTCAGTTTGCATTTCTATAGGCTCTCACCACAGAACATTCTACTTTGCAATTAACAATCAGTATTCTCGTAGAGAATTTCAAATAATGTGGCATCAGAGTTCCTACTGGTAACTTAGTTTTCATCCTGTGCGATTGAAAGTATGTGAGTGTTGCATTAAGCGACTCAAGGAGTATACGCAATAGCATCTTCAGAATGGGAAATAATAACTACATGTATACTACATGGATCAATCCTGTCTTGTTATCATTGTATACAAATTATCTTCCCACAAAATTCCAAGAAGGAAAAATAGTTCTCATTACTTATGGTGCAAGAATTGTAATTAAGCCTAATGGAGTAACTTTGACAGTTGAGAGGGAAAATAATATTTTGTTCGACATTAGGAACTGATGGTATGCAAATGGATTGTCACTGAACTTAGATAAACTGGAATGCATGCAATTCGGTATTGCACAAATCCTTAAATCACCTTCAGAAATAATGTGTGAAGCTAAATCAATAAACAGAACTAAACATACTAAATTCTTAGCTGTTTATATTGGTAAGAACCCAAACAGAAAGACATGTGTTACACATCTTAGACGTCTAAGCACTGCAATGTTTATGTTATGGATAATGTATGTCAAACAGTTGACTAAATTTTCTTATTTCCATCCACTAATGTTTATCACATCATATTCTGGGGTAACGTGTCACTGACAAAACAAGTGTTTGTTGCACAAAAGTGTGTAATAAGAATAATATGTAGTATGCTTTCTAGAACCTCGCATAGGCAGCTCATTAAACAGTTGGGCATACTGAAAACAACCTCAAGCACATTTACTCCCTTATGAAGTTTAATGTCAATAATGTGTCACAGTTTGAAAACTAGGTCAAGCAAATTGTTTAAATGGTCACCCCATCATTGAGAGAGTGTTCTATAGTTGTAAAACGGACTCATTGTACATCATTGTGATAGATCACAATTATATGCAAATAACAAAACTAAACTCAGCAATGTTGTAGAACCCTAACACCTCACTGAACAAATAAGCAGTAACATAAATTGATATTCATGTTTGGTAAATTCTACAGTCATAGTGGTTTTTCAGCTCTGGCCTCTTTTTCACTTCACTTGATGTCATCTAAGGTAGTAATGGAACAAACATACCCATCAAAAGACCTATATCATTAGAACAGTGCGGTCTCCAATCTTGAACAAAGTGAGATTTACAGTGGCTTCTTTTATGCTACCGAGCTGTCTGCCGATTCTGACATAATATTGTAGACAATGTAGGTCTTGTGCTCTAGAGGATTAGCCATGGACCCAATTAATATAGGCAACAGATCCACTCAACATGACAGTAACCCCACGTGAAACAGGTGATTCTGAATAAACCAAGTTAGGAAATACTCAGTCCAAAAGTAGTTCTCTGTATAGGAGAGTATAGGCTAAAACCTGTTTTGATGTTCTGGCAGGTCTTAGTTTCACAGCCCACCTTTGGGAAAGTGTGCCATAAGCATGCCATGTCAATCAAGAGACAATTACAACAGAAGTATGCTAGATCCCTTCTTCCCTGTTCTGTATGCCAACAGATATATGTTGTATTGTTGTGCAATGCTGACAGGCTTTGCTTCCCAATGCTGTGCTACAAACGCATGATGTACTTCATCTTTAGTTATCCTATTTCCATTGCACAAAATCATGTCTCATTTGTTGACTTGATGACCATTTATCTTCAACTAAGTGTTACTTTTTGTTTAATCCTTCAACTGGCTGAAAATCATGCCTCATTAAAATTGACTTTAGTTATCAGATTATCATTCATCAATGACACCCGTTGCTGAGTGTAATTCAATGTCTTCAATTTTCATGGTGGTATTAATTCAATTCTTTAAGCATTAAAATCTGTCGTCACACTTTTCTCCTTCATGTTTTAAAAAGATTTCACTTTGTCTGTAGTACATGACTGTCAGGGCACACAAAATTTTCTGCTTTTTTTCCAATAACTTCTATTGCCATCTTACATGAAATTTATTTGGTGCTATCTACTTCAGTCATTATTGATTTATTCCCTTAAATTGGTTGTGCTTCATTTCTATTGGATTCCTGTTTCATAACTTTTACTCCCGCAATTCATCACATTTTTTAAATTACATTTTCTTCAGATCCAGGACTGAGTAAATGTGTTAATATGTCCCATACCATTGTAATTTTTCTTTTAGAATTAATTGTAGATTTTGGTACTTCATACACCCAAATTCAGTTCTGGAATAATGATGATATGGAAAAGATTGATTGCTAGAAATATTTCAGCTTTTGGAGAAACGAAGTCCTTCTCCGGAAGTAGAAAACTAAAAAAACACACACACACACACAAACACAGCAAGTGCTTTTAGGAATTAAGGCACATAAGACCTGAGCAGCAATCTATATAAGGTAGGAAGTGAGTGTAAGGTGTGGGGTGGAGGGATAGCAGCATAGGTGTAAGGGAAAGATCTAGTCCTCCTTTGTGGGCTTGCAGAGATGGGTGGGAATGGGTTAGGGCTGCAAGGTGCAGTATCTGAGGGCTGTGGTGGTGGTGGTGTTGGTGTTGGGGGGATCTTTTCCTCTTCTCTACGACCCTCCTCTCCCTTTCCCCCTCCCCGTTCTCCCCACCCAACACCCAACACAGGCCTCTAGATGCTGCACCTCTTGTCCACCCCAGGCCTCTTCATTACCAACGATTGAGGTAGCACAGTTGTTAAATTGCTACTCTCACATTTAGGAGTAAGTCAGTTCAAATTTCCGTCTGGCCATTCAGATTTAGGTTTTCCATTATTTCCCTTAATAGTTCAAGGCAAGTGTTGGGATGATCCTTTGAAAAGGAGAAGCCTGATTTCCTTCCATATGCTTTCATAATTCGAGCATGTGTTCTGTCTCTAATGAAAGCATTAAACTCCGATCTTCCTTCTTCCTTCCTTCCTTCCTTCCTTCCTTCCTTACCCCCAATACCTACCATAGCTAGGTTGCTGCTCGCGTCAGCCGCAGTTGCAGTTCGGCCTTAGGGCCTGGAGGCAGAGTGGCTGTGTGTGTGTGTGTGTGTGTGTGTGTGGGGGGGGGGGGGGGCACGTATTGTCTAATTCGGAAGAAAGCCCTTTTGGCTGAGAGCTGTCTTGTTTGTCTGTCTTTTTGTTGTGCCTGTCTGTGATTCAACATCCACGCTATATGGAGAGTAGCAATCTATCCTTTTCATAATATTGCCATTATTCCATCCTGGATTTTCCATTGTTAGATTAAATAAACTGGTAGACTTATTACATCATCCTTCACCTTAATCAAAATATAGAACTTATGTTAAGAACTTTTAAAGTCGTATCATCCATATAGAATCTCGTTGAACTCTGTAGCTGTTATCCAATGAAGAGTAGTTGAGGAAGACTGCAACTAGGTTGATTGGGGTCCTGAAGCTATGACTAGCAAATCAAATTGTCTGCACAGGCTGCAAACTGCCCCATCACCTCTGAGTAACTTAAAACAATAGTGAAACAAATTTGTATTAGTAAACACATAAAATGAAATACAAAATTTTTCACTTTAGCACAGTTGATTGATTTATAAGCAGCCCAGAACAATATTTAGTTCCACTTTTAACATTTTTTGTTTAACCCTGATATGTATCAACATGCATTCTGTACATTCAAATCTGTTACAACAAAACTAAAAAACCTTCAAAGCTGCACAGAAGTTTGTTGTTATTGACTGATGACTAATTTCAGACCTTTTTAGTCCATTTTCTTTCAAATCAGCCACTTAAGTCGTACAATAACATCTATTATGTTGAACGCTGGCCACATTATTTGTGTGTATCTGTGGGCGCGCGCGTGTGTGACTATGCTGTGCGGCAATCTACAATCAGCATCCCCCCCCCCCCCCAATCCCACACGCATTCAGCATCCCCCCCCCCAATCCCACACGCAGACACACATGCGCAAACACGTGTGCACATGCTGTGGGACCAGCATTCACATGTAATTCATTGTTGTTGTATGATGTGGATGATTTGAAAGAAAACGGACTGAAAAGGTCCAAAACTAGTCATCAGTTATTAAAGACAACCTTCTGTGCAACTCTGACTTTGTTATAGTTTTGTTAAATCATTTAAAGTTGCTACTTGTTGTTGTCCAGCATGCTGAAAGCAAGCAAAAGCAAATCTGTTAGAACCAATTTCCCACAGACCAGTCGTTTGGCCTCATTAAATATTGGTCACATGCGGGCAAAGCACTGTGGCGCTCGCTTTCACTTTTGTTCTTAGTTTAACAACTCTTCAACAACTGAGCCTGGTGAAATTCTGACCCGTTTTGTCACACAAGAGAGAGGTCTGTTGAATCTCTCAGAAAATCGAGCGATATACTGCCAGAACACTGTTCTGCATATTATTCAAGCTTTTATTCAATCGGCCCATTCTTTTTTTGAGTGATAATTTTCAAAAGTGTTCTTGAATTTGTATCACACATTGCATTAAGGATCGCATTATGCTAATATCTTGAAAAATATGACAATAATATCTTTCTATACTGAAGATACTTACCTTTTTTAATGGAAAATTATGTTTTTATACTTTACGTGCAATGATCCTCAACAGTTTATCTATTTTTCTATGCAGGTAATTGGTCTTGGAGAATGGGGCTCTGAGTAATCCATATGTGCTTCTTGGTGTAATAATTATCACTGGTGTCTGTGAATTTGCATCATACGTGGTGTTGAAGGCCACATTGTGCTACCATCTTGAAAAATGTGGCTAGACTATATTAGTAAACTAAAAATACTAACTGTCAACGTACTTAGGAAAAATTGTTTTTTGTTTATGTTTAAGTGGTTCCTATCAGTTCTTTTATTTTTCTAAGCAGGTAATTGGTCTGGAGAACTGGGCTCTGAGTAACCCAAACTTGCACTCAAGCATATTAGAATCGACAATGGGAAATCCACCATGTGTTATGTTTCGATTTGCTATAGGAGTGACAGTCTACTTGGTGATTTATGTGTTGCAGGTATGTAATATTATTTGATGATGGTGAAACTGTAAGAAATAAGATGTGGAAATCCTGATACAACAAGGAACTGCTAATTATCTTGTGTTTCGTAAAAGGTGATCTACACACATTACTACTGGAGGCTCTCCTCTTGGTTTATTCATCAGAAGAGATATATACAGGGCCCTCCTCAGAAACAGAGGACATTATCTTATGTCCTAATTCCAAAGTGAAATATGGGCCACTCCATTCAAAGTTCTGACTATCACAGAGTCTACTGTATAAACACTGTAGCAAAGCCATTGGCACACTTGCTGCTCACTCCACAGGTCCCATCGCAACTGACTCAAACCAGGCCTGTGCCAGTGTATAATCTGGATTCTGGCATCATCTTGTCAGGGGGTACTACTGATGACAAATGCCTTCTGGTTAGTGGCACCAAAGTGTTTGATTGTAATCGTGCATCAGGTATTTGGTTCCCGTACTGATGTTGGGTGGCATCACTACATCCCATCTGCTCCAAGTAGCAACTGCTGGGGGAGAATGCACAGGTGGTGCATCATCTGGAAGAACTGGGAAAGGTGACGGGTCAGTGTCCATGGGTGTTGCTTAGGAATGCCGAGACAGGAGGAGGGTTGGTGGTAGATGCATGAGACACTGTGGGACTGGTTGGTCCACCAAGCTCAGAGGAATAGGTGGCTGCTGACCAGGATGGCATAGACAAAGTTAATTTCAATGCCATCACAGAAGTGTATGGATAGAAGCCACACTATACATAATGACCAGCAGTGCACAGAGGTCATCCCATGGACCCTTGTTGAATGGTGTGAGACATGAGAGCCTTACACCTGGGTGCCCACCTGGAAGAGGGAGGCCTCGGTTGTGGTGTGCACTGACAGTGGTTGCAGCATATCCAAGAAGGTCATGCCAGTCATGCAGCCACTCCACTAGACTGCAGCCCGTGGACAGTGTGGCCCTGTAAGTTGCTAGAAAACTGCAGAGGGTGTTAGGTCCTGTTGAAGCATGCGAAAAAGTGTGGTGCACAGGTGTTCAATCCCATAACAGGTACATAACCATTCAAAGTCATTGGAGGTAAATGCCATTCTGTTAACAGAAACTAAATTTCTTGGATTGCCTTCAAGGGCAATAATTTTTTTCGAGGCTGTGATAGTAGCTTCAGTAGTAAACTGAGTCATGTGGAAGGGAAGTCAGAAAAGGGATTAATTATGACTAATCACATGAAGCCCAGAAAAGACCAGCAAAATCTGCCCCACAGTGCTGGTCCAGGAAGAGCTGGGGAGGTGCAGCTTGATGGGTGTGAGTGGCAGAACATTGGTGGACCAGGCCCACACGTCAGAGTCAGTATCTGGCCAGAATATATGTTGCCCCAGCAAACTTTTCATCTGGGTCATGCCCGAATGGGCAATGTGCTGGGAGTGCAACACTTATGACTGACAAGAGGAAGGAATCAGGATGTGGGTGTGCTCCTCATCCGAGACCCAAATCAAACCTCATTGTTTTAGTGTAGTGTAGTACATGCCACAGTGGCCCATGGAGATGAACTTCAGGCCTGGGAGTAGGGTCTAGTCACCCATGTTGCACAAATTGAGTGATGCAATGCCATATGAGGTTCTTGCTGGTGGCTGCAGTTACGTTACATGATGTTAAGAGAAGTCATCAAATCCAGATATGAATTAAGTTGGAAACACATCAATTCATATTGGTCAAGGATGGTGTGATGTTACAAAATAAAAGTGATGTTGTTATTCAATGGAAAGTTGGAAATTGAGATTTAGCTTACTGTTTTATCAATCACAATTGGCGTAAGAATCATGGATTGACCATTGTCATAAAATATTGCATTATGAGATGTGAATAGTTTTTACTTGCAGTTTCGTGTGGCTTGAGGCAGTCACAACTAGCGTGCTATTGATTAAGAAATTGCGTTATCGTCCTTCTAATTACTTCATGATCGTAGATACGATCATACCCGGTTGTGAAGTTATTGTTATGACAAAACAATTTCCTAAGGGACCAGAAAGTTCTTAAGGGCGCAAAAACAACTGTAACATCACACAAAAGGGAAATTCAATATTAAAGCTGATGCAAGAAGACGATAAAACAGTTTTCTTTTTATCAATGTAACACGCACATTGGACTGCTGATCTTGGTGTCTGTAATATTAGCAAAATGCATAATTAAAATGAAAATAATATTGAGGAGATAATAGGAATGAGCACTGCTAAATGATTCAGTATTCCCAGAACAAATATTTATTATAACTAAAACATATATCGTACCTTAAGCTTAATACTACAATGACGGTAGATTTTTATGTCCGTATCATGTCCATTGAGCGCTCTTTTATATAGCCATTGTCTTCTTTGAATCGCTCGTGCGTCGTCACGGTAAGTTATAACAGTTCTTTACACTTCACTCAAACTTAGACATAACACGTTTATGTACATTTAGTAAAAATTAGATCAGACTACCACAAATCTGCGTCCATCTTACTCGAGAAAAACAGTACAAGTCTTTAGTGCTCAAGGCTTCATTTGTTCTCCAGCGAACAAAATAGTGAAGGATCGCATATCTATCCGTATTTTTCTGTTTATATTGCCGCCCAAAGACGACGAATTACATTATTTAGAAAATTCTACCGTCGCCATGCGACGCCTCATTATACATTAATCATTATTTATAAACAAGTATTTGCCTTCTGGCTGAAAGTATTAACTACTCGTATTTGCTGTTTTAATGAATGCAGCTTGATGGGTGTGAGTGGCAGAGCATTGGTGGACCAGGCCCACACGTCAGAGTCAGTATCTGGCCAGAATATATGTTGCCCCAGCAAACTTTTCATCTGGGTCATGCCCGAATGGGCAATGTGCTGGAAGTGCAACACTTATGACTGACAAGAGGAAGGAATCAGGATGTGGGTGTGCTCCTCATCCGAGACCCAAATCAAACCTCATTGTTTTAGTGTAGTGTAGTACATGCCGCAGTGGCCCATGGAGATGAACTTCAGGCCTGGGAGTAGGGTCTAGCCACCCATGTTGCACAAATTGAGTGATGCAATGCCATATGAGGTTCTTGCTGGTGGCAGCAGTTACGTTACATGATGTTAAGAGAAGTCATCAAATCCAGATATGAATTAAGTTGGAAACACATCAATTCATATTGGTCAAGGATGGGTCAGGTCGGATGGGGCATCAGCACAGCACATCATTGTTTATGTGTAAATTTGCTGCTTGATGGTGGATATAATATTGAAAGTTAAACAAGTACAGCATCCAGCACTGGAGGCAATGGATGGTTCAGTCTGGTAAGCAATGCTTTGGGCGAATGATGATGAGCAATAGGTGATTACCCATGACAAGACATAATTTATGTCCATAAAGGAATTTTTAAACTTCTGAAGTGCATAAATGATAGCAAGAGTCTTCCACTCCATTGAAGAATAGTATTGCTGAGGAGCAAATAAGGTCTTGAAGAATACACACTAGGACAGTCAGTGCAGTCTGTCTATTTATGAGACAGGAGTGTACCAATACTGTGGGGCATGTATCAGTTTGTTACTACTAACAGAGGCAAACCAGAGCTGAATGCAATCTTTTAAAATGTGGAAAGCTAGTTGGCAGCACGGTGATCATTTGAAACCTGTGCCCTGGCATCGTAATTGGTTCAGTGGGTGGGATTCTGTTAGGTTTGCAGTGAATCAGACATAACGGTTGATCTTACCCAGAAACACTTGTATGTATATTTTATTCATGAGGTGCCACATTTTATCAATAGCCACCACATAATCCATTGGTTGCAGCCCATTTGCCAAGAGTTTAAACTATAAATATGTCAAGGAAGGTTGCATGAAAGAACACTTTCTGGTCTTCAGAACGAAAGCTTGAAGTTGTAGGTGATCCTGTTGAGCTGTACCTGTGATCAAAATATTGTCAAGGCTGTGCCATAGGTGGGAATACCTTGTAATAATTGGTCCATGAAATGTTGGTATTTGTTGGTATTTGGCAGTGGCTAAAGAGATTCTGAAAGGTAATCAGTTATAACGGTAGGGGCATAGGGCATATTTTAGTCCAAGCTCAGCGGACAGAGACAGTGGTCATGCGTGCTTGTGTAGATGTGTATTTTCTTCTACATCTACATCTACATCCATACTCCGCAAGCCACCTGACGGCATGTGGCGGAGGCTTCTTTAGGAGGCCTTTTGGCTGAAGTTTTTCCTGTCTGTGACAGGAGGTGAGTAGCCATCTATTCATTTAATAATATTGTTGATATGTAGTACTAGGTAAGCTTTTGACACTGCATTCAAGGGGTTTAGAAAACATGCCTCTAGGAGGTCAGTTATGTCAAATAAAGTGCCATGGTTTAATTTTGCAAAGATTTCATCCATGGTCAGTATATGGTAAGTTTTCACTTTAGCTTGTGCTCCCAACTTAAGAAAGTAGATTGGTTTAGCAAGGCTTGTGCCTGTGCAAACATTTGAAATTGCAATTCTTACTTAATTCAGGTAGATTGGTGGTCCACTCTGCATAATATTAGTTGAGGCCCTTTTTTCACTGCCAAAATTCTAACCTTGCTGCAGTAACATATTTTTGTTGTCAAAAAATGTTTTTGTGATAAAGCAAATATTGTAGACAACTCAAGATCTGCCAGATTAGTTAATGAGTCCATTTTCTTTATTAGGTGATACAACTTGGGATTTCATGACAAGAACATGGCCTTTTGGCTTTCTGAATTAGAAGCGAGACAAGCCAAAAACTGTAACTGCAATTATCAGAAATATCCCTCCCTTCATGTTGTTCATTAAATGGTGGAAAATCTGTGAATGCAGGTGGTGCGGGAGTCATTTCTGTGCATTTGTTGAGCTTACACTGCACCTGTAATATAGCTGTCATTAACTCCTGATATTTGGGGTTTGTGTTAGTCGTTGTAAGTGTTTCATGGTTGAAAATCCACACACTTCATAATTACAGAAATGTTCAAGGTCTGATTTGCATGTGACATGGGTCATAAGTTGTTGACACATTTGTGAAAGATGATGTACACACACTGCCAAGAAGGGGTGACACTATATAGGTTGCTCCTAGGAAACAGTGCAAGCTATGTTAAGACTGTATTCTACAGGAAATTCTGGTTTATACCATACCAAAGCTCTCGCTATGACAAACTGAGTCCGCATTGTAAACACCTTAGTCAATCTGAAAACGCATTCACTGTCACTCCACAGATCATGTTACACCTGTCTTAGACCTGTCCGGTGCTGGCTTATAAGTCAAATTCTGCCAAGGTCTTGTAGAGGGTGTTCTCGATTACAAGCACCCAGTGGGTAGCAGCATCACAGTGGTTGACAGTGATGTTGCACCAGGTATTTTGTTTCATAATGACACTATGTGGCACCACTACACTGTGTATAAATAATAATAATAATAATAACAACAACAACAGCTAAAATTCATCTGTTGCAATATTTGAAGAGAGTCAGACACAGTAGAACTATCCTTACCATTCTGCCTTTTGTGACCTGCAATTATAATATGATATCACTGGCATTTGCATTTTGTATATTAAATTGAAATATTTTGTGTCATAATATAATTTGGAATATTTTTGTGATTGATTATCAAATATTAACTCTTTTTTACAGTGGTTATTTGCCACAACAATCTACGAAAGATACATCAAGAATGCAGTTCAAGAATTTGTGGATCTCTGTTCTATGGCTAACATAAGTGTCTTCATTCTTGCTTCAGAGAATTATGGCTTCTATGTGCATGGAAGGTAGTATTTATATTGTCATTATCATCTAAAGTAATATTAGTGTGTAAATTGTGGGTCACAGGTAGTATACACATGTGGAAAATATATATTGATAAGAATTTGCTGGGTCAATACAGATAAGACCAAAATTCCAAAGTCATTGTCCTTCTCTCTTCATTTTCTACTGTTTTTTAGCAATTGAAATTTTCAGTGTGGGGATGTGAAGTAAAATGAACAATTTGATTACAATTATTGTATTAAAGGAATCTGTCCGTATTTCAGACACTATCCTAATTTGTGCCTCAAAAAATCTTTAAATACATTTGAAGCATAATACAGAAAGACAGGTGGCTACATATACAAAAATGCAGTTGATTCAGGCTTTACTGGTTTATAAATGCTGTAACATGAAAATGGACCAAGAAATGCAGATGCTAAAGAATACTGACAGCAGCAAATATCTTAAACTGCCAGATACCATTTTAATGAAATTAATCAATTTTTGAAAGTGTGGTGTGATCGGATACATAAAAAGAATCTACTCATCAAGTGGCAGCAGGAGGATTTGGAAAAGTCACTGAGAGCCCTGAGTCAGGGGAGACCTACTGGATAGAGAGGAAGGAAAGTCTGATTGCTGGGGACTGCACCAGATAAGAGTAGAAAATGTGAGAGCTGAAAGGTGGAAGAAAGGGTGTGCAATACGAAGATTACTGCCAAAACATCATGCATAAGTTAATAAGAGCAAAAAGCTAAGAGTATTAACACATACAATGTGCTTAACTTTCTGCTCTTATTAACTTGTACATGACGTTTTGACAGTAATTTCTGTGTTGCATATTGCCCTATCTCCCACCTTTAATCTCTTAGGTTTTCAAATCTCATCCAGTGCAGTCCCCAACAATCAGTTTTTCCTTTTCATCTCATCTGGACAATCTATCCTGGCTCAGGGTTCTAGGCAACTTTTTTGAACTCTCCACATTTCCTAAACCTCACTAGTCTTTTTCCTTCACCTCTCTTCTTTCCCCTTCAACCCTTATGCCAGACAAAGGAGCCACTGACTCTGAAAGCTTGCAAAGTTCTATGCCTTTCAATATATGTACCCCTGCAGCCACTTGGTGAGGAGATTTTTTATCTATCCTGTTACATTAGATAACATCAGAAATAATCAGTTATTGATAATATAATGTAAATGAATAAATAAAACATCTACTCACCAAGCAGCAGAAGGGGAACATACACACAAAAGCATTTAACTTTAATGGCAGAAGAGTTGAAGAGGAAAGAAGTGGGGTGAAGGAAAAGGACTGGAGTGGTTTAGGGAAAGGGGTACAGTTCAGAAAAGTCATCCAGAATCCCAGGTCAGGGAAGATTTACCAGATGGTTCTGGAGGACCTTTCTCCTTCCCCTTCAACTTTTCTGCGAGAATAAGAAGAAGCCACTGGCTCCAAAGGCTTTTAAAAGTTAAATCCCTTTGTGTATGTGTTCCCCTGCTGTCATTGGAGAGAAGATTTTTTTATCTATCAATTACATTAGATATCATTTTAATAATTGTATTCAGATTTAAATGAGAAGTCATTGTTTGTGGAGACTACAATGCAGATTTTTTTTGTCAGATGACATTGATTGAGGACATTTGGTTGGTGATGTCCATATTTATACATATGGCACATGAAAATACCTAAAACTAAGACCTAAAACTGTGTTTATGTCCTGGGTATACACAGTTGCAGCACATTACTGCGCTTCCCAATCAATTCAGTTCAGCTGCATCTGATCTATGTGTGGTTCCCAGTCATGGAAACAAACAAATCAACCTCCTGTGCAAAATAACATTTCCACTCAGTATCAGCTAAAGGAATAATTTTCAGGGTTAACTGATCACTTAGAAAGTACTAATTGCCCAAAAGTGAGCAGTAATAGTAATATGTGGTATTCACTTGTGATCATCATGTTGATCTCTCTTCAAGGAGTTAGGCTTTTTAACTGCACAGTCACATTGCATATATTCAGTAATGAAGTGCATTGTAAATAAATCATCATGATATCCATACCTACAACACTAGAAGGAAAAATTACCTTTATTATCCATTATTAAAGCTGTGAGTGGTTCAGAAAGGAGTTCAATATGCAGCAACAAAAATGTTTGATCATTTGCCCAATGTCATAAAATGTGTAACAGGTAACAAAGCAAGTTGTAAATCTAACCTAAAATAATTTGTCTTGGACAACTCCTTGTATACCATGTACAAATTTCTATTTAGAAATTGGTAACCTTTTAAAAAACTAGTTTTTAAATGTAGTGGCCTGAGTAGGTCTAAAAAGTAATGTTTTCATTAATGATGTATACGTATCTTGTAAATTGACTAATTCCCCATTATCTCAATAAAAGGATCATTCAAATGATCTACAGAACACGTAACTAACCAACTCTCTCCCTGCCTCCTCCTCCCCCCCCCCCCCCTCTCTCTCTTTTACACACACACACACACACACACACACACACACACACACACACACAAAAACTACATTCTGCTGACTATTTATTGATTCATTTGACCACACAGTGACACAACATGCTGCTGAATATATCATGCTTAACTTCAATTGCAGCATCCCACCCTTTTATCTAACTCCTACCAGAATTACTTGCCTTGCAAAAATGGCATCTGGGGTGTTGTGCAGATAGGGTATGGGTACAGGTCACAGGATGTCATTCATGTAGTTCACGCTGAGTGCAGTGTTCTGGACATTCACCAACTGTGATTTGTGATTGTACCCAATAGCACCCCTTACCAGAAGGCCTTGAGTTGGCACCGTATCTTGTGCAAATTCAGTCCCTCCTGTCTGTGGCGAATCAAAAGGCAGCTATCATTTTGAAACA
The DNA here is from genome assembly GCF_023864275.1 of Schistocerca cancellata. Taxonomy (NCBI): domain Eukaryota; kingdom Metazoa; phylum Arthropoda; class Insecta; order Orthoptera; family Acrididae; genus Schistocerca; species Schistocerca cancellata. The sequence continues at coordinate 243,608,135 of NC_064631.1, forward strand.
AATATAACCTGGATTCATCTGAAAACACTATCTGATGTCATTCCTGTTCACGGTGACATTATTCTGCACTCCATTGTCATCTAGCACATTTCTGCACATTCGTCAAAGGTAGGCGGAAAAGTGGACAACATGCACGTAACCTGTGCTGTAATAAACAATGATGGACTGTCAGCCCTGACAGTGTACGATGTGTTACACTGTTGTGCCAGAGCTGGGGAGGAAACAGATCTACCCTGCAATGCCATTTGAATGAGGTGTCAATCTTCTCAAGGGACGATCTGAGTGGTGCAATCTGACCCATCTCTTCATGTTCTATGGCCTTCTGTGAACTATTCTGTGAACATCCGTTGCTCTGACAAAACACTTTGTCCCACACAAGCAGCAATTTCCTGGATGGATGCATGCCAATAATGCGCCCTCTTTCAAACTAACTGAGTTGATGGTACAGTTCGTGCATACGCTTGCGAGGGATCCAGCATGTCTGCTCAAATCACACTGCTCCACTACCTTTGGTTTATAGTGACAACAAGAGCTGCAGGCACATTTTACCGGTACATGGTGTTGCGCAGTATTATCGATGTTGACTTTGAACATGCTGGCCAATATGGTTCAAATGTTAATGATTTCTGCAGAACGTACTAATGTACGTGTCCTGTGAATATTAATGTCCTGTCTCTAGTCATTCAAGGTGTTCTGTTCCCCCCCGAAAATGAGTGTATCGTCTAGTCTTTTGGGAGACATTCAACATTTAAATTCACTCCCTCCAAATATTCAGTTTGTGATGGAGGTAGAAAAGGATATGACACTTCCCTTCCTGTACATTTTGGTAGAAAGGAAAGCCAGTGGAATACTAGGGCATAACATGTACCACCAACCTATTCAGCCTCCAAGTTTTCACCCCCTGGAACTTTGTGATGGTCCATTGCACATACTGATTTGGAGAGCACATATTGTTCCCAATCCTGATAGTGCACTGGGTGAACTTCTAAATCTGAGGAGATATTTATGACAGAACATTTATTCAAAGAAACAAATTCAGCATAATTTCCATCAAAGTTACTCCAGTCCAGGGAACAAAATGAAGAAACAGAGGACTCCATTATCACAATATTCTTGCCATACTTCAGTGGTAATTTCTTCAAGATTTGGAAGTAACCTTAGCAGACACAGCATTAAATATGTCTTTAAGCCACACGTGGAACATTTGAGGATTCTTTCAGAAACAATCTCAGTCTTAGGAAACAAGGCATATAAAAATGTATATTGGCTAGACATGTCACATGATGCAAGACTGTTGCAGTGAACATCATTATTATACACCCATAGGCCAAGTGGGTAACTCTGCTAGAGTAGGACACTGTCTTAGCACAAGACATCATATGATCTACTAGAAGAGAAAGAGTATATTCCCAGTTTCATCTTTAATTGCAATTGGTTCAGTTTTGACATAAATACAGCCTAGTTTTGGACGTAATTTTTCTTCTAATTTTTATCTTTGTATGAGCTAGGTTCGTGAATCAATGTGGCTAGTGATTGTTGTTATTGCGAGATTGTGATAAAGGAGTTGTTTGCTGCTTATAAACAGCTGGAAGCAGCATTGGCAACTGTCAACTTGCTTCAAAATTGCTGCTGTGAATTTTGCCAGTGTCTGTGTGGCAGGGCTGTCTTCTGTTGTTAACACATCTGCCTTCTACTTTTCCGTCATTCACAATAGAAACACTTGCATCTGGTGACAAAGTGCCATAGCTGGAAGCCATCCAGCCAGCAAGTAGATAACTGGTAAGAAACCCAAAAACCAGAAACCATTACGTAGTACCAAGACAGAAGTCTGTGAGTGTAATCCAAAATAAAAATGCCAAGTTGTTATACTAGAATTGCAATGGAGTGTGATTTAAGGACTCATATACATAGAGCAAGTGATGGCTTGGCAAGCTACATGGGACTTTAAAGCCACTTGCCAGAGTCCGTACTTGGCTAAGACCTACTTGCTAGACAGCATGCTTGGTTTACTTGCTGCTGGTGCCTCGTATGTATGTAAGCCAAAGGCTCCAACTCAGATACCTCCAACTCAGATACCACTATGGTGTCTGCCTTGAAACTGATATAAGCATCATAAGATATTAACCCGGCAGTGCACGCACCTGGAAACAGGACGGCAGTACATGCAGCTGGTCTCACTGCCCCTTGCAGTTTCTATCTTTCTGAATTTGCATTTAGATGTATATTATGGAAGGAAGCGTTATTAAATGAAGTAATATCATTAAAAATCAGTTTAGTAAATATATTTAAGGGATAAATGTACTATTTTGGTCAAAAATATTTACACAAATGGAGATACATAAAATTTAGCTGTTATCAAAATAATGCATGTATTCAATCAGATATTTTGTCGATACTGCCTTGGCACACAGTAACAGAATGTTCAAGACAAATGTATTTCTTACAGTTCTTACAAATATATCTTGTTTTTATGTTTTTGCTTCTGCAGTCCACACACCGTCCTCGTGAAGTCGCAGTTGATTCCACTTCAGAAATTTTCACTCTGCAAAGCTCTCCAATTCTCTCAGTTATCTTCCTTGGCAATATTTTTGACATTACTCTTTGCTGAAGGTGATCATGCAGAAACGCAAAAGAAAGCTGCCTCAAACACTCTCTTTTTCTGAGTTGTTCTTTCTGATTTGAGTTGAAAATAATAGCAGCATTTATTGCAGCTGTGTTCATGATGCTATAAAAAACAACCATTGGCCATCTTCTTGTGTTTCTAGCTACATTATATTTGCACTCATTCTGTCTACAACATCAACTCCATCCTTAGTAAGGTTATAGAAAGTGATAATTTCTGGTTTTTTATCATTCCCTGTATTTTCGTCAATATTTCCATTGTGGTGCATCGTTGACAGTAGTAATACCACTCTATTTTGTTTCGGCACATAAGAGACGAAGGTGCAATTTTTCTGAAACCCAAACATAGATGACTTTTCTTGTTGGTTTTTAGTGTCAATAAATCCCTTGGGACTTGTCTCTTGTTCTTCCTCAGTGTACCAATGATGGTCGTATTCTTCGTAATCAATGTGTTTGCAAGCTCGTAACTTGTAAAATAATTGTCGCAAATTATGTTGCGGCGTGTATTCAGGATAGGTTGGCAAAGTCTCTGAACAAGTTCAACTGGTCTGTTGTCCTGTCTGTAAGGGCCTTCAGGCTGTTGCCCAACATACACCTCCATGTTGAATGTGTAAAACATTCTGGCATCCACTGCTGCAAAAATCTTTACTCCACACTTGTTTGGCTTATTTGGCATATACTGTCGGAATCTGCATCTTCCACAGAATGCTTCTAGTTTTTCATCAATTGTCACATATTCAGAAACTGTATAAGCCTTATGAAAGTTTTCAACAATTAGACTGAACACCTGTCTTATCGCCGCCATGTGATCTGTTTTCTCCCTTTCCGTTCTCATTTGTTTATCGTTGAATCTGAGGCATTGAAGGAGAAAACAAAATCTGTTTATGCCCATTGTGAGATGAAATATTTCAACTCCTGTGCCATCTGTTCGCCACAAATCTTGTAGACTTAGTCGATGGGCTCACATTACACCAGCGTAGTACAATAATCTGAATACGGCCTTTATTTCAGCTTTATTAGTTTGTTGTGCATCTCTTTCCCTTGAAAAGTTTCCCTGGATACTTTGAATGTACCTATTAGTACAGTCAATGAGTATGTGTATAATGTTTTCATCAAAAAACAGTTCCCAGCACTGTAGAGGATTTGTAGCACTTTTCGCAGCACCTTTCGCACCTGGTAAATGAGTTATGATGTTATGATAACATGTGCAGGAGTTCTTTGGTGGAGTATGAGAGTTCCATACTGTTCCATCTTTACCGACAAACACATCACTGTCAGCGCCACAATCACTGTCTTCTGATTCATCACTCGACGTTTTTTGTTTGGTGCCAGAATCACTTTTCCACTCTGGGTCCTGGATTTCTTCAAAGTCAATTTCTCCATCTTCAGAATCACCAGCGTTACTTTCAGCCATTACTACTTCAATCAAGTTCCTAATTCTCTCCTCCTGTGCCTCGTAAGAATAAGCCATGATGCAGTTACAACACTTACAACACACTAAAATAAGGTACAAAGCATTAAAAAATCTGTTCTACCACTAAACTAAGCAGATACCGCAAATATTCGCGCGTAAATAACCTTGGCGGAGCTAACAATAAACTGACACCAGTGCATGCAGCTGGCCTGTGAGACCCTTGACCTTTTTGTTGTGAGCTAACTGGAAGCGCTATTGTTGAAATACCAGATACACCATACCATACGACTCCTATTACACTCACTTAAAGGTACAGAGAAGATAGCTTCTTGGAAACAACATTCAACATTGCATTAATGTGAAAATATCCTCCTTGGTCTGACAGACCACCTGTGTGTACTGACGGGTTAAATCTGTTTTAGATGTGGACAATAGAGAACCCTTGTATGGCAGAAAACTGTCACACAGCAGTGGCTGGGGGAGAAGTGGGGGAAATAGCCATTTTGCAGGGATCGTTGAATGCAATCAACTGCAAATCATCACTCATGTTGGCACCAACGATGTCTGTCACCTGGGTTTGAGACAGTTCTTGGTTCCTTCTGAGGACTGGTACTGAAAACAGCTAGTTCATTTTTGAGGTGCAGACAGTTGTTGATTTACAACATCATGTCAATAATTTATCAAGATTCTTTCATCTGGACCAAAGTAGAGTTCATCTGTAGATTTTTCGGGGTATACAACATTATGGAACACAGTGGTGACTTGTAAAGTTACCTTGAATAAATGCAGTATACAACACAAATGATCACTTGGGTGACAGAGTATGTCTGTAATGCATATTGTTATTTTCTTAGTTTTGTGGAATCTTCGAGACCTCCCAGTAGATAAAAAGTTAAAAATGTTAGTTGTTGACTGCTGGGGTGTTCATAGCAAAGTCCCAGAACTCACATCTCTCTTATACGGCTGTCTTGGAGCTGAGAGTTATTGAAACCGAAAGTGGAGAATAGGGAAACTGTAATGGCACATAGAATGTGTACCACAGGAGTTGATTAGAACCTGTGGGAGGTCAGTTTACAGCAATAGACAGAAACATTGCATCTAGTGAGGACCCAAATGAATCCAATAGCAAATTAATATTGTCTTGAAGAGTTCTGGTTAGGGAAATTGCAGCATGTTATCTTGGATGGAGAGTCAGATACAGAAGTAACATCAGGCATACCTTGTGGCAGTATGTTGGGTACCTTTCTGTTCATATTGTACATTAATGATCTGGCATAGAATTTTAGTAGTACCCTCCAACTTTGTGAGATGATGCACTTATCCATAATGAAGCAATATCTGGAAAAGCTGCACAAAGATTCAGTCTGATCTTGATAAGATTTTAAAGCGGTTCAAAGAGTGGCAACTCGCTTTAAATGTTCAGAAATGTAAAATTGTGCACTTCACAAAATGCAAATTTTCATATCCTACAACTACAAATCTATGAGTCACAATTTGTATCAGTCAGTTCATGCAAATACCTGGTAGTAAGAATTTCTGGGGACATGAATTGGAATGATGACATGGCTCAGTTTTAGGTCGAGTAGGTGACAGACTTTGAATGTGTTTTCTGATATCCTCAAAATGAACCAATCTTCAAAAGAGATTGCTTACAGGACACTTGCCCTAGCATGTCATTACTATATTTGGAGTCACTTGATGCAATTCAAAACCAAAACAGTCCAGTTTATTGACAACAACCAAGATAGAGAAGAAATTGACTCAGTCAAATCCTTAGGATTAAATTAGGTTAGAAATTTGAGCTGGCAGGCACACATTGAATACTGGTAACAACAAACTGGGCAGTTTTGCATTTGCAAAGCAAATATTGTCAACCATTACTGACACTGACACAAAAACCAGTGTGTAGAAATTACTTTTAATCTGTTATTAGATATAGTGTTGTGTTTGGAGAAACTGAAGTAACGTAGTGTAGATACTAAAAATACAGAAAGAAATCACTAGGAATATGTGTACTATACATCAGAAAGCCCCCCCCCCCCCCCCCCCCCCCCCCCCCCCATGAACCATGGTCCTTGCCGTTGGTGGGGAGGCTTTCGTGCCACAGCGATACAGATAGCCATACCGTAGGTACAATCACAACAGAGGGGTATCTGTTGAGAGGCCAGACAAACGTGTGGTTCCTGAAGAGGGGCAGCAGCCTTTTCAGTAGTTGCAAGGGCAACAGTCTTGTAACAATAACCAAATCGGCCTTGCTGTGCTGGTACTGCGAACGGCTGAAAGCAAGGGGAAACTTCGGCCGTAATTTTTCCCGAGAGCATGCAGCTTTACTGTATGATTAAATGATGATGGCGTCCTCTTGGGTAAAATATTCCGGAGGTAAAATAGTCCCCCATTTGGATCTCCGGGCGGGGGCTACTCAAGAGGATGTCGTTATCAGGAGAAAGAAAACTGGCGTTCTACGGATCGGACCGTGGAATGTCAGATCCCTTAATCGGGCAGGTAGGTTAGAAAATTTAAAAAGGGAAATGGATAGGTTAAAGTTAGATATAGTGGGAATTAGTAAAGTTCGGTGGCAGGAGGAACAAGACTTCTGGTCAGGTGACTACAGGGTTATAAACACAAAGTCAAATAGGGGTAATGCAGGAGTAGGTTTAATAATGAATAGGAAAATAGGAATGCGGGTAAGCTGCTACAAACAGCATAGTGAACGCATTATTGTGGCCAAGATAGATACGAAGCCCACACCTACTACAGTAGTACAAGTTTATATGCCAACTAGCTCTGCAGATGACGAAGAAATTGAAGAAATGTATGATGAAATAAGAGAAATTATTCAGATAGTGAAGGGAGACGAAAATTTAATAGTCATGGGGTGACTGGAATTCGAGTGTAGGAAAAGGGAGAGAAGGAAACGTAGTAGGTGAATATGGATTGGGGCTAAGAAATGAAAGAAGAAGTGGCCTGGTAGAATTTTGCACTGAGCACAACTTAATCATAGCTAACACTTGATTTAAGAATCATGATATAAGGTTGTATACATGGAAGAACCCTGGAGATACTAAAAGGTATCAGATAGATTATATAATGGTAAGACAGAGATTTAGGAACCAGGTTTTAAATTGTAAGAGATTTCCAGGGGCAGATGTGGACTCTGACCACAATCTATTGGTTATGACCTGTAGATTAAAACTGAAGAAACTGCAAAAAGGTGGGAATTTAAGGAGATGGGACCTGGATAAACTGAAGGAACCAGAAGTTGTACAGAGTTTCAGGGAGAGCATAAGAGAACAATTGACAGGAATGGGGGAAAGAAATACAGTAGAAGAAGAATGGGTAGCTTTGAGGGATGAAGTAGTGAAGGCAGCGGAGGATCAAGTAGGTAAAAAGACGAGGGCTAGTAGAAATCCTTAGGTAACAGAAGAAATATTGAATTTAATTGATGAAAGGAGAAAATATAAAAATGCAGTAAATGAAGCAGGCAAAAAGGAATACAAACGTCTAAAAAATGAGATCGACAGGAAGTGCAAAATGGCTAAGCAGGCATGGCTAGAGGACAAATGCAAGGATGTAGAGGCTTATCTCACTAGGGGTAAGATAGATACTGCCTACAGGAAAATTAAAGAGACCTTTGGAGATAAGAGAAACACTTGTATGAACATCAAGAGCTCAGATGGAAACCCAGTTCTAAGCAAAGAAGGGAAAGCAGAAAGGTGGAAGGAGTATATAGAGGGTCTATACAAGGGCGATGCACTTGAGGACAATATTATGGAAATGGAAGAGGATGTAGATGAAGATGAAATGGGAGATACGATACTGCGTGAAGAGTTTGACAGAGCACTGAAAGACCTGAGTCGAAACAAGGCCCCCGGAGTAGACAACATTCCATTGGAACTACTGACGGCCTTGGGAGAGCCAGTCCTGACAAAACTCTACCATCTGGTGAGCAAGATGTATGAAACAGGCGAAATACCCTCAGACTTCAAGAAGAATATAATAATTCCAATCCCAAAGAAAGCAGGTGTTGACAGATGTGAAAATTACCGAACAATCAGTTTAATAAGCCACAGCTGCAAAATACTAACACAAATTCTTTACAGACGAATGGAAAAACTAGTAGAAGCTGACCTCGGGGAAGATCAGTTTGGATTCCGTAGAAATACTGGAACACGTGATGCAATACTGACCTTACGACTTATCTTAGAAGAAAGATTAAGGAAAGGCAAACCTACGTTTCTAGCATTTGTAGACTTAGAGAAAGCTTTTGACAATGTTCAGTGGAATACTCTCTTTCAAATTCTAAAGGTGGCAGGGGTAAAATACAGGGAGCGAAAGGCTATCTAGAATTTGTACAGAAACCAGATGGCAGTTATAAGAGTCGAGGGACATGAAAGGGAAGCAGTGGTTGGGAAGGGAGTAAGACAGGGTTGTAGCCTCTCCCCGATGTTATTCAATCTGTATATTGAGCAAGCAGTAAAGGAAACAAAAGAAAAATTCGGAGTAGGTATTAAAATCCATGGAGAAGAAATAAAAACTTTGAGGTTCGCCGATGACATTGTAATTCTGTCAGAGACAGCAAAGGACTTGGAAGAGCAGTTGAACGGAATGGATGGTGTCTTGAAGGGAGGATATAAGATGAACATCAACAAAAGCAAAACGATGATAATGGAATGTAGTCGAATTAAGTCGGGTGATGTTGAGGGTATTAGATTAGGAAATGAGACACTTAAAGTAGTAAAGGAGTTTTGCTATTTGGGGAGCAAAATAACTGATGATGGTTGAAGTAGAGAGGATATAAAATGTAGACTGGCAATGGCAAGGAAAGCGTTTCTGAAGAGGAGAAATTTGTTAACATCGAGTATAGATTTAAGTGTCAGGAAGTCATTTCTGAAAGTATTTGTATGGAGTGTAGCCATGTATGGAAGTGAAACATGGACGGTAAATAGTTTGGACAAGAAGAGAATAGAAGCTTTCGAAATGTGGTGCTACAGAAGAATGCTGAAGATTAGATGGGTAGATCACATAACTAATGAGGAAGTATTGAATAGGACTGGGGAGAAGAGAAGTTTGTGGCACAACTTGACATGACGAAGGGATTGGTTGGTAGGACATGTTCTGAGGCATCAAGGGATCACCAATTTAGTATTGGAGGGTAGCGTGGAGGGTAGAAATCGTAGGGGGAGACCAAGAGATGAATACACTAAGCAGATTCAGCAGGATGTAGGTTGCAGTAGGTACTGGGAGATGAAGAAGCTTGCACAGGATAGAGTAGCATGGAGAGCTGCATTAAACCAGTCTCGGGAATGAAGACCACAACAACAACAACATCAGAAAGAACCATGCCACCCATTATTTACAAACCTACAAGTATTAACTCTCCCATTCTTATACATTTATAGCCCTCTTGCATGCTGCCACCCTTCAAGAAGTCAGCCACCATTCATGAACCCTCCCTCCTGCTCCCTTGCTCCACACACTATTTCACAGGACACAATCTCTCACACCGTCTACTTGCAAAACTGCCGGTTGTGGTTGTGGTTTGTGTGTGTGTGTGTGTGTGTGTGTGTGTGTGTGTGTGCGTGCGTGCGTGCGTGCGTGCGCAGAGGTTGATGAAAAGGTAGAAAGAGCTGTATGATATGGCGTTTGAGGGCAGGAAATATCTTCTTAAGAACAAGAACTGTGCATTTTATTAATTTCATGTTTTTTACTAATTAAACAAATCATCACAAACAGTTGTGTGGTGTTTGAGATTTGAACCAAAATCTTTTGTCACACAGTTGCATCCTGCACTAAGGTACGAAGACATTATGCTAAACATTGCTACATTAAGTTGTTCCTTGCTGCCATTCTATACTTAACTTCATCATATGACATCGACTGTGTTTTCTAGTCCTATATTTCTGGGAATGATGTGGCACAGTTTACTTGTGTATCTTTTGAGGATATGTCCTGATAATGTGTATTAAGAAGGCATTTCTTTTTTTTTTTCAATTTCATGTTTAAAAGTGTTCTTTAATTTTGTGAGTAGTAAGATGCACCCTCTAATGTGTTTGGTTTCTTCTGTATCATAATGGGTAGTTCAAATTTCAGCTACAACCAGTTTTTGTTTTGCTAATTGTACATTTACTAAATCATATGTATTATACCACTTATTCAAAGGCATTTTTTTGTGTCAAATGTAATTTTTTTTATTTTGTAATCAAATCCTGCCAACTTTTTCCCAAGCAGCAGTGATTTACCAATGTAATTTCTGTGCAGTATATGGACTTCACATTGTTTTGCATTTCATCTAATTAGAAAACACACTTTGGCTGATAATTATTAGATATTCCATCTACTAACCAGTGACATAGTTCTGTTTACAACACAATAAAGAGTACAAACTGCTCAGACACATTTGTCAGCTACTTATGGATGAGAAAATTGAAGTGAGCAGTTACTATATACCTTGCTTTTGGTTGCGTACCAACTTACAGGTCACCACATGGATTTGCTGATACAGACATGTATTGTATGATTAACCATCTGCAACGGGAAGAGGAGGATCTCTGTAGCCGTCGAGGGTTGCTACCAGGAACAGACCAACAGACTTTTCAAATGACTGTACCTCCTCAGCTAAGAGCATATTACAACAAAGTAATGTCTACTGTGTCACCTGTAAGTGGGAGAAGGTTTATTACTTGACTTCCACAATGATTCATACACTGTGTGTAAATAATTTGCACATAAAGCACTAATTTATGTTGCACTTACCCGTCATCTGTAAAAAATTCACTTGTTGCTAAAGACTATTATCCAGCATACCTGTCATCACTAATCAGTTTTGGAATAACTTTTAGCAATTAATTTGTAATGTGGAAGAAAATAGACTTAGTAATGAGACTCTGTCATTGCTTTAAGGGTTTTCCTTACAATGTGGTGTGTTTTTTGGCGAAGGATTGCCTCCGTTCCTGGTACTTTACCTGTTTAAGATTTTGGGAATGATATATAGAGTGTGGAGTTAATTCATGTGATGGGATTCACAACAGATTATTGGGCATTTTTCCATATGTATTTTGATGACTGCTGGACCAATTTTTATTTCTTGCCTTCGTGTTATACGTGATAAAGAAAGTTGACACAAATTACATGTGGTAGTCATAAAATTTTTATTATCATTTTGAAAAAAGCTAACTTTGACTGAGAAATTTGATGATTATGTTAGTCTTTTTTCTGCATATCCACTCTTCAATGTGACACACCTTCCCCAACAAGGTATGATTTGGTAGAGAACTTGGTTGTAAAAGTACACATTTTGGCTTATTAGGACACACTCCACGTAAAAAATCACTTTGTCCTCCTCCTGGGAACACCCATCATATGATGGTATCTTTATCTAAAAAAAGAGGAAGAAGTCACTGTACAGTTACATCAACAGGTATTGCAAGAAATTGTTAAGATTTAAGTCCATTGTATTTTAGCCCTTCTACTTACTAATGGTGAAGTGTGTCAGTCTCGAACGAGGAGCTCAGCTTTACAAGCAATATCTGCACCTGTCTAGAGAAAATGACAAGTGTAAAACTTATGCCAGTCACCCACCTAATTTTTGATAAACTGTATGAGGAAAATATATATTGCTACTCACTGTAAAGATGACATGCTGAGTTGCAGACAGGTACAATGAAAAGACATTTACACATTAGCTTTTCACCAAAACATTCTCCAGAAAAGGAAGCACACACACATTTATTCACAGAAGCAAGCACCCTCCCACACAATTGTCTGCCATTTCTGGCAGCTTGGACCGAAGTGCATTATCTATTTTCCTTATACTGTTTATTGAAAATTTGTTAGATGACTGTCAAAAGTTTTCCACTCGTCATTTTCTCTAGATAGTTGCACATGTTCCATGCAACATTGGGCTTCTTGGCCCAGACTGATACACCTCTCTGTCAATACATGAGAGTGCCAAAATCTGCTGGACATAAATCTTAACAATTTCTTGCAATATATGTGGATGCAATTGTACAGTGACTTCTTCCTATTTTCTTAGATAGTGCCAGGTTGCCACAGGTTCTGGAAATTGGGAAATACCAGGAAATTTCGTATATGTGAGGGAAATATCAGGAAAATTTGGGGAAAAAAAACCACTGGAAAAATCTCGTTTTTGTCTCAGTAGATGAAATGGTTTGTTTACTGAGGTGTCATGCATCATCGCTGGCTGGGTGCAGCTGAGTATGTGTGCTGCTTCTCTACTTTGTCATCACTACCTCTTTTCTCCTTCATACCACCCCCCTCAGCTTGCAGTCAATGCTGCCACCATTTCTTGCCTCTACTCTAGCAGCTGCCACCAAGAGGCAGGGAGGCATGAGGAGTGGTTTGTTTGGGTATGATTCTCAGAGACTGTAGATGCAACGACCAGAGACGGTGGTTATGTGTGCATGAGTTGTGTTTAAGTGCTTGTGTGAATGTGTGTATCCTCTCATTTTCTGACCAAAGCTGTAGCTGAAAATTTAGTTGTGAGAGTGTGATTTTCTTTTCTGAGTGCCTGTCTGTGGCTCAGAAGTCATCTTTATGATGAATGGCTACCTATCCTTATTATTATTGATTCTCAGACTATTTGCACGAGTTATCTGTTGCATGCATTGATTACCGTGGTCTCATTTCATCAACATGTTGCCTGTGGCTTGTGAATAGCTGGCCATATGAGTGCATTTCCATGATGGGCCAAAACTGCAGGCCACTTCTGCATGTATTTGTAATGGGTTGGCCATGCTGATCTGAAGCCATTCAGTTCCCACTAATGTGCAGGCCATGTCTGTCAGATCTAGTCTCACTGATCTGCCAACAGGCTGGGTCTTTTTGTATGTGGTGTAATGTGTAATGTGGACCCAGGACTGTGGTGCTCCTCAGCAGGTCAGAGGCCATGGGCAATTGATTTCAGGAATTGCGATTGCCTCACCTCAAGTGTGTTGTTCAGTTTACCATTTTATAGACATTTTTATTTGTTCTAGTACATTTTGGCACTTCAAAAGTGGTTTATATGTTACAAAGTATGGATGATAAGAAGAAGAAAATTGTATCAGTTGCTGGGAGTTTTTAAACTATGTACTCTTATATTTCTTGAAAGAAAAATCACAAAACATCTGTGAAATAGTAGATTTAACACAGTGGGTAATAACTGACAATAATGAACATAGTAGAACCAACATTTTATTGGCAATCATCTACAGTGTCAGCTTATACAATTCTTCCCCACCATATACAGTTCTTTCAAGAGGCCTACATATTTCTGAGGTTATTTATCAAATTAGTGAAAGTATTTTAAATCTGTCTTGTGACTCCATGGAAATGCATATTTTTGTCACCAAATGTGTTTTGTTTTATTGAAATAAAATAACGTCAGTGGTATTAATGAAACACATATACCATATGGCTTGTTTTCTTCATCTAAAAACAGTTCATTACAAAAGGAGTTGATGTTAGTATTTAAGACTTTTGCTCACACAAGAAACACCATTCTGCTTGCAAGTATATATTTTTATTTCTTTGCTTGCACTATTGTCTCTTGTACTGTAGCTGCGAAGACAGATTGTCAGCTTCTGTCTTAACTTACCCTTGAGATCTCAAAATTTGTCAGGGAAAAATGCTAAAACTTCTCTGGAAATTAGGGAAATATCAGTGATGATAATGATGATGTTTGGTTTTGTTGGGCGCTCAACTGCACGGTCATCAGTGCCCAAGGGAAATATCAGTGAATTTCACTTGGAGCAACTTGTGGCAACCCTGAATGTGTTCCAGTTGGAACTGCCGGAGATGGCGGTCACTTGTGTGTGAAGCGAGCTTTCTTGTATGGATGAATGAGTGTTTGTTTCCTTTTTTGAAGAAGGTTTTGGCCGAAAGCTGATATGTAAGTGTCTTTCCATTATGTCTGTCTGCAGCTTACAGTGAGTAGCACACTATCTTTTCCTTATATTGTTGATGTTGTTCCAACCTGGAGTTTCCATTGTTTGATTTCAATAAACAGTCTTACTTGCTATTCATTAAGCTCACTTTTTTTCCCCTCCTAATATGGGGTTCCAAGTGCACTTTCCTTCCATACACCATGTATTCTCTTTCTTTATCTAGATGAAGCAATTTTTGAAATATTTCCTGAGCAGGCTGACACTGTAGTTAATAAACTAGATTTTTATATTAATGAACTAAACTAAATGCTGCTCGAACAGGCCATGAAGGCCCAACGGTACTGACCGGTTCTGGCAGTTTCCGGTGATTAAGGGTGGCAGTGTGGTACTGGTGTGCAAGACTCATACTCCCCCTTGGCTATCGACCTTACTTGGCATTGCTTCGCCGATCTCCTTTCAGGATAGCCAGCTGCGATGTTCTGCACAACTTCTTCTCCGAAGATAAGATGCTACTTTGGAGGAATTTTCTATACTTTTAAAATAACTCTGTACACTTGAGAATACTTTGAACTCAATCTCATTGTATTTTCATCACACATAACAGTTTTCATACAACCAAAACATTTTTTGTAAGCTCGACACCTTCCGGTCCGTCAGAAACTATCACATTCATTTTTCCGTAAATAAAGTCTACAAATCTCTCCAAGTTTAACAAGATAACTGTCCGGACCTTATGAAAGTAAGAGAAAGAATGAATAAGTAATTGTCTCTTCTCTTCTTTCAACAACATTCAAATGTTCACACAATAATGTAGACGTCACACCGTCTCAGTTACTCCTTGTGCTGGACATGTAACATCTTAGGCAGGCTTGACGACTACCTGCCCGCATCGATCACCTGTCTGATACACGTCCATCCTACACACACATAATTGTAGTGCAGTAGACACAGTTCTACTTTACCACACTCCTCTCTAAAATAATGCATGTTTGAGGCGGTGGACATACGAGGGTCTCTAGAATTTACCCCGAAATTCTCGAGGCACTACATATCCCTCCCCTTAGCTCAAACACACGATATTTTATAAATGTTCATTATATACATCAATATTGTATTCATATAAAATTACTTTACGTTTCCATCAATTTATATAATATTTTTCTAGCCATAGGTCACTTCATGTATAGCTCTCTTTCCTTTTCCATGTTAATACCATTATAATCGTGGACCTTTTGATCAATGTAAACTTTGTAAGGACAAGAATCTTTCTGTTCCCTTTCCAATTGTAAATTCCAAGTGTGCATTACCCAAGTGTATGCTGTTGTTTACCCTTACTTCGTGTGCTACTTTTTCTAAGTATGGATTTACTCTATACTTTTTTACAGTCTAGAGGAACTCTGGGTAAATAAAGGTATTATTTTCAACACCTGTAACTTCACACAAACATAACAATGTGAGTGGGAACGAGAATTTAAACTTACCAGAATAATCTTCACAAATGTGTGACTTTTGTCACGATACTGCCCTTTTCCTTTAGGCACTGTACCTATACCTCACATATGGGTTGATACTGTGAAAGCACTTCCTCCTTCCGTTTTGTTAGGTACGCCCCTTTAAACAAATTCCTGATATACTATTGTACAGGTCAATCCCCTTCTTGGTGCCCCTGCCCGCACAGTATAGGTCAGCCTTTCTTGGGTCTGCCTACCTGCCCTTTACCATCCAATCAATGCTGGGTGCGCCCTCCTCCTCTTTCCTGAGTAGGCTTCATAGTCCATTGCCCTAGCATACATCTTTATGTACCCTAGATTCGAATACCTCTCACTCCTTCCACTTGCTTCTCAATACTTTCTTTAACCCTTTAGAGTCCTCCATTACTCTTCCAGTCCTACGTTCCCAATAGACACCACACTTGGAAATATTATTTAAAATATACGTACATACAGGGTGAAGGGAAATTCGCACACTCAGGCTTCGCAGCATGACACCTCGCATGCCAGTGATAAAAAAAGTCTCTCTCAAAATTTTGTCTGGCGAGTATATCTTGCAGAAAAAGGACGTTAAAGAGACAATCTGGCAACACTGTTACCACATGTATGGTGACTACCTCTGTCAGTACATGTTGGTTGTACTGTGCAGTTGGTGCAGTGTGTAAAGTTTTGGGTTAACATGCTGGAGGTCGGGGGATTGATCCTGGGTTGACGCATACATTTTTTATTTGCTAAATGTAGTCCAGGTGGTATGGTATCTGGCATCTTAATTGTTAACAGCAATTGCAGCGGGTCCTCTAGAAAATATTTGCACTTACATACTACAATCGTAGAAATGGAAGACTCGTCAGCTTTGTAAGGAGCCCTTTCCACATCGTGGGTGTGAATTTATTAGTACCACTTCATCTACTAGATGCGAAACCTGTTTCCTTTGTACCTTCCCCCCAATGGTCCCATAGATTAGTTGTTGTTGTTGTGGTCTTCAGTCCTGAGACTGGTTTGATGCAGCCCTCCATGCTACTCTATCCTGTGCAAGCTTCTTCATCTCCCAGTACTTACTGCAACCTACATCCTTCTGAATCTGCTTAGTGTATTCATCTCTTGGCCTCCCTCTACGATTTTTACCCTCCATGCTGCCCACCAATGCTAAATTTGTGATCCCTTGATGCCTCAGAACATGTCCTACCAACCAGTCCCTTCTTCATGTCAAGTTGTGCCACGAACTCCTCTTCTCCCCAATTCTATTCAATACCTCCTCATTAGTTATGTGATCTACCCAGCATTCTTCAGCAGCACCACATTTGGAAAGCTTCTATTCTCTTCTTGTCCAAACTATTTATCGTCCATGTTCCACTTCCATACATAGCTACACTCCATACAAATATTTTCAGAAACGACTTCCTGACACTTAAATCTATACTCGATATTAACAAATTTCTCCTCTTCAGAAATGCTTTCCTTGCCATTGCCAGTCTACATTTTATATCCTCTCTACTTCGACCATCATCAGTTATTTTGCTCCCGAAATAGCAAAACTCCTTTACTACTTTAAGTGTCTCATTTCCTAATCTAATTCTCGCAGCATCACCCGACTTAATTTGACTACATTCCGTTATCCTCGTTTTGCTTTTGTTGATGTTCATCTTATATCCTCCTTTCAAGACACTGTCCATTCCGTTCAACTGCTCTTCCAAGTCCTTTGCTGTCTCTGACAGAATTACCATGTCATCGGTGAACCTCAAAGTTTTTATTTCTTCTCCATGGATTTTAATATCTACTCTGAATTTTTCTTTTGTTTCCTTTACTGCTTGCTCAATATACAGATTGAATAACATCAGGGATAGGCTACAACCTGTCTTACTCCCTTCTCAACCACTGCTTCCCTTTCATGCCCCTTGACTCTTATCACTGCCATCTGGTTTCTATACAAATTGTAAATAGCCTTTCGCTCCTTGTATTTTACCCCTACCACCTTTAGAATTTGAAAGAGTATTCCAGCTGAAATATGCTCACTATTTTTATATACTTGAATTTAGCATATTTCGTGACAGTACTCACTTTTCCGTGAAATGTTTATAAGATGATATTTGTCTTCTTGTGTTGGCTTCAGTCGTCTAGTCAAAGTATGATTCCACAATGCTGTTTCGTCGGTTGCAGAAAAGACCTGGTTCAATGCATTTGTCTCATTTTTGGTGCTTCAAATACCATTTCTTCGAATGTGGTTCCTTCTTGATGTTTACATAAAAAAAAATAATAACATAATTCATTTTTCCTGTTCACTTGCAAATTATTATAACAGCGACCTGCACATTGTTCCACTGTCACACACACACCGAGAGTTCACTGCCGACTGACTACGGTCAAAGACGACTCCAGTGTCAAAGCCATTTCACACAACATACAAGCTTCCACTTGTAACCGGTCTCTTTGCTATTCTTCGTCACATCTGCTAATATTAATCAATATGCTGTCACTCATGAACATATAAGCAAATTAGCATAAAATAAGACAAATTACAATTCACAAAAAAATATTCTGACAAAAATATGAGAAAACATTTACAACCTCCCTCATTATATTTGATATCGACAAATCCGGTAGAAAATAACGCATCTCCCAGATCCATTACACAGTCAACATTGTCAAAAGCTTTCTCTAAGTCTACAAATGCTAGAAACGTAGGTTTGCCTTTCCTTAATCTTTCTTCTAAGATAAGTCGTAAGGTCAGTATTGCATCACGTGTTCCAGTATTTCTACGGAATCCAAACTGATCTTCCCCGAGGTCAGCTTCTACTAGTTTTTCCATTCGTCTGTAAAGAATTTGTGTTAGTATTTTGCAGCTGTGGCTTATTAAACTGATTGTTCGGTAATTTTCACATCTGTCAACACCTGCTTTCTTTGGGATTGGAATTATTATATTCTTCTTGAAGTCTGAGGGTATTTCGCCTGTTTCATACATCTTGCTCACCAGATGGTAGAGTTTTGTCAGGACTGGCTCTCCCAAGGCCGTCAGTAGTTCCAATGGAATGTTGTCTACTCCGGGGGCCTTGTTTCGACTCAGGTCTTTCAGTGCTCTGTCAAACTCTTCACGCAGTATCGTATCTCCCATTTCATCTTCATCTACATCCTCTTCCATTTCCATAATATTGTCCTCAAGTGCATCGCCCTTGTATAGACCCTCTATATACTCCTTCCACCTTTCTGCTTTCCCTTCTTTGCTTAGAACTGGGTTTCCATCTGAGCTCTTGATGTTCATACAAGTGTTTCTCTTATCTCCAAAGGTCTCTTTAATTTTCCTGTAGGCAGTATCTATCTTACCCCTAGTGAGATAAGCCTCTACATCCTTGCATTTGTCCTCTAGCCATGCCTGCTTAGCCATTTTGCACTTCCTGTCGATCTCATTTTTGAGACATTTGTATTCCTTTTTGCCTGCTTCATTTACTGCATTTTTTTTTTTTTTGTTGCTCCTTTCATCAATTAAATTCAATATTTCTACTAGCCCTCGTCTTTTTACCTACTTGATCATCTGCTGCCTTCATTGCTTCATCCCTCAATGCTACCCATTTTTCTTCTACTGTATTTATTTTCCCCCATTCCTGTCAATTGTTCCCGTATGCTCTCCCTGAAACTCTCTATAACCTCTGGTTTAGTCAGTTTATCCAGGTCCCATCTCCTTAAATTCCCCAAATAGCAAAACTCCTTTACTACTTTAAGTGTCTCATTTCCTAATCTAATACCCTCAGCATCACCCGACTTAATTCGACTACATTCCATTATCCTCAATTTGCTTTTGTTGATGTTCATCTTATAACCTCCTTTCAAGACACTGTCCATTCCGTTCAACTGCTCTTCCAAGTCCTTTGCTGTCTCTGACAGAATTACAATGTCATCGGCGAACCTCAAAGTTTTTATTTCTTCTCCATGAATTTTAATTCCTACTCCGAACTTTTCTTTTGTTTCCTTTATTGCTTGCTCAATATACAGATTGAATAACATCGGGGATAGGCTACAACCCTGTCTCGCTCCCTTCCCAACCACTGCTTCCCTTTCATACCCCTTCCCAGTGTCAGTTATAATACATAAAATGGAAAATTTTCACCAGAGAATTGAGAGATAAATGCTTACTGTATTTACGGGATAAATTGAGCCCTTACGTTTGTATAGAAACTTGATCATTTTTATATTAATGAAAGCCTTTTGAGGATAGGAATCAGGTTATTTGAATATAACAGTTTTTGATAAAACTTAACATTTTTCAAATAAAATCTTTTAATAGTCAGAGTCACAAGTGAATAACATTAAATGATGACTAGTTTCAGCTGATTATAAAGCCACTGAAGCGTGTGTAACATTTTTGTGAAATGACATACCCCACTTCCAGCCTTCCATAACAGTGAAAGATGTTTGTGATGTTCTGTAGTAAGTAACTGTTAGGACATCCCACTATGGAAGACATTGTTACAATATGTGCAGATGGGAGAATGTCTTGAACCCATCACACCTACAAGACAGGACGGCGAGTGGGCATTTTCACCTGCTGTGTGGGGCTGTTTTTTCCTTGGCGTCCTTGTTTGAAGGTGTTTAGAAGACAAGGAGACTAAAGATAAGGCCATGGCTGCAAAGAACATAATGAAAAATGACTGTCGAACTGGCTTGTGTAGAGAAAACTTCTTGTCTTAATCTTATCCAAGCCATGTAAGTTTTAAACAGACCTGTCAACCTGCATTGTACCCAAGGTTGTATATTGATATACAGTGTTTTTGCTACAGAAAGTGTTAATACAGAAGGTGTTAATACAGAAGGTTTAAAGTTCAATCATTTGTGTCATTCAAGTAGCTTGGAAGACAATTAATGCTCTCTTGAAAACTACTTTAACACAGGTAGTGGAACTAAGTAGCAGGGCCACCTCAGCAAACGTCAAGAATGGTGATAAAGAGAAATTTTACTAAGTAGATCTACTGACATCAATTGTCGGAAGGTTAAAGATTGCCCTCAGGAAATGTAACATTGATACTATACCGAAAACCATCTATATTGCATTTCACTACTTGCAGACCAATATAAAAGCATGCAGTGTCTGCTTGTAAAATTGTGCTAAGATACAAAGATGTCAGCATCACAGTGGACAATCATGTAAGAGACAGATCTCACATGAGCAAATACTACATGTTTTAACAGTCAATTTGACGACTGCTGTATAATCAGCTGAAACCAGTCATCATTTCGTGTTTTTCACTTGTAATCTTGACTATTAAAGATGATATTAATGTTTTGTAACTTTTAGATCACTTTTCTCCAGCCAGGCTATGTCAGGAATTAATAATAAGTTTTAAACTACTTTGTTCTTATGCTTTTGAAACCTTTACAAATGTCTGCTTGTGCCTGTGTATATGCGGATGGATATGTGTGTGTGTGCGAGTGTATACCTGTCCTTTTTTCCCCCTAAGGTAAGTCTTTCCGCTCCCGGGATTGGAATGACTCCTTACCCTCTCCCTTAAAACCCATATCCTTTTGTCTTTCCCTCTCCTTCCCTCTTTCCTGACGAGGCAACCGTTGGTTGCGAAAGCTAGAATTTTGTGTGTATGTTTGTGTTTGTTTGTGTTTCTATCGACCTACCAGCACTTTTGTTTGGTAAGTCTCATCATCTTTCTTTTTAAATATATAATGTTTTTCATTTGAAATAAATGGACAGTGCTTGATGCTAGAATTTTGAAACCTCATATTCCTCTAGACTAAAGAAGAATTAACAAATGAAGTAACTTGCTAAAATGATAATTGTTACAAATCTACTGGGCTGCATAGCTACTTTGCTGGGCCATTTTAAGAACAGGCCTTAGAGAAAATCTTTGTATGGTGACTCTTGGATAGTGATTATCGCACTAGCTAAAACTCTAACACAAGAGTAATGCACCACCAGAACAGTCTTTTGTAAAACCAGCTATATGATGATGTCAATAAATAATGAGGAACTTTTGTCATCCAGAGCAAAGTAATGAGCATGAATATTTGCTACTGAAATATGCAATATACTGTGCGTTGAGAAGAAGCATAGAAACTATCTGACAAGTGACTCACAATCACAGAAATAAAGCTCATTTGTGGAGAACTGCATGAGTACTACTGAAGTACCATTTTTGTCAGATAAGAGACAGTGGCAGTACCAATATAGGTTATATTGAGCTAGTTACACTTGTAATCCTACCAGATGTATCGATACACACAGATGACTGGTGAGGTCGCTTGACATGGTATGGAGGGATACATCGGCTCACAGCTGGTGATGTGGGTGAGCAACTGCAGCAGATGTAAGGATTACTGTGGACTATCTTGGCTTCACTTGTCTTAACTCCTGATGTGTAATACATACTCTCCAGTGGACTTATTGATGATGACCTTGCAATTGTGCACACTGATTTTGACTGTGTTGTTCCTGGCCATCAACTTGTGGCTTGTGTGTGGACATGCCTATTCTCCTGATGTCATGCACACTTTGTTTGACCACATGCTGTGCCTACTGTGAGGCAGTCCCCAACAACCAGTCTTTTCTTCCCCTCCTATCTTGTAAGTCTCTCTTGCTCTGGAGTTCTGGCCAACTTTTTGATAACCCTCCCCATTTCTTAAACGTCACAAGTCTTATTCCTTCATCCCTCTTCCTTTCCCTCCAACCCTTCTGCCAGAAGAATGAGCCAATGGCTCTGAAAGATTGCAAATTTCCTTAACTTTTATGTGTGTTTTCTTCTGCTGCTGCTTGGTGCGTAGATCTTTTTATCTATCCACTTATAGTAAACTAGGAAAAGTGACTGATGTATCAGTATTTGAAAGGGCCGATACATAAAATCAGACACCTACAAAAAGGTAACATATTAATAACTTATTTACAATATGTACTTTTAATAACTGATATATACATAACAATGTACGGAAAGTTCTGTTTGAGAATTACAAATTATTTAGGAATCAAGGAGACAGCTTACTGAAAGACAGAAGCGCTGCATCGTTGATAGGTACACAAATAAAAGGTACAGAGCTTGGCTAGCTTTCGAAATACATTTCCTTTTTCTATCTTGTAGGAAAAAGTGCGCGCGCGCACACACACACACACACACACACACACACACACACACACACACAGATATATGCACATGTCTGTCTCCCTGCATGGTACTCAGTTGACTGAGCTGTAGGACTTTCTGTGGCACTGAGTTATATATAGTGACAGTAATGTTCTTGATAGAAACGAATAGTCTTGACTCCTGATAAAACATAGACACATAGTAAAGTTTAGTAGTGTCATGCTATGTCAACATATTGTCCTCACTGCATTCTTCTGTAGAAACAAAAGTCTTGAATCCTGATACAACATTGACATGTAGTAAAGTTTAGTGTGTCATGCTATGTCTATGTATTTTCCTCACTGCATTCTTCTGAACTAAGGTTGATAAGTGTGTTGATTCATTGAGTCTGGATGAAGCTTTGAGTGTGGCTGCTTAGAAAGATATGTCGGCCAATTGGAGTCACAAACAGTGAGGTCATGTGAATTTTGTACCCTCTGTTGGCATGTATGCATGGCGTCCCTTCCTCGGAGGCAGTGGGAAATGGAAGAGTGAGCTCACCCAGCAGCATGCTGCTGTGATATTTAAAAGTGCCGTCTGTTGTGTAGCTGTAAGGAATGCACCAGGAGTAGTCAATGAAGATACCATTGATATGGCAGTCAAAAAGCTTAGCATTTACTCAAGAACTTAAATAATGACCAACCAAAAAGTAGGAACATTTCAAATATCACCACAGACAAAACTGCTCTCCAGCTTGCTCTGAACAGAAAGAGTGAAAAAGGAAAGACCATTAAAAAGTACCCATAATCATTTATGGCAGGAAAAAATACCGAACTGAGGAAGCAGTGAGCAGCTGTAGATGTGGCAAAACCACTGGAATAAATGACATATGGGCCAGATAAAATTTTTAGGACAAAGTCAAAAGTTTTTACGTTATTCAGCAACTGTATCAGGCAATGTCAAATTGCACTATTAAAAATCCAGAAGAGACTTTGACAATTTTAAGACCTGTAGGCCAATTACTCCCATATAATCTCCACAGAGCCTTTGAATGTGTAATCCTGACTCATCTTGAGCTATTGATAGAACCAGAACTTGTACCTGCACAGTCCAATTTCAGATGAGAGAACTCATCTAGAGGACCAATATTTGAAAATATCAAAGAAGGAATTTAGATACATGTGATGTCTGTTCTTTTGGACATTTCTGAAAGAAGACACTATTCTTGATCCTACAGCTGTATACATACATGATGAAATGAAACAGAAATTCTGACATTGGTTCCATTCGGGCATTGAAATGAATTCATTGGTGACAAGTGAAAATTTGTGCTGGACTTATCTGAAACAACAGACACAATACATATATGCCTTGACGGCCATTAGAGGTCATTTTCACGTAGATGCACACTCTCTTCTAAACTCTTGTGGGAATCAGTGTGTGTCTGCGAGCAGTGAGAATCATGGATAGGGGGCAATATGTAAGTAGCATACAAGTTGGGAATATGGGTTGGACAGGAAGCATGCTCAGATAAGCGAAGTGGTTAAGGTAACTGTTTGCGTAAAGTGGAAAATCTAGGTTCAAACCCCGATCTGGTACAAATTTTTACTTGTCACTATTGAATTTATTTCACTGCCTAATTGCAGCTGATGTCAGAATTTCTATTTCATTTCATCATGAAGAGGAAAATTTTCTAGAATGGAGAAAAGCTGAAAAATATTTGCTACATTGATGATATGCAATATTTGCTGATGGCTTAAATAGTCTTCAACACCTCGTATCCCAGATTGATGAAACTAGTGAGCATTATGGCCTTGAAATCAGCATAAAGCAGAATTAATCGTCATCAGCAAGAAATAGCAAACTGTCATCTCAATACTAATGGTAAATTTCTTGTCAAGTAAACAAAAATCCATATCAGGGGAGTAACATTGACAACCAATGGCATAACTTGCAACAAATTAAAGACTGTTTTGAGGAAGCCAGCACAGCATTTTGTTAAATGACTAATGTATTCAAGAGCCATCACATCTTAATTGAAACAAAATTAAAATTTCTACATTGGTACATAGTTTCCATCCATTTCTATGGAGCTGAGATCTAGACTTTGGCACAGATGACTTGGCAAATGCGTTGAGGCATTTGAGATGTGGCTGTACAGGATATTGCCAGGAGTACCAAGGACAGACAAAATTACTAACAATAAAATAGATGGAGCCCTGTCTGTTGGACAGAAACAAGCATATTCCAACTCTGGCCAGTGTTTTTAACAGCTGTTTCAGCAGCTTTGTAAAGTCCAGCTGTGTGGTGGTGCCCGTAAGGGGAGCTAAATCCAATAATTCCTCTATGGTGTTCAGATTGTCAGTGATGTCCCTAATGAAAACGGCTTTGAGGGGCTGTCACATGAAAACTGAACACCCGCCACAACAAGATCATGGAATGGTTCCCTTCAAAAGTAACCACCACAGGCATTATGACATTTATCCTACTGGGAGACAAGATGTGTCTCATAGAAAGCAATTGGCCACTGATGGAGCCACAACCGCACCCACTGTTGCACTTTCTCATCTGACTCAAACCAGTGTGCATGCACGTCTTTCTTCAGGTCGCCAAAGAAGTGAAAATCACACTGTGAAAGATCTGGGCTGTAGGGAGGATGTTGCAGTGTTTCCCAACCAAAATACTGAAGCATAGCCCTCATTCAACTAGCAGTGTGAGGGTCGGCATTATTTCGCGACAGTATGAGTCTGTTGACAGTATTTCTGGGCATTTTGACTTTATGGCGTGTTGCTGTTTCTGCAGAGTGTCTTCATAGTGCTGTGCGTTAATTGTGGTTCCACACCAGAGGAACTCAATGGGCAGAGGACCACTGTAGTCAAAGGAGGAGGTTATCATGATCTTACTGGTTCATGTGGTTACACCTTTGGATTTCTTTGGTGGGGGGAGACTTGTGATGTTTACAATTTTGGCTTTGCCATGTGCCTTGGGATCAAAATTGTGGCGCCAGGAGACATAAATGCATGCTCTTCCTCATAGTACTGCAGTGGATGACTCAGACTTGATGCCATTTTGTTCGTCTTTTGTCTCTCTGTAAGGTGATGTGGCACTTACTCTGTGCAAATTTTGTGGTAATGCATGGCATGCATGGAGCCATGACTAATGCTGACTTAAACATCACTTTCATCTTCTGTGATTCATTGGTCGCCCTGGATAAGGCCTTCAAACTGCCCCATCACATCAGGGGCAATGGCTTGATGGGTATGTCCTCAGCACGGATTGTCTCGCTGTGATGTATACCCTTCCTGGAATCTCCTCAGCCACTTGTGCACACATGTCAGGGACAGGCAGTGTCCACTGTACACAGTGGACATGCGACGATGAATTTTGTGCACTACAGCGCCCTCAGCTACCATAAAATGGACCACAGCTCTGTGCTCTTATTTGCTTGCCTCCTTGTTAACAGCTGGACGAACATACTGGACCAGCCTGTCAGCTATCAAGGTCATAACCCAACAATGTCTTGCACCTGTGATGAGGCACTATGCTGTTCCCCCACCCCAGTGGTGAGAGTATTGAAACATAACAACACTGGGGCCACTTGTCGAGTGGACTGTGTATTATGGTGGAGTTTGATTTTCATTTGACTGCCCCTTATAAGTACACAGTATCTGATATGTCATCACTATCATTGACAACTAAGGAATAATGTACAGCCTTCTGTGTTGTATCACCTAGTTCCTATGGGACATCTGCAAGCATGTCCTAAATATGTTGCATAATAGTTTTAGAGGCAAACTTATTCTTTTAAAGTCTTCTATCAAATATGGACAAATTTCTTCAGTGACCATCACAATCACTTCTTTTGCAAAGTCTCTTTCAGTTAACGGCCTTACTTTCTTGACTACATGAAAAGTTATTCTGTAGCACAGCCTGACAGACACTTCACTATTTTGATAGTCCTCCGCATCACATATTCCTTTAATTCTGACATTACTGTGTCATGTACTTCTTCCTGATATTTTTCGTATTCATTTGTGTGATACACAGAATAATGATGTTATAAATTACATCCCTTAATATTCCATACTTCTTTGTTACATACTAAACACTTTGCAACTTCACCATATCACACAAATAGAAAGAGATTTTCCCATACAGAGAGAAAAACTGGCTGCTCAGTTTTACTTGTGCTCATCATGTTATTGTCATTGAGAATACTACAGCTGGCTGAACTCTCCAGCCTCATACTAACAGTGCTATTTCTCTAGGCAGTATTGCAGTACACAGCTGTCACCTGAAGTCACACAAACTGACAGGGTTACTCTTTGTTCCAACATATCCTGAAGCTGTTATCCTCTAATGGACATGCAGTGACAAATGGAAACATGTATAAAGGGCTGCAGAACATTCTTCAGGGAAAGGTACCTGGTAGAAAAGGATGAGGAAGAAGAAGAAGAAGATCTTGGCTTGGAAACTTGATGTGGACTTTACATATGAGCAGGGAACTCTGTTTTTCAGTCAAGTGAAAGTGCTGCAACTGTGATGGCACTAGAAGAAGAAGAAGAAGAAGAAGAAGAAGAAGAGGGTGAGAGGATGGCTATGGTTTGAAGAAGGATGCCACTGAAGGTCCCTGGCACTACCACCTCCAATAAATCAAAGGCACAAATTGATACAGTCCACCTGTGAAATAAAGAAGCTGGAAGCTATGCAGGACCTTAAATGAATCCACACTTGATTGGTATTGCACCTCCAATAAAGCACTCCGTCTTCAGGCCACGAGTGGCCCACTGGGACCATCTGACCGCCGTGTCACCCTCAGAGGAGGATGCAGATAGGAGGGGCGTGGGGTCAGCACACCGCTCTCCCGGTCGTTATGAGGGTATTATTGACCGAAGCCGCTACTATTCAGTCAAGTAGCTCCTCAATTGGCATCACGAGGCTGAGTGCAGCACCTCCAATAATCATTGTGATATTTTGATACTGCAATTCCAGATGCACTATAACTTGCTTTGTAAGCTGTTCAAATCCTCATGGGTAGCAAACCCCACGATCATGTGCACTTCATCTTTTGAGCTGCGCTACTCTGCAGCTGAATATTCCTTCCCATGTGGGTTCAGTCAGTCCATTCAAATAAGGTTGATATTGCACTAAACAGCACTTGCGGAGTCATCACTGATGGTCTCAAACCCATCAAGAAAATCTTTGCCCCAAAAAACTGTAACCGTTCCCTGCACAGGTATATGTACTGCGGTTCATGACTCAAATTAAGGATGAGCTTTGTGAAGAACACCAGAGAGCTTGTACAAATAACAGAGAATGCTTATGTGGGCCAATGGAAAGAAAATCTGGGAAACATGAATGACTGGACGTAAACTGCTGTAGAAATAACTCCAGGACATCAGTATTGTCCTAACAAACTGAGAACTGAAGTGATGAGATACAAAGACAATTTAGTTAAATGGAAATGAAAGTTGTAGATCCACCCAGGTTGAAGAAACCGAATGAATGTTGCATTTTTTAAACAACTGCAATGTGACATGGCGAACAAGGAAATAACACTGGGAGAATCATAAAAATATTAAGCTTTGGTTGAAAATTTCTTATTGCTTGGGACTTATTGTAAAATTTAATAAATTGTTTCTTTTATTTTACAATGTGTCTTACTACTGCCAGCAATGGATTAGTCAGTGACAGTGGTGGAACACAATTGCAAAAATGTTTTAGCTGTTAAAGTTGTGTTAATCAATGTGAGTGTAGATGTTGATTTCTGTAATTAAGTACAATTATTTGTTGGATTTCATGTTGCTTCTGATAGGAAATAAATGAAGCTAAAAGTAATCTTGAATTATAAATGTTTTGCTGCACTTGTAAATACTTTATTTAACAGCTGGTTTTGTATGTAAAACATTCTCGGTTTTCTTGCCGCATCAATTCGCAATAAAATCTCAAACTTTGTTTTGTAGCATAGAAGCCGCATTGGATTACATCTTAATTTTAGTTTGTGCTTTGCTGAGATTCAAAAGCCTGCAAAATGTCCTTTTTGCCTTTCTAAGCAATTTATTACACACTATCTTGTATGATGGACATTGACAGCCGGAAGTAGACATCTTGAATAATAACCACTTGGCTGCTATGAAACAAGTTTTTAAATTACAAAAGCAGCCAAGGGGTTATGTTTCAAGATGTCTACTTGTGGCTGCAGTTGTCCCTCAAAACTTAAAGTGTTACTAAATAAGCAAGTAATGTGTAACATTATGCCAAGGGAAGCAGATTGTGAAAAATGCTGACAAGGGTACAGTTGGAGAACATAAATAAAATAACCTAAAACTGGACAGGATGTTCAGAGTTCACAGAATAGAGCTATTAGTGAAATTGTGAATTTTATTCCAAAAGCCAACATGAAAAAATCATATCCCAGATTCCAGACTTGTTTCAGTAAAAAGTAATCCTGATTTTCTTTTTGCGTAAATAGCTGAGTCAGCTGCAACATAAATTTTTTGTGTTATCAGATTATTCATATGTAGCCCTGCAGCCAGGCGACTAGCGTGAGTTTTGGTGTTCTCGTAAAGATAAGTTATTTTAGATTATAAAACATATACATTAGTACCGATTACGTGGTAAATAAGTGTATTAGTGTGCCGTTTAAGTGTACCATTAAAGGTTTCATTTTTCTTTACGTAATATAGCAGAAAACGCGAAAAGACCGTACAGTCGTATTTTCTGTTTACGTTCTGCTGCAGCAAATCTATAGAATTTCGTTTAGTTGTTCCTTGCTCTCTCCAGCAATTTAACTTAGCGTACCTCTTCATTATTTAACTAGCATTTCCAGAAAGTAGCGTAAAGTTTAACTTGTTGTTTCAGAAACTTTGCACTGTTGTTTTTGTTTACACACAGTTGCGTATAGGCCAAATTTGTGTAACCATATTTTCGTGTTTATCTGTAATTTAACTGACTTATTCTTAATAAACTATTACGTTTATCATGAGTGAAAAGTGCTTGACTTGCCGTAGGATTGTTAGGTCGGGGCTTTGGTGTGATGGGCGCTGTAGTTTTTTCCATGTGGGTGACTGTAGTGGCGTGGGAATAGGGGAAGTAAATGAGACTCATCAGTGGTTTTGTAGGATTTGTAGTAGAGATAGGAAGATACTGGAACAGGAGGGGAAAATTGCTGCCCTTCAGGCTGAGTTAGACAAGGCCAGGGGAGATCTTGACAGGTTAAGGAGGGAGAAGGGTAAAGAGAGGTGGGAAGTGGCAACAGGCAACAGGAGGAACAGGCCTAGAACTTTGTCTGACAGCTTTATGGTGAATGTGGAAAATAGATTTGACCTGTTGCTTCAGTTAGAAGCTGGTGAGCCTCAAGCAGTTGCAGGTGTAGACAGGGCACAACAAACTTTCAGCAGCAAATTGAAAAGTAAGAATGTAGGGAAATCAGTAAAGAGAAAGAAAGTGTTGTTGTTAGGTAGTTCCCATGGAAGAGGTGTTGGCCAACTCTTGCAGGATGCACTAGGATCTGAATACCAGGTCACCAATTTTTTTAAACCTAGTGCTGGTCTGGAGCAGGTGACAGAGGATTTAGGATCACTTTGCAAAGATTTCACTAAGGAAGACACCGTGGTTATAGTGGGTGGGGCGGGTAACAGTATTGACAGAGATCCTGGGTACAGTATAGAGTGTGACCTGGCGAAGATTGCATCAGCATCGAAGCATACTAGTGTTGAGTTTGTATCTGTTCTTGGGTGCCATGACCGACCTCATTTGAACTCTTCTGTCAAGAGAGTTAATTTGGAGCTGGAACGGCTGCTCATGTCGGGTGCGGGGTCACACATTGGTGTGGTTCATGTTGATTCTCTCAGTAGGTGGGATTATACTAGGCATGGCCTTCACCTCAACAGGAAGGGGAAGGGTAAATTGGCTGGGGAAATAGCAGGAAAGTTAAAGGGGGGAGGCACTGTCATGAGTGGTAAAATACCAGTGGTTATAGGATTCAGAAAAGACCCTTTTTTAGGGTAGGGAGGACAGAAAGAAAGCAAATTTTAAGAGAGGTTAGAACTGAGACAAACCTTCAGTTTGAGAAAGAAATCAAAAAACATAATTCCAGCTTATTACATCAGCATAAACAGCCATTGGTTAAGAATTTTCAACTGTCAGCAGATATTTTAACTCCACCCAATTTTAACTCAGTCAATGTGAAATGTCAGCTATCTTTATTGCATCAAAATATTCAAGGACTGAGAAATAAAATTAATGAATAAACTATCTGCATAGATGAATTAGAGTCTTCAAACCCAGCTGACATCATCTGCCTCTCTGAACATCATGTGACCACTGGTATAGAACTTTTAAGTGTTACAGGGTTTAGGTTAGCATCTCAATTTTGTAGATCGGAAATGGAGAAAGGAGGAGTTGCCACATTCATCAGGAACTGTCATAAATTTAAGAACATAGACATTCATAAATTTTGCCTAGAACAGCATATGGAAGCATGTGCAACAGAATTAGATTTTCACAAAAAATCTTTCATAATATTAAGTGTATATCAAGCACCTGCAGGTAACTTTAATCTGTTTGTAAACCACCTTGAAGCTTTACTGGCCCATTTAACAACCAAAAACAAAGAAATAGTGGTTGCTGGTGATTTCAATGTAGATTTCCTTAAAGACTCTCCCAATAAGAACTTATTTGAGTTAATAACACTATCATTCAACTTAATTCCCACAGTAAAGTTCCCCACTAGGATAGCCACTTGCTCACAAACAGCCATTGATAATATCTTTATAGAAAAGTCCAATGAACAAAATTATATTACAAAACCAATAGTCAATGGCCTCTCAGACCATGACATGCAGTTCCTTCTGTTAAATGTTAATACTGAACAGGATATAAAATCTGTTAAATCTGAGCTCAGGAGGGTAATCAGTAAGCCAAAAATTGATTATTTTAGGACACTCCTCAGAGACATTTGCTGGACTGATGTTTACAGTGCTCATGGCATGAATGAAAAATATAACATTTTTGCTAATAAAGTGCTTACCTAATTTGAACACTGCTTTCCCCCAAAACTTACCAAGGTTAGAGCAAAGTCTACAAAGAAGCCATGGATTACTCGAGGAATAGGGGTATCTTCTAAAACAAAAAGAAAACTGTATCTGTCAATCCGAAACATTTCCAATGTTGATGCTGTAGCACATTATAAGAAATACTGCAAAATATTAAAGACTGTAGTACGGATGTCAAAGCAAATATATTACAAGGAAAAGATAGTCATATCAGATAACAAAATAAAGACAATATGGGATATAGTGAAGGAGGAGACCGGTAGAACCAGACATGAAGAGGAACGAATAGCATTAAGAGTAAATGATACATTGGTGACAGATGTGTACAGTGTTGCAGAACTTTTTAACAAACATTTTATAACTGTTACTGAAAAGATGGGGTTGTCAGGTTCGGTAGATGCTGCTATGGATTACCTTAGACCAGACATTTCAAGTAACTTCCATAATATGAATTTGACCCTCACTACCCCAACAGAAATAATGTCCATCATAAAATCTTTAAAATCAAAAACATCTAGTGGGTATGATGAAATATCAACAAAGTTAATTAAAGAATGTGATTCTGTGCTAAGTAACATATTAAGCTATCTGTGTAACCAGTCGTTTATCAGTGGAATATTTCCTGAATGGCTGAAATATGCTGAAGTTAAGCCACTGTTTAAGAAGGGAGATAAAGAAATAGCATCAAATTTCCGTCCAATTTCACTGTTGCCAGCATTCTCAAAAATTTTCGAAAAAGTAATGTACAGTCGTCTTTATAACCATCTTATCTCAAATAACATACTGTCAAAGTCACAGTTT
Organism: Schistocerca cancellata; assembly: GCF_023864275.1. NCBI lineage: Eukaryota > Metazoa > Arthropoda > Insecta > Orthoptera > Acrididae > Schistocerca > Schistocerca cancellata. The sequence continues at coordinate 243,640,454 of NC_064631.1, forward strand.
GGATTTTTAAAAGGTTCTGATATTGAGAAGGCTATCTTCACTTACAGTGAAAATGTGCTTAATTCATTAGACAAAAAATTGCAGGCAACTGGTATATTTTGTGATCTGTCAAAGGCATTTGACTGTGTAAATCACAATATCCTTTTAAGTAAACTAGAATACTATAGTGTAACAGGAAATGCTGCAAAATGGTTCAAATCTTATATCTCTAGCAGGAAACAAAGGGTGTTATTAGGAAAGAGACATGTATCAAGCTATCAGGCATCATCCAACTGGGGACTAATTACATGTGGGGTCCCACAAGGTTCCATTTTGGGGCCCTTACTTTTTCTTGTGTATATCAATGACCTTTCATCAGTAACATTACCAAATGCCAAGTTTGTTTTGTTTGCCGATGATACAAACATTGCAATAAATAGCAAATCAAGTGTAGTCTTAGAAAGATCAGCCAATAAAATATTTGTGGACATTAATCACTGGTTCCTAGCCAATTCTTTGTCACTAAACTTTGAAAAAACACACTACATGCAGTTCAGAACTTGTAAGGGGTGTCCCAAGAGTATATGTCTAACATACGATGACAAGAAGATAGAAGAAGTGGACAGTGTTAAATTCTTGGGATTACAGCTTGATAATAAATTCAACTGGGAGGAGCACACCACAGAACTGCTGAAGCGTCTTAACAAATCTCTGTTTGCAATGCGAATTTTGTCATGTATAGGGGATATAAAAATGAAAAAGCTGGCATACTATGCTTACTTTCATTCCATAATGTCATATGGGATTATTTTTTGGGGTAATTCATCAAGCGAAGCTAAAGTTTTCCGGGCACAAAAACGTGCAGTAAGAATTATATGTGGTGTGAACTCAAGAACATCCTGCAGAAGCCTGTTTAGGGAACTAGGGATACTAACTACAGCTTCCCAATATGATGTTGTTGTTGTTGTTGTTGTTGTTGTGGTCTTCAGTCCTGAGACTGGTTTGATGCAGCTCTCCATGCTGCTCTATCCTGTGCAAGCTTCTTCATCTCCCAGTACCTACTGCAACCTACATCCTTCAGAATCTGCTTAGTGTACTCATCTCTTGGTCTCCCCCTACGATTTTTACCCTCCACGCTACCCTCTAATACTAAATTGGTGATCCCTTGATGCCTCAGAACATGTCCTACCAACCGATCCTTTCTTATGGTCAAGGTGTGCCACAAACTTCTCTTCTCCCCAGTCCTATTCAATACTTCCTCATTAGTTATGTGATCTACCCATCTAATCTTCAGCATTCTTCTGTAGCACCACATTTCGAAAGCTTCTATTCTCTTCTTGTCCAAACTATTTACCGTCCATGTTTCACTTCCATACATGGCTACACTCGATACAAATACTTTCAGAAATGACTTCCTGATACTTAAATCCATACTCGATGTTAACAAATTTTTCTTCTTCAGAAACGCTTTCCTTGCCATTGCCAGTCTACATTTTATATCCTCTCTACTTCGACCATCATCAGTTATTTTACTCCCCAAATAGCAAAACTCCTTTACTACTTCAAGTGTCTCATTTCCTAATCTAATTCCCTCAGCATCACCTGACTTAATTAGACTACATTCCATTATCCTCGTTTTGCTTTTGTTGATGTTCATCTTATATCCCCCCTTCAAGATACCATCCATTCCGTTCAACTGCTCTTCTAAGTCCTTTGCTGTCTCTGACAGAATTACAATGTCATCGGCAAACCTCAAAGTTTTTACTTCTTCTCCATGAATTTTAATACCTACTCCGAATTTTTCTCTTATTTCCTTTACTGCTTGCTCAATATACAGATTGAATAACATCGGGGAGAGGCTACAACCCTGTCTTACTCCCTTCCCAACCACTGCTTCCCTTTCATGTCCCTCGACTCTTATAACTGCCATCTGGTTTCTGTACAAATTGTAAATAGCCTTTCGCTCCCTGTATTTTACCCCTGCGACCTTTAGAATTTGAAAGAGAGTATTCCAGTCAACATTGTCAAAAGCTTTCTCTAAGTCTACAAATGCTAGAAACGTAGGTTTGCCTTTCCTTAATCTTTCTTCTAAGATAAGTCGTAAGGTCAGTATTGCCTCACGTGTTCCAGTATTTCTACGGAATTCAAACTGATCTTCCCCGAGGTCGGCTTCTACTAGTTTTTCCATTCGTCTGTAAAGAATTTGTGTTAGTATTTTGCAGCTGTGGCTTATTAAACTGATTGTTCGGTAATTTTCACATCTGTCAACACCTGCTTTCTTTGGGATTGGAATTATTATATTCTTCTTGAAGTCTGAGGGTATTTGGCCTGTCTCATACATCTTGCTCACCAGATGGTAGAGTTTTGTCAGGACTGGCTCTCCCAAGGCCGTCAGAAATTCCAGTGGAATGTTGTCTACTCTGGGGGCCTTGTTTCGACTCAGGTCTTTCAGTGCTCTGTCAAACTCTTCACGCAGTATCGTATCTCCCATTTCATCTTCATCTACATCCTCATCCATTTCCATAATATTGTCCTCAAGTACATCGCCCTTGTATAGACCCTCTATATACTCCTTCCACCTTTCTGCTTTCCCTTCTTTGCTTAGAACTGGGTTTCCATCTGAGCTCTTGATGTTCATACAAGTGTTTCTCTTATCTCCAAAGGTCTCTTTAATTTTCCTGTAGGCAGTATCTATCTTACCCCTAGTGAGATAAGCCTCTACATCCTTGCATTTGTCCTCTAGCCATGCCTGCTTAGCCATTTTGCACTTCCTGTCGATCTCATTTTTTAGACGTTTGTATTCCTTTTTGCCTGCTTCATTTACTGCATTTTTATATTTTCTCCTTTCATCAATTAAATTCAATATTTCTTCTGTTACCCAAGGATTTCTACTAGCCCTCGTCTTTTTACCTACTTGATCCTCTGCTGCCTTCACTACTTCATCCCTCAAAGCTACCCATTCCTCTTCTACTGTATTTCTTTCCCCCATTCCTGTCAATTGTTCCCTTATGCTCTCCCTGAAACTCTCTACAACCTCTGGTTCTTTCAGTTTATCCAGGTCCCATCTCCTTAAATTCCCACCTTTTTGCAGTTTCTTCAGTTTTAATCTACAGGTCATAACCAATAGATTGTGGTCAGAGTCCACATCTGCCCCTGGAAATCTCTTACAATTTAAAACCTGGTTCCTAAATCTCTGTCTTACCATTATATAATCTATCTGATACCTTTTAGTATCTCCAGGGTTCTTCCATGTATACAACCTTCTATCATGATTCTTAAACCAAGTGTTAGCTATGATTAAGTTGTGCTCAGTGCAAAATTCTACCAGGCGGCTTCCTCTTTCATTTCGTAGCCCCAATCCATATTCACCTACTACATTTCCTTCTCTCCCTTTTCCTACACTCGAATTCCAGTCACCCATGACTATTAAATTTTCGTCTCCCTTCACTATCTGAATAATTTCTTTTATTTCATCATACATTTCTTCAATTTCTTCGTCATCTGCAGAGCTAGTTGGCATATAAACTTGTACTACTGTAGTAGGTGTGGGCTTCGTATCTATCTTGGCCACAATAATGCGTTCACTATGCTGTTTGTAGTAGCTTACCCGCATTCCTATTTTCCTATTCATTATTAAACCTACTCCTGCATTACCCCTATTTGACTTTGTGTTTATAACCCTGTAGTCACCTGACCAGAAGTCTTGTTCCTCCTGCCACCGACCTTCACTAATTCCCACTATATCTAACTTTAACCTATCCATTTCCCTTTTTAAATTTTCTAACCTACCTGCCCGATTAAGGGATCTGACATTCCACGCTCCGATCCGTAGAACGCCAGTTTTCTTTCTCCTGATAACGACATCCTCTTGAGTAGTCTCCGCCCGGAGATCCGAATGGGGGACTATTTTACCTCCGGAATATTTTACCCAAGAGGACGCCGTCATCGTTTAATCATACAGTAAAGCTGCATGTTCTCGGGAAAAATTACGGCCTAGTTTTCCCTTGCTTTCAGCCGTTCGCAGTACCAGCACAGCAAGGCCGTTTTGGTTATTATTACAAGGCCAGATCAGTCAATCATCCAGACTGTTGCCCTTGCAACTACTGAAAAGGCTGCTGCCCCTCTTCAGGAACCACACGTTTGTCTGGCCTCTCAACAGATACCCCTCCGTTGTGGTTGCACCTACGGTACGGCTATCTGTATCGCTGAGGCACGCAAGCCTCCCCACCAACGGCAAGGTCCATGGTTCATGGGGGGGGCTTCCCAATATATTTATTCCTTAATGAAATTTGTCATTAAAAATCTATCACTTTTTCAAACCAACAGCTCAATTCATGGAATCAATACTAGAAATAAGAATAATTTTCACAAGGATTTAAAGTCACTTAGTCTTGTACAAAAAGGTGTGCATTATTCAGGAACACACATTTTCAATAACTTGCCAGCAGCCATAAAAAGCTTAACAACCAATGAAATTCAGTTTATGAGAAGCCTAAAGGATTTATTGGTGGCCAACTCCTTCTACTCCATTGATGAATTTCTTAGTAAAACCAACTGATTTGTATATAAGTACAACATAACTTCTGCACAATTTCAGTGCAGTAATGTGTTCACTGAAAATTTGTGTGTCTGTGTCTGCCTGCCTGTGTGTGTGTGTGTGTGTGTGTGGGTGGTGTGTGTGTGTGTGTGTGTGTGTGTGTGTGTGTGTAAGTATAATCTAACTTCTGCACCATTTCAGTGCAGTAATGTGTTAATTGTAAATAAGTATTTCAGTAGTTGTATTACATGTTTATTACCTTATAAATAAATAAAAAACTTTTTTATTTTAAATTCAGTGCATTAGTATTTGTAAAATGACTCTTAGTGTTCATTAAAAAATGACGATCATTCCACTTGGGACCTGTGGAATGGTACATTAGCTTATTTGTTTTAGTTGTAAATATTTGTCATGTATTGTTGTTTCTCTGACATGTTCCACATCCTGGAGGACCTCCTCACTACGGATCAATTGGAATGAAAGTAAATCTAATCTAATCTAATCTATTTTTAAATGTTTTTTAAAGGTAATACAACCCAACAAACGGTTATCTGCTGCTGCTGCTGGTCTTCGGACAAAAATGCCAATTGGAAACACTGAAAGAATTCTACAAGCTTATCAAAATCTGAACAAATTTTTATCAGCATTTTTAGATCATGTAAGTTTTACAGTAGTGGTCTTTAATAATACAAACTGCTTTTTTAATTTCCACAGTTTTTTAAAAAAATCATCATATTTTAGCTATGTTCTCACTGCAAATTCATTGGTTTCTTATTTTCAATTTCACTATTAATTTTATCTGGTTCTTGTTACAGGCTTTGAAAGACTTAGACTATGAAATCAGAGACAAATTGTTTGTGGAGGCCCTGCTGGACATAGAATTTGCAGAGAATTCTGACAAAGGAGTTCTGTATACTGGTAAACTTTTCTTGATAAATATTATGTCTTTGTTGTTATGAGTTGAAATCTCAGAAATATTTCACCAGTTTTTACTTCTGTGGTGAAGTTACCTTAAGTTGTTCATTATTTATCTTACATGAGGAGGCTGCAGGTTTGCACATTTCTGCACAATACAACCAAAGGAAATGGTAAAGAAATACTCCCTAGTCATTGGAAAGTGTCCACTGAAAGATATTCCAACCCTTAAGATAAGAAAACACATTGTCTAGCATCGTCACACACAGTTAAAATTCATAAATACAGTCACTATTATCTGCTTTGACTCAGTGTAAAGTAGCTGACTGTGTACTGTGCCTAGTAAGTGGATTGAGGGTGAAAAAGATCCACCATGATTCAATAACAAGATTCAGGAACTGCTGAGGAAGCAGAGGCTGTTGCACACTCAGTTCAAAACAGAACTTACAAATGATGACAGGCAAAGGTTATTAGAGATTTGTGCATCTGTGAAAAGATCTATGCACGAAGCATACAACTACTACCATGGTCATACCTTAGCAAAAGATCTGACAGAGAACCAGAGGAAATTCTGGTTCTATGTAAAATCTCTAAGTTGGTCTAAGGCTTCCAGCCAGTCACTTGTTGAACAGTCTACTGTAGCATTTGAAGGTAGAAAAACGAAAGCCAAAGTCTTAAGTTTCATGTTCAAGAAATTGTTCACACAGGAGAATCATACAAACATACCGTTGTTTGACCATCGAACAGACTCCCATATGGATGACAGTAATAAGGATCCCTGGCACAGGAGAAACGACTGAAGGAGTTGAGTACAAATAAGTCACCAGGTCTGGATGGAACCCCAATTAAGTTTTTCAAAGAGTACTTAGCTCACATTTGTCATGAATCTCTCGCACACACAATGTCCCAAGCAACTGGAAATAGCACAGATGACTCCTGTGTATAAGAAGGGCGAAAGAACAGATAGGCAAAATTACATACCAGTATCCCTAACATTGGTTTGCTACAGAATTCTTGAATGTGTTGTCAGTTCAAATACAGTAAATATTCTTGAGACTGAGAATCTTATGTCCACGAATCAGCATGGTTTTAGAATGCATTACTCATGGAAAACTCAGCTTGCCCTTTCCTGACATGTTATACTTCGGATTGTGGATGAAAGGCAACAGGCAGATTCCACACTTCTAGATTTCCAGAAAGTGTTTCACACTGTGCCCATTGCAGGCTGTTAAAGGAGGTACAATCATATGGAATAAGATGAAAGATGTGTGAGTGACACAAGGACTTCTTAAGTTATAGAACCCAATATGTGTCCTCGGCGACGAATGTTCATCAGAGAAAGGGTATCATCAGAAGTGCCCCAGGGAAGTGTGGTAGGACTGCTGTAATTCTCTATAAATGGTTTGGTGGACAGGGTGGGCAGCAATCAGTGTTTGTTTGCTGATGATGCTGTAGTGTATGGTAAAGTGTCATTGATGAGTGACTGTAGGAGGATACAAGATGACTTAGACAAAATTTCTAGTTAATGTGATGAATGGCAGCTAGCTCTAAATGTGTAAAAATGTAAGTTAGTGCAGATGAGTAGGAAAAACAAATCCATAATGTTCAGATACAGCATTAGTAGTGTCTTGCTTGACACAGTCACATCATTTAAATATCTGGGCATAACATTGCAAAGCAGCATGAATTGGAACGAGAGTGTTAGGATTGTAGTAGTAAGGGCAAATGGTCGACTTCCAATTATTGGGAGAATTCTAGGGAAGAGTGGTTCATCTGTAAAGGAGACCATATATAGAATGCCAGTTCAACCTATTCTTGAGTACTGCTTGAGTGTTTGGAACCCATACCGGGCTCTGTTAAAGGAACACATCGAAGTAATTCAGAGGTGGGCTGCTAGGTTTGTTACCACTAGGTTCAGGCAACACACTAGTATTACAGAGATGCTTTGGGAATTCAAATGAGAATCCCTGGGGGGAAGGTAACTTTCTTTTTGAGCAACTCCATTGAGAAAAAAAAAAATTGTGAACCAACATTTGAAGCTGACTGCAGAACAGTTCTGTTGCCTCCAACATACATTATGTGTAAGGAGCACAAATATAAGACACAAGAAATTAGGGCTCCAACATGGGCATATAGTTAGTTATTTCTCCCTCATCCTATTTGTGAGTGGAACAGGAAAGGAAATGACTGGTAGTAGTACAGGGTACCTTCTGTCACATGCCATATGGTGGGTTGCAGAGTATCGATGTAGATCTAGATGTAGATATGTATTTAAAGAGCTTTGGTTTGATATTGGTTCAGTCCTAGGAGTTTTATCTGCCACTTATCAATTCTTGCACCTCTGATAACATTTGTTGATGAGAAAAATGGTGGGTTGCACCATGGTTTGGAGTCTGTGTTAAACTTTAGGTTCACTTGCAAGTTGCTGGATATGTCTGTTCTGAGGTTGGAAGAAGATAGTGGCATACCACCTCTACCAGGATGATGCCCAGAAGTGTGGTGTTCAAACCAGTCTTGAAACAGAAGACATATGTACAATGTTTTTTGTTATCTACTATGCATGAGGGTTGGAACTTTAGTAGTGCCAACTATTTGTTTACAACTTGTACAAAATAGACACATGTTTCAATGTTTTACTGTTCTTCAAAGTAGTCACTATCATTGTGTATAACTCGTTTCCAGTGATGTGGAAGTTGTAGGATACCCTCAGCAGTCCCAGTTGTATTGATAGTTTGAGTGGAGCGGTCTATTGGCCTATGAGTCTCTGTAACAATTTTGAAGCAAATGCCATGAAGTGCTTCCTTCATCTTAGTAATGAAGTTGAAGTCACAAGGGCTTAAGTGCAGGGACTCTGATGGGTGGTACAGCACTTCCCATCCTCATTGACTGAGCAAATCAGTTACATCTTGCACCATTATACACCTGAGCATTGTCCTGCAAAATGTTGGGCAGGTCCTGCAGAAAGTGTTGCCGCTTCTCTCTCTAAGCAGTTCATTTTTGGAACACAGCCTGCAACCAGCTTAAAGAAAAAAGTGGTAACACTTTCTGCAGGACCTGCTCATCATTTTGCTGGACAATGCTCGGGTGCATATTTGCACAAGTTGTTAGTGGTTTGTTCAATCGATGGGTCTGGGAAGTGCTGTACCACCCACTACACTCCCTGGAATTAACCCCTTGTGACTTCAGTTTTATCCATAAGATGAAGGAAGCACTTCATTGCTATTGCTTCAGAATTGTTACAGAGATTTGTTGGGCAATAGACCACTCCACTCAAATTATCAACATGACGAGCACTGCTAAGGACATCCTACAACTTCCACATTTCTATCAACAGGCTATACACACAGTGCTGGTGACTACTCTGAAGGACAGTAAAACTTGAAACATGTATCTGTTTTGTAGAAGTTGTAAATAAATAATTGCCACTATTTAAGTTTCAACCTTTGTACATTAATTACAGTCATCTTCACTCTGTTTCCCTTGTCTTCCTCATAGTCTTCTTCTCCCCTGTCTTTTTTTTTTTTTTCCTCACCGTGTTTCTTTTATGCATTTGTATGTTTTTTGCTTCGTTGATATGATTTTGGGATGTCAGTGATACCTGATGTTTATAGCATATGAAAGTATTGTTTCATTGTTTATTGTCATAGTTATGTGTGTAATTGTGCCCATCTTTCATTTTATACCACTTTCTCTTTGTGCTTCTTTGGTACTGAGATTTTCTTGATGAGTCTGTGTCGTGCAGTTTGCGCAGACCTCATTTTCATGATCTCTTTTTCACTGATATGTCCTTACTTTGTGCTTTGACCCACTGGATTCATTAGTTTTACTACTGTTCCAGGCGTGTGCATAGCATTTTGTAGAAAATTTTACTGTTCTTTTTCAGGGGTTTTTCTTATAAGAACTGGTGATGCACTTCCTTCTGGTAGCAAATAGTTTAAATATCTATTCTCCAAGTTTTAGGAATCCATAAATTCAGTTATATCATTCTCATATTCATTCAGCAGTGAAACTTATATTTCAGTTTGCTTCTGCTATTTATCTTGTTCAAGACATGATTGCTCATACAGTTTGTAACTTATTAGCACTTTGTGTTTCTGCATATTCCATCTTATAACTTCAACTTCATAGTAATGTAGCACATGATAAATATCTATGCGTTCTGTATAGTGATTGAGATGCATTTCTTCAGGAGTTTTCATAGACACACATTGTCTTCCACTTCAACTGATTCACTGTGATTGGTTACTAATAAATTTCCTCAGTTGATTAGTGATGGTTCTACCACAGTGTTACAGAATCTATTTGCTTTTGCATTTGCATAAACCTCCCGGATTCTAACATATTTTTATCTTAAAATCCTCTTCTTCTGTTTCCCTTTCAGCAGCATCAACATGTTTCTCATTATTACTTATCTGTCTTCATGCTGCAGAACCTATTCCTTCTGGCTAACTTCACTAGCATCCTTAGCCATCTCCCAAATTATTTGATTTTGTTATAACATTTACTGGCTTTCTCTTTTGCAACTGTGTAAACAGTTATTTATGGAACACACACCATTTGCTGCACAAGACACAAATGCAATAACTGTTAAAGTTCCAAAGTGCTGGTAAGAGTGCTCTGGAATCATCAGTGTTGGTAGGGAGTCAATTGGTATTGTAAACAGTCATAAATAGAAAGCATAATGAGATTATTATGAGCATCCACTAATGAAGTCCAATTGAAGGGCTGTGCCATCTTTAGTTGATGGATTAGCATTTTTCTTTGCTCTGCCTCTTCTGTTGCTATCCAGTCATATACATTCCCCCTTCCCCTCCTTTAAAAAAGAGGAGAAAGAGAGAGAGAGAGAGAGAGAGAGAGAGAGAGAGAGAGAAGTTAACGTGCAGGGCTCAAAGCACTGAGATGCTTCTGAGATGTAGACTCTACCAAGCTACCACCTGGACTGACGTGTGGCTTAGTGGCAGCATCTGTTTTGCCAAGCCTTCAGAGGTGACCTTGTATTTGGAGGTGACTTGGTTTTCTGGCCTTTTGGCATCAGTGGTAGCTCTATATTGTCTTCAATGATGGTGGGAAACCTAATCAGTGGAACCTGCTGCAGTGGTGTGAGCCTAACAGAGGCCTCAAGTCCCTCCCAATATGGTGATGCAGACTGGAAGAAAGTTAGATCTGTTGCATGCAAAACTGAATACATTGGCCACCATGTGTGGCCGTTGCTGTGGCTGATGTCCACCAAAGGTGCGTCCTGAAGGCCTTGGTGTACACTGTTATGGCAGAATTGAACTGTAGGGTGTGATGTTGATTTCAGGGTGATTTTTTTGGGATTGCTAGTGACTTTCACATGAATCTTACCTTTGGTTGTTATGATCCTGTACACTCTTAGGAAAAGAGTGAAAGTCAGTTCAGTAGGTGATGTTTCAGTTAAAATCACTGAATTTGTGATTTGAAAGTCTGAACAAGGTATTCAGCTTCTCTGTATCTTTGTGGATTGAATGGGACTGATGAGATGTGAGCTACTCTTTTTAGCTAGCAGAATTTTTTGAACTATTTTGATTTGAGGACTGTTTGCTCCTGTGAGGGAAAAGATGGAAAGGCTTTTACGGCAGCTTGTGCTGTTGTATTCTAATTCGTGACATAGGGATTGTTTGATAATCCATCAAAACTAGGTAAATTTGTTTTAGGAATGATTGTTGTGGTCTTCTGTCTGAAGGCTGATTTGATGCAACTCTTCATTTCTTCATCTCTGCATAACTTGTTGTAAGTGGAAATAATGAACTTTTTCCAACAATATGGAGTCATTTCCATGATTCCATGCCATTGAGTAAACACTGATTGTGGTGGTACATGATTTTCCACACATACTTGACTAGTGTGTACCATTTTTCTGGACAGTACACATGTCAGTGAGTTACTGTTTTTTGTGCATGTTATCTCTGTGTGCCCTTTATGCAAAAGTGGCAGGAAAACTGCAGTCATCTGGATAGGAGAATGGCCATTCACTGTCAGTCTGCTTTGATGTTTATCACCAGTTCCCTTTTGCCATTTGTAGGACATGTTTTGTGCAAGAGAATTCATATTACAGGGTCACTGGGAATTTTCCATGTGAGCAGAGAATCACACTCTGTGAATTCTGTGATTGTTCCATTTTTGGAAAAGCACTATTAATTAACTAATATCCTTATCTAGTTAGAAGTATACTGTACCATCTTTGTTGAAGTCATGGTCAGGATCCATCAATAACTGGGAAAATAGCATGTTTTGAAATTTATTTCTTATGAATCTAATGGTTGTATGCACTAAAGGAAACTTTAGGCACTGTGCTGCATACCCAAGGATTGTTCTGCACAACCCAAAAATAACTACTTAGATGTTTATGATCAGTAATTAGATGGAATTTCATAACATAGAGTTAGATGTTGGAGAGTGTGTGGTGAGGGGGTAGGGTATAGTATTTTAGCTGATACTATGAGATTGGACAAAGTTGTACTATTTGGTTGTTGCATGGTGCTGGTTGTGGATATGATGCACACCACCCTATTTGTTCTCGAATGTCTAGCTAGGAATTGTATGCATGAAACTGTGGGATATGGTTCACTTCTGAAACAACCATATCCTCTTGCAGCTGCTGATCAGTAGCTTGTGCCATAGCAAATGCTTGTTTGGTTTAAAAATGGGTCTGGTAGCTTTATTACTTACTGCCGTGTTTCTTTATGTGGAATATGTTGTAAAGCATAATGGATTAAGGTGTATGCATAACAATTACATTTTTGGTGTAAGATGAAGATATGTATGCTAGGAATGAAACAATATGTTTCCGCTTCTTGTATTGTTATTATTGTGGTCTTCTGTCTGAAGACTGATTTGATACAGCTCTCCATTTCTTCATGAACATCATGTATGCGGTCAGATTTGCAAACAGACGACTCATGACCCTTTTTTTTTCATTTGTGACACACGGCCCAAAGTTGTGGACAGTCTTCTCGTGAATGTTTCGTAAAACACTGCGGACATGAAGGAAGTTGCCATGGGTTTTGCTGCAGTTTCTTAGAGGTTTGTTTACAGTTAGGCCGAGGCTGTGCTTGGGAGCATACTGTGGCCACGTCGGCCAGTGGGGACACGCCACACGCTTTGTCAACATCGCACAGAGGTTGTATTTCCCCAACGTCGCCCCATGCCTCTATTTGTGCTCCAGCGGCGTGAGAAATTTCAAAAGACTGAGCGATAGATAGGACTTCATCTAGAGTCGGATTTGACAACTGAAGGGCACGTTGCCTAACTTCTTTGTCGGGCGCCGATCGGATAATAGCATCCCATACCATGGAATCGGTGTAGGATTCTTTGTGAACTTCAGTAACAAACTGACACTTTCTACTGAGGCCGTGAAGTTCAGCAGCCTGAGCGCGATAGGATTGATTCGGTTGTTTTTGACAACGATAAAAGGCAACACGAGAGGCTACCACATGCGTTTGCTTTTGAAAATAGACAGACAGAAGTGAACACATTTCAGCAATGGACAAAGACGCAGGATCTTTCAAAGGAGCCAATTGCGACAACAACTGATACATTTGAGGTGCAATCCATGAAAGGAACAGAGACTTACATGTTTGTTCGTCCGCGGCATGAAATGCCAAGAAGTGCTGTCAAAGACATTTTTCATAGTCAGACCAGTCTTCTGCTGTCTCGTCGTAAGGAGGAAAAGGAGGTAAAGACAACGATGAGAGACGCTCCGCATTTGATGCCACGATGAAATCACGAATCGCATTTGCAAGAAGCGTTTGCTGTTCTATGAGACCTTGCAATAGTTGCTCTAAAGTAGCCATGGAAACATGTGGGTCAACGATGGAAAAGAAAAACCCCATCCTCGTCGCCAATTGTTATAACTTCAAGTTGAACAAATATATTTCAAGGAAGACGCAATACATGAAAGTCACAGACCAAGTAAACGGAGTAAGACGTGTGTACACTTTAACAGTCAAATCATAACTGAGTCCGAGTCTAGCAGCCACTGTCTGTCTGGCCGCTTAGGTGGTGCTGCTGCTGCTTGGCTGGCAGACAGTGCCGCATGTAGAGGACGCACGTCACTGCGCGGCGGCACTTTGAAAGATCGGCGAGTCACAACACAATTCACTATCACACATTTGTTCAGAACCAGTAAAATTGTTGAAATTAAACAAAGCTCCAGGGCCTGATGGAACTGCTATCAGATTCTGTAGCAAATTTGTGGCTGAGTGAGCCCCTCTTGTAACCATAATATACTGAAGATGCCTGGAACAAAAAACTGTGCCCAGTGGGTGGAAGAACGCACAGGTCATACGTCTTTACAAATAGGGCAGAAGAAGTGATCCACAAAACTACCATCCAATATCCATAACATCAAAACGTATTCTGAGGTATCCTGGTCAGAATGACCCTCTTCAAGCCAGCCAGTATGGATTCCGAAAACATCAGTCATGTGAAACCAAACTCCTGCTTTTCTCACATGATATCTTAAAAGCCATGGATCAAGACAGTCTGGTAGATGCTGTGTTTCTTGACTTCTGAAAGGCATTTGACTCAGCACCACACATACACGTATTCTCAAAAGTATGAACATATGGCGTATTAAGTGAAATTTGTGACTAGATTGATGGTTTCTTGGTGGCGAGGACATAGAAAGCAAATTCTTTATTTTAGGTTACTCACTGTTGAAAAACATAGTTGTTCGAAATTCCAAAATCTCTGTTTGACCATGAATTGTGACACATCAATTGCATAAACATCTAAACAATGTCTTAAACTCAAGTGAGAGTGCAGCAAATAAGGGTAACATAAATCCAAAAGGTGTTTTTATCCATGTGGGAACAAAATCCCTTTGAAACAACAGTGAAGAAGAAATTACAAACCACACCAGGAACCTGATTCGAATGGCCAGAAGCCTCTACACAAATTCCAGAATAAAAATCAGTGGCATTATGTACAGGAGATTGGTGAGTGACAGCTATATGCAGAGGATAAATGGCAACATTAAAAAGCAGTGCAATAAAGTAGGATTCACTTTCATTGTTGTTGTTGTTGTTGTGGTCTTCAGTCCTGAGACTGGTTTGATGCAGCTCTCATGCTACTCTATCCTGTGCAAGCTTCTTCATCTCCCAGTACCTACTGCAACCTACATCCTTCTGAATCTGCTTAGTGTATTCATCTCTTGGTCTCCCTCTACGATTTTTACCCTCCACGCTGCCCTCCAATGCTAAATTTGTGATCCCTTGATGCCTCAAAACATGTCCTACCAACCGATTCCTTCTTCTAGTCAAGTTGTGCCACAAACTTCTCTTCTCCCCAATCCTATTCAATACCTCCTCATTAGTTACGTGATCTACCCACCTTATCTTCAGCATTCTTCTGTAGCACCACATTTCGAAAGCTTCTATTCTCTTCTTGTCCATACTAGTTATCGTCCATGTTTCACTTCCATACATGGCTACACTCCATACAAATACTTTCAGAAACGACTTCCTGACACTTAAATCTATACTCGATGTTAACAAATTTCTCTTCTTCAGAAACGATTTCCTTGCCATTGCCAGTCTACATTTTATATCCTCTCTACTTCGACCATCATCAGTTATTTTACTCCCCAAATAGCAAAACTCCTTTACTACTTTAAGTGTCTCATTTCCTAATCTAATTCCCTCAGCATCACCCGACTTAATTCGACTACATTCCATTATCCTTGTTTTACTTTTGTTGATGTTCATCTTATATCCTCCTTTCAAGACACTGTCCATTCCATACAACTGTTCTTCCAAGTCCTTTGCTGTCTCTGACAGAATTACAATGTCATCGGCAAACCTCAAAGTTTTTACTTCTTCTCCATGAATTTTAATACCTACTCCGAATTTTTCTCTTATTTCCTTTACTGCTTGCTCAATATACAGATTGAATAACATCGGGGATAGGCTACAACCCTGTCTCACTCCTTTCCCAACCACTGTTTCCCTTTCATGCCCCTCTACTCTTATAACTGCCATCTGGTTTCTGTGCAAATTGTAAATAGCCTTTCGCTCTCTGTATTTTACCCTTGCCACCTTTAGAATGTGGAAGAGAGTATTCCAGTCAACATTGTCAAAAGCTTTCTCTAAGTCTACAAATGCTAGAAACGTAGGTTTGCCTTTTCGTAATCTTTCTTCTAAGATAAGTCGTAAGGTTAGTATTGCCTCACGTGTTCCAACATTTCTACGGAATCCAAACTGCCTTCCCCGAGGTCCGCTTCTGCCAGTTTTTCCATTCGCCTGTAAAGAATTCGCGTTAGTATTTTGCAGCTGTGACTTATTATCACTTTCATTGATCCCAACAAATTTCTAGTGCAACGTGTCTTGCCAAAGATGGTCTATGTGTGAATAGGTTGGGCTCAAAAATATTCAGGAAGATGTTCATAGATACTTGCTAGATCATAAAATACAAGGGATACTGATAAGTAGTAATGAGGGTGAAAAAACTTGTGTAGCATTAAGAAAGACAAAACCGAACTATTATCTGGCAAGAATTTTGCTAAAGCCTATAAGCAATAGTCAAAGTGTGCTGGACCGAGACTCGAACTCGGGACCTTTGCCTTTCGCGGGCAAGTGCTCTACCATCTAAGCTACCCAAGCACGACTCACGGCCTGTCCTCACAGCTTTACTTCTGCCAGTATCTCATCTCCTACCTTCCTAACTTTACAGAAGCTTTCCTGCGAACCTTGCAGAACTAGAACTCCTGAAAGAAAGGATATTGCGGAGACATGGCTTAGCCACAGCCTGGGGGATGTTTCTAGGATGAGATTGTCACTCTGCAGTGGAGTGTGTGCTGATATGAAACTTCCTGGCAGATTAAAACTGTGTGCTGGACCGAGACTCGAATCTGCCTGGAAGTTGCATATCAGTGCACACTCCGGTGCAGAGTGAAAATCTCATTCTGGGAATAGTCAAAGCAGATATGTTATGCATTGGAATATAAATGGTTTAAACACTGATGCTTCAAACAATAAAATCTCCAAAATAGAAATCATTCTGTCAGAAAGTGCAAATACTAGAGTTGGTTGTTTAAATGAGCACTGGTTTACTGAGGACACAATTAAAATTTTAAACAAAATAAGGAACTTCAGGTTAGCAAGTACCTTTCGCAGAAGAAACCAGTCACATGGAGGCTCATGTATGCTTCTACATAGTGAAATGAATTACGAGACCAGAAATTGTTTTGTAGAAATAGTGGATGCACTAGCAAATGTTATAATTATTTCAATACACAGTCTCCCAGAGAGGTCAACAACAGAGCTATTATTATCTTAGCTTCAAATTAGGCTAGAAGACCTTTGTAGAGAAAAAGAAGAAGAAAAATGTAATAGCTCCTGATTTTAACATTGATATCACATACCAGAGACAATGGCCAGTTAGTAACCTGTATTGACTACGTTCTAAGTAAGTACGTGTATGAAGATGTGTATAAATTTTGTCTAGCTCTGGGTAATTCAGGTCATTGTGCATTATTCATTAAGCTGCTTAGACAGACAGGAGCATTTCATATTGAGAACCTTGTGAGAAGGAACTTTAGCAAAGAAAACTTGCTAATATTTAGTAATAAGCTAAAAGAGAAAAAATGGCTTTTTGGTCATTGTAACTCGAGTGGTGAAAACTTGGGAGACATTCCAAAATAGCTTGCTAGGTGTCTTTAATGAAACATTTCCACCTAGACTCTGCAGCAATAAAATGACGAATAAATTAAAGTGGATTACCCAGGGCATAAAAATTTCCAGTGTAAGGAAAAGGTAACTGCACAGAGAATTAAAATGTAATAAAGATATTGATTTCATTGTTTATGTCAGACTCTATATATCCATATTCGAAAGAGCCATCAAGGCAGCAAAACAATTGGCAAATAACAGGCTAATTTTAAACCATAAAAATAAGACAAAGGCAGTGTGGTCAGTCATTAAATCTAAGTTAAGTATTAAAGCCTGTAACCAAGAAATTTCAAAAATCGACATTAAAGGAAATACTATATCTACATCTACATGATTACTCTGCAATCCACATTTAAGTGCTTGGCAGAGGGTTCATCGAACCACAATCATACTATCTCTCTACCATTCCACTCCCGAACAGCGCGCGGGAAAAACGAACACCTAAACCTTTCTGCTCGAGCTCTGATTTCTCTTATTTTATTTTGAGGATCAGTCCTACCTATGTAGGTTGGGTTCAACAAAATATTTTCGCATTCGGAAGAGAAAGTTGGTGACTGAAGTTTTGTAAATAGATCTTGCCGCGACGAAAAACGTCTTTGCTTTAATGACTTCCATCCCAACTCGCATATCATATCTGCCCCACTCTCTCCCCTATTACGTGATAATACAAAATGACCTGACCTTTTTTGCACCCTTTCAGTGTCCTCCGTCAATCCTACCTGGTAAGGATCCCACACTGTGCAGAAATATTCTAACAGAGGACGAACGAGTGTAGTGTAAGCTGTCTCTTTAGTGGACTTGTTGCATCTTCTGAGTGTCCTGCCAATGAAACGCAACCTTTGGCTTGCCTTCCCCACAATATTATCTATGTGGTCTTTCCAACTGAAGTTGTTCGTAATTTTAACACCCAGGTACTTAGTTGAATTGACAGCCTTGAGAATTGTACTATTTATTGAGTAATCGAATTCCAACGGATTTCTTTTGGAACTCATGTGGATCACCTAACACTTTTTGTTATTTAGCGTCAACTGCCACCTGCAACACCATACAGCAATCTTTTCTAAATCGCTTTGCAACTGATACTGCTCTTCGGATGACCTTACTAGACGGTAAATTACAGCATCATCTGCGAACAACTTAAGAGAACTGCTCAGATTGTCACCGAGGTCATTTATATAGATCAGGAACAGCAGAGGTCTCAGGACGCTACCCTGGGGAACACCTGATATCACTATTGTAAGTCCAACTCAAATATCAGAGTAATTTTATGAATTCTTTATAAATGTAGCAAAGTCTGGTGTGGATGTAACAGATTATCACAGCAGAGTAAATCCCTTTGGCCTAAATGAAAACTCTTAAAACTTTACAAGATTTAAAAAAATAAAATCTGCATGTTGGGATGGAATACCGACCAAAGCTATTAAAGTGGTGGACAATAAAATTGCAAACCTAGTACCTCAAATAATAAGTCAATGTTTTGAAGACGGCTGTTTCCCCAAGTTACTGAAATATGCTGAAGTCAAACCACTCTTCAAGAAGAAGGGGTCAAGAGAAATCATGGAAAATTATCATCCTATCTCAATTCTCCCAGTCATATCCAAAATATTTGAAAAACTTTCTGTTGCCCAAATCCAAAATTTCATTGCAAAATATTCTATTAATCTAAACAATGGGTTTGGTTTTCAGCAGGGGAAAAGCACCATAGATACAGCGAACAGTTTCGTTGAAACAATGAGTACATCACTAGACAAGAGAAATAAGGTGGCAGGAATTTTCTGTGACCTCACAAAGGCATTTGATTCTGTAATTCATGCATTGCTTATTTACAAACTTGAAAGGTATGACATTAGTGGCAGTGCTCTACAAGGACTTAAATCTTACATGTCAAACAGAAAGCAGAGGGTTAGCATCTCTTTAAATGTTGCAAATTATTCAGTACCCTCTGTACCTTAGAAACTTGGTTGCAGCTGAATGGGTTGAATCTAAACATATTTAAGACTCACGTGGTGCAATTCAAAACCAAACTGTCAGAATGTGAGCAGATTAAAATTGTTCACAACAACCAGGATAGAGAAGAAGTTGACTCAGTCAAATTCTTAGGTTTAAATGTAGATAAAAATTTGAGCTCGCAGGCACACATTGAATATCTAGCAAACAAACTGAGCAGCTTTGCATTTGCAATGCAAATATTATTATCTTTTTGTACACCAGGCATGAATTATTTGAGGGAAACCACTTTGTTCATTCACATGATACTAGAAACAAAATAATATGCTCTCTACCCACCACCTCAAACTTTATGCCCAGAGACCTCAATACATGGGAATGAAAATGTGCAATAAATTAAAAGGCAACAAGTTAATACAGATGAATTTAGGTCCACTTAAAAGAAAGCTATATGAGGCACTGGAAATTTGAGCTGGATACAATGTGTTACATATTCCAAGAAATATCCTTATAGTGTTATTCCTTATTTTAGTGCTATTACTTATTAGTGTAAAAAATCATTGTAACTGTATTATAAATTTTTGACATGCCTCATGTACGCAAACCAAATGGATTGCAAATGTATATCGTGAGATGAATTAACCACAACTCACAGTTCACAATATCTTGGGTGGAGAGTCATTGGCGGGGCTAGAAGTAACTTCAGGTGTGCTACAGGGAAGAACATTTATTCAGTTTATTCACCGTTGGCCACTTTCAGTGGAATAGGTTTGTGCATTAAATATACTATGAAGAATAATTTTTGCACTGAATTTTTTCAATTTAGTTCCATATCTCATAAAAATATCCTTAAGTACTAATGTCAAGCATGTTTATTTCAAGTAGTTTGGCTGTCTTATAAAATGGGTGTTTGGGTAACCAGTCATACAACTTAACTTTGAAAATATTATATATATATATATATATATATATATATATATATATTTAAGGATATTATTTTGTGTGAGTTTGCAGTCTTTGTGAGTATGTGTCTCGGTATATCAAGGTTCAGTTTGGCTCTGGCATTGTAAGGGTGTATAGTCCCTCTAGTGTCGAACTCATTTATATTGCTTTTGACATAAAGCAGTGCTGTGTATATGTATAGATTAACAACAATTGAGGAGGAGGAGGAGGAGGAGGAGGAGATTAGTGTTTCATGTCCCCTCAACGAGGTCATTAGAAATGGAGCACAAGCTTGGATTAGGGAAGGATAGGGGAGGAAATTGGCTGTGCCCTTTCAAAGGAAACATCCTAGCATTTGCCTGAAGAGATTTTAGGGAAATCACAGAAAACCTAAATCAGAATGGTTGGAGGTGGGTTTGAACCGTCGTCCTCGAGAATGCGAGTCCAGTGTGCCAAACTCTGTGCCACCTTGCTCGGAAACAACAGTTGATATCTGGAACTTGATAAAGAGGGGACAGCAGTGTTCCTTGTGTGTAACTTTGCTGATTATTCTGATTATTTTATTTTTAAATTCCAGAATTTCACTGACATAGCAGCATGCTGTAGGAAATGTGTGGTTGAAATAGGCAAAATATGCAACTTTCAGGTACTCACCAGGGACTGCACCTGTCAGCATCAACATAAGACAGCTTACTCTTGTTATTCTCTGGCTAATATGTTCCTCCAGTTTAATTTTGAATCAGTGTGAATGCATAACAGTTTTACTGATTTACTTTCTACAGCTGTAGCCAAACCCAGTATTAGTTCCCTTGTCTTATCAGGATTACATAGGAGTTCATTGGAAGAAAGGCAGTTCATTGCTAGTTCTAATATTTCCTGTGTTGCCTGATGCTCCAGTTCTGTCTGTTATGCCTTCCTTGCATGCTGCGTTGTTCTTTAGAAGGAGCAGGAGTGAGGAAGAGATGCATTTCATGAACAGAGAATTGAGATATTAATGTATTCCTCATCTAATATCAAATAGTACGTATCTTTGTTTTTGTATTTCTGTCATCAGTTGCTAATGGTAGATTTGCATGTACAAATGTGTGCAGATATAAAAGATTTATGAATCTATCACTCTTCAATAAAATGTCTATTCAGAAGACATCTAGACCTGGTCACTATGAAAGTCTGTAAATATTATTCAACTGGCAAACATACAAAATGGGGACAGTGCATGAATGTTTGAACTGCAGTACAGCTACCACTGGAGAGGGGATGCTTGTATCTCATAGACAGTAGTGTCATCGTTCACGCCACCTTCATGCCATGGTGGCAGCTGTAGGAAATGCGACAGTGTAACTGACAGCGCACATATTTGAAACTGCAACTGACTGAATAGAGGCCAATACCACACTGTCTTTGCTCTATTTCTTACATAGACAAGGTGTATACAACCCGGGACAATTGGGAGATCCGGGAAAAAACCGGGAATTTTTTCATCCGGGAAAAAACCCAGGAATTTTTTAAATTCTGGGAATTTTTCATTGTTTTAGTTTTCAGTTAATTTTTTGTAGTTTTGGCTCGTAAGAACTGATATTCTAACAAAAGATATTACTGTATCCCGTTACTACAGAATAATACTGCAGCAATAAAACATGAATGAGAGAAATTACGAAAATAAAACTTCAGTTGCAAAGGGAATGCACCCTGTAAAACAAAACACAGTGCTCATACAAGTGTCTGCCACCAACAAAATGTGTCAAAGGCTCTGATTACTGGATATTCACTCGGTCAAGAAAGTTTTTATTTTTATTCTTCAGAAATTAGTTATTGTGTTCATCCCATATCTCTGAGTTTATTTTTTGTATTGCAAATAAAACGGTTTAATTGGCATACCTGATGAATGTTTCGTGTGATATAACTGAAGAAATGGGTATATTATAGAAAACAGAAGGTTTTGAAATGTGGTGCTACAAAACAATGCTATAAATTCAATGGGTAGACTAGATAATTAATGGCAGAGTACTGAACCTAATTGGGGAAAAAAGAAATTTATGGCTCATCGTGATTTAAAATAAGAAATGGTCACTAGGACACATCCTGAGGCATCAAATAATTGTCACTTTGATAGTGGGCAGAAGTGTAGGTGGTGCAAATTGTAGAGGGAGCCTGAAGCTTAACTACAGTAAGCATATTCAGAATGATGTAGGTTGCAGTAGTTTTTCGGAGATGAAGAGGCTTGCACAGGATTGACTAGCATGGAGAGTTGGATGAAACCAGTCTACGGACTGAAGACCACAACAATTGTAGATGCATGTAGGACTCATGTTCAAAATACACATAATGAAGGTCTTTTTACTTACACGTACTAGTATTTTACTTATACGTGCTATATCAGCAATATGTTGTTACAGATTTGAGAATTTGGCTTAAATTCCAACTTGAAATTTTGGCCACTGATAATCTATTTTGAGCATTTGTGAGGCAGTGGCCTAACTTCTTTATTGGAGACTGTTAATATTTTTTAAACTTTTGTAACATTATCTGAGAATAACTGTAGTGTTTTTGAATGTTTTAAACATGATTTACACATACAGACATTCAATTCCTCCACCATGGTTATTATTGGTTGGGCTATGGCTTATAGGGTTTTATGTGAAAACTGCTCTAGTCTTGAAATCCAGGGATTTAGGGGCTAGAGTAATCAGTCAGTTGACACTATTGGCTTAAGCTTTAGCTGTGATGGCACTGCATTTGCAGATTCTGTTTTCTTTTTCTTTTTTTCAGAAGTAATTTATTAATAGTAACTTCACAATTTATTAACATAATGGAGACATATTTGCATCAAGTAGAACACAAAAAATGGTTTCATTATTTGACACATTAAGAAGTCTCAGCTTTTTTTCCTTAGCATATGTGTATGTAATACATAAAGCGAGAGGGTTGTTTTCAAAAATATCTAAAAGTTCTTGGCTGATTTAGTTCAAATTTCTAAATGATCCCTCAATTTGGGCAGACATAGGCTATACATTTTTTTACATAAGCACAATTCACGCCCCATCCTCACAGCCATGTCTCCACAATATCCTTCCTTTCAGGAGTGCTAGTTCTGCAAGGTTCGCAGGAGAGCTTCTGTAAAGTTTGGAAAGTTGGAGACCAGATACTGGCAGAAGTAAAGCTGTGAGGACGGGGCGTGAGTCGTGCTTGGGTAGCTCAGTTGGTAGAGCACTTGCCTGCAAAAGGCAAAGGTCCCGAGTTCGAGTCTCAGTCCGGCACACAGTTTTAATCTGCCAGGAAGTTTCATATCAGCACACTCCACTGCAGAGTGAAAATCTCATTCTGGAAACATCCTCTAGGCTGTGCCTAAGCCATGTCTCCGCAATATCCTTTCTTTCAGGAGTGCTAGTTCTGGAAGGTTCGCAGGAGACCTTCTGTATAGTTTGGAAGGTAGGAGACCAGATACTGGCAGAAGTAAAGCTGTGAGGATGGGGCGTGAGTCGTGCTTGGGTAGCTCAGTTGGTAGAGCTTTTGCCCGCGAAAGGCAAAGGTCCCGAATTCGAGTCTCGGTCCGGCACACAGTTTTAATCTGCCAGGAAGTTTCTTTGACTCTCGATAAAAAACCAGCAAAAGACTTATTGGATGTTGTTGGCCTGCAGATCTGTGATAGGTTATATATAGGTTATATCTGACCCATGTACCAAAGTTTATTTGCCATTGATATGTCTATCATCTTAACTTTCTGAAGTAAGTTTAGTTCCCAGTCATAATGAGTTTTCAAAAGAGCACTTAATTTATTTAGTACTTCTTTCCAGTTGTGAGTCATCATCTTTGTATTTTCTAGGGGTCTGTCATTGTTGTGAAGTCTCTGAGAATAAACACCAACTTTGTGAGGTGTCCAGGCAATGAGACAGCTACACAGATGTCACCTGCATTCGGCAAAACTCTTGATGTTGTGGAGCATTAGACCTTGTATCTGTGACACTGTATTAACCAATAAAATTTCAACAGCAATAGCATATACCACCACTGACACCAGATGTCCTCACCTCATAGATTGAACAATAGATAGACTTTTACTCAAGTGTCCACCAAGTAAGATCTTGGAGCTAGCATTGATGAGAAGTTCATCAAATGATCTTCATGATCCATTATTTGGAGTATATGATGTGGGAATTAATGGCTGATGTGATCGAAAGCTTTTTCAGAGTCAGTGTATAGTAAACCACCTTTGATTTTACTTTCTGCAACTATGCTGATGACACCTCAGAGAGTACATGCTGCAGTTATAGTGCTTCTTCCAAGTATGGCAGAGTGCTGATGCGCCCCAATACTTTTGCCAAAAATGGATTCTATCCTCAGTTTGACCACTTATATTACCATTTTGAAGTCAGCCTTGAGCAGTGTAATAGGCCTTGTTTGCTCTATTATTTTAACATTTTTCTGTTTGGGTAATACAATTATAATCCCCTCTTTCTGTTTCTTGGGTATTTGGTCAACAAGCTATATGTCATTTGCCAACCCCAGTAGTGATGCTCTGATGATGTGCCAAAAACATTGGTAAAATTCATTGGGAAGCTCACCAGAACTCTGTGTTTCTTCCTCTCTATTCCTTGAGAGCTTCTAGTATTTTGGAAAAGGATCCTCCAAATATAAATACAAATACAAATTACACACAGTGAGATGAAAAGTCATAGTGATATATACAGATGGGGCTAGTATCATGTGCACAAGTTATAAAAGGGCACTACATTGATGTAGCTGTCATTTGTACTCAGGTGATTCAAGTGAAAAGGTTTCTGATGTGATTATGCCACACAATGGTAATTAACAGACTTTGAACGTGGTATGGTAGTTGGAGTTAGACACATGGGATATTCTGTTTTGGAAACTGTTAGGAAATTAAATATTCCATGATCCAAAGTATCAAGAGTGTGCTGAGAATACCACACTTCAGGTATTGTCTCTCACCATGGACATTGCAGTGGCTTACAGCCTTCACTTAATGACAGAACAGCAACGTTTATGTAGGGTTGTCAATGCTATCAGAGAAGTAACACTGCGTGAAATAACCACAGAAATCGATGTGGGATGTACAATGAATGTATCCATTAGGACAGTGTGGTGAAATGCAAAATTAATGGGATATGGCAGCAAACAACCAACATGAGTGGCTTTGCTAACAACAAGAGAAACTTTTGGCCTGCAATATTTTGCATTACTAATCCTAATAAACTGAAAATTGTTTTTGTTGTAGTGTATCCCATTTTGTACCAGTACATTGTTTTAAACAACTCTCCTGGGTATACAACCATATCAGTTGGACTGTAGATGAGTGGAAAACTATGGCCTGTTCAGAAGAGTCCTGATTTTAGTTTTGAGCTAATGGTAGGGTTAGAGTGTGTCATAGGCCCCATGAAGCCATGGACCCAAGTTGTCAACAGGGCACGAGGCAAGCTGGTGATGGCTTCATAATGGTGTGTGATTTGTTTGCATGGAATGGACTGGGTCCTAGCTACTTGGAGACCATTTGCAGCCATTCATGCATTTCATGTTCCCAAACAACAATGGAATTTTTATGGATGACAATGCACTATGTGGCCAGGCCATAATTGTTCATGATTGGTTTGAAGAACATTCTGGACAATTTGAATGAATTATTTAGCCATACAGATTACCTGACGTGCATCCCATCAGACATTTATGAGACATAATCGAGAGGTCATTTGGTGCACAGAATCATGCGCTGGTGAGACTTTCACAATTATGAATGGCTTTAGAGATAGTATGACTCAGTATTTCTGCAGGAGACTTCCAACCACTTGTTGACTCCATGCAGTGTTGAGTTGCTGCAGTGCACCTGGTAAAAGGAGCTCTGACATGATATTAGGAGGTACCCCACAATTTTTGTCATTTCAACGTACATTTTCTGATTCTTTGTACAAGTATTTGCTGAATCATTTCTGCCATGTATAAGGCACTTTGTATTGATATAATAGTGTTGAGGACCATTCTCCAAATTGTGACACTGTTGGCTTTGAAGAGAACCTTTTGGCCTGCAATATTTTGCAATACCAATCCTAATACACTGAAAATTGGTTTCGTTGTAGTGTATCCCATTTTGTACCAGTACATTGTTTTAAACAGTGGGGGTCTACTTGACAGTTGAGGCTAGGCATTTGCGGAATTTGCTTAATGTTCTTTTTATTGTCTCTATAACTAAGAATTTCTTTCAACTCAGCTGTTTATGAGCCTGTGCTGACACTTAGAAAAAAATTGTCTAGAGATATCATTTTAAATATTGCTGTGCCTGAACTCAGTCAGCCAAAAGCAGGATAGCAAATTTAGCTTTACACAGTATGTTAACCCTTCCACTCTGATGGCAAATAAAAGAGAGAAATTATCCATCTCTTTAATAGAATCATGTTACTATGTTGAGAGTTGGTTCTGTTTTTTCAGTAACTATTCTGTTCCAAGATCCTTTTCCAGCTCATTTAGAATATATGACAGCCAGCTTCTCTCTTCTTCACTAAATTCGATGTCAAATCTCAGTGTTTGTCTCAAAAGACAATGATATACCTTTGGAAACTGAAGAAGTATTTCTTTGGTCTCTGCATTACAAAAGAAGTGGCAACGTGTGTTATCGGTTGCTGTAGAATTTCTTTTACCAAGACTTCTAAAGAGATTTTATGTTTATTCAGAGACTGGGTTATTTTTAAGAAACAGTCTTTGATTAGATACTTTTGGCACTATTGACTGATGAGCTGTTTGATGTCCAGCTGAGTTGTTGATTCAATCTTCATGCAGAAGCACTCTACGTACCTTTTTTTCTAAATATACAGACAATTAATGGGTTACACTTAGGAACACTTAAAAGATTAGATACACTCAAGCTGCTGAGCTTTTGCTCTGTTTTAGTAGTAATAGTAGTACCTCATACACCCCCCCCCCCCGCCCACCTTGCCCCCCCCTCTCTCTTCTCTCTCTCTCTCTCTCTCTCTCTCTCTCTCTCTCTCTCTCTCACACACACACACACACACACACACACACACACACACACAGACACACACACACAAAATGAAATGCAAAAGATGCAAACATAAAAAACACCATTGAGCTGCACACTGTGGTACTACTTTTGTTGTACGGATGTTCATATGGGTGTCTTGTGTATGTGCAAGAAAGCAAATCTTTGTTCTAATGCTAGAAAAAAGTTGTATTTTAGTGTAATTTTCTGACTGCTAAAGTGTGCATATTCACAACCCACTGTTCACATCCAACTGAGACAGTTCCTGTATGCTTTAATTCTTTATTTCTCTTTCCATCTTGGCATTTATATTATCATAATATTTTCTCTCTCTTACTTAATATTATTATGATGTAAATTCCTGGATGGAAAAAGTGAGAAATGGTAACCACTCACATACAGCTGGCTTATGAAATGCACATAGATGTAAGTACATGTAACAACTCAAGATATTTATGGTAACTTTTGGAAGCTATTGCGATTTTATGAGCTTTTGCATGTGTCTGTAATCTTTATTAGCTAGCTGCAAATGAATTGTTATTTTATTAGTCTGATTAATTTTTAAGGGAGGTCAAGGTCAGTGTAAGTGTGTGAAAAAGTCTCTCTTATTTCAGATAATGGACACTCATTTGACAGACTGTTATTCAGTGGGTATGAATTCACATTGGCTGGGCTTGAACTCATAATATTCTCCTCCATGGATTTATTATGCCAAGATTTTCTGCTGTCTGCAGTTATTACTATTTGTATTCTACAGGTAATCAGCTATTCAAACAATGGAAACTCCAGGTTGGAGTATTGTTGTAATTAGCTCTTAAGAAATAATAATTGAGTTTGCTTCTAGCATTTCATTTTAGCACAGCATTTATCTCACTCTTCTTCTTTTCTTACAGGTAGTAATTATAATCAGAACTACTGGAGGAAGAAGGAATTTAACAAGGAAAACATTGATAGATGATAGGTTTCTTATCTGAATAGACAATGTCTGATGTGTGATGCAGAAAACATGTGTATTTAATATCTGTATTTCAGTATTAGTTGTATAATATTTAAGGAAGGATGCCCACATTTATTTTTGTAAAGAATGTAATTTATTATATTTGTATTCCTTTTTGTGTTTAGTAAGAAGATAACCTTAGTTTAAATACAGTTAATATTGACTCTATTGTAGCATTAGTACAAATACCCCCCCCCCTCTCTCTCTCCCCCGCCCTCCCTCCCTCCTCTCTGCTCCCCCCCTCTCTCTCTGTGTGTGTGTTTTTCTGTCTTACAATACTGTAAAATATGAAAAACTAGTGTCCATAGCATAAACAAGAATTTATGCTACTGTGTAATGGGTCACAACAATGTAATATGGGAAAATTTGTGCTTTTGGTAGGAATTGTGGCAAGAGAGAGTGTGTCTACAAGATACCCTATATTTTTTCTTTTAAGAGAGAGAGCGAGAGAAGGGAGGACAAATGAATGCCATTTGGTTGGAACCCAGGCAATCAGACTGCAGTACATTATTGCATCAATAAGTAATTGCTGTATAAATTTTCCTGCTGGCTGTTGTGTGGTATTGTAGTTTCATAACCATAACACTGTGGAATACAAACTAAAAGTTGTAGTTCAGTTCTATAATTCTTTTTTGTGTTTAACAACACATTCTCCTATGTTAGTGAACAAATCAAATTTCAGCTGTGGTTTTTTTCATTATTCTAAATCTCTCTCCCTGTGCTTCTCTTGATCATTTCCTTTAGTTGCTTTTTTTGCATGATCTATGGATCATAATCGAGATCTTGTGCTACAATGTGGAACATGTCAATTCTACAATTACAGTACTCTTTTTCAGTAAAAAATATGATAACATTCTCAACATTGTTGTTGCTAGAGCTAAATGTTTCAAGTTCCTCCTTGAGATATGACGTTAATGTCTCTTTTTTTCTACTTTACTTAACATTTAAATCTCTCTAATTGTATCAGTCACCGTTTGCACTTTGATAATCATTGTTGCTGCAACTGCATCGTGGTTACTGATAGCAGTTTCAGTATGGTGATAGCAGTATCAGTATGGGCACCCTCAAAGAAGTCTGATCTGTTTGTTGCTGTTAGATTCGATATATTTCTGAATGGGCTTGCAAATCATCTGTTCTAAGCAATTCTCAGAGAAAGCAATTAGTATTGTTTCACAGTTTGTGACACTCACAAAACTGTGATTATTCCGGTTGATTGTTGGGTGATTAAAATCTGCTTCATTGATATCGATATGATTGCAGAACATTACACTAGAAAGCTGAGGTTGTCCATCAGTTGGTATTCAGCTACAATTTATATCCTAGTGGATTTGAATTTCTTGTCTACTGTGACAAATAAACCACACCCATTCCCTATTAGCCTGTCCTTTTAATAGACAGATTTAGCCCAAAAGTCTAGGCTTTTAGACAGCTTTCTGGATGTAGTATTAGGTGAGTTCTACTGTTTATTGGAACTGCTTCAAGCTCTGGCACTGTATTGCAAATGGTTCAGCAGTTGATCACTAGGATTTTAATAGTCTCTTCTATGGGAGTTGTTCATGATAACTGGTGACTGAAAGTCACATTTTTATTATGAAGAAGTTAATTAACACTTACTACAATTGAGTTCAATGCAGGATTGCATGTTGCTGGTAACTTGAGCTCTGTAGAAGTTCCAGACACTAAATGGTATAAAAAAAAAGCATTGGTCCAATGTCTGCTAGGGGTCTGGAGAAAATGACTGTGAAATCCAACAGGATAACTTCTTGTTTTAAGCAGAAATAATTAACTTATTACATAACATCTTACATCTGAAACAGTGACCTACATGCCTAACTTTCGTTGCTCGTAAATAATGGCAATTCATGTAGTGTAATGTCTGATACACAACTTACTTCTAATTTTAAGTGTTTAAACTATGTCGCAATGTTGCTAAATGTGAATGTTGAATATTAAAGGACTGGTTAATAAAGTAGAAGAGCTGTGTGTCCATTTAGAAAATCTAGAGACCTCTGAAAAGATAGGCATTTTGTGCCTATCTGAGCACCCTATAACCCTAGGGTTATAGATTCAGGATACTATGTATTATTGAAGAAGAGGGAAATGTTATGGAGGAAAAAGATGTAAAAATGAAAATTTTACCACTAGATGGTGGTGTAAGCGGCAGAATATGGAAAATGGAAGCCTAGGAGAACAGGGTTGTTCCTCAGTTTGTGTCTGAGATGCTCAGTATGACTGTTTCAATGCAGGATTGCATGTTGCTGGTAAATTGAGCTCTGTAGAAGTTCCGAACACTAAATGGTATAAAAAAAGGCATTGGTCCAATGTCTTCTAGGGGTCTGGAGAAAATGACTGTGAAATCCAACAGGATAACTTCTTTTGAAGTACAATGTGGCCGTGGGAGGAAAACAATTGATTCGGCATTAGTAGATATGATCACAGCATTGCAGACGGGGTAGACCAATGACATCCAAACATGCAGTGCACAGGAATTGACTGAACTCTAGATTTATCCGTGAGCTTGATGCAGAAAATGCTACAAAACATCCTGCTCTGTTATCCACATAACATTACCTGTGTTCAGGAGTTGCTTCATACTGACGTGCCAGTAAGACCATTGTTTGCTGTAGAATTTCTTGATCATATATCATATGGAGGTGGACAGTGAATGACCCTGGAACATTCTGCGGACAGACAAAGCCCATTTCCATCTCCAAGGGCATGTCAATACATAGAACTACAGAATATGGGCAACAGAAAATCTGCTTGCACATCAACCTGTGCCGCTTCCTCCACTTCATTCTGCAAAGGTAACTGTATGGCACATGTTGACAGCATTGTTTATTGTAAGGCCTTTTTATTTTATATATATTTTGTTACCTGTACTGTCACTGGTCAACACTATGAGAGTCTTTTGTACACCATCATCAGCCAACTCTTCAACAGTGTGGATGTGTGGGTAGCATTTTTGGCACCAGTGTCATGCACACTTTTCTCATATTAAATCAGTTATATAAAATTTACCTTATGCATTCTTTGTCAATTCCTACTGTTTCAGCAATCGACTGAATATTCAACCAGCAGTCAGATTGAATCCAGTGACATAGTTCTTTGAGATTTTCATTTGTTTTTGTTGTTGAAGGGCATGCTGACCATGAGTCATCTTTATCATCTTCTTGATCATCAAGAAAATGCTTGAACCACTCAGAAACTTACTTACATGATAAACAGCCTTTGCCATAGAGGGTTTTTTTTACTAAAAAATGGGTTTCACTAGCAGGTTTTCCAAGTTTCATGTGAAACTTCACAAGAAACTTCACAAGAACTCATTGCTCTGTTATTAAACTTCTCATTTTTTCGGCAAAAGAAAACAACAACTCCTACTGTAATGAAGGCAACAGCCACACTACAATGTCTACAGACACTATAGATGCCACATTCAATTGAGATGGCTTTATGCTTCACAGCTGTTGGTCGTTCATCTTTGGTGTGTATGTACTTACTCTGTGACAGTATCAGTACCATTACTTTATAGCCACACCTCATAATACACTGAAGTTCAAAAGGAACATTGGAGTACATAATTATAATACCAGAAGAAAAAATAACATTCATTGTTCCACCCTGAGGTTGTCTTTAGCACAAAAAGAGGTACACAGTGCTGCCACCAAAATTTTTGGTCACTTATCCTGTGTTATGAAATGTCTGACAGACAATGAAGATAAGTTTCAAAATCACCTGAAAAAGTTTCTCCTTATTACACATTCAGAAAATCTCTAGTGGAGTAGTAAAGTGGATATGATTTCAGTTTGCATTTGAAGTTAAATTTATTATCAATTAAGTTCTCTAGATCATTGTGTAATTGATCAAAGGTTTTTATGGCTGAATACTCCCTTCGTCAGAAGAGTCCCAGGACAGGTTTTTTACCAAGTAATGATTCTAGCTCCTATCGAAGTAGTCATTTTGGCCATCTATACACAGTTGCCAATGTTTTTGGAGGTATTGGAAGCAATCAGGGAAATTTTCAACTGTGTTGCTTATAAGCTCATTTGTCATGGCCTGTTGGATGTCTGTGATATCTTGATGTAGCTTTCCTTTCAGTCACCTTTTCACTCGTGGAAACAAGAAAAAATCACAAGGCTAGAGGTCGGGTGAATATGGCTAATGTGGGATGGCAATAACGAAATGACTGACCAGATACTCAGTAACAGATAAAGCAAAATGGGATCTTGCATTGTTATGCAGTAAGAACCATTCCTGAGAATGCCACAAATTAGGGCGACGAAAATGAATTGCTTCTCGCAAACATTTCAAGACTTTGATGTAAAGAGTTTGTTTCACTGTATGATCTGGAGGAACATATTCAAGGTGAAATAATCATTTACTATCAAAGAATGTGGTCTTTGTTCTCGAAAGTTGTCATTTGACTTTTTTCGAGGCCAGTGATCCAGGACTCTGCTGTTCAGCACTTTGATGCTTAGTGTGCGGGTCACACTGGTATCACCAATTTTCATTCACAGCAATAATTTTTGACAGAAATGTGGGACCATGTGTTGCTCTGTCCAGTAGTTCAGTAGAAATTCTTTATCTTTCCTCTTTCTGTTCATCTGTTAGTGTGTGGGGGTGAGTTTTGCATTAAGTTTCTATTTCCCTAAATCTTCGCGTAAAATTTTGTAACACACATCATGATGCAAATTAAGTTCTTCTGAGACTGCACGCACAGTTACATGCCTTACATGCTCCATGTTTGCATCAGTATGTGATGTAGATGGGTGACCTGCTTTCGGATTGTTTTGCATCGAATCTCCGCCTTCACAAAGCCTTTTGTGTCACTTGAAAACATGACTTCTTGAAAGTGCCTCGCCTACATATGCTTGCTTCATCATTGTCCATGGTTCACTAGGGGTTTTTCCGATCTTCACACAGAACTTAATGTTCAGTCTTTGCTCACAATCAGCGTCTGTTGTGTCACATTAACTAATGTGCCAAGAAAAGTGTGTTGCGAAGCACAGCTCAGCCACCTAGTGAGTTTGTGCAGATACATGACCAAGGTCATTTCAAGGATTCACACATACCGGGTAACATAAAAACAACATTTGTTCCTTTTTAGTATTGCAAACTCAGCAGGAAAAAAAATGATGAAATGAGTATTTCATCTGAGCCACATTAAGGAGGAGCGAGATGTGATTGATTGATAGCTGTCAACGAACTTCATAGGAGAGTAAATGTACTGTGAATTGTTTATAAAGCTTTCTACTAGCAGTTTTGGTGTGAACAACACATATTATCCATAGTACCTACATGCTTCTGTGCAAAAAGTATTTTCTTAGCCAGTGTCGAGTTACGTTAAAGTATGATGCCATAAAGTCATTACTGAAGAAAAATAGGAAAAGTAAGATATAATTTTTATATTTTCAACTCCAAAATCTGATATCTGCTATAACCCTGTATGTGATACTTGGATGCCCACCATGGCACCAGGCCGCCAACGGTATACATGTGGGCTAGCTACCAGAGGCTGTGTGCAATAGTCCACATGACTTGTGCACATAGCGTGGCATCTGCCAAGCCATTTTCCACTGCCCTTCTCTTTATATGCATAGGCAGCTGGCACTCGCCCTCAGATTATTATTGTTAGCAGCTGCTTGCAACAATACATGGATTGTTTCTGTGTTTGTGGTTATGTTCTCAATTGTTCTTTGCTTAAATGTGGAAGAAGAAAAAAGTTTGATTCATTGTGGCCGTGATGTTGTTTGTGTCTTACAGTGTGATACAATTGTCAATGAAAGTGGTCTTCATTTTTATGTGCTCAGTCTTTTTGATTGTTCCTTCAGTTCTTCTGTCCATGGAGGCAGTGCTCCAATCTCTCCTTGAGCAGCAGCAGGCTCTTACAGTTGCTATCATAAACTTGTTGGCTACATTGACTATGGAGGTTTCTATGCCATCAGTGTATCTGCCACCCTTTCCTCCTTATGATGATTTGGCTGAAGACTGGGAGGGTTATGAGAAATGGCTTCATTAACACTTCCTTGATTTTTGGTGTCACTGATGCAAACATGTGTAAGGCCATGTTCCTTTTTTGGATTTCTCCTCTGATTTATCAGATGTTGTCCCTGTTAGCCCTGCTCAAGGAACTTGCATTGCTTTCGTTTTCCAAAATGTGTAAGCTGTTGTCAAATTATCACCTGAAGTACATGCATGTCGTTGCAGCATGTGTAGAGTGCTGTTGTTGACATAAACAGTCCCACCAGTACTACTGGGCTTGGGTGGCTGAACTCCGCAACCTCAGTCACAAATGTCAGTTTGTTACTGATGCTCATCTTGATTCTTGTGCTGATTCTATGGTCTATGATGTCATCATTTGGTTAGCTTCTGAGAAGGAGATGCATCAGTGCACACTGTAGTGCAAGAATTCATCTTTGGCTGAGGTGTTAAATGCTGCTCAGTATTTCGAGATATTTCTACTGCTGGTGATCAGATTGATGGTTAATGTGACACCACTAATGGTGGTTCTTTTTCAAGGTTGTCAGGTGTCAGTCAGTTCTTGGGGGAAGGACAGTGTGGTAGCTGTACAAAGATGGCTTTCACACTGCACTGGACAGCAATGTGCCAAATAACAACTACAGCAGTGACAGTGCTCTGTGCTCCCATCTTGCCATCTTGCCAATACTGTTTTGTGCAACATGACAGGGCTGTGAGCCCTCCATGCTGGACGACTTGCTACAATCCTAGGAAAAAAGGCCATATATTGTCTGTCTGCTCTTCTCAACTTCTTTCTGCAGAAGTGGGCATTGATGTTAATTGTGTGTCTCCAGTGCTTACAAGTCTTAACAGACTGTTTATTGAAGTATGAGTAATGGACAAAATCCTCAGACTACAAGGTAACATGTGGCCATGACTTTACTGAACTCACAAACTTATGAGGATTTGCAATCTCCAGCATTGTCTCCAGTGACTTGACATTTGGTGAGTTACAAAAAGCAGTATATTCCAATTTTGAGGTAATATGTGGATCCCACTGTGAACAAACCTGTGGTTTGCTCCTTGACTTTTTTTGGTCGTTGCTTATTCTGGCACTGCAAATTTGTTCGATCTGGGTGTTTTGGATACTTTTCATTTTTCAATTTTGGATGTGGTGCATCTCAATTCTGACCAGATTTGCTACTAGCACTTGTTTTTATTTATTTATTTACATGTCAAGTTCTGTAGGACCACATTGAGGAGCAAATCTCCAAGGTCATGGAATGTGTCAGTACATGAACTTACAACATAAAAGTTATAACAGATAAAAATAAATGTTCATGAACCTGAAAGAATATCAGTCCACAAGTTTAAGCAAACGCTATCAGCAATACAATGAGAATCAGCTTAATTTTTCAAGGAACTCCTTGACAGAATAGAAGGAGTGACCCATGAGGAAACTCTTCAGTTTCAATTTGAAAGCGCATGGATTACTGCTAAGATTTTTGAATTCGAGTGGCAGCTTATTGAAAATGGATGCAGCAGTATACTGCACACCTTTTTGCACAAGAGTTAAGGAAGTCCGATCCAAATGGAGGTTTGATTTCTGCGAGTATTAACCGAGTGAAAGCTGCTTATTGTTGGAAATAAACTGATATTGGTAACAAGAAACAACAATAATGAATATACATATTGAGAGGCCAATGTCAAAATACCTAGACTCGTGAACAGAGGTCGACAAGAGGTTCGTGAACTCACACCACTTATTGCCCAAACCGCCCGTTTCTGAGCCAAAAATATCCTTCTAGAATGGAAAGAGTTACCCCAAAACATAATACCATACGACATAAGTGAATGAAAATAAGCAAAGTAGACTAATTTACATGTCGAAGTATCACTCACTTTCGATACCGTTCGAATAGTGAAAATGGCAGTATTAAATCTTTGAACAAGATCCTGAACGTGGGCTTTCCACGACAGCTTACTATCTATCTGAACACTTAGGAATTTGAACGATTCAGTTTTACTAATCATATGCACGTTCTGTGAGATTAAAACGTCAGGTTTTGTTGAATTGTGTGTTAGAAACTGTAAAAACTGAGTCTTACTGTGATTTAACGTTAGTTTATTTTCTACAAGCCATGAACTGAGGTCATGTACTGCACTACTTGAAACTGTGTCAATGTTGCTCACAACATCCTTTACTACCAAGCTAGTGTCATCAGCAAACAGAAATATTTTAGAGTTACCCATAATACTAGAGGGCATACCATTTATATAAATAAGGAACAGGAGCGGCCCCAACACTGATCCCTGGGGCACCTCCCACTTGACAGTACCCCACTCAGATCCCACATCACAGCCGTTACCAACATTGTGAATAATGACCTTTTGCTGCCTGTTGCTAAAGTAAGAGGTGAACCAATTGTGAGCTACTCCCCTTATTCTGTAATGGTCCAACTTCTGGAGCAATATTGTGAGATCAACACAGTCAAATGCCTTTTTTAAATCAAAAAATACGCCAAGCGTTTGAAACTTTTTGTTTAGCCCATCCAGTACCTCACAGAGAAAAGAGAATATAGCATTTTCAGTTGTCAAACGACTTTTAAAGCCGAACTGTACATTTGATAGCAAATCGTGTGATATAAAATGATCAATTAACCTTACATACACAGCCTTTTCGATAACTTTTGCAAACACTGATGGCATAGAAATAGGTCTAAAATTATCTACATTATCCCTTTCTCCCTTTTTATAAAGCGGCTTTACTACTGAGTACTTTAATCGCTCAGGAAACTGACCATTCCTAAAGGAAAAATTACAAATATGGCTAAATACAGGGCTAACATGTGCAGCACAGTACTTTAATATTCTACTAGACACTCCATCATAACCATGAGAGTCCTTAGTCTTCAGTGATTTAATTATTGACTCAATCTCCTTCCCGTCTGTATCACAGAGGAGTATTTCAGATGTCAATCTTGGAAAGGCATTTGCTAAGAAATTTATATGATTTCCTGTAGAAACTAAATTTTTATTTAATTCACCAGCAATGCTCAGAAAATGATTGTTAAATACTGTACATATATCTGATTTATCAGTTACAGAAATATTATTACTGCGAACTGACTTTATATCATCAACCTTGTGCTGCTGACCAGACACTTCCTTCACAACTGACCATATGGCTTTAATTTTATCCTGTGAATTACCTGTTCTATTTGCATAC
This sequence comes from Schistocerca cancellata, assembly GCF_023864275.1. Taxonomy (NCBI): domain Eukaryota; kingdom Metazoa; phylum Arthropoda; class Insecta; order Orthoptera; family Acrididae; genus Schistocerca; species Schistocerca cancellata. The sequence continues at coordinate 243,677,654 of NC_064631.1, forward strand.
CACATACTTTTTGCCTTGCTAATAACATTTTAAGCCCCTTACAATACTGTTTGTAATGGGCTACTGTAACTTGATTGTGACTACTTCTGACATTTTGATATAATTCCCGCTTTGTTCTACATGATATCCTTATCCCACTAGTCAGTCACCCAGGCTGCATTTTGCTGCTAGTACCCCATTTAGAATGTTCTAATGGAAAACAACTCTAAAAGAGCTTGGGAAATGTGTTATGGAAAGCATTGTATTTATCATCTATATTATCAGCACTATAAACATCTTGCCACTCTTGTTCCTTGACAAGTTTTGAAAAACTCTCTATTGCTGTTGGATTAACTTTCCTACGTAGTTTGTAATTAAATACAACATTTGTTTGAGTACAAAAACCTTTTAGTGTTAAAATTTGTGCGTCATGGTCTGAAAGGCCATTCACCCTTTTACTAACAGAATGCCCATCTAGTAATGAAGAATGAATATATTCTCTGTGTTTGAGTTCTCATGTCTTTCTTGGATGGATTAAGTTGTGTCACGAATTTTGAGACCCACATTACCCAGAAACCTACAGCATGGCTGCACTTTTTCCGTGCATGCTCTATTCCAGAGGCTTCATGTGATCAAGTGAAATCAGAATCGGACAGGCTGACATTGTTGGGGGTCATACAGCATTGTACATTGAGTGAGTAGTCTGCCCCTATCTTGATTGTTAAAAAACTGAATGGTCAGGTTTGCCTCTGCAGTGACTTTAAAGATTCATTTAATGCTGACATCTGCAATGCCCTGCCTGGATGAGTTATTCGCTAAACTCACCAGAAGCCAGTTTTTATCCAAAACTGATTTATCTGAAGCTTATTTACAGGTTCTGTTGAACAAGGATTCTAAACGGCTTCTTATGATTAACATGCCCTTTGTAATTTACAAGTATCAGCACCTCCCATTCGGTGTGGTCAATGCCATTGACAATATCTGTTCTGGGATGCATCAACTATCTCAGTGACATCATCATGATGAGTGCATCCATGGAAAAGCATTTACATAACTTATCCACTTTGTTCACTGTTTTACATACAGCAGGATTGAAATGTGTCTTGGGTAACTCACACTTTTTTATGCTATCCATTGTGTATTTGGTGTTTGACATTTCCGAAGTGGTGTTAAGCCATCATGCCAGTGTGATCACACCTTTGCCTTACACTAAAAATGTCAAAGAACTCCAATCATATTTGGGCAAAATTGCTTAACATCACAAACTTACTGTGGGTGCAGCCGCATTGGCCCATCTCCTCCACGAGTTGCTCCACAAGAACATTCCTCTTCAGTACATGGTAGCCTGTGTGAGGTGTTCATGCTTTTGAAATCTAAATACATTCTGCTCCTTGTTTGGCTACTTTCCATCCTAGCCACCACCCAGTTCAGGATATGGAAGCCTCTTAGATGAACTCAGGCCATTCTCACACACCATTATGAGGGTAGGTTCAAACCTCTCCAATAGCTTATACATCAAAAACACTCAACTCCATTCAGCAGTGCTATTCTAAAATTGAAATGGCCCATAAACCCTTGGTTATGTTGTTTAATTCTTGGGCCTTCTTTCTGTCTAGCCACAACTATGAAATAAATTTTAGACCTACCGAGCAGCATGCCAATGCCGATGTGCTGTCCTGGCTTCTGATAGGGCTGGATCCTAATTTTGATCAGGATGAACATGTATGTTTCCACTTAGATGTTGAGGTGCAGCATACAGTGTAAGGATTTCCTAATGGCTCCCAGATAGCTGTGGCTGTTGCTGCCACTCTGCTTGTGCATGAATTTGTTCACCTCATTCTGCATTGTTGGCTGGACAGGCCTCCAGGCTTGGCTTCGGATCCTTTGTGCAATTATTTTCTCTCCATCATTGCCTTTTGGTATTTAATAGTATTGTTCTCTTAGCTACTGCTGAACTGTTGACAACGGTTGTGATTGCAACCACCCTATGACAAGATGTGCTTTGGCTCCTGCATCAGGGGGGGCCTCACATAAGGAATTATTGGCCCATCAGCACATGTTTTGACCCACCATGGATGGTGACATTGCACATCTGGTTGTGGCCTACCCTCACTGTGCTACCCAACAGGTGACATAGCAGGTGACACTCTGTCCATGGCCCACACTGCAGCATCCATGTTGATTTTGCGAGACCCTTCCTAAATTTGTACTGGTTTTTTTGGTTGTCAATGCTTTGTCTGAGTTTCCATACAGTATGTACTGGTCCTTCGTCAGCTGCAGTCCTGGTTCAGGGCCTCTCCAATTTTTTTTTTTTCTATTGAAGGATCACCTTATACTCTTGTGACATATAGTGGTGCACAGTTTATGTCCCAGGCTTTTGTATGATTAGTGTACCAATCAAGGCATTCACCATGTGGGTTCTCATCCTTTCATACCCAATGTGTCATCCACACATTCAAGATACAAATGAAGATGTTGAGGACTCTTCCACAGACAACATTTTGATGCACTTCTTGAGCTCCTACAGGTTTACACTGGTGAGGGGATCAGAGTCTGACAAAGATGGTGCATGGTTGCCAGCTCTGCACCCTCCGCACCTGCTCATGCTGCCCCACTAATGCCCATCGATACGGCCCTCGTCACAGTTTGCTCCTGGTTCTGTGATCTGGGCTCTGGGATTCGGCTGCTGACTGAAATGGATTCTAGCCATGGCCCACATATGGCGAGGCTGCTGATTCTGTATGGTGTGCACCAGTGATGGATTGGTGAGACACCATGACAACCAGCTGAATCCTCAAGTGACAGCAAGGGCTGCAGGGCCACCAGCACCAGCACCACCACCACCACCACCACCACCACCACCACTACCACTACCACTACCACTACCACCACCACTTCTGTTTCCACCTCTGCCTCCCCCCACAGTACCTGTCCCAGCCTTGCAGGGGGTCCCTGCTGCAGGGGCAGACCCACCCTCTTTGTGGATGCCACTGCCTCTTTCCTCTCCTGCAGGGTTCAACTTCCTGGTGCCTGATACTAGGCCTTCCCACTATTCTTCACTGCCACTGGCAATTCTGCCACTGTCTGGGCCAGCGCCTTCAGGTCCTTCAAAACTGACTCCTCTGGCAACCCTGAACGTGCGGCTTTTGCCTTCACCACTGGCACAGTTGTGCCATGTTAAGGGACTGGATGTCAAGATGCTATCTGTGCCCTTGTAATTGGGAAGTGTCTGCCACATGCGTCCGTGGTCATGCCTCTTTCACCCGTACTCAACAGTTCCAGCCCAGTATTTCCTTCTGCCACCGCCATCCTCAGCTGCAGCACCCACAGCAGAGTACATTAATGTTTTGACAGTCGCCACAATGTCGGCACCAGTAGAGCACCCTTTCCACAAGGGGGGAGGATTGCTGTAATTCAGTACGTAATACATGGATAATCATCATGGCACCAGGCCACCAGCATGCTACACCTCGAATATTCTGCTAGCTTCATCTTCGTGGGCTGGCACCAGTAGCCAGGATTTTATTATTTGTGTGTTAAGACATGCTGTTCAGTGACAGTGGATTTATGAGGGGAGGGGAGGTGATATTGATCCCTGTCCTCAGGTTTCTACATGCCAGAAGTTCAGAAAAGGAGCATGTTAGTTTTGGCAATGCTGATCTCTGCGATGTGGGTCGGAGCTGGGGCACTGTAAGGTCATTGCTTGCATGGTGGAGTTTTGTTTTACAGGCAACCACATGTCATGTTATCCAATTACAAATTGTGGAGTGAAATTAAGAGACTGAAAGAGTTGTTTTCATGGATACAACAGTTAATAGTTAGTAGTTGGAAACTGAGAGAGGTCTGAGAGGAGCACAGGAAATTGCTCAGGTCATACGCACAACTAAAGGAGCAGATGCAGGAGGTTATTGGAGTGGTGCCATATGAATCAAGGAGAGTGAAGAGGAGGTGGATAGAGGCTGGGGCAGAATACTGGAAACATATTCAGGACAGCAGACACAAGTAACACAAGCCAATTGAACAAAATGGCAGAATCCACAAGAGGGTTAGTGGAGACAAATGAAGTAAGTATAGTGTGACATGTCATACAGATTGCGAACTTTGAGAGTGGCATGTTAAACAACACATGCATGCTTTGACAGCTGACTAAGGAAGTCATGGTTTATGGCAGGGCTTTAGCTAGCAATATGAACTGGGATTCAGACGTTGTACAAAGACAGATGCAAGACTGATGAGGACAAGGCTATTGCAATCACAAGGGGATAGTATTTGGGACACAAGTGGAATTAACAAATACTCAGGAAACTGTCCAACAAGTGCTACATTGGCAGTAAAGTTCCATATCGCTGTTGCCTGAGCAGTATCTGAATGTGTGCTGGCACGGTAGCTCAGCGTGTTTGGTCAGAGGGTTAGCTGGCCTCTGTAATAAAAAAACTGAGCTAATCGAGCAACAACGAACTTAAACGGATGTCTTACGACGTCCATGGGAGGAAGGGGGGGGGGGGGGGGGGGGGGGGAAGAATGTGTTAAGGAAGCTGCAAGGAGAATTATCTCCAAAATGTAGTGGAGCCAAACAGCCAGAACTTGCCATTCCAGTACCATGGTGCTATGGCGGGCGTAGTGGCTGATAGTGCACATCGTATGTATCAGTGATGGTACCATGTACCATAGCCTGACAAGCATGCGGTGTTTAGGTGTTACACACTTATCCAGTGAAGTCCACAACAGTTGGGAGATTTATGCAAGTGAGAGGGGAAAGGATGCTACCATTAGCACATCCCAGGACTGACACATGGTGATGACCGAGGATGAGCTCCAGTGATTTTAGAGCAGGGACTCTCCATACTGCCAACTCCTGAGATGTGACGAGTGGGAGTGCATGCATCACACAACTCTTCAGGGGTAAAATGGATGGATGACCTTGCCAGTTGGAGATAATCAAACTGGAACTATACTTTCAGAGAGTGGGTTGTGACATATTAGACTATTAATCAATGGGACTATATGTAAAATTAAGGGAGCCACTTTTCATTTACCAGATACTATGATGGGAGTTGCTCTGTTGAATGTTACACAGCCACAGTGGCCAGATGAATCTCTAGAGATGTTGTTCAAACAAAATTTTATCTTCCTTAACGACACCTGGGAACTGTGCCTGGACTATTTGTTAAGTTGTATGATAGCAGCACTGGAAAAGTGGATCAGCCTAGAACAGTTGTTGTAACATGGAACACTATGAGAATGAAGGAAGTCAGGTGACTGTGACCTTGAGTGTTGCAGTTCCTAGCATCGTGGTGACTCTGATTTTGCTCTACCTAGCTCTTATGTATTTGAAATAACGAGTTGCATGAGAGCTGGACCCAAGGGTAATTCAAGTTCCTGTAGACTGGATCCTCCAAGTGAGGGATGACAGGTAGATTTGTGGAGTTAGAGATTAATATAGTAATTTGCATAGTAGTTAAGAGTAACTGCTTTAGTATAATGTATTTGTTTTGTATATTAAGGGGTAGAAGTAATTGGAATAGAGAACTGGGCTGGGGGACCGGGTCTCATCCATGGATGGGGACACTGGAGTGCTGCTACCTAGTCTTTGAGTAAAAATTGTAAGTCTTCAGAAAAAGAAAGTAGTGCGGAAACTATTGTGCACTAACTGTTAAAATTCATGGTGAAACCTTTAGCTGTCATTGATTTTACACAGTTCACTACTAGTTCCAGTCAGTGGCCCTTATCATGCTTAGGTGGCATAAATGGCAGGAAAGTTATATCATAATTTGAACAAAAGTAATTTGCTGTTTTAAGACCACAATAGTATGTAAAAAATTTCTCACAATAATAACTGAGTTACTAGCTGTCAAGGTAGACTTGCTTCTTAACGAAAATGATCATAAATGGTTATTATTGTGAGAAATTTGTTATGTACTATGGTGGGCTTAAAAGCGAAAATTACTTTTGTTCAAATTATGGTATAACTTTCCTGCCTTTTATGCCAGCTATGCTTGATCATGGTAATTGACCAAAACTAGTAGCAAATTGTGCAAAATAAATGACAACTGAAGGTTTCATTGCGTATTTTAACAATTATTTGGCGGCTGAATATCCCCACCTGCCACCTGAAAACAAATGTATGTTGCGTTAATGGCTGCAAGCTGGTAACCACCAGTGTGGCAACATATGGACATGCAAATGGATTGCGAAAGCAGGATAACCAAGCACAGCAGCACAGTGGTACCCATGTAGTGAGTGGGGCTGTGTTACCACACCAGGGCAGGTCTCTTGTTATGATTGATGTCACTAGGTGCTGGATTTTAGTGAAACAAATGTGCACAAGAGGGATATAAATAAGTCTGGATTGTGAGTCAGGGATCACTCCCCATTACCAGAAACCAGCAGCACTACCATGATGCCAGAGCTATACCAGACAATGAGATGACTGGGCATTGCCAGCAGCAGCCATTGGTTTGAGACCAGGTTGTGACTGCTGCCAGCACTAATTCCGTCATGGGACTTGGTGCTGCAGCCTGCCAATCTGCTGTGTGACTCATGCCAGAGGAAGTGTGTCGCACCACATGCATAGCCATCTTTATGCGTTATCACGTTGACGTGAATGGGTGAGGGACCTTCGGCCTTCCAAGATGTTGAGGAAAGTAGCGCCCTGTCGTCAGCAGTGTGATGTGCCAGAGCTGGTTCGGTGGCCAGGGCAGAAGCCACCACCCATACGTCAGCACTGGCCAGGGACAATAGAGAGAGGCATGGTTGCCTCACTACATCATGTATTAAAAGTCAGAAGTCATTCTTAACTGTCAACAGTTTTCCAGTGGACACTTTGATCCCACTACTCACTCCACACTGTTCAGAATGATTAAATCGTAATGTCATCCTCTTGCCACGGCATGCAGAATTTTTCCTTCCTTAACTTTAATAATATTTATAGGGTGGCATAAACATTTGTAGGGTGGTCATAAAGTCTCAATCCATTCTATGAAACACTGAATGTATTTTGGTTAATACACATCTATGTATATTGTCAATCTATTTACACATTTTCATTGCACATCATCTTGGCCTCAGTCAATTTTGAAGTAATACTTCGATCATTGAAGAGCAGACATAAATACTTTCTGAAGCGTGTCTTGTGAAATAACAGACACTGCTTCCCGATGCAAACTCTTAGACCCTGGAGATCTTTTACCTTTGGTTTGTACACCCATGACTGTTTGTACCCTCAAATGAAGGTATCCAAGGATGTCAAATCAGGTGAATGTGAAGGTGACAGTCTTGCTGAAACTCTACCTGTTCATCTGTCGGTGAATCTTTGCTTTGTTATCATAGTCAGAATGGGATTTGTATTCTGGTCCATAGATTTTCAGGAAACTCCCTCTAGGTACAAAGTAAGAAACTGATAAACCCTACAAATTAAAGGAAAATTTGAAAAAAAAAAAAAATGTTAGCAGCCATTCCTGCCAAATATCAATATTAATTATTGTGGTCAGTTTCTTTGCTCATTGTGCCTAGATTGACAATAGTATGGCTGAATTTGTCAAGAAGCACAAAAATACTTGAACCTGACAGTAATTATTGTAAAATGAAAGTTCTCACTTGTTAGCCTGATTACTGCATGAATGTGTATGATGTAATAAAACTTTATGTCTCACAGATTAGAACCTGAACTCTGGTCTTCACAACAGTTATTTAGCAAATAAAAATACAGCAAAATTAGACAATGGCATTATTGAATGAATGTACAGGATGCTCACAAAGTCTCAATCCATTTTCATAAATAATGGAAACATTTATGTATTGCATAATTATAATCCATTTCTGTGATAATATGGGCCTATATTTTCCCTACAAATAATTGAGAGGAATGTTTATGACAAGAACATGTGGCTATTGTTACTACATGTTTGTGCAGTTTACCTTCTCTGGAGTTGCAACAAGAGTTCACTCAGAAATTTCACAGGTCAGCACCAGCATCCAGACACCCACTTATTTCTCAGTAACTTCCAAAGAACTGGAAACAATGCTGATTAATCATATTCTGGAATATCTCCTGCACAATAACAGACTACAGTGAATTAGAGAAGCAACTGAAGTAAGTCCAAATGCACCAACTTGTCATTTAAGCAAGGTGTTAGTTGTGTCAAAATCAATGCTTTTGAAAGTTTTACACATTATGCTAAGGAAAAAAAGTGTACAACAGTACAACAGTCAGTTGCTTCACAAATTAGACCATAGAGATTACATACCTTGCCACAACGGACACCTCATACATAACATTTCGTTTACAGATGAGGCCACATTCCCATCTGTGAAAATGTTAACAAACAAAACAAGCCAACAGGGATAAAGAGCCACCTCATAGTACCGTTTAATTGCAAAAAGGTACACCACAGGTGAATGACTTCATGAAGACTGCAGTTTATGGACCCTTCAGTTTCGCAGAAAAGACAATCATAGGAAACAGTCACCTTGGTATGCCGGAGTAATTCCTGAAGCCACAGCTTCAGCAAGAAAGTATTGTTGACACTGTTTTGTTCCAAATGGATGGAGCACCCCTTCATTTTGCTCTCATCGTAAGGGCATACCAACTGTCTTTTATTGTGGTTATGAAACTTAATTTAGGTGAATCTGATTTTTATTGTTAGCAATGAATAGCAGCAATTAGTATATCTATTGGGGAAGCGTGTGTAACAATTTCAACATCTTTGAAGACACTTTTGCTAGATGTGTCCTCTAATCTCACAACAGATTGGCCCCTATCAGTCTGGGATCTGAATGACTGACACTCCATTCTAACATTCACCAGCCTGTTCTTCTTTCCTCCCCAAGAAAGGAAAGAACAGTTCAAGAAGCTAGGATGTTTTCTTTTTTATGTGTCAGTTGGCAGTACTTTGAATGTCACCTCTTGAGAGTAAGTACTTGCCAACCTTCCTTTTTCCTTGTAGTTTTATAACATAAATCTTTGTGAGATTAAGACTTATGCTGTTTGCTTCGAACTAGTTGTAGGTCTACTGAGATGCTATCTGATCAGATTGTACTATGACTGTATTTGGCCTCTGGTATGCTTGGGTCATTGACAAAAATTACAGTTTTTGATCGCTGTCTTAATCTCAATGGAAAGTTATTTGTGTGAATAGGAAGCAGCAGCAGACTCAATACTGAAACTTAAGGCACTCCTCATTTTGTAATCCCCCAAAACACTTTAACTTCCTATTTAGCCCTTGGAATGTCATGGATTGTAACAGCAGGATAGTGTTCATTCTTTAGCAGTGCCAGAAGGTCATACGTGAGAGTGTAGCCCACTTGCTGAACAATGTGAAAATTGTCTGTGTAGTCCACCCATACTGTGATCAAAAGGGACCAGAGTGTTTTTGTATTTTTTGGAATACTTGTTAAAAAATTCAACTATTCCACCTCAACATTTTCTTGATAAATTTAAAAAGAAGTTTTTCTGATTGTTCATTCATAACTTGAAAATGCATTTCTCAAGTAACATCAGTCATTATTAAATTAAGCAGAAACAAATACCTTACAGTTTTGATCCTAATGATTTCCTCAATCTAGGGCATCATTTTGGTGCCACAGTAAAACAATGAGCTGGAAAACACTGTTTGCTATTTGCCTTGGTTGCTCCTCTTTCTTGTGTTCTTTTTCACTTTCTTCATTTTCAGTTACATGTTGCTGTCTCAGCCTCTGTATTCCATGTCTTGCAAGTGACCTGCAGCTGGGTCTCTTATGTCTGAGTTCCTCACCTCTCTCCTACTATTCCTACCACATTTCTATGAACTCTTGTTAGTTATTCTCATTGTCCTTGTTAGTGCTTTCCTCGCATTGGTTGTTTGAAAGTCAGTTTTGAAAAAAGTGGATAATCTGAAGAGTTTTATTTGTGAAAGTGGTGGTTGTACATGTACAAGAGAAGGTTTTAGATATTGTCATATAATAGCAAGGCAGAGATTTCAAAACCAGGTTTTAAACTGCAAAAGATTTCCAGGGGCAGATGTGGACTTGGACCATAATTTTTTGGTTAAGCACTCTGGATTAAAACTGAAGAAATTGCAGAAGGATAGGAAGTTAAGTAAACTGGATGTGCATAGGTTAAAAGACTAGTAGTTTTCAAGTGTTTGAGAGGGAATGTTAGATAAATATTGACTGAAACACAGGACAGGAATACATTAGAAGACAAGTAGTTAGCTTGCCATGTACCCACCATTCATCTTAAGGGATTGGCAAACCCTCAGACAATAAAGCATCAAGGGATCGTGTATATACAAGGCATTGCCTTCCCAGACTATGTCAATCACAACAATGATGACAGATGGCAGGACAAATGGCACCAGTGGTCCTCCATGCCAGGGACTTATTTCCTCCACCATGTCATGTGTGCAGAAATGGATCAGCATGAATTCCTTCATATCCCAGCTATATAGGGCAGTGCAAGTCAACATGTTGGCAGTTCATTTTTCTGGAACTCTGAGCCAAAACATGCTCCAGCTCTTAGCACCCCATCAGTCAGAGCCTAGTTGGAAGCCATGCTTCAGCTCTTGGCAGCCCATAAGTCAGAACCTAGTTGGAAGCCACCACAGCAAGACCTACAACTTTCCAGTGACATCCCGAGATGTCAGCCAACTATGCTGAACACTCAACCTCCATAATTAGGGATTATCAGTGACAGTCTTCACATCCCACTATGTTTATTCACTGTGTGTTCCAGGCATGTGCCTGTTATTGTCTGAGAAGTTATATTACTTTTTTAGTGAGAAGAATTTTTTTGTGTTATTAAATCTCTCTGCTGTCATCACAATAAACCCTTGTTCCTGTTTGCCTGTGGCTTACTATATCTTATCAAGCATCTCGCAGTGGGAAATATAGTGTAGCTTTTAGAAATGAGATAAGAAGGCAGCAGAGGATGAAAGGGAAAAAAGGATGAGGACAAATAGAAATCCACTGATGACAAATGAGGTATGAAATTCAGCTGATGAAAGAAGAAAATATAAAAATGCATCAAATGAAGCAGGCAGAAGGGAATTCAGGTATTTAAGTATGGAATTTACAGTAAGTGCAAAGTGGCAAAGCAGGAATGGCTAAATGAGAAATGCAAGGCTATAGAAGTGTGCATGACTGTGGGAAAGATAATGCCACCAATAGGAAAATTAAAATGACCTTTGTAGACAAGAAAATCTGTAGTATTAATATGTAGATCTCAGATGGCAAACCAGTACCAAGCATAAAAGGAATAACTGAAAGTTGAAAGGAATATGTAGAAGGACAATACAAAGGAAGTATATTTGATGACAATATTATAGAAAGGAAAGAGGAAGTAGATGAAGTTGAGATGGAAGATATACATCACATGAAAAATTAGACAGAGAGTTAAGAGACCTAAGGTGAAGCAAGTGTAAAGTAACAGACCAAAACTCATGGATTGAAGTACACAATACGACTGTTTAGTACACATCCTGATATACTGTAACTTGGTCCCATGAACATGTATTTGTGATAATTTCATGGTTTTTAGCATATACTAATCATTGTATAAAGGAACTGGGAATGATAATTGACCTACAGAGTAAAATATGTTAATAGAATTTCATAAGATGAGGGAACAATATGATTAACATACAAAAAAACACAACTAAATTTCAAGACACATTGGAGCAACTATATTTGTATATAACAATAAAAGATTGAAGTTAACAGTATCATAAGTAATCAGAATGGTAATTTATTATTAATGAAAATTTACGTTTTTATATAACAGTTAAAGTGCCTTATTTTAGAAAGTAAGTGGTTTATGGGGGGCAGGGGGTGGGGGAGAAGAGTGCTGCCTAGTGGAATGTGCAAGGACTAGACTGCCAAAAGCACAATGTTGGGAGGCTGTGAAGCAGGGAGGTAGGGGGAGGGAGAGTGAGGGAGAATGGAGCAAAAAAGGAGCAGTGCAGGGAAATTGGACAGGTGCATTGATAGAGGGCAGCACACAAAGAAGGTGGGAGATGAGACCAGGGAGGAGGTGATAGGACAGATGGGGTGGAAACTGTTGGGTGGAAGGTGTGGGGACAATATATTACCGAAGGTGTCCACTCCCTCCTCCCCCCCCCCCCCCCCCCCCTCACTCCCCCAGCATGCCCCACTCCCCACCTGCCAGCCTCCCGATGCTGTGCCTGTTGACATTCTAATCCCTGCACAATCCACCACAAAGTGCACTTCTTTCCCCATGCCCACACACTGATATCCCTTCCCCTTCCCTGCCACCTACAGATTACTGCTTCCATTCCACATGATAGTTGCATTCTGGCCCGAGGTGCCGGAGATGGTGATCAGGCGTGCATGAGGTGTGCTTGCTTGTGTGAATGAACATGTGTGTGTTTCCCTTTCTTTTTCTGATGAAGGCTGTGGCCAAAAGCTTATGTGTAAGTGACTTTTAACTGTGCCTGTCTGCAACTTAACATGTCATCTTTGTGGTAAGCCGCCGTCTATCTTTTCCGTACATTATTGATATTACAAAGTGGAGTTTCCATTGTTTGATTTTACTTAAAATTTGGGATTCATTCATGCTGAATATGTTGTCACATTTTAATTGATTTGAACAAATTGTTTCTATTGTAAAGTCTGAAACATCACAATTGTAACAATATAAAAAGACTTACTATTGTTGTGAAAGTACATAAGGGCCAGTACTAAGCCAAAGCAGAGAGAATTCAATGGAATGTCAGTAGTTGTTATGGAGTGCAGTAGTGAGTTGTAAGTGGACAGTTGTTGGAAGTGAAAACTATCAATAAAAGGAGAATTTGTGTAACATCGATATTGAAATTTATGTCAAAAAATATAAAAAATGTTCCAGATCATGTATATAATTTAAAAATGGAAAATCTAGGACTCTTGATGTGAAACAGAGTGAAATACTGTCACAATTGACAATCATTGGCAGCAGCAATCTGCTCATGCTAAGCACATAAGAACTCGCATTGTTTTTTCTGCTTCCCGTAAGATATTTCTAGGAAACTCATGTAATTAATTGAGATAACTGCAATTTAGGATTAATATAATTTTTCTGTAATATTTTTGTAAATATATACAAAGCAGCAGCATTACGCAAGGCATCTGGAGTAGACAACTTTCCCCCAGGATTATTGAGATATACGGGAGAGCCAACCATGACAGAACTGTTCCACCTGGTGTGTATGATACAGGCAAAATACTCTCAGACTTCAAAAACAATGTAATAAGTCAAATTTTGAAAAAGGCAGTTGCTGACAGGAGTGAATGTTAGTTGCAGAATACTGGCATGAATTATTTACAGAAGAATGCAATAACTTGTAGAAACCAATATCAGGGAAAATGAGTTTGAGTTTTGAGAAATGCAGGAACATGCGAGGCAATACTCACTCCATGACTCATCATAGAAGATACACTAAAGAAAGGGAAATGTATGTTTATTGCATTTGCAGATTTAGAGAACACACTCTTTGACTTTCTAAAAGTAACAGGCAAAATATCCAGGTAACAAAAGCTTATCCACAACTGCTACATAAACCACTCCACAGTTACAAGAACTGAAGGAAGCAGTAGTCAAGAGGGAAATGAGACAGGGTTAAACCTATTTCTGATGACATTGAATCTGCAAATTGAGCAAGTGGTAAGGGAAACCGAGGACAAATTCATGAGGGGAATTAAAGTTCAGGGAGAAGAAATATGAACCTTGATGTTACATATGGCACTTTAATTCTGTGAGAGATAGAAAAGGAATTCGAAGATCAGCTGAATGGAATGTGTAGTGTCTTGCAAAGTGTCATTAGATGAATATTAGTGAAAGTAGAACAAAAATAATGGAATGTAGTTGAACAAAATCAGACAGTGCGGACTAAATTAAAGTAGGGAATGAGACACTAAAGTTAGTAAATAATAAATAAATGGTTTAAATAAATAAATGTTTTATTTGTCCATAATGACTTAACAGTCATGGACATAGTCTGTTAGATAAATGTTGCTATTTGAGCAGCAAAATTACTGATGATGAGCAAAGTAGGGAGAATATAAAATGCAGACTGGCAATAGCAAGAAAAGCATTTCTGAAAAAGAGAAATGTGTTAGCACTCAATATAAATTTATGTATTTGGAAGCCTTTTCTGAAGGTACTTTTCTGAAGTGAAACATGGCTGATAAATAGTTCAAACAAGAGGAGAATTGAAGCTTTTGAAATGTGTTGCTACAGAAGAATGTCGAAGATTAGATAACTATAATGTTGAGGTAGCTGATTCAGATTGGGAGAAACAAATTTTTGGTACAACTCGACTAAAAGAAGGGATTTGTAGGTCACATCCTGAAGCACAAGAAATTGTTAGTTTGTTGGTGAATGTAAGTGGGGAGGGAGAGTTACAAATAATTGAGCATGACCAAGACATGACTACAGTAATTAGATCCAAATGGATTTAGGTTAATGTAGTTATTCAGAGTTGAAGAGGCTTACACAGGATTAACTAGCATGGAGAAAGCCACATTAAATCAGTCGTGGCTAAAGACCGCCACCGCCATCACAATAGCAGCAGCATATAAATAATGTAACTATAGAGGTGTATCAGTCTGGATGTTCATTGTATGATGTATTTATGTTCTTGATGCAATGCTGAGTTAGAATATATCCCTTGTGGAATATCTACAGTATTCAAAATGCTGAAGACTGTAAGTGGACTGGAAAAACAGGTGAGCTAGGCACTTGATACGTTTTAACCATTGAAAAGATACGCCTGAGTCTATTGATTTTTAATACTTTCTTTTAGTATATGGTGCCTCTAAACAGAGTGATATCATTAATCTTACTTTTTTATTGGGTTTTATCACTCTTGAAGATCATAATCCAATCTCACAATCTGACTCTGTTAGTTCCATGTAGTTATCTTCAACCTCATGCCGTTGTATGTGTTTTATAACATCACCCACTCATCACTTCCAGAATCTGCCAAGTGGGGCATGTTTCTTTGAGCCTTGTCACAATCATAACTTTGGCTTGAAGGTTTTCAGGGCTACAACAAACTATGCTGAACTTTCCAGTGACACACCATCATTCCTACCACTGTAGTACTGGTCCCCACAAAGGCAGGGGTGCTGTTTATTAGATCATATCTGCTCTTTCTTCTTTTGTGAAGACAGATAAGATATATCTTCACTTCTAGCTGGACATGCTACCTCCACTGCTGTGAATATTGCCTCTGGTGCTGCAATGGGTGCTGTGGCTCATTTATCATGATGCTCTGGAGCCTAATAGGCCACTTCTGTGTTGGTCAGTAAAGGGTGCTGCATGGTGTTAACAAATGCCTTCAGCTTGGGAACTATGCCTTTTCAGGCTTATGTTCATTAATAATTGGTGTGAAAGGAATGGAAAGAGATAGGAAGGAAATAATGACTTTCAGCCCCACAGGGCATTGTGGCAATGCAATAGCAAAAGTTGAAAATTTGTGCCAGACTGGAACGTGAATCAGGATGCTCTGCTTCTCTAGAATGGTTGGCTTAACTGCCAAGGCCATTTGGACCTACTTTCCATCAGACCTAAATTCCAAACTTCTCTCTCGCCACACCCAAACAACCCCTTGCCATTAACCCTCTACTTGCAGATTTCTAATTTCTGTAGGAGTTTGGATGTGGTTGCACATCTGCACTGAAGCTTTTTCATCAAACAGCCATCATGTCCGAGGAATTACATATGTAAGTAGTATCTGGTCTGTCGGGCATGTCTGACAGAACAGACACCACTAATATGTATAATCACTTGTTAATTGCTGCTTGTATTCTCAGGTTTTATTTCTCACATTTGGTTCCCATTGTTCAGTACAAGACAGCTGCTATTTTACATTAATGCTGATACCAGTGTGTGTGATATTAGCAGAAGTAAAAATACTCTCCTTAACAGATCAGTCACTCCACTTCAAATGAAGGAAAATATCAATTAGGCAATTGAGATTGCAGAAATAAACTAATAATGAACACCAGAAGAATCACATTTTGAGATTTCCATTTGAAACAAAAAGGGCTGTTAGAGGAAGATAGAACAGATATCTGCTGAACTATCTTTTGTAAGTAACTCATTTTACATCTTGACTGGCCGTTGTCATTATGTTAATTCAGATGACTAATTTTGTTAAAAGTAACATAGCTGAATATCATCTACTAATGTTTCAAAATACCTGTAATCACTGTACAGAAAAGAATTTCAGGCTACTTATCCAAACAACATAAAACTCTGCCTTTAAAATTTCCTCTTTCTGCCAAGGTTCTGAGGTAAGCCACAACCAAATCACTGTCAGTTTTTAGTGGGAATCTTTTACATTGATATTAAGAGAAAGTCAGGACATGCAGGGACCAAGCATCAATCGGTATTGTAATTGTAAACTGTTGAAGCTGCTTTGGTAAAGTAACGGAACTTCAAGCGCTGATAGAAAGCACCGAAACTGAAATCGTTATAGGTACAGAAAGCTGGCTGAAGCCAGAGATAAATTCTGCCGAAATTTTTACAAAGGCACAGACGGTGTTTAGAAAGGATAGATTGCATGCAACCGGTGGTGGCGTGTTTGTCGCTGTTAGTAGTAATTTATCCTGTAGTGAAGTAGAAGTGGATAGTTCCTGTGAAATATTGTGGGTGGAGGTTACTCTCAACAACCGAGCTAGGTTAATAATTGGCTCCTTTTACCGACCTCCCGACTCAGCAGCATTAGTGGCAGAACAACTGAGAGAAAATTTGGAATACATTTCACATAAATTTCCTCAGCATGTTTATAGTCTTAGGTGGAGATTTCAATTTACCAGATATAGACTGGGACACTCAGATGTTTAGGATGGGTGGTAGGGACAGAGCATCGAGTGACATTATACTGAGTGCACTATCTGAAAATTACCTCGAGCAATTAAACAGAGAACCGACTCGTGGACTCTTGGACCTACTGATAACAAACAGACCCGAACTTTTTGACTCTGTAAGTGCAGAACAGAGAATCAGTGATCATAAGGCCGTTGCAGCATCCCTGAATATGGAAGTTAATAGGAATATAAAAAAAGGGAGGAAGGTTTATCTGTTTAGCAAGAGTAATAGAAGGCAGATTTCAGACTACCTAACAAATCAAAATGAAAATTTCTGTTCCGACACTGACAATGTTGAGTGTTTATGGAAAAAGTTCAAGGCAATTGTAGAATGCATTTTAGACAGGTACGTGTCGAGTAAAACTGTGAGGGACAGGAAAAACCCACCGTGGTTCAACAACAAAGTTAGAAAACTACTGCGAAAGCAAAGAGAGCTTCACTCAAAGTTTAAACGCAGCCAAAACCTCTCAGACAAACAGAAGCTAAACGATGTCAAAGTTAGCGTAATGAGGGCTATGCGTGAAGCATTCAGTGAATTCGAAAGTAAAATTCTATGTACCGACTTGACTCAAAATCCTAGGAAGTTCTGGTCTTACGTTAAATCAGTAAGTGGCTTGAAACAGCATATCCAGACACTCCGGGATGATGATAGCATTGAAACAGAGAACAACACGCGTAAAGCTGAAATACTAAACACCTTTTTCCAAAGCTGTTTCACAGAGGAAGACCGCACTGCAGTTCCTTCTCTAAATCCTCGCACAGACGAAAAAATGGCTGACATTGAAATAAGTGTCCAAGGAATAGAAAAGCAACTGGAATCACTCAACAGAGGAAAGTCCACTGGACCTGACGGGATACCTATTCGATTCTACACAGAGTACGCAAAAGAATTTGTGCCCCTTCTAACAGTCATGTACCGCAAGTCTCTAGAGGAATGGAAGGTTCCAAATGATTGGAAAAGAGCACAGGTAGCCCCAGTCTTCAAGAGGGGTTGGCGAGCAGTTCTCTGACGTCGATCTGTTGTAGAATTTTAGAACATGTTTTTTGCTCAAGTATCATGTTGTTTTTGGAAACCCAGAATCTACTCTGTAGGAATCAACATGGATTCCGGAAACAGCGATCGTGTGAGACCCAACTCGCCTTATTTGTTCATGAAACCCAGAAAATATTAGATACAGGCTCCCAGGTATATGCTATTTTCCTCGACTTCCGGAAGGCGTTCGATACAGTTCCGCACTGTCGCCTGATAAACAAAGTAAGAGCCTACAGAATATCAGACCAGCTGTGTGGCTGGATTGAAGAGTTTTTAGCAAACAGAACACAGCATGTTGTTATCAATGGAGAGACGTCTACAGACGTTAAAGTAACCTCTGGCGTGCCACAGGGGAGTGTTATGGGACCATTGCTTTTCACAATATATATAAATGACCTAGTAGATAGTGTCGGAAGTTCCATGCGGCTTTTTGCGGATGATGCTGTAGTATACAGAGAAGTTGCAGCATTAGAAAATTGTAGTGAAATGCAGGAAGATCTGCAGTGGATAGGCACTTGGTGCAGGGAGTGGCAACTGACCCTTAACATATACAAATGTAATGTATTGCAAGTACATAGAAAGAAGGATCCTTTATTGTATGATTATATGATAGTGGAGCAAACACTGGTAGCAGTTACTTCTGTAAAATATGTGGGAGTATGCGTGTGGAACGATTTGAAGTGGAATGATCATATAAAATTAATTGTTGGAGAGGCGGGTACCAGGTTGAGATTCATTGGGAGAGTCCTTAGAAAATGTAGTCCATCAACAAAGGAGGTGGCTTACTAAACACTTGTTCGACCTATACTTGAGTATTGCTCATCAGTGTGGGATCTGTACCAGATCGGGTTGACGGAAGAGATAGAGAAGATCCAAAGAAGAGCTGCGCGTTTTGTCATAGGGTTATTTGGTAACAGTGATAACGTTACGGAGATGTTTAGCAAACTCAAGTGGCAGACTCTGCAAGAGAGGTGCTCTGCTTCGCGGTGTAGCTTGCTCTCCAGGTTTCAAGAGGGTGCGTTTCTGGATGAGGCATCGAATATATTGCTTCCCCCTACTTATATTTCCTGAGTAGATCACGAATGTAAAATTAGAGAGATAAGAACGTGCACGGAGGCTTTCAGACAGTCGTTCTTCCCGCGAACCATACGTGACTGGAACAGAAAAGGGAGGTAATGACAGTGGCACGTAAAGTGCCCTCCGCCACACACCATTGGGTGGCTTGCGGAGTATAAATGTAGATGTAGATGTAGATTGTATTAAATGTAAGTTCGAATAAATAGCACATCATCTTTGTTATTATAATTTTTCTGCTCCAGAGCACTAGGTGCAATTTTTTGTCAGCAGACTCTATCGTTCTGATGACTTAAAGTGTGAGTGTGGATCTGTGTTATGTCGGCTTATTCCCCCAAACCACCTTCCACTTCTTTACGAGATGACTTATTTGGAATTTGCACCCACTCTTCTTTAATGAATAGGCAGCTGCTCAAAACCCTTTTGACTTTTTCTCTGTTGAATAACAATAGTCAATGACACAATAAGCATGGAACTGAATATAAACTCCATGGTTCTTCCTTACACACTCACTAAAACATCTATGGATTGCCCGACAGGTACTTAGCGGTGCTGTCTGACAGCCGCGTCTACTTTCTCCCCATGACTGATTTTAAACCTGCACACACAAACATGTGACGCACAGTAGGTAGGATTCCACCATCCCACACTTATATCCAGAATATCATGTGTTCAAGATGGTAGAAGGCTGAGTGGTTCCAGAATTTACACAGAAATTCTCGAATCACTACAATACTCTCTTATGCTTTCTCCATTTCATATTTTTTACATCAGTTGGCATCTCTACTTTTGAGATCCTTGAAAACAATGAGTCCTCCCTCATGATCTTTCCCCAGCAATGTTTCAGTCAAAATCACACATCATCCCATTAATTCATTAGTGAAGTTGAAGGCATTGTGCTTTGTTTCTTGTCTTTTGGCTGCTTTTAAACCTTCATCCATTATGATGATAAGTGTGAACGCAGACTGCCAACTTCCTTGCTGGACTCGGCTCTTAATTTTGAACCAATCTAACTTTCTCTTTTAGCTCTTTACATAGCTCTTGGTATCATCCCATAAGCATTTTACTTTATAGTGATGCTCTCAGGTGATTTCTTATGCCTTAAACATCCTCGTGTATACTTACGTGGCATAAGCTTTTGTGGTGTTCAGAAAGGCAGCTGTAACTAGTTAGTTTTCCTCCTAGTACCTCTCCCAGAGCATTCTTGTGGAAAAAAGTCAGTTGTTGAGCTTTGTTCTTCCTCAAATACAGTTTCAACAGATTTTATTATTCTATCTTAAAATATTAATTTATAGATGTTTAGGGCATGAGAAAGAAAAGTATTTAAACTCTAGCAGAATAAAACTATTCCATACCAGGCTTTGAAAAAAAGAAAACCCTTGCCTTTGATGGGCAAAGCTATTATTGATTGAGCTATCCATGCAGTGCTCATGACCAATTCTCATAGCTATAATTGTGCCATACCTCTCTTCTACTTTCCAAACTTCAAAGAAGTTCACAGGCATACTTTATGTGACCAGGCTTCTTGAGAGAAAGGAAAGCAAGGAGAAATGATGTAGAAACAGTTTGTGGGATTGTTTCCAGAATTAATCTTACACTCTGCTGTGATACGCTTTCTTAAAGGAGTACTAGTCTTGCAAAGTATGAGAAAAAGCGCTGAAGTTTGCAGAGTGGAAGATTCACTGTGGTTACACCTCTGTAATTGATAAATTTCTCCCTGTCATTGTGGTATGATGACTGTCTGTTTCCAATCAGTGATTATTAAGAGGGCATGCTGAAAAGCAATGCCTCTGAGTTTTTTATGTGAAAACTCTGAAAGCCTTTTAAATAAAACAAATGTTATTCACATACTGCATCCTCGTTCTTCATGTCTACATATGTATTTCTCAACATAATCACCCTGGTGATGAACCTGTTTCTCCCTACGACAGACCAGTTTGTAGGTACTATCACTATAGAAAATTTGATTTTGTTGATGGAGCTACAACCTCAACTCTACCTACACTGCTTTATCACTATGAAAGTAAAGTCCTCAAAGGTGTTCTTTATGCTTTGAAAATAGGTGAAAATCAGAAGGGACCAAGTCAGGATATTGTGGAGGACGATCGATGACAGTGAAACCGAGGTGTCAGTTTATTGTAGATGTGGCAGCACTCATGTGGCCTGGCATTGTCATGCTGAAGGGGAGTGTGCTCCATGTGTGGACGAACTCTTCAAATTCAAAACTAAATTATAGCATGCTGTTTCTCCTTCACCGACATAGTTACGTTACACACAACTATGTTACACACTACAATTCACAGCAATCTAACAGCAGAGGGCTGCAAATATATAGACATGAAGAATAAAGATGTAGATTGTTAATAACATTTTTTAAATTAAAATGATTTAAAAGTTTTCCCATAAAAATTCAGAAGTATTACTTTTCAGCATGCCCTTGTAAATTTTCTTTATATACTTGAACACTTTGTATAGCAGTTGCTGACCAGCCCCTTTGAATGCTTTGAACATATTGACACTGATTTTTCTGATCTTGAGGTGTGGTCTCTCAAACCATGTGACAATTTTTGAACCCACTCTCTAAGGTCAATTCTGGCAAGATGCTTCTGCAACTTCCCCCCCCCCCCCTTTAAATTGCAAACCCAACAGTGGCAAACAATGGAAAACCCAGGATGGAATAATGACAGTATTATGAAAAGGATAGATTGCTACTCACCATGCAGAGGAAACACTGAGGTGCAGACAGGCACAACAAAAAGACTGCTCTACATTTGAGCTTTTGGTCAAAAGGCTTTCTTCTAAAGTAGAAAACACACACATTCTCACTAGCACAACTCACACACAGATGACCACTGTCTCTGGCCACTGAGGCTGGACTGCATGCAGTGACTGTACCTAACGGTAGTAGCAGTCTTGGGGGGGGGGGGGGGGGGGTTAGGTAGAGGCTGGGATGGGGATGGGGAAGGATAGCAGGGTAGGGATGGGGGAGATGTATTGCTGCTTGTGGTAGGAGGGGGAAAAGACCAGTGGGCATGTTGGTGAAGTAGAAGGCTATGTAGTGCTGGAGTGGCAACTCGGAAGGGGATCCATAGGTGTAAGAGAGGGACTAGCAAAGGGGTTATGGGAACATAGGATATATCACAGGGAAAGTACCCACCAGTAAAATTCGTAAAAGCTAATATTGATAGGAAGGATCCAAATGGGACAGGCTCTGAAGCAGTCTTTGAAGTGGAGAACATTGTATTGGGCAGCACATTCAACAACTGGGTGGTCTAGCTATCTCTTTGTCACAGTCGGTGGCCATTCATGTGAACTGACGGGTTGTTGGTTGTCGTGTCCACGTAAAAATCAGCATGGTGGTTGCAGCTGAGTATGTAGATCAGATGACTTCTTTCACAGGTAGTCCTACCTTTGATGGGATAGATGATGCCTGTGACCTGACTGGAGTACATCTACATCTAAATTTATACTCAGCAAGCCACCCAACGGTGTGTGGCAGAGGGCACTTTACATGTTACTGTCATTACCTCCCTATCCTGTTCCAGTCGTGTATGGTTCGCGGGAAGAACGACTGTCTGAAAGCCTCTGTGCGTGCTCTAATCTCTCTAATTTTACATTCGTGATCTCCTCGGGAGATATAAGTAGGGGGAAGCAATATATTCGATACCTCATCCAGAAACGCACCCTCTCGAAACCTGGACAGCAAGCTACACCGCGATGCAGAGCGCCTCTCTTGCAGAGTCTGCCACTTGAGTTTGTTAAACATCTCCGTAACGCTATCACGGTTACCAAATAACCCTGTGACAAAACGTGCCGCTCTTCTTTGGATCTTCTCTATCTCCTCCGTCAACCTGATCTGGTACGGATCCCACACTGATGAGCAATACTCAAGTATAGGTCGAACGAGTGTTTTGTAAGCCACCTCCTTTGTTGATGGACTACATTTTCTAAGGACTCTCCCAATGAATCTCAACCTGGTACCCGCCTTACCAACAATTAATTTCATATGATCATTCCACTTCAAATCGTTCCGCGCGCATACTCCCAGATATTTTACAGAAGTAACTGCTACCAGTGTTTGTTCCGCTAGCATATAATCATACAGTAAAGGATCCTTCTTTCTATGTATTCACAATACATTACATTTGTCTATGTTAAGGGTCAGTTGCTACTCCCTGCACCAAGTGCCTATCCACTGCAGATCTTCCTGCATTTCGCTACAATTTTCTAATGCTGCAACTTCTCTGTATACTACAGCATCATCCGCGAAAAGCCACATGAAACATCCGACACTATCTACTAGGTCATTTATATATATTGTGAAAAGCAATGGTCCCATAACACTCCCCTGTGGCACGCCAGAGGTTACTTTAACGTCTGTAGACATCTCTCCATTGATAACAACATGCTGTGTTCTGTTTGCTAAAAACTCTTCAATCCAGCCACACAGTAGGTCTGATATTCTGTAGGCTCTTACTTTGTTTATCAGGTGACAGTGCAGAACTGTATCGAACGCCTTCCGGAAGTCAAGAAAAATAGCATCTACCTGGGAGCCTGTACCTAATATTTTCTGGGTCTCATGTACAAATAAGGCGAGTTGGGTCTCACACGATCGCTGTTTCCGGAATCCATGTTGATTCCTACATAGTAGATTCTGGGTTTCCAAAAACGACATGATACTCGAGCAAAAAACATGTTCTAAAATTCTACAACAGACCGACGTCAGAGATATAGGTCTATAGTTTTGTGCATCTGCTCGACGACCCTTCTTAAGAACTGGGACTACCTGTGCTCTTTTCCAATCATATGGAACCTTCTGTTCCTCTAGAGACTTGCGGTACACGGCTGTTAGAAGGGGGGGGGGGGGGGGGGGGAGGTTGTATGGGACAGGTCTTGTAACCAGATCTATTGCATTGATATGAGGCAAGGGGTTGGGAGGGGGTGTGGAGTAGGGATAGACATGAATATTGTGGGTTTGGTGGGTGGCAGAATATCCCAATGGGAGGGATGGGAAGGATAATGGATAGAATATTCCTCACTTCATGGTATGGTGAGAGATAGATGAAACCCTGACAGTGAATGTGATTCAGTTGCTTGGGTCCTGTGTGGTAATCCTTTCCATGCTGATTCTGCAGAGAACATAATCATTCCGTATCTTATCAGTCCACCTAATTTTTACATTCTTCTATAGCACAACATCTCAGTTGCTTCAATTATCTTCTGGTCCAGTTTTCCCTTAGTCCATGTTTCATCACAGTGCACTAAATGTACATTCTTAGAAATTCCTTCCTCACATTAAGACCTATGTTTGATACTAGTAGACTTCTCTTGGCCAGGAAAGCCCTATTTACTAGTGCTTTTTTATGTCCTCCTTGTTTCATCCATCATGGGTTGTTGTGCTGCCCATAGTTCCTTAACCCTTTAACTGCGCTGGACATGTTAATGTGCATGCCTTTGTACCTGTCCCTGTGTGCTCTGAACGTGTTTACGTGCCCCACCAGTCCTTCTACCTGGTACCCCGAATGTGTCTACTCTGGACATGTTAATGTGTGCACCTTTGTACCTGTCCCTGTGTGCTCGAACATGTTTATGTGTGCTACCAGTCCTTCTACCTGGTACTCTGAATGTGTCCACGCGTTAAACTTGGCTGCTTGGTGATCCCCTGTTTCGATATTATGTTTCTCATTAATCTTGTTTCTGCTACTTCTCATAACTTTTGTAATTCCTCAATGTACTCTCAATTCATACTCTTTACTTGTTAGACTGTTCATTCTATTCAATAGATCTTGTAATTCTTCTTCACTTTCAGTCAGGATAGTAATGTCATCAACAAATGTTATCACATTGCTGAAATTGTGGAACTCCCTGCCTCTCCAAAGATTAGGTCTGATCCACTGTCCAGCAATCTGGTCCACTGTCCAGCAATGCCACTACCATGTGGAATTTTAACCACATTCTTGAACCTTATTTTATTTCCATCATTGCTTCTTTGATGTGTAGATTGAACAGTAGAGGTGAAAGACAAGACTACGTACCCTGTCTTACACCTTTTTTAATCCGAGCACTTTGTTTTGGTCTTCCAGTCTTATTGTTCCCCCTTAGTTGTACATATTGTATATTATCCATCTTTTCCTATAGTTTACCACTATTTTTCTCAGAATTTCAAACATCTTGGAAAATTTTACATTGTTGAATGCTTTTTCCCACCAAATTGTATGAATGCGTGTTGATTTTTCTTCACTCTTGCTTTCATTATCAACTGCAATATCAGAACTACCTCTCTGGTGCCTTTACCTGTTGTAAAGCCAATCTGATCATAATCTAACAGTTCCTCAATTTTCTTTTCTGTTCTTCTGTGTATTGTTCTTGTCAGCAGGTTGGAGTCATGAGCTGATAAGCTGATCGTGTGATAATTTTTGCGCTTGTCATTTCTTGCTATCTTCGGAATTGTGTGGATGATGTTTTCCAAATGTCTGATGGTATTTCACCAGTCTCATACCTTCTACACACCAGCATGAATATTCATTTTATTGCCACTTCCCCAGTGATTTTAGAAATTATGATGGAATGTTATCTGTGACTTCTGCCTTATTTGACCTTGAGGGCTTCTGTGTACTCTTTCCACCTATTTGCTCTCTCCTCTGGATTTAACAGTGGAATTTCCATTGCTCTCTTAATGTTACCACCCTTGCTTTTAATTTCACTGAAATTGTTTTGACTTTTCTGTATGCTGCATCAGTCCTTCTAACAATATTTTTCATGAAGAGTTTTCGCCTTAACTTATCTGCACTTCCTGTTTATTTCATTCCTAAGTGGCTTGTATTTCTATATTCTTGAATTCTCCTGTAAATGTTTGCACTTCTTTCTTTTGTTGATCAACTGAGGTATTCCTTCTGCTACCCATGTTCTTCACATTTACTTTCCTTGTACATATGTTATTCTTTCCAACCTACATGATTGTCCTTTTTAGAGATTCCATTCTTGTCCAACTGAACTGCGTACTGAACTTATCATTATCAATGTGTCTATAGCCTAATAGAACTTCAAGCATACTTCTTCATTCCTTAGTACTGCCATACCTCACTTCTTTGCACATTGATTTTCCTAACTAGTCTCTTCAACTTCAGCCGACTCTTCATCATACTAAATAGTGATCCGAGTTTGTATTTGTTGCTGGGTAAACCTTTAATCCAATATCTGATTTTGGAATCTCTGCCTGACATGATGTTATCCAACTGGAATTGTGCTGTTATCTCCCAGACTTCTCCAAGTATATCTGAGATGCAGGATTTATCTTGAAAAATGGAACATTGGGTACACCTTTAATCCAATATCTGATTTTGGAATCTCTGCCTGACATGATGTAATCCAACTGGAATTGTGCTGTTATCTCCTAGCCTTCTCCAAGTATATCTGAGATGCAGGATTTTTCTTGAAAAACGGAAGATACAAGAGCTTAAGATTATGAAGCACATCACATATGGTGAGACCAAAAAGATGTATAAAGCCGTGCTGCAAATCTCCTTTGCTTCAGTTCTTAAACAACATGTACAGATAGCCAATGGTGCCACACAAATGGAGGTTGCTAGAGTCAACACTAGTACCTGCGCTTGTCAGTGCTCTTGTGCAGCTGCAGTCATTTTGAAGCCTGTCCTTCTCCCAAGAACTTCCGAAGAGGCCATGGCTGCTGACATTGTGGAACTCCCTGGCTCTCCAAAGATTTAAGTCTGGTCCACTGTCCAGCAATCTGGTCTATTGTCCAGCAATGCCACTACCACTTCTGTGGTTGTGGCTCCAAAGCCACCTCAGACCAAAAATCAAAGTCGAAGGTGAAGAATTACCCACTGGGGGAAGGGGGGGGGAGGGGGGGTGGTAGAGGAAAGTACACAGAAGCCTCTCTCGAATCTTCTTCAGAGGTGATGGATCTTGATGTTCAGTTGAGGTGATCATCTTGCCCCAAGACTGAGCCTCCATCCAGTGCAGGCTCCCTTCCCCAGCAGAAAGTCAGTATAAAAGTGTTACCCCTGTGATAGACAGCTCCCATCCAATGGTGGAACATTACTGGCTGCAGGATACATGTGGAGGAACTGAAACTCCTTGCACAGGAATGCTCCATGTGCATGTCCTTGCAGGAAATACATTTTTAAGCATCTGGTGTCCCTTTCCTATGAGGCTACATGCTCTATCACATGGATGACTTGACTGGGGAAAGGCCAAGGGAGGTTTCACTGTGTTTACCAATAACATATACCACTGCTCTGCTCTCCCCTGGCTACTGACCTGCAAGCAGTTGAAGCTGAAATTCATGTGTGTCAGAGGATGATCTCTGTTTGCTCACTTTATTTACCTCTGTCTGATGCAATAGACTCTGTGGCTCTCACAGATCTTGTGGAACAACACCCCAGACCATTTCTCCTACTGGGAGACTTTAAAGCTCGTCATGTTTGTGGGGATCAGCCTGTACTTGCCTTCAGGGACAGGTTTTGGACAGCCACATGACATCTCATGAGCTGTGCATCCTCAACCCAGGTACTCCCACCCATTTCTGTGCCGCCACTGGGTCATTCTCAGCCATTGACCTCTCTGTCTGCTCTCCAGCCCTCGTAGACTTTGTTCTGTGGGAAGTCATTGATAACCTTCATTCTAGTGACCACTTCCCATTCTGCATTCACATATTGGATTGCAGCCAAGGAGGTGTGTCACAATGCTCAGTTAGTACAGTGTGCCATCCCCTTGGATGCTATCGCCTCACTGTTGAGATATGGAGTCTTATGTTGACGGGAGGATGAGTGTCTGGAAGGGACAGACAACAAGCTCTGTCTTGTAAAGCCCACAATGCGGCCATGGGTTACCTTTGTCCAACCATTTGACAGGACGAGGTCCTTCTTACTTGTCTGCACATAGGCCACAGCCCTCTGATGCATGGCTTCTTGTTCTGGTGAGTGGACCCTCCAATTTGTGGTGCTTGTGGCATACAGATTACTGTGCACCACATTTTATTAGACTGTGTTTTATTTTCCAACCAGTGAGCAGCAGCAGGTTTGCCAACAGATCTCCCCTCTATTTTAAGTAATGTTCAAATGAATTTGGTTAGAGCTTTAAAGTTTTGTAATTTGTCCAATATGTTTCTGACAGTTTTATGGAGATATTTCCAATGTGTTAACAAGGTGCCTGGCTCACCCATGTTTTTTTCTAAGTGGTCAGCCAGTCACGTTTTACTGTGCCTTCCTTTTTAGCTCCTGTTTTAATCCCAGGTATAGCACCTATAACCTTTCTCCATTGTCTTAAGGCATGTGAGGTAGAGTGATTGTGTGGTCAATGCAAGTGATGTGGAAGTGAGTTCATGAGTGCCATTTTATAGGTTTCCTCTTCACTATGACCGAGCGAGGTGGCACAGCTGTTAGCACACTGGACTCTCATTCTGAAGGACATATGATTTTTGAACAGAGTATTCACTGTTACTAGCTGAAATTTATTGTAGAACTCAATTAGCCTTTCTACTCTCTCATTCATACTAATAAACCCATATTCTCTCAAAACTCTTCCTACTAATCCTTCCCCTACAATCGTGTTCTAGTCTCCCATGACTATTAGATTTTCAGTTCCCTTTATTTACTAAGTTACTAAGTCACCCTTTCAGTATCCTCATATACTTTCTCTCTCTCTTGCTTACAACATCAGCATGTGTACTTGAATGATTGTTGTCAGTGTTAGTTTGCTGTTGATGCTGATAAGAACAACACTGTCCCCAAACTGTTCACAGTAACTAACTCTGTCTTTGGCATACCTTCCTATTCATAAGGAATCCTATACCTGTTATACCATTATATGTTGTTGATAATAACCTACGCTTCTCTGACCCAAAATTCTTGTCTTCTTTCCATTTCACTTCACTGATTTCCATTATATCTAGATTGAGCCTTAGTATTTCCTTTTCAGATTTTCTAGCTTCCCTACTATGTTCAAACATCTGACATTTCATGCCCTGACTTGTATAATGCTACCCTTTCATTGGTTATCCAATCTGTTTCTCATGGTCACTTCCCTCTTGGTCTTGGCAGTCCCCTCCTGCAGATCTGTGTAGGGGACCAGTCCAGAATCTTTCGCCAACAGAGATATCATCATGAAACTTTTTCAATTACAAGCCACATGTGCTGTGGATATACATTATGTGTCTGTAATGCAGTGGTTTCCATTGCCTTCTGCATCCTCATGCCGTTGGTCATTGCTGATTCTTCCACCTTTTAGATGCAGTTTACCACCCCATGGGCAAGAGAACCTATGTCCACTCCTCCACCCTCTTTGAAAAGGCCATTGGGCCACCATTGGAGATGAGTTTATTTTAAAATTTAAGCAATGGTGAGGGTGAGGTTCAAACATGGGACTCGGGACATTTTGATTAGTGGTCAAAGATGCTGCCCCTACAATTACGGGTGCTTCCCCCCCTCCCCTCAGCTCCATCGTGTGCCAACACATTCGTCCTCCATGCTAACCATCCAGAATCCCAATCCACTCACCTTGCTCATATTCATTGATGACACCTTTGTAATTTGGAGTGAGGGTCAGGATATCCTTTCCATATTCCTCCAGAACCTCAACATTCTCTCCTCCACTCACTTCACCTAGTCAGCCTTAACCCAACAAGCTACCTTCCGCGATGTTGATCTCCACCACAAAGATGGCTATATAAGTACCTCCGTCCACCTCAAACCTACCAACCACCAGTAATACCTCCACTTTGACAGCTGCCACCCCTTCCATACAAAGAAGTCGCTACCACACTGGCTGTGGCTGTCACATCTGTAGTGACAAGCAGTCCCTCTCCAAATATACTGAACTTGCCCTCCCATCTTGTACACAAATAGATCTCGTATGCTGTCTCTTCAGTCACCTACCATCTCTCTCATTCCCACTGTCCAACCACAAAGGAGTACTCTCTTCTTGACTCAGTATCATCCAAGACTGGAGCAACTGAATCACATTCTCTGTGCCCTGAAATGAGGAATATCGTACCCAACATCCATTCCATCCCTCCTGCAATGGTATTCCAATGCCCATCGAAAATAGGCAATATCTCTGTCAATCTCTACTCCACCCCTGTTCCCAACCCCTTGCTTTATATCCCTGCAATAGACTTAATTGCAAGACCTGGTGCATACAGCCTCCCACCACCACCTACTCCAGTCAGGTCACAGGCATCACCTATCCCGTCAAAGGCATGTCTACCTGTGAAAGCAGTTATCTGATCTACAAATTAAACTGCAAACACTATCCTGCTCTTTACGTGAGTATGACAACCAACAGGGTGTCTTCCGCATGAATGGCAACCAACAAACTGTGTCCAGGAGAGCGCTGCACCACCTGGTTACTGAACATGCTGGCCAACATAGTGTTCTTCACTTGAATGACTGCTTTGCAGTTTGCACCATCTGGAATCTTCCTAACGATATCAGCTTTCCTGAATTGTGCAGGTGGGAACTCTCCTTGCAATACATCCCATATTCCCATAACCCATCCTGGCCTCACCTTTACCTGTCTTTCCCCTTCCCTGGTGCCACTCCAGCACTACAAAGCTTTCTGGTCCACCAATGTACACACTAGTCTTTTTCCCCTCTTCTACATCATCCCTTTTCCTCTCTCCTCATCCCCTCCTGCCCACAAACCTCGTGATTGCATCTAACAGCCCTACCTTGTCCCCACAATGTCTCTGCATGTTCACACAAGCAGCACTCCTCCCATACCTTGCTATCCTTCCCCTCCCTGCTCTGGCCTTCTCCTTACTCCCACCACCCACAGATTGCATTCGCCGCCAGGTGTAGTTGCTGTGTGTAGTCTGGCCTTGGCAGCCAGAGACAACGATCAGGTGTGTGAGTTGTCCTTGTATGAATGTGTGTGTGTTTTCTACTTTATAAGAAGGCTTTTGGCTGAAAGCTCAAATGTATAGCAGTCTTTTTTATGCCTGTCTGCAACTCAATGTTTCCTCTCTCCTTTTCATAAACCCAACAATGATTTATTGTCAATTGCATTATTGTCTTCTTTATTTGTTGTTGACACACCTTGTGAACTACATACCTGTTTTCTTCAGCTTAGTACAGAATGTGTTCACAGGAATATGTCAGTTTTACTAATCATAAGTTTGATAAAATTGTTATTCAAAGGATGGAAGATGACCCCAGTGATATACATCAAAAAACAGATGACAATTTTGCAATTGCCAGTGATCACAATTCTGCTTCTGAACAGTAGTATGTTTCAGAGGAACAACTTTAGGGCAATGGTGATGGGGACCTTTCTGTTTCTTCTAACTTAGATGAGGCAGGATCAGCTGTTCAAAAGGAATATTACTGTGGCAAGAATGGTTTTAGGTGGTCAATGGAGGCTTGCTGAAGTCGATTTTCAAGGACATTAAGACACAATATTGTTTTGGTGTGTCCTGGTCTTCATTTTGTAGCCAGACCACTTGGGCATCATACAGACATGAAGAAATCCAGAATTTTTTAAAGTGATAACACAGTGTTGCACAGAAGTTGAGATTCACAAAGCTCAGACTTGACTGTGAAGAAATACAGTGGAAAAGTGCAAACCTTTGTTTGAGAGGTTTGGATATGATTGAACTCAAACCATTCTTTGACCTCCTCATCTATACATTTATTTTTAAATTGATCCATGAGGATAGCAAAATCTTTGGGGGGGGGGGGGGGCACTGAAACTCGTGTCTTTTTTAGGCTAAGATCAATGTCCAATCATCCAACATTGATTGAAATTAAGCTTAATGAGAAGCTCAGACACACAGGCACTAGAGTTGTTAAAATATCACACAATTCTCACAGTGGCGCAGTGAAAAATAATGTTAGTATACTGCATCAGAATATCAGGGAATTAAAAAACTAAGTAGATGAGCTTCTTGTTTGATTAGAAGATTGAGAAACTGAGGGAGGAATAGATGTACTATGTCTGTCTGAACATCATATAGTTGTAGGTATGGAAATGGTAAATGTATGTGTGTATAAGCTTTCAGCACATCCAGGTAGAGACACTATAGAGAGGAGGAGTTCCATATTCGAGGGCTGTTCAATAAAGAAAGTTTTTTTTTTTTTGGGCAACATAACTATACTCATCCTCATAATTTTGATGGTCCTTCTCAAAGTAGTCTCCCATGAATGTGATGCAATTGTCCCAGCACTTCTGCCAGTCTTCAAATATATGCTGGAAACCATTTTTTGATTGGCCCTTCAAAATCACTTCCGCAACCTTCATCACTGCTTCTGATGATTGATAATGCCTCCTATGAAGGCGTTCCTTCATGTTAGGAAATAGAAAAAAGTCACATGGGGCTAAATCTGGACTATAGGGAGGGTGAGGGATGCACTTCATGTTGATTTTTGCAAGATATTCAGCAACAACATTGGCAATATGCGGCTGCACATCATCGTGGTGCAGCTTCCATCCTGCTTCACATAAATGTGGTCTTTTGTGCCTGATATAGACTTGCAATGTTTTCAGGACATCCCTGTAATATTATCCAGTTACTGATTGTGTAGGTGCAACATGCTGATAAACTATTCCATGAATATCAAAGAACGAGGTGACCTTAACTTTCCCAGCAGAAGCAACCACTTTTTGCTTTTTTGAAGGTTGGTGATGAAGGAGATTTCCACACTGAGCTCTACTGTTTGCTCTCAGGATCAAAATGATGTAGCCAAGTTTCATTAGCAGTGATCACATTTGAAAGAAAGTCTGGATCTTCCTCTAACATCAACTTTAACTCCGTGCAGACCTGCATGAGAATGTCCTTTTGTTTGGGAATCAACAGTCTTGGAAACTATTGCACACAAACATTTGTCATATGTATTTTTTCTGTCACCAACATGTGGGTGGCACCAAATGAAATGTTCAGTATTTCAGAAAGTGATCTTAAGGTAATTCATCGATCCTCTCTCAAATGCCATAGAGCTCTTAGTCAGAGACATTCTAGCAGCATTTGAGGACCATGCGCACACTCAAGTAACCTTATGTGATCTGAGCAAAGCTTTTGACTGTGTTGACCACTCACTTTTGCTCTCTAAACTTGAGTACTATGGAATATGTGATAAAAGTTTAAAACTCATCAAATCACACCTCAATAAAAGGAAACAGGTGGTGAGCTCAGGAAGTCATCTGTCAAACATACTCGAGCTTCAATACGGAGTGCCACAGGGATCTAAATTGGGGCCACTTCTTTTCCTTGTACGCATAAATGACTTACCAGGAAATATAGATGTAAAGACATATATGTATGAAGATGACACAACTTTTCTATCTGTAAACCATGTACTTGATAACCTTGTAAGTGATATGAAATTGGCAAAAGAAAATGAATCATGGTTAAATGCCAGTGGTCTGCTATTAAATGAGGAAAAGACCCAGAATTTGTGGTTCAGTCTATCAAAGACTACAAAAATAGAAAAACAAAAGGCAAAGTTTTTAGGTATTGTACTTGACAACAGTCTAACATGGAACTCTCACGTTTTCAACAGAAAATGCTATACAGGGCTATTACAAATGATTGAAGCGATTTCATAAATTCACTGTAGCTCCATTCATTGGCATATGGCCACGGCACACTACAAATACGTAGAAAAACTCATAAAGTTCTGTTCAGCTCAAGCCGCACTTCAGGTTTCTGCTGCCAGAGTGCTTGAGAGCGTAGTGAGACAAAATGGCAACAGGAGGCGAGAAAGCGTATGTCGTGCTTGAAATGCACTCACATCAGTCAGTCATAACAGTGCAACGACACTTCAGGACGAAGTTCAACAAAGATCCACTAACAGCTAACACCATTCGGCAATGGTATGCGCAGTTTAAAGCTTCTGCATGCCTCTGTAAGGGGAAATCAACGGGTCGGCCTGCAGTGAGCGAAGAAATGGTTGAACGTGTGCGGGCAAGTTTCACGTGTAGCCCGCGGAAGTCGACGAATAAAGCAAGCAGGGAGCTAAACGTACCACAGCCGACGGTTTGGAAAGTCTTACGGAAAAGGCTAAAGCAGAAGCCTTACCGTTTACAATTGCTACAAGCCCTGACACCCGATGACAAAGTCAAACGCTTTGAATTTTTGGCGCGGTTGCAACAGCTCATGGAAGAGGATGCGTTCAGTGCGAAACTTGTTTTCAGTGACAAAGCAACATTTTTTCTTAATGGTGAAGTGAACAGACACAATGTGCAAATCTGGGCGGTAGAGAATCCTCACGCATTCGTGCAGCAAATTCGCAATTCACCAAAAGTTAACGTGTTTTGTGCAATCTCTTGGTTTAAAGTTTACAGCCCCTTTTTCTTCTGCGAAAAAAACATTACAGGACACATGTATCTGGACATGCTGGAAAATTGGCTCATGCCACAACTAGAGACCGACAGCGCCAACTTCATCTCTCAACAGGATGGTGCTCCAGTGCACTTCCATCATGATGTTCGGCATTTCTTAAACAGGAGATTGGAAGACCGATGGATCGGTCGTGGTGGAGATCATGATCAGCAATTCATGTCATGGCCTCCACACTCTCCCGACTTAACCCCATGCGATTTCTTTCTGTGGGGTTATGTGAAAGATTCAGTGTTTAAACCTCCTCTACCAAGAAACGTGCCAGAACTGCGAGCTCGCATCAGTGATGCTTTCGAACTCATTGATGGGGACATGCTGCGCCGAGTGTGGGAGGAACTTGATTATCGGCTTGATGTCTGTCGAATCACTAAAGGGGCACATATCAAACATTTGTGAATGCCTAAAAAAACTTTTTGAGTTTTTGTATGTGTGTGCAAAGCATTGTGAAAATATCTCAAATAATAAAGTTATTGTAGAGCTGTGAAATCGCTTCAATCATTTGTAATAACCCTGTATATGCTTTCACTGATCAAATATTAAATGCATTGAATAACTGAACATCACACAGTGGGATATTTTGTGATCTCTCAAAGGCTTTTGATTTTGTGAATCATGATATTCTTCTCCATAAGCTTAAGTATTGTGGTATAAGTGGGACAGTGCACTAGTGATTTAATTCATATTTAACTGGAAGAATGCAGAAAGCTGAAATTAATTGTACAGATAGTCTGCAAAAATCAGCAGAGTCCTCTAAATAGGGAGGTATCAAGAATGGTATCCCACAGGGTCCAGTCTTGAGTCCCTTATTGTTCTTAATATATATTAATGATTTGCCACCCTATATTCATGAAGATGCAAAGCTACAAGGTGCATTTTTTAAGTAAGGTCTGTTTGAACATAGGTACATAATGAAAGTACACAATGAAAGGTATTTCAAAAAAGTAAAATTTTTTCAGAAAGTACATACTTCACTCTATTTTTGACATAGTTGCCAAGTTTGTTCAAACACGTATCATACCTCTCAAACAATTTTAAAATACCCTCTTCATAAAACCTTGCTGCCTGCACCGATAGTCAAGAGTGCACTGCCGTTTTCACATTGTCGTCGTCATTGTAACAGTTGCGACTGAGGTGTTGCTTGAGGTGAAGGAACAGATGGTAATCACTCGGTGCAAGATCAGGACTGTAGGGTGGGTGGTCTAAAACTTCCCAGCCAAAACTGTCCAATAAATCACGGGTCTGATGTGCAGTGTGAGGTCTTGCATTGTCATGGAGAAGGACAATTCCCTTTGTCAGCATGCTGCATCTTTTGTTTTGAAGCACTCTGCATAGCTTTTTCAGGGTTTGACAGCATGCTTCTGCATTGATAGTGGTTCCTTGTTGCATGAAGTCAACCCACAAAACACCATGCCTTTCCCAAAACACCGACACCATGATTTTACACTGGGACAGAGTCTGTTTGGCCTTCACCTTTACAGGCAAGTATGTATGTCTCCATTCCATGCTCTGTTGCTTCGATTCGGGTGTGATGTGCGAAACCCATGTTTGGTCTCCAGTTACAATCTGACTCAAGAAGCTGTCACCTTCTGCATGATAATGAGTCAAGAACTTCATTGCACACTCAAATCTTTTGTTTTTGTGGTCCTCTGTTAGGAGTTTTGGGACCCAACGGGAGCACAATTTCCTAAACTTTAGGTGTTCAGAAACAATGTTGTAAAGCACTGATCTCGACGCGTCAGGAAATTCATTTGAGAGACCTGTTATTGTGAAGTGCCTATTCTCACAAATCCTTGCTTCAGCTTTAGCCACCAAATCGTCTGTAATCAAAGAAGGGCTAGCAGATCGGTCCTCATCATGGACGTTGTCATGGCCATCTTTGAATTTTCGTATCCACTTACGCACTTTGCTTTCACTCATAACAGTATCATCATACACTTCGCAAATCTGTCAATGAATTTC
This sequence comes from Schistocerca cancellata, assembly GCF_023864275.1. Lineage (NCBI taxonomy): Eukaryota > Metazoa > Arthropoda > Insecta > Orthoptera > Acrididae > Schistocerca > Schistocerca cancellata. The sequence continues at coordinate 243,713,899 of NC_064631.1, forward strand.
TGCAGCAGACAGGTTCCTTGGTGACAAAAACTGTACCACTGAGTGAACCTCACACTTGGCGGGCGAGTTGATAGTCTTAAACATTTTGAAAGCACAGAACAGAACAATACAGGTTAGCTACAGAGCTGAAACTGAGCACAGTTGTTCCTGAGGCATGCCGGTACACAACGTATGCACTCATTGCGGTATGCGTGCGAACTACTAGTGTCTACAACAAAACAGACCTTATTTAAAAAACATGCCTCGTAATTCTTTTTGCCGATGATACAAGTGTAGTAATCATACCCAAGAAACAAGAATTAGCTGAGGAAATTGTAAATAACGTATTTCAGAAACTTATTAAGTGGTTTTCTGCAAATTGACTCTCATTAAATTTTGAGAAACCACAGTATATACAATTCTGTACAGTAAATGGCATAACACCATTGACAAATATAAATTATGAACAGAAGTCTGTTGCTAAGACAGAATATTCAAAATTTCTGGGTGTGTACATTGGTGAGAAAATGAATTGGAAGAAACACATCGATGATGTGCTGAAACGGTTAGGTTCAGCTACTTATGCTATTAGGGTTACTGCAAATTTTGGTGATAAACATATCAGTAAATTAGCCTACTATGCCTATTTTCATTCACTGCTTTCATATGGCATCATATTTTGGGATAATTCATCATTAAGAGAAAAAGTATTCATTGCACAAAAGTGTGAAATCAGAATAATAGCTGGAGCCCACCCAAGATCACCTTGCAGACATTTATTTAAGGAACTCGGGACATTCACAGTACCTTCACGATACATATTTTCACTTATGAAATTTGTTATTAATAATCCATCCCAATTCAAAAATAACAGTGAAGTGCATAGCTACAACACCAGATGAAATGACGATCTTCACTATTCTGGGCTAAATCTGACTTTGGCATCGGAAGGGGGTGAAATCTGCTACCACAAAAATTTTTGGTCATTTGCCAAATAGCATTAAAAGTCTGGCAGAGATTAGATTAGATTAGATTTACTTTCATTCCAATTGATCCATAGTGAGGAGGTCCTCCAGGATGTGGAACATGTTAGAAAAACAACAATACATGACAAATATTTACAACTAAAACAAATAAGCTAATGTACCATTCCACAGGTCCCAAGTGGAATGATTGTCATTTTTTAATGAACACTAAGAGTCATTTTACAAATACTAATGCACTGAATTTAAAATAAAAAAGTTTTTTATTTATTTATAAGGTAATAAACATGTAATACAACTACTGAAATACTTATTTACAATGAACACATTACTACACTGAAATGGTGCAGAAGTTAGATTATACTTACACACACACTTACACACACACACACACACACACACACACACACACAAACACACACACACACACACACAGACAGACACAGACACACAAATTTTCAGTGAACACATTACTGCACTGAAATTGTGCAGAAGTTATGTTGTACACTCCTGGAAATGAAAAAAAGAACACATTGACACCGGTGTGTCAGACCCACCATACTTGCTCCGGACACTGTGAGAGGGCTGTGCAAGCAATGATCACACGCACGGCACAGCGGACACACCAGGAACCGCGGTGTTGGCCCTCGAATGGCGCTAGCTGCGCAGCATTTGTGCACCGCCGCCGTCAGTGTCAGCCAGTTTGCCGTGGCATACGGAGCTCCATCGCAGTCTTTAACACTGGTAGCATGCCGCGACAGCGTGGACGTGAACCGTATGTGCAGTTAACGGACTTTGAGCGAGGGCGTATAGTGGGCATGCGGGAGGCCGGGTGGACGTACCGCCGAATTGCTCAACACATGGGGCGTGAGGTCTCCACAGTACATCGATGTTGTCGCCAGTGGTCGGCGGAAGGTGCACGTGCCCGTCGACCTGGGACCGGACCGCAGCGACGCACGGATGCACGCCAAGACCGTAGGATCCTACGCAGTGCCGTAGGGGACCGCACCGCCACTTCCCAGCAAATTAGGGACACTGTTGCTCCTGGGGTATCGGCGAGGACCATTCGCAACCGTCTCCATGAAGCTGGGCTACGGTCCCGCACACCGTTAGGCCGTCTTCCACTCACGCCCCAACATCGTGCAGCCCGCCTCCAGTGGTGTCGCGACAGGCATGAATGGGACGAATGGAGATGTGTCGTCTTCAGTGATGAGAGTCGCTTCTGCCTTGGTGCCAATGATGGTCGTATGCGTGTTTGGCGCCGTGCAGGTGAGCGCCACAATCAGGACTGCATACGACCGAGGCACACAGGGCCAACACCCCACATCATGGTGTGGGGAGCGATCTCCTACACCGGCCGTACACCACTGGTGATCGTCGAGGGGACACTGAATAGTGCACGGTACATCCAAACCGTCATCGAACCCATCGTTCTACCATTCCTAGACCGGCAAGGGAACTTGCTGTTCCAACAGGACAATGCACGTCCGCATGTATCCCGTGCCACCCAACGTGCTCTAGAAAGTGTAAGTCAACTACCCTGGTCAGCAAGATCTCCGGATCTGTCCCCCATTGAGCATGTTTGGGACTGGATGAAGCGGCGTCTCACGCGGTCTGCACGTCCAGCACGAACGCTGGTCCAAGTGAGGCGCCAGGTGGAAATGGCATGGCAAGCCGTTCCACAGGACTACATCCAGCATCTCTATGATCGTCTCCATGGGAGAATAGCAGCCTACATTGCTGCGAAAGGTGGATATACACTGTACTAGTGCCGACATTGTGCATGCTCTGTTGCCTGTGTCTATGTGCCTGTGGTTCTGTCAGTGTGATCATGTGATGTATCTGACCCCAGGAATGTGTCAATAAAGTTTCCCCTTCCTGGGACAATGAATTCACGGTGTTCTTATTTCAATTTCCAGGAGTGTACTTATATACAAATCAGTTGGTTTTACTAAGAAATTCATCAATGGAGTAGAAGGAGTTGGCCACCAATAAATCCTTTAGACGTCTCATAAACTGAATTTCATTGGTTGTTAAACTTTTTATGGCTGCTGGCAAGTTATTGAAAATGTGTGTTCCTGAATAATGCACACCTTTTTGTACAAGACTAAGTGACTTTAAATCCTTGTGAAGATTATTCTTATTTCTAGTATTGATTCCATGAATTGAGCTGTTGGTTTGAAAAAGTGATATATTTTTAATGACAAATTTCATTAAGGAATAAATATATTGGGAAGCTGTAGTTAGTATCCCTAGTTCCCTAAACAGGCTTCTGCAGGATGTTCTTGGGTTCACACCACATATAATTCTTACTGCACGTTTTTGTGCCCGGAAAACTTTAGCTTGGCTTGATGAATTACCCCAAAAAATAATCCCATATGACATTATGGAATGAAAGTAAGCATAGTATGCCAGCTTTTTCATTTTTATATCCCCTATGTCTGACAAAATTCGCATTGCAAACAGAGATTTGTTAAGACGCTTCAGCAGTTCTGTGGTGTGCTCCTCCCAGTTGAATTTATTATCAAGCTGTAATCCCAAGAATTTAACACTGAGAGCCAGCCATCATTTAAAAAGGAATTAAAAGAATCTCTGAATGACAACTTCTTCTACTCAACAGATGAATTTTTAGATATGTAGTAGTAAATGAAAAAGAAAATAATTATTTTGTGTAAAGACAACTTTTTTAACTGTGTCATGAGCCACAAGAGAATTGATGTCCTTTAGAACCTTTGCTATGATGACTGTCGAGACAGATTTGAATGAATGACAGCTGAACCAGCAACAGATATAGCTGACATTTTTGCAAAATTTGAAGAAAATTGCCAGACAGCTTACACTACTGGTCCATGTGTTGCTACCAATGAAATGCTGTGCCCTTCAGAGGGAGGCATATGTTCACGATCTACATGCCTGAGAAATATTGCAGATGTGAAATAAAAATTCAGAGCCTAGTTGACTCCAAAACATACTATTTTTTGAAGGGCCATATCTACACATGCAAGTTTTCTTATGGGTGGGTTCTCAGAGCAGATGATAAGAACTGTTCACTTCCTACTCAATCATACATCTGACTTCTTACACCAATCAAAAGAACACATCAGAATGGAATGACCTACAATTTGTATTCTTCTGTGGAACTTGCCCAAGCAATGGAAAAAATGGATTGATGCTGGCTGGTGCAATGAGGAAAATCAAAAGAGAAATGTCTAAGGAATTACGGCCTAACAGAAGATTTCCTGTAGACTCAAATTAATTTGGGTTCCCAAGAATGACATTACTTTCACACATTCCAGAGATAAACAGAGCTGATGTGCAGCTATCCATTATGCATCATGTGCTAGACACAAATGAGAAAACATAGAAGCCAGAGGTTATTCAGTTTTATAATAGAGGGCAGACTGCCTTGATGAAAAGTGTTTACCTATAGTTCAGGAAGGAAAACCTGTTGGTGACCCATGGCAATATGTTGTAGAATTGTACATGTTAGTTGTGGCAGTTCATATGTGTTGTACAATAGCTATCCAAATAATAAACTTGTAAGGCAGCTGAACTTTATGAAGAAATTTGCATAGCAGCTAGTTACACCTCACAAGAAGAGATGAATTCAAAATATCCAACTTCACATGAACTGTGGGTTTGTAAAATCAAATTTTATTAAACTTAAATTAAAATTTTCAAATGATTTTTGCCTTAAATCTTCATTAAACATAGTGACCTCAGAGACCACACCTTGTAGTATACATTAGAGGAAAGTCACCTCATGGGTTAAGGGTTATCACCATTTCAAAGCATGTGAAACAATCTGTATATACACTAAAGAAATATGTAGCCCATCAATGGAAAGAGTCTCATCATCTGTACACTTCCACAGTGTGTCAATGTGTCTTTGAAACTTGTAATATTAGTTTGGGAGGTTCTACCAATTGAGATTACTCACTATAACTTCTTCTGTTCTTAATTATATTGTGTAAAATTTTTGTATATCTATCTTCAGTTATTTATTTAGTGAGCTTTTTCCTACATTTCTGCCTTGCAGCTGCACTCAGCTGTATGGCATGTATTTTTTTTTCTACCTGTAAACATACACTTTGTCTTTAGTTACTTGAGTCCCCTAGTATTGTTGTTTAATATGTAACTCTTTTGACAGAGCTCCTGTTATCGACAGCATTTTTAAAATTCTTATTCCATCAAACTGTTTCTTTTGGTTTTTGTATATTGCTCTATCACCCACATACTTTATCTGCTAAATTTATTACACCTGTTTTCAGGTGTTTCATCCTTTGTATATTGATTTTAGTTCTTATTTTGATAACAGCCCCTGGATCCTTACCATAATTTTTCTTATGTTGTTCAGTCAGATGCCCAGTTTTTAATTTTGGGATTACTTTGTTATTGATTTTGGGAAGCCTTTTCTCAACAATATCTTGAATTACAAATTTGTGGTCTCTATCTATATCTTCATTTAGAAGCCACTCAATATTGTCTTATGCTGAAATACAAACTATATCTATCCCGTTGTCACTCATGATGTTTGATTGTTGAATTTTGACTACTTACTGTATATCGAAACTTTTTAACCTGATGAAGATGTAAATTGTCATCATAGCATGCCATGCCATCAACATTTACATCAGATTGTTCTTTTCCTGTATAATTTTGTGTCTATTTTGTACATCGTAATATCTTTACTGTATACAAAAATGTTTCAGGGGAGCAACAAAGAAATAACTATAATCTAACAACAGATAAAATAGCTTCATGTACACATACTGTACACTCTGTAATTTTGTAACTGTGTTCTTCAGTTGCTAGGTATGTAGAGGATGGTGGGACACTGATCAGTGTGTTCTTAGAATCTTCTGTGCTGACAGCTTATCAGAATTTAAATAATATGTTTTCACACAATGCAAATACCTGACGTGCAGAGCTTCCCTTCAGAATTTGTAAAGTGTCTGTGTAAGACTCATTACAGATAACAGAGCTTTCTTGTGAATTTTTTTTCCCAGACTGTAAATAGATTTGTAGCCCATGGGCAGCAGTGATATAATAGGCTGCATAACTGTATTGTAAATGATGTATCAGAAGGTAATTACTATCTGCATAAAATAACTGCATGTTCCCACAGCATTTTTGGCATCGATGCAGTTCTGTAGGCAGTTACACTTTATAGCTTCCCCAACTGTGAACGTATAAATAAATGACAGTTGTTAATATTAAATAAAAATATTTAGCAAAATTTAAAAGAAAGAGAAACAACTATCAAATTCACTGTATACACTTATATTAAAACTCTGTAATACACACACATATAAATCTTCCATCTCATTTTTAAAGCTTGTGGTTTAATGAAAGAAAAGTGTTTACACTGGCCTCAAGAGTTTTCAGAACTGAAATGTTCACAATGTAAATATGTTTCATATAGACAAGTACATTTACATTAGGAAGGAATCTGTTACACACTTCCACAGTAAAGTCAAAATAAAAAATATTGGTTGTATGAAATCTAACTATCAAGAAGACAAATCTTCATATGTTAAACACAGTCTTTTTTTTAAAACTATCAATATTGACTTAAATTTATGTATTAGATTTCTTACCTCTTCATAACTTTAATATTATTAGTGTTACTTGTGAAGAGGAGTAAACTGCATTCCATTTAATGGAAATTTCATTTGTAATCTGAATCGTCCATGATAACGTTTCTCATTGTTTGCCATTAAATATATGTCAAATAATCAGTTACATTTTGTAAATATATGCATCTACATACATACTTCATACAGTAATGTCCCCAGCTATGTCACCAAAATTATGACTGTACTTACACATCATGTAACAGTAAATAGAATTATAATATTATGAGTAACATTAAACATATTTCATTTTGATGTGTAATACATAGCAAGACAATAGATTGCATGTAAATAATGTTTATAGTAAGTTTTATCTGTTTTTCTTTTTCTCATATCAAGTATAACAATTATTGTTTACATTTGGTCATATATTCAGTAATAATATACACACAGCCTATCAGCATCAAGTGAAGTTCCAGTGGAACAAACTGTCCCAAATACAATGTACATTGTTAACAATGTCCATGTATAAATTACAAAAGAAGGTGTTTGTGGGTCATTCAGATCAGTGAGCAAGGAGAAAACACAGCAGCATGACGTTGAAGTGACTTATACATATCATAAAAATGTCTTGTAACATTACTAATGTGAATGACACATTTCAGGCATTGATATCTGAAAAACCATACTGAATAATTACTCAAAAATTTACATTCATTACTAAATAATTAGATATAGAAGCTTACAGAAAAGAATGTGGAATGCAACATGAGGAATTCTGTCAACAAGCACATTATTCATTTATTATTTTAACTGGTGTATACTAAATGAAAAGTAAAAACTTACATCGAATGAGTTGTAAATACGATGAAACCACCACAGTAGTACTTAGTGAAATGAGAATTTAAACAGTTATACAAGCATTTAAAATTCACTGTAATCTTCTACCACTGTAGTACATACTGTTGTTAAGCACTTTTAGCAATAATTGCTGTAATCAATACATGAAATACATTAGATCTTTATATTTCATTGTTAGACTTCTGATTCCAGATAAAAATGAATGACTGCTTTGCATCAAGTTACAAATTATTTTCAGCATATTTCAGAGTTAAGATTTTCCAAAAATGATGGAAAATATTTTTCTCCATCTCTCTTTTTCTTCCACTGTCTCTCACATTGATACATATGTGTTAGAATGTGAATGCCAGTTTTTCAGCTCTGACTGAGTTCATGCACATTATCATTCTCCTTTTTTTTGTGTACTTTATACTGAACAGTTATTAAAAGAGTTTATTACAAGGTGTTTTAATGTTGTGCATCTGTTTATGTTTTTAACATGTTTTATTGTTGCACATATTTGTTTAATCACTGACACATTTTCTGACTTTAGATTTTTGTAGCAGCAGGGTATGAGGATGGTACTCTAATATTTATGTTGTATATAATGGTATTTTCTGTCTGTGAAGATTTTTATGATGCAACATTTTCTGTATTGGACTTTAGTTGTCGATTATAGAGTGTTGCTTGAGGTGAAAGAGAATACACAAGTATTAAACTTGTGTGGCATTCTAGAAATTAGAAAAAAAAAATATTCAACAGTGTTAGGAGAAGCCATTGCAAATGTTCATTAAATAACTGTGGATTTTCTTTCTTTAAAATTAGTTACATTAATAATTTATGTACATATTGATTTGATTTTTAATGTTTGGTAGAGATTGACAAAGTAATATCAGTTAAACTATAGATACTGTGTTACTACACTAGAGTGATTATATACTTAATTATAGGGTACCATGTAATATACTGTCACAATCAGTTTAATATTTGAGGTAGAGACAGTGTTTTGTAACAAATCCTCCCACCTTCAGCAGGAAATGACATCTCATATCAAACATACAGTGGAAACACTAATTACTGAGGTTTTTCATATCTGGTCATGGTGTTGGGTGTCAATGTCCCATGAAAATAAATAAAATATTTTTATAACTGACATATCCAGTATGCCATAAACTCTGAGAATTTTCTATTTTTACTCGAACAAAAATAGTTAATAGTAAAGATTTGAGACTCAAAATAAATTGCAGTGATGCACATTTTCTGAATGATATTCTTGGAAATTATCAACATACCCATAATGAATGTAACAAGTATAGTCATTTACATAATTTTGGAAAATGTGAGAGTCATTGTCTTTGTGTTATAAAATTGGAAATTATATATTGTGTCTTACTGCTTCAGTTTTTGTGTTAATGAAACTAAAGAAGTTTTGACAGTTCTGTTTCTGGTAATGGAAATACCAAACATAATTTTATTACAATCATTTTCTTGTTGGTGATCTACAATTGTTTCCATCATAAATACAGGTGTGAAATATTACCTTATACTGATGATACTCAATGTGAAGGTGTGTTCTTCAATGCGAAAATTTGATTCAGAAATGGCCAGTATCTGTTTGACATTTTATTTTAATTTCCAAAGGCATAATTTTCATTTAAGTTGTCAGTTTTTATATTAATGTATACTTTTTATCATAACATAGAATATATTTATATATTTTGTTCTTTTAATGGCATTTTTATGTTATTTCCACTTATGAAAAGAACAAAGAAATTCAAGTGGTTCCTTCAATGATCTAGCTATTTTTATTTAGACCAACACTATGAATGCTGAGCAATGGCTTATGAAGTAGAAAAAAGTCACGAGGCTTACTATATTTGATGATCCTGTTCCCATATAGGCACTGCTGCAACAAAACTTTTGAGGGCACCTTTACCACACAGTTAGTTTTGTAGGATATTTGGGTCAACTTAGCACATAATTCTCAGATCAGATGCATGGCAGATTTACGATTTCTGCTCTGTCATAAAAAAAATTCTCACCAATGACACTTGATGGGGTAATTTTGTATATTAAAGCTGCACTGAGTTGTGTGACTATATGTTGTTTATAGTGGTTTATTTTTATGGTCCCTTAATCAATCAGTAAGGTATTGAAAAATGTAAAAGTGTTTTTATGTGACAAGTGAAAGTCATGATGAAACATAAATATTTCAGAATGTATGTAAAATATTGTGATAGACTATTGAATACACTCCAGTAATTATTCCCCATGAATATAGAAATTCAGATAAATTCTCATCAAGAAATGTTATCGAAAATACTTTTATCATGAATCTTGGGAACTCTCCATTAATGAATGATTGTATGAGGCAACTGTGTTAAACTTTTATTTAGGATAGCGCTTACTCATAGTATTTCTTTCAAAGAAGAATTAAAAAGTCAAGAAACAAGCAAAGTCTGTGGTCCATCTCTGACTTGCAATACAACATTTAAAGTAGGAGCTGTTGATCAGCTCATCTGGTCCCTTTGTCATTAATTCCGGCCTTCAAACGAGGCATCACAAGTGATTGGTTAGTTTGCTGCCAATCACTTGGGTCAAATGTCTAAATAATAACATCACCAGAATACTATCTTTATTACAGCAACTGTTTAAGCAAATGTAAACAACAGTCGAATTTTATACAGGTACTCAAATATAAAATATCTTAGTTTCTCTGATCACTGGAGATTTAACATGCAGAGATTTAATATGAGATAAACACTTCTGTTTCTGAGCCTTGTGGTATTTTCGTCTGTAAACTTTGCTCTAGTTGTTAGACAAGTTATAGCTTTTTGCTAACATTTTTTTATACATGTATGAAGACAAGTTCAGCATTGAAATCTGTTGGTTAAGTGGATTTTATTACAAAGTTTATGTGGCGGAGTAGCATGTTCATTGCTGTTACAGATTCAAAACCATTATCTCTAAAGAAAAGGAAGACCTTGAGTGACAAAATAAGATTAAAAAAGAACTAAAATTTCGAATTTTTTAGTAAAAGAAAGACAAATGGAAATGACATCATTTTTATGGTATATATAAAATTTCTTTGTGGTGATGTGACAAATAGCATAAAAAACTCTTTTGTTTATAGGCAAAGATCCCAACATGTAATAACAGACTATTCTTTTGTGCAATAAACTTTTGAAATGAATTTACATTTCTTTGGATTTCATTTATCTCATTTGTTATCTTTTGCTATCTTTTATTTCTCTAGAAGTGCTTTTTGCTCTGATTCCTTCTCTTTTCCTGTGTTGCTATTAAGTTTTAAGTTTTATGCCCCCTCTCCCACTTCCCCCTTCTCCCCTTTCCCCTGTCCCTGCACATGCTTTCTGCCAATGCTTCTATTTTCAGTCTGTTCTTCACTACTCTCTCAGGCTTCTGATCCTTTCTGCAATATCTCATGAGACTCGAGCATTTCACTGGTTGCTAATATTTCACTATAGAGTCTCTCTCATTATGCTGTGCTGTATACTCTGGGCCTGGATGGTTCCTTATACGCACTTTTAGTGTCATCTCATCTGATTCTTTTCTATCTTCTGTGGTATGAAGCAGTCCTTAATACAGCAAGATTATGTTTGTTTAATCTTTAGTTTTTGTTGATATCTTATTTTCTAGTAAGTAAAGTCTTTTTCTATTTCTATTTGCATGAAATATTTTTAACATGTTTTATGTAAGAAATAAGTGGCTTATCAAATAGCTTATTTCTGTATTGAATTTAAGCCAGGTTTCCTATTAAAATAGTTTTGTGTGTGCGTTCCTTTTTATCATGTACGTCATGCTACTGTAATATGATGGACCCGTATTGTGGACGGACCACATTTCATTACAGGTCTATGTCTCATATACTTCTTATATCCATTGTACAGATTACTGAATGCCATTAAAATCTGAAGCAGGTCACAGAAGAAAATTCTAGGACCTGCTGTGTAAAGTGTATCATCCAATACTATTGTCGAAAGATCATATATGTCATTGTGTAATCTTATTTCAGTGTAAGGTGGGTCAATTTGTACACATTCTTTACATGACAGATGGAAAATAATAAGAATTATGGTACATATAGGTCCTGTGAATTAACAGACACTGAAATGATGAGACATCTGATAATGCTGGCTAAACTATTCATTTGCAAACTCTATTGATGTTAATAATATATTTTTCATTGAGTAATATGCTTTCATTCTTTATCAGTTTCATATGTGAGAGAACCACATATCCTCAATGGTGCCATTTTGTTTTTGGTGGTGTTCACATGTTTCCTGGTGTATGTTGCCCAACATTGCGTTATGAAATTGCTACAAAATCAAAACAAGACTTCATGAAATTTGCAATTGGCTATATGACACCACAGATGTGAGCATCATTGTCATTGGAACTATAGTACCAGAAGATTTTCACATGATCTGGCTTGTCGACGAATGCCCAGCAGGTGTCTGAGCAAGCGACGGCCACTGGAACGCAGCTTCTTGTCCTTGCGTAGCTTGTGGCGGTCACGATGTGGGTTCAACTGAACCTGGGCCAAGATACCCACGAGCAGCTCATCAACATTATGATCCAGTCCGCTTGATGTCTCAATGAACTTGCAGCCACAACTGTTGGCCAGTTTCCGACCCACTGTAAATGCAAAACAGTGTGAGTGGCAGTGAATGTGAGGAGTTGGAAAATAACAAATCATATTTTCTAGAGCATACAATATATAAGTATTACAGTGTTTGAACTCAGTTTCCAATAATACAAAATTGAAAAATAGGTAAAGACTGCAAATTCTAATAATAATTCCTTTGATTACTCACATCGATTAGCATTCTTTTTGTCTAAAAAATGTGAACTATAGCAATACAGTTACTCATACACAGAGTTGACATAACATAAAAGTTATATGCTTCATTTAGCTTCTGCATCATTTTCAACAGCACTTTGCTTATTTGACAAGTCATCTTTGATTTTGTATAAATAACATAATTATTTTCCACACTGACATACAAATGACATGTAAAACCAAAGACAGTTACATTTATAGTATAACAACACACATTAATAATTACTGGTCACTTGCTGTAAATAAAAGAATAACATGTTGCAAATGTAAGCCTAACACAAAAATTGGTGAAAACAATGTCGTGTACAAATAACACAAAAATGGAACATGATGTAAGCTTAAGATGAAAGATCAGAGGGAAGAAAATGAAAGAAACTAAACAATTTTAGACAGAACATCATTATAATGTAGTGACAGAAAATCATCATAATACTGTATATGTGATGTGAATATGCATGCTGTTTAAAAAAACCATCTGCCCAAGTACTATCTGTACTGCAGAGACTATAAGTAGGCATTAATACCAATTATTATGCTTCTGCTATTCCATACAATCACTGCTGCCACTGTATATTAGTGCTTACCTATGATAATAAGCAAATATCTTATTTTAATTTCAACCCAAAGGAAATTAAAGAAATCACTGCTTCAAAGCAAACAATTGTTTCTTCAGCTCTGATGTTCAAGTTATCATTCATTTGCTTTAGATAAAATGTTATATGCATATGCAATGGGTGATTAATTAATTATGGCACATACCAATGCAAATGTAACCAGCTACACTAGTCATCAGGTGGACCACAGTACTTTGTTAGTTGATAAATGAAGCAGCCAGTAGGAATTAGCAGTGTCTGATGGAAAAGTGAAAAGATTTATTAGTGCTGGATAAAGAACAGATCATTAGCAACCTGGGTGTAAGCGTCTGGATTTGTGAAGCGTTTTCTAGCTGCAATAGTTGAGTTTGTTACATGGTGACGGTGCATCTCTGAGAAGCAGAAGACTTCACAAATGCAACTATTTCTTCCCTTAGGAATAAATAACACAGTTATGCCCATATATCTCTATTTATGGAATCTTATTTTGTTTGGAATGAATCTTTGAAAGATTAAGGTTAGTGTGTTTTATGTGAACTGCTGTCTCCTGCTCCTAGTATTTATGAATGTGAACGCGCGCGCACACACACACACACACACACACACACACACACACACACACACACACACATATATATATATATATATATATATATATATATATATATATATATATATATATATATATAGTTATAATAGAAGGAAACATTCCACGAAGGAAAAATATATCTAAAAACAAAGATGATGTGACTTACCAAATGAAAGTGCTGGCAGGTCGACAGACACACAAACGAACACAAACATACACACAAAATTCAAGCTTTCGCAACAAACTGTTGCCTCATCAGGAAAGAGGGAAGGAGAGGGAAAGACGAAAGGATGTGGGTTTTAAGGGAGAGGGTAAGGAGTCATTCCAGTCCCGGGAGCGGAAAGACTTACCTTAGGGGGAAAAAAGGACGGGTACACACTCGCACACACACACATATCCATCCACACATATACAGACACAAGCAGACATATTTAAAGACAAAGAGTTTGGGCAGAGATGTCAGTCGAGGCAGAAGTGCAGAGGCAAAGATGTTGTTGAATGACAGGTGAGGTATGAGTGGCGGCAACTTGAAATTAGCGGAGATTGAGGCCTGGTGGATAACGGGAAGAGAGGATATATTGAAGAGCAAGTTCCCATCTCCGGAGTTCGGATAGGTTGGTATTAGTAGGAAGTATCCAGATAACCCGGACGGTGTAACACTGCGCCAAGATGTGCTGGTCGTGCACCAAGGCATGTTTAGCCACAGGGTGATCCTCATTACCAACAAACACTGTCTGCCTGTGTCCATTCATGCGAATGGACAGTTTGTTGCTGGTCATTCCCACATAGAATGCATCACAGTGTAGGCAGGTCAGTTGGTAGATCACGTGGGTGCTTTCACACGTGGCTCTGCCTTTGATTGTGTACACCTTCCGGGTTACAGGACTGGAGTAGGTGGTGGTGGGAGGGTGCATGGGACAGGTTTTACACCGGGGGCGGTTACAAGGGTAGGAGCCAGAGGGTAAGGAAGGTGGTTTGGGGATTTCATAGGGATGAACTAAGAGGTTACGAAGGTTAGGTGGACGGCGGAAAGACACTCTTGGTGGAGTGGGGAGGATTTCATGAAGGATGGATCTCATTTCAGGGCAGGATTTGAGGAAGTCGTATCCCTGCTGGAGAGCCACATTCAGAATCTGATCCAGTCCCGGAAAGTATCCTGTCACAAGTGGGGCACTTTTGTGGTTCTTCTGTGGGTGGTTCTGGGTTTGAGAGGATGAGGAAGTGGCTCTGGTTATTTGCTTCTGTACCAGGTCGGGAGGGTAGTTGCGGGATGCGAAAGCTGTTGTCAGGTTGTTGGTGTAATGCTTCCAACAACCTGACAACAGCTTTCGCATCCCGCAACTACCCTCCCGACCTGGTACAGAAGCAAATAACCAGAGCCACTTCCTCATCCTCTCAAACCCAGAACCACCCACAGAAGAACCACAAAAGTGCCCCACTTGTGACAGGATACTTTCCGGGACTGGATCAGATTCTGAATGTGGCTCTCCAGCAGGGATACGACTTCCTCAAATCCTGCCCTGAAATGAGATCCATCCTTCATGAAATCCTCCCCACTCCACCAAGAGTGTCTTTCCGCCGTCCACCTAACCTTCGTAACCTCTTAGTTCATCCCTATGAAATCCCCAAACCACCTTCCCTACCCTCTGGCTCCTACCCTTGTAACCGCCCCCGGTGTAAAACCTGTCCCATGCACCCTCCCACCACCACCTACTCCAGTCCTGTAACCCGGAAGGTGTACACAATCAAAGGCAGAGCCACGTGTGAAAGCACCCACGTGATCTACCAACTGACCTGCCTACACTGTGATGCATTCTATGTGGGAATGACCAGCAACAAACTGTCCATTCGCATGAATGGACACAGGCAGACAGTGTTTGTTGGTAATGAGGATCACCCTGTGGCTAAACATGCCTTGGTGCACGACCAGCACATCTTGGCGCAGTGTTACACCGTCCGGGTTATCTGGATACTTCCTACTAATACCAACCTATCCGAACTCCGGAGATGGGAACTTGCTCTTCAATATATCCTCTCTTCCCGTTATCCACCAGGCCTCAATCTCCGCTAATTTCAAGTTGCCGCCACTCATACCTCACCTGTCATTCAACAACATCTTTGCCTCTGCACTTCTGCCTCGACTGACATCTCTGCCCAAACTCTTTGTCTTTAAATATGTCTGCTTGTGTCTGTATATGTGTGGATGGATATGTGTGTGTGTGCGAGTGTGTACCCGTCCTTTTTTCCCCCTAAGGTAAGTCTTTCCGCTCCCGGGACTGGAATGACTCCTTACCCTCTCCCTTAAAACCCACATCCTTTCGTCTTTCCCTCTCCTTCCCTCTTTCCTGATGAGGCAACAGTTTGTTGCGAAAGCTTGAATTTTGTGTGTATGTTTGTGTTCGTTTGTGTGTCTGTCGACCTGCCAGCACTTTCATTTGGTAAGTCACATCATCTTTGTTTTTAGATATATATATATATATATATATATATATATAAACAAAGATGATGAGACTTACCAAACAAAAGTGCTGGCACGTCGATAGACACACAAACAAACACAAACATACACACAAAATTCTAGCTTTCACAACCAACGGTTGCCTCATCAGGAAAGAGGGAAGGAGAGGGAAAGACGAAAGGATTTGGGTTTTAAGGGAGAGGGTAAGGAGTCATTCCAATCCTGGGAGCGGAAAGACTTACCTTAGGGGGAAAAAAGGACGGGTATACACTCGCACACACACACACACACACACATATCCATCCACACATATACAGACACAAGCAGACATATACAGAGGCAAAAGAAACCCGTCCTACTGGCATCAACTACCCAGAATTAAAATTTTTTGCCAATTTTTCTCCAAAAATTACTAATGTTGTGTAGGTCGACAATGCAGCATTTTTAAACTACAGAAACTTTGCGCCATGCACTCCGACTGGCCAAAGGATTTCCCTGCATTGAAGGGCAGCATTATGGTTGTCAGTTCACACATACAAATGTCCCTCACCCTGTCACTGCCCCAATGTGATACGCACACATGTTGAATAGGTCTTGCTGTTTGTCTCTACCTCACATCAGAGGCATTCACATGTAAGCTTCACTTTGGAGCACACACATGTCACCTGCGATTTAGTAATACAGTAAGCATGGCAGCACAGTATTTGTTTGAAGAACAATGAGATAAGGTTTTTGTTTGTGGACTAACCAACAGTAACGCGCATGAAACTCAACAGTTATATGAGGAATGGTACACAGCAGGATGCCACCCACACCCACAAACAATTACAGCAATTCACCGACAACTTGGCGAAACAGGCTCATTAGCAAGATATCATGGTGATGCTGCATTTGAAGAGACTGTTATTGAGTGATTTGTGGAAGCACCTACGACAAGTACTTCAGTGTCTGGACATGACATGGGGATCACTCATTGGTTAGTTTGGAAGGTTTTGAGGGTTGATGGCCAGCATTCATTTGGTTTCCACCCTATCCAAGACCTAAATCCTTTGGCAGACTATGAACACAGGCTAGGTTTTTGCCGGTGGTTTCTGTGGCTTTTGCATGAGATCCTGACTTCCCCACCATTGTGTTTTTTACTAACAAGTACACCTTCCATTGGGGTGGCTTTTACAACACTCAAAACTTCCATTACTGAGCAAGGGGAAATCCTTACGTCACATATGTCCATGGACACAAGGAACAATTTTTGCTCAACATTTGGGCAGGCATTGTGGATGACCATCTGATTGAGCCAGTTTGTCTACCTCCTCGACTAACTGCAGCTAATTACCTTCAATTTTTGCAAGAAACTCTACCCAACCTGCTGGAAGATGTTCCGCTGGACATATTGCTACACATGTGTTGGCAGCATGATGGGGTACCTGCACATAACAGTTGTGCTGTGTGCAGATATTTAAATGAACTCTTAGATGGCTGGGTAATTGGCAGAGGTGCTTGTAGGACATGGACCCGAGCATCTGTCGCATCAGAGGGTCGCCAGTTTGAGCACCTTCTTTGATTGAACAATGTCCTTGCTACAAAAAGGCCCTTTTCAGGGCTGACACAATTTGTAAAAGACTTTCTGTGCATGAAATAACAGCTGTTGACAGTTTGTTCCCTGTATGTCTTATCATGAAACTACAATGGCTGTGTTGGGACCCTGGCGGGTTCGCCCCCAAAATGAAAGGCTGGCGCGCTACCACCAAGCTTGTGGGTTGCCTTGGATACATTGTGATCACCAGCAGGTAAAGCATTCACGTTCATGCGTTGTCCAGAGCATCCGGCAAGAGGACAAGCCCATGACCATTCGGGATACTCACAAAAAAATACTCACAGAGCATTTATTGGCTTTTGGTGTGGCAGACTGGAATTAGTGCAAAGCCGTCTTCCTCTTGTGGGTTCCACCTAAAATGTATGAATTACAGAGTCAGGCCGGCCGCAGTGGTCTAGCGGTTCTAGGTGCTCAGTCCGGAGCCGCGCGACTGCTACAATCACAGGTTCGAATCCTGCCTCGGGCATGGATGTGTGTGATGTCCTTAGGTTAGTTAGGTTTAAGTAGTTCTAAGTTCTAGGGGACTGATGACCATAGATGTTAAGTCCCATAGTGCTCAGAGCCATTTGAACCAGAGTCAGCTTGCCCCTTTGCAAGAACCAGCAGCTGTTACTTTTGATTGTATGTGCAGTTTATTGTCCAACTACCATTACAAACAAAAGCATGACATTGCAGCATGAGTTGAATTCTACCAATGCCACAAGAAACCGCACCAGTCATATTGGGCCTGGGTAGCCAAACTTCACGAGCTTAGCCAAAAGTGTCAGTTCATTACTGATGCCCATAATGACTCTTATGCACACTCTGTGGTACACAACACAATTATCTGTTTAGCTCTGGACAAGGAAGAGCACCAGAAGCCTTTGTTCTGTGAGAACTCCCTGTTGGCAGAACGTTTGCAAATAGCCCAATCTTTTGAAGTTTCTCAGGCAGCCAGTGATCAAATTGAAGTGTGGGGTGATGTGGTGGTAGTGTCACAGGATGTGCACATTATGATGACAGATGGCTTACATGAGGAAGTGGCAGCAACAGCCGTAAACATGTGGGCCCTAAGTCAAGCAGACCAAGGCCAGACCAACAAGCAGCAGTAGGCTAGCCCAAGCAGCTGTGACCATGCCAGTGACAGCATTCTCTGTTTCTGTCTTGTCCTTTATGTTTTGTCCCACACAAACGTTCAGTGTGCCCTAAGCACTGGGATACTTGTAATGCTTGCCAGATGAAAGGTCATATCCTCTCCGTGTGTCATTTGCTGAAGGTTGCTCGGGGTATGAGCATGGCTGTAAATTGTGTGACTCCAATGTTTGTGACTTCTCCCAAGTTGTTTATCGAGTTAAGTGTTTTTCTCCAAGTGCTCTGGCTACAGGTTGGCATAGGTGCTGCAGTGGTGTTACTGAATACTCAAACCTATGTGAGTTTAGGCCCACTGCCATTGACACTGGGCAGGCAGAAGCTGGTCAGTTATGACTAACAGAACATCATACTGTTGGGACAAATTTACAGCATCTGCCTCTTACAAGTCAGTGGTTCACTCCATTACATTTTTGATGGTTGCTGATGCCAGTTTTGAGATCTTGTTCAGGATGGTTGCATTTCAAACATTTGGATTTTTTTGTCACTGACGCCGTTCACCTTTTGTCTGATCAGGTACTGCATTCTCAATTGGAAACACTGTGAGGAATATTTGGAATGTATAGGGTGTGCTATGAATTTTTCTGCTCATATTTCTTTGAAATCAAAGGCTCAGCCTCATTTTTGTCCAATTCCTGTCACCCTGAAAGGTCAAGTGAAAGCGGAATTGTACAGACTTCAATCTCTAGGGGTGGTGCAACCTGTTATGGCTTGTGATTGGTCATCTCCATTGGTTGTAGTTTGGAGGCCGTTGGGGAAAGTTCACCTCTGTGGTGACTTTGGTACTACTGTCAGTGTGCAGTCAATACATATACTCTCCCACACCAGGAGGAGCTGTTGGGGAAAATATCAGGTGGCAGTCTGAGGTGTATCTGCAGGTTCATGTGGATGCTTAGTCTCGGCAGGTACTGGTTTTGAATAATCCTATTGGTCTCTATCAAGATTTGTGCCTTCCTTTTGGTGTGGCTAGAGCTTCTGCTATTTTCTAATGACTTTTAGAGCAACTAGCTATGCATGTACCTGGCTGCATTAATTATTTGGATGACATTGTTGTCATTGGCTCCTCCATGGCTGATCACTTGAAAAATTTGTGCACTTTGTTTTATGTCTTACAGTTGGCAGGCTTTCAGTGTAACCTCACAAAATCTCAATTTTTTCTACCTTCTATCTTCTGTTGTTTATTCAGGGTTTGCTGCATCTGCCAGACCACATCTCCACTGTTACATTTTTGCATGAAGGAGCTTCAGGCCTTCCTAGGTAGGGTAGCCACATTGGCCCACATGTTGCATGCCTTATTGCACAAGAATGTACTGTTTTGCTGGAGCCTGGATTCTGAAGGTGCTCTTCAAGTGTTGAAATCCCAACTACTCTCAGCCCCTTGTTTAACTACATACTCTTTGGACCAGCACATAGTTTTGGCAATTGATGCTTCACACTATGGCCTCAATGCATTCCAAGTGCACCTCTATACCAATGGCTCAGAAAGCCCTGTTGCTTTCACTTGTAAATCTCCCACTTTGGCACAGCAGCATTATTCTTAGATGGAAAAAGAGTCTCTTACCATGTTGTATGCTCTCCAGAAATTTCATGTTTTTTGTGTAGCTTCAACTTCCACCATATTACTGACCATAAACCCATGGTTTCCTTGTTTAACTCTCACACTTCCTTGCCTGCCTGAGAATGGGTGCTGTTCTCACCTCACTACAATTATGAAAACCATTTTCGATCTATGTCTAAACATGCCAATGCAGACGTCTTGTCTCATCTTCCTGTGGGGTCCTGATCCTGACTTTGATTGTGCAGAATTGCTTTGCTTCTGTCTTGATATTAAAACACAGGCCGTGGTTGAGGGTTTCGCATTTATGACCTGCTGTTGCCACTGACCCATTCTGTGGCAGGTGGTTTGGTTTGTTCAAAAGGGCTAGCCAGATAAACTTCTGGGATGGCCTTTGGACCCTCTGCACAACTATTTTTCCCTATGGTGTCACCTCTCTGTGTCTCACAGTGTTTTACTGTTGTCAGTGGAAGACCTCTCTCCCAGAGTAGTCATTCCCACCATGCCACGGCGTGAGGTTCTACTCCTTCTCCAACAGGGCCATTGGGGAGTTCTGCACACTGAACTGTTAGCTAGGAGACATGTTTTTTAGCCAGAGATTGATGGCAAAATTGTATGTTTTGTCACAGCTTGTGAGCAGTGTGCCTGACAACAGGCAGCTCCCATGATGTCCCTGTCTCCCTGGCCTGTTCCCCGGCATCCATGTGTCCCTTCTTAAATTCCTATTGGCTCCTGGTTGTGGATGCCTTTTCCTAGTTCCCTTACATTCTTCAGTTTGCTTGGATGTCAGCTGCGGTCACAATTTGGATATCTTTGTGGTTTATTCTATTGAGTGGTTGCCTTCTACCTTAGTTTCAAATAATGGGTCCCGGTTAGTTTCTCATAACTTCCGATTGTATGTACCTGTTACGGCATTTGTCATGTTACAGCTCTGCCATTCCATCCTCTATCAAATGCCAAGGCAGAAGGACTACTGCATATGTTCAAGTCCCAAATGAAAAAGTTGTTGTGGATTTTTCACTGGACAATACCCTTCTTCATTTACTGAGCATCTATTGCTTCATGCTTATGGGAGAGCAGAGCCAAGCTGAGTTGTTTGATTGCTGGCAGCCACACATGTTCCTCCACCTTCTGCAGCCTGTGCCACACGTGCCGTGGTTTGGTTCATCTGGCTCTTCACACTGTAATCACTACTGTAGGCACAAGGGTTTGGTTGCTGGTGCAAGTGGATACTGGCCACTCTTGTCCACCTCTGGAGACACCATCATTGTGATGTCCATATCACTAACAGGCTGGTGGCCTACAACTTTTACCAGTTGTACTCCCATTTGCCACCAGAAGCTACTGGCTCACAGGTGTGAACCTGCCACTGCAGCCCACCCCACTGCCCTCTGCCTTGAGCCTATCTTTGCCTGCTGTGGAGCCGCCTCTGTCCCGTTGGCTGCCTCCTTCATGTGTGGCACCTTGGGGTTCCAGCTTCCTGGTGGGCGCCTGTCCATCTCCATCCTTGGATCCATTGGCAATGCCTGCTGTTCTTGTCAGGTCACCTACACTGGGCCCCTTACCATCATCACCTCAGCCATTGTTGCCAGTGGGTCCAGCCCTGTCTCCTCTGCACTGGGACCTGCCAGCTGACAAACAAAGATGGTGATAGCACCCTCCTTTCTGATGCTGCCATTGGGCTCCAGTGGACCCATTGCCTTTGGGCATACCTACATCCCCATGCATTCTGGCCCTATGCTCTGGTGCCTGCCCGGCACCTTGTCCCACTCCCTGTGTCAGCACAAGCTGCCACCACTCCGGATCAGATGGATTTATCTATCGTTGGATGTCTCCTCCATCACCTGGGCACCTGCTTCACACGAAGGAGAGGTGTGCTGTATCCTTCTACTAATGCATGTGAGTGTAAATGCGCTGAGTGTGGTATCACCTCATGTGTGAGCTTGAATCGGCCACCAACTGTATCAGTGTGAACTGGACGATGGAGGCCACCTGTGGGATGCCTGCATGTGGCACGATCTCTGCCCTGCTGTCTGTTGACAACTCACACTTATAAATGCGTGGAGCAGTGCTGACTGACTCTCTCTATGTTCATATCGTTGTAGTGCCCACATCAGTTGTTCTGTGTCTTGTTCTACATCTACATCTACATTTATACTCTGCAAGCCACCCAGCTGTGTGTGGCGGAGGGCACTTTACGTGCCACTGTCATTACCTCCCTTTCCTGTTTCAGTCGCGTATGGTTCACGGGAAGAATGACTGCCGGAAGGCCTCCATGCACGCTCGAATTTCTCTAATTTTACATTCGTGATCTCCTCGGGAGGTATAAGTAGGGGGAAGCAATATATTCTATACCTCATCCAGAAATGCATCCTCTCGAAACCTGGACAGCAAGCTACACCACAATGCAGAGTGCCTCTCTTGCAGAGTCTGCCACTTGAGTTTGATAAACATCTCCGTAACGCTATCACGCTTACCAAATAACCCTGTGATAAAATGCAGTGCTCTTCTTCGGATCTTCTCTATCTCCTCCGTCAACCTAACCTGGTATAGATCCCACAATGATGAGCAAAACTCAAGTATAGGTCGAACGAGTGTTTTGTAAGCCACCTCCTTTGTTGATGGACTACATTTTCTAAGGACTCTCCCAATGAATCTCAACCTGGTACCCGCCTTACCAACAATTAATTTTATATGATCATTCGACTTCAAATCGTTACACATGCACTCTCCCAGATATTTTACAGAAGTAACTGCTACCAGTGTTCGTTCCACTATCATATAATCATAAAATAAAGGATCCTTCTTTCTATATATTCGCAATATATTACATTTGTCTATGTTAAGGGTGAGTTGCCACTCCCTGCACCAAGTGCCTATCTGCTGCAGATCTTCCTGCATTTTGCTGCAATTTTCTAATGCTCCAACTTCTCTGTATACTAAGAGCATCATCGGCGAAAAGCCGCATGGAACTTCCGACACTATATTGTGAAAAGCAATGGTCCCATAACACTTCCCTGTGGCACACCAGAGGTTACTTTAACGTCTGTAGATGTCTCTCCATTGAGAACAACATGCTGTGTTCTGTTTGCTAAAAACTCTTCAATCCAGCCACACAGCTCATCTGATATTCCATAGGCTCTTTGTTTATCAGGCGACAGTGCGGAACTGTATCGAACGCCTTCCGGAAGTCAAGAAAAATGCATCTACCTGGGAGCCTGTACCTAATATTTTCTGGGTCTCATGAACAAGTAAAGCGAGTTGGGCCTCACATGATGCTGTTTCAGGAATCCATGTTGATTGCTACAGAGTAGATTCTGGGTTTCCAGAAACGACATGATACTCGAGCAAAAAACATGTTCTAAAATTCTACAACAGATCGACGTCAGAGATATAGGTCTATAGTTTTGCGCATCTGCTCGACGACCCTTCTTGAAGACTGGGACTACCTGTGCTCTTTTCCAATCATTTAGAATCTTCCGTTCCTCTAGAGACTTGCGGTACACGGCTGTTAGAAGGGGACCAAGTTCTTTCGCATACTTTGTGTAGAATCGAATTGATATCCTGACAGGTCCAGTGGACTTTCCTCTGTTGAGTGATTCCAGTTGCTTTTCTAATCCTTGGACACTTATTTTGATGTCAGCCATTTTTTCGTTTGTGCGAGGATTTAGAGAAGGAACTGCAGTGCAGTCTTCCTCTGTGAAACAGCTTTGGAAAAAGGTGTTTAGTATTTCAGCTTTACGCGTGTCATCCTCTGTTTCAATGCCATCAACATCCCAGAGTGTCTGGATATGCTGTTTCAAGCCACTTACTGATTTAACGTAAGACCAGAACTTCCTAGGATTTTTCTGTCAAGTCGGTACATAGAATTTTACTTTCGAATTCACTGAACGCTTCATGCATAGCCCTCCTTACACTACCTTTTGACATCATTTAGCTTCTGTTTGTCTGAGAGGTTTTGGCTGTGTTTATACTTGCAGTGAAGCTCTCTTTGCTTTCGCAGTAGTTTCCTAACTTTGTCGTTGAACCACGGTGGGTTTTTCCTGTCCCTCACAGTTTTACTCGGCACGTACCTGCCTAAAACCCATTTTATGATTGCCTTGAACTTTTTCCATAAACACTCAACATTGTCAGTGTTGGAACAAAAATTTTCATTTTGATCTGTTAGGTAGTCTGAAATCTGCCTTCTATTACTCTTGCTAAACAGATAAACCTTCCTTCCTTTTTTTATATTCCTATTTACTTCCATATTCATGGATGCTGCAATGGCCTTATGATCACTGATTCCCTGTTCTGCACTCACAGAGTCGAAAAGTTCAGGTCTGTTTGTTATCAGTAGGTCCAAGATGTTATCTCCACGAGTCGGTTCTCTGTTTAATTGCTCGAGGTAATTTTCGGATGTGCACTCAGTATAATGTCACTCGATGCTCTGTCCCTACCACCCGTCCTAAACATCTGAGTGTCACAGTCTATATCTGGTAAATTGAAATCTCCACCTAAGACTATAACATGCTGAGGAAATTTATGTAAAATGTATTCCAGATTTTCTCTCAGTTGTTCTGTCACTAATGCTGCTGAGTCGTGAGGTCGGTAAAAGGAGCCAATTATTAACCTAGCTCGGTTGTTGAGTGTAACCTCCACCCATAATAATTCACAGGAACTATCCATTTCTACTTCACTACAGGATAAACTACTACTAACAGCGACAAACATGCCACCTCCAGTTGCATGTGGAGTGTCTGGTGGCTGAACTCTTGAACTCCTGAAGCAGTAAGGGCAGCTAGTTATTGGTAGGTTCAGTCAATGTGTACTACACAGGTGCTCTGGGAACTCAAATGGGATCCCTGGAGGGATGAGGACATTTTTAACCATCAATAAAGTGTAGAGCAGTGCATTTGTGATGAACTGCAGAACGATGTTACAATCACTAATGTAGATCTCATGTAAAGACCATGTAAAAAAGGTGAGAGAAACAGACTTGTAGAGAAGCATGTAAATAGTAGTTTTTCCCTCGCTCCATTTGTGGGTGGAACAGAAGAATCAATAACTAGTAACAGTACAAATTACCCTTGCAGAGTATGTGTATAGATGTAGATCACTAAGAAGAAAACAAGCAGTGAAAAGATGATGCAAACAGAGGCAGTATCTATCAGAATTCTATGGCTTAAGTTATGACAGGGCAGCTTACTAGGGTCTCTGCTTTTCCTGGTACTTGTGAAAGATTTACAGATATCTTTAAACAATGAAGGTGAAATGATACTTTATGCAAATTACACAATTATAAACAATTGAACTAAAAACTAAGAATTTCAGCTGTGATTCACTTGAATGAAATCAGTAGGGTGGTGCTCAATAATGAGTAAATTAAAGCATTATTCTTCATAAACAACAGAAGAAAAACAGATGATAAACCCAGCTGTCAGAATTAGATGAAAATGTAGTTGAACATAATAAATTCTTTGGGTTCCAGTTATCACCACAATCACTTTCACCCCTTGGACAAAGCTTTTTTTTTACTACTGAGAAGCTGTGAGCAATTTACCTTCTGTAGAATGAGGACTTTTTCCTGTTCTAGAAGTTCATTTTTTCTGTCTTCTGTTCAGTTTTCCTTGTTCTCCTTATCCTTCTGTTTCTGTTGGAGAGCATTCTGTACTGGTGATGTGAGGATTTCTAATTCCCTCCCCCCCTCCAGTTCCTTCTGCCAACTGATGACAATTCTGTCACAAGGAAGATACAGTAAAACTTGATCAATGTGGAACATGTATAAGTCAGCAATCTGCCCAAACCGTAGAAGTATTTTAGTCCCGACACATTCAATACACTTTTACATGCAATTTTTTTTTAAAGCGGAATGTGTATGAAGTGGAAATGAAATGCAAATTTATTAATAATTCATTGTGTAATGCAGAAAGTTATTCACAACTCTAAAAGTACATTACTTTTAACTCAAAGACTATATATCCCTGACAATGCTGTTAAGTGGTGCCAAACCAAGAAAAGAGGATATGTGTTGTGGTTGTGGACATCAAACTGCACCGCTCTGTACGACAACAAACAAGTTAATGCGTAGTGTCAGTACATCAAAGGAAATGGTTCATTTGTGAGCACTATGTTTGTTGGGGTTTCTGGTTTTCCATTATTACTGATGCAGGGGGCTGCACACTGGATCACTGAAGTCCAACTGTGGACACTGCTGCAATGTGTGCTCTGAAAGAGGTGAGTATTTTTCCGATAAACAATGGTTTTACCCGGCAAGGTCAAGCACTCAAAAGAAATGCACTAACTGCATTATTTTCTGTCCACTTCAGTTGACTAATAGCACTTTAAGTGATAAAATGATGCCGAACAAAAATTATGTGTCACTAACACTTACACTTAATGAAAACATTAAGGTAATCGAGGCGAGTGAGAAAGGCCAACTCTCCACGAAATAATGTTGCATTTCAAATATGGTAAAACACAAATTTATGATACTTTAAGAAACAAGAATAAGATACTAGATGAATGGATGATTAGGAATGGGCAAATGAAAAGAAAGGCAAATAAGACAGGAAATTAATGAAATAATGTGGGAATGGTTTGTAAGTGCGTGGGGAAGTAACTTACCTCTGTCTGGACCCATGCTGCATAGTGTGCCAAAGAGCTTGGAAACGTGGGGTTTTGGCATACACAGGAAGGCTGGACAGTTTCAGAGGTAGGCACAACATTATGTGGAATGAACTATGCGGGTAACCTAAGGATCTACAGGAAAGTCTAACAACAGAACAGAAGACAATACTGTGTCCTAATTTTGGACTGGGACCTGAAAAACGTGTTCAGAGCCGATAAAATGTGTCTGTTTCTTTGTGAACTGCCTTCAAAATCTCTAGCAATTTGAGGTGAAAAGTGGACCAGCAGAAAAATGTCCAAGGAAAGACTCACTGTACTGCTGTTGGAAACATTACATGAAAAGGGGAAGCCAGTGGTGATTGGAAAGATGACAAAACTGCATTGTTTCGAAAACATAGACCTCAGTAATCTTTTAGTCAAATGGTGAAGCGATAAAAAGGCATGGATGGCGTATGGTCTTATGGAAGAATGGCTGGGATCTTGAATGCCAAAATGAAAACAGAAAATTGCCAAGTTTTCCTTTTCACAGACAAAGCAACCTGCCACCTGAAAGTCGAGTTATCAAATGTGAAACTTGTTTGGTTCCCAACACAATCAATGGGCCAAGTGGTTATTTACACATTCAAATTCCATTATGTGTGATTGTAAATGCAATCTCGTATTCTTTATGTTGAAGAAGCAGAAAGTGCATTTGCTCTTGCACAGTCTGTTTCTGTCCTGGGTGCAGTAAACTGGCTTGGCAGGAAGGGAAATGAAGTCCAAAAGTGTTACCAAGTGCTTCAGCAGAGCGGGGTTTGGAGCTCAAGAACAAGACACATTTGGGGCCATTGAAGCTCAAGGAAATGCAGCAGAAATTGCTTAATGAATTAAAATGCGAAACATTTCATGTAGTGCAGATGACAGCATTCAAAGTTACAACTTTTTGTCAACTCTCTCCACTTTTATGTCAGCAACAAATTTAACAGGAATCCGCAACACAGAAGA
Organism: Schistocerca cancellata; assembly: GCF_023864275.1. NCBI lineage: Eukaryota > Metazoa > Arthropoda > Insecta > Orthoptera > Acrididae > Schistocerca > Schistocerca cancellata. Next base: position 243,741,648 of record NC_064631.1, read on the forward strand.
TGGCCAGGATGAAGAAATGGAGCAAAATTATGACCCTAGAAAAATTAATTTCCCAAAGAAGCTATTGTATGTGTATTTGATCTTATGCAATTTAAAGTACACGCAAATTCTCCCATTCTCTTGGAACTATAATACAGTGCAAAACACTGCATAGCAAAAACAGTTTTGTAAAGGAAATTCATACAGATTTACCTCCGTGATATGTAGCAAAAAAGTTAAATGTAAAGCAAATAAATGTAGGAATAATGTGTGTTAGATACAACAATAAATGAATTTAAAGTTGGTGTAAAAACAGAGAAATGCTGCATTATTTATCAGTTACTATAATAGTCTAGTGTCCTATTGTACAATATATGGTAAACGAACATCTATTGTTCAGGACTGCACATACTACATAAAAACGTTCATAAATTTATATTTTTGTGCATGATACCTGAGACATTTTATGTAGTCTAGTGAGTTTTGTGTAATCTGGAAACTTGCCAAATTTGGAAAATTATTTTAGGTCCATGGGATTCCATTTTGAGCGAGTTTTACTATACTAGAAATGGACAAGTGTGCTGTCACACATGTGACAATGACTTCAATACTGATCATTAAAAGTTGGTACCGTTCAGAACATTTGTGTCGAATGTTCTCAGTTTCAGATTGATGCCACCCTCAACGATCTCAAAATTGTAACACTGTAAAGGGGCCCTCTCACACTTAATATTTCTTGCACAGCACTAAACATTTTGCAATAATATTGAGCACCTGAGAGTAGTAATGACAGTTTGTGCAGTATATTGAAGGAGACTGCAGAGGTTTAAAAATACAGATGCTATCTCGATATATAATGCAAGATATTGTACCATAGGACTGCACAATACACAGCACTTTCTGCTGAGACTTAATGATTTGTGGATGTGTTTAAATTTTAAATTTCATGTTCAAGAAATAATTCACACAGAAGAATCATACAAACATTTTGTGACCTAACCATTGGATAGTCTTCTGTATGGACAACATAGTAATAAGCATCCCTGGTGTAGAGAAACAACTGAAAGTTTTGAAAGCAAACAAGTCACTAGATCCAGATGGAATCCTAATTTGTTTCTAAAGAGTACTTTACACCATTGGCCCCTTAACCCAGATTACCTAGACTACATTTATCATGAATCTCTTGCCCAGCACTAAGTCACAAGCGACTGAAAAAAAGTGCAAGTGACTGCTATGTATAAGAAGGGTAAAAGAACAGACCCACAGAATTATGGACCAATATCCCTAACTTCAGTTTTCTGCAGAATCCTTGAACATATTCTCAGTTTGAATGTAATAAACTTTCTTGAGACTGAGAAGTTTATGTCCACGAATCAACCCGGCTTTAGAAAGCATCATTTGTGGGAAACTCGGCTTGCCCCTTTCTCACATGACATATTGTGAACTATGGATGAAGGACAACAGGTGGATACCAAATTTCTAGATTTCCAGGAAGCATTTGACATGGTGCCTCACCGCAGGCTGTTAATGAAGATACAAACATATGGAATAACTTCACAGATACATGAGTGGCTCGAAGATTTCTTAAGTAATAGAACCCAGTATGTTGTTCTCAATGATGAGCGTTCATCAGAGACAAGGGTATTGTCAGGAGTGCCCCAGAGAAGTGTGATAGGACTACTGTTGCTTTGTATATACCATAAATGATTTGGCAGATGGGTGATAACTTGGCTTCCCCATCTTCCCAACTTGAGTAAAAGTGCTGGTGACATCTTAATATTATCCAATGACTGATCCACACCAGCTGGGGTGCTGACTGCCCTACACCACTGCAACTGTAAAAAGCCCTCGTGCAGTCCTGTATTGATTATGGGAGCCGGATGTATGGTTCAGCATCGCCCTTAGCATTGCAGCTGCTAGACCCTATCCACCAATGTAGTGTCTGGCTTGCGACGGGAGCTTTCTGAACAAGCCCATTGAACAGCCTCTTTGTGGAAGCTGGTGTCCCTCCATTGTGGCTCCGGCGGAAGCTAGTGCTTGCAAATTATACCACCCACATCCATAGTGTGCCTCCACCAGCCCAATTACTGTCTCCTTTTTCCTAACACAGCGATCCATCTTCCAAAATGGCGGCCCAGAACAGGGCATTCCCTTGCAGTCCATTTCTGGTCACTTCTTACTGAACTCGACACTTTCCCTCTACCACCTTTCCTGTAGATCCACTTATGTACACCTCCATGGTTCATGCCTCAGCCACAGCATCATCTGGACCTATCACAAGACCCAAAAGGCTCAGTTCCAACTGAGGCCCTCTGCTGGCAATTTTTCTCTATTCTTGGCGAGTTTCAGGGCTCAGAAATAGTTTACTCTGATGGATCAATGGCCGACGATCTTATTAGTTTCGCTTACGCTCACTTTGGACATACTGAACAGCTCTCCTTGCCGGCTGGCTGCAGTGTTTTCACTGCAGAGATAGTAGCCATCTATTGCACTCTTGAGCATATCCACTCCTATGCCAGGCAGTCCTTTGTTATCTGTAGTGACTCCTTAAGCAGCCTAAAAGCTCTCAATCAGTGCTTCCCTCACCATCCTTTGGTACTGATTATCCAGTAGTCTCTTTATGCCCTTTGCAACAGTGGATGTTCAGTGACCTTCATTTGGGCCTCAGGACATGTTGGTAGCCTGGGCAATGAACTTGCTTACTGTCTGTCCAAACAGGCAAACAGTAAACCAATTCTGGAGACTGGCCTGCTGGAGACTGATCTTTGCCACAAAGTTTTCACGATCTGGAATACTGAATAGCACACCCTCAGCACACCAATTAAACTATGTGTTATCAAGGAGTCACAAATGTGTGGTGGTCATCCATGCAAGCCACTCACAGGTACTCCATTGTTCTTTGCTTGCTCTGCATTGGCCACATTTGGCTAACGCATGGTCATCTCCCCCGCGCGAGGACCCACCTCAGTGTCACTGTGGCTCCCACATGACTATCACCTGTGTCTTGTTGGACTGTCCAATTTTACCCACTCTGCAGTGGACTTTTAACCTTCCCAGCACCCTGCCTCTGGTGTTGGGCTACAGTGCCTTAATAGCTGGTGTTTTTTTGTTTTATTCATAAGGGAGGTTTTTATCACACAATCTAAGGTTGGGCATCTGGCATTCTCTCCCAGGCCTCCACTCCCCCTCCATTTTAACTCTTCTTCAATCTTTCTTTGGTATTTCTTTGCCTTGGTGTTGTTCTTGTCCCTATGTGTGTTCATCTCACCTTCTCTTTTAGACTGGAGATTTTGGTGTGTTGCAGAGTGACTGGCTCATCCTTTTTCATTTTTGAGATCAGCCAGCCTCAGCCATTTTTTAATACCTTCCACTACTTTTCCTTTTAGTGTATGCTTTCCCCTTTTAGTTAGCTTCTTTTGTTTTCTCTTTCCATGTAGTTCAGCATTAGTTTTCTGTCCTTTTCCTTTCCCTGACTCCTTTTGGGAATTGTTTTAACTTGAGCCTTGTTTGCATGAGGGAAAAGGGACTGATGGGCCTTTTTTGCCCCAAACCAACCAATACGTGTGTCTGAATGAACTTGCATTGAATTTCCAATGTTTTAGTTGTTCACTAATGTTTTTATTATTACAACAAATATTATGTCACTTTTACTTCTGTAGGCAAGTTAAATCTTTATCAAGCGCTTTCAGACAATTTGATTGACAATGAACAGAAAATTGTTTCTCGTGAAGACGCTATTATACAACATTCAATCGTACATCGCCAATATTCTGCACCGATATTTACGAAAATGTTGTGTTACGAATTGTTTGCATCCAACTTGTAGGAAGGATGAGAAGTTTTTCAAAATGTCAACGAACTTCATTTTTACTTTGAAGCGCTGAAGATTCCTTGTACATCCGGGAAAATTCCATTCTTTTGATGCAGTAGATGCCGTTTTAATTCATGAGTTCTGTGTCTGTACGAAAAATGTCATTCTGAACTTGTAATGTTGAAAGCACATCTGGCAATTAATCTGACATATTGTGAATTACTTTATTATCAGTGTTTATTGGTGTTTGACTTGGGCTTCCCAAACCTGTCCCTCGTCCTTGAAATGTGTGTCTACAGATTGAAGCATCCAGATGCAATGCAGTTCTCAGTTCCTTACCCGATTACAGGTATAATAGATTTCTGAAATTAAGACAAACATACATTTTCAGGAATACTTTATGTGTTTGGTTGTTTACTTGTCGACAGTTGTAATACAGGGTGAATCAAAAATATTCATTGGATTTTGCACGTCTATATTTCTGAAACTAATAAACATATACAATGAATTTTGTTTTTTGATGAATGGGATACTCAAAAAGTTTTTTTCATACCTTTTCATATGTGTTTAATATGCTCCCCTTGAGATGTATGGCATATGTCAATGCCGTATTCAAATTTTCCCGTGAAACTGCACAAAACACATTAAATTTTGGAGAGTCTCTCTCATGTGGTTGTTACGTACCCCATATTCTCACATTATGACAGTTCACCCTTCCATTTAAATGGAATGTTGCCTTGTCACCAAACAATAAGCGTGGAAGAAAATTGTCACCCACAGCGATTTGCCTTTACACAGACAACCTGTTTCTCGGAATTGTTTTTCCATGGCCTAACGCTCTGTGCTGTAGGAAGATCCACAGCATACCTCGTACAAAAATCATGCTGAACAGTTATTACTGACCCACACTGTTCGAAACATAGAATACAAAACACTTTTGATTGTCTAGACACTATTTTTAATAGGACTGAACTGGGCGCACACTGCTGTACCAAGCGGGAACCACATAAATCTCAAGAGTTTGCTCTTTTCAGCAGCGCGGTCTAGGTGTCTTGCCATGATTCGTGCGGCTCCCTCCGTCGGATGTTCGAGTCCTCCCTCGGGCATGGGTGTGTGTGTTGTCCTTAGTATAAGTTAGAGTAGGTAGTGTGTAAGGCTAGGGACTGATGACCTCAGCAGTTTGGTCCCATAGAACTTACCACAAATTTCCAAATTTTTTTTGCTCTTTCCAACAGTACGTTGTTCAAGCACATATCTCAAATAACATAATAGTTATGGTTTTGTTTGAATCAGATGATTCTTTTTGATACACCCTGTATTCGCTGTGAAAAATAAAAATTATTAAACAACCAAATAACATTGCAATTCAGTAAACATTCAAGCATGTACACATGTCTTTGCATCACATTACCTTTCAAATGTAATATGTATGAAATTATATGACTAGTGTTGGAAAAAATACAATTTAAAAAAAAACCATAAGCGTGACTCTATCCACCAATTTTGGAGCTAACCACATGCCCGCCTCCATCTTGTGCTCATGGTCGCAATGCACTGGTACATCATTGATGTGGAGAGCTTCTCTTGTGATTCCCTTGAAGTCACCTAAGAAGTACACCTTACTATTTGCTCATTATATTGTCCTAATGGACTACTAAAAGTGTACAAAGTCTGAAGCAAATCCGTGATCCGAACTACGTGACCTCCCCTCGTCAATCAGAGAGATCGTCTGGAGAATGGGTCTGAGGAGTAGTTAGAAATGGTTATAGAATCAGACAGGAATTGTTGTATTTTGCTGCATCATTCATCAGAATGAAAAGAGATAAGAAAATGAGACTGACCTAATTATTTCAAAGAATACATCGACTCAGAATTTACAACAAGATTTCGTGTCATTACTTCATTTGAGAAGGAAGAGAACAGTATTTTGTAGTTTTATTTAGTGAATTAACTGCACGCATCCATTCATGCTGAAAGAGCTTCAAATACATCCTAACGGAAAGGAAGAAAACAACATACCATGAAGGAATCATCCAAATGTGACGGATATCAGTAGATGAGATGTAGATGTACAGGCCAACAAATGATTACAGTTTAAAAAAAAAAAAATGGATGATTTATTCAAGAGGAAGAACTTCACAAACTCAGCAAATCAATAAGACGTTGATCCATCTCTTGCCCTTATGAAAACACTTATTCGGTTTGGCACTGATGAATAGAGTTGCTGAATGTCCTACTGAGGGATATCATGCCAAATTAAGTCCAATTGGAGCATTAGATCATCAGGATCCTGAAGTGGTTGGAGGGCCCTGACCATAATGCTCCAAACGTTCTCAGTTGTTGAAAGATCTGGTGACCTTGCCGGTCAAGGTAGGGTTTGACAAGCACGAAAACAAACAGTAGAAACCGTGGCCATGTGCTGGAAGGGATTATGTTGCTTAAATGTAAGCCCAGGATGGCTTCCCATTAAGGGCAACAAAATGGGACATAAAATATTGTCGATGTATCCTTGTGTTGTAAGGATGCTACAGATTATAACCAAACACACCCTGCTATGAAAAGAAATGGCATCCCATACTACCACTCCTGGTTGTTGGGCCACATGGCAAGCGATTGTCAGGTTAGTATCCTACCTCTGTCCAGGGTGTCTCCAGACATGTCTTCAGCCTGGCGTCTCACTAAGTGAAGAACAGTTTTCTTCAGTGTAGAGTCCCGCTTCCAGTCGAGCCCTGATAACCAGCGAAGACATATCTGGAGACTGTACTGGCAGTGGTGGGATACCATCTGACTGTTGCCCACTGGGCAGCCTGACTACAAGGGTTGGGCACTTTTAAAATTTTCCCAAAGATTTTGGCTTGCAAACGTATTTGCACATTTTTATGCTGGAAGAGAAGAAGACAGTTGCAGTGGCAGAGAGACAGAAAAGTAATAATTACTTGAAGATAGTAGACAGTGGTTTTCCTATAGAAAGAGCAAAGGAGACAGTGGCAGTGTGAGAGAAAGAGAGGGACACTGTAGCATGGGAGCATAGTTGACAGTGACAGAATAGTGCTAGGAAAAGAATGAAGGAAACAGTCCCGGCGGGGGGTGGGGGTGGGGGTCGAGGGGGGGGGGCAGAATAAAGAGAATAAAGTGAAAGTGAAAGTAGGTGATAGACAGTGGTAATGGTGTGAGACAGACGATTCGACAATGACAATGAGGAAGAGGAAGAGAGATAGATATTGAAAAGGGAAGAAAAAAAAAGTGTTCAAATGTGTGTGAATTTCTAGGGGACCAAACTGCTGAAGTCATCAATCCCTAGACTTACACATTATGTAAACTAACTTATGCAAAGAACAACACACACACCCATGCCTGAGGGAGGATTTGAACCTCCGGCAAGAGGGGCCGTGCAATCCATGACATGGTGCCTCTAACAGTGCAGCCACTCCATATGGAAATAAGAACAGACAGCAGTACTAGAAAGGAAGGCATGAGATGCCAGAAATAAGAGAGAACAGGAGGGTGACTGTAGTAGGAGGACAGAACAAAGGGGAATGTGGCTGTGACACAGGGGACAATGACAAGAGACACACAGAGATAATGGCAGTGAGTTGGGCTGAACGAGTGGGTTAGAAGGGCACCTGGGAATGGATGGGTATGAGCGACTTGGACCTAACTCACAGTGGTATCCTACCGATCACTCACGCAACATAATTCCAAAAATGCGGACTGGGAATTATTTCTAAACAAACCTGAAACTTTACCTATGTGGAGCATGCTCTAGACCGCTGAGTAACTAGGAACAAAGAGATGAAAAATGATATCTCCACCCCTGAATACCAATCTCGGTGATGTAACAGATTCGCTGTGTGTGCAAACCATGCGAAAATATATTTGTTCTTGTAATTGCAGAGTCTGGAGACGGGTGCAGAAAAAAGAAAGCAGGGAAGCACATCCAGACCAGAAACAGTAACGTGTCTGTGTCTAGGGAAACAGGCCAGTCTTTGCACAACACTTCTGAGAATGATTTCGATCCACAGGCAGCTTTCTGATGTAAAAGGTATGATTTTGTATGGTGGAGGATATCAATTGTACATTTACTACATCGACAAGGTACATGGTGATATATTGCTGAGTTAGAGATCGGTTTCATGCACTAGTATTCAAGCTCCTGGCACCAGTGGGAGGACAGTATAACTGAGTAGGTGTCTTTCCATATTTGATGATATGTATGGCACTTTGCAAGGTTTAGTTGTTGGTGCAATATGGTGATTAGTGTAAAATAGGTTTTTTGCTGCTGAATGTCACATCTGTTGAAAGAAAGAAAAGGCAGACAATGCTTCCCTAGGACAGAGGAGCATCGTGACATATAGTCGGTGTGAGTGTAGGCATACAATAAGTTTTTCAGGTGCTGTACAGATATAAAGGATAATTGGACTGTTTGTATAAAATATGTATATTGTTAAGTTACTGTGGCTTATGTTGTGCAAAACGTGTATGTATTGCATATTAAAGTTACTGTGGTTTATGTTGTGGCATGGCTAGAGGGGATGACTGTGTGTCCTATCGTGAGGGACATATAGATTCAGTACATTGATAATGGTGAGAGATTTTTTACATGGAAAATTATGTGTGCTGTAGATATTGAGATTCATTCCACAAGCACAGCCGTTAAGAGGAGACATTACCTGTACATGGATCAGTGTCAGACTATAGCAGCAATCATAATATTTAATTGTAGTTACACTGGTAAATAATTTCTTGTGAGTTTTGTATGTATTTGATGATCTGTAAACAACTTTGCGGCTTCCACTGTCTAAGCAATTTAGCGATCTGTGCAACTTTACAGCTGTAAGTCCCAAAAAAAAAGGTGGATGGTGCTTCGATACCGACGACAACAGTAATTCTGTGGGTAAATTCGACAAGAGTCAGTCATAATGCTTGATTCATTCACATCCTTTGTGCTGGGATATAGGAGCCTCTACATAGCAGTGAGAACACTTGCGTATGTTGAGAGCAGGAAGGGTAGCACGTGATGGAGTGGGTACCACTTGAATTCTGCAAGGAATAATGCATTTGACATTATTCTGCGTTATTTTCGTAAACAGGTTCAGTTAGGATAGGAATTTTCGTGCGTAGAATGTGAGACATCAAGAAAGCGAGCGTTAACTATTTCTGTGACACTATACAATTTCCTTGAGGTTGACTCAGTTCTTGTTTTTTACGTAGTCACGTGACATGAGTATAAGATTGAGAACATTCTTAGATGGGTTTACGAAGATTTGTAGCTACTCTGTCATCAACGGTAAAGACAACTGCTGTCCGGAGGTGTCTCGCGTATGGGGGGTGGGCTGCGCCTTGAAGTTCTGTGATGTCAGTATAACAGTGGCTGTATACCTGAAAATAGATGCAACTTTCACCTGCCTTCAGCGGCGGTTTGCAGCTGCAGTCCCGCTAGATCACGTCAGTGCCTGTGTGTAGGTGAACACGTATTTGGATAGGAATTTCTCAGAAATCAAGTATGAAAGGGATGTCCGTGCCTCATGCGTGTGGGCATCTGTGCGTGGTTTGACAGCTGATGACCACGTCATTTCACAGTCCAATGGATAGGGTGGGGGGTGGGGGGCAGTGCTTGCAAGCGTTGTGTGCATTGTTTTGTGAATGGGCCTGTAGGCTGTGCAATGCGCTATTTGGACAGTTTACAAGCACTGAGCGTGTCTATACATCATTATGTTGCATTACGAGGTGCATTCAAGTTCTAAGGCCTCTGATTTTTTTTCTCCGGACTGGAAGGAGATAGAAACATGCACATTGTTTTAAAATGAGGCCGCGTTCATTGTCAATATGTCCCAGATGTGGCAGCACCGTACGGCAGATGGAATTTTACCGCCAGCGGCGAGAATGAGAACTGTTTTAAATACTTAAAATGGCGACGTTTTCCTTACTTGAACAGCGTGCAATCATTCGTTTTCTGAATTTGCGTGGTGTGAAACCAATTGAAATTCATCGACAGTTGAAGGAGACATGTGGTGATGGAGTTATGGATGTGTCGAAAGTGCGTTCGTGGGTGCGACAGTTTAATGAAGGCAGAACATCGTGTGACAACAAACCGAAACAACCTCGGGCTAGCACAAGCCGGTCTGACGACATGATCGAGAAAGTGGAAAGAATTGTTTTGGGGGATCGCCGAATGACTGTTGAACAGATCGCCTCCAGAGTTGGCATTTCTGTGGGTTCTGTGCACACAATCCTGCATGACGACCTGAAAATGCGAAAAGTGTCATCCAGGTGGGTGCCACGATTGCTGACGGACGACCACATGGCTGCCCATGTGGCATGTTGCCAAGCAATGTTGACACGCAACGCAGCATGAATGGGACTTTCTTTTCGTCGGTTGTGACAATGGATGAGACATGGATGCCATTTTTCAATCCAGAAACAAAGCGCCAGTCAGCTCAATGGAAGCACACAGATTCACCACCACCAAAAAAATTTTGGGTAACCGCCAGTGCTGAAAAAATGATGGTGTCCATGTTCTGGGACAGCGAGGGCGTAATCCTTACCCATTGCGTTCCAAAGGGCACTATGGTAACAGATGCATCCTACGAAAATGGTTTGAAGAACAAATTCCTTCCTGCACTGCAACAAAAACGTCCAGGAAGGGCTGCGCGTGTGCTGTTTCACCAAGACAATGCACCCGCACACCGAGCTAACGTTACGCGACAGTTTCTTCGTGATAACAACTTTGAAGTGATTCCTCATGCTCCCTACTCACCTGACCTGGCTCCTAGTGACTTTTGGCTTTTTCCAACAAATAGACACTCTCCGTGGCCACTCATTCACCAGCCATGTTGCTATTGCCTCAGCGGTTTTCCAGTGGTCAAAACAGACTCCTAAAGAAGCCTTCGCCGCTGACATGGAATCATGGCGTCAACATTGTGAAAAATGTGTACGTCTGCAGGGCGATTACGTCGAGAAGTAACACCAGTTTCATCGATTTCGGGTGAGTAGTTAATTAGAAAAAAAATCGGAGGCCTTAGAACTTGAATGCACCTCGTATTTAGGAGTAGTTTACAGGTCTGTACTGAAATTATTTCGGAAAATTAGTAGTTGTTTGCATGTCTGCAGACTGTGTATTGTGACCTGAAGCACATAAGGGCGAGTGTTTTGTGTAAGTGTGATAAATATACTCCATCCCTAAATAAAATGTTCCAAAATAAATAGACTGCACTCCCCTCTTATTCTCCCCAGCAGCCCAGTGCAGCCTGAGTCATTTTCACGCCATTTTCCCCCCTACAGACCACCATCTGGGATTAGGTCACCATCTTGTGTATGTGTGTGTTGGGGTTTGTGGGCGCTCAACATCGAGGTCATCAGCGCCCTGACACACATTAAAAGGAACAAATGTGAGGTCACCATCTTGGATGATGTCATGCACTGTGCACGTTAGTACACGTTAGTGCGTGTTACTGCACGTTAGTACACTTAAGTACATGTGAGTACAGGTTAGTGCATGTTAGTGTATGTTAGCCCGACAACATAGGTTGGTAAGGGGACATGACGGTCGGATGAGGATTGTAGGTAGAATTTAACTATTTCCTTCCAAGTCCAGGTGGACATGGCATTCGTGAAAATTCATTCCAAATCACAGTAGTGCACTCTGGTGGTGTCAATATGTGCTAGGCCTCGTGGTGAACACAATGTATGCCACCATCTTGAATAATGGTAGTTGCGTCATCAGATGACGTCATGGAAGACAGTGCCCTCCGGTGCCGGTACTGTGTACTAAGTCAGTTGGAGTCTGGAGCTCTTGTTGAACACAGTGTATGCCGCCATCTTGGATTACGTCACAGATGAGATTCCCCTCTAGTGGTGGCGCTGTGTACTAAGCAGTTGAAGTGTGGAACTCGTGGTGAACACACTGGATGGCCATACTGCATGAAAATGATTAAATAAAGACTTATGTCCCAGTACTTTCCCCATGAATCCTTAGGAAGAGGTAGTGGTTGAGTGATTGAGGTTAGTACAAGTGTCCTTTCTTTTATGCCATTTTCTTAGCTTAGTAGAGATATGTGAATTGACCTTTGTTTAGGGCCAAAATTCAAAGTTGGTGCCAGTTCATAGGAAGAAGTGGCAGTTGGTTGACTTAGGTTAGAGGAGGTAGGCCAAGTGAACTATGTTCCCGCAATTTTCTTAGCTTAGTAGAGATAACCGAGGTATGATGCATTATCCTGCTGGAATTTGAACTTCCTGCCATTTTCCTGGGGGAGGTGGTGGTCGAGTGACTGAGATTAGTACAAGTGTGCTTTCTTTCCTGCAATTTTCTTAGGTTGGTAACGAAAACCCAAGTGACCTTCGTTTACCAGAAAAATTTAAACTTGGTGCCAGTTCTCAGGAGGAAGTGGTGGTCGGGTGACTTAGGTTAGTGGAGGTAGCCCAAGTTAGCTAGCTTCCCGCGATTTTCTTTGTTTAGTAGAGATAACCGTGGTGTGATGTGTTATCCTGTTGGAATTTTGACTTCCTGATGGTCGGATACTATGTTGTCTGTTTGAAGTACGTCATCTCTGCCTGCAACCTGAAGCAGTATACAAATACAGGATAGTCACCATATGAAGTAGTATACGGTCATAAAGTGCCAGCACCGTTCGAAATACTGAAAGCCAAGGAAGGGAAGACTGGAGAATCTGTTAATGAATTTGCCAGAGTTATTAGGGAAATTTGGACTAGAATACAGAGGGTAAATACACGAGCACTAGAGAAACAGTAAGAAGCAGCGGGCAGTATGGCAAGAATGCCACAATATAAGATTGGTCAGGGGGTGATGCTATCAGCTTTGTATACGCCGAAGAGAAAGACAAAGAAGTTTTTTTTGCAAGTATTAGGAGGCATACCAAGTGGTAGAGACTACGTTGCCAGTAAATGTCAAGATTCAGTTGGCGCCGAGAATGATAATTGCGCGTTGTAGGGCTGTTGAAACTTTTTCAAGGGAGTGCAGAAGTTATTCCAGGGGTAGGAGATGCTGACCAGAAAAGGAGAGTGAGGACAAAGGTATTGGAAGAGAAACAAGAGGTTGTGAACGAAACGGTAACGAAGAACCGTATGGATTAAGACCTAGGAGAGAGTCATTTAATATTTTTTTTAGGTCTGGTGTAGATTTAGTATAATTAGTACAAGCAGCTGAGGAGCAGTGATGAATTTAAGGGGGAGGAAAATAATAGGTATTCATACACGTAGGCGAGGTGCAGAGAAGGCGAGATCATGCGGTTCATAGCGGGACTACTGATTTTCGTCGGTGTGGAAACTTTACAGAACCAGCACCTGGAAAGGGGAGTGCTGTTCGCCAGAACAGTATTTAGAGAGGGTAAGGAAAGTACAGAAGGAATTGCCACTGGAGTTGAGGCTGATTTTATAACCCAAACACAAAAACTTACTTTTTTATTTCAAGGTAGCCACCGTATCGGTGAGAACTGATGGAGAGAAGGCTTACATTTCTGTTTCTATAGCAGTAACAGAGAAACAAATACATTACGAGTGCTACATGCTCATGCATATCCTGTCAAATGGGGTATACTGAAGAAATCTGTAAGAGTAAAAACGCAGCAACTGCTGTTAATTGCAAAAGACAAGGAAAGATATATAGAAATGGAAGAAGCAAAGTTACAAAAATGCCACAAAGGGCGGATATGGTGATAAGAAAGAGGCAGGATTCTTGCGCAGTGAAGTTACTAATGGGACAAAAGAAGAAAAGAGAATGTAATAAAGGAGAGGTTGAGCCGGAATTGTACTTTCAGCATGTCGAGACGCACTGGTTGTACTCACCTTTGACAAGATGAAAATAGTAGCTACCTGTTTCCAGCAGGAGAAGCTTACGGCAGCAAACAAGCTAGAATTAAATGGGAGTGGTTTTCATTAAATGTAACAGCGTGCGAGATAATGGAGCCTACTTTCCGTCTGCCCGCCATAATTTCAGGGTAACATTTCTGAATATTTCGCAGCCAGAGAAGCCCATGGAAGTGCTACCTGCTGCAAATCTAACCAGCTGAAATCAAACTCTAGGGGTGGAGCTAATGCAGTCTGTAAACATGCTTCTGAACCAGCAGGAGGGACGAGTCTCTCCGGATACATTATTGCAGTATGTAAATTCATACCGGGAATATCAGTACTAGAATGAGACATTGACTATTGTCGCACCAGTCGCTAGTCACCGGAGTGGCACTTGTTCCGCTGAGCGCAGTCCTTGTTTTGGTTCCTAGAAGACAAAGCACGTGACTGAGATCGGATTCAGCCATCGTTCAGATTCAAATGGATTGGATTTCCCAAGTATAAGAGCAGCAAAATGAAGCTGAACGCACATGGGGGTAGTATTAAGAATAAGTGACCCATTTTAGCTTTTAAATTGGGAAAAGAGAGTCAGAAATGATTGAGCAAGGAGCCTATTAATGAAGCAAGTTCGATGCTGTTTGAGTTAAGGAGCAGGACAAGGGACCCTGTGGAAATGTCTAAGATTAAGTGATAGGGTTAAGGGAACCAATTGTCAGAATAATTCTTAACAGGCGAAACAGGGCCAGAAGGGCCAGTCACCAGGAAATCTATCGTAAAGAATAATCTTGTATGGTCCTTGATAAAAAGGAAGGCAATGTAGTGTATCGACTGTACTCGATCAAAAAATTACACCAGAGCGGAAGTGAGTTGAAACAGAGCCACCTGTAGGTAGCAGGCAAAGTGTTGCGCGTTGCAAAGCAAAATACAGCCGACTGGCGTTGCGAAGCGGAGCCAGCTAGTTATGGTATAGCAACTGCTGACGCTGCGACATGCTAGCTCAAGGACGGAAGCCTTTCTTCACTTGCCACCATATAAATGTTTAGAATACATGCCTTAAGCCCTAAACGAACGCCGGCCGAAGTGGCCGTGCGGTTAAAGGCGCTGCAGTCTGGAACCGCAAGACCGCTACGGTCGCAGGTTCGAATCCTGCCTCGGGCATGGATGTTTGTGATGTCCTTAGGTTAGTTAGGTTTACCTAGTTCTAAGTTCTAGGGGACTAATGACCTCAGCAGTTGAGTCCCATAGTGCTCAGAGCCATTTGAACCATTTGAACCTAAACGAACATAGTCTGGAGCGTATAAGACTCAGCCACTCGCGTACTGAATCATTCTTGTCTCAGTATCACAGCCTACACCACAAGCCTGTGATACTAGAGCGACCAGTCACGCATGATGTCGCAAGACATCATCTGTCTTCTGAAGGATGTAATCACGCATTAACAGCTAACTGTCCTCACGTGCTACCAATAAAGACATGGGAGTACGTTTCATGACTATCAGTAGAACCTACATAAGGTTGAAAAAATATTATGACATGGCCAGAAACACCCAAACATTATTGTTCCTTGTATCACATTTGAAACATTTTAAGTCTTTAGTCAAAAGTATTAATGCAGTAAATCTGTAAGTAACGGTTACAGTGATATTGGGCAAATTGCTCATGTTTTAGTTAAATTATAGCAAATGGCCTGTTTTCAGTCGAAATCTGCGAATATTGTTTTAGGATCAGTGAATTTTATGTCGAAATAAGTGAATTTTACGTCAGAATCAGTTCGTATGATACTCATGTTGGAATCTATGTTATCGATTTCAATATAGTTTACCAGTTTAGCAGATGAACGACCATTAAACGTTGTTATGGGGCAGGAACTGTGACAGCATACACTGTGAGGTAGTGATGCTGTTGCTCTTATAGACCAGGTGAATACAATGATAATGTTTCTGCAATGTTAGAAGAATGAATGCCTGCGGTTGGCTTGATGATCATAATCTTCTCAGGCTTGAAATACTACATCACCAAGTGATGACATACTGGACTGAGACCACAGCTATAAATTTCTCAAACTGTATCATGCACCACCATGTTGCAGCAAAGCTGTAACAAATTACTTCATGTTTTATCAAATGTAAAAAATTACCCCATGTTATAATAAATTTCAACAAACTATCTTATATATCATCGCGTTAGTGCAGAAACTGTAACAAAATTATCAATGTTTCAGTGAAATTGAAACAAATTACCCCATGTTATAGCAAAATTTTCTTCACTTGACACGGAAATGCTTTCATCTACAAGTTATGAAGTGCCCATGTTACAGCAAAGATATAACAAATTGCCATGTTACAGTAAAATTGCAGCAGCTCACATGTTACACCAAGCTGTAAAAAATTAGCATAGTGAAACTGTAAAAAATTAAATGTTAAAACAAAAAATATAACAAATTACGCCATGATACAGCAAAAATAGTAACAAAATGCTGATATTACAGTGACATTATAACAAATTGCGCCATCTTACAGGAATATTACAATAAAATCCTGTATGTTACAGCAAAATTGAACAAATTACCCCATAAGTCATCATCATAACAAATTACCCAATACATCAATGTGCTACAGCAAAATTCGCTGTACTCCTGCAAGCTGTAGAGTTCCATGGGAGCTGCAGAGTAGAGCACAGGCCAGTGCAAGCCCAGCGTCACTCTCATACTGCTCGTGCTGATATGCCACTATTAATAGCTTTCAGAAGTGTTTGTTGCTGTTACCAATGACTTCTCAGCTCCAACAAAGTTATATTCTACTGTTTTTTTCTCTGAAATCATGCAAAGTATTGGTTGTGAGTTGTTTTTGTAGCTCTCAGACGTTCTATAGCTGGTGCAGTCTGCATGGGTGTTGGATTTTATTTATCATATAGGTTTTTCCATATTGTCACATGGAAGTATGTCATTTGTGCTAATTATAGAATGCAAGATCACTACTTGTAAGCTCGAAGATGACCACTTGTCCTACTGTGTTTTTCCAATAACATCATGCAGTGTGGGAGCTATTTACATTTGACCTACTTTTACTATACAATACTGCCAGCTCAAAATAGTTATTTCAGTTTCTGTAGTGCCACAGTCATCTACCCCCACCTCTTCTCCACAATGTCCACACATCTGGTGAATTCAGCATAGTGTTCAGTACACCATAATGAAAGGTTGATTGTCATGAAGCGATGTCAGATCTCCACAGCCCTAAAGTTGAATAAAAACATGATTGGATTTCAGTGTATGTATTAACTGTTCACAGTGTTCATTTCTATTATTATTATCATTATCATTATCATTATTATTATTGTTATTGTTTTTAGTTGTATGTAAGTGTTTTCACAGTTCTCACTTTTTTCTCACTAATCACGAAGTTTCCTGATGCATTGCAATAGAGATCAACTCAGCAGGTAGACAGACTCCCTGACGCAGCACCTGACACAAGCATTGGAAATTGTTTCCAGACTTAGAGTTTCCTCTAATTCGAATCTCTGAAATATTCCTTGAGCCACTAAAATTTCGTAGTGCACCAGTGAATAAGGTATTGTTCTCTGCAAACACAGTAAACGTGTTATTATAGGATTGTCATTAAAGCGAGAGTTCAGTGTAATGGTAATTTTTGAAAAATCCATGATTTAGTGAAATTAGAGTAGTGCTATCAGACAGTGAATGATACCAGTTATGTCAGGATTTGGCGCTACTGTAACGTTCAACTCTCGAATGCTGACAGTGTTACTGGAGTGCCATACAATATGTCTGGTGGACTACCCAAGAACAGTGAAAATATAGAACAATGAAAATACCATGCAATTCCATCACCTTCTGGAAACCACATTCAGAAACTTGATGTATGCTTGCAGAGACATTAAACTTGTGATGGATGAGAATGGTGGATGAGCATATTATGTAGTGCCCTTATGGGGTTCGACCATCAGAAAACAAGTCTTTGCTACAGATTTCGATGTCTCTCGTGCATCACCATTCAGTTTTATTTATGATGCATCAGCATTAGTGCCAAATGCTGGTACAGAATTACGTGTATATTTGAACTATTTTCTATTAAAGCAAAATAAAATGAATTAATGAATGTCCATCTCTTTAAACCATGTTTCATTGAACCAAACCTCCAACATGTTGAATAAAATATGGATTTATGATTACTAAATTACATGGGGCAACTAGAATGAGTTATACGTACAGTAACCTAAACAAATAGACACTCATGTCATATCTCAAAGAGTAACTGAAGACACTTACATGTGGGTAGGGTCATGTAAAAGAATTATAATTCAAGTTTAAACAAATATTTGAACATACACAGGATACATTTGAACATAGTAGAACAATTCTTTATGTGGAGGTCATCCATGGAATACAATCACTACAAACGAGAGAATGATAATCTATTTTTAATATGAATCTATTTGAATCAACTACCATTGGTGGAGAGTATTGTAATAGAGGTTCACCCATCTTTTTCCCATCTTACTGGTTGAGTTACGACTCACACACATCTTTATGACCCTATATTAGCGTGTTTTCTCTTCTCTTAGTCTTCTAAGAGGAAAGCGATTACTACACACTTGGCAGCTTCGAGTTTTGTATGCACTCATCACCGCTCAGTTAAGCAGCCAGAAACTGTCTGCACTCGCTGAAAGAATGTGTCAGTTTGAAAACTGAAGTTTGTACAGGTGAATCATACAAGAAATCAATGGGAGGCTGTAGATATCTGAAGGTGCTTCATGATTATCAATCCCTCACTAGGTTGTACTGAACACATCTGTACTGTTCACTGGATGGGTGATAGGGGTAGGTAACTGCAGTGCCATAGAAACTGGAACAACTATTTTGGGCTACCAGTGTTGCATAGGAGAAGTAGATAAAATATAAACACTGTAGCTTCCATATCACATGACATCATGGGAAAAACCCAGTAGGACAAGTGGTCATCTTCGATTTTATACTCTGTGTAAGTGACTGTCTTGGATTGATTTTGCAAGAGGCCATCCTGGATTCTATACTTAGCACATATGACCTACTTCCACTGTGATGTCACGGAAAACTCAAAAGAACAAGTGAAAATCTAAAAACTTTGCAGGCTCCACCAACTATGGAACGTTTGTGAGCTATAAATAGATGCTACAACGACTACATTGGGTGATGTTAGGGTAAAGCCCAGTAGGATATGACTGTGTTGCAACTAAGAGATCTTTGGTAACGGTACCAAGCACTTGTTAAAAGCTATGACGTTGCACACTTTAACAGCTGCATAACAGTATGACTGGTATGTGAGTGACGCTGAACGTGTACTGACCTGTTGTGTTGGGCCTGTGGTTTTCCCTAGAGGTCCTAAGGAACTCTACCGCTTGGATATGTTTAGCGCATTTTGCTGTAAAGTAATGATCTATTGGGTCATTTCTTATAATTGTTGCTGGAATATAATGATGTATGCGGTAATTTGTTACAATTTCGCTGTAACATGGAGAATTTGGTTATAATTTTGTTGAAAGATGGGGCAATTTGCTGCAGTGTTATTGTAGCAGTGATATTTTGGTACAATTTTACTGTAGCATGGAGTATTGTGTTCAAATTTTTGTTGTAACATGGTGTTACAGTTTCTCTGTAACAGCGGCATTTTTTTACAGTTTTGGTGCAACATCAGGTAATTTTCTGCAATTTTACTGTAACATAAGTCAATTTGTTGCAATTTATAGTAACACAGGCCCTTTACTGTATCCCAGTATGTAACCATTTCACAGTAACATTGGCAATGTTGTTGTAATTTTTGCTATTAGATGTTGGCGAATGGGGTAATTTGTTACAATTTTTGCTCTAACATGACAATATGTGTCATAAGTTGTTACAATTTTACTGTAATAGGAGGTATTTTGTTACAATTTAGCTGTAACATGGGGTAATTTCTTACAATTTTGCTGTAACGTTGTGACATATAGAGCAGTATTAAGCATTCATGGCTGTGGACTCAGTCCAGCATGAAATCTCCCTTGATTATACCTCAGCCTAAGAAGACATAATGTTTTAACGTCACAATCATCAAAAAAATCTCAGACATTTGTGGTTCTTGCACTGCAGAAACATGCTTTTTGTATTGACCTGGTTTATAAAAGGTATGGCACTAGCAACACTACTTCACAGTGTATGCTTTCTACAGTTCCTGCCCCACTGTATTCGCTGACACCATTCACTAAATGTCTGTTAAGCCCGTGGCGTGTATTGGTGTCATTCTTCTTTAACAATGTTCTGAGTTTAGTTATTTATTCTACACTCCTGGAAATTGAAATAAGAACACCGTGAATTCATTGTCCCAGGAAGGGGAAACTTTACTGACACATTCCTGGGGTCAGATACATCACATGATCACACTGACAGAACCACAGGCACATAGACACAGGCAACAGAGCATGCACAATGTCGGCACTAGTACAGTGTATATCCACCTTTCGCAGCAATGCAGGCTGCTATTCTCCCATGGAGACGATCGTAGAGATGCTGGATGTAGTCCTGTGGAACGGCTTGCCATGCCATTTCCACCTGGTGCCTCAGTTGGACCAGCGTTCGTGCTGGACGTGCAGACCGCGTGAGACGACGCTTCATCCAGTCCCAAACATGCTCAATGGGGGACAGATCCGGAGATCTTGCTGGCCAGGGTAGTTGACTTACACCTTCTAGAGCACGTTGGGTGGCACGGGATACATGCGGACGTGCATTGCCCTGTTGGAACAGCAAGTTCCCTTGCCGGTCTAGGAATGGTAGAACGATGGGTTCGATGACGGTTTGGATGTACTGTGCACTATTCAGTGTCCCCTCGACGATCACCAGTGGTGTACGGCCAGTGTAGGAGATCGCTCCCCACACCATGATGCCGGGTGTTGGCCCTGTGTGCCTCGGTAGTATGCAGTCCTGATTGTGGCGCTCACCTGCACGGCGCCAAACACGCATACGACCATCATTGGCACCAAGGCAGAAGCGACTCTCATCGCTGAAGACGACACGTCTCCATTCGTCCCTCCATTCTCGCCTGTCGCGACACCACTGGAGGCGGGCTGCACGATGTTGGGGCGTGAGCGGAAGACGGCCTAACGGTGTGCGGGACCGTAGCCCAGGTTCATGGAGACGGTTGCGAATGGTCCTCGCCGATACCCCAGGAGCAACAGTGTCCCTAATTTGCTGGGAAGTGGCGGTGCGGTCCCCTACGGCACTGCGTAGGATCCTACGGTCTTGGCGTGCATCCGTGCGTCGCTGCGGTCCGGTCCCAGGTCGACGGGCACGTGCACCTTCCGCCGACCACTGGCGACAACATCGATGTACTGTGGAGACCTCACGCCCCACGTGTTGAGCAATTCGGCGGTACGTCCACCCGGCCTCCCGCATGCCCACTATACGCCCTCGCTCAAAGTCCGTCAACTGCACATACGGTTCACGTCCATGCTGTCGCGGCATGCTACCAGTGTTAAAGACTGCGATGGAGCTCCGTATGCCACGGCAAACTGGCTGACACTGACGGCGGCGGTGCACAAATGCTGCGCAGCTAGCGCCATTCGACGGCCAACACCGCGGTTCCTGGTGTGTCCGCTGTGCCGTGCGTGTGATCATTGCTTGTACAGCCCTCTCGCAGTGTCCGGAGCAAGTATGGTGGGTCTGACACACCGGTGTCAATGTGTTCTTTTTTCCATTTCCAGGAGTGTATATTACATTTGGCAAATGAGGTTGGCTTCATATACGTTATTGGAAGGCTAGATGAATTTCTGTAGTAGCTTTATGACAATTATATCCTATTTAGTCTCACATAACATGGTTCGATTTTCGAATTTCCCACCATTTTTTGAGTTTCAATGTTTATAATTGATGAAATAACTAAATTTAACGATCATTCATATGCCAAAAGTGGTAAACTATATGGAAATAGATAATACAGACTCCAACATAAGCACTACATAAACCGATTTTGGCATAAAATTACTGATTTCGGCATAGAATTTACATATTCTACACAAAAATCGCTGATTTCGATAGAAAACTGTCAGTTTTCCTATAACATGGGCAATTAGTCCAATTTCTCTGTAACAGGGGCAGTTTGTTACAGATTTTCTGCATAAATATCGTTTCATTAGAGACTGAAAACGTTTCCAACAGATGGTTTTAGGATGACTCAAACTCATTCCATACACTATGCACAAAAAATACGTCTAATAGTATTTGGATGTTTCATCCCATGTCATATGATTTTTTTAGCCTTCTACAGACATATAGGCAAGCATTCTCATTGCTATAATGGTGGCGTATGTGGATAATTAGCTGTTAATGAGTGGTCACATCCTTCCAGAGAGAGACAGCGTCTCTATCAACCCCTGTCACTCACTTGGAAAGAGACTTTACCCTTCGACACGACGGATCACTTGTCGCTCTGGTGTTTCCATGAGGTACACGTTTCTTGACAGCGACCTCGTTGAAGGAATCACACTAATATATGTCAGAATAATTTAGAAATGCTGTGGAAACATTTGATGGCTGTACTGCACTTACAGATGCGTATCGCGCAGACGAGTTCAGCCCGAGAGCTTCTGTGTTGGAAATAGATTTTGACAAAAAATTCACTGATTTCGACGCAAAATTGATTTTCTCTATGTGTTCACTGTGTTCTGTACACTTAATTCATCTAATGTTGTTTTGGATAGCTTTTTAATGGTTTCATTTGATCTCCATCCTGATGCTTGCGTACCTTCTACCCTCGCTTTTCACCATGTTTACCATGCATTTTCCGAACACTATGTGTCGGTTATAAGCACCAAGGAATCGGTCTTTGACATTAGAAAGCACAACTCTTATTGGAAAATACGGTGCATTAGAAGGTGGATTCTACATTTTGGGACAAATTCTAGATGTATCAATGTCATTGGCTATCGAGAAAGTTTTACATATGTGCTTCTCATGTAAGCTCGCCAAAAACATACCTTGCTGGTAAACAGAAGTCCCACTCCAACAGTGATCGATCATGACAACGAAAACCTTTCGCATATCAGCCAAGCCTTTAGATTCCTCAACTGCCCCCTAAGATACCTGATTATGGTACAATAGGTCTGCCTGTAGCGTCCTGTAGATTTTGAATGTAATTACCTTGCTAGTTCACTTGATGCATGTGATCGGTTTATAACCCACTATTCATAGGAAATATTTCGCTAAAAGATACAGAAACAGCTACCTTTGTTGACCTAGAAAGTTGAGGCAGTAAATCTTACATCATGACAGTAAATGAAAAAAACCACTGTCTTGAATGTCACATATTCTTTAATCTCCATCCCTTTTCCATGAACTTTCATTGGGAAAAAACTACAAACTGTTGTATTACAATACGTTAACCAGACTCTAACGACGAATACAAATTCTGCTACAATACTGTTGCTATTGGTGAGCACCAGGCTTGTAGATGGCCCATTATCTGTGTCAGGGCCTCGATGTGGTGGCAACTGCGGCTTCAGTGGACACGTGATGCATACCACCACTAGGTGGGTGGTGCACTCTCACGCGAGTCCCATTCACCTGCTTGCGGCTACAGCATTCAGCTTCCATAGACCAGGACGTTCTGGGGGTCATACATCTTCTGCTGCTGATATTTTCCGCCTCGAAATGCTGGACCAAATGTATTGCAGAAGCTTACTCTCGTAACGTGTCGTTCTTTTCATCACACGTGTTTGCCACCTTTTTGGTGGTTTCGATTTGCTTTGTCACTTTGTATAAATGTGTTTTGCTCTCAAATGTGGTGCATGCATATAAGACTGGTACATGTTTAACAGAACTAGGACTTGGCTATTAACGAAGCAGGTTACTTATTGATTGTTTAATAGCTGCCATCTTTCCCACACATTAATTATTGTGGTGAATTTTGGAAACCAGAGGTGTAGTGTGTATGATTTTGTGTCTCCGTCCATGGATGTTGTAGTAACATAATGATGTAGTACATATCTAAGGACCATTGCGAATCTAACACTATTTGAAACTTAGAACAGTTTTGAATTTCCCGATATTTTTTATTGTGGGCGAGCGGACTCTTGAGTTACAAACTAGAGACTCATGTCCAAGTTCTGTAGAGGCAGTGGAGGAAGTGCAGGGGATGGGTTTGAGGAGAAGGATAATTGCACTAGGTTCTCCCTCTTGTATTTTGAATTTTTCGCAATTTTTAAATTGCGGGCTCTTGGATTCTGAACGTGAGACTAGAAGTCTGTGGTCTGTCGCTTTGTGAAGGCAGCTGAGGCGTCTACGGCAGTGTGAGGGTGCTTGAAGCAAGGAGGCTCCAGTTCAGGAACTCCCCTCAGGTAGTGTGGCACATTGCAGTGCCAGCAAGGCATCTGGAGACCTTGTGAGCCGACTGTGGAAGGGGTCTATTGTACTTTGATTAAATAAAGACGCAAGTGTTTCCATCCAATCCTACTGTAAATGCTTAAACAGCACACTAAGGGTAGCTAGGGTGGGGTTTTTTGTTTAAACATGCAAGTTGCTAGAGTTTTAAAATTAGGACAAGTGGGTTTTTGAATTTTCCACCATTTTAGACTTAGAGATATAATTCTAAACGTAGAATACAAGAAATCTGGCAACCATGCAACCTATGCCAGAAT
Source organism: Schistocerca cancellata (assembly GCF_023864275.1). Classification (NCBI taxonomy): domain Eukaryota; kingdom Metazoa; phylum Arthropoda; class Insecta; order Orthoptera; family Acrididae; genus Schistocerca; species Schistocerca cancellata. Next base: position 243,765,901 of record NC_064631.1, read on the forward strand.
CTACCCTCCCCCCCCCCCCTTTCCTAACCAAAAAGGATGTACTGAATCAAAGAAAGGAAGGTTTGGGTTTAACGTTCTGCAGATATCAAGTTGATTAGAATCAGAACAAACTGCCCGAGCCCTTTGAAAGGAACCATCCCGGAATTTGCCTGAAACGATTTAGAGGAATCACAGAAAACCTAAATCTGGATGGCAGTCGCAGATTTGAATTGTAGTCCTCGTGACTGCAAGTCCTGTCCGCACACTTCACTTTCTACTGAATTGGGAGGAAAAAAAATTGGAACAACTTCAGAAAAAGAAGGGAACTGGTTGAAAGGAGACATTCTTAGAAGCATCAAGTAATAAGGGAAGTTAAGGCCTTAGGGGTTAATTGTAGTAGAGGGAGACTGAGGATTGATTACAATGATCGGGTTCAAATGGAAGTAGGTTGCAGCAGTTGTGTAGGAACGAAGATACTTGCACAGGATAGACCAATACAGATAGCTGCATCAAATCAGTCCGGATTGAAGACTGTAACAGTAGCAGTAAGTGTTTCACTTTTCTGTTCTGTGATGGCTACATGGTTTAAACACAAAATTGCCCATGGAATAGGCAATATAGCCACCGTGGAAGATTATGACTTTGTTATTATTGATTTCTTCGATGACCATCAGAAATTCTACGTCTGTATACATCACATATTTGGAAGTAAAGCCATTGTCAGGGTAGATCAATGCCGGTGTTTTAAATCTTCTAGATTTGTAATTGTGAATCACTTTCGACTATAATGGGTTATTAGGAACAGTTCTGATTAAGAGTTGTATGTATTCTGTAACTGCAATTAAAAATAGCTCAATGCCACGATCCTTCGGGACAACTTAAAACTGTCTGTTAGAGCAGGATCCGAACCACAATCGCTTCTTGCAGATGTGAAGAAAGAAGTGAATTGCCTAATAGCTACTAGCAACCAGGCGTTGTGCTAGCTTCGTTATGGAGTCTTGTGCGCGCTAGCTCTCCGTCTTGTTACTACTCTTTTATTTCTGTATTCTTTACTTTTTTACCAACCGCAGCTAAATGTGAAGTTAATTAAGGCGTAAGGCAGACCACTTTCTCCTAACTAAATGTAATTGTGGAACATTAAAATTTCAGCTTGCGGAGGCAGTGTAAAAGACGAGAAGAACGTAGAAAATTTTGAAATACAACCGCGGTTAAGAAATAACGAGAAGGCGGAAGGTGTCATAACATAAGAATGCTCGAGGAGAGTTATCTGGCTCTTTGTCAGACACAAAATAACGTTTTTGTTACCGGCGGTGAAAATTTTCGAGTCCGTCTCTCCCGCTGAAACAAGTTCGTTGTTGTTCCTGCATTTACAGTCGTTCACTATGAGAAGCCTCTTCAAGTGTTATAGCCTGCTCTCCTCTTCCCCCTGCCCCGCACCCTTTCCGCTGAGCTATATTTATTATGTCGTTGTACACAGCCTCTCCTTTCGCTAGTAGCTTTTGCAAATAAGTATTTTTCATAACGGTCTGGTGTGAACAGAGATAATATGAACTAGATAAAATGTCGAGAAAATTACTGAAACTTTCAGAGTCAGCTACTACTTTCAGAAGCATTATTGCGAATATGACATGGAAATCGGACTCTCAACATATTTTGCGTGTTTCAGTTGTCTATTATGCTTTGGAGGAATATTTTATGGCAACTTTTCACTCAGGAAACTCGTATTTAGTAATTTTCAATAACTTAACAATAGCCATAAAAAGTTTAACTACTAATGCAGTCTAGTTCAAAACCTGCCTAAAGTACTTATTGGTGACCAGCTCCTCCTACTCTATTGTCGAATTTCTTAGTAGAACCGACTGATAAGTATATATTATTGATAATATGGAATCGTGCGAGTATACCGTGTAATCTGGCTTCCGTACATCTTCAGTGCAGAAGACTAATTTGATCAAAGTGAGTGAGTCTTTAAACTGATTTTTCTCTTTGATAATATGTGGCTACAATGGCCCAAGAATTGTCCTATGCACCTCAGTGTATTGTACATTTACACGTTTGTGACAAGTCCGTTATTGCCTTTTAAATAAATATACATTCGTATGCAAAACTTAAGACGAGTGTTACGTCCGCACAATGTGTCACCGCAAAGTGACATAGTTCCATGAAACGTAAACCACAGATGGAAAGATCTGCTGCAGTATAGTACAGAAGGTAACTTTTGTAATGCCTTCATGAAAGGCGGTGACTTCAGTGTAACTGAAAGGCGGTGACTTCAGTGTCTCTGAGTAAAAGTGTAATTTCTGTTCATCCTATCGTGTATTCTTCGAATTACCTTCTGTACTATACTGTAGCAGTTCTTTCTGTGTATGGTCCAAGTTTTATCGAGTTACGTTACATCAAGCAAGAGCTACTTTCGTTCTTAAGATTTGCACACCTGTGTATAATTAATACCTTTTGACTTATTCCACATCCATTAAGAACATTTCACTTGCAGTGTTTGTAAGGCACATTAGCAGATATTTGAGCTTTTTAAATATTATGGATTCTTGTTTTCTGAGATGTTCCACATTATTAAGGATCTCTTCATTATTTATCTATGGAACGAAAAGTACATGTAATCTAATCAATTGCAGTTATGTTTTGGGTTCACAAAAGTATGTGCCTTGGGTATCTGCTAAAGCAGGCAACTTATTCCTTCTTTTCCTCTCTTTTCTCCCCAATTCGATAAAACACCTCTTAATTAGTTATTCAGTCTGCCAATATAAAATAATCTTAAGCATTCTTTTGTAGGACCATGAGGAAGTTAAATTGTTGGCCTCTTAGTTTCAGCTGGGAAGTCATCTTAGTCATCTTAGTATGGCGCCTAGCGTGGTCATAATTTCTTAGTGACTGAGCTGCGGAGAGCAATTCATTGCCTTTTCTGTGAAAAGGCATGACATGGAGTCGTTCCCAGTGGTAAGAATATCTATTCTTAGCATACGCTGAGGATCAGTGGATTTCCCCAAGCTGAGTAGGGAAATGCCTTTGGGAGATTTTCAGCTCTCACAGAGTACTCAGGTTAGATTTTAAAGACTGATCTAAATGGTCGGATGGTTTTCCAAAACATTACAAGAAACGTTCTGGTATTAAATACGCAAAACATGCCTATGATAATACCGTAGCGAGCATTGAGTTTACAACGTAAATGTTGCTGAGTATAGCTCTAAGGAAGGTAGCTGGCCTGAAGTCAGCACCACTAAGTCTACGACAAATATAGAAATGTATTGAGTTCACTTAAGTGGCAACCAGCACCAGATCCAGTTATCATTAATTTATCCGTTTTACTGGTTGCTGAGCTTCGTGATAGTGAATTATATTACTGTAGTAAATACAGCAACCAGCCACTTTTTTGTATTTTTATTTATGCCAATACTCGATTCGGGGTTTCACCCATCAAGTGGTATATTAGATGCTTAAGTCTTAAGTTAGCATGTCGTTAAAAACATCGACTGCAGTCTGGATTCTGCAGATACCCTGTGCAAAATAACAATTTTATTTATCTACTACGAGCATATTTCACAAGTTGAACATTTACACTACAAAGTATACTCGCATTTACTTTTCTATTCTGCTTGTCTTTGCTCCTTTTTTTACTGCATTTATAACAGTGGCACAAACACCATTTTTAGTGTGGTGCACGAAAACAGCGCAATATCCCCCATGCTGCTGCCAACTGACATGTTTGTCTACATCGGAAGATTATGTTTACGGTCAAAGTTACACATTGCCAACAGGATCTGCAGTACTGCTGAAGTCAATTGGGTGTATACATTAAATATTTTTAGTTTAAGCTTCTGTGTGACTAAAAATTGAAAATGTTTATCATGGAATGTAGTGAGTACTATGCGTAGTTATTTACTAATTGCAGTAATTACTTGTTAACCAAATTGTGTTCAATATACAAAAATAATGAAATATAATTTATTTAAAAGGATCAATATTATGTATTTTACCCACAGTTAATAAATCTGATATATTGGAGTGAAATTTGAAAAGAAGAAAGTGAATAAAGATAGAACAACTGATTTACATGAAGCAGACTTACACTATACAATGGATGGGTTCATGATGAATACAACAACAGAAATATGTGATCTTTTATTTATTATTAGTATTATGTTTTTCTCAGGACTACGTGGAGTGTGTTTGTATAAGTACATTATGGAAGTTTCTTAGAAACACTTTGTTAGGTAACTCTGGTCATTTAAAATGTCATCCGGAGAGCCTCAATTGTGAGAATAAATTTCAATTTCATCGGGAAATACTAATATCGGTTTTGTCATATGCCCAATTCCAATGATTCTCTGTCGTCCCTTCGATATTATCTTAAATTTCATGTCTTTGCTTTCATAATTCAATCTCTCCAAGTTTCCCTCAGCCTTCACGTTTTCTGCGGTTCAGTGGTATCCATAGCGCACTCTTCATAGGTAACTTTGATTTATTCATCTGTTGGACATGATCATATCATATTAATTGTTTCCGTTTGTAACGCCGGAAATGCATATCCTCCTATTTCCATTTATTGTACTATAAATTTGTTTTCCTTATTTTTGTTACCTGAATATATAACATTTCTGTGTCTTCGTATATTGTAATTGTTTTACTATTTGTACATATATATATATATATATATATATATATATATATATATATTTATGCATTTATGTCGATGTATAATTGGTTTGTTTCGTAAATATTATTTGTATTTTTACGCTGGGTCTTGCCTAGGGAAAACTGCTATCGAACGATTACATCGATAGGTCGTGTGAAGAATCAAAGTGTGTAGGATCTTTGGTAGTGTTAACTCTGCCGTGTGGAGCGCGGGCAGGAGTCTGGCTGGGGTAGTGCAGTGGAGCAGGTGTGTTGTGTGACGCTCCCGCGAGTTGCCGCGCTTTCGGGGTTTGGCAGCATGTAATTGCGCTCGACTTGTGATGATAGTTTCTGACATGGTGTCGCGGACGGGATGCATTAGCTGGCGCACATCAAGAGCCCATTTCGCCTGGTGGCCGTGTCGAGAAGAAGGCGCGCCAACATCCAGCTTCTGCAACAGCGACGGCCGACAATGAGTGACTGTAGCCACCTCCTCGATCGACGGCTTCAAACCTTCAATCAACCAACAAGGAAGACTGGAAGCACGTAAAGTTTTAGAACTGTATGGCAGACCTCAGCTTTTCAAACTGTACCATTTTTGTAACTATAATTACAGCAACTTAGCGTGAACATTTGTTGCTCATTGTCCCAATTGCATTACCAAGCAGGATCCCTTCCTTTTCCGGAATGTACCCGAGTGTCAGTCAAATTCAGACGCCACCATTAAAGTATAATCATTCCATTTCACTACTTTAGTTTCAAAGTTCAGTTAAAGTATTCATATCTGGCTACAATACTTAGATTACACAAGCACAAATTAAGAGTGCGAGTTTTGTTACCATATTTTAGCTTACCTGTGACTGCAGCTCAGCTTGGTACGTACTAAATTTTACTATTGTTAATTGTTCAGAATCATTTAATTCAAGTTCAAAGTTAAATCTCTTATTTCTAAATTGCGTAGATTCAAGTAGCTTTTGAAATGATTGTTGAGGTAGTCCAAGACTAACCATATTTTACTGAATTTCGATGTGCTTCAGAAAGAAAGCTCACTATTAACTTCAGTCACTAAATTAACTTTCGATTTTCCGGTTTTATTAATTCTTTTGCTAAATTAAGTCAGAGTGTAGCGAAATTTATTACTTCTGACAAACTTTCAGTTTTCACACTACACGTGTCAACCTTCAGTTGCCATGCTTCTAGTGCTAATTATATGTGTAATAACCTTTCTTTTTCAGTTACTATAGTAATTGTCCTTAGGACTGGCGACCGTAATTTCCCCCAAATCTCAAACATCTAATTACCGCTAGTTAACTGTTAACGTAACGGCCGCACATTTACTTTCTTTATTAACTCTACCCCTTTTCAAAATTAATTTTCACCAGTTTCATTAGCATTTTTCCTTTCATTTAGATGTAACCCTTTCCTCCCTCTTTACCGACAGATTAACTTCGGTGACGATTGCTTTTCCCAAATTTCCATTAGGTACACGCGGTTTAATTTTTCACTGTCATTAAGGTCGATAAGTGAGGGGGAGGTTACACGTTCGATATCAGCTGTTAATGACCCTTATACCTCATTCGCTACCGAACATCTTCGTTACGTATTTTCTCTCTTCTGGATATTCCCAATGATCGTCAGAGCACAATAATATTGGTGGCCTCGCATTAACTCTTCTTACTCTCTGTAGCGTTCTATGTCTCTGCTCCATGCAACAAGGAACTTATAATTAGTTTCATGGTAATGTACTGCAATACCTTCCCGATTATGCTACTCCAAAGGATTTCGTTTAAACAAGAGGTCACTCTTCTATCCTGTAATCTTTACCTGTGGTATCAGATTCTATTCCTACATATGTGTGACTACTGCAAACTGCAATTTCCTTTGTATCGATATGGTTGCTGAATTTGCATTCTCCCACTGGAAGATGTTTCCTGGGCGTTATGTTCTAATCTCCATTGTTTATAATTTTCTTGTAGCTATTGTATTATATGTCCTAGACCATCTTTTTAGTTTGCAATCACGACTTGATTTTCCGCAAATTGCAGCGTATGCAGTGTATGTATCTATATCTATTCCTCTGCACTTCCATTTCCATTGATGTGTTGGTGCCATAAAACAGTATTCAAGCAAAGCCTCGTGGACAGGAAAATTTTGAGACAGTCTATTATAGCAGGAACGCTGTGCCGATTCTGTATTAAAATGACCTTCTAGTTTTGGGTTGCCTTCATGTCAGGTGGTGATGACGTTATCAGTGAACTTTGACCTTGATCTCATGACATCAACAACATTATCAGTGATGTCATTATCATCACCACCACGTAACAGGACATACCACATCCCCTTACCCACCTCCCCTGCTGCTGCAGTATTATTTTCATACGTAAATACGAGTAGTTATAAAACACATGTGGTTAAAAATAACACCTTAAAAAGATAAGTTTTTGGCCTGTAGTTGATGTAAGGCACAATGTACCTTGAAATTAATTATTTCTACATACAAATTTTTCTGCGGTGCTTGTCAAGTGTTACTGTGGTATTTACACGTCTAAAATGCGTAAAAGGTGTTGACATTTCAACAGAGGATAAGTTATTGTTGAAACTGTCGTCATCTATTGCTTTTACAAGTCTTTCAGTAATGCTTCACCTAATTAAGCACCATTTTAGGGGGAACGAAGATAATGCATCATGAGTTAAATCAGAAAATACAGCTGATGATATTAACAGGCTAATATTGCTTTAATCTGCATTTGAACTAGGCGTAATGGAGGTTAAATACGAAATGGACTATCGAGGAAGGCTACAATATTTACCAAACGGAACTAAAACTGTACGTCTTGTCTGATCAAACACACACACACACACACACACACACACACACACACACACAAATTTATGTTGCCTATCGTAATATACAATTGTAATTACAGATCTCTAATCACAAATGAAAATTCAAACCTTACAGCAAAATGAAATCATATTATTTCTGAAAATATGGAAGACTATGAACAAAAAACACACGTGGCACTACTGTCATAATTTAATTACTGTACAGCCTTTAAATATTACACGTGGTTTACATGTTGCTATTGCTGGTAAAACTTTTATGTTAAGCAGCGATTGTTAACAACCGAATATTGGTTATTGTGTCACATTTTCCAAGCACAATGGACTTTCAAGTTAAATTTTTCCGTATGTAAATTGTGAGTATAACTTTCTAAAAGAGACATGGCTTGCTTATTGGCACTGTTGAAATAAATTGTAGTTTATCAGGTTACCTTCCATTCGGAAAGTGGGTTCACTCAGCGAATGTTATGTGACTTCTAAATTATAGTGTGCAGCAATCAGTCGTCCTTTTTTAGATTTTATTATGCAAATTCAGATTTCGGCTTGTAGCTAATCATTCTCCATGCACTATTTTCTATTCTCAATGCATGTAAGTCCCTGTTGTTCGGGCGTCAGTCACAACAGGGACTTACAAGTACTGAGAATAGAAAATAGTGCATTGAGAACGGCTAGCTACTAGTCGAAATCTGGATTTGCTAATAAAATCTAAAAATGGACGGCTGATTGTTGCACTTTATATTTATAAATTGTAGTTTAGTCGATGAATGTAGTTCGAATTTTATACCATCTATTAAATTAATCTAAATACATAAAAACTGGTTCTATAACATAGGAAAACACACATGGGCACTATTGCTGGTCTAAGTTTCAATGTAAACTGCAATTTTCGATGAGAATTGCTTCTAAAATCGTCAGAAACTTGACCGATGCCAGTATCGGTCAAACTTATAGTAGCTACCTCCTTTTGTTTTGTACAGCAATGGTTTTGTCAAAAACTATTGCTATGTGCATCCGTTCATGAGGCCGTAAACTTAAATTTTCTGTGGAATGAGATATTCCAAACGCGAATGCTCGTGCACATTTGTTTGCTTGCGTAAATGACATAATATTCGCCCCAATTGTAAATGTTGTGTATTTCAACTATTGTAGTTTTGGCGTTGTGGCTATTATAAAGCGTTATACTACAAATCGTAAACAGTAAGGACACTGAGTATGTATATGTATTATGAGACAACAGTTGTACACCAGTTGATAATGGCCACATGGCCGAAATTATAGAAGTAAAAATAAATATTATTTGCCTTTTTTGTGTGCGTGTGTATAAGAGAGAGAGAGAGAGAGAGAGAGACATATCCTCTGGAGGAGCCATTCATTTTTAAATCAGTCTTGTCCGAACGCACCTTTCAGTTATCAGCATGGATATTATAGGGCATCAAACACTACATGGCTGAACAATAAAACAATAATTATTTTCCCCTGTTTTAATAAATGGCTTTAGCATTCCTCAGTGACCGCATTTCAAAACAGAGCTATTAATTAGTGAATTAATTTTCCTCGTATATCAGTTCCAATCAAGGGCAAAATCAAGCTATTCATTTACAGTCCATAAATATTAAAGTAGAATGTCAACTGAACGTCAAAAATGCCGCTTATGAAATGGCTTGTGGCTCGTTATTTTCGTACTTTTGGAGCCATTCTTTGTACTCGGAATGACAACTGAAACCATTGCGGACGTGGCCGATAAAAGAACATTACGTGCTATTTGTTGTCGGTCACTAAAAGAAAATGTGGTATAAACTGACAGATTTTACAACTACAGGACACAGTGTAAGCATTGTGAAGTTGTAAACAACACCCTTCCTCTTCTTTAGTATATCTGTCTTATGACTGGGCTTAGCTGGAGGCGCTCCAAAGTGTCCTATTCTGAAAATCAAATGGCTCTGAGCACTATGGGACTTAACTTCTAAGGTCATCAGTCCCCTAGAACTTAGAACTACTTAAACCTAACTAACCTAAGGACATCACACACATCCATGCCCGAGGCAGGATTCGAACCTGCGACCGTAGCGGTCACGTGGTTCCAGACTGTAGCGCCTTTAACCGCTTGGCCACACCGGCCGGCGTCCTATTCTGAGCATCTTCCTTCGTCTGTTTGTATATCCGTCCGTTTCTAATGTCGTACATCACTCTAATTCTCTTTCTCTCATTTCCTCTCCTATGACTTTTTGTTGCAGACAATTCCTACGCAGTTTATGTCTCAACCAAGACGCTTTTCTTTTTCTGATCGTAAAATGAGTAAATAGAAAATAAAGTATCGTTCTGCAGTTAAAAATGTTAAATTTAGTTTCATTCATCGAAATCACAGGCTAGATAGGCGTCTGTGTAGCCAAATATGCATTTCAAAGATGTACTATATGTAACATACTGACACGTCAGCCGTCATAACGAATTATCGTGGATCCTTGGAACAAGCAACGAATTAACTAGTTTAGCTTGTTGCAGTGGCTTTATTGAGACAATAAAGGTAACATTAGGGAATTATATTAACTTTTTGAACTGTATGCACAAAATAGCAGACTAGACACAATGGTCTGATTTCCTGATTTCATTGTGGTTTTCAAGGCTCCGTGTTCTGTGCTGGAGCTTAGTTTAACACAAGAACATTTTCTGTTCGCAGAATGGAGCTTTCTCTTTATCTTGTTCCAAGCTTTCAATTGGACAAGGAATTGAACCCGAACGCTTACCTACAACCTGAATTTTTTGGGCACATCCGTGACTTGAACGCTCCGTGTTACTGCAGACAGGAATACTTATTCTCGGGACGATCGCTAGGCTGTGGAAAAACATCGACGTCTACACCCTACTGTGCGTGGCAAAGGGAAAGTCCCATTGTACCATTTATTAGGGCGTTTCCCCGTTCCATTCATGCATGAATTGGGGGAGAATGATTATTTAAATGCCCATGTGCATGCTGTAAGTAGTCTTATCTTTCCCTCCCGCTCCCTTAGGAAGCGATACGTAGGGAGTTATTGTGTATTCCTAGTCACCATTCAAAGTCGGATCCTGAAAGTTTGTGAGTAGGCTTCACGGGATAGTTTACATCTGTGTTCAAGAGTCTGCCAGTTCGGTTGTTTCAGTATCCCTGTGAGACTTTCCCGCAAGTCAAATAAACCTGTCACCATTCGTGCTGCTCTTTTTTGTACACGTTCAGCAGCTCCTGCCAGTCCCATGTGGAGGGTCCCATCACCACCAACTAAACAGAAAGCCGCAGCGTGCTCGGTGTGACGTCTCGCAGAGAGGGCCGGGATTAGTCAGGTACTGCGCTGTCAGAATCGAGGCACACGTCCTACAGTATTTCTCAAACGATTTTACACAATATATTCAGTAAAAAAATCGATTTCTACATGATATCAGCTTCATGGAGAAGTGTCCATCATTTCGTTACTGGTCATAGTTATGGTGATATTTCAATTCAAACACGTTCTTCATCTCAGAAATATGAAAATAGTTTGCAGCAAAAAGTGTGCCTTAGTGTACAATCTTTCCGATTCTACCGTCATTCAGAGTGAAGTGGTGCGGCTCTTCACTTTAATTATCTATTGATGAGTTGAAGATACATCATATACACTGCAGAGCCAAAGAAACTTGTACACCACCTGTCTAATATCGTGTAGGCGTTGAAGATTTCTGTTTTTGTTCTGCTATCTACAATGTCATTTCCTGTCTCGTCCGTCAGTGATTGGACACTAACTTTATATACGACCAGAATTTCTTTCAGTTTTGTGAAAGATAAAAGGACATTATTTTCCTACGGTAGTGACTGAAGTCTTCATGCGTTGCTGTTTTGACAGCCAAACGCTTTCATTCAGTCATCCTTATTGCTGGATGTAATTGGTAAGGTGCTTGGAGGGAAAAGTAAGACAAATATACTGACAGAGTGCGTAGCTTCTGAGTGTGTGGAAGAGATGTGGGAGATAGCTCAGTCGGTAAAACAACTGCTCGCAAAACTAAATAATTAGGGTTCGAGTTCTATTCCGGCATAACTATAAGTAAGAATCTTTTTCACGCCTCGGTATACGTCGTTTCAATGGTAATTTGTTTTACACTCTGGATGTAGTTACGTGCAATACATTAATTTTTTATGTGGTGGGAAGAGGAAGGACGTTACCATTCACAAGCATTTAACTAAGTCACTTTAAATTCCAAGTTGTAAGTTCACCTACTATTGTTAAGTAATACGACTATAGCAGGAGACAGTTCAGTCTGTTCTTCCCCCGTGACGCAGGACACCTTTCATGCTGTCAGTAGAATCTACTACGCTATTATGAACATTTTTAGACTCGTAAGAAACGGAGAACTTACGAAGACAACTGAGAGAAGCATAAGATGTATTTGAAAAACGGGTGTATGCGAACTCTCTGCAACACACACGTGGGAGTACTTTCTGTTGCAATCACTTGCTATGTTTCAGGAGGATCAGTAAATATTTTAGGAAGTGATAGTATCTCCTAATTCAAATAAAACATTCCACTTAAGGTGTGCCCATTTTTATTGGTTAATAGGATACAGGTGGTTACAGTGATAAGTTTTCATTTAGTGTGTTTGTAGTCCAGCTGCTATGGGTTTATTTATCAGTTGTCATTTTTGTTTAGTAGGTCAAATTGTGAAGTTCTATTTAAGTTCAAGTAGTTGAATTTTGGAAATGTGGTTGTGATTTGTTGCGTAATTCTGCAGTATCGTTTATGTGTTATCTATCATACAGAGATCGCGGTGCCACTCCAAAGTCTGCAATACACATCGGTACCGCAGACGTTAGCGAGGTCTCGTGGCGATCCGCAACGACGAATGCGTGGCGTTCCGAACACCACTTTCAGCACATAGGACGTCAATATAGGCCGGAGCACGAAAGTGCTCTGCCGCAGTTTGTGACCTCATCAGAAGCAGACAAAATCGTCCAGTAGGACTAACGAGTGATTTAAAGTTTCTGATGAAATGTTACAATATTTAATGCAAGAGAACAGTTTTTTAGTCTGTATATCAGATGATGCTTTCATAGTCAGTGACAGACGTAAATTGTCATGCAAGTCTGTAGAAAAGAACTGCGTCAAAGTTAAGAAAATCTTTTATTCATTTATGTAATAAAGTGAGCTAATAATTCACGAGTTCTAGTTTGATGAGCCTTTTCCCAAAGAAATCAAAGATCCCACTGTTTTTGCGAGACAACAACAGTTTACTCTGGTCACAACAGTTTAAGCGTACCACACGCGTTTATAAACGCTGAGTATGGCGATATGATATTTGTGTACGGGTTTTGTAATGGAAACTCTGCTGCTTCCTGTAGAAAATACGGTAGCTGATGACATAACCGCAGAGTATCATATTGGAGAGCATTTAACAGTGTTTTCACTAAATTGAGTCAGACTGACGCAGTGCCCAGCAACCATATTTCGTCTGAACGTACAAACGAGCAAAGTATGGATGAAGTAGAGAACATTATTCAGCCGACAGAAAGTAGGCCTTCACCCGCATAATTTCTACATGTATCGTTGTTGCACATATAAGAATATGGTAGACGTTATATATTCGCGACTTCTGTTTTATCATTTACAGTGGCTTGAACACCTTCGAGAAGGAGATGAAGGTATACGACTGAAATTTAGCAGTTGGTTAATTGCAAATCGCCGAATAATTCCATTGATACTGGTTACTGATGAAGCCGCTTTCCCTCATGTGGCGTCAGTAGCACTTTGTCTCACATCCGTCGTCCGACGGAAACCCAATTCCGTCGTCCGACGGAAACCCAATTGCCTTTGTGGAGGAGAGATATTTTCAAGAACGCTTTCGTGTTGACCTGTGGTATGGCGTGTGAGACAATCAAAAATGGTTTAAATGGCTCTGAGCACTATGAGACTTAACTTCTGAGGTCATCAGTCCCCTAGAACTTAGAACTACTTAAACCTAACTAACCTAAGGACATCACACATACCCTTTCCCGAGGCAGTATTCTAACCTGCGATCGTAACGGTCGCGCGGTTCCAGACTGTAGCTCCTAGAACCGCTCGGCCACCCCGGCCGGCGTGAGACAATCCACTGAGGGGCTGGTTATGTTACCACATCGTCGCACAGGGTCTTATCAAGAAAACGAGCCTCTAGCATTATTGGATGAGATTCCTTTCGCTACAACGGTGTGTACGTCATTTCAACTAGGCTGCACTTTCTAGTCGTCTGGAATGTCACCTCATACTCCCTGGAAGATGGATCAGCGAAAATTGTCACATTTCTTGATCATTTACCTGCACCCACATCTACATCTACATCTACCACGTACTTATATATTTGTGACTATTACAGCGCCATCTATCACAAAGCGAAAAAAGTGGTCCAACTAAAACATTCATATTTATTTACGTACTACACGAATATGTAATAAAAATGGGGGTTCATATTTTAAAAAACGCAGTTGATATCAGTGTGACCTATGGCAGCGCCATCTAGCAGGCCAACCATAGCGCCATCTGGTTTCCCCCTTCAAGCTAGACGAGTTTCGTTATTTGTAGTTTTTTCGTTTGATGTTTATTTCGTGAGATATTTGGTCCAGTCAATATCAATGGACCACCCTGTATAGATTAGGAACAGCAGAGGACATGCAGCTGACATGTTCGAAAGAACACACACCACGCGGAATCCGCAGCATGTTCGCACATATCCGAAAGAACAGACACCACACATTCATATAAATGATTCGCCTCCACCTCTTTCAGAACCACCTCCACCAAAACCACCTCCTCACTGACACCCAATGTGGCTTTCGACCTTCCTTCTCTGCTGATAACCAACTCCTCCGCCTCACTCATCTCCTCTCCCTCCAGCTACGCCATTTTTGTCTCCCTCGACCTCGAAAAGGCCTACGACCATGTCTGGCATCCCAGTCTCCTGTTTAAACTCCAAACCTACGCCCTTCCTGTCAACTACATCCGTGTGATGGCCTCTTTCCTCTCCCGGCGCCCCTCCTATGTTACCATCCATAATGCCAATTCCCACACCTTCTACCCCTCTGCAGGTGTGCCCCAGGGCTCGGTCCTCTCCCCTCTCCTCTACCTCCTGTACACGACAGATATGCCCCAACACCCCCCTCCAGTACACCTCTTGAAATATGCCAATGACACTGCATTCCTCGCATTCCTCGCCCTCGCTCCTACCCTCCAACGGTCCCAACACCTTCTCCAGAATCACCTTGACCTTTTTGCCGCATGGTGTAACCAGTGGCTCCTGAAAATCAATCCTTCCAAGACCCAGGCAATCATCGTAGGTCGTACCACTCGCTCCTTCCGGCTCCTGGATTTTTCCCTTACCGTCTGTGCCCGTCCTGTGTGCCTCACACCCAACCTCACCTACCTTGGCTACACCATTGACCGTCACCTCACCTGGATCCCTCATTTCCGCTCCATCCAATAAAGCCCACAACCTCTCTTGCCGGACATGGGGGTTGCACCCATCTGCCATCCTCCACACCTACAAATCCTTAATCTGTCCCATCCTCTGTTATGTCAGTCCCACCTGGGTATCTGCCCCCCCCTCCCCAAATTCTATAAGTCTCTCCAGATCCTTGAGTATCATGCACTCTGCCTCGACTTCCATATACGCCTCCCGTCCCCCATGCAGATCCTCTATGACCTCATTTCTTTCCCCCATCTGCTCCTGTTCCTCAAACATATCCGCATACTCTACACCTCCCGCCGCCTTGATCCCCCTCACCCCCTGGCTGCTCCTCTCCTCTCCCATCCCCGCCCCCTGCCACGTCTTCACTATTGTGTCCCCCCTACCCTCCATCTCTACACCCATCATCTCCTTTCCCAAGGTGGCTTCCATCAACTCCCCCTCCCAGATGATGCCCTTTCCCCCTCCATTTATCCCTCCTATCAACTCTGATCCTCACACCCCCTCCTTTCATCCGTCCTTTTCCTGGGCTCCCTCTCCCCCCCTTCCAACCTCTTTTTTTCCCCCCACCTACCCTCTCTCTGCCCCCCTTCTCTCCCCCGAGTCCTTTTGCATTTCCCTCCTCTGCCTTTCTCCATTCCCTCTCGCGTCTGCCCTGCCCCTCCCCCCTTATGAGTCCTCTCCCTCCTTTGATTCCTCCCTTTCGTTTTTCCTCTCCTCCCTGTTTCCCCTCCTCTCCCCCCCCCCAATCTGCCCTGTCCCCCCCCCCCAATCTGCCCTTGGCTATGGTGTGTTATCTTAGTGCTGACATTTTAGTGCAGTGTTTACAGTGAGTGTTCAGTGTTGTGTGTCTTCTCCAAAGTGTTGTGAACAGACATCATACTGTCGCTGGGTGCGATTTTTATACCTCTTGCGAACAGAAACCAGACTGTCGCCATGTTTTTTAATTGTCTGTCTACTATGTTCCCTGTCTGCTTCCTGTGTATTTTATTAGCTTTACCAATCCTTTGCTTTATGTTTTAATTTCCATAATTTTCCGCCGTTTTACAATTTCAGTCACCGTTTTATCGCCTGCTTTTATTGTTTATTATCTTCTTTCTTACGTTTTAAAAAGTCTGTAGGCTGCAGAGCAGCTTAATAAGCTGCTGCCAGCCCGCCCCCTTTGGGGGACATCGAAATACAATAAAGGAAAAAAAAGAAAAAAAACTTCTTCAGACTGCTCCAAGTGGGTTTTAAGTGTGTTGTTCTGGAGTGTTTTTAATACTGTGGCCGACTTTAAACCTGCGCATGTGCATTCAGTGTCTTCTCTGTGTTTTAAGAACCGCCAACTGTGTTTTTTAACTTTCTGGTGACTTTTTTAACTGTCCCCCATGAACGTCTGCATGTCAGTGTATTTTTACCTCCATTTTCTCCCCTTACTCTGTTTTATGTCTCCCTTTATTATCGCCTTATGTATGTATCATTTTACTCTTGTTTTAGTTGTTGTGTCACTCGGCTGAAGAGCGGCGGATTGTGCCGCTGACAGCCCTCCCCTGCCCATATGGGTCAGGGGAATGAAATCACAATAAAGAAAGAAAAAAAAACTCCTTCAGTGCGGTTGCACAATTATGTTCGACCTTGTCCAGTAATCTCAAAGTAGCAAACATGGAAGACGCGGATGTGGACATGGACAGGGACTGCAGCTAAGTGGCGCTAAGTGGCGATGTGGGTCGCGAGGTGTGGTAAGATTGGCCACACAGTTGCGATGAATACTGTGTCCCTGTGGCGCAGTGGTTAATAGCCTAGTATTCACTGGCACGATAGCTCAGCGTGTTCGGTCATTGGGTTAGCTGCCATCTGTAATAAAAGAAATGACTTAATGGATCAAAGGCGGACTTAAAAATGGATGTCTTACGACGTCCACCCCAAGCAGATGCAACGAACGAAAACGAACAAAAATGAGATAAAAAAAAGTAAGCAGGAGATCCCGTGTTCGAACACCGGCCAACCCACATTTTTACTCGTCGCCGATGATTCTGCATAAAGTCCCAATCCAGCTGAAATTAGTAATCTCTTTCGTTTCCTTTCTCTCCACTCCCGCCACCATCAGTTTACATAATTTGATTAGAAGTCGCTTGTGAGGAAGTGTGTCAGAAGCCATCTAGAAATATGGAATCAAATTGAGATCCCCTATCGATAACATCGATTCCATTGTGATTCTGATTTGTTCGTCAACTCTACTATTTCGTTAAATACGCAGGACGTATTTTCAGATGCTGACTATCTCTTCATGGTATTTACGTACGGGTTTTGTAATGGAAACTCTGCTGTTGCTGCTTGCAGAGCGTACCGTAGACGATAACCTAACCAGACTAAAGAGTTTCTACCCATGTTTTCATTAAAATACACGAGATTAGCGCAGCGTCCATCAGCCACATGTCATCTGAAAATAATTAATAATACTGTTTACTGGTGAAGTCACTTTCTCTTGTGACGGTGTCAATAAAACTCGTAACCCCTATCGGTGGTCCGACGGAAACTAACGTGTCTTTGTGAAAGAGATACGTTTTCAAGAACGCTTCTTTGTAAGTTTACTGTGGCTGTTGTGTTAACGCATCATCTCACGGGGTCACATTATCTAGAATTTCTTGGAAAGAAGCTTCCAGTACTGTTGGGAGAGTTCCTTTGTCTAGAAGAACAAATATGTTCTTCCAGCATGATGGGGTATAACATTTATCTGATACAACAGGTATCTAAGAATCCATAAGATTGTGTAGCAGTGTGAAAAGGCTACTGCCTGCGTAAAAGGTCAATATAGCGTCGGAATGACGTGGAATTTACAGCGCAACGTGCCCTGGTAACAGGACGCCAACCACGTCAGAAGCGTGCTATTGGCTGAGTAAGACGCCACTGTATACAGTAACACGAAATTTCTGTGGCACGGACTGGCTGAAAGAAGTGACGCAGAAGCTTTCTTGTGTCAACGGGAACTCAAAGGTCAGGGTTGGTATAGTCAGTCGGGGGACACGGTGTACAGTACTACCTCTGGTAGCCCTCGCCAGTTATGTTAATTATAGCAGTTGAAAAGCAGTTTGGGAGCGAGAGCCACAGTAGGCAGTCGTATAGCTAGTGGCTCTTATCATCTGCTGAGAACTGTCGACAAAAAGAGTGTTTATGATTGCATAGTCGCAGGCCATTCGATAATGTGTTCGCGTGTGTGCATTAGAAGTAATTAGTCATCAACCCAAAATCGCAGAATGGTATACATAGTTAGTATATTGTGCTACGTATTAAGTGTACAGTGAACTGCCAGGTGATTAAAACCATAGAAATCGTAATTCCATCCCTTAAAAATTTAAACTGTGTGCTCTTTCCTACAAGCCAAGTAGTTAGGGATTTCCTGCAATTATCATCATTACAGGGCCGCATCCGCCACATCTGTACGAGCCCATGACTGAGCACTGCCACCGCAGCGAATGGATGCACAGTTAGTGTATTTCAGAAAAATAGCGAAATGTGACGGGTTTACACATATCTAACGACAGCCTCGCAAGTACAGCACTCTGTTACAGCTACAGGCTGGTGCACGTCTTGCCAACGCAAAGAGAGTGTTGAAGGGGCCCATCATATTCTAGTCATCAGATGATATTCCCTGGAAGATGGATCGACAAAAGTGGCCTCGTATCATGGTTACCAAGATCCCCGGACATGACCTCTTTGGAATTTTGTCTGTAGGGATGGTTGAAAGGCGAACTCTAGAAAGAAAAACTAAGTGCAAAAGACAAATAGATCGCACACTGAATGGTGCTACCGTTGTACAAGAACAGCAAAATGACCACAGAATAGCTACAGGTGCCAAGGAAATTGAAGTCGGAGGTGGAATTTATGAAATTCAATTTTGAATTAAAGCATTTG
The DNA here is from genome assembly GCF_023864275.1 of Schistocerca cancellata. Classification (NCBI taxonomy): domain Eukaryota; kingdom Metazoa; phylum Arthropoda; class Insecta; order Orthoptera; family Acrididae; genus Schistocerca; species Schistocerca cancellata. Next base: position 243,784,684 of record NC_064631.1, read on the forward strand.
GCTCTGATTAACAACCTCTGTGAATAATTATTTGAATTACATTTTAATAATTGCGTCTCTGCAACCAGTAAACAGGAGAGACACACATTACATGGAATGTTTTGTTCCAGTTAACGATTTTCTGAATGTAAACAACATGTTTTCACAGGAACAGCATTGTGTTTCTTTCACATACTACAATTTAGGTTCACTGGGCAACTCTGTTACACCTCGTCATGTGCTATATGTGCGAGTGCTATTTTCTTCAGCCACCGATCAGTTCCGAAATTAAAATCACAGTGAAAAATCTGGTGAATCTTCAGGCAGATGTTTTATGCAGTGTCTCTGGTATGCTCGTGTATTGCGTCACGTACCATTTTTCAGTTCCGAGCGCACAGTGAGCACGTAAAGACACTTGGAAAATAGTATTTCCCGCCAATTGCTAAATCTTGCTGAGGCGTTCCGTTTCATTTCATGCAGCCCACACAAGTAACAGTCATGCGTTTCCTTATTCGTGAAAATGCTCGGCCACATACTGCAGGGGTAATGAAAACACTTTTGAAGCGTTTTCGTTGGGAAATGTTTGATCACTCGCTATAGAGCCCAGACTTGGTTCCCCCTGATTTTCAACTCTTCGCTAGCATGAATCGCTGGCTAGGAGGACGGCAATTTGACACAAAGAGCTGTAGACCAGTGTAGGAAATCGGCGTAAATAGCTGGTGGCTGTCTTCTATGACGAGGGTATTGGAAAGCTGGTACCACGCTATTACAAATGTCTAAGCGGAATGGCGGCTATGTAGAGAAGTAGCTGGAAGCTGTAGCTATATGTTGCAAATAAAACGTTTCTGATTTTCATTGCAGTTTTCATTTGCGATAGGTCGGAAGTTTGAAAGTAAAGGGAAAAAAAAGAAAATATTCCTCGTAGTTTTGCCACCTTAATGATACATGGTGAAGTATGTTATACAGTCTATTTTTACGCATGTTAATGAATTTTGTTTTATTAATTATTATTCGCTAAGAGCTACAAAATGTCTTTGGTGCTTTCTATACGTTGCTTGCTCGATGCGGAGACTTGGGCAGAAGTAAGTGGATCTAATGGGTGCGGTTGGAAGTTTTCGAGTGGCTTGATCGCATTTTTATCCGATTCGACAGCCGTTCCTCGCAGCAATATTCTGAAACCTTGCCAAGAATTTCGTTGTCATTATAACTTTCACGAGGCCAAAATATTATTTGTATCAGTTCTGATTTAGCCACTACTGCTTTCACATAAATGCTTATTAACTCAGAGCTTTTTTAAGCAGTCCTGAAACATATTTTGCTACAGGCAATAAATTTATATGCAGTGTTGGAGGTAAAAATGTATTTATATTATGACTTATTTTGAAAATACCTACATGAGATTATTTTGAAAATTGTCCACTGTTAGTGTGCGTATAATCATCAGTGTAGCTGAAATAGAACTAAAAAGTAAATACGACGTAAAACTGAAACTGGTTTTGAAATATTACGACGGAATGAATTTTTAACAAATTATTTGGTGCTTCTGAAAGGAGAGGAGCTTTAAGTTATCTGTCAGCAAAGAGTACTGCACATAATTATCTGGAAAGTGACCATACTGATAAAAGATCTTAAAGAAAACAATTTGAAAATAATAAATCTGTTTTCAGAGATTTATGTTAGTCACAGAAAGGCAGTATTGTCTTATCTCTGATTCCTATAGCAGTATAAAAAGAACTGTGGAACACTACTTTTATTTCAATTGTACTGGATAAAGATATTATATGTTGTGCCACTATTCTGCCTAAAAAAATAAAAAAAGAATTTTAGACGAATTTGCTACAAGATTTTTCGTAAACAGTTATTCTGATTCTTATGTAAAAGCGCTGTTTCATCTGGGGCATCGAGTGCAAAATTAAGTGATTCACAACTACGTTTATGTTATTTACATGGATCGCAGCACACTACTTTTGCTAACCTTTTATGGTCCTGTATTTCGACATTTTCTGGCAGGTCACTTGACAAGAAAACCAAACATTGCAACAGCAGTCTATAATAGGTCGCCCTAACGACTTGTACGGTATTCCTTTTCAAATGCACTGCAAATTCATGGAATTCTTTTAACGAACGTAAGTTCAATTCGACTTGTCTGCTATGAATTTTACGTTTTCTCCACATTTCCTTTTGCTCCGTAGCACATATAAAATTATATGAGCGGATCTAGATGTTTATCACATGTTCTGAAATTTGATATTATCTGGCTCTTATTAATGGACATTATCTTGCATTTATCAACTTTTAAGGATAGGTGCCATGTAATACACCAAGCAGAAAATACTATTTTTATTGAAGCTGTTCTGACTCTTATTTCTAGGTCCACATCACCACGATTCCTGATGGAATGAGGCGCAATACCTGGTTAATCGTAATTCCGTTCCATTTGTGGTTGTACAAGAGAATCGTCACTGATGTTATGCTAGGTGGTTCTGATAAATGGAGACAAACTAAACGAAAGGAGCGAAAAATAAATGATAATTTTTTCCTTCTGCTGCTCGAATGAATTATGCCAACTGATAAACTGGGGTTCCTTCTTGTTTCTATTTACACAACATGGAAATTCTGGGTAATCGAATGAGTGTTACATTTGTAATATTATATTTCGAATACAATACATAAGCCACTGGAAATCTCGATCCAGTACCTCGTCGGAGCAGACATAGTGGTCTGCTTTATGAGTACCGAGCGACAAAACACACAAAAAGTCGCTACAAAGATTAGAAGGAACCACCAGTGACGTGGATATGGATTCTTTTCACTATTTAGGGACTAAACAAGAAGAAAACATCACGAAAGCAATGAATAGACTAGTTGGCATGCATTATATATGTATAAATCTCAAGGTGAAAAACAAATGAAGGGGAAGAATTTGCACATTGCCTACATCTACAATTTAGTTTCTGTGTTAATGAACATTATTTTCAGTTTCTTCTTTTCTAAATCCTCAAATAATTTGATTACTGTGTGGCATCGATTAATCATTTGAGTCTGTTTTTTCTTGCTTCCATCGCAACCAATATACGTACTTCTGCCTTCTCGTGGTAGTCGTGAAATTCTATTTTCATGTGGTACAAGACTGCACAGTCGATTTAGACTTGCAAAGTGTTTGATATCTTACGGTTTCGTGAGTTATTATTCGTTTGTGTTTTGAGGAAATAGTAATCGTCACGGAAAACTATATACCTCAACATTTCACACGCCGTATGTTGCACGAGTGGTAACTTACATCACTAGCTTCGCTATCTCTACGCTAAAAGACCCACGTCACGTCGGAAAGCTTAAAAAAATGAGGGGTTTCTAAATTAAATCTACCTGTGAGCATGAGATATATTCGCAGTTGCGAATACGAGCAACCATCAGCAGTATAAGAGAATGACAGCAGTGGAAATTTGTACTGGACTGGTACTCGAAACCGGATTTCCTGCTTTAAGAGAACGATCGCCTTAACCGCTTTGGATATCCGTGCACGATCTACGACCGTATCCAGACTCCCATATATCGTCGTTCCCCGGCCTGTACTCGTAAACACTTTGTGCAAATTCCACCTTTTCACAAATGGTTGCGTGAGCTCGGCTGTTTAGTGCAGAGTGTCAAATCAAACATCTTTCAGCCGTCTAAATTTCCAAATTGTTATTTTACTGGGCTACCATTTCGATGAGGTATTACGCCATCTTCCGGCCCCTTGTTTGTTCGTCTATCAGTCGGCAGTGATCGCTGTCTCAAAAATCTACGGATACCAATCACTGAATGCTGGCACCTATTTTGACTGGACTAGAAGTGGGAATCTTCCTACACGTCGATCGTAGGGCCTGAAGACCGCGTAATATACAACTGAAACTGATAGCCCAATAAAATAAAAATTTGGAAATTTAGACCGCTGAAAGGTGTTCGTCATTTCATTATCAATTCCCGTACAGGGGAGGATATTTTAATTGAAAGTCGCTGCTTGGAATCGGCGGATAAATGCGATATTATAGTGCCCGTGTTGTTAAGAAGAACGATGCAGTATTCCTTCGGACATGCATGCGTTCTTCTTAACAACACAGGTACTGCAATATTGTAACATTTATACCGTCGAACGGTGTTCTCAGTACCTACCGAGCGAAGTGGCACAGTTGTCAAGACACTGGATGCACATTCGGGAGCCGGCCGGAGTGGCCGAGCGGTTCTAGGCGCTACAGTCTGGAACCGCGCGACCGTAACGGTCGCAGGTTCGAATCCTGCCTCGGGCATGGGTGTGTGTGATGTCCTTAAGTTAGTTAGGTTTAAGTAGTTCTAAGTTCTAGGGGACTGATGACCTCAAATGTTAAGTTCCATAGTGCTCAGAGCCATTTGAACCTTTTGAACCATATTCTGGAGGACAGTGGTTCAAATTCCTACCCAGTCATCTAGATTAAGATTTTCCATGATTTCCCTAAAACGAGGCAAATGTTGGGATGGTGCCTTTAAAAGGGTACGACCGATTTTGTTCCACATCCTCCCGCAAACCGAGCTTACGCTGACCTCTCTCTCTTTTTATGAAATAAATGGCTCAGCACTATGGGACTTAACATATATGGTCATCAGTCCCCTAGAACTTAGAACTACTTAAACTTAACTAACCTAAGGACAGCACACAACACCCAGCCATCACGAGGCAGAGAAAATCCCTGACCCCGCCGGGAATCGAACCCGGGAACCCGGGCGTGGGAAGCGAGAACGCTACCGCACGACCACGTCTCTTTTTATGAAATTTTGGCCGATTCGATAATATCATAAAAAAGCTGTACGTGGTAAAGTGCCACGCCAGCTCAGCCGAAGTGAGAGGAAAGAACTCCTGTTAGTGCTGTTACTTGTAGGTGTTCTGGCAGTAAACTGTCAAATTTTTGAGTGTTGGTCTTTCAAGTGTTTATATGATTTGTACACTAATGGCTGTTCTAACGAATATGCTTTTGTTACTCGGAGAACCTTGGCAGAGTTACGACAAACATAGAGCGAATATGCACAGAGACTAGATCACCACCACCGATCAAGAAATTTTCATGTGTATGTGGAGACATGGTACCCAGTTTTGATGTTTAATTAGCCGCTAATCTCGTTTCTGCTGTGCCCAGTACTATCGCCTTTCCTTGTTTTACTCTCAGTCCATAATTCACGCTCAGTAGTCTGCTCATTCCATTTAGCAGAACCCGTAGTTATTCCTAACTTCCACAGAAGGATTCTTTCATTTTAAATTTTGTTGGAGATACATGTTATTCCATTGCCAGAGGCTGTTTGTTTTTCACAAACGGCAAGGTGGGGGAGTTGCTCAGTAGAGTCTGGCAGATGAGCAGGAGGTCTCGTCGCTTAATGGAGCGGTGTTATCCGAGCTCACCGTCGATCAATCAATCAGCGATTCCAGGAAGCAGCGGCGTGCGAAGCGTGGCTGCCGTCTTGGACTATGCTGGGCGTCGCAGATACAGTGGACGCTCTACCATTTCTTTACTCTCCAACTCGGGCGTACAGTGGTTGAACAAAAATATGAAAACACGCGAGGAATGTATGCTTGAATACATACGCAGAAGCTAGTCAATTATGCAGGTTGCGCTGTTGCATTTGACCACGAACGGCACCTGTGCAATGTCCTCAATACGCCGAGAGGGTCAGTTGTTGTCAGAACAGTGTTCTGACTAGTTGTGAGAGCATTAAACAGCGGCTAAGTGAATTCCAAAGTGGGAAAAATGATGGCGCTCGTATGGGGGGTGCTTCTGTAACCGAGGTAAGTGAATTGTTTGGTGTTTCGAGAGGCGCCGTATCGACGATTTATACGGCATATGGAATGAGGAAGAACATCATCAGCTAAGTCTTAAGGCGAACGAATGGGTGTGTTGTAACGTCGTGCCACTCGGTCATTGAATAGGACTGAGATGAAAAATAAGAGGATAACCATTCCATAAGCCACTGCAGAACTGAATGTCACAGTCGTGAAGCCTGTCAGCACCAAAATAACATGAAGGACGCTCCATAAGCAAGGAACTGCAGGACGAGCTGGATTCCAAAACCACTCATCAGTGATAAAAATGCCCTTAACGGGAGAATGTGGCGCCGAAGCCATTAAACCTGGACTATTGAACAAGGGAAGAAAATCATGTGGTCGGATTCCCTCTCGCATATCTTCAGCTGTAGTTGAAACGTCTTTATGCACAATGTCTGTTACGAATCTCCACAAGAAAAAGTCAAGAGGCGTCAAGTCTGGTGACCGAGCCGGCCACTACACATCTCCTCCGCGTCCATCCAACTGTTTGGGAATTGTCTCTGCAACTCATTTCTAGCCATCAGCAAGAAATGTGCTGGACACCCATCGTGTTGATACCACTTTCTGTTCCTTGTTCCTAAAGGTATTTCTTCCAATAACAGACCAAATGTTTCTTGCACGTATGCGGTGTACTTCCTACTATTAAGATTTCCTTCGATGAAATAGGGGTCTATAATTTTGTCCTCCAGAATCCCACACCAAACATTCACCGACCATGGGTTTTGGTGTGCCACTTGCCGCAGCCAACATGGATTTTCAGTTGTCCAATAATGATTGTTATGCAAATTAACGTTTCCATGGTTCTTGAATGTAACCTTGTCAGTAAATAAAATCAAGTTGACAACTGTCATCCCTCTGAATCTGAAGTTGACCCCATCGGCAAAATTCAATGCGAAGTATACAATCCGTACCAGTTAATTCTTGGTGGAGACTGATATGGTAAGGATGATATTTATGGCGATGCAGAACACGAACAACACTACTCTGGCTCAAGCCAGATTCCCTTGCGATTTGACATGAACTAACACAAGTATCTCGAACCATAATGGCAAGAGTACCAATTTCCATTTCCTCGTTAGCAACTTTCCTTTGCCGGATATGTTTACGATGCGTTAAAGATCCAGTTGTTATCAGTTTATCATACTCATATTTAAATGTACGATATGTACAGTGAGTAGGTTGAGGATATCTTTCAGCGTATAAGTCTCTAGCCCTCACTGAATTTCGTTGGCATTCTCAAAAAAAGATTCAAATGGCTCTGAGCACTATGGGACTTAACAGTCCCGTCCGCAGCTCGTGGTATCACGGTAGCGTTCTCGCTTCCCACGCCCGGGTTCCCGGGTTCGATTCCCGGCGGGGTCAGGGATTTTCTCTGCCTCGTGATGGCTGGGTGTTTGTCTGATGTCCTTAGGTTAGTTAGGTTTAAGTAGTTCTAAGTTCTAGGGGGCTGATGACCATAGATGTTAAGTCCCATAGTGCTCAGAGCCTTCATCAGTCCCCTAGAACTTAGAACTACTTAAACCTAACTAACCTAAGGACATCACACACATCCATGCCCGAGGCAGGATTCGAACCTGCGATCGTAGCGGTCGCGCGGTTCCAGACTGAAGCGCCCAGAACCGCTCGGCTACACCGGCCGGCGGCATTCTCAGTAAATGAGATGCATATCGGCTTGTTCTTCGAAGGAGTATACCATTCATATTCGCTTGATTCGACGATACTAGTCTTACCGTTCCTATTAGTGTTGTATTGCGAAAGCGTTGAATAGCACGTTAGATGGATATGCTGTATTAGGCAAATTTTTACTATTTGCACGATATACGAGACATAATTGTCAGAGCATGTGCTTCGATAAGTGCCGAAGTGATAACTAATACCACTCAACCCATGATAAGAAGATTGCAGCACTGCACTGATACCAATGGTCATCACTTCTGTAAATGGACTTTCATGTCACCTTTTTGACATTCGCTTACCTTCAAAGATCTTAGTCTTACACATCATTGGTTTCGTCTCGATAGCCGCTATCAGTAAATATCAAACTATAGCATCCCATTTCAAAAACAGAGTTGGCCTTCACATCTCTGACGCGACCCTACCTACGAACAAAAAACCAACGTCATATTATGGCCCCCGTTGTTCCATGCAACATTTGTCCCACAAACTTTTCAGCTACTACCATTCTTTCGGAGTTTTTCTAGTTGGCACTAGTTAGTGACTCACCCTGTATATACCAATTGTGAAAAGTAATGGTCCAGTTACGCTTGCTTGGTTTATGCCTGAAATACAGACATGCCTGAAATTACTTTTACGTCTGAAAATCTCTCCCTGTTGATGACAATGTGCTATGTTCTGTTCTCTATAAACAGTTCAGTCCAAACAACTGGTCTGATATTCCGTTCGCTAGGATTTTGCCGTAACAAAGCAACAGTTCACTTGCAGGCATCAAGAAATGCCATTTAAACGCGTAATTCATTAACTGGTGCTGCCGGCAGCTCATGTAGCTGTCGCTGGCCACAACGGGAAAAACCACGATCGGCAAGGTTGGACCGCTACGGTCGCAGGTTCGAGTCGTGCCTCGGGCATGGTTGTGTGTGATGTCCTTAGGTTAGTTAGGTTTAAGTAGTTCTAATTTCTAGGGGACTGATGACCTCAGAAGTTAAGTCCCATAGTGCTCAGAGCCATTTGAACCATTTTGCAAGGTTGGACAGCCGACTCCGTATTGTCCGAGTCTTGGTTGATGTAGCAACGTTTGAGTGTTACCTGAAAAATGTCAGATACGAGAGGGGGTCATACAGCTTTCGTGATCATCTCGAAAAAACATAGTGTGCCCAAGAAAGTTTTTGTTAGATCTTCTCTATAGATTTACACTTCAATGCGACATATTTTCCCAACGATAGATGACTTGGGAGAGTATTCGGCTTTCTACATTTGTTTCAACAAATTTAAATAAAAAAGTAATTGTTTAGTTGTTCATTTATTTAAACATAAATTTATAATATAACACTAGTTACTGACCTTTCAAAACCGACAAAAAAGTTCATATTTAATGACAGGCGTACGGAAAATTCGTATGTAAGTAAAAAAAGCATAAAGTTTGAAAATTTTCTTTTAGGAAATACAGTGTACTTTTTATTCTCCTCTCCTCTAAATGAGATACGCCACTTGTTTCTAAAAAGTTGGCAACCCTCGTCATGATCCATGTGTAACCGAAAACCGAAAAAGTATGTAAATAAAATCACTCAAACCCGAAGATTGAATGAAAACACTCATATGATTGCCGTAACAGTCAGAGACATATGTCAGTCGGTTCACTTACACTAAGAGGGAGCACTCGGACCCGCAGAGTGGTGAAAACATTCATATAGCCGACATGGCCACGTAAACTACACTCCTGGAAATGGAAAAAAGAACACATTGACACCGGTGTGTCAGACCCACCATACTTGTTCCGGACACTGCGAGAGGGCTGTACAAGCAATGATCACACGCACGGCACAGCGGACACACCAGGAACCGCGGTGTTGGCCGTCGAATGGCGCTAGCTGCGCAGCATTTGTGCACCGCCGCCGTCAGTGTCAGCCAGTTTGCCGTGGCATACGGAGCTCCATCGCAGTCTTTAACACTGGTAACATGCCGCGACAGCGTGGACGTGAACCGTATGTGCAGTTGACGGACTTTGAGCGAGGGCGTATAGTGGGCATGCGGGAGGCCGGGTGGACGTACCGCCGAATTGCTCAACACGTGGGGCGTGAGGTCTCCACAGTGCATCGATGTTGTCGCCAGTGGTCGGCGGAAGGTGCACGTGCCCGTCGACCTGGGACCGGACTGCAGCGACGCACGGATGCACGCCAAGACCGTAGGATCCTACGCAGTGCCGTAGGGGACCGCACCGCCACTTCCCAGCAAATTAGGGACACTGTTGCTCCTGGGGTATCGGCGAGGACCATTCGCAATCGTCTCCATGAAGCTGGGCTACGGTCCCGCACACCATTAGGCCGTTTTCCGCTCACGCCCCAACATCGTGCAGCCCGCCTCCAGTGGTATCGCGACAGGCGTGAATGGAGGGACGAATGGAGACGTGTCGTCTTCAGCGATGAGAGTCGCTTCTGCCTTGGTGCCAGTGATGGTCGTATGCGTGTTTGGCGCCGTGCAGGTGAGCGCCACAATCAGGACTGCATACGACCGAGGCACACAGGGCCAACACCCGGCATCATGGTGTGGGGAGCGATCTCCTACACTGGCCGTACACCACTGGTGATCGTCGAGGGGACACTGAATAGTGCACGGTACATCCAAACCGTCATCGAACCCATCGTTCTACCATTCCTAGACCGGCAAGGGAACTTGCTGTTCCAACAGGACAATGCACGTCCGCATGTATCCCGTGCCACCCAACGTGCTCTAGAAGGTGTAAGTCAACTACCCTGGCCAGCAAGATCTCCGGATCTGTCCCCCATTGAGCATGTTTGGGACTGGATGAAGCGTCGTCTCACGCGGTCTGCACGTCCAGCACGAACGCTGGTCCAACTGAGGCGCCAGGTGGAAATGGCATGGCAAGCCGTTCCACAGGAGTACATCCAGCATCTCTACGATCGTCTCCATGGGAGAATAGCAGCCTGCATTGCTGCGAAAGGTGGATATACACTGTACTAGTGCCGACATTGTGCATGCTCTGTTGCCTGTGTCTATGTGCCTGTGGTTCTGTCAGTGTGATCATGTGATGTATCTGACCCCAGGAATGTGTCAATAAAGTTTCCCCTTCCTGGGACAATGAATTCACGGTGTTCTTATTTTAATTTCCAGGAGTGTAGTTCCGTTCGACTGAAAAAACCGACTGAACGAAGAAATATTCGACCAGCCAATGATAATAATCAAAACTATTCGGTCGTGCCATCACTAGTTCAGGAAACGTTCCAACTAGAAAATCACGTCGTCATCTTGAAAATCCCTGACACAAATTGTTTCTTCACTATAAAAAAGAAGAAAAAGTCACAGGGTATCAAGTCAGGTCAATATGCGGTGTAAAATGGGGTATAACCTAAATATGCAACAAGTGTGACTGTGTCATGTGCAAAGTGAGGTAGGGAGTTGTCTGTGGTGTCCCGGTCGGGTACTCCTTGTAACTTCGGCTATACCGCAACACATTGTCTGCCACTGACTGTCTCTCTAATACCTGGCAACGCGAAGAGGTAAGGCGGAAGTAACAGAAACTAGCGTGCTCAAGACTGGGTAGAGCCACTCTCCGTTTAAAGTTTATCGTGTTGTGCAAGCGCGGACACTGAGTGCGCACAGTGTCTTCTCCGGCTGGCGCGACGGCTTCCGGATGACGCGACTAAATTTGTTGGCGATGAGAAAGAGAAGGAATTTATCGTGCCGGCGGAGAAGGCGACGGAACGTGCAGCCAAAATGTTAATGTTCAGCAAACAGATGGTTTGCAAATTACGGAAAGAGGGGCATGAAGCCGGAGAGAGTGGAATTCAAGTTACTTCACCAAAGAGGGAGAAGAAGAGAGGTTCTTGAGATTCTTCCGCTGGCCCGTTTTCTCATACAAAAGCAACCATATGGAATAGTGGGTCCGCCTTTGTGCAAAACACATTTGTTATTAATTTATTTATTTCGAACCTGGTTTCAGCGACAAATATCGCCATCATCACTGGGTGCTTTGGTTCTAAAACGCTATTACGAACAATATAAAGAAATATTAACTTTGGGAACACTGCACAGCTTTCGTCGCACAGAAATGAACTTCAAATCTAGCATCGAATCTCAGAGAAAAATTGTTCATTCTACGGAATTTAGTTGTAAAAGGTGCTAAACTAACATATTGTGTGCGAACGAGAGGACATTGTTGCAAAAAGGATATATTACGGAAGAATGAATCACCAAAAACAAAGCGGCCAGTGATTTACTTATATGAAACGTGGATTCATAGACCGTAAAGGCAAAGTGACACTCTGCGAGAAACAGTATCGAGTGAAAGTGCCGGACAGTCCGTAATTATTGTGCATGAAGGCGGAGTCGTGGGCTGATCATTAAGTGTTCAATTCTCATGTATGACTCAGACACCAAAACGTCGGACTGTCCTTCAGAAAGCGACCATGAAATATTTTCTTCATTTATTTGGGGAGAATCGCGTTTATCTTTCTTTCATGAAACAAGATATACAAATGCTGAAATATTTTCTAACTTAACAAAACAAAACTAATCGTCGACAAAAATATTATCCTTCTTAGCAGGCTGATTTTCGGGATCGGCTTTTCGAACACTGTATACAGTGCTAGGCAAATAAAAGAGTCAATAAGATGAGTAAATGACGCAGCAAGGAATTGGGAATGAAATAAATACCATTAATTACGTAATGAATCGAGTCATTTTGATGAATATTGAAAAATAAACGTTTCAACACACCTGAAGCGATTCGAACCACAACCTCTTACGTTCAGGTACATGTTTTACGCTTCTACTTTACTCCACTATTCAGGACAACACTTGGTTTTAAGCTACAGACTCTTGAGTCTAGAGAATTACGCAAATTATTTTTGTTGGGTACTCGTAATTTTTCTATCATTCGGTACATTGTAAGTTGCCAAAATGTTTGATTACAGCAATGTCAAACCGGTGATCACGACGCAGTTATTTTCCATATTGCGCGTGATCTGGCGGGAATAACAAAACAATCTCTCACGGATAAGATTTTTAAACATCTCTTTTTTAAGAATCCCCCTCTCTCTCACTATTAAAAAAAAACTGCGAATGTTCTGACAGTTTTACTTAACAGAGTAGACTAGATCGTAACAGCACATTTACATAATCTATTCTTGTCAGACAAATGACACATGGAACCTGATATCTGACCGGGTTACGGAAATAGTCAATATGTAAACACGGAGCGAACATGACATTCGGATTTCGAAATGAGATTTTCGTCTTCAGCTAACTGTGTCACTTGTAAACGCGGTGACAGGCGGCGTAAGCCACCTGCCCATTACTATGAATACTGGGGTCTGCGACAGTATTACTTTCTCCTACCTACTTCTTGGGGTTAAACACGACAGTGCCGCCAACGTGACGAGATTACCTCTTCATTTTGTCGAGTAATACACCAACTGTCAATAACAGCGGCATTTGTATCGGCAGACTTACGGAAAGCTCCTCATAATACAGTGGCACCTCTTTCACTCCAAGCGGCATCACAATCACGGAACTATTTTCCTACACCGGTCACGTGCGGGCTGGAAACTGATCATGTGCTCTTGCGCCGGGCGTGCGTAAAACCATACAGCCGACGCATAGCGCGCACATTTCTCACTGAGATATCGCAGTGTGTGTTCTCGCCGAGTTACTTGCCTAGACACCAGTTATCTCCATGAGCAGCCAAGAAGTCAGCACAACTATAGCCTCCGAGGACTCTACCTGCTGCATGATCACGAGTCGTTTCGCCGTCGTTCCGAGCGGTCGCCGCGTCACCGACTACAGCGTCGTTAGTCCTAGCATCCTGCGACGGCCTAAAGTTAACTTTTCAAAAATAATTACATGAAGACAAAAAGATATGAGTGAATAGGAAATTAAATTTTGAATAGATTGTCTTTCATGAAAGTCAATCCAAGACCGCGAATGTGGCAAAGAAGAAAAAAAAAAATCCACAAAGTTGAAAAAAACGGTTTTCTTAAGTAAAAAGCTCGTGCTCCGTTCGAAACATGTTAAATGAGAAAGTTAAAGGACTTAGAGAAAGATCTATCGATTGCTTTTCTTAAGTATCGACTGCTTTCATATGCTTCGAAGTCCACCAGAAAAACAGTTAAAATAGGATTGTCTATAACTCTTAAGGGGCTCCGGAAAGGCTCAAATCATGAAAAGTTCAATTTTTACTTTTTTGCGTTTTCTGAATCTGCAGACTATTACCTTTTAATAGATATATAATTTATTCAATTCCGAAGACTACAACTATTTTTAAATTTTTTTTGAAATGTGTTCTACATTGGCGTGACCCACTATGGCGCTGTTAAACTGCTGTCAAATGGTGTTATTATTAACGTCCGTGTTCATCAGGTACATTTTAGTGATGTGAGATAAAGTATGTGTTGTGGCTAACCTGTGATGGTTCAATATATATCGCTGGTGTGATTGTCGATTGTTTCATGTTTATTTACTCTGTCGTTATCTCGAAAATATTCGTAATTAATTCTGTTTCTTGAGTCTCTGTTTTGTTGAAGTATGATAATGAGTAAAAGTAAAGTTATTAGAAATCCTCTGAAGGCTTTTAAGAAAAGGAGAAATGTTGGAAAGCCAAAGGTATTTAGAAATATGGGAATGAAGATAGGTTCTAACATGGTACGAGCGATGCTTGCTTTAGACAAGGAACGCCTTCGGGCTGCAGACAGGGCTGTTAAGAGTCTAGAAATACAAGCAAGAGTAAACAGGAGGAGGAACAAGAGGAAGCTGGAGGAGGAGTTTGCAGAGGATGAAGATAATCCATCCTATGGACCTGGAATGCACTAAAAAGTTAATCCAATCTTTGTCGCTCGATTCCCAAAACTTTTATTTTCTCATACTAATTACATGTTTTCTAAGGATCTTCCAAACATATTTGTTTCAAACTTTCAGTAAATGTTACACAGTACCTTCTGCATAATTTAACACAGCCTTTTTCCAAAAAACTGTATATTTTTGAATATGTAAATAAAAAATTGCAAAAAAATGTTGTGAATTTTCATTACAATTGAAAAAAAATCATCTTTAATAACTGAACTAAAATTTTGTAAAATCCCCATATTAAGTTGTAGCCCATATTCCAATAAATAATCTGTAAAAAGTTCAACTTCCCACTTCAAATACTTTGTGAGGAAAGATGTAATTTATAAGCGTTATTTTAACATTGCAAGTATAGGGCGTTCCGGAGCCCCTTAAACAGTCACGTTCCCATACTTCTTATTTACTGGAAGTATATTGAAAAAGCACTTGTTTGAAAATTGAAAAATATTAATTCTGGATAACTGGCTAGCTCTTGTCGGCGGATGGTCCTACAGTAATGGTTTGAGGCTTATTTTCTTCGCAAAGAGTTGTGCTACCGTGCTATTAAATGCTTTATAAGATTTTAGTAACTGTAAGGATCAAAAAATGATTTCGAAAAATTTTCACTTTTGTTGGGGCTGCTTTTTTACCTAGATGTCTCAATTTTTTAATGAAAGTAACTTTTAAAGGAAGGAATTTCTAACAGTTTTTTTTACGAATTCAAAACAAATTTTTTTACGACCTTCTGACACCGAGAAACTTCCTTTTTCTAATCTAGTGGATTCAATTAACATTTTACAGCGATGCGCTTGATGGTGGTTAACATTAAATACTTATATTTTCAAAAGAAATCCTGGGATATATTTAATTGATTTTTGGTATTAGTAACTGAGTAATACAATGAAGTTTGCAAGAGCGGGGTG
The DNA here is from genome assembly GCF_023864275.1 of Schistocerca cancellata. NCBI lineage: Eukaryota > Metazoa > Arthropoda > Insecta > Orthoptera > Acrididae > Schistocerca > Schistocerca cancellata. The sequence goes on from NC_064631.1 coordinate 243,799,927, forward strand.
AGTCAGCTGGAGCAAGCGGCAGAGTGGAGGGGAGCCGGTGTGCACTCGCTCTGAAAACTGATTCTAAACGGCACGTGTTTGCATAATCTTTGATATCTCGGCTTCTGAACCACGTGAAAACATCCTTTTGAACTTACTCGGAGGTACCTTGACTGGATAAACACAAATGTAATAGTAATATTCGCCTTAGAAACAAAACAGCACCAGAAATATTTATTCTTAATTAATTTACGTTTTGTTTAGGTTTATCTTCATTTAAATAATTTTGTGTTATTAGAACAGTTTTTTTGTGATGTCTTAAACATTTTGCTTAATTATTGATACTTATGGTTCAGTTGCTGCTGTCTTCTTTAAGACTTACTTCATTAAGTTAGTACTTAATTATTTTTGTGCAAAATTAAATAAATGCAACGTATCAAAGATATATCAACTCGGGAGTACGTTTCCAGCTGCCGAGCGATTTCTTTTGCACACTGTGATCCACTTGTTACCCGTACCGCAGTAGAATATTCCAAGATATGTGGAACATGTGCTCTTCTGACAGTGCGCCACTCTTATTGTGTTATGGTCTTAGCATCGGACAATATGTGCAACTTACTTTCAGAAGTCCCTACGTATATTAGTGAACAAGTACTCTTTGTTCCTACCAAAACAGAGGATCACCATATCTCATTGCAAAAATGTCTTATCAGTTTAGATGGTAGACATAGGCTTCGATTTTTTTTGTCCACTTCTTTGTCAAAGTCTTACCAACATTTAAAATTTGCTGTTGTGTGAGAAGATGGTTGTTCCTCATTCCTTCTGTTCAGTTTAATTAACAGATCCATTCCTTGGCAAACGACCCACCTCTACACCACGCCCTATAAACATGTTGTTTCACATTGCAACACTATCCCCTATCAGTTGATATTAGGGCCTTGATGAAGACGTGTGGTTTTCATTTTGTCATGTGAGTGACTGCTGTAAATACTTGTGCAGTTAAGTGTTTTATTTGTATTCTTACTAGCGACCCATCTCGGCTTTGCATAGGTAGCACTAAGTATGAACGGCCAGACGGCTTGATTATAATGTGTGGTGATACAGACAAACTTTCCTTGTGATTCAGAATATTAGTGAAAACCGTATAAAATACCCTACAACAATTCCTGAGATTAGTTTCACATACAGACAAAAAAACTGGACCGTAGACTTTAATTTAAAATATGTATAGACATACACGCATGTTACTCGTGAATCAACTAGTGAAGACCGTATCAAAATTCCTACAATACTCCCTGTGGTAGGCTTTACTTACAGACAGAAAAGTTGGGAGGGGGAGAGGGGTTAATTTATATGTATAGATTCTGGTCAGGCTTCTTTGCTCACTGGATTTGCAGATGCCGTTATTTTACTGGTTTTCCCGCCAGATATTGCCTCCTTTCTAGGTAAGCAGCATCATTGCCACAAGATATCACTTCAAATTCCAGTTAAATATAGGACAGATAGCAATAATATACTACACACTCATCATTACATTACATTATATATACAAATCTTCCTCATCAATCGGTCTATCTATTACAGAAAACCATAGCAAAGTCCCTACAGTCGTCCCAGTGATTAGCCAAACATGCAGAGAGGAACACATGGGCATGGACACTTAATTTATAATATGTACGGATTTTATGTGTATGGAATGAAACCACAATTGAGGGCTGGAGTCCCTCATTCCCTGCAGCTATTTGACTAGACTGACTACGGCACTCCCTGGTGTTAGATCAATAGATTGCGCTCTCATCACTCCTGAATTTGCGTAGATTACAGGGGAACACTCCTACGCCTCACATATATTATCGCAGTATGTGTCATATACAATGTCTACTCTGTGTGTCTTCATTCGTTTGTACGTGTGTATATTTACTCGTTCATGTCCAGAATTCTCCCGTCTGTTTATCATCGATTGCCAGCCACAGTTGCATTACACTGCACCTCGCGTTGTGGACTACAGTCATAGTCATCTCACCGTCGCCATCTTCGTCTGCTGCAGTCATCGTCACCCCATCGCCCCGGACGTCACTGTTATCATCCCTGTCACCTTGGAGACAACCACAATGGAGACAACCAATCCAAAAACTAGGGAATAATTGTAGCATGAATTATCCATACCTTCCGTTTCAATGACTTTTACCCTACTATTTACGACTGTCCTATACAGTAAATTAACACACTAAAATATCTTGTACTAGCCCTCGACTGACAATTAACATGGAATCCTCACCTACCAACCATCAAACAGACAATCCACAATAGAATAAAACTACTGACTGGGCGAATTTGGGGACTCAGCCCCTCCACTATCATCAGCACCTGCGAAACCTTGATCTGACCCATCCTATCCAACGCAAATGTTTCATGGATATCTGATCCACTGACGTTTAGTAAGTCCCTCCAAATCCTTGAACGCTATGCACTTCGCCTTGCTGTCTGCATCTGTTTATCTTCCCCTACATCAATTCTCTACCATCTCGTAAGGTGCCCACCGCTCCTCATCCACATCGAACAGCTCTGCGTCTCCTACACTAACCGAAAACTAGATTCCAAAAACTCCATTTTTTCGCCTCTGATACCCTAGTATATTGCTGCACTCTCACAACACATGCCAACATTTGTTCACCTATACACACTGCATGCCCTATCTCAGCGGAATTTCAACTGGTTTCCTCCCCCAGGCAATGAAATCCAATATTTATCCCTTCTACAGGCTATAGCTGTCTCCACATATTCCATACCACATCAGAACTCCCACCTCTCTTCTCTACTACATTTCATACCATTCCTTCCTCTCCTGATATCACAGCGTTGCCCACCCACCAAATTCATCCTTCCTTTCCGTCCTACCAATATCTACCATACCGGTTATCCTCTTTTCACAGTCTCCTCCAGATTGCTTATAAATTTACACCCACAACCATTCCGCCTACGGAATCCCCAATATTTTATTCTCCACACAACTTTTTTTACGCAACACAAGTCCAACATTTTAGTGACAGTGCAGTGTTTTTTTCTAATGAACGTCACCGACCTTTTTAATGTCTATCTTTTCTTTTCCTTCAGACTTTTAATTTAATTTACATTTTAGAAACCCTTTTTTAAACATTGTTATTAAAAATTGGTTCCATACATATTACTTGAAATGTCTTCATTCATATTTTGTAAAACCTTTAGACCGAAGAGCACATCCCAGCCCCCACCCATGTGGGGAGAAGTAAGAAAAGAAAAAGGAAAAAAAACTGGAGTGAAAGGAAGCGAGAATGTGAACCCGATGCCTCAAGAGTGGTGCTGACAAAAAGACACACGTCCTCATCGGACGCGCCGATCATCTTCCAGTCTTACTCCAGAAGCTATTGAAAGCACACAGCACAATAGCGCCATATCTTGTAATCAAGACATTTATTCACACTTATCTCCTTCTCTGGTGGTAAACTACTGATAATGAAAGCTTCTGTCGCTAACAGCATTCGAAGGGGCTACTCCGGTCCAAGCGACACTTCACTAGCGTACATTATGACTGCGGCTTCAGAGTCAAAACCTTATAAAAACGCAACCAGCATTTCCTAGGAACCATTCGTTGCTATTTAATCCCAAGGACCACAGACAGAAGGAAACCGGTGATTTAGGTGTATTTAGACTTTCATTACAACACGAAATACGTTGGCATGATGAAACATAACAGAAGACTTGATTCTACTTTCAAAATTCTATGGAACAGTGAGTCTTAAGATAGACTAATGGCATACATCATGACATTTGTGAAGAACACTGTTGACAACAGAAACTTGAGTGCTACAGTTCAGAGACGTTGGAGTAGGCTAACCTTTTTGTTTGGGTTACCAGTTATCACAATCATTTTTCAACATCTGTTATATTTTGCTATGTTGTGATTAAATGATGAACATTTACCATATATTTTTAGCGAAAACTTATTCTGCAAACATTAAAGATTGTTTACCAAAGTGCTCTTTTAAAAACATCTCGACTGTCTTAAAAAGTTACAGTTATTAATCATAAAGGAAAAAAATGTCGTGCATGTTCCTACCATCACGTCTCGAAATTCTTGTTTCGGAATCTCGAGTCGTTTATGAAATATTGGGGAGCAGCTCATATTTGCTCAGTAGCAAGACTTTTGTTTCGAGGAATCACTGGAGATCCAGGAAACACTATTCGTGTAAAACACAGCGCACTTGTTTTACAAACGGTACTTTGCAAGGTGTGTGGGGAAGGGAGTGTAGTAGCCAGTATAAAGCACGATGTGTTGCTGGAAGAGACTGTGCAATAACACATCATAATGTTTTATAAAATCTAATGCAAATCTTTGTGAAAGTGATTTTGATTTGACTTCATCAAGTATTTTTCTAGATAATTCACTCGCTCAGTGCTAATGTAAAGAACAGCAACAAACTTACAGAGGATGTATGTTTGTTGCAACGACTCGAATAGGAAAGTTAGATGCGTTTTGTAGGCATGAACTGGGTTAGCATTGAACTACGGGGAGGTGTTCCGCATGCCGTCTGCATCACGGCACGTCTATGCAGACGCTGCAGAAAATTATGTGGCACAAATCGAATAAGTGCTTGAATATGTAGCCGTGGTACGAGGCAAGGCCGCCAAAAAGCATACTGCGCTACGCCAAAATGTGCAGAATAAAGCATTCCGTGGCGCTTTCCCACGAGAGAGATTGCTGAGATCGCTGGAATTCTGCTGCTGCCGAACAGAGTTCGACAGACTGTGCGCCAGTTTTATACATCGACGCAGCAACCCGAAAACCGACTTTTTGCCAGCCTGTGCAACCAGGTGCATTGCCATCCGACCACGAGGTGGCCGATACTTCTGGGCGACTGATAATCGCGCAGCAAGAGCTATTCAAGGAAAATTTTCACAAAAAGGGGTGACAAGCTCCTTAGAGGTATATAAAGTAACACAAAAACTATTGAAGGTTGCAGGCAAAGCACACAGCACTTCAATTGGTGTCACTCCTATCACGAGTGACTGAGTGACAATTGTCTCACAAGGGACCATTAGACATGTTAATCAAGGAATTTGGTATGTGTAAGATGACTTGTAGAGGGAACTGCCCTGAATATCTGACTGGCAGATTTCTTGCGACGGTTCCTTGTAACCGAGAAAATCGATATTGAAGTTTTATGCGTTCCACGTATATATAGTTACACTTTGTGATCAAAAGTGTGAGGACACTCCAAAAAACATGTGTTTTTCATATTAGGTCCATTGTGCTGCCACCTATTGCCAGGTACTCCATATCAGCGACCTCAGTGGTCATTAGATATCGTGAGAGAGCAGAATGGGGCGCTCAGCGGAACTCACGGACTTCGAACGTGGTCAGATGATTGGGTGTCACTTGTGTCATACGTCTGTACATGAGATTTACACACTCCTAAATATCCCTAGGTCCACTGTTTCCGATGTGATAATGAAGTGGAAAGGTAAAGGGACACGTACAGCATAAAAGCCCACAGGCCGACCTCGTCTGTTGATTGACAGAGACCGCCGACAGTTGAAGAGGGTCGTAATGTATATTAGGCAGACAGCTGTCCAGACCATCACACAGGAATTCCAAACTGCATCAGGATCCACTGCAAGTACTATGACAGATAGGCGGAAGGTGAGAAAACTTGCATTTCATGTTCGAACGGCTACTCGGAAGCCACATATCGAGCAGGTAATTGCCAAACGACGCCTAGGTTGGTGTACGGAGCGTAAACATTGGACGATTAAACAGTGGGAAAACGTTGTGTGGAGTGACGAATAACGGTACACAATGTGGTGATCCGATGGTAGGGTGTGGGTATGGCGAATGCCCGGTGAACGTCAGGTGCCAGCGTGTATAGTGCCAATGGTAAAATTCGGAGGCGGTGGTGTTTTTCATGGAGGGGCTTGCAGCCCTTGTTCTTTTGCGTGGCACTATCACAGCACAGGCCTACATTGAGGCTTTAAGCACCTTCTTGCTTCCCACTGTTGAAGAGCAAATCGGGAATGGCGATTGCATCTTTCAACACGATCGAGCACCTGTGCATAATGCACAGCCTGTGGCGGGGTGGTTACACGACAATAACATCCCTGTAATGGACTGTCCTGCACAGAGTCCTGACTTGAACCCTATGGAACATCTCTAGGATGTTTTGGAACGCCGACTTCGTGCCAGGTCTCACCGACCGACATCGATACGTTCGTGAAGAATGGGCTGCCATTCCCCAAGAAATCTTCCAGCACTTGACTGAACGTATGGATGAGAGTGGAAGCTGTTGTCAAGGTTAAGGGTGGGCCACCACCAGATTGAACTCCAGCATTACCTATGGAGGGCACCACGAATTTGTAAGTCATTTTCAGCCAAATGTCCAGATACTTTTGATCACATAGTGCATGTTTATGACTACTACGCTCGTTGTTCGGCTTCAAATCCTGCTCACACACTTCTTTCTTTTTTTCAACTTCATTGAACATCGTATCATTAGATAGTACACGGAGGTGATAAATGTCTTGGGATTCCTCCTAATATCGAGTCGGACCTCGTTTTGCCAGGCGTAGCGCAACAACTGGACGTATTATGGACCCAGAAATTCGGGGAATCCCCTGCAGAACTATTTATCCATGCTGTCTATATAATTCTCAAAAATGCCAAAGTGTTACCGATGCAGGACTTTGTTCACGAACAGAGCTCTCGATTAGATCTCTTAAGTGTTAGACTGGATTGATACCGGGCGATGTGGGTGTCCAAGTCATTGGCTTCAATTGTCCGAAATGTTCTTCAAACTAATTGCGAACAACTGTGGCCCGGTGACATAGTTTTTTGGGAACATGAAGTTCATGAATGGCTGCAAATGGTCTCCACGTAGCAGAAAGTAACCAGAGGATACAGCCTATCCCACATAAAAGCCCACACCATTATGGAGCCTCCACGAGCTTCCACAGTTTTTGTTGACAACTTGGTTCCATGGCGTAGTGGGATCTGCACCATACTCGTACCCTACCATCAGCCTTACCAACTGAGACCGGGACTCATCTGACCAGGCCACATATTTTCAGTCGTCTAGGGTCCAACCGATATGGTCACGAGCCCAGGAAGAGCGCTGTAGAGGACGCCATGCTGTTAGCGAAGGCACTCGTGTCGGTCGTCTGCTGACATAGCCCATTAATGCCAAATTTCTCCGTGCTGTCATAACATATACGTTCATCCCACGTTGATTTCTGCGGTTATTTCACGCAGTGTTGCTTGTCTGTTAGTACTGACAAATCATCGCAAACGGCGCTGTTCTTTGTCGCTAAGTGAACGCTGTCGATCACTGCGTTGTCCACGGTGAGAGTTAATGCCTGAAATTTTGTATTCTCAGCACACCCTTCAACTGTGGACCTCAGAATATTGAATTCCGTAACGATTTCGATATGGAACGTCCCATTCGTCTAGCTCCAACTACCATTCTGCGTTCAAAATCTGTTACACTACTGGCCATTAAAATTGCTACACCAAGAAGAAATGCAGATGATAAACAGGTATTCATTGGACAAATATATTATACTAGAACTGACATGTGATTACATTTTCACGCAATTTGGGTTCACAGATCCTGAGAAATCAGTACCCAGATCAACCACCTCTGGCCGTAATAACGGCCTTGATACGACTGCGCATTGAGTCAAGCAGAGATGGATGGCATGTACAGTTACAGCTGCCCATGTGGGTAGAGCAACGGGTCACGCCAGTATGGCGATGACGAATACACGCTTACAATGTGCGTTCACCGCGATGTCGCCAAACAGGGATGGGACCATCGTGATGCTGTAAATAGAACCTGGATTCACCTGAAAAAATGACGTTTTGCCATTCGTGCACCCAGGTTCGTCGTTGAGTACACCATCGCAGGCGCTCCTGTCTGCGATGCAGCGTCAAGGGTAACCGCAGCCATGGTCTCCGAGCTGATAGTCCATGCTGCTGCAAACGTCGTCGAACTGTTCGTGCAGATGGTTGTTGTCTTGCAAACGTCCCCATCTGTTGACTCAGGGATCGAGACGTGGGTGCACGATCCGTTACAGCCATGCGGATAAGATGCCTGTCACCTCGACCTCTAGTGATACGAGGCCGCTGGTACGCATTTCTCCTCCTTACATGAGGCATCACAACAACGTTTCACCAGGCAGTGCCGGCCAAATGCTGTTTGTGTATGAGAAATCGCTTGGAAACTTTCCTCATGTCAGCATGTTCTAGGTGTCGCCACCGGCGCCAACCTTGTGTGACTGCTCTGAAAAGGTAATCATTTGCATATCACAGCATCTTCTTCTGACGGTTAAATTTCGCGAATGTAGCACGTCATCTTCTTGGTGCAGCAATTTTAATGGCCAATAATGTATTTCCGGTCGTGCGGGAATAATTACGTCGGAAATCTTTTCGCATGTATCACGTGAGGCGCTTCAGTCCGGAACCGCGCGACCGCTACGTTCGCAGGTTCGAATCCTGCCTCGGGTATGGATGTGTGTGATGTCCTTAGGTTAGTTAGGTTTAAGTAGTTCTAAGTTCTAGGGGACTGATGACCGCAAATGTTAAGTCCCATAGTGCTCAGAGCCATTTGAACCATTTGAATCCTGTGAGTACATATGACAGCTCCACCAATGCAACGCCCTTTAATATGTTGTGCACGCAATACTACCACCATCTGTGTAATTGCATATCGCTATCCCTTGACTTTCCCACCTCAGTGTACATGTCACGCAAAATTATTCAAAAACAGTCATTTTCGCCGAGGTAATTTCACTAATAAATCTATTATTACAGCAAACTTTCTTTGTAAGTGTATTTTGTTTATGGTTTGTAGTTACAATTCCAAATATTTCAACAACAGTTCGGAACGATGGACGAAGTATTTGTAGCTACGGAAGAATTCCACATGCGGACGAACGTACTCATCCCTAATTTAGACTTCGATTGTGTAATTAATACGAATCAAACAGTCCATGAGTACTAATGGACATACAATAGATTCCTGTAGAACGAAAGCGAAAAACGTCCCTGTGCAGAGAAAGGATCTGGCCAAGATTAGTTATTCCTTTACAGCACCGTATACCATTACTGCCTCAGGAAATATATTTCCCCTGATTGAGGCCCATGTGACTGGGATGATGTTTTTAGTGAGCTTTCGTGTCCCGAATGGTCTCGTAAAAAATACTGAGTGATATAACTGAGTACTATCTGGGAACTAACTGCTTCATCGCGTCGTGGAGAAACTATTAACTGAAATTTTGCGCGTAGCAGCGTTACTGAATTGGAATTAGCTGCCACTCAGATGCTATGCACTTGCGTGCCGTCTGTTATAACATACCGTTACGGTGTAGTAATCTTTTGTTAGGTCGGATGGGGACTGTTACGTTATGTTTGATGGAAGGAGACGTGTTATATGGTTGGGAGTGGTTGCAGTTGTTACATAGGAGTAGATCTACATCTACATCTACATCCATACTCCGCAAGCCACCTGACGGTGTGTGGCGGAGGGTACTTTGAGTATCTCTATCGTTTCTCCCTTCTATTCCAGTCTCGTATTGTTCGTGGAAAGAAAGATTGTCGGTATGCCTCTGTGTGATCTCTAATCTCTCTGATTTTATCCTCATGGTCCTGATAGATATTCATAGGAGGGAGCAATATACTGCTTGACTCCTCGGTGAAGGTATGTTTTCCAAACTTCAACAAAAGCCCGTACCGAGCTACTGAGCGTCTCTCCTGCAGAGTCTTCCACTGGAGTTTATCTATCATCTCCGTAACGCTTTCGCGATTACTAAATGATCCTGTAACGAAGCGCGCTGCTCTCCGTTGGATCTTCTCTATCTATTCGATCAACCCTATCTGGTACGGATCCCACACTGGTGAGCAATATTCAAGCAGTGGGCGAACATGTGTACTGTAACCTACTTCCTTTGTTTTCGGATTGCATTTCCTTAGGATTCTTCCAATGAATCTCAGTCTGGCATCTGCTTTACCGACGATTAACTTTATATGATCATTCCATTTTAAATCACTCCTAATGCCTACTCCCAGATAATTTATGGAATTAACTGCTTCCAATTGCTGACCTCCTATATTGTAGCTAAATGATAAAGGATCTTTCTTTCTATGTATTCGCACGCTATCTACATTGAGATTCAGTTGCCATTCCCTGCACCATGCGTCAATTCGTTGCAGCTCCTCCTGCATTTCAGTACAATTTTCCATTGTTACAACCTCTCGATATACTACAGCATCTTCCGCAAAAAGCCTCAGTGAACTTCCGATGTTATCCACAAGGTCATTTATTTACATTGTGAATAGCAACGGTCCTACGACACTCCCCTGCGACACACCTGAAATGACTCTTCCTTCGGAAGACTTCTCTCCATTGAGAATGACAGGCTGCGTTCTGTTATCTAGGAACTCTTCAATCCAATCACACAATTGGTCTGATAGTCCACATGCTCTTACTTTGTTCATTAAACGACTGTTGGGAACTGTATCGAACGCCTTGCGGAAATCAAGAAACACGGCATCTACCTGGGAACCCGTGTCTATGGCCCTCTGAGTCTCGTAGACGCATAGCGCGAGCTGGGTTTCACACGATCGTCTTCTTCGAAACCCATACTGATTCGGACATTGTTTTGCACTGATGTCAAGTGGAAGGATTTTTACAGTCTTGGGTGAGACGGTCGTAGAGTGTTTTGGCATTTGAGGCATCAGTATGTTCGAAGGAAATGTTTGATAACTTTTTTTTGTCTGATGTGAGGAACTCATCCAGAAAGATTGTGTGTGCATTTTTCTTACGTCTACATCGAAATCTATATGACTACTCTGCATTCAGACTCAAGTGATTGCCCCAGCGTTCATAGAACTGATTTCATACTTCAGTATTTCTCAACGGCTCCACTCTCGAATGGCATATGGAAAAATGAACACCTAAATCTCTCCGTTAGAGCTCTAATTTCTTTTCTTACGATCATCACTACCCTGTATGTAGGTGGGTGAATGCGAAATATTTTAAATTTTGGAGGGTAAGTCGGTGATTAAAATTTCTTGGAAAAACGAATTTTAATTATTGCTTCTCCTTTCTACTTACAGTATCCTTGAATTTTCCCCGCTATTTCGTGTTTACAGAGAACGAGCCGCCCTTCTTTGAACTTTTTAGATATCTTCCGTCATTTGTGTCTGGTAAGGATCCCATACCGCGCAGCGATACGCCAGAAGAGGACGGGCAATTTGCTACCAAAGAGAGCAGAAAAGCGTAGTGTGGGCAGTGTCTTTAGTACATTTGTTGTATATTCTGAGTGTTCTGCGAGTAAAATGTAGTCTTAGGTTCGCCTTCTGCACAACATTACCTAAGGGACAAAAAATGGCTCAAATGACTCTGAGAACTATGCGACTTAACTTCTAAGGTCATCAGTCGCCTAGAACTTAGAACTAATTAAACCTAACTAACCTAAGGACATCACACACATCCATGCCCGAGGCAGGATTCGAACCTGCGACCGTAGCGGTCGCGCGGTTCCAGACTATAGCGCCTATAAACGCTTGGCCACCACGGCCGTTCCTAAGGGACATTTCAGATTTAAGTTGTTAGTAATTCCAATCATTAGGTATCTAGTGAAGTTCGGTGGCAGGAGGAACAAGACTACTGGTCAGGTGACTACAGGGTTATAAACACAAAGTCAAATAGGGGTAATGCAGGAGTAGCTTTAATAATGAATAGGAAAATAAGAACGCGGGTAAGCTACTACAAACAGCATAGTGAACGCATTATTGTGGCCAAGATAGATACGAAGCCCACACCTACTACAGTAGTACAAGTTTATATGCCGACTAGCTCTGCAGATGATGAAGAAATTGAAGAAATGTATGATGAAATAAAAGAAATTATTCAGATAGTGAAGGGAGACGAAAATTTAATAGTCATGGGTGACTGGAATTCGAGTGTAGGAAAAGGGAGAGAAGGAAACGTAGTAGGTGAATATGGATTGGGGCTAAGAAATAAAAGAGGAAGCCGCCTGGTAGAATTTTGCACAGAGCACAACTTAATCATAGCTAACACTTGGTTTAAGAATCATGATAGAAGGTTGTATACATAGAAGAACCCTGGAGATACTAAAAGGTATCAGATAGATTATATAGTGGTAAGACAGAGATTTAGGAACCAGGTTTTAAATTGTAAGACATTTCCAGGGGCAGATGTGGACTCTGACCACAATCTATTGGTTATGACCTGTAGATTAAAACTGAAGAAACTGCAAAAAGGTGGGAATTTAAGGAGATGGGACCTGGATAAACTGAAAGAACCAGAGGTTGTACAGAGTTTCAGGGAGAGCATAAGGGAACAATTGACAGGAATGGGGGAAAGAAATACAGTAGAAGAAGAATGGGTAGCTTTGAGGGATGAAGTAGTGAAGGCAGCAGAGGATCAAGTAGGTAAAAAGACGAGGGCTAGTAGAAATCGTTAGGTAACAGAAGAAATATTGAATTTAATTGATGAAAGGAGAAAATATAAAAATGCAGTAAATGAAGCAGGCAAAAAGGAATACAAACGTCTCAAAAATGAGATCGACAGGAAGTGCAAAATGGCTAAGCAGGGATGGCTAGAGGACAAATGTAAGGATGTAGAGGCTTATCTCACTAGGGATGAGATAGATACTGCCTACAGGAAAATTAAAGAGACCTTTGGAGGTAAGAGAATCACTTGTATGAACATCAAGAGCTCAGATGGAAACCCAGTTCTAAGCAAAGAAGGGAAAGCAGAAAGGTGGAAGGAGTATATAGAGGGTCTATACAAGGGCGATGTACTTGAGGAGAATATTATGGAAATGGAAGAGGATGTAGATGAAGATGAAATGGGAGATACGATACTGCGTGAAGAGTTTGACAGAGCACTGAAAGACCTGAGTCGAAACAAGGCTTCCGGAGTAGACAACATTCCATTGGAACTACTGACGGCCTTGGGAGAGCCAGTCCTGACAAAACTTTACCATCTGTTGAGCAAGATGTATGAAACAGGCGAAATACCCACAGACTTCAAGAAGAATATAATAATTCCAATCCCAAATAAAGCAGGTGTTGACAGATGTGAAAATTACCGAACAATCAGTTTAATAAGCCACAGCTGCAAAATACTAACACGAATTCTTTACAGACGAATGGAAAAATTAGCAGAAGCCGACCTCGTGGAAGATCAGTTTGGATTCCGTAGAAATACTGGAACTCGTGAGGCAATACTGACCTTACGACTTATCTTAGAAGAAAGATTAAGGAAAGGCAAACCTACGTTTCTAGCATTTGTAGACTTAGAGAAAGCTTTTGACAATGTTGACTGGAATACTCTCTTTCAAATTCTAAAGGTGGCAGGGGTAAAATACAGGGAGCGAAAGGCTATTTACAATTTGTACAGAAACCAGATGGCAGTTATAAGAGTCGAGGGACATGAAAGGGAAGCAGTGGTTGGGAAGGGATAAGACAGGGTTGTAGCCTCTCCTCGATGTTATTCAATCTGTATATTGAGCAAGCAGTAAAGGAAACAGAAGAAAAATTCGGAGTAGGTATTAAAATCCATGGAGAAGAAATAAAAACTTTGAGGTTCGCCGATGACATTGTAATTCTGTTAGAGACAGCAAAGGACTTGGAAGAGCAGTTGAACGGAATGGATGGTGTCTTGAAGGGAGGATATAAGATGAACATCAACAAGAGCAAAACGAGGATAATGGAATGTAGTCAGGTGATGCTGAGGGAATTAGATTAGGAAATGAGATGATTAAAGTAGTAAAGGAGTTTTGCTATTTGGAGAGCAAAATAACTGATGATGGTCGAAGTAGAGAGGATATAAAATGTAGACTGGCAATGGCAAGGAAAGCGTTTCTGAAGAAGAGAAATTTGTTAACATCGAGTATAGATTTAAGTGTCAGGAAGTCATTTCTGAAAGTATTTGTATGGAGTGTAGCCATGTATGGAAGTGAAACATGGACGGTAAATAGTTTGGACAAGAAGAGAATAGAAGCTTTCGAAATGTGGTGCTACAGAAGAATGCTGAAGATTAGATGGGTAGGTCACATAACTAATGAGGAGGTACTGAATAGGACTGGGGAGAAGAGGAGTTTGTGGCACAACTTGACTAGAAGAAGGGATCGGTTGGTAGGACATGTTCTGAGGCATCAAGGGATCACCAATTTAGTATTGGAGAGCAGCGTGGAGGGTAAAAATCGTAGGGGGAGACCAAGAGATGAATACACTAAGTAGATCCAGAAGGATGTACGTTGCAGTAGGTACTGGGAGATGAAGAAGCTTGAACATGATAGAGTAGCATGGAGAGCGGCATCAAACCAGTCTCAGGACAGAAGACCACAACAACAACAACATAACAACAGGTATTTAGTTGAGTCCACAACCTTTAAAATTACGTATTTTATTGTATAATGGAAATTTAACGGACCTTTTTTAGAACTCGTGTGTTTTAGAACTCGTGTGGAGAACTTCACACTTTCTATTGTTTAGGGTCAGTTGTTACTTTTTGCATTATACAGATATCTTGTCTGAAGGATTATGCAATTCGTTTTGATCTACTGTTGCTTTACTAGACTGTAAAAGACAGCATTATTTGTAAACCGTATAAGAAAGTAGTTCAGCCGGCCGCTGTGGCCGAGCGGTTCTAGGCACTTCAGTCCAGAACCGCGCTGCTGCTACGGTCTCAGGTTCGAATCCTGCCTCTGGCATAGATGTGTGTAATGTCCTTAGTTTTAAGTCTAGGCTACTGATGACCTCAGATGTTAAGCCCCATAGTGCTTAGAGACATTTTTAGAGCCTTATTGTTTATATTTATTATATTTGTTTATATTTGTTAAAAATAGCATAGAGCCTATAACACCTCTTTGACGAAATCAAATATTAGTTCTGCTTCACTACATGACTTCCGGTCAGTTACTACGAACTGTGACTTTTTAGACAGGAAATCATGAATCCAAACGCACAACTCTGACGAAACTCTGTTTGATTAGAAGCTAGTTATGAGGTACGTTATCAGCAGCCTTGTGTAAATCTAGAAATATGAAATCAACTTGAAAGCGCGAATTTGTACACTGCCTGACAGGAAAAAGTGAAACATCCTGAAGGCATGGTGGCACGTCAATGTAACTTCTTCATGTACACACCAACAGCAGGAATGTAGACGATTCTCTTGCGACAGGTAGAACGACCACCCCGGAGTGCGTAACTGTTTCCGTGTGTAGTGTTGGTACAAGGCCTGGTAGAGCATGTAAGGGACATGAACAGTTTCATACGTTGACTGATCAAATGGTTCAAATGGCTCTGAGCACTATGGGACTTAACAGCTGAGTTCATCAGTCCCCTAGAACTCAGAACTACTTAAACCTAACTAACCTAAGGACATCACACACATCCATGCCCGAGGCAGGATTCGAACTTGCGACCGTAGCGGTCTTGCGGCTCCAGACTGAAGCGCCTAGAACCGCTCGGCTACTCCGGCCGGCGTTGACTGACCACTGCGAAGGATACGGAGATGCCGCATGCTCGAGTGAGACAGTGTGATCAGCCCTGAAAGAGTTTTAAAGGAACCTCATTTCGAGTATTCATAGCCGGCTGGTCGAATCGCGCGAAATCCAGATCTGAGGGACATTCGGATGTGAAAACATGGTGATGTGAGAACAGGCATCCTCGTCCTCCAGGTCCGGTGGACCGTGTCAGACCACCAGAAGGGAGGATCGGCATGTTGTGCACATCGTGACCGCTTCACATCTGCGCTTGTCATCCGGAAACAAGTACACTACTGGCCATTAAAATCGCTACACCAAGAAGAAATGCGGATGGTAAATGGGTATTATTTGGACAAATATATTATACTAGAACTGACAGGTGATTACATTTTCACGAAATTTGGGTGCATAGATCCTGAGAAATCAGTACCCAGATCAACCACCTCTGGCCGTAATAACGACCTTGATACGCCTGGGCATTGACTCAAACAGAGCTTGGATGGTGTGTACAGGTACAGCTGCCCATGCAGCTTCAACACGATACCACAGTTCATCAAGAGTAGTGACTGGCGTATTGTGACGAGCCAGTTGCTCGGTCACCATTGACTGACGTTTTCAATTGGTGAGAGATCTGGAGAATGTGCTCGCCAGGGCAGCAGTCGAACATTTTCTGTATCCAGAAAGGCCCGTACAGGACCTGCAACATGCGGTCGTGCATTATCATGCTGAAATGTAGGGTTTCGCAGGGATCGAATGAAGGGTAGAGCCACGGGTCGTAACACATCTTAAATGTAACGTCCACTGTTCAAAGTACCGTCAATGCGAACAAGAGGTGACCCAGACGTGTTAACCAATGGCACCCCATACCATCACACCGCGTGATACGCCAATATGGCCATGACGAATACATGTTTTCAATGTGCGTTCACCGCGATGTTGCCAAACGCGGATGTGACTATGATGATGCTGTAAATAGAACCTGGATTCGTCTGAAAAAATGACGTTTTGCCATTTGTGACCCAGGTTCGTCGTTGAGTACGCCATCGCAGGCGCTCCTCTTTGTGATGCAGCGTCAAGGGTAACCGCAGCCATGGCCTCCGAGTTCATAGTCCATGCTGCTCCAAACGTCGTCGAACTGTTCGTGGAGATGGTTGTTGTCTTGCAAACGTCCCCATCTGTTGACTCAGGGATCGAGACGTGGCTACACGATCCGTTACAGACATGCGGAGAAGATGCCTGTCATCTCGACTGCTAGTGATACGAGGCCGTTGGGATCCAGCACGGCGTTCCGTATTACCCTCCTGAACCCACCGATTCCATATTCTGCTAACAGTCATTGGCTCTCGACCAACGCGAGCAGCAATCTCGCTATACGATAAACCGCAATCGCGATAGGCTACAATCCGACCTTTATCAAAGTGGGAAACGTGATGGTACGCATTTCTCCTCCTTAGACGAGGCACCACAACAACGTTTCGCCAGGCAAGCCGGTCAATTGCTGTTTGTGTGTGAGAAATCGCTTGGAAACTTTCCACATGTCAGCACGTTGTGGGTGTGGCCACCGGCGTCAACCTTGTGTGAATGCCCTGAAAAGCTAATCATTTGCATATCACAGCATCTTCTGCCTGTCGGTTAAATGTCACGCCTGTAGCACGTCATCTTCGTGGTGTAGCAGTTTTAATGGCCAGTAGTGTAATAGACTGCCCCTTAAATTGTGTCATCCAGCGTCACTGGTGAGAGAACAGAGCAGCCGGACAGGGGAATTATCGCCCCATGCGTTGGCTGCCGTTAACACCGCAACACAAACGACTGCCTTTGGAATGGTGCCGGTAAGCATAAACTGCTGGTGAATATTATCGCATTGGGTTCAGCGATGAATTGCGGTTCTGCACTACTCCAGATGACCATCCTGAGCGATTATGGCAGAGACCTGGTGAGAGGTCGCAGTCTCCCAATGCACGCATACAGGAGTGGCACGTCAGTGCTACTCCTCGTGTGGGGAAGCATCTACATCTACATTACGTCTACATCTTCATAAATACTCCTCAAACCACCGTATAGTGTTTGGCGGAGAATACCCTGTACCACTAGTAGTCATTTACTTTCCTGTTCCACTCGCAAATAGAGCGAGGGAAAACGACTGTCTATGAAGGTTGTACCAAAAGTAACGTTCCCAAAGAGCAACAGCCTAGAGGGAAGGTGGTAGGGTAAATCCGACAACAGTGCCGAGCTCCCCCCTGCGATTCGCTACATCTCGCAGTGTTGGCTTGGCAGCCGTCAGAGATGGAAGTGTTGATCGCTGCTCCCGCCGAGTACGATGTTCCAGCAGTAATCCGGTTTCTCTGTGCAAGGAAGTTACCGCCCGTGGAAATTCATCGGCAATAACTGAGGTTTATGGTGAAGAGTGCATGTCCGTGCAGCACGTCCGCAAATGGTGCAGCGCTTTTGCTTAGCGTCGCACGGAAGTTCATGATGAAGAACGGAGTGGAAGACCGCCGGTTTCCGATGCGATTGTCCAGAAGATCAACAGTGAGCTGCTCAAAGATCGGAGGGTCACTGTCCGTGAACTTGTTGAACGCATTCCTGACGCTTCCCACGGCACAATTGAAAGAACTTTAACAGCAACGTTGGATTATTGCAAGGTTTGAGCTCACTGGGTCCCCCAGATGCTGATGGCGGACACAATGAGCAATGCCTTGACTGTGCTCGCAAGTTTCTTTAACAATGTGAGGAGGGAGGCAGCGAGGTGAAGATGTCAGACTCTATCGTCATGGGAGATGAAACGTGGGTGTTTCATTACACCCCCGAAACAAAACAATAAACTCGTCAGTAACGTCACTCTGGTTTACTGCCACCAAAGAAATTCAAACAAACGCCGTCGGCAGGAAAGGTTATGGCGACTGTGTTTTGGGATCTCCTCATCGATTTCATGCAACCTGGGATGACAATCAACTCAGACAGATATTGCGAAACATTGCCCAAACTCCGGCGAGCAATCCAGAATCTCCAGAGAGGACGACTGAAGGAGGGAGTAGCGCTTCTTCACGACAACGCTCGTCAAAAACAGGAGCTTTTGAATATATTTAGGTGGACTGTTACGCCCCATCCCTCGCACAGCCCGCACTTAGCCCCCAGCGATTATCACCTCTTCTCCAAGCTAAAGGAACACTTAGGTGCAAACGCTTCAAGAACTATGATGAAGTCGGAGCACAGGTCACACACTACCTCAACGGATTGGCGGGCGACTTCGCCGACTTAGGAATACAAAGCTGGAGCACCGTCTTCAAAAGTATGTCGAAAAAAATGGAGACTATGTTGAAAAGCAGACAAAATTGTAAGCTTTTCAGCAATGTACAAATCAACAGCAATAAACAATGTTTTCTATTTGTAAAAAAAATATGGGAACCTTACTTTTGGTACAACCCTCGTATATGCCTCCATACGAGCTGTAATTTCTCGAATCGCATCCTCAAGGTCCTTACGCTGAATGTTTGTTGGTTGCAGTAGAATCGTTTGACAGTCAGCTTCAATAGCGTTTCTCGAAAAGACCGTCGCACTCCCTCCAGGACTTACCATTTGAGTTCACGAAGCTTCTCACGAAGCTTCTTCGAACCTACTGTTAACAAAGCGGCAGCCCGCCTCTGAACTTCTCCATGTCTTCCTTCAAATCTACCTAGTACATATCCCATACACTCAAGCAGTGCTCAATAACAAGTCGCACCGGCGCTCTATATGCTGTCCCGTTTACTGGCAAACCGCTTTTTCCTAACATCCCTCCAATAAACGGGAGGCGACCATTCTCATTCCCTACCACAGTTCTCACACGCTGAATCCATTTCATATCGCTTTGTATCAATCCATTTCATATCGCTTTGTAGCTTTACGCCCAGCTATTTAAACGATGTGACTGTATCAAGCAGGACACTAGTAATAATGTAACTGAGCATCACAGGTTTGTTCTTCCCATTCATCCTCATTAACTTACATTTTTCCACGTTTAGGGCTAACTGTCATTCATCACACCAACCGGAAAAAAATTTGAAATTTGTGGTATGGTCGTATGGGACCAAACTGCTGAGGTCATCGCTCCCTAAGCTTACACTCTACTTAAGCTAACTTAAACTGACTTACGCTGAGGAGGAAACACACATCCATGCCCGAGGGAGGACTCGAACCTCCGACGGGGGGAGCCGTGCGGACCGTGACAAGACGCTTCAGACCACGCGGCTACCCCGTGCGGCACACCAACTGGAAATTTTGTCTACATCGTCTTGTATCTTCCTACAGTCACCACAGCATCATCAGCAAACACAGACTGCTGCCCACCCTGTCCGCCAAATCATTTATGAATATAGAGAACAACAGCCTTCCTATCACCTTTCTTAGGGCTCTCCTGACGATACCCTTGTCTTTGAAGGACATTGGACAACATACTGTGTTCTATTACTTAATAAGCCTTCGAGCAACTCATGTATCTGTGAACTTATTCCATATACCTTGTTAACAACTGCAATCGGGCACCGTGTCAAATGATTTCCAGAAATCCATAAATATGGAATCTGCCTGTTGCCCTTTATTCATAGTTGGCAGTATATCATGTGAGAAAAGGGCAAACCGAGTTTTGCACGAGCGATGCTTTCTAAAACCTTGCTGATTCGTGGACATAAGCTTCTCAGTCTCAAGAACATTTATTATGTTCGAACTAAGTATATGTTCAAGGATTCTGCAGGCAACCAAAGTTAACAATATTGGTCTGTAATTTTGCGCGTCCGTTCTTTTACCTTTCTTATATACCGGATTCACCTGTTCTTTTTCCAGTCGCTTGGGGCTTTTTGCTGGGCGGGAGATTCACGATATATTCAAGCTAGGTAAGAGGCCAGTGCCGTAGAATACTGTTTGAAAAACTGAACTGGGACTCCATCCGGACCTAGTGATTTATTTTCTTTCCAATCTGTCAGTAGTCTCTCTACGCCACGGATGCTTATCACTATGTCGTCCATACGAGAGTCTGTCCGATGGTCAGATGGCGGCGTGTTTGTGCGACACAGGTTGTGACTTCAGGTCATGGTCGATAATGGCTGAGGGAACTCTGACGGCACAATGGTACACCACGGACCTCCTTCATTCTCGTATGTTGCCTGTAATGCGACAGCATCGCGGTGACACTTAAAAACAGGAGAATGGTCGTCCATACATGGCTCTCTGAACTATCTGCGTGATATGTTAATCATATACAGATGATATTCCTGAGGCATATTCAGTCTCACCTTCATCTATGATAACGATGTGGGCTGAAGCAATGAATTAAAGTTTGTACCAGCACTGGTATTCGAACCTAGGCCTTCTGCTTACTAGGCAGATGCGCTATCCATTACGCAACACTGGAACTCCAGTTGCTAGAGCTCCACGCACTACCCCAGTGTGTCTCCCTCCCCAATACAAATTACAATTGCTATTCCCCTTCCAAACTCGCGTCAGTATTGTCGAGGCTTACCGATTTTGTAACAGCACCTTAACAATGAGCGAAATGGAGTAATTAATCCTGCCTGTAGCTGAGGCATAGGTGATATATTAATCATATACAGCAATGGGCTGAGGCGTGAATTGAGATATGTATCGAGGAGGGAGACGTACTACGGTAGGCGATGCAGATGTAGTAGATCTACATCTACGTATATACTCCGCTAGCCACCAAGTGGTGTGTGGCGGAGGGCACAATTCGCTCTAAAGGCATATCCCACCCCTCCTCCTGCGCCCCTCTGTTCCACTCGCGGATCGCGCGAGGGAAAAACGACTGTCTGAACGCCTCAGTGCGAGCTCTTATTTCCCTTATCCCTAATCTTTGAATGGTGATCATTACGCGATTTGAAAGTTGGTGGTAATAATATATGCTCTACATCCTCGGTGAAGATTGTATTTCGGAATTTAGTGAGCAGCCCCTTCTGTTTAGCGCGTCGTCTATCTGCAAGTGTGTCCCACTTCAAACTTTCTATGAGATTTGTAACGCTCTCGCGATGGCTAAATGTACCAGTCACGAATCTTTCCGCTCTTCATTGGACCTTCTCAATCTCTTGAATCAGACCCAGCTGGTAAGGGTCCCATACAGACGATTAATACTCTAAGACTGGACGAACTAACGTATTGTAAGCCATTTCCTTTGTTGAAGGACTGCATCGCTTCAGGATTCTACCAATAAACCGCAATCTAGAGTTCGCCTTACCCGTTACTTGTGTAATCTGATAATTCCATTTGAGATCATTTCGAATAGTCACTAGCAGATACTTGACTGATGTTACCGCTTCTAAAGACTGATCATTTATTTTGTACTCATACATTAATGGAGATTTTCGCCTTGTTATACGAAATAGGTTACACTTAACTAATATTGAGAGATAACTGCCAGTCATTACACCACGCATCTATTTTCTGCAAATCCTCATTGATTTGTTCACAGCTTTCGTGTGATACTACTTCCTTGTAGACTACAGCATCATAGGCAAACAGTCTAAGGCCGCTGTCAATACCATCAACCAGATCGTTTATGTAAATCGTAAAAAGCAGAGGACTTATTACGCTGCCCTGGGGCACACGTGAAGTTACTCTTGTTTCTGTTGAAGTTACCCCGTTCAGAACGACATACTGCTCCCTGTCTGTTAGCAAACTTTGTATCCATCCGCAGATGTCATTGGATAGACTGTAAGCGCGCACTTTTTGTATCAAGCGACAGTGCGGAGCTGAGTCGAACGCCTTTCGAAAGTCGAGAAATATGGCATCAACCTGGGAGCCGGTATCTAGAGCCTGTTGTATATCATGCTCAAAGAGGGCCAGCTGTGTCTTGCATGACCGCTGTTTCCTAAAACCGTGCTGGTCTCTGCAGATGAGCTTCTCAGAGTCTAGAAAGGTCATTATGTCTCAACACAAAATATGTTCCATGACAACAAATCGATGTCAGTGAAATTGGCCGGTAATTATGTGCATCCGATTTTCTACCCTTTTTATAAATTGCTATGACCTGGGCCTTCTTCCAAGCCGGCCGTGGTGACCAAGCGGTACTAGGCGCTTCAGTCCGGAACCGCGCGGCTGCTACGGTCGCAGGTTCGAATTCTGCCTCGGGCATGGCTGTGTGTGATGTCCTTAGGTTAGTTAGGTTTAAGTAGTTCTAAGTTCTAGGGGACTGATGACCTCAGATGTTAAGTTCCATAGTGCTCAGAGCCATTTTGAACCTTCTTCCAGTCCCGTGGAACTTTCCGCCTTTCCAATGATCTCTGATCGATGACGGATAAGAATGGTGCTATATTTGTAGCACAGTCAACATAAAATCTTACGGGGATACCGTCTGGGCCAGATTCCTTTCTGGCGTCTAAGGACCTTAACTGTTTTACAATCCCAGATACACTAGACACTATGTCAGCGATCCTTTCGTTTGTTCGATAATTGAAAGGGGGAATGGTGCTGCAGTCCTCTATCGTAAACGAGTTTTTGAAAGCTGGGTTTAGATCGTGTGCCAGTGTGTACAAGGGGTAAAAAAGGGGGTAATGCATCTGTGTGGTAAGCAGGAGACCAGCGTCCAAATCTGAGTGCTGACGCGAATTTTAGTTGATTGCTTTAGCCTGCATTTATTGCAGGTGAAGGTGAGACTCAATATTTCTCATGAAAGTCATCTGTATACGATTAACATTTTACATTCGCCTGAGGTACACACAGGATTAAGAAAAATTACACTCGTTACTAAGGTGCTGTTCCAGTACTGGAGAGCCTCAGCAATACTGATGTGAGTTTTGAAGGAGAGCACCATTGGTCTGAAGTCCGATATGGAATTTGAGTTGGGGAGGGAGACCTATTATGGCAGTCCATGCAGTTGTGCTAGCTGCAGTGCCAATGTGGCGCAACAGATAGCGTATCTGCCTCTCACGCAGGCGATCTGGGTTCAAATCCCGGCGCTGGTGCAGATTTTAATTAACTGCTTCAGCCTACACCATTATCTGGATGATGTTGAGGTATTCCTGTGGCTAGCAAGATCACCAGACCTGTCCATGTTGAAACATGGGCGACACCAGCTCTGTATACATGACATCTGGGTCCAGTCACAGTTGTGGGAAGCTGGGAGGATACTGTGGATTTAAGACAGCTTTCACAAACGACTCTTTGCATGCATGCAGGCATGCCAGATTTGGGGGGGAGGGCGGGGGGGGGGGGGGGGGGCGGTACGCGTACTACTGCCAAGTTCTTTGTAAGTTTCACTCTATTTTGTAATTAATAAAATAACATTGCACACTCTCTTTTCCTCCTCTCCTTCTGGATGCGACATTGTATTTGTCAGCAGTATAGCTACGGTGGGACGCCAGCGGTTTTAAAGATGTGCACGTGACGGTGCTTGAGGAACCGGGAAAGCAGCAGCGCGCCGCCACGGGAGGCGGTCCAGGACACGCGAGCCTCCCGCACAATTTCCCGCGGGAGGCGGCGGTGGACGGCGGCCGCCGCACAGGGTACGCCACTCAGGCGCCCAGGCGGGCACTTACACTATTGGCCATTAAAATTACTGCACCACGAAGATGAAGTGCTACAGACGCGAAATTTAGCCGACAGGAAGAAGATGCTGTGATATGCAAATGATTACCTTTTCAGAGCATTCACACAAGGTTGGCGCCGGTGGCGACACCTACAACGTGCTGACACGAGAAAAGTTTCCAACCGATTTCACATACACAAACAGCAGTTGACTGGCGTTGCCTGGTGAAACGTTGTTGTGATGCCTCGTGTAAGGAGGAGAAATGCGTACTATCACGTTTCCGACTTTGATAAAGGTCGGATTGTAGCCTATCGCGATTGCGGTTTATCGTATCGCGACATTGCTGCTCGCGTTGGTCGAGATCCAATGACTATTAGCAGAATATGGAATCGGTGGTTCAGGAGGGTAATACGGAACGCCGTGCAGGATCCCAACGGCCTCGTATCACTAGCAGTCGAGATGACAGGCATCTTATCCGCATGGCTGTAACGGATCGTGCAGCCACGTCTCGATCCCTGAGTCAACAGATGGAGACATCAGCAAGACAACAACCATCAGCACGAACAGTTCGACGACGTTTGCAGCAGCAGGGACTATGAGCTCGAGACCATGGCTGCGGTTACCCTTGACGCTGCGTCGCAAACAGGAGCGCCTGCGTTGGTGTACTCAACGACGAATCTGGGCGCACGAATGGGAAAATGTCATTTTTTTTCGGATGAATCCAGGTTCTGTTTACAGCATCATCATGGTCGCATTCGTGTTTGGTGACGTCGCGGTGAACGCACATTGGAAGCGTGTCTTCATCATCGCCATACTGGCGTATCACCCGGCGTTCGCATTGACGGCACTTTGAACAGTGGACGTTACATTTCAGATGTGTTACGACCCGTGGCTCTAACGTCCATTCGATCCCTGAGAAACCCCACATTTCAGCAGGATAATGCACGACTGCATGTTGCAGGTTCTGTACGGGCCTTTCTGGATACAGAAAATGTTCCACTGCTGCCCTGGCCAGCACATTCTCCAGATCTCTCTCCAATTGAAAACGTCTGGGCAATGGTGGCCGAGCAACTGGCTCGTCACAATACGCCAGTCACTACTCTTGATGATCTGTGGTATCGTGTTGAAGCTGCATGGGCAGCTGTACCTGTTCACGCCATCCAAGCTCTGTTTGAGTCAATGACCAGGCATATCAAGGCCGTTATTACGGCCAGAGGTGGTTGTTCTGGGTACTGATTTCTCAGTATCTGTGCACCCAAATTGCGTGAATATGTAATCACATGTCAGTTCTAGTAAAATATATTTGTCCAATGAATACCTGTTTATCATATGCATTTCTTCTTGGTGTAGCAATTTTAATGGCCAGTAGTGTATGTTAGTGTTTCGCTCCATGAGTGCAGTCGATTCTACTCAGCGCTCTAGCTTCCTCCACCACTCGGCTACTCCGAGCAGGTGGTTGAGTGAGACAGCTATACGCCAAAGTCTGTACACACGTGGAACTTAGGGAGAAGTGTTTGTAACACTGTGCAACTACTTCTAAGAGGCGACAATTACAGCATACTTTTATAAACAGGATTGTATTGTACGTGTTGATATTTAACTTTTTATTTTTCTCCAAAGCAATAACTTTAGTAAAGAGTTTTTTTTACACACATGCATTCAACATTAAGTTGTGATGTTTATTCATTTGTACCCATTTCGATTTTTAAAGATGTCATATATCTGACAATATGGTTGTGATTCTGTCAAACACGTGGAGTAACACAGATGGAAATCTGTTAATTTTGAACTTTAGTGCGATTTTGTAAATCTCATAACGGAAAAACCACATTTACACGCATTTTTTGAACCAAATACTGAAATAACTTCATCAGCTTCTTTGTGCAGTTGATGTTATTGCTTTTTGGGTAATTTTTTATGAAAGTCTTGTCAGTCCCGGATTCGACAAAGACGACATTGAGGTTGGTACGTTTATCAGCTCAGGTTAGGTTAGAAGTAATGAGATACATTAGCAGCCAAAAGCGAGAATGGTGTGACAAATAAATCTAAATCCGTCTCCATTCACGCGGTGTCTTGAAATCTCTTTGGAAACTCGTGATAAAATGTTTCCATAGATGACTACCTTGAGTTATGGGAAATGTTCCACGTAATAAACTTGAAGCTAATTTTTCCACAGGATTAGATTTTGTTTAATAGCATCAATGTTGTTGTTGTTGTGGTCTTCAGTCCAGAGACTGGTTTGATGCAGCTCTCCATGCTACTCTATTCTGTGCAAGCTGCTTCATCTCCCAGTACCTACTGCAACGTACATCCGTCTGAATCTGTCTAGTGTATTCATCTCTTGGTCTCCCTCTTCGATTTTTACCCTCCACGCAGCCTTCCAATACTAAATTGGTTATTCGTTGATGCCTCAGAACATGTCCTACCAACCGATCCCTTCTTCTAGTCAAGGTGTGCCACAAATTTCTCTTTTCCCTAATTATATTCAATACCCCCTCATTAGTTATGTGATCTACCCATCTAATCTTCAGCATTATTCTGTAGCACCACATTCCGAAAGCTTCTAGTCTCTTCTTATCCAAACTATTTATCGTCCACGTTTCACTTCACATTTCATACAAATACTTTCAGAAACTACTTCCTGACACTTAAATCTATACTCGATGTTAGCAAATTTCTCTTCTTCGTAAACGCTGTCCTTGCCATTGCCAGTCTACATTTTATATCCTCTCTACTTCGACCATCATCAGTTAGTTTGCTCCTCAAATAGCAAAACTCATTTACTACTTTAAGCGTCTCGTTTCCTAATCTAATACCCTCAGCATCACCCGATTTAATTCGACTACATTCCATTATCCTCGTTTTGCTTTTGTTAGTGTTCATCTTATATCCTCCTTTCAAGACACTGTCCATTCCGTTCAGCTGCTCTTCCAGGTCCTTTGCTGTCTCTGACAGAATTACAATGTCATCGGCGAACCTCAAAGTTTTTATTTCTTCTCCATGGATTTTAATTCCTACTCCGAATTTTTCTTTTGTTTCCTTTACTGCTTGCTCAATATGCGGATTGAATAACATCGGGAATAGGCTACAACCCTGTCTTACTCCCTTCCCAACCACCGCTTCCCTTTCATGTCCCTCGACTCTTATAACTGCCATCTGGTTTCTGTACAAATTGTGAATAGCCTTTCGCTCCCTGTATTTTACCCCCGCCACCTTTAGAATTTGAAAGAGAGTATTCCAGTCAACATTGTGAAAAGCTTTCTCTAAGTCTACAAATGCTAGAAACGTAGGTTTGCCTTTCCTTAATCCATTTTCTAAGGTAACTCGTGCTCCAACATTTCTACGGAATCCAAACTGATTTTCCCCGAGATCGGCTTCTACCAGTTTTTCCATTCGTCTGTAAAGAATTCGTGTCAGTATTTTGCAGCCGTGTTTTATTAAACTGATAGTTCGTTAATTTTCTCATCTGTCAAGCATCAATATTGTCTGCCATATTTGTTACCAAATGATCCTTCTCTCGCATTAAGAC
The DNA here is from genome assembly GCF_023864275.1 of Schistocerca cancellata. NCBI lineage: Eukaryota > Metazoa > Arthropoda > Insecta > Orthoptera > Acrididae > Schistocerca > Schistocerca cancellata. The sequence goes on from NC_064631.1 coordinate 243,827,496, forward strand.
ACTTAATGAATTCAAATAATTGGTGGTGTTGGCCATAAAAGATTTTGTTACCACTCTGCTTACCATTAACTCGGATTTTTCGCTGATGGTTGCGTTCATTTCAGGCAATGTTCACTGCCGTTTGTCAGAAAACAAGTGCATCATACCATCTTTCTGGTTGGTGTTCTAATGACGTGCCAGAAAATGTTTTTCCAGCTCATAATAGTGCGATGGCTTATTGAACACTTTGCGTCGCCATTAAATGAAACAAAAAATAACGTGATTCCCATTCGGCGTTAATGATGCAGCTTACTCCACTTTTTAAATTTAATTTTAATTTTTTTTTGTTGCAAGGGCGTAGACACCATAGCAGTCCTAATGCAGAACGAAAATGTAATGTAACGCAAGTAGCATTGTCAGCGAACTGCTTGACGTCTGATGAGGCGAATACCTTGCTCTAGTGGCGTCCGGCTGCAGCCTTCATTTTCGTCCTCCTGCTCTCCCTTCAACCTCACTAGCGACTGCGTTCGGAGCGTCAGGCAGGAGCGCGGCCAGAGCGCTTACGCTCTTGGAGCGCTGCTCGACCAGGCCTACACTGGAGCGATTTCAACCAAACTTGCTGCACATACCCCTTACTGTCACATAACAATCGCTGTCGGGGTAAGAACCACTTTCTTAGCAGAGTTGAGGAGATATCACGTCTTAAACAATAAGATGCGTGAAAAACTGCTGCATCACACATGACGTTTAAATTTATCACTTCTTTGCTACTAACTCTATTCGCAGATAGTATCCATACATGCCACTAAATGTACCTACATTGTTCTATGACACACAGTTCAAGAGATATGATATCATAAACACTGAGATTCAGTTTTCATGGATTTCTTCCTTGCTACTAACAACTAGACCGAACCAAGCGATACACTTGAATTTTGATTGGGTTTGAATATGTTGTAATTACAGCAAAATAAGAGATGCTTTTTTTTTTACATGCACATACAGCCGCTAATGGGGTAAAACACTATTTTCAAAGAATTGAGTTTAATATTTCTGTCTGAATACCGTTGAAACGGTAACAGATATAAACAAACTGCAAATAAAAGTTCTATGGCTTTTATGTACATTACAAAGGTGCGCCTAGATCTGTTGAAATAGCCACTTTTTTCGAAATCCTGTCTTCCCGCTGTTTAAATTTTCATTTCGATATTTGACTAATAGCAGAATATTTACGGCCGCTCGGTATGAGGCGCCTTGTCACGGATTGCGCGGCCCCTCCCGTCGGAAGTTCGGTTCGAGTCCTCCCTCGGGCATAGGTGTATGTGTTGTCCTTAGCATAAGTTAGGTTAGTTAGTTTAAATAGTGTGTAAATCTAGGGACCGATGACCTCAGCAGTTTGGTCTCTTAGGAATTCACACACGTTTGAACATCTGAACAGTGTGTATAGCATCGTTAATTCCAAATTTAATCATATATGTTAAAGTGCTATTCCGAAGACGCACCTGTGAGAGATAATCTGTGAGTATGCGCGCCTGATATGTGTCCTCTTTAAGAGCAGTTGTCACGTTGGGTTGTTTAATGAGTCTTTCCCAGATAAACATGTTCTAAAAGTATATCCTACATCCATTGTTCTATATGTATTTCTCTTTTCATTTTTATGAAATATAAAATATCTTGCCTTGTATTACTGTTTTCTTTTTACATTTGGTATATATATTTTCTTTTCAAGTTGTAACTCTTTCAGATTTAATTATGTTAAATTTGTACTTTATAGCTGTAACATAACTGCGAACGTGTAGAATAATGAGGAAGTGCAGAACTGTTCAGGTAAAAAAAAAAAAATGGTGAATGCACTCTGATTTTGCGCACTAAGTATCGGCAAATTGCAGTTTCATGACAGGAGTGAGAAGGAAGGGACGATTCGCCTTTTCCTTCCCTCGACTGACCAACCTCACCCTAATGCACGGGCAGCGAAGTGTGCACAAATGGCGCGAGAGTAACGAAGCGTGCCGAGACGCCTAGTTCGCATCACTGATAGCGATGCCGGCACCTCGACTGTTGGACGCGCAGTCTACTTTATGTGTGTTCCTGTTTCAACGGTATTCATTCAGAAATATTAAACTCAGTTTTTTTCAAGGGGGTATTTCACCCCCTTAACGATTGTATGGTCACGTATAAAAAATACACTCCTGGAAATGGAAAAAAGAACACATTGACACCGGTGTGTCAGACCCACCATACTTGCTCCGGACACTGCGAGAGGGCTGTACAAGCAATGATCACACGCACGGCACAGCGGACACACCAGGAACCGCGGTGTTGGCCGTCGAATGGCGCTAGCTGCGCAGCATTTGTGCACCGCCGCCGTCAGTGTCAGCCAGTTTGCCGTGGCATACGGAGCTCCATCGCAGTCTTTAACACTGGTAGCATGCCGCGACAGCGTGGACGTGAACCGTATGTGCTGTTGACGGACTTTGAGCGAGGGCGTATAATGGGCATGCGGGAGGCCGGGTGGACGTACCGCCGAATTGCTCAACACGTGGGGCGTGAGATCTCCACAGTACATCGATGTTGTCGCCAGTGGTCGGCGAAAGGTGCACGTGCCCGTCGACCTGGGACCGGACCGCAGCGACGCACGGATGCACGCCAAGACCGTAGGATCCTACGCAGTGCCGTAGGGGACCGCACCGCCACTTCCCAGCAAATTAGGGACACTGTTGCTCCTGGGGTATCGGCGAGGACCATTCGCAACCGTCTCCATGAAGCTGGGCTACGGTCCCGCACACCGTTAGGCCGTCTTCCGCTCACGCCCCAACATCGTGCAGCCCGCCTCCAGTGGCGTCGCGACAGGCGTGAATGGAGGGACGAATGGAGACGTGTCGTCTTCAGCGATGAGAGTCGCTTTTGCCTTGGTGCCAATGATGGTCGTATGCGTGTTTGGCGCCGTGCAGGTGAGCGCCACAATCAGGACTGCATACGACCGAGGCACACAGGGCCAACACCCGGCATCATGGTGTGGGGAGCGATCTCCTACACTGGCCGTACACCACTGGTGATCGTCGAGGGGACACTGAATAGTGCACGGTACATCCAAACCGTCATCGAAGCCATCGTTCTACCATTCCTAGACCGGCAAGGGAACTTGCTGTTCCAACAGGACAATGCACGTCCGCATGTATCCCGTGCCACCCAACGTGCTCTAGAAGGTGTAAGTCAACTACCCTGGCCAGCAAGATCTCCGGATCTGTCCCCCATTGAGCATGTTTGGGACTGGATGAAGCGTCGTCTCACGCGGTCTGCACGTCCAGCACGAACGCTGGTCCAACTGAGGCGCCAGATGGAAATGGCATGGCAAGCCGTTCCACAGGACAACATCCAGCATCTCTACGATCGTCTCCATGGGAGAATAACAGCCTGCATTGCTGCGAAAGGTGGATATACACTGTACTAGTGCCGACATTGTGCATGCTCTGTTGCCTGTGTCTATGTGCCTGTGGTTCTGTCAGTGTGATCATGTGATGTATCTGACCCCAGGAATGTGTCAATAAAGTTTCCCCTTCCTGGGACAATGAATTCACGGTGTTCTTATTTCAATTTCCAGGAGTGTATTTCGTTCTGCTCTACAACATATTCAAAGCCGATCAAAACCGAAGTGCATTCCTTGGGTAGGTTTACTTGCAACGCACTCCCACAAGTCGACTCAACTTACACCCCTAAACACCTGTCTGCGCCTTTGGCAGTTTTCAGCTGCGAAGCGCAAACGGGTGTGGGCGACAGCAAATACCCGTCTACAGAGCGATGAAGATGAGCTGCCGTAGAGACGTTTACAAAATCGCGTTGTAGACGCACGAAACAGTGGTACTTATATGTTTGTACATTATGCATATTTCTCTGTACGACCGTTTCATAATTTCGAAAGTGTTTTCACGAATGCATAGAAATGAAATATTTCCGGTGTTGCACTACAAATAAATTTCATTTTTGTTCCTTTTATAATACAAAACTGGCAAAATGAGATCCCGGACAATGCCAGATTTGTCAGCTAGTAACTAGATAAAACTGATACGTCGGTATCGATTCCACGTCCATAGTGGCGTGTTAGTTCCTAATTCCGGGACGAGAAGGCGTCTTTGGTCCTCGAGAGACGTTATCTGCCGGCGCAGGCCCCGTGAGGAGCGTGCTGGGACGGAAGGGGGAACAGCTGGGCAGTCGGTCACGAGAGCGGTGGCGGAGTGCAAAAAAATGTTCAAATGTGTGTGAAATCTTATGCGACTTAACTGCTAAGGTCATCAGTCCCTAAGCCTACACACTGCTTACAATAAATTATCCTAAGGACAAATGCCCGAGGGAGGACTCGAACCTCCGTCGGGACCAGCCGCACAGTCTATGACTGCAGCGTCTCAGACTGCTCGGCTAATCCCGCGCGGCGGCGGAGTGCAGAAATGGTTCAAATGGCTCTGAGCACTATGGGACTTAACATCTGTGGTCATCAGTCCCCTAGAACTTAGAACTACTCAAACCTAACTAACCTAAGGACATCACACACATCCATGCCCGAGCCAGGATTCGAACCTGCGACCGTAGCGGTCACGTGGTTCCAGACTGAAGCGCCTAGAACCGCACGGCCACACCGGCGGAGAGCAGAGGAACGTGTTGAAGAGTCGGTCGCTGTTCTTTGCATGAGGACAGAGGTTCACGCGAAGGGCGTCGCGTGCCAACAAGCATGATAATGAGACTGCCTGTCCGCCTGCTATTGGTCGTTGACTTTCTGGCTGCTTTCATACGGATGTCTGTTGACAATGGTGAGCATCCTTGTGTCATCTTGTGTTTGAAGTCTCTTCGACATTGTGACATCAGATGATAGTGATATGTCATACTTTCAATTTTACGTAAGCACCACGCCTGAATTACTTTTCCGGGCCCTAGGGGTAGTATTCAGTTACTGTGCCCGTTGATTAGTGTTTCTACATCTACATCTATACTCCGCTAGCCGCCAGCAAGAGAAAAACGACTGTCTCAACGCCTCAGTACGAGCTCTAATTTCCCTTATCTTTGAATGGTGATCACTGCGCGATTTGAAAGTTGGAAGGTGAAATTTTGGAATTAAGTGAGCAGCCCCTTCCGTTTAGCGTGCCGTCTATCTGCAAGCGTGTCCCACTTCAAATTTTCCGTCAGATTTGTAACGCTCTCGCGATGGCTAAATGTACCAGTCACGAATCTTGCCGCTCTTCTCAATCTCTTGAATCAGACCCAACTGGTGAGGGTCCCATACAGACGAATAATATTCTAAGACTGGACGAACTAAGGTAATGTATGCTATTTCCTTTGTTGAAGGACTGCATCGCTCCAGGATCCTACCAATAAACCGCAATCTAGAGTTCGCCTTACACGTTACTTGTGTAATCCATTCCATCTGAGATCATTCCGAATAGTCACACCCAGATACTTGACGAAAGACTGGGCATTTATTTTGTACTCGCACATTAATGGGGATTCTCGCCTTGTTATACGCAGAAGGTTACACTCACTAATGCTGAGAGATAATTGCCAGTCATTACACCACGGCTTCATTTTCTGCAAATCCTCATTGATTTGTTCACAAATTTCGCGTGATACTACTTTCCTGTAGACTACAGCATCATCGGCAAACAGTCTAATGCCGCTGTCAATGGCATCAACCAGATCGTTTATGTAAATCGTAAAAAGCAGCGGACCTATTACGCTGCCCTGGGACACACCTGAAGTTACGCTTGTTTCTGTTGAAGTCACCCCGTTCAGGACGAGATACTGCTACCTGTCTGTTAGAAAACTTTCTATTCAACGGCATGTGTCATCGGATAGACCGTAAATGCGCACTTTTTGGAGCAAGCGACAGTGTGGAATTGAGTCGAACGCCTTTCGAAAGTCGAGAAATATGGCATCAACCTGGGAGCCGGTATCTAGAGCCTACTGTATATCATGCACAAAGAGGGCCAGCTGTGTCTCGCATGGCCGCTGTTTCCCAGAACCGTGCTGGTTTCTGCAGATGAACTTCTCAGAGTCTAGAAAGAACATTATGTCTGAACACAAAATATGTTCCATGATTCTACAACAAATCGATGTCAGTGAAATTGGCCGGTAATTATGTGCATCCGATTTTCTACCCTTTTTATAGATTGCTATGACCTGGGCCTTCTTCCCGTCCCGTGGAACTTTCCGCTGTTCCCATGATCTCTGATAGATGATGGAAAGAATGGTGCTATATTTGTAGCATAGTCAACATATAATCTTAGGGGTATACCGTCTTGGCCAGATGCCTTCCTGAAGTCTAAGGACGTCTAATAAACTTGGTTGGGTAATACCTCTCACCAGAGCTCTGTTTAAGTCAGAATATTTTCTTGTAATTAGTGGCTCTTGTTTTACTCAGAGGTAATGTTTTAATTAAGTGTTTTTGGTGGTCTCTAGTACTCTTCAATAATACCACGAACTCAAGACTAATGATTCTTTCCCTGTTGTAGAAAGGGTATTTGCTCTTGTTACGCGACCTATGCTGAGGTACGTTTACCCATATGTATAGGGAACGCGTAGTAGCCCGCTTGTGTGCGTCCGCTTGTGGACCAGTACATGTATGTGTCGGTTTTCTTAAGAAAAAGATTTCTGGTATTGTTTAACTAGCACTCCTTGCTTACTAATTATGAACTATTTCTTTGAGATTATAATGATCTAGTTATTCACTGAAGGCCTTCAAAAGAAACTATAAAATAGACTAATGATTGCTTGTGTTTCTTAAAGTTTTGATGATTGTACTTGTTCCTTATTTCGCCCATTTTATTATAAATAAGTTCTGATTACAGGCTACAGTTGATTTTCTGTTTGTTTCTTAACGTCCACTGTTCAGAGTGCCGTCAATGCGAACAAGAGGTGACCGAGACGTGTAACCAATGGCACCCTATACCGTCACACCGGGTGATACGCCAGTATGGCGATGACGAATATACGCTTCCAATGTGCGTTCACCGCGATGTCGCCAAATACGGATGCGACCATCATGATGCTGTAAACAGAACCTGGATTCATCCGAAAAAATGACGTTTTCCCATTCGTGCACCCAGGTTCGTCGTTGAGTACGCCATCGCAGGCGCTCCTGTCTGTGATGCAGCGTCAAGGGTAACCGCAGCCATGGTCTCGAGCTCATAGTCCCTGCTGCTGCAAACGTCGTCGAACTGTTCGTGCTGATGGTTGTTGTCTTGCTGATGTCTCCATCTGTTGACTCAGGGATCGAGACGTGGCTGCACGATCCGTTACAGCCATGCGGATAAGATGCCTGTCATCTCGACTGCTAGTGATACGAGGCCGTTGGGATCCTGCACGGCGTTCCGTATTACCCTCCTGAACCACCGATTCCATATTCTGCTAATAGTCATTGGATCTCGACCAACGCGAGCAGCAATGTCGCGATACGATAAACCGCAATCGCGATAGGCTACAATCCGACCTTTATCAAAGTCGGAAACGTGATAGTACGCATTTCTCCTCCTTACACGAGGCATCCCCACAACGTTTCACCAGGCAACGTCGGTCAACTGCTGTTTGTGTATGAGAAATCGGTTGGAAACTTTCCTCATGTCAGCACGTTGTAGGTGTCGCCACCGGCGCCAGCCTTGTGTGAATGCTCTGAAAAGGTAATCATTTGCATATCACAGCATCTTCTTCCTGTCGGTTAAATTTCACGTCTGTAGCACTTCATCTTCGTGGTGTAGCAATTTTAATGGCCAGTAGCGTACTTCTGATGGATCTGTCACTCAGGTGACATCCAATGACCAACTTACTTCTGACTTTCGATGTAACTGAGCTCTCTGACCGACCCATTCTGCTGTTGCTACTTGTCTGCTGTCAATACAGCACCCCTCCCCTCCTCCTTTTATTGTGGCGGGTCCGACCCTCGTCACATCTACTGGTTAACTCCGCTTTACATACTGGTGTCCGGATACTTCTTGTGGTGTCATCGCTAGACACCACACTTGCTAGGTGGTAGCTTTTAAATCGGCCGCGGTCCGCTAGTATACGACGGACCCGCGTGTCGCCACTGTCAGTGATTGCAGACCGAGCGCCGCCACACGGCAGGTCTAGAGAGACTTCCTAGCACTCGCCCCAGTTGTACAGCCGACTTTGCTAGAGATGGTTCAGTGACAAATTACGCTCTCATTTGCCGAGACGACAGTTAGCATAGCCTTCAGCTACGTCATTTGCTACGACCTAGCAAGGCGCCATTTTCATTTGCTATTTATCTTGTGATGTATGTACCGTCAGACCGATGTTCACCAATTATGGATTCAAGTTAAGTATTCCAGAAGCTACGTATTATTTTTGCTAGTATAATTACTTTACCTGTTCCAGACCTCACGCCAGCCTGCGTGAGCTTAAACGCGTGCCTTTCGGCTTCCTCATAGTGGCTTGGCAGTCTTGCCAAGTCACAACACTTCTGATGCGGTGTTTTTGCTGTAAGTCGACCGCTGTGGACGAGCGGTTCTAGGCGCTTCAGTCTGGAACCGGGCTGCTGCAATGGTCGCAGGTTCGAATCGTGCCTCGGGTATGGATGTTTGTTAGGTTTAAGTAGTTCTAAGTCTAGGGGACTGATGACCTCAAATTTTGAGTCCCATAGTGCTTAGAGCCATTTGAACCATTTTTTGCTGTATATTGCTCTACTTAAGTGTGTTATTATGCTTTCTGCACGTGTTACAGATTCTAAGAAAATAAATGCGAGGCTTTAGCTTAGCAATGACCCTCATATTCCCTTGGGGTAAGTAACATGTGTTCCGGCGAAATAATGCGACGATTTAGAAACAATATGAAGCAAAAGCCGAGAGGAAAGTCAACAATCCCGCTTCAGTCGTATAAGCTCACCGACGAGGTGAGAACTGTTTCTGACTCGGCGACGAACCCGGAATGTTTGCTATCGTGAGGGTGTTGAAACAGGTGAGACGACGTCGTGGCATGAAATTCCTCTTCTGTTCAGAGTCCAAGCGCCCTTTCTCCTATCGATCAGATGTACCTCGCATATCGGATGCTGCGAGAAGCGCTGGACGCTCTCATTCTCTTGCGAAGACAGGAAATGGAAATAATTTTCTGCTGGGTTGGAGAGCACACTAGGGATCGGGAAATGAACTCGCTGATGCTGCTGCCAAACCGGCTCGCTCCCTTCCATCCCCTGGTCGCTGTTCCGTCCCCCTGCAGGCTGTTATCACATACGTGACCCAGGAGAACATGTGTTGGTGGGAAGCTCAGTGGTTGGAAGTGAGGAATAATAACCTGCGTTAAGTGAAACCTTCAGTGCGACCGTCTCTTACCTCCTTCCGACCACGAAGCTTATTCTTATCAGAATCGACAGCAAATCAACACCGACAAAGAGTGTTCAGATATACTTGTGACGTCTCAAGCTGAAGATGAAGAGAAAGTATATGAAGATATTGAAAGAGTAATACAGTATGTAAAGGGGGATGAAAATCTGACAGTCATGGGGGACTGGAATGCAGTTGTAGGGGAAGTGGAAAAAGGGTTACAGTTTGGCTTAAGGAAAAGTAAAGGCATGAGAGAGGTAATTCTGACATTGCGATTAATAATGGAAGCAAGACTAAAGACACGTTCATAGGATTTGTCGACCTGGAAAAAACAAAAATATGGGTAAGCTATAGGGAGAGACGGGTAATACACAATATGTACAAGAGCCAAGACGGAATAATAAGAGTGGACGACCAAGAACGAAGTGCTCGGATTAAAGAGGGTTTAAGACAAGGATATAACCCTTCTCCCCTACTGTTCAATCTGTACATCGAGGAAGCAATGATGGAAATAAAAAGAAAAGTTCAGGAGTGGAATTAAAATTCAAGGTGAAAGGATATCAATGATACGATTTACTAATGACATTGCTATCCAGAGTGAAAGTGAAAAAGGATTACATGACCTGCTGAATGGAATGAACAGCCTAATGAGATAGAATTTGGATTGAGAGTAAATCGAAGAAAGACGAAAGTATTGAGAAGTAGCAGAAATGAGAACAGCGAGAAACTTAACATCAGGGTTAATGGTCACGGAGTAGATGAAGTTAAGGAATTCTGCTACCTAGGCAGTAAAATAACCAACGACGGACGGAGCAAGGAGGACATCAAAAGCAGACTCGCTATGGCAAAAAAGACATTTCTGGCCAAGAGAAGTCTACTAATATCAAATACCGGCCTTAATTTGAGGAAGAAATTTCTGAGGATGTACGTCTGGAGTACAGCATTGTATGGTAGTGAAACATGGACTGTGGGAAAACCGGAACAGAAGAGAATCGAAGCATTTGAGATGTTGAAAATTAGGTGGACTGATAAGGTAAGGAATGAGGAGGTTCTACGCAGAATCGGAGAGGAAAGGAATATGTGGAAAACACTGATAAGGAGAAGGGACATCTGTTAAGACGTGAGGGAATGACTCCCATGGTACTAGGAGCTGTAGAAGGGAAAAACTGTAGAGGAAGACAAAGATTGGAATACATAAAGCAAATAATTGAGGACGTAGGTTGCAAGTGCTACTCTGAGACGAAGAGGTTAGCACAGGAGAGGAATTCGTGGCGGGCTGCATCAAATCAGTCAGAAGACTGATCACAAAAACAGGGCGACATTACCCATTGAGACACGGCTTTCTCTTAAGTCGCAGGGAGCCTCCAGTGTGTCACAAATGTGCAACAAAGCTATAGGTATAATATATTTTAGCTGGGTGTGTTTTATATGATGACCCGATGGCAGATTTGGGTCTCCCACAGAACGTATCCACTAACCTTTGATAATGAGGCGAGTGTGGTTCGTGTTTTAAGCTTTCGTATAAAGTCAGCACTTCTTCCCTTTTTAATGTGTCACAGAGTGGTTTGGTCAGCCATTATTTCTAAGTAGCCACCTAGCCATAATCATCTGTCCCCTTTTTTAATTTTTATGGTCTAATGTTTTATTACTGATTTTTGAAATGTGATAACAGGACATGGCGATCAGGGAGTGGTGGCCACTGAGCCAATAGATGCAAATACATTTATCAATCTTTATAATTTTCACAACACCCAGTCTGTACACGCAGCTAATAGGTACGCCTGACAAACAAGTACTTTACTGAATGAGCAAGAATAATTATTTTATAGATCCTGATTTCTGAAACAGTCTTATTTCTAATTTTAAAACAAAGACCGTAATTACAATTCACGCGATTGGCCAGATAAGAAAGCTCCAAAGAATTTTAAGACAATTCATTTAAAAAAAAAAATTAAACATGTCAGTTCTAGTATAATTTATTTGTCCAATGAATACCTGTTTATCATCTGCATTTCTTCTTGGTGTAGCAATTTTAATGGCCAGTATTTCAAACCTTCTAAAGCTACCCAAGGCGACTCTTGATGTAGTTGTGAAGGAGAAACGCGAAGTAACAATCACAGCTAAGCCAAGACCAGACCGACCTCATTTGCTGACAGGGATAGTCGAGCATTGTAGAAGGCGATTGTAGAAAATCACATGAAAACCGGGAAAGCTGGACAGTTTCAAAGTCCCACAAGCAGTCCAGTTTGCACAGAGACTGTATGTAGGGAGTTAAAATGAACGGGGTACAATGGGTGAGGAGCTCCTCACAAGCCACAGATTTGTAAAGTTAAAGGTAAGCGACGCTTGAGATGGTGTAAAGAGCGACGGCACAGGACACTGGACGACTGGAAACGAGTGATTTAGAGTGATCAGTCACGCCACTGGCAACGGCCTTGCCACAGTGGATACACCAGTTCCCGTGAGATCACCGCAGTTAAGCGCTGTAGGGCGTGGCCGGCACTTGGATGGGTGGCCATCCAGCCGCCATGCGCTGTTGCCATTTTTCGGGGTGCACTCAGCCTCGTGATGCCAATTGAGGAGCTACTCGACCGAATAGTAGCGGCTCCGGTCAAAGAAAAGCATCATAGCGACCAGGAGAGCGGTGTGCTGACCACACGCCCCTCCTATCCGCATCCTCAGTGAGGGTGATACGGCGGTCGGATGGTCCCGATGGGCCACTCGTGGCCTGAAGACGGAGTGCTATAACACGCCACTCCTTGTGGCAAATCGACGGAAGGGTTTGGGTTTGGCAAATGGCCAAAGTACTACCTGACATTGTGTGTAGTACTGCCGTGAATTGTGGAGGACGTGGTATTATGTCATGGGGGGGGGGGGGGGGGGAGAGATTTTAATGGTTAGGATGTGGGCTGCTTACTGCACTTACGAAAACAGTTCGGAGGCGATGACTGTATCAGCATAGCAACGCACACTGTCACAAAGCAGAATCTGTGGAGCAATGGTTTTTGGTCAATAACATTCCTGAAGTAGACTGGTCCGCCCAGAGTGATGACCTGAATCCACTTGAACACCGTCTGGGTGAGATATATTGTCGTCATCACTCAGAATCCCAGGGCCCAAAACCACTACCTTCTCTGGGTTTGGCTCTTGAGGGGTAATGGTCTGCCTTTTCGGCACAAACATTCAGACATGTCACTGAGACTGTCCCCAACAGAGTTCAACTCAACATAAAATCTAAGGGTGGATACACCCAATACTGCTGTCCACTAGTAGGCGTCCGGGTACTTTTGATTAGTGCTGTGCTGTCATTTTTCAGCATAGTCACCACCACTAATTAAGCACTTTTGATAACGATGTACTAGACTGCATGTCACGCTCTTAAAAAATGAACCTGCTGAACTACATCTGCGTCTGCTCCTAAAGCTCCCTTACGATGTGTGGCGTAGAGTACTTCTGCTACCAATACTATTTTCCCCCTTCACTGTTCCTTTCGGGAATGCTTTAGGGGGAAGAACAGCTGTCCGTAAGCCCCCACATGAACTCTAAAATCTTTGGCTTTCTTGTAGTTCTCACTTCACGAGACATATGTGGTAGGAGGTAGTACGAGTATCAAGGACGTAAGCAAAAGGGGGGAGCCGTCTCGACCCTATCATCTAAATGAAATTACACTTGCCCTAGCTGGCATGTAGTGAAATTAAAAGATGTTTCAATTTTCAACATACGACGGAAAAGAGATATGCACTGTCGATAGCCAACAAGGCCATCGATAGATTTCAATTACCGATGTATCGATAGCACTATCAGCTATCCTCCATCCATACTAAGTCAAGACCAACTACTGCGCATTGTTGGCCTTACTTGATCTCAGTTGTTTTGTTGATCAGTTCAGTTCTTACTTGGAGCCGAATTTATTGCTTATTATTTTTGTTCTGTGTGCTGTTCTGATGGTTTCTTATTACAGGTAAGTTTGTAAGAAGAGCATATAGAGGAACTATGGCTCAGGTTTAAAAGAACAGTTGACCATGCACTGTATATATACAGGGTGTTTCAAAAATGACCGGTATATTTGAAACGGCAATAAAAACTAAACGAGCAGCGATAGAAATACACTGTTTGTTGCAATATTCTTGGGACAACAGTACATCTTCAGGCGGACAAACTTTCGAAATTACAGTAGTTACTATTTTCAACAACAGATGGCGCTGCAAGTGATGTGAAAGATATAGAAGACAACGCAGTCTGCGGGTGCGCCATTCTGTACGTCGTCTTTCTGCTGTAAGCGTGTGCTGTTCACAACGTGCAAGTGTGCTGTGGACAACATGGTTTATTCCTTAGAACAGAGGATTTTTCTGGTGTTGGAATTCCACCGCCTAGAATACAGTGTTGTTGCAACAAGACGAAGTTTTCAACGGAGGTTTAATGTAACCAAAGGACCGAAAAGCGATACAATAAAGGATCTGTTTGAAAAATTTCAACGGACTGGGAACGTGACGGATGAACGTGCTGGAACGGTAGGGCGACTGCGTACGGCAACCACAGAGGGCAACGTGCAGCTAGTGCAGCAGGTGATCCAACAGCGGCCTTGGGTTTCCGTTCGCCGTGTTGCAGCTGCGGTCCAAATGACGCCAACGTCCACGTATCGTCTCATGCGCCAGAGTTTACGCCTCTATCCATACAAAATTCAAACGCGGCAACCCCTCAGCGCCGCTACCATTGCTGCACGAGAGACATTCGCTAACGATATAGTGCACAGGATTGATGACGGCGATATGCATGTGGGCAGCATTTGGTTTACTGACGAAGCTTATTTTTACCTGGACGGCTTCGTCAATAAACAGAACTGGCGCATATGGGGAACCGAAAAGCCCCATGTTGCAGTCCCATCGTCCCTGCATCCTCAAAAAGTACTGGTCTGGGCCGCCATTTCTTCCAAAGGAATCATTGGCCCATTTTTCAGATCCGAAACGATTACTGCGTCACGCTATCTGGACATTCTTCGTGAATTTGTGGCGGTACAAACTGCCTTAGACGACACTGCGAACACCTCGTGGTTTATGCAAGATGGTGCCCGGCCACATCGCACGGCCGAGGTCTTTAATTTCCTGAATGAATATTTCGATGATCGTGTGATTGCTTTGGGCTATCCGAAACATACAGGAGGCGGCGTGGATTGGTCTTCCTATTCGCCAGACATGAACCCCTGTGACTTCTTTCTGTGGGGACACTTGAAAGACCAGGTGTACCGCCAGAATCCAGAAACAATTGAACAGCTGAAGCAGTACATCTCATCTGCATGTGAAGCCATTCCGCCAGACACGTTGTCAAAGGTTTCGGGTAATTTCATTCAGAGACTACGCCATATTATTGCTACGCATGGTGGATATGTGGAAAATATCGTACTATAGAGTTTCCCAGACCACAGCGCCATCTGTTGTTGACAATTGTAACTACTGTAATTTCGAAAGTTTGTCTGCCTGAAAATGTACTGTTGTCCCAAGCATATTGCAACAAACGGTGTATTTCTATCGCTGCTCGTTTAGTTTTTATTACCGTTTCAAATATACCGGTCATTTTTGAAACACCCTGTATGTATCCAGTAGAACAGTTCATAATGGGAGGGTACCACAATGTTACAAGCCACTGTAAAGAAACTTTTGAAGAAACACAGCGTAGGGTTATAGACAGACACTGCAAAGAAAGTTTTGAAGAAACAGTGTATAGGGCTATAGACAGAGGTTAGCCGAATGAAATGCGTTTGGCTGTCGAAAGAGCAATGCCTGGTGCCTTCAGCCACTACCGTACAGAATATCGTCAAGTGACTTTTCACAGAACCGAAAGAAATTATGGTCATATGTAAAGGCTGTTAGTGGCACCAAAGTTAGTGTCCAGTCACTAGTGACTGAGGCAAGCAAAAGCTGAAATGCTGTACTCCGATTTCAAATGTTCCTTTACAAAAGAAAACCCAGGATAACTGCCCCAATTCAATCCTCGTACCATTGAAAAGATGAATGAAATCATTACTAGTGCGAGAGGAATTTAGTAACAGCTGAGTGCTCCAGGGCGCGGTGGATCCCCGTCATATTCTATAGTGAATTTGAGGCTGAGTTAGCCCCTTTTCTAACTATAATCTGATTCCTCGAGCAAAAACAGTGCCCGTTTCTTGGAAAAAGGCACAGGTCACACCCGTTTGCAAGAAGGTTGGTAGAAGTGATCCACAAAACTACCGTCCAATATCCTTGACATCGATTTGTTGTAGAATCTTAGAACATATTCTGAGCTCAAACATAATTAGGTATCTTGAACAGAATGATCTTCTCAATACCAAGCAGCATGGATTTCGAAAACGTCGATTATGTGAAAGCCAACTCTCACTTTTCTTACATGGCGTACTGAAAGCTTTGGATCAAGGGAGTCAGCTAGATAGGGTATTTCTTGATTTCAGAGAAGCATTTTACTCAGTACCACACCTACGCTTATTGTCAAAAGTACTATCATATGGAGTGTCAAGCGAAATTTGTGACTGGACGAGGCCTTTTTGTAGTAAGGAGCACGTTACCTTGGATGGAGGGTCATGGTCAGATGGAGTAGTAACTTCAGGTGTGTCCCAGGGAAGTGTGCTGGGACACTTGCTGTTCATTTTGTATATAAATGACCTTGCAGACAATACTAATAGTAACATCAAAGTTTTTTCAGGTGTTGCAGTTATCTATGATGTACTGTCTGTAAGAAGCTGCATAAATATTCAGCCAGATCTTGATAAGATTTCAAAGTAGTGCTGAGTTTGGCAACTTGCTTTAAATGTTCAGAAGTGTCAATTTTTGCACTTCACAAAACGAAAAAGTTTAGTATCCAATGACAATAATATCCATGAGTCACTGTTGGAATCGGCCAACTCATATAAATACTTGGGAGTAACACTTTGCAGGGATATGAAATGGAATGATCACATAGGTTCAGTCGTGGGTATAAAGCAAGTGGTAGATTTCGGTTTATTGGTAGACTACTGGGGAAGTGCAGTCAGTCTACAAAGGAGATTGCTTACAAATCACTCGTGCGACCGGTTCTAGAATACTGTTCAAGTGCGTGGGACCCGTACCAGCTGGGAATGACGGGGAATATTGAACCTATACAGAGAAGGGCAGTTGAATGGTCACAGGTTTGTTTAATCCGTGGGAGAGTGTCACGGAGGTACTGAAGGAAATGGACTGGAAGATTGTTAAAGATAGACTTAAACTATCCCAAGAATGTCTGTCAACAAAGTTACAAGAACCAGCTTTAAATAATTAATCAATGAATATACTACAACCCCCTATGTATCGCTCACACAGCGATCGTGGGGATAAGATTAGAATAATTATTGGAGGCACAGAGGCAATGAAATGGTCATTCTTCCCGCGCTCCATACGTGGGTGGAACTGTAAGAAATCCCAATAACAATGGGACGTACCCTCTGCAACGTAGCTCGCGGTGGTTTGCAGATTATAGATGCAGATGTAGGAGAAAGAAGAGGATAATCAATTCTGGTTCCTCCACTAGCGTTATGTTAACATAAAAATACACTCCTGGAAATGGAAAAAAGAACACATTGACACCGGTGTGTCAGACCCACCATACTTGCTCCGGACACTGCGAGAGGGCTGTACAAGCAATGATCACACGCACGGCACAGCGGACACACCAGGAACCGCGGTGTTGGCCGTCGAATGGCGCTAGCTGCGCAGCATTTGTGCACCGCCGCCGTCAGTGTCAGCCAGTTTGCCGTGGCATACGGAGCTCCATCGCAGTCTTTAACACTGGTAGCATGCCGCGACAGCGTGGACGTGAACCGTATGTGCAGTTGACGGACTTTGAGCGAGGGCGTATAGTGGGCATGCGGGAGGCCGGGTGGACGTACCGCCGAATTGCTCAACACGTGGGGCGTGAGGTCTCCACAGTACATCGATGTTGTCGCCAGTGGTCGGCGGAAGGTGCACGTGCCCGTCGACCTGGGACCGGACCGCAGCGACGCACGGATGCACGCCAAGACCGTAGGATCCTACGCAGTGCCGTAGGGGACCGCACCGCCACTTCCCAGCAAATTAGGGACACTGTTGCTCCTGGGGTATCGGCGAGGACCATTCGCAACCGTCTCCATGAAGCTGGGCTACGGTCCCGCACACCGTTAGGCCGTCTTCCGCTCACGCCCCAACATCGTGCAGCCCGCCTCCAGTGGTGTCGCGACAGGCATGAATGGAGGGACGAATGGAGACGTGTCGTCTTCAGCGATGAGAGTCGCTTCTGCCTTGGTGCCAATGATGGTCGTATGCGTGTTTGGCGCCGTGCAGGTGAGCGCCACAATCAGGACTGCATACGACCGAGGCACACAGGGCCAACACCCGGCATCATGGTGTGGGGAGCGATCTCCTACACTGGCCGTACACCACTGGTGATCGTCGAGGGGACACTGAATAGTGCACGGTACATCCAAACCGTCATCGAACCCATCGTTCTACCATTCCTAGACCGGCAAGGGAACTTGCTGTTCCAACAGGACAATGCACGTCCGCATGTATCCCGTGCCACCCAACGTGCTCTAGAAGGTGTAAGTCAACTACCCTGGCCAGCAAGATCTCCGGATCTGTCCCCCATTGAGCATGTTTGGGACTGGATGAAGCGTCGTCTCACGCGGTCTGCACGTCCAGCACGAACGCTGGTCCAACTGAGGCGCCAGGTGGAAATGGCATGGCAAGCCGTTCCACAGGACTACATCCAGCATCTCTACGATCGTCTCCATGGGAGAATAGCAGCCTGCATTGCTGCGAAAGGTGGATATACACTGTACTAATGCCGACATTGTGCATGCTCTGTTGCCTGTGTCTATGTGCCTGTGGTTCTGTCAGTGTGATCATGTGATGTATCTGACCCCAGGAATGTGTCAATAAAGTTTCCCCTTCCTGGGACAATGAATTCACGGTGTTCTTATTTCAATTTCCAGGAGTGTATATACCCTTTCCTGTAATAGCTTATTTACCTACCTATAGCCCGCCGCGGTGGCCGAGCTGTTCTACGCGCTTCAGTAAGGACCCGCATGACTGCTACGGTCGTAGGTTCGCATCCTGCCTCGTACATGGATGTGTGTGATGTCCTTAGGTTAGTTAGGTTTAAGTAGTTCTAAGTTCTAGGGGACTGATGACCTCAGATGTTAAGTCCCATAATGCTCAGAGCCATTAGAACCATTTGAGCCTACCTATAAAGGTTTTATGTTAGCACTGGTGCCGTTATTTGGAAACTGGTAGAACTTTGGGATTGCAAAATTTCGTATTTCATAAGGCAGCGGAGAGAGAAACATAACTACAAGTAATATTAAACTAAAATCAGTGCGTAAAAATACGCTTGGATTTGCCTGGGTCGCCAAAATGGTGATAGCTACATTTCCTTAAAAATTGATCAAAATTCTATTATTAGTAGCCCAAATGGCAAAGTATCGCCCGACATGGTCACCCGAGTGGCACTCAGTTATGAAACCAGTCCCGATACGGAACGACGGGGAGGGGACTGTGGAGAGCGGAAGGAGTATGAGATGTCAGCACGTTCTACAGTCCGTTAGTTTCTATAAGAGGTTTCAGCGAGCTGCTTCACTTTGTCCGAACCGACTGCACCTTGCATTCCCACCCTTGCCCACTCCACCCCTCCTTTTGTCAATAATCTGTTTATGCACTTGTAACATTATAATAACCGAAGCGTTTTCAGCTGTTGTATGGTTATCTTCAAACAGAAATATTTTTAGATTGTAGAAACAACTATGTAAATAATTTTTTCGTCACCTTTGTAACAGTACTTACCTTAATTTGGGAAATAGTTATTTCTGGGGCAGATAGTGTTTAAATTTAATGCGGTTTACGTAAGAACTCGACAATATGCGTAGTTACCTTTGAGATTGGAGTGGTGAGGTGTGTTGGTCAAGAATGCCTTCAAGGTGACAAACATGCATTATCAACACCTTACTGAGTCTGAACGCGTGGAACTGTCATTTGTACTCACAAGGGAACATCCCCATCGCACCCCCCTCAGATTTAGTTATAAGTTGGCACAATGGATAGGCCTTGAAAAACTGAACACAGATCAATCGAGAAAACAGGAAGAAGTTGTGTGGAACTATGAAAAAATAAGCAAGATATACAAACTGGTTCGTCCATGCGTAATATAGGCAATATTAAGGGCAATGTGAGGCGAGGAACGCCGTGGTCCCATGGTTAGCGTGAACTGCTGCGGAACGAGAGGTCCTTGTGTGATTAGTTGACGAAAGGACGTGCCCCTCCAATGGGAACCGAAAACATTTGATCGCTAGGTCATAGGTCAACCGATTCCTCCACAGGAAAACACGTCTGATATTTTGTATACGACACTGGTGACAGCATGTGCGTCACATGACAGGAATATGTTGTCGACCCATCTAACTAGTACACTTGGCGAATGGGTGAAAAGTTTCTTCTACCTTGCCCGATTTAGGTTTTCTTGTGGATGTAATAATAACTCCAAAAAAAGTGATGAAAACATAAGAGTTTTTCACATAAACTGAAAATAAAAATTTAAAATTTTCGGTCGAGGGTATGATTTGAACCAAGGACCTCTCGTTCCGCAGCTGTTCACGCTAACCACGGGACCACAGAGCTCCTCGCCTTACAGTGCTCTTAATATTGCCTATCTTACGCATGGACGACCCAGTTTGTATATTTTGCTTATTTTTTCATAGTTCCACACAACTTCTTCCTGTTTTCTCGATCGATCTGTGTTCAGTTTTTCAAGGCCTATCCACTGTGCCAACTTATAACTAAATCTGAGGGGGGTGCGATGGGGATGTTCCCTTGTCAGGTGAGTATGTGAAAGCGTTTCCGACGTGATTTTGGCTGCACGACGGGAATTAATAGACTGATTGCGGAATGATAGTTGGAGCAAGATGCATGGGACATTCCATTTTGGAAATCGTTAGAAAATTCTGTATTTGGAGATTCACAGTGTCAGTAGAGTGTCGACAATACCAAATTTCAGGCATTACCTCTCACCACGGATAACGCAATAGCCGACAGCTTTCACTTAACGCCCGAGAGTATCGGCGTTTTCGTAGAGTTATCAGTCCTAACAGACAAGCACCGCTGCGTGAAATAGCCGTATAAATCAGTGTCGGACGTACGATGAACGTATCCGTTAGGAAAATGCGGCGAAATTGGGGGTCACAAGGCTTTGGTAGCAGACGACCAACACGAGTGCCTCGCTAGCTATAAAATTATTGGCTGGTCAGATGAGTCTCGATTGGAGTTGGTTTACATGGAATGGACTGGTTCCCCTGGCATGTTCAGCTACTTGGAGACCATTTACAGCCATTAATCGACTTCATGTTCCCAGACAAAGATGGAATTTTTTTGGATGACAAAACTCCATGTTACTGGGCCACGTGATTTGGCCACCCAGATTCGCCCGACTTGAATCCCATCGAACTTTTAGGGGACATAACCGAGAGGTCAGTTCATGCACAAAATTCTTGATCGGCAACGCTTTCGCAATTACGGACGGCTTTAGAGGCTAAATTTTTCTACAGGGGACTTCGAACGACTTTTTGAGTCCTTGCCATGTCGAGTTCCTGCAGTACGCAGGGAAAAAGAAGTCCGAGACTTTTGTCACCTCAGTGTACAACAGTGACGGAAAAAATTGCAATACCAAAAAATAATTAATATAGGGAATGAAATTTCGGGAGTACGTTTGTCTAGGTAATATATGTAAGTGATTAACATTGCAAGATCACAGGTTAATGTATGCGCTAGATAAGGCACTGAAAATGTGAAATGCTGGTACATTAACAACATGTGTAACAGCCAGAATGTTAAATGCAAGCATACAAACGCGCATGCATCGTGTGTACAGGTGTCGGATGTCAGTTTGTGGGAAGGAGTTCCACGCCTGTTGCACTTTGTCGGTCAATACAAGAACTATTACCGCTGTTTATGGATGACGCTGGAATTGTCGTCTGATGATGTCCCATACGCGCTCGACTGTAGACAGATCTGGTGACCGAGCAGGCCAAGGCAACATGTCGACGCTCTGTAGAGCACATTGTGTTACAACAGCGGTATGTGGGTGAGCGTTATCCTGTTGGAAAACACGCCTTGGAATGCTGTTTCTGACCGGCAGCACAGCAGATCGAATCACCAAGTTGACGTACAAATTTGCAGTCAGGGTGCGTGAGATAAGCACGAGAGAGCTCCTGCTGTCATACGAAATCGCACCCCGGACCATAAGTCCAGGTTTACGTCCGGTATGCCTGGCACGCAGAGAGGTTGGTTGCAGGCTCCTAGTCAACACACGGCCATCATCGGCGCCGAGGGATAAACCAACTTTCATCAGAAAACATAATAGGTCCCTCCAATGAGCTCTAGTTTCACACCACCAAAGTCGCAAATGGCGGTGGTTTGAAGTCATTGGAGTGCACGCTACAGGGCGTCTGGGTCGGAGCTGTTCTTGAAGTAAACGATGTGTACCAGTTCGTTGTGTCACTGTGGTGCCAACTGCTTTTTGAATAGCTGTTACAGATGCAGTAAGATGCGCCAGAGCCAAAAGCCAACAACGTTGGTGTTCCCTGTCGGCAGTGCCACGTGACTGTTCGGAGCTCGGACTTCTTGTGGCCGTACATTCTCGCGACCACTGTTGCCAGCAGCCATGTACAGTGGCTACATTCCTGCCAGTTCTTTCTTCAGTATCGCAGACGAAACATCCAGCTTCTCGTAGCCCTATTACACGGCCTCGTTCAGACTCAGTGAGATGTTGATAATGGCATGTTTGTCGCCTTAAAGGTATTCTTGACTAACATCAACTCACCACGTCCAGTCTCAAAGGTGACTAACGTTCGCGAATATTACGCGCTACTAGCGCCACTCTTATGTCACTGGCGCGAAATCTGAATAGACAAAATCTTCCAGATGCAGAAACACACCTACCAACTTTCTTTTGGTGCTCAGCACCTTCTTGAAGTAGCGATTTTTTTCCGTCAGTTATACAGTTGTTGAGAATATATGTTATACATGTTTAAGAAAAGTTTTTGTTGCTTACTTTTATAGACAGAATGCTACTTGTATGAAGGCCTCCAGAAAGAAAATTACGTATAGAACATTTTTTTAAAAATGTTTTCAGAATAAACAAGGTCTTCTTTAACACATCGGCCCCTCCCTGTGACAAAGTCATGACTACGTCCTTGACAGTATGTTGCTCGATTTTTCTTCGAAAGTACACTCTTGAAACTTTAACAGTAACACACTCATGGGTAGACAATGCCTCTGTTGTAGCGAGGGCCATTGAACTTTCGCAACGATTGACAGAAGAGCATGATGGACCGTAAAGTTTTCGTATCCTATTTTGCGCCTGGAGTTTTTACAGGAGTGTAGGTGTACATACGTCAAAGTGCGTTTTATGTGCTTGTTACCTTTTTATGTATTTACAATAGAACTGTATAGTAGTGAGTAAATTTCTGTACGTATGGTATGCGTTGTTCTGCATTTCTTGCTGGTATTAGGTGTCATAAACTGATGCCGGTGTTTCTTGGTCGGTTAGAACGCTTGCCTTTGAAGAAGACGTTCCGGAACTCTTACCAAGAAGAACTATCAAACAGAAATCGCCAAGTGGTTCAGGCTTTGAGCGCACGTTATGCTAACATGTGAACCATAGGAAGCACAGTGATCTCCCTCTATAATATCTATGTTCTCCCCGATACTTCCCTCCATTATCAATTTAACTATTCCTTGATACTTCTGGATGTGTCCTATCAATCAACCCTTTCTTCCAAGTAACTTGTGTAGGTCTACAGGCGACCAGTTCAGTTATTACAATGGTGTTTACAACACTGTGTACTCCAGCCACGATTCCTGACACTTGTGCTATTTGCTGATGATTGGACGATTAGTTGAGAAGGCACTGTCAGCTTGCGCAACATCCATATTCAGGCAAATGGAAATGTACTTGACAAGTTGTTAAAAGTTTCCAGCAGTGGTTCAGGTGGGCTGGTATAATTGGTAATCAGATCATTACAATACCAACAAGACTAATGGGCAGATCTATCTCATTTTACTCAGGGACGTACTGGATGAAGTGGCACGGGTTCGTCAGATAATGTGACTGCAAAACGACAGAGCTCCATATCATTCAGATGAAAATGTGCGCACTATCTGGAGGCAACATATCCAAACCAATGGACTGATAAGGGGGACCCGTACCGCGACCAACGTGGTCACCAGATCTTAAATCTCTTAATTTTTTTCCGTCGTATACTGTGGAGACTATAGCATGTGCTACTCCTGTAACAGCACACGAATCCACGCTACGAGTGAAATACTAAATAAATAGCCGCTGCCGGCCTGGGTGGCCGAGCGGTTCTAGGCGCTACAGTCTGGAACCGCGCGACTGCTACGGTCGTAGTTTGAATCCTGCCTCGGGCATTGATGTGTGTGATGTCCTTAGGTTAGTTAGGTTTAAGTAGTTCTAAGTTATAGGGGACTGATGACCTCAGAAGTTAAGTCCCATAGTGCTCAGGGCCATTTGAACCATTTGAACATAGCCGCACTTATTTCACCATGTGATTCTGCCTCTATTGCACTCAAAACTACACAGAACATTGTTTTGACCATGGCTGATACTTGAAACGAAGTGAGGACTTTGTACAGGTGCCATTCATGGTTAATTACAAGAGCGCAAATTGCAGGCTTGGCAGTAATTAAATTACAAGGAGGAGTGAAAGGGATATTGGATTACAAAAATTCTGACAAACATGTACTGGCAGACGCTGAAAGACTCCAAGTATTCTTGAAAGGCGACTTAAAAAGTTGCAAGAGGCAGTATTGAGTAAGAAATCTAGGAATATACCAAAACCTGCTACGTGTTTCACCCTTAGAGACCACGAAGACAAGATCAAGGCACTCACGACCCGTGCAGAGGTGTTTTAGCAGATCTTCTTCCCGTGTTCCATTTCTGAATAGAAAGGGAGAAGACCTTAATTTACGGGGTGATTCAGCTGTTCGCCTTCGTTGTGTCGTCGGCAATGGACGCAACCGGAGCTGGCGCGCTGAGACAGTTGCCGATTGGCGCCACTGGCGGTGCTTTGAAGTTCGCCGCCAACCACAAGCGCGGCCCAATGAGCGATTTCCACGCCGCCGCCAATGAGGCGCGGTGATTAGCGGCGGCCGCAGGCGGCAGCGGTGGTCATGTTCTGCGTTGGCGTACGACAGTTCTAGCACGGCGTTCCAGGGTTGCAGTTCGTAGTGGAGATCAGCCTGCGAGACTTATTTACAAGTGGAATCACATATAGCCTTCGCAAAGGGACAAGTGTTTACTATAGTGATTGACAATATGGCGCCCAGGACGGACATAGTCTTGTTGACATTGTATTCAGTAACACACACCTAGACTGGCCACTGCTTAGTTTCATCTGTCCGCAAGCACATCCCACGAGTTGCTGTACAATTTAAATTAAGTATCGCAGCGCAGTGAAGTGTACATCTGTGTGTCACTAATTTGTTCGCACTGTCACAGTTCCTCCGTCCACCTCGGAACACCTAAACCTAATACGACGTGTGATTAGATTAGATTAGTTTTTCGTTCCATAGATCCGTACTGAGGAGATCCTCGTGGATGTGAAACATGTCAATTTTTTTTAAAGGTTAAATAGCAATACTAATAGTATGAATATATACATCTTTTTTTAAGGTGAAATAACAGTACTAATAGTATGAGTACATACAATACATCATTTGTTTTTATTAAAAAATTCGTCAATGGAGAAGAAGGAGTTGGCCACTAGTAATTCTTTCAGGCTCCTTTTAAACTGATCTTTATTTGTAACTAAATTTTTTATGTTTGCTGGCAAGTTATTGAAGATGAGTGTTCCTGAGTAGTGGACCCCTTTTTGAACTAAAGTAAGTGCTTTTAAGTCCTTGTGCAGATCATTTTTGTTCCTGGTATTGTATGTATGAACTGAGCGGTTTGTTGGAAAAAGAATGAACTGTCCAGCCAAGACGACACGTACATATCAACCTTCAGTAATACAGGAACCGTTTAAGATATCTTAATTCTGTTTGGGAGCTCCTCATTCTGGCCTTGTAGTCCCAACGGATATGGACCGGTCGTCGTGCCATCCTCAACCTTGCGGCCTAATGCTAGTACGGTATGGAAGGGCATGTGGTCAGCACACCGCTCTCCCGGCCGTTTTGCCGGCTTTCCACATCATGGAGCCGCTACTTCTCATTCATGTAGCGCCTCAGTTGGCATCAGGAAACTGAGCGCACCCCGTTCCAGTCCTTCCAATCCACCAATGTAGGAAAAATTCTTAATAGTTCCGGGAATCGAACGCGGATTCTCTGTATGGCAGCCATCTACGCGGACTACTGAGCTATGCAGGTGGCCACTTCTGTTTTGACTCAGATGAACTGTGAGGTAGTTTTGACTAAACGACTTATAGTCTCTTTTCGCAGATATTTTACAGACATATCGGTATCTATTTCGCTTTGAAAAATTGAGGTATGGTAAGTTACGATGCTAGAATTGTAGTCCTAAAAAAGAGGAATTCAACGCCGTTTCACCCTTCCAAATCCGATTACTAGTTTCTGAATAACTGTAATACAGCCATTGGACAAAAATATGAAAACAACATGATGAATGTGTGCTTGAATGTAACTGCAGATACTAGCCGAGCCTTCAAGTTGCGCTCTTGTAATTAACTACGAACGGCAACTGTGCAATGCCCTCAATTCGTCGCAAGTGTCAGCCGTGGTCAGAACAGTGTTCCGTGTAATTGTGAGTGCATTATGTCGGAGGTAAGTCAATTCGAGCGTGAGCGAATCGTTGGGGCTCGTACGGCAGGTGCTTCCGTAATCAAGATAGGTGAACTGTTTAGTTTTTCAAGAGACACTGATCGGCGATTTATACAGCATCCAGGGAATGCGGGAAAACATTAGTCGCTAAATCACAAAGCAAACGAAAGTGTGTATTCAGTTATCGTGACGGACGGTCATTGAAGAGGATAAGGACGAAGCTACAAAATTGACTGCAGAACTGAATGTCGCACTGGTGAACCCTATCAGTACCAGAAGAAGCTAAGGGAGCTTAATAAGAAGGGAGTTGCATGGGCAGTTGGAGCTCCAAAACACTCATCGGTGATGGAAATACCCGTAACAGGAAAACTTAGTGCTGAAGCGATAAAGGCTGCACTATGGAACACTGGAAGGAAGTCATTTGGTTTGATGAGTGTTGCTTTACAGTGTTTCCAATTTCTGGCCGAGTTTACATGAAACACGGTAGGCAGTCACATCGTGGTATTCCTTTGGCCCCGTGGTTAATCTGCAAGGTCGCATTGCTGGCCGGGATTATGTGACTATTTTGGCTGATCAGGTCCATATATTGTATGTTCCCCAGTGGCGCTGGTGTATTCCGAGACGACAGTGGCCTTGTACACACAGCTCGCATCCACCAGGCCTGGTTTTGTGAGCACGAAGATCAATTGTGGCACCTCCCTGCCACCACAGTTGCCAGATCTCAGTATTATTGAGCCTTTGTAGTCTGCTTTGGAGAGAAGGGTGCGTTATTGCGAGCCACTCCCATCATCATTACCAGAACTTGCCATTACCTTGCAGGAAGAATGCTTTAAGATTTCCTTGGGAACCGTATAGACCCGTATTTGTCCATTCTGATATGGGTGGAAGCCGTTTTGAATGCCAACAGCCTGCGGCGGTGACCGTGCGGTTCTAGGCGCTTCAGTCCGGTACCGCGCGACTGCTTCTGTCGCACGTTCGAATTCTGCCTCGGGCATGGATGTGTGTGATGTCCTTAGGCTATTTGGGTTTAAGTAGTTCTAAGTTCTAAGGGACTGATGACTTCAGATGTTAAGTACTACCGTATTAGGTACAGTAATGTGTCGTGTTTCTGCAGTATTTATATTTTTGCTCACCGCCTGTATTTATAACTTAGACACTGTATTCGTCTCTTTTAGCCCTGTGATGCCATCACGAGCAGTTGCTGTAACTGTGTTTAAAAAGGCGCAATTGTACCTCCATCTCTGTAATGAATATAGATATGAAAAGTGGCTATACGTCATTTAGACAATTCATTTGGATGAAAACAGAATTACGTTACCATTGCCAGTCAGCCTCCTGTTGCGGCATTTGCCACTGTTGACCGTTAGTTCCCTGGCAACTTACATGCCGGATTTCGAGAATCGCGCTACGCCCACGATATTCTATGGCCTCGTTTGTTTTCCTTCATGGCACGTCATCCTGGGCTAATACTTCAGCACGATAATGCCCGTCCACATACGGCGAGTGTTTGTTATGATTGCCTACGTGCTTCCCAAACTCTGCCTGGTCAGTTGGGTCGCCGTATCTCTCTCCAGCTGGAAATGTTTGGAGTATTGTGGGCAGGGCCTTCCGACCAGATCGGGGTTTTGACGATCTAACACGTCAGTTGGTCAGAATATAGCACAATATCCCTTCAGAGGACCTCCAAAACCCTATCAATCAATGCCAAGCCGAATAACTGCTAGCGTAAGGGCCAGAGGTGGAGCAACGTATTATTGACTTGCTCAATTTGTGAAGCTGTTTCTCTTGGATAAGTGATCAAATTTTTTTGAAACTGTAATCATTTGTTTGTCTGTATGTGTACGTCACATCTGCCTGTTCAAGTCAGATTATGAGGGTTGTTCAGAAAGTAAGTTCCGATCGGTCGCGAACTGGACACCACAGTGAAAACCCGATGAAGCTTTGCACAGATGTGTGGGGTGGTGTCTCTAGTATGACCGTCGATCGCATCAAGATGCTCTTTTCAGTTGTGAGCTCACTGTGAGCGAGTGAAGGTGCCTAGAACAACGATGTCTCCCTCCAAGTAGGAGAGCCCGCTGAGAGGCCTCGCCTTAATGAATGCAACCCACCTAACACAACTGCCACGCACTTCCTTCTTCACGGCAATCCTCAGCCGCATTCTGCAGGGGCAGTGAAGACGCTCCAGCAGCCTTTTCGATGGGAGGTGTTCGCTTACCCACAGCACAGTCCTAATTGGCCCGTCCTGAGTATCATCTCTGTTCACATGAAACGCTGGATACGAAGACAACACCTGGGCGCAGGTTACGCGCTATAGACGAGCGTAGAGAATCACCGGAAAGCACAGGCGGCTCCCTCTAAGACGATGGTCCTGGAAATTTGGCATAACGCTCCGACAAATGTCTAAGTCGGAGCGGCGAAGATGTAGAGGAGTATCTGGAAACTGTAGCTAACTCTTGCAAATAAAATGTTTCTGATTTTCACTGTGGTTTCCGTTTATCGACCGATCTAAACTTACTTTCTGGACAACCCTCGTATTCTGGCAGCATCAGCATTCGTACTGTAATCAGTCTCAACGTCTACAACTGATTTCTAAATCGTAGGACGCCAGCGATAAACACGATGCGTGCGAAGTCATGGCATGTTGCCGACTAACAGACGTCTTACAAGGACCATCACTTATATAGCAATGTGCAAACTGATGACGTCAGAGAAACTCAATTTTATTGATGACTGTACCGTATGCAATAGTGTATAGCTCGCGTACATGGCGAACCAGGGCTCAAAGATGCAACAGTTTTGTCAATAAATTACGTTGATCTGTTAGAAAACTACATCTACATCTACATTTATACTCCGCAAGCCACCCAACGGTGTGTGGCGGAGGGCACTTTACGTACCACTGTCATTACCTCCCTTTCCTGTTCCAGTCGCGTATGGTTCGCGGGAAGAACGACTGTCTGAAAGCTTCCGTGCGCGCTCTAATCTCTCTAATTTTACATTCGTGATTCCTCGGGAGGTATAAGTAGGGGGAAGCAATATATTCGATACCTCATCCAGAAACGCACCCTCTCGAAACCTGGCGAGCAAGCTACACCGCGATGCAGAGCCCCTCTCTTGCAGAGTCTGCCACTTGAGTTTGTTAAATATCTCCGTAACGCTATCACGGCTATCCTTTGTTGATGGACTACATTTTCTAAGGACTCTCCCAATGAATCTCAACCTGGTACCCGCCTTACCAACAATTAATTTTATATGATCATTCCACTTCAAATCGTTCCGCACGCATACTCCCAGATATTTTACAGAAGTAACTACTACCAGTGTTTGTTCCGCTATCATATAATCATACAATAAAGGATCCTTCTTTCTATGTATTCGCAATACATGACATTTGTCTATGTTAAGGGTCAGTTGCCACTCCCTGCACCAAGTGCCTATCCGCTGCAGATCTTCCTGCATTTCGCTACAACTTTCTAATGCAGCAACTTCTCTGTATACTACAGCATCATCCGCGAAAAGCCGCATGGAACTTCCGACACTATCTACTAGGTCATTTATATACGAGTATATTGTGAAAAACAATGGTCTCATAACACTCCCGTGTGGCACGCCAGAAGTTACTTTAACGTCTGTAGACGTCTCTCCATTGAGAACAACATGCTGTGATCTGTTTGCTAAAAACTCTTCAATCCAGCCGCACAACTGGTCTGATATTCCGTAAGCTCTTACTTTGTTTATCAGGCGACAGTGCGGAACTGTATCGAACGCCTTTCGGAAGTCAAGGAAAATAGCATCTACCTGGGAGCCTGTACCTAATATTTTCTGGGTCTCATGAACAAATAAAGCGAGTTGGGTCTCACACGATCGCTGTTTCCGGAATCCCTGTTGGTTCCTACAGAGTAGATTCTGGGTTTCCAAAAACGACATGATACTCGAGCAAAAAACATGTTCTAAAATTCTATAACAGATCGACGTCAGAGATATAGGTCCATAGTTTTGCGCATCTGCTCGACGACCCTTCTTGAAGACTGGGACTACTGTTTTAATTCGTAGTCTTATCATCACCCAGTAACCTAATGCTTGACCTCTCTGTGTGTAAACATATGTTACGTGATCAATGGCAACGCGCTGTGCGGTCGAGGACCTTGGCCACTGACTCTGTTGTCTCTGTACCGCCTCGTGGTGGGTCTTTTTTTTTTTTAGAGTGTATATGAAGAGCTTAGATGACTCACTTTGTATAGTGCAATTGAGTATATCTTCTGCCATGCACTTCACCTTGGATGCAGATATAGATTTATATCCGTATGTTTCGTACCATTATTTTTCATTAAAATTTCTTTTCCCAGAGTGGCTCATTTGAACCCTGTCTAGTGTAGGTGTGACACATATTTGCTCCCCTAAAATTACGACAGAGCAACCTAAGATATGAACTCCGTTTTTACCGAGACGTTCACAGTGTGACAGAAACCAAATAAAAGCAAAAATATCTTAGGATCACACACGAGACGTGACCAGAAAAAAGAAAATGTGTACCGAATAATCACGTCCGGCACTTTACTCGTAGCAGAACCGGTGGGCGTTTACACAGGGGAAGCAGGAGAATGCCCTAGTGCAGTGTATCGTGTAGCGGCCACACTGGACGGAACAAACTGCGAGGAGCGCCGGTGACAACGTAACGCCGCCGGCGGCTGTTTGCACACGCACGACGGCACACAAGGGCGGCCTATCCGCGTCACTCAATTCGATAAAGGCCCGCACACGCCGAGCGGCGCCGCGCAGCACCGCTCCATGTAGCATCACACATGCGACCAGCACAGCATATCAGCGCACTTGTTTTGTGCGAACGTAGTAGTGTGTATTAGGCGCAGCTCGAGGTCCCCCTCCCCCCCCCCCCCCAACCCCCCCCGGCACCTCTACAGTTAATGGTCATATGATTTTATAACAACAACTATAAAAAATAAATAGGAGTGCGGGTAAGCTACTACAAACAGCATAGTGAACACATTATTGTGGCCAAGATAGACACGAAGCCCACGCCTACTACAGTAGTACAATTTTATATGACAACTAGCTCTGCAGATGATGAAGAAATTGAAGAAATGTACGAGGAAATAAAAGAAATTATTCAAATAGCGAAGGGAGACGAGAATTTAATAGTCATGGGTGACTAGAATTCGGTAGAAGGAAAAGGAAGAGAAGGAAACGTAGTAGGTGATTATGGATTGGGGGGAAGAAATGAAAGAGGAAGCCGCCTCGTAGAATTTTGCACAGAGCACAACTTAATCATAGCTAACACTTGTTTCAAGAATCATAAAAGAAGGTTGTATACAGGGAAGAAGCCTGGAGATACTGACAGGTTTCAGATAGATTATATAATGGTAAGACAGAGATTTAGGAACCAGGTTTTAAATTGTAAGACAATTCCAGGGGCAGATGTCGACTCTGACCACAATCTATTGGTTAAGAACTGTAGATTAAAACTGAAGAAACTGCAAAAAGGTGGGAATTTAAGGAGATCGGACCTGGATAAACTGACTTCAAATGGCTCTGAGCACTATGGGACTCAACATCTTAGGTCATAAGTCCCCTAGAACTTAGAACTACTTAAACCTAACTAACGTAAGGACATCACACACACCCATGCCCGAGGCAGGATTCGAATCTGCGACCGTAGCGATAAACTGACTAACCCAGACGTTGTACAGATATTCAGGGAGAGTATAATGGAAAAACTGACAGGAATGGGGGATAGAAAAACAGTGGAAGAAGAATGGGTAGCTCTGAGGGATGAAGTATTGAAGGCAGCAGAGGATCAAATAGGTAAAAAGACAAGGGCTGGTAGAAATCCTTGGGTAACAGATGTATTGAATTTAATTGATGAAAGGAGAAAATATAAAAATGCAATAAATGAAGCAGGCAAAAAGGAATACAAACGTCTCAAAAATGAGATCGACAGGAAGTGCAAAATGGCTAAGCAGGGTTGGCTAGAGGACAAATGTAAGGATGTAGAGGCTTATCTCACTAAGGGTAAGATAGATACTGCCTACAGGAAAATTAAAGAGACCTTTGGAGAAAAAATAACTACTTGTATGAATATCAAGAGCTCAGATGGAAACCCCGTTCTAAGCAAAGAAGGGAAAGCAGAAAGGTGGAAGGAGTATATAGAGGGTCTATACAAGGTTGATGTAGTTGAGGAAAATATTATGGAAATGGAAGAGAATGTAGATGAAGATGAAATGGGAAATATGATACTGTATGAAAAGTTTGACAGAGCACTGACAGACCTGAGTCGAAACAAGGCCCCAGGAGTAGACAACATTCCATTAGAACTACTGACAGCCTTGGGAGAGCCAGTCCTGACAAAACTCTACCATCTGGTGAGCAAGATGTATGAGACCGGCGAAATACCCTCAGACTTCAAGAACAATATAATAATTCCAATCCCAAAGAAAGCAGGTGTTCACAGATGTGAAAGTTACCGAAATATCAGTTTAATAAGCCACGGCTGCAAAATACTAACGCGAATTCTATACAGACGAATGGAAAAACTGGTAGAAGGCGACCTCGGGGAAGATCAGTTTGGATTCCGTAGAAATATTGTAACACGTGAGGCAATACTGACCTTACGACTCACCGTAGAAGAAATATTAAGGAAAGGCAAACCTACGTTCCTAGCATTTGTAGACTTAGAGAAAGCTTTTGACAATGTTGACTGGAATACTCTCTTTCAAATTCGGAAGGTGGCAGGGGAAAATATAGGGAGCGAAAGGCTATTTACAATTTGTATAGAAACAAAATGGCAGTTATTAGAGTTGAGGGGTGTGAAAGGGAAGCAGTGGTTGGGAAGGAAGTTATACAGGGTTGTAGCCTCTCCACGATGTTATTCAATCTGTTTATTGAGCAAGCAGTAAAGGAAATAAAAGAAAAATTCGGAGCAGGTATTAAAATCCATGGAGAAGAAATAAAAACTTTGAGGTTCGTCGATGCCATTGTTATTCTGTCAGAGACAGCAAAGGACTTGGAAGAGCAGTTGAACGGAATGGACAGTGTCTTGAAAGGAGGATATAAGATGAACATCAACAAAAGGAAAACGAGGATAATGAAATGTAGTCGAATTAAATCGGGTGATGCTGAGGGAATTAGATTAGGAAATGAGACACTTAGAGTATAAAGGAGTTTTGCTATTTGGTGAGCAAAATAACTGATGATGGTCGAAGTAGAGAGGATATAAAATGTAGACTGGCAATGGCAAGGAAAAACGTTTCTGAAGAAGAGAAGTTTGTTAACATCGAGTATAGATTTAAGTGTCAGGAAGTCGTTTCTGAAAGTATTTGTATGGAGTGTAGCCATGTATGGAAGTGAAACGTGGACGATAAATAGTTTGGAGAAAAAGAGAATAGAAGCTTTCGAAATGTGGTGCTACAGAAGAATGCTGAAGTTTAGATGGGTAGATCACATAACTGAGGAGGTACTGAATAGGATTGGGGAGAAGAGGAGTTTGTGGCACAACTTGACTAGAAGAAGGGATCGGTTGGTAGGACATGTTATGAGGCATCAAGGATCACCAATTTAGTATTGGAGGGCAGCGTGGAGGGTAAAAATCGTAGGGGGAGACCAAGAGATGAATACAGTAAGCAGATTCAGAAGGATGTAGGTTGCAGTAGCTACTGGGAGATGAAGGAAGCTTGAACAGGATAGAATAGCATGGAGAGCTGCATCAAACCAGTCTCAGGACTGAAGACCAGAACAACAACAACAACAACATGAAAAATTAAATGTTGAACTAGAATAAAAGTAAATCGTTTACTTATAACGGAATATGTAAAATAGATATAATAATAATAATAATAATTTATTTACACCTAACTGTAGTACATCGTTTCACATAATTTCCAAGAAACTTCAAGTCAGAGAAATATGGTATTTGGAAAGGATTTGGTCTCAAATTTGAGAAGTTCATGTGGCGTGCTATTAAGAACTAAAGTAGGAAGAACTCTCAAAACTTTGACGACGTCGTAATTTACACAATATAAAATCGTAGTCTGCAGGTATCATAAGTACAGCAAACTATTGATCATTCAGTTGTGGATTATTAGGCTTGCGGAATATCCATGCATAGTTCTGCGATTTTTTTTGAAAAAAGAAAAACCAAGGATTAAGTGTAATTTTATTAAAGGTCTGTAATCAAGGAGTCTTGCGCCCTGGATATAGTTGATAAAACTATTTATTTGTATATACACTCCTGGAAATTGAAATAAGAACACCGTGAATTCATTGTCCCAGGAAGGGGAAACTTTATTGACACATTCCTGGGGTCAGATACATCACATGATCACACTGACAGAACCACAGGCACATAGACACAGGCAACAGAGCATGCACAATGTCGGCACTAGTACAGTGTATATCCACCTTTCGCAGCAATGCAGGCTGCTATTCTCCCATGGAGACGATCGTAGAGATGCTGGATGTAGTCCTGTGGAACGGCTTGCCATGCCATTTCCACCTGGCGCCTCAGTTGGACCAGCGTTCGTGCTGGACGTGCAGACCGCGTGAGACGACGCTTCATCCAGTCCCAAACATGCTCAATGGGGGACAGATCCGGAGATCTTGCTGGCCAGGGTAGTTGACTTACACCTTCTAGAGCACGTTGGGTGGCACGGGTTACATGCGGACGTGCATTGTCCTGTTGGAACAGTAAGTTCCCTTGCCGGTCTAGGAATGGTAGAACGATGGGTTCGATGACGGTTTGGATGTACCGTGCACTATTCAGTGTCCCCTCGACGATCACCAGTGGTGTACGGCCAGTGTAGGAGATCGCTCCCCACACCATGATGCCGGGTGTTGGCCCTGTGTGCCTCGGTCGTATGCAGTCCTGATTGTGGCGCTCACCTGCACGGCGCCAAACACGCATACGACCATCATTGGCACCAAGGCAGAAGCGACTCTCATCGCTGAAAACGACACGTCTCCATTCGTCCCTCCATTCACGCCTGTCGCGACACCACTGGAGGCGGGCTGCACGATGTTGGGGCGTGAGCGGAAGACGGCCTAACGGTGTGCGGGACCGTAGCCCAGCTTCATGGAGACGGTTGCGAATGGTCCTCGCCGATACCCCAGGAGCAACAGTGTCCCTAATTTGCTGGGAAGTGGCGGTGCGGTCCCCTACGGCACTGCGTAGGATCCTACGGTCTTGGCGTGCATCCGTGCGTCGCTGCGGTCCGGTCCCAGGTCGACGGGCACGTGCACCTTCCGCCGACCACTGGCGACAACATCGATGTACTGTGGAGACCTCACGCCCCACGTGTTGAGCAATTCGGCGGTACGTCCACCCGGCCTCCCGCATGTCCACTATACGCCCTCGCTCAAAGTCCGTCAACTGCACATACGGTTCACGTCCACGCTGTCGCGGCATGCTACCAGTGTTAAAGACTGCGATGGAGCTCCGTATGCCACGGCAAACTGGCTGACACTGACGGCGGCGGTGCACAAATGCTGCGCAGCTAGCGCCATTCGACGGCCAACACCGCGGTTCCTGGTGTGTCCGCTGTGCCGTGCGTGTGATCATTGCTTGTACAGCCCTCTCGCAGTGTCCGGAGCAAGTATAGTGGGTCTGACACACCATTGTCAATGTGTTCTTTTTTCCATTTCCAGGAGTGTATAATTAGAAGTCTGCTTTTTTATATATTTTTTATACTTTTTAATTTACCGGACTAGTATACAAGCACATGCTTATTACCAGCAGTCCTCCTAAAGCTATATAAAGTATTACATAATGAATGCTATATGCTGTATGTTACGAGAGTTCGAATGTATTTGTAAACGACGATTATCTAAACATTCTGGAAGAACTAGAAATTTTTACTCACGTGATATGAGACCCGAGTGGAATTCTTAACAAACAAACCGACCTAAAAATTAAACATTTTATCGAAAATTTAACGAATAACCTCGTCCAACGAAGAAGCAACCTTTTCAAACGAGGCATAACAGACTTAAAGCTGTTAGCATTTCCACGTTTTACTTTGATATTAACAATACTTTATCCGTTTCTTTTAGCAATGAGCGAAAGTAATATTAAGATAGTACACATTACCAAAATCAAAGAAAAATACACAAGGAGCGTTATCTTTGACTCCTTTGGGAGCTTTGAAACAAAATGTGTCGTCGATTTTTGAAAGGACGATCTTCCCCATTTATAATCATATGAGGATGCTGCAGAAGATGTTTAAAAATAATAAAACAGCTGAAAAAATTATATGAAGGCTTGAAAATACGTAAAATATAAGTAAGTACTGAACAGTCCAGTGCAAAGTACGTGTAATTATATAGATATTGTGCTTTATTTTTAGGTATCTCCTGTAGGACCGCAGATAATCGTCGTGTATTCCATACCGAACGGGTAAATTTAAAAATATAAAAAGTTAGCAGCCTTGTCATTATAAAGTCTGTTTCATAAAGAATATACGTATTTCGAATGAATATATTTATTAAACTGTAAGACATACAACTTTGAAACTTGGGGCACGTATTTACGAATCTCTCAAGTTTAGATTAAAGATATTCAATATGTCCTCCAGCAGCGAAGCGAACAATATCACAACGATATCGGAATGTCTCCCATACTCGGGTAATTGTGTTCATCGTCACACATGTTATGGCAATACGGATATGGTTCTTCAACTCTTTTATGTTTTGTGCAGTGTAGATGCATAAACGTTGTCTTTAATGAACCCCCGAAGGAAAACATCACAGAGCATCAAATCTGGTGACCATGGAGGGCAGCTGAGAAGTGCTAAGTCGCCGGCGGTTTGATGACCAATCTAGCGGCTCATTAGAGCTTCATTCAGATATTCGCGCACTTGATGACTCCAGTGAGAGTGTGTCTCGTCTAACAGAAGAATGGAGTTGTCCTCGTTCAGCCTCTGAGACAACCAGTTTCGTAACATAGAAAGGTACTGATGCCCGTTAAACATGTTTCCATTAAAGAAGACTGGACCGCAAACAAATGAGTGTGATATCGAACAATACATATTGACTGTGTGTGTGTGTGTGTGTGTGTGTGTGTGTGTGTGGTACATGTTCAGTGTTTGCATGTGGGTTCTAGAGGCTTAAACGTTGTGTTTCTTTACTTCCCCACTAAGGTGGAAAGTCGCTTCATTGCTGGACACTATGCGTTGTGCAAAAGTGTGATAATTGTCAATAGCGTACTGAAGCTGGTCTGAAAATGCCACTCCTTTGTTTTTGCCGTCATGACGTAGAGCCTGCAACAGCTGTAACTTTTACTGCTTCATAACTAATGTGAAGACGTCGAAAAAGAAATGATTATCGGAAGGACTGACTCAGCATACAGGGAAGTCAAAACAGCCTTCGGTGTAATTAGAGCAAGGGTGGTAACATTAAGAGTGCAACGGGAATTCCACTATTAAATGCAGAGGAAAGATCGGATAGGTGGAAAGAGTACATTGAAGATCTTTATGATAGAGTGATTTGTCTGATGTGATAGAAGTAGAAATAGGAGTCGATTTAGAAGAAATAGAGGATCCAGTATTGGAATCAGAATTTAAGAGTGCTTTGGGGGACTTAAGATCAAATAAGGCAGAAGGGATAGATAATACTCCATCAGAATTTCTGAAGTCATTGGGGGAAATGGCAACAAAGCCACTACTCACATTGGTGTGTAGAGTATATGTGTCTGGCGGCATACAATCTGACTTTCGGAAAAATATCATCCACACAATTCCGAAGACTGCAAGAGATGACGAGTGCGAGAATTATCGCACAGTCAGCTTAACAGCTCATGCGTAAAAGTTGCTGACAAGAATAATAAGCAGAAGAATGGAAAAGAAAATAGAGGATGTGTTAGACGACCATCAGTTTGGCTTTAGGAAAGCCAAAGGCACCGAAGAGGCAATTCTAACGTTGCTGTTGACAATGGAGGCAAGACTAAAGAAAAATCAAGACACTTTCATGGGATATGCCGACCTGGAAAAAGAGCCCGATAATGTAAAATGGTGCAAGATATTCGAAATTTTGAGAAAAATATTGGAGAGATGGGTGATATACAATATGTACAAGAGTCAAGAGGAAATAATAAGAGTGGACGACTAAGAACGCTCGGATTAAAAAGGGCGTAGTCTTTCACCCCTACCGTTCGATCTGTACATCGAAGAGCAATGAGGTAAATAAAAGAAAGGCTCAGGAGTGGAATTAAAATTCAAGGTGAAATAATATCAATGATACGATTCACTGATGGCATTGCTACACTGAGGGAAAGTGAAGAAGAATTACATGATCTGCTGAATGGAATGACACTCTAATGAGTATGGAATACAGATTAAGAGTAAATCAAAGAAAAACGAAAGTATTGAGAAGTAGTAGAAATGAGAACAGCGAGAAACTTTACATCAGGATAGATGGTCGCGAAGTAGATGAAGTTCAGGAGTTCTGCTACCTAGGCAGGTCGGCTGGGGTGGCCGAGCGGTTCTAGGCGCTACAGTCTGGAACCGCGCGACCGCTACGGTCGCAGGTTCGAATCCTGCCTCGGGCATGGATGTGTGTGATGTCCTTATGTTAGTTAGGTTTAAGTAGGTCTAAGTTCTAGGGGACTGATGACCTCAGAAGTTAAGTCCCATAGTGCTCAGAGCCATTTGAGTCATACCTAGGCAGCAATATAACCAATGTCGGACGGAGCAAGGAGGACATCAAAAGCGGACTAGCACTGACGAAAAGGGCATTCCTGGCCAAGGGGAGTCTACTAGTATCAAACATATTGAATTTGAAGAAGAAATTTCTGAGAGAGTACGTTTGGAGCACAGCACTGTATGGTAGTGAAACATGGACTGTGGGAAAACCACAACAGAAGAGAATCGAAGCATTTGAGATGTGGTGCTACAGACGAATGTTGAAAATTAGGTGGACTGATAAGATAAGGAATGAGAAGGTTCTGCTCAGAATCAGGGAGGAAAAGAATATAAAGAGTAAGAGGAAAAGAATACACTGACAAGGAGAAGGGACTGGATCATAGGACGTTTGATAAGACATGAGGGAATAACTTCCATGGTACTATAGGGAGTTGTAAGGGGCAAAAACTGTAGACGAAGACAGAGATTGGAATACATACAGCAAGTAATTTAGAAGGTAGGTGGCAAATGCTAATCTGAGATGAAGAGGTTAGCACAGGAGAGAAATTCGTGGCAGGCCGCATCAAAATCAGTGAGAAGACTGATGACACAAAAGAAAACATCAATCGACGTCTCAAAATACGGCAAATTGTTCTTGCAGACAGTTGCAACTGCCGAATTGTACAACGATTTAATTTTGTACGGCTAAGTTGGGAAGCGGTTTTGGTTCGTGCGAAGTTTTCTTCGAAAACACGAGAGCGGCCTGAAGTCTTTACCTTACATACATATCCTGTGTCTACAAACTGTCGATTCTATCTTCGAGTGTTCCACCTATTCGGAGCATCGGTTTGATACCTCAGTCTGAAACGTCATTGCACTGTAATCACGGAATTACGCTTCGCAAACATGAGAACACAAAATGATTTCTGCTGCGGAGTAGCCATTTTGCAACATGCGACGATAATCAAGCAAACAGAAGACAGTCGGCATCTAGCGGCAATGAATATAAACTAGACACTGTGTTGGTTCCTAGGAAAACAGAGCCGTGGCGCAGCAGTCTATGGTTTTAACAACAAAGTGCTTTATAGTACCTATATTCTTTTTGAAACACCCGGAATATAAAAATAAAAATGCCATCATCAAAGATTCTTTTTTCTGTTATAACAAAAATTGTAGTATTCCGTAGCCCAATGCTGAGGACAAAAAGGCTGCACTACAGGCACCTCTGGAAATAGTGAGAATTTCAGAAGCCAGTCAGATGCGGAATAGTTGAAGTGCCTGTTTCGCTCTGAAAGGGGTGTCCGATGTCCAGACTAACGCACAGTTGAGTTCCCCCTGAGCTCCAAGTTCTGAGCTCTTGAGGGGACCGGAGGATTAAAGGAGTTCTCTTTAAAAACAAACAGGCTTCTTGTTAAACTGCAGTCCTCAAAGGCTCAGTTATACTGAGGAACGCCAGGAGGCATTCTCAGCAGTTTTCGTAAGGAGATTCGTCATGCACGTTGCCAGGGAACTTGCAGTCAACGGTGGCAGGCGCCACAACGTGAAACGACGTGGGAACAACCACCGGAGTTCCTGTGTTCTACGCCAGCTACCACGTGGGGACTTTTCAAAGCAATATTGGTCCCTGCACGAAGGCTGGAAGGGGAGGTTACTCAATGACAAAGACGAGAATATGGGAACTTAGGTGCTCTGATGGACAGCATGGAAGAAAATGAACTGCTAAACAGGGCAAGCCTAGAGCATAGTTGGAGGCTCTTTGACATGAAAACAGTGGGAAGATTTTTAAATCAGTCGGAGGATTCAGACACCTATGAGAGTTCTTTCGAAAGTGACTCAAGAGTCATATAAGAGGTGCTTTCAGGAGACGCATGTGTTATGCTAAACAATTCACCTTCAATTACACATAAAACACACTGATTTTGCCTTCTGGAATCATTACGGGCTATTTTCTACTATGATTTCTGATTTTGAGTATGATTCCTGCTTTCATTTCGATGTCTCTTGTTAATGACATCCTCATTTTCCATCCTGTTTCGTATGGTCTTTCAGGTATCCTTAAGCTTGAAACTTTACATATTCAATTGTGTTCCTCTCGTATGACCTAAATTCCTGTACAATGTTAGCACTGCCTCTTTGGTGTAATTACTCCAGACAATAGATGCTGTGAGCGTGTTGGAAATGCGCAACGTTCACTCCATTTCGCGGGGACAATAACACCTGTCAGCCATTGGCTTGTGTTTTTCGTGGAGAGCGATTGGGCAGGAACTGCGAAATGAAGAAGGGGTTAAGCTGCTCTGAGTACCCTCTCCAAAGTCACGGCGCATGAAACTGAAAGCTGCCAGCTGTCAATCAATGGCCGCGTGGCACCGCGAGATATTGGATAGAGGTTTCTCGCGTCGCACCATCATGCCACATTTGAACATAACATAGGTTATGTTCATGCACACCGAGACAATGAAACACATTGATCTGTTACTGGAGTATGCAGATTGTGACATAAAGTGATTAATCAACTCCGTTAAATGCCAAATTACTGTGTAATTTGCTTGCCTAGTCAATTCGATCCTGAATTTTTTGTATCGATGGGTTGAGCATAACTGTAATAAATGTAAATGAGTCTCTGCGTTATTATCTTTCGACTTCTATGACGTGGGGCCATTTGAATCTAAATTTCATTAATTTCATTTTTATTACATTTGATGCCCAGTGTGAAGCACACATCGAAGGCTGTTCGAATGTCAGTTTCGAAATCCGATGTTGTGACATTTTTGGTGCATTACTAGGGGCCATATTCTTTTGAGATTCCTTCCTTTACTAAAATATTTTCATTTAGAATACAAATGTACGGCAGTGAAGACGTGGATGGTGAAAAGGGCTGTGTGTGGTTAATTAGGGATGCCTATAGACCGGGATTTGACCAACTAAGTGAAGGTGTGTTCGGTAGACTAAGAGAGCGATGATCGGGTAATCGAGCAATCTATTTCATGCACACCGAGGCAATGAAACACAATGACCTGTAATTACAATGAAATGAGTACCCCTAGCTGCATACTGGCGTTGATGTAAGTCAACGGGGACAGTTGAAAATGTGTGCCCCCACAGGGACAGCGAGCGCCACTACTGCCAGCTAAATAAAAGATTCAAACTACTGAAGGCACTAACTACTGATAGGCATAATTAGCAAATGAAAGATTTTGATGGAGAACAAACAATGTATTTACCTTAATAGTGTTCAAAAGTCATAATATATGTAGCAGTTCATGACATCCAGTCTTACAAACGTACTGTTTCTGATGGACACACGTCCAGATCATCCGCTCTCATATTCCGCCATTTCTCTCCCCACATCCACCACTGCTGGCAGCTCACTCTCAACTGCGCAACGCTACGCGCTGTTAACAGCCAACTGCCCAACACAACAATAGCCAACAACAATGCAAACCAGCCACAGACTGCACACAGCACAGCCAGTGATTTTCATACAGAGCGCTATGTGGCGTTACCAATGTAAAAACCTAAACAGCCTACTTACATAGTATACACTCAAATTTACGTTACAATAACTTAAGATATACTTACTTTCATCGTCAGTGATCTCCTCACTGTGATCACTATATATGAAAAAAAAAAAAACTAAATGTCACTGTCTGCTACAGCCACGTAGCACAAGCTTCGCACTGACTCTTGCTTTGAACGCTGTAAGTGACTGCTGTAATGGACTACATTCGTGTTTATGTAAAATAGAGAATGGGGAAAGGAAGGGAAGGGATGGGCGGGAATTCGTGACTTCAAGCCGTACGCGGCATTCTGGCAACGCAGTGGCGAAAGCTGAAAATTTGTGCCGGGCCGGAACTCGAGCTGCTTCTCATCAGCGTCTGCGTTAACCGCTTCGGTTATCCGTAAACGGACCCTGATCGACTCAAATTTCCAACTAATCGCACGCTGCAATGCGGCGCCTCTCGTCCATTAAGGCCCTTCTCGCAAATTATAATTTCCCGTAGGAGTTCGGACGATATTAGTGCATCCTCACCCAAACAAACGTCAAGGAGCATTCGCGCTCTGTTCGGACATGTTCGACGTAGCAGACACCACTCAGATATTAGGTTGGTGGATAAGTTTGTCGTGTTTTTGTTTTGCATGTTGTTATTCCGATTGCTATAGGTTTATTTATCGATAGACATTTTTATTTTACAGTTCATTGTTGCTGTTTGAGTTTGCATATTGCCATTTTGGCACCTGGAGATAGTGGGTGAGGCAGTGGACTCTAGAAAATGGGGTACCAAGTGGAGAAATCGGTTCATTTCTTCTGTTTGAGATCAGAAGAGGGATTACAGCAGCAGAGGCAGCCAGAAACATATGCGCCGTATGTGGCGGTAATGCCATTGCACAAAGGACAGAAAGAAAGTGGTTTTGTCG
Source organism: Schistocerca cancellata (assembly GCF_023864275.1). Lineage (NCBI taxonomy): Eukaryota > Metazoa > Arthropoda > Insecta > Orthoptera > Acrididae > Schistocerca > Schistocerca cancellata. The sequence continues at coordinate 243,870,657 of NC_064631.1, forward strand.
TTTGAAGGAGGATCGTTTTGATAATAAGTCACCACGTTCCTCCGCTTAAATGCACTAATCCACAATGATCCACGTCAGTACTTGAGAACTGGCAAATGTGATGAACTGTGGTCATTCCACCATCGTGCCACATTTGGATGCAATGAGGGACGGAGGGTCAAAAATCGGGTGTATAGCCACCACATGCTCTAATCCATACGTACATCTCTGCTTCCTCTTCATCAGTTGGTTCGTGAACAACAACAACCCTTCCTAATATTTTTTTTGTTATTTTTATCATCAGTCTTCTGACTGGTTTGATGCGACTCGCCACGAATTCCTCTCCTGTGTTAAATGTTCATCTCAGAGTAGCACTTGCAAACTACGTCATCTATTATTTGCTGGATGTATTGCAATCTCTGTCTTCCTCTACAGTTTTTGCCTTCTACAGCTCCCTCTAGTACTATTGATGTCATTCCCTCATGTCTTAACAGATGTCCTATTATCCTGTCCCTTCTCCTTATTAGTGTTTTCCACATATTCCTTTCCTCTCCGGTTCTGCACAGAACCTCCTCATTCGTTATCTTAACAGTCCACCTAATTTTCAACATTCGTCTGTAGCACCACATCTCAAATGCTTAGATTCTCTTCTGTTCCGCTCTCTCGTCTGCATTTAACAGTGGAATTCCCGTTGCACTCTTAATGTTATCACCCTTGCTTTTAATGTCACCGAAGGTTGTTTTGACTTTCCTGTATGCTGAGTCTGTCGTTCAGACAATCATTTCTTTTTCGATGTCTGCACATTTTTCCTGCAGCCATTTCGTCTTAGCTTCCCTGCACTTCTTATTTATTTCAGTCCTCAGCTACTTGTTTTTCCTTATTCCTGAGTCTCCCTCAAATTTTTTGGACTTCCTTCTTTCATCGATCAATTGAAGTATTTATTCTGTTAGCAATGATTTCTTCGCAGTCACCTTCTTTGTACCGATGATTTCGTTCCCAACTTCTGTTCTGTGGTGGCCCTTTTTAGGGATATCCAATCCTCTTCAACTGTACTGCCTACTGAGCTATTCTTTATTGCTGTATCTATAGCCTTAGAGAACTACAAGCGTATCTCGTCATTCCTTAGCACTTCCGTATCCCTCTTCTTTGCGTATTGATTCTTTCTGACTATTGTCTTAAGCTTTTCACTACTATGTAGTGATCTGAGTCTATACCTGCTCCTGCGTACGGCTTACAATCCAGTATCTGCTTTCGGAATCTCTGTCTGACCATGATGTAATCTAACTGAAATCTTCCCGTATCAACCGGCCTTTTCCAAGTATCTTCTTCTTGTGATTCCTGAACAGAGTATTCGCTATTACTAGCTGAAGTTTATTACAGAACTCAATTAATCTTCCTCCTCACTCATTCCTTGTGCCAAGCCCATATCCTCCTGTAACCTTTTCTTCTACTCCTTCCGCTACAACTGCATTCCATGACTATTAGATTTTCGTCTTCCTTTACATACTGTATTACCCTTTCAATATTCTCATACACTTTCTCTATCTCTTCATCTTTAGCTTGCGATGTCGGCATTTATACCTGAACTATCGATGTCGTCGTTGGTTTGTTGTAGAATCTGATAAGACCAACCCTGTCACTCAACTGTTCACAGTAACACACCCACTGCCTTACCTCCCTATTCGTAACAAAACAAAACCTACTCCCGTTATACCATTTTCTGCTGTTGTTGATATTACTGTGTACTCAACTGACCAGAAATCCTTGTCTTCTTTCCACTTCCCTTCACTGACCCCTACTATATCTAGATTGAGCATTTGCATTTCCCTTTTCAGATTTTGTAGTTTCCCTAACAAGTTCAAGCTTCTGACATTCCACGCCCCCACTCGTAGAATGTTGTTATTTCGTTGCTTATTCAATCTTTCTCTCATGGTAACCTCCCCCTTGGCAGTCCCTTCCCGGAGATCCGAATGGGGGACTATTCCGGAATCTTTTGTTAAAGGAGAGGTCATCATGACACTTCTTCAATTACAGGCCACATATCCTGTCGATACACGTTTTGTGTCTTTAATGCAGTGATTTCCATTGCCTTCTGCATCCTCAGTCCGTTGATCGATGAGTCTTCTACCTTCAGGGGCGGTTTCCCACCCCTAGGACAAAACAGTGCCCTGAACCTCAGTCCGCTCCTCCGCCCTCTTTGACAAGGCCGTTGGCAGAATGAGGGTGACTTCTTATGTCGGAAGTCTTCGGCCGCCAATGCTGATTATTAATCAAAATTTAGGCAGCGTCGTGATTCGAACTCCGGACCGAGGACGTTTTGGTTATGAATCAGAGACGCTACGCCAATACCACGGGCGAAGTTACTGGGGCTGAGCAATGGTGTCTTTATTCTAACATAAGGAAAAAAAAGAATGGTTGAGGCCAAACAAAGCAGCAGCTCCCCGTACAAAGACCTGCTTGCATCCACAAAAGGCAATGTTATGCTTCTGGAAAACAGCGAACTGTTTCTCCGAGGTGTAACCATCACTGCTGAGATTTATTGCCAACAACTGAGACCTCTTGAAGACGCAATCCAAGGACAACGACCGGGAAGACAGCGTGAAGTGATGCTATTCTGCGACAACGCCCGTCCTCATTGTGCTAGGCTGATAATAAACACTATATAGGAGCTGGGTTGGGAAGTCATTCCGCACCCACCTTATTCACCTAACGTTGCGCCGTCAGATTTTCACCTTTTCCGTGGGCCATCGAATAGCCTTGAAGGAACTTCCTTTCCGAATGAAAATGCACTCCGAACATGGCTCGACCAATTCTTCACCTCAAAATCCGTGATTTCGAATGGTTACGCCGCGTTGGTACACTGTTGGAATTAGTGATGACTGGGTGTTGTGTGCTGTCCTTAGGTTAGTTAGGTTTAAGTAGTTCTAAGTTCTAGGGGACTGATGACCATAGATGTTAAGTCCCATAGTGCTCAGAGCCATTTGAACCATTTTTGGAATTAGTGAAGGAAACTATACTATTTCCTACTAAAGTCTTTGTTATGTGTATGTATTGTGTATATTAAACTAATGTAAAGGCGCTGCTAACTTAAGTACGAACCTAAAATATACGTTGGTCAGTGTACCACTAGATGTCTCCGTCTTGCGACAGGTCGGTCGTATCAGGCGAAGGGCACTAGTACTTAAAAAATATTAATAGGATGATGGTTTCTGGCAGAAACCACTGGTACTAAAACGTCGGGGTCGCACGATTACTTGGCTGGATGACCGTCTGAGTATACCGGGTGCCATTGGCTCAAGGACACGTCAGACGCCGAAGTGGCGTATAAACCGAAAGACTTGCACCAGTCATACAGCATTATTAGCCCATTAAGGACAGGCAGCACGAAACGATAAAGGAAAGAGATATCGGCGGTAGCTGCGAGCCGCGGGCAGAGCCAGTTGTCTGGCCCACTTGTCTGGCCACTGTGGAGGCCTCCCCGTCCGATAAATGCCGCAGGCCCTGCAGATAGCCGCTAAGTGGTAGCGCACTAATTACTATCGACGTGACTCGATTAGTTCCGCGATCCGTAGCGCGCGCCGCGCCGGCAGACTGGGGTGATTACAGTCGCGATTAACAGAATTAGTGGAGCGTCAAACTCGGCCCGCTCGAGCGCCGTCCGCCAGCCAGCCAACTGGACGCACCTCCGTGCCGCTGCCGGCGCAAGGCCGCCGTCTAAAGGGTCGCGCCACTGCGTCCCACTGCTGCGAACACCGCCCACACAACGGGGCGGCCTCTACTGGACTGCAGCGCAATGTCAATACCGTGCAAGCGCAGATCCAGGGTTGTATTCTTGGCGTAGGGATGCGCAGAGGTGGGGGAGGCGGGTGGGTGGTGGTGGTGGTGGGGGGGGGGGGGCATAGGTCGTCTCTCCCTCTCCCCAAAATGTAGCTTGCTATTATAATCACTTCCACGTGATACAGATGTTGAAATTTATGGGAGAAATACCTCGGCCGTTTGATGTAAAAATTGGTGCTACACAAGGATATGGTTTATCACTTTTACTGTTTCGAAGCGCAAGTCGCCGAAGTGGCGTCAACTAGAAAGACTTGCACCAGGCAAACGGTCTATCTGACGGGAGACTCTAGCTACTCCACGTTTCATTTCATTTTTTTCACTTTCACTGTTTAACTCCGTTTTAGAAAATGTTGTAAGGATCTAGAATCGGGAATAAAAAGAAACATAGAACTGAACCAATAATTCTACAAATGATAGCAAATGGAATTAAGACAAACTGCCTCACTTTAACAGGCGATCTTACAATACTTTCAGAAAATCTGATAGAAGCAGTTTGCTCAAACCTTCTGTGAGAAGTAGCGAACAACACTTGTCTCAAAATTTCATTTGAAAAAACAAAATTCCTGACAAATATAAACGATAACGTCTACGAAGTTCCGCGTTCTGGACCTAAACGGGCCAAGAGGTCCGACCGACCGCCGTGTCATCCTCTGACAATTCGGGCGACTAACTCCTCACTTGGTCTCACGAGGCTGAATGCACCCCGTATCAGTCCTCCCAGCAAGGAAACATCCCAGCAGTACCGGGAATCGAACCCGGGTCCTCGACATGGCGCTCAGCCCCGTTGACCACTTAGTAGCGGAGGTGGAGACGACAAATACGAAAAATTGCGTCAAAGTACATAGAAACGCAAAGGGTTAAAATAGAGCGAGTTAGTAAATTTAAATATTTTGGAATAACAATCCAATAGAATGGACTATAAAAACCTGCAATAGATGTAAGAGTTAATGAAATTGATAGAAGAAATGATCTGACAAAATATCTACAACAAGAAAAGAACATCTATAAAAACAAAACTGTGTCACAAAGGTAAGAACAGTTTGTTGATAGGTATGTGAGCGCTTACCGATGAACTAAAGCTGGACAGAGCAGAGATACATGAAAGACGGATTATTGAGCCAATAATACCGACTACAAATAGTTCGGAACTGAGAATTTACGAGATCTACGAAAATACGAGTAGAGGGAAATATCAGAAGTAACGCCAAAGCGAAGATAATTCTTCTTTACACAGTAACGAATGAATGAGAGTAGGCTAACGAAAGAGATATTTCCCATTTCTGGAGAAAGAAATCGAAAATCGCATGGATTACAGAAATGAGAAATAAAAACAAGAAAGAACTACAAAGAAACAATATCAAAGAATCGGAAGTAACAGAAAGAAGCGTTTTTAAGAATGAAATACTAAACTTAAAAAGGCTTTCAAAATAAGAAATAGCGAACAACATTGACAGAAGAATGGGAAGATAACATGGGGAGAAGATGAACGAGTACTGAAAAAATAAGAAATAACTAAGCAAGAAGAATTATTACGTGATGTCAGTTGTTCAATACAAAGATTAACAGAATAACGTAGACAGTTTCAGTTACATTGGTGAAACAGTACAGATGGAAACTAGCGGAAAGAAGACCAATGACAGCTGGGGAAAGAAGATGGTCGCTCCATTTCGCAATCTCAAAGAAAGCTAAACTCAGGCATTACAAAGCAGTAGTAAAAACCGAATGCATATACGACAGTGAATGCCTCAGAATGATAGGAAGCCGAGGCTTTGAGCGCAAGATCTTTCGGAAAATAATGGATCGTAGCATAATCGACAGACCTGTAAAAACTGCGAGAAGAGAAGTATTATACACCGGAAATGAAAGGCTGCTGAAGTCAAGAAGAACATGAGGATAGAAGCTGTATGGAAATCTGTTGAGGATTGTTGCAACTCGACTAATGAAGTACATTCGTAATGTGCCGAACAACAGACCTAAAGTTTCCGATAAATGGGTTCAAGGAAAAATGGAAGGACGTCAAGAGCAATTAAACCAAATCAGGAAGACATCCCCAACCAATCAACATTCATTTCGCTGATCAACAACTACCATCAACAGCTTCCACCCTGAGCAACAGCAAAACACCGGCTGGACAGAGGAGCGAAGCCAGGCACGCGGAGAAAGAATGCAACACAGTTCAGCTGGAAAAAAGACTTTCAGAAATGGTTTGTAGCTACTTGTCATTGTCTGTAAGGGCCCTAAACGAGAGAAAAATGATGATAATGGTGATGGTGATGATGATGATAACGATGAGTATATGTTCTTTGCCACTGACAGCAGATACGCTCTAGCTGGCCTGTGCCCACGGGGAACACTGGGCCACCTCGGCCGACTTACACTACACTTTGCATCGCTGTGGCCCTGCTTCAGTGCCTGTATATTGAGCAATGCGTCGAAGTACAGGATATAACAGGAGTCAGAGAACGCAGTCGGCCAGAGCTATCCACTGTCGATCCGAAGTTCCCTTGGTGTCCTCCTGATTTCCCTCGAGTTAGTGATTACGATCTCAATGGTCTTTAGATGGTTGGGGCTTGGCACACTGTACATACACTGACATAAAAAAAAATCGCAACAACAAGAAAGAGTTGTACAACGAAATCGAAAGTTGCGGAGGTTGGATAGGGATGTGTAAAAGGACTACGAAAAGCTGGTTGTTCCTTTTGCGATACTACAGAAGGACTTGGCAGGCGTGTAGCCACTGTATATGCTGCTAGCAGCGGTGGTCACTAGGATGTACGGTCGCAAGAAGGCCGGGCTCCGGACGGTCACGTGGCACTACCGGGAGGAAAGACCGTCGTGTTCGGCGTATGGCTTTGGAGGATGTCAAGCGAGAGCTCATCGGAGGGCACGGTAGAGGTTTGTTGTGTTTTCTGGTGAATACTCTTTCTGCCTCGCTGCCAGTGATGGCCGCGCGTTAGTTAGGAGGAGGCCAGTTGATGACTTGCAAACAACTTGTCTGCGTGCGAGACACACTGGACCTACACGTGGAGTTATAGTCTGGGGTGCGATATCGTATGATATCTTCGTGGTTATTCCACACGCGCTGACTGCAAATCTGTTTGTCAATCTACTGTTTCTTCCTGCTGTGCTGCCATTCGTGAACAGCATTCAATCAAATGTCTCTAAGCACTACGGGACTTAACATATGAGGTCATCAGTCCCCTAGACTTAGAACTACTTAAACCTAACTAACCTAAGGACGTCACACACATCCATGCCCGAGGCAGGATTCGAACCTGCGACCGTGGCAGCAGCGCGGTTCCGGACTGAAGCGCCTAGAAACACTCGGCCGCAGTTACCGGCGCGAACAGCATTCTTAGGGGTGTTTTCCACCACGGTAACGCTCGCCCACTTACCGCTTTTGTAACCCAACATACTCTTCGGAGCATTGACATATTGCCTTGGCTTGTTAGATCACAAGCACTGTCTCAAATCGAGAACATATGGGACATCACCGGACGACAACTCTAGTGTCATCCCCAACCAGCATTAACCGTCCCTATATTGACTGAGCAAGTGCAACAGGCAAGGAACTCCATCCCACAAACAGAGAACCGGCTCTTAACAACACAATGCATGTATGTTCGCATGTTACATCCAACATTCTGGTGGTTACACCGTTTATTAATGTATGAGAATTTCAAATTTACTGTGGCTTATCTCCCCCTTACATTAACCTACGATCTTGCAGTGTTAATAACTTAAATATGTTATGTTGTTGTTGTTGTGGTCTACAATCCAGAGACTGGTTTGATGCAGCTCTCCACGCTACTCTATCCTGTGCAAGCTTCTTCATCTCCCAGTACCTACTGCAACCTACATCCTTCTGAATCTGCTTAGTGTATTCATGTTTGTCTCCCTCTAGGATTTTTACCCTTCACGCTGCCCTCAGATACTAAATTGGTGATCCCTTGATGCCTCATAACATGTCCTACCAACCGATCCCTTCTTCTAGTCAAGTTGTACCACAAATTTCTCTTCTCCCCAGTTCTAGTCAATACCTCCTCATTAGTTATGTGATCTACCCATCTAAGCTTTAGCATTCTTCTGTGGCACCACATTTCGAAAGCTTCTATTTTCTTCTGGTCCAAACTATTTATCGTCCAAGTTTCACTTCCATATATGGCTACACTCCATACAAATACTTTCAGAAACGACTTCCTGACACTTAAATCTAGACTCGATGTTAACAAATTTCTCTTCTTCAGAAACACTTTCCTTGCCATTGCCAGTCTACATTTTATATCCTCTTTACTTCGACCATCATCAGTTATTTTTCTCCCCAAATAGCAAAACTCCTTTACTGCTTTAAGTGTCTCATTTCTTAATCTAATTCCTCAGCATCGCCCGACTTAATTCGACTACATTCCATTACCCTCGTTTTGCTTTTGTTGATGTCCATCTTATATCCTCCTTTCAAGACAGTGTCCATTCCGTTCAGTTGCTCTTCCAGGTCCTTTGCTGTTTCTGAAAGAATTACAATGTCATCGGCGAACCTCAAAGTTTTTATTTCTTCTCCATGGATTTTGATACCTGCTCCGAATTTTTCTTTTGTTGCCTTTACTGCTTGCTCAATATACAGATTGAATAATATCGTGGATAGGTTACAACCCTGTCTCACTCCCTTTACGACCACTGCTTTCCTTTCATGTCCCTCGACTCTTATAACTGTCTTCTGGTTTCTGTACAAATTGTAAATTGTAAATATGTTATGTAGACAAATGTATTCCAGAAATTTCATGACTATAATTATTTTTTGTGGTTCAATTTCTTCTCTTCAGTATATTTACTGCTGGTGATGGTTTGATCCTCTCACCACTTTTGCAGTGTCATCATCGAGAACATTACATTTACTGTCTCTTTACCTGCTGGTGCACATATGTTGCCTTTAAACCTGTTTTATTAGAACGACTTCGTAGTCACTACTCACTATTTGTGGTGGGTTCGCGTTGCATACCAGAGAGTTAATCAGGCACCAGCTGCGTAGCAAATGGGTGTGTGATGTCAGTGATCAACTGATTGTGCCGAGTGTAGAGCTCTAAAGTCCTGAGTACTGATGACTGCATGCATGCAAAGGCGGCCGTATCGTCTGCTAGCATCGGAAGTTAGCTTCTGTCCTACTCGGCTTAAGTAGAACACAGTTTGTGACCACTCACACTGGCGGTAACGCAGAGACCGGTGTAAAAAGAGGCATCCCGCTGTCTGCGACAGTGTTCAGAAGCGAAATCTAGAGCATTGTGAAAGTCGCCCAGGAGTGATCTTAATCGAAGGTCAATCACTCTACTATCAATGAGATATATCTAAGGCTTCACAGAATAGTGAGAACTGCCGGACAAGTGCGGGGCTGTGGCATTTACAGGCACTCTCGCGTCAGCGTACGGGGCCCTCGTGATATGCCCGCAGCTGCTGCGGCGTCCTTAGAAGAAGCAAGCTGCAGCCGTCGTATTCGGGACGGGCGGGGAATCCGGATCAATGTCGGATACCAAACTAGTAATGGATTTTTCTATTTTAGGTCCTCTTAATTTTCAGTCCGTTGTCTGTTTTGTTTAAGTGACAAGCTTGCAAAGATTCCAGGATACTTCCTATTTTTTCTATGAACTATTGCCACAAGAAATATCAAATATCTGAGAGCAAAGAAGTATTAAAATACCCGAACAAATGAAGTCTACACTGTATATAAATAAGAATGTAAATAGCTAAGAAAATGTAGGGAAATTGTTTCAAGAGTGTAAAAATCTAATTGATGGGGAAGAATTATTTTGGGGAACAAGAGAAACGATAAGGTAAGAAGGTGCAATTTACTGCATTCTACGTTTTGTATGTGCTTCTGTGTATTTATTTTCTTTTGCAAATAAATGTTTGTTTTGAGATGTTTAATCTACAATTTTCCTATCCTTTCACTTCTCATCAGTGTGGAGAATTTACCGTACGACCTTTGTCAAAAACATAATCTTGAATTCTACTTCGGTCATTAATAAGCTCTATAGGCTAGTTTCTTAATTATACAGGACACTATTAAAGTGTCACGTTTTAAAAATCCGATAATATTCTGCCATTGCGACACAGAAGTTTTAAATTTCACTCAAAGGTGCCTACAACCTGTCTCTGTAATGGCAAGAAAGTGTGGCGGCCTGGTACTTCGCATTCGGGCTCAGCGATGCTTTTAACAGCAAGGTGCCAACACTGCGGAAAAAAAAGGCCGAGCCCAGAAGATCATGCGCAAGGTGGGTTGGTGGTGTCACATTGGCACCAAATTTCTTCATAATTCTGTCTAGAGCCATAGTGGACTTGTCAAACGATGGGAATGTCGTCAAACCAGCACTGACCCGCATTTCACCCCTTCTTTTCACGCCTGTGCGATGGAGATCAGCACCGCTGTTTTCTTATGGGTAGCTGAGTAGAACCACCAAAGACGGTTCAGAGCCATTCGATGAAATCTGAACGTGATCCGAAGCAGCTAAGACTGTTTATGCTCTTCACCCCGCCTGTTTCGCGCCCTCCTGTGGCGTGATCACGAGTGGGTGCGACATTGCCACATTCGTGAAATAAACGCCAAATGGTATATCTAAGAGCCACCAGTTCGGTAACAAAATGTTCAAATGTGTGTGAATTCCTAAGGGACCAAAATGCTGAGGTCTTCGGTCCCTAGACTTACACACTGCTTATACTTACTTAAACTAACTTATGCATAGAACAACACCCACACCCTTCCCCGAGGGAGGATTCGAACCTCCAGTGAAAGGGGCCGCGCCATCCGTGACATGGCGCCTGAGACCACGCGGTCACTCCCCGCGGCTCTTCGGTAACACCCTCGTTGCCACCTGTACACATTAGTTGGTCGCTACAAAAACATTTATAGAGGCTATGCCGCTAAACTAGGATCTCTGGCCATATGAGGAATGGAAGGTGTGTCGAAAGGGTTGCTCATTATCAGTGAAAAACTATCTCTTTAGAGGAACGCACCTAAAGGTCCCAACAAAGGTGTGCGAGTGGCACTCAGTATTGCTGAACTGGTGGTGTCTTAGAGATACCCTTTGCTCTTTCTTTCAAGCGTGTGTCAATTTTACACTATCTGATGATCACGCCACAGGCCGGCGGCAAACAGGAGGGTTGAAAAAGCTGCTTCGTATCACGTTCGGATTTAGTCGAATGGTTTTGAACGGTCTCTAGTGGTCCCACTTTGTACACCAGAGCAAAAGTTGCAGTCGCGCTGCGTTCCAAAGGGTTGCGATCATGTTCAGTCGGGTTGCACGCCCGCGATGTCCTTAGAGAAGAGCTGAATCGTTCGGGGGGGGGGGGGGGGGGGGGTATTAGCAGTGTGAAAGGTTGTCAAGAACGTCATCTTGCTGCTCATCGCACTATCAACTGTCGTTTTCGACAGCGAGGTGTGAGGGTTCAAATGGTTCAAATGGCTCTGAGCACTATGGGACTTAACATCTGAGGTCATTAGTCACCTAGAACTTAGAACTATTTAAACCTAACTTACCTAAGGACATCCACACATCCATGCCCGAGGCAGGATTCGAACCTGCGACCGTAGCGGTCGCGCGGTTCCAGACTGAAGCGCCTAGAACCGCTCGGCCACTCCGGCCGGCAGATGTGAGGGAATCAATGCCTCAAGGAAAGGGGTGGTTTCATTGACGCCCATTGTGCCATTCCCTGAGGCCTCTAAGTGTCGATTCTGAGGGTAGGTGTCACTGAATTCTTTTCCGTTGTGTCTGAATTGTTTCCTCGACCATCCATAAGAAAATCGCGTGATTTCAAGGCTGGACGTCGTGGTTCTGACCCCCATTGCAGAGCCGTCAAAAGAAGCGGTGAAATATGAGTAAGAGGGACATGCGTCAACCTTCCCATCGTGTGGCACGTTACCTGCGGCACTGGGCAAAATTGTGGTGAAATTTGGTGCCAATTTGACACCATTAAACCACTTCACATGAAGTTCTGAGCTCTGGCCTTTTTTTCGCATGCGTCGACACATTGTTTTTTGAAGCAGCGTAGCCACAGGGTGACGTCGGAGAGCACCACGCGTTTGCACCATTACAAAAGAAACTGTAGGTACCTTGAAGCCAAATGTCAAATTTCCGCGTCTCTTTGGTAGACAATTATGGGATTTCGAAAAAGTGACACTTTTAATTGTGTTGCGTAGTGTATATTTCGACTTTTCGTAAGAATCTCACTTTCACTGTTATGGTTCCAACCTGCACGTTGGACAGACCTCACAATACACATAATTTTGGCATCGGTATGTAAACAAAAACGACAACTCGTGAATGGCTAGTCTTTGTACAGGAATGATACGCCCGGGATGCTGGAGTAGACTCAAGTAATAGTCGTTTGAAACAAGAAAGTCACTCGCGTAAAAGGTACTTTAGATACAAGTGATTAGATAGCCCTGCGACAGTATATGGATAACAGATATTAGGCCTGCCAAGGGCCTAATATCGAACACGGATAGTAGTGATTGCCAAATGAGGCCCGATACATGAAATGACAGCATCAGCGATTTACTCCCTGTCACGGTGATGCTTGTACTCATATTGGGGAGATTTCTCTCAGCACGTTGGACGATTCATCGCTGGAGATGATTAAGCGTGATCTCTGCGGCGTATTTTAGTCTGCTGGAAAACGCTCATTTCCCTGGGAAAGCAAACGTGTGATTGGGTAGTTTCCGATAGTTTTTCCTGGATAAAAACCAAGCTGTCTGCCGTGGGGCTCTGTCGTAGCAATGAAGGGTCTCGAATACTAAAAGAAAAAAAGTAGATAAATGTCAACTGTAAATCCAAAATCTTGTAATTCGATTTTCAGTCGATCCTACGATTAATGCTCACCATTTCTTTCACATGTGGCACTGGTTTGTTGGTATCAAGCTGCACTGTGATTCAGAGTCCACGATAACTTATAGACCCACAGTAACTGGTTGGGTAACTCGTTCAGTGGTAGGAGAAAGGCAACAGGACCACAAACTGTGATTTTTGAGCCGTGCATGAACCATATCTGAGAGAAGCGCATACAATATCAGTTGCTGCCGCTCTGCAGAAATATCTTTGCTCCGTTGTTGGGTAACCGGCGTACGTGCTTCCGAACCGGAGACAGCGATGTGACACCGAGGGGCGATATATGGACATCCACGGCTTGACATTAGGACAGTTGGCTTACTGGAGGTACAGTCTGATGTTTGGGATTAGCTGTTGATGCTGGCATGTTTACCTTCTCAGCGGGATGATCATTGGGGCAGAAGCAGCAGGCTGGTCTGAGGACTGTTGGTGCTGAGACACCTACCTGAATTCGAGCCACTAGCCACTCAACCACGCGACGGACGGGAACCCGGCCAGAAATTGCTTTTAACTCGAGAACTCTTGGAATCTGTACGGAAAGCATCTGATTTCATCATCGGCCACGATTTGAATTTGTTAAACAGGTGTCTTGTACCCTTGTAATCCTGGTTACCTTTCACCTTGGAAGTGTGTTTTCTGTGCCTTGTCTACAACTGGGCGAGAGTGCGTTTATCACGCGCGTAGAAAAGTTCTGCGTGTATGTATTATTTGCTGAATTTTCTTGTTAATTGCGCCAGAGGAGCTGTGCACTTAAGAGATTTGTTTTAAAACTTCCTTGTTGGTTTGCATGTTATGTCCTTGTCTACGTTGTAGGGTTTATTTGTGTTAGTGGGAGCATTTTTATCACAATTTCATATGTTGCAAAGGAGCATAGGATGATGATGATTATTGCTATTATGATTATAATAAATGAAAAGCACTATTTTGCTTTCGTTCTACAGTACTATAGAACAATAGCAAACTAGTGCTTTTCATTTATTATAATGTTTTTCTACCAAGAACTGACGGAATTATTGCAATATTATCATTATTGCAATTACATGGTAAAAGTCCCAAAATGGGGACTAGCTGTATAATCTTTTGTGCCTGCTATTGGGCGCCTCAACTGCCAATTAATTCGAAACAAAGGGCTAACTTCGCATAATTTCTGAATGCAGTGGCTAATAAAGGTATCTGTCTCCTTTTATTAAAGCTGGATAAATTTGTGAGTTTCTGTTACAGATTTTAAACACATCAGCCATATTCTGGATTATCTCGAGCCTTTGTGGTATCGCCACAATTTTCTGTTGTTATCTATTGTTCTACCCCCTCCCCTCTCTGCCCCCCTTCTGTTTGCTGTGGAGGAGGTTAATTTAAGGATTTTGTATTTAAACGGCGTTAATTGTTAATTTTATTTTAACAGAGCATCAAGAATTTAATTTGATTTTTAATAATTTTTTTGTTGTTGCAAGATGTTTTAGCTAATTTATTAATTAGGTGACAGAAGGCATTTTAATTAAATATCTTTGTTGCAAGATCCCCCTAGCGTCATGTATTTACTAATCCATTTTGGCATATTATTGCTTTAAGGAGCTTGTTATAAGCCTAATTGTACATGCCTATTGATGGCTGTTCCATTTGGTTAAAGAAAATAAAACAAATTTTTGTTAGTACCGCAGTGAGGCGGTTTTCATTCTTCAACCTGTAACTGGCCGTTGTAGGCGAATTATACTTACAGCCTGTCGTTGGAAATTTTTTTCGCTGTAATTATTATTTGTTCATTTGCTAGAAGGCCTTCATCATATAAAAAATTTTGGAGTTTTATGTTTTTAATTCTTCCGTGAGGCGTTAGAATTGTTATTAAGTTTGTATTTGTCCGTGGTACTAAAATAACAGAAAACAACTATCTTTCTAAATTACTTTCTTGGTGGTTGTAATACCGTTTACCAACGAGTTTTCTCTAGAACCTTAAGAGGTTCCGCATTAAGCGTTTACTATTTGTTTATTTGATGACACTTAATGTTAAACTGTTGTTGAAATTTTATGTACTTTTAATACGTTTGTTTGCTTAGCCATCTTGCGCAGTAGCTGTTAAAATCGGTTACTATTTGTTATCCTTTTTGAGCTTACTGCAATTTAATTAAAGAGAATTATACCAGACGCGTTTCGCTTTTATTTATAAAGCATCTTCCGTGGTTATTATGAAAATTGGATACAAACACTCTTACATTTTTTGTTGTTTTAGGTTAAAACAACGTTTTGTTTATGAAGTTGGTGTGCAAGTTACTTAGGGTGTTTCTTTACGTATTCCGCTTCTTCCCTCCTTGCTAGCAGCAGCTGGCATCGAAAGACTTCGATTGACATATGCACTTGGCAGTTTTTTCCATTCTGCAGTACTTCTTGCGCTGTATTACTTACACTTCACATCTGTAAACTGAATCGAAGTTATATGTGTTTTTCACTCTGCACAGTGACAGTGTTCATGTCTGTTCGTTCGTTTCCGTTCACGGTTTGAGTGTTGCCCACCTACGAAACTACTACTTTGTGTGTGTGTAGAGAGAGAGGGTGTTGGGGATGGGGCCTGGATGGTGAGCATAGAACGGAATCTGAGAGGAGATGGTAGTGATAAATGGGGCCTGTGGCACCTATGTCTATAAATGTTATATTAAGTGGCCAGTCAGTTTAAAGAGTGAGTGATTTGCCAAGTTGGTCAGATCATTTATCTTATTTTCTGTTATCCTTTTTTGAAAGTGATAGTTTTCTTCTAAGGTGAGGAGGTGTTTCTTGTTGTTGTTGTTTATCCTTATGATTTCCATGTCTGTGTCTCTTGAGGTAATATTATATTTAACAAAATAGTGCCAAATAGAATTAGATATGTGGATGATATCTTGTACCTGATAGATGAACCAATCAATAAAATTGACCAGTTACACACAGACATAAATTGTATTGCAACAGAGAAAGAGCAAAACAGACAGTTAAATTTCTTATACATCACCATAAAGATTCAAAACAACGAACATACATTTCATATACACTGAAAACCGACAATAACATACACATTTACACATGACCGATCACAACACCCCTGTGCTCAAAAGCAGGCAACACTTAGATACATGATCGACAGACTAAATACAGTATCATTAGATGCAGACAGTTACAAAAAAGAAATGAATACCACAATACAAATAGCGACAAAAAATGAATACAAAGAGAACTTAGTAACAAAGCTGAACAAGAAAATGAAGAAACAGAAAAGAATAAACACCCAGCTGTCATCAACACGAGAACAAAATCACATACAAACTAACACTCAAAATACAAGAACAGGAACAATACAAAGTGTGAAAAAACAGAAAATTAAACATGGTACACCATGATATACTGCCACAAATACACACACACACAGAGTATCCAATATTTTCAAAAAAACGAGTCATAAAACTAGCCTATCAAACCAACAACTCAATTCAGAAATACTTCCCAAAAACGACAGGAAAAACTGATCTATACCAGACAAAAAGAATACACCAATCGAATTTAAATACATGTGATGGAAGATACATAGGTCAAACCAGGAGGGCGTTCCACACCACATACAAAGAACACGTAGGAACATAGAAGTATAGTACAAATTACTCAACTTTTGCAGAACACTTACACCAACACTAACATAAAACTACCACCTGAGACACAGATATGGAAATCGTAAGGATAAACAACAACAAAAATGGCTCCTCACCTTACAAGAAAACTACCACTTTCAAATAATCATAACAGAAAAGAAGATAAATGATCACAGCAACTTGGCAAATCACACACTCTTTAAACTGATTGGTCACTTAATATAGCATTAAATATACACATATAACCACAGGCCCCATTTATCACTACTATCCCCTCCCATATTCCGTCCTATAATCAGCATTCAGGCCCATCCCCAACCCCCTCCCATCTCCTCTCACATCTCTACCTACATACAAAACAGTTTCACTAATTTGCACTAACACGTTCTCTCTATCTCTCTCTCTCTCCCCCCCCCCCCCCTCTCTCTCTCTGTGTCGCACACACACACACACACACACACACACACACACACAAATTCTGTAGAATGGCAGAAACTGCCAAGTGCATATGTGAATCGAAGTCTTTCGATGTCAGCCACTGCTAGCAAGGAGGGAAGAAGCAGAATATGTAAACAAACAGTGTCAGTAACTTGCACAACTATATAAACAAAACGCTGTTTTTAACCTAAAACAACAAAAATGTACAAATGGTTCAAATGGCTCTGAGCACTATGGGACTTAACATCTGAGGTTATCAGTCCCCTAGAACTTAGAACTACTTAAACCTAACTAACCTAAGGACATCACACACATCCATGCCCGAGGCAGGCTTCGAATCTGCGACCATAGTGGTCGCGCGGTTCTAGGCTGAAGCGCCTAGAACCGCTCGGTCGCACCTACCGGCACAAAAAATGTACAAATATATGTATCCAATTTTCATAATAACTGTGGAAGATGTTTTATAAATAAAAGCGAAACGCGTCTGCTGTAGTTATCTTTAATTAAACTGCAGTAAGCTCAAGATGGATAATCGATTGTAACTGATTTATGTACTTTTGTTGGCCCACCACCTTACCCCTCACCATACCAAGTCTCCACTACTGGAGAGATGAAACCAACCTTCGGGATGGTGACAGCTTTACCTTTTCACAAAAAGTTGTCACTGCGTTAGAGCTCTGGTCGCTGTCCCGAATCCTCTGGAAAGTCACGAGATCTAAGCCAGTTACCTCTATGACAGGCACCACCTCCTTAAGGTAGTTTAACACCGCACCTTTGATGGGGCATGTGTATGAATTCACAAAGGTAATTACGATACTGTATAAAGGAAATTGTTTGCTTTGTATGGCTCCAGGTTTTAATATCATAAAATATGGCCTGATGGAGTAATTTAGTTCCGTCACAAAAGGTTCTTTTTAGCTCTAAATTAATAATTTACCATTAACTAGTAACACCATGAGAATAATGAAAATATCTTACAGGCTCTACTTGTGTTATGCTCTAGATTCGATCTGCTACTCAACTGACAGTGAAGCCAAATGCTATAATTCAAATGTCTTTGGGTACAGAACTAGGAATATTAGGATTAAACGTCCCGCTGAGGAAGAGGCTAGTCAAAAGAGATATACTAACTACTGGACGAATCATCTAAGCTGTTAAACTCATTTATTGTGATAACCGTTCAGCCTTTGAGGTAAGGAAATAAAATTTTCAGCATGAAGTAGCACTCAGTCGCCAATATTTTCGATGTAGTATTAATGTTCTTAGCTTTTTTGTTTACAGAGATTTTGAAGCTACTACATTATTTTCATGAAATTACGTACTTTTTTTCCACTGCACTTGAAAAGAGGGGAATAGTGTAACGGTACTTGTTACTCTTTGCAGCAAGAATGTTGACAGAAAGATGTAGCTAGTGCGCAAAATACAAAGACTAATGAGTTGTCAGAAACTGTGTTCAGTTAAAAAGATAATTGCCTCAGTGCATCGACAAATATATTATGAATGTTGATAGTACAGCAAAAAGTTGACTACTCTACGCAATTTCATTCCTTGCAAACCTTGTTTTACTATATGCAACGGTCCTGCACTCTATTTGACTTGAACAAATTAGAATACACTGCTCATTTAATAAATTATGACTTGAATGTTACTGGGAACAGCGATTACATGAATGGCAATAATCATTACGATGCGTAAGAAAGATGCAGTTAAGCTCACTGCTTCTTTATACTGTAATTATTTTAGTCCGAAATTTATTTCTGATTTTACTAAAAGTAAAGAAATTTGAAAAATTAAAAATAAGATGTGTGCGTTGTCCTTATCTCTCTGGATACAGCGTGGTTTTCAGTATTCTGTATGATTCTAGTTCCACTTTGCTTGTTTTAGAACTTCTAAGTGAAAACAAATTCATTTTCTTCTGTTGTTATGCCAGCTGCCTTTAACTATTGTCACTTGCTAACAACCCTGATTAGGGATGAAACCAGTCGTGTCGAATAAACCGCTGCTGTAACTGTATTCTTCAACATTACTGTTATACGACAGTATTGCTTGGCTCTCGCTTTGGAGAAGTAAACAGTTACGAAACGTTTTTTCCAATATACTTCTCTAGTAATACTTTTTGAATAACGTTACACAAATCCTTGTCTCTGCTTTCTGCAGTAAAGGAATACTTCTCCCTGCCGGTAGCGCCATGTTCTCAAAGAATTCTCTGTAGGAATCCGGCTCTTTGCCAACGAAGGAAGCGGCCGTCAAAGAAAACCCCGCTACCAGGTCGAGTTCACCTTTGAGAGTCAGCTTTGCCCACCACATAGCGCATTCCGTGTGTATATTGTTTTCACTAAACTTGACTTTTTGGCTGTGAGAAGTACACTGGTGCTCCTACTTTCCACACACTGAACTGGAGCCTACAAGGGAATGTTTTCGTCTCGCCCAGATACTCTGATTAGAATTTTTTCCGTTTACATTACATTAATACCTGTTCTATAGACTATGAATACGACATTTTATAATGATGTGGAACATATCAGTTTAACATAAGATTTTTCAGACTTTTTTTTTTTTTTGCAGTTACTACTCCACGCATTAAAATTCATCCATTGAGTAGAAGGAGTTGTCATCCAAAAATTCTTTTAATTTGTTTTTAAATGTTGGTTGACTATCTGTCAGACTTTTAATGCTGTTTGGCAAATGACCACAGATTTTTGTGGCAGAATAGTAAAATCATCCTTTCTTCTAGTGTTGTAGCTATGCAGTTTGCTATTATTTTTGAATTGGGATGGGTTATTAATAACAGATTTCATAATTGACTGTATGTATCGCGAAGGTACTGTGAATATTCCGAGTTCCCTAAATGAATGTCTGCAAGATGATCTTGGGTGGGCTCCAGTTGTTATTCTGATTACATGCTTTTGTACATTGAATACTTTTTGTCTTAATGATGAATTACCCCATATGAAAGCAGCGAATGAAAATAGACATAGTAGGCTAATTTACTGATATGTTTATTACCAAAATTTGCAATAACCCTAATAGCTTTGCAAAAACGGACATAATGTCTGATGGGATAACCGCAATCAGTGGTTTTTACAGTGTTACTTATAATCCGTCTTGACTGCATGAAATGTTTATTCACAATACCGGTTGCGGTTCCTCCAGAACCATCTTCAGATCTGCAATTTCGGTTACAGGAGTAACCAGTCCACACACCACAACCTTCACATGTGACGCAGGATGTGAAGGTTGTTACATCCGATGTGTTACTGCCGCACTCAAGGGATGGAGAGAGGGAGCTCCGCACTGAAAAGCCGGGAATGGTCGGTGTCTGGCCACGGAGCTTCTCCGGTGTACAGCTGCCATAGATCGGCCGAGCTGCGATTTTTACAGCCGGGTCACATAGGGATGCAGAGACCAGCGGTTGGGAGCGCGGTACTCGCGGCAGTGAGATATTGCCACGAACCCCCCCCCCCCCCCCCCCCCCCCCAGAAGCGTGGTGACTGCTGGACACTTGGAGAAAAACAATTCTTTCTGTTCTGTATACATCGAACTGTTTCCTAGTACTCTTCAGAGTCCGTATAGCAAACAGGCGAAGAGGGCGGCCACTTGCTGTACACGACTTTCGTTAGCTTACTAGAATCTTAGGCGCTAGCCATACGATATCAGAATACCAGAAATAACAGTACTGGTAGAGACAAGAATCTGATAAAGTTTCGCTACACAATTGTTTGAGCACTGGATTCCCCACTGCTCATTTACTGACGTTTTTGCGAGGGAACAGCAGGGAGAAAAATTTCATACACGGAAAAATCTCATAATTGCACTATTGATGTACAATATACGTTGGCAGCCCCCAGACCTCACCTCGAAGGAGCAGGAACTTTAGTCATAGAGGATGAACCAGAACCCCACAGACAAACTTTCAGTGGTTGTTCAGGGATACCTTATGAGTATTACAACGTAATAACGTAATTATGATTTATTCGGTTTGTTACTACATTCACCCTTGTTTCTGTGAAGCAAATAGTCTGCAGTAACAAAAATGTACAACACGCAGCGCAGAGTAATGCGACATTCCTTAGCCAGAGTCAGCAGTATGTGTGATGTGTTTGCCGTCGTTGCGGGAACATCACTGTATAGCGTCGTTGTGCCGCTCTTCCATTGCATTCAGTGATCACATACACGAAGCCATACAGGAGGGGCACATCGGCCGACTCTTCATCAGTAAATATATCCATAGCACTTTTGAGTATCGCTCATAGCGCACAGCTAACACTGCCGGAGAAACGAAACCTGAGACAGATCCGAGCAGCACTGAATGCGAACTTGAGGACAACTACGTAAGGAGAGCATTACTGTGGTCAACAACAGGCGAATAGAAGTAAGAAACACAGCACATACGACCGACATTTGCACAGTCGTGCACTGTTATCAGCGCAATACAAATAAAAAGCTAACTGGGACAAGAAACCAAACGAAATGCAATAACTTAGTAACGAGTCGCAGGAGAACGAGGGACCCTCCTATCAAAATGCTCAGAAGTTATCCCTGAATAACCTCTGAAATTTTGTCTATGGAATTCTGGTTCACCCAGCATATACTGCGTCCAAGGAGAAACGGTCAGTATTGAGAGATGTGCGAGGAACGGTCATTCGAAGCAAAAAAATCTAGTAAACACGGGCTCTAATATATATAACCTTAGAAGCTATGAGCACTTGTTCGTTTTCGATAGTATGAAACAAATTTCTACCGCAAGGTCTTTGCTTTCCATATTCTGAGAGGAGGTAGTACAGACCAAAATAAGAAAAAAAATCCCAGTAAACATTGGCTCTAAAGTGCATACCTTAACAGCTATGAGCACTCGTTCGTCTTCGCTACAGTGAAACACATCTCGTCTACTGAAAAAATGTGCTGATAGCTCTTAAGGAATGCATTTTCGAACCCACGTTTGCTACACTTTTTTGCTTAGAATGATCGTCCAAGTAAGAGCCATGAATATCGACCATTCCTTCTGGGACACCCTGTATAGAGAGAGTATCGACTCAACAAGTCGTTGGAAGTCCCCTGCAAAAGTATTGAACCATGCTTCCTCTGTCCTCTGTAGCATCCATAATTGCGAAAGGTTCCTGTGCAGGAATTTGTGCACGCACTGATCTCTGGGTGAATATGTCCCATAAATCTTCGATGGGATTCTTGTCGGGCGGTCTGGGTGGCTAAATCACTCGCTCGAATTTCTAGAATGTTTTCCAAACCAATAGCGAACAATTATTGCCTGATGACATGGCTCATTCTCATCCATAAAAAATTCATCTTTGTTTGGGAACATGGAGTCCATGAATGGCTAAAAACGGTCCACTCCAGTCCATGATCGGTTCAGTTGGACCAGAGGACCCAGTCAATTCGAAGCACACACCATTATGGAACGACCGCCAGCTTGCAGATTGCCTTGTTGACAACCTGGGTCCACAACTTCGTGCGGTAAGCGCCACACTCGAGCCCTACCATCAGCTCTCACCAAGTCAGACCGTGACTCATCTGGTTAAGACGCGGTTTTCCAGTCGCCTAGGGTGCAACCGATGTGGTACCGAACCACAGGGAAGGCGCCGCAAGTGCTGTCATGCTGTTAGCAAAGGCACTCATGTCGGTCGTCTGCCGCCATAGCCTATTGACACCGAATTTGGTCGCTCTGTCCTAACGGATAGGTTCGTCATACATCCCACATCATTTGGTTCAAATGGCTCTGAGCACTAAGGGACTTAACATCTGAGGTCGTCAGTCCCCTAGAACTTAGAACTACTTAAACCTAACTAACCTGAGGACATCACACACATCCATGCCCGAGGCAGGATTCCAACCTGTGACCGTAGCGGACCGCGGCTCCAAACTGCCGCGCTTAGAACCGCACAACCACACCTGCCGGCCCCACATGATTTCTGCGGTTATCTCACGCCTTGTTATTTCTCTCTTAGCAATGAAAACTCTACGCAAACGCCGCTGCTCTTGGTAGTAACTGAAGATCTTCGGCCACTGCGTTGTCCTTGATGAGATGTAATTGCTGAAATTTGGTATTCTGGCCACTGTTGATTTCGGAATATTGAATTTCCTATCGACTTTCGAGGTGGAATGTGCCATGCGTCTGGCTCCAACTAACATTCCGCGTCCGAAGTCTTTTGATTCCCGTCGTTCGGCAATAATCAAGTCGGAAACACTTTCACATGAAGCATCTGGGTACAAATGAGAGCTCCGCCAATCCACCGCTCTTTTATACTTGTGTACGGGATACTACCGCCATTTGTATAAGTGCATATCGCTGTCCCACTTACGCTAGACGGCCAGACTGTCGATGTAAGACAGTTAAGGGAAAAAAGATAGAACGTTTAAACTAGTATATTAGCAACGCACAACAGAAGCATCAAATGAGTTGAAGGAGAGAACTAAAAGTCTGGTCCACAAACAGAACGTCAAACACGAAGTACCCTTTGACATATGTTGTTGTTGTTGTGGTCTTCAGTCCTGAGACTGGTTTGATGCAGCTCTCCATGCTACTCTATCCTGTGCAAGCTTCTTCATCTTCCAGTACCTACTACAGCCTACGTCCTTCTGAATCTGCTTAGTGTATTCATCTCTTGGTCTCCCTCTACGATTTTTACCCTCCACGCTGCCCTCCAATACTAAATTGGTGATCCCTCGATGTCTCAGAACATGTCCTACCAACCGATCCCTTCTTCTAGTCAAGTTGTGCCACAAGCTCCTCTTCTCCCCAATTCTATTCAATACTTCCTCATTAGTTACGTGATCTACCCATCGAATCTTCAGCATTCTTCTGTAGCACCACATTTCGAAAGCTTCTATTCTCTTCTTGTCTATACTATTTATCGTCCACGTTTCACTTCCATACATGGCTACACTCCATACAAATACTTTCAGAAACGACTTACTGACATTTAACTCTCTACTCGATGTAAACAAATTTTTCTTTTTCAGAAACGCTTTCCTTGCCATTGCCAGTCTACATTTTATATCCTCTCTACTTCGACCATCATCAGTTATTTTGCTCGCCAAATAGCAAAACTCCTTTGCTACTTTAAGTGTCTCATTTCCTAATCTAATTCCCTCAGCATCACCCGACTTAATACGACTACATTCAATTATCTTCGTTTTGCTTTTGTTGATGTTCATCTTATACCCTCGTTTCAAGACACTTTCCATTCCGTTCAACTGCTCTTCCAAGTCCTTTGCTGTCTCTGACTGAATTACAATGTCATCGACGAACCTCAAAGTTTTTATTTCTTCTCCATGTATTTTAATACCTACTCCGAACTTTTCTTTTGTTTCATTTATTGCTTGCTCAATATACAGATTGAATTACATTGGGGATAGGCTACAACCCTGTCTACTACCTTCCCAACCACTGCTTCCCTTTCATGTCCCTCGACTCTTATAACTGCCATCTGGTTTCTGTACAAATTGTAAATAGCCTTTCGCTCCCTGTATTTTACCCCTGCCACCTTCAGAATTTGAAAGAGAGTATTCCAATCAACATTGGCAAAAGCTTTCTCTAAGTCTACAAATGCTGGAAACGTAGGTTTGCCTTTCCTTAATCTTTCTTCTAAGATAAGTCGTAGGGTCAGTATTGCCTCACGTGATCGTATTTTTTTTCGTCATCTGCAGAGACAGTTGTCATATAAACTTGTACTACTGTAGTAGGCGTGGGCTTCGTGTCTATCTTGGCCACAATAATGCGTTCACTATGCTTTTTGTAGTAGTTTACCCGCACTCCTTTTTTTTATTCATTATTGAACCTACTCCAGCATTACCCCTATTTGATTTTGTATTTATAACCCTGTATTCACTTGACCAAAAGTCTTGTTCCTCCTGCCACCGAACTTCACTAATTCCCACTATATCTAACTTTAACCTACCCATTTCCCTTTTTAAATTTTCTAACCTACCTGCCCGATTAAGGGATCTGACATTCTACGCTCCGATCCGTAGAACGCCAGTTTTCTTTCTCCTGATAACGAAGTCCTCTTTAGTAGTCCCCGCCCGGAGATCCGAATGGGGGACTATTTTACCTCCGGAATATTTTATCCAAGAGGACGGCATCATCATTTAATCATACAGTAAAGCTGCATGCCCTCGGGAAAAATTACGGCTGTAGTTTCCCCTTGCTTTCAGCCGTTCGCAGTACCATAACAGCAAGGTCATTTTGGTTAGTGTTACAAGGCCAGATCAGTCAATCATCCAGACTGTTGCCCCTGAAACTATTGAAAAGGCTGCTGCCCCTCTTCAGGAACCACACGTTTGTCTGGCCTCTCAACAGATACCCCTCCGTTGTGGTTGCACCTACGGTACGGCTATCTGTATCGTTGGGGCACGCAAGCCTCCCCACCAACGGCAAGGTCCATGGTTCATGGGGGGACCCTTTGACATAACAGTAGACGAAATCGGTTAATGTTCCGTCCAAGATAAGGTCATTCTCGACATGGCACAAGCTGGGATTAGAGAAGTACCAGTAATTCGCCACCCCGCCGATTCTTCAAAGAATTCCACTACAATGTGTAAACAATCCATTTCACACACGTCCCGAACTATATGTCGTGCAATGACATAATTTTACTAATGCATTTAGTGGTGTATGTGGATACTGTCTGCAAAATGTGCTACGCATGGAGTTCATAGTAAAGCAATAATAAATTGAAACGTCGTGTCTGATGCTGAATAGTTGAAGTTTTACTGCAAGAATAACGAAAATCTCGTAAGTGACAACGTGTGAGGGCTGACACCAGATAAAAGTTTCGAAAATATTTGAAATTATGTGGAAAGTTTGTTGGAAGTCACTAAATGTTCTTATTCTCGGATACTAGATGAATAGACATTGTGGTTGCTATTAACCTTTCGCTGTTTGAGTCAGAGCAGACGGCAAACTATTTACGGTATGGGTATGGATGGAAGTATGGATGTTAACTGGGGGCCTAGAAACGACGGAGAGGCTCCGTCCCCGCCGCAGCCGCAGTGGTCCATAACCCCACGACGACTACCGCAGTCCACTTCACCCTCCACTGCCCCACGCCGAACCACTCTTCCAGGATTATTGTGCGGTTCAGTCGCAGGTGGATCCCCCCAGGGAACGTCTCATACCAGACGAGTGTAACCCCTATGTTTGCGTGGTAGAGTAATGGTGGTGTATGCGTCCGTGGAGAACTTGTTTGCGCAGCAATCGCTGACATAGTGTAGCTGAGGCGGAATAGGGGGTATCAGCCCGCATTCGCCGAGGCAGATGGAAAACCGCCTAAAAACCATCCAGTGGCAGGTCGGCTCACCGGACCTCGACACAAGTCCGCCCAGCGGATTCGTGCCGGGGCCCAGGCGCTCCATCCCAATCCGGAAAGCCGTGCGTTAGACCGCACGGCTAACCGGGAGGGCTACCATATAGGTATCAAACTTTATAGGAGTGATGTCCAGACTGTGCGCTGCAGGATTTGCGTTGTCAGCAGTGTTAGTGTCATGATTTGCCGTTAGGCATTGCCAAATCCAAAAATAAACAAACCGACTGCATGTAGATCTGAAATTAATAACAGGAAAAAAGGAAGTTATTATTCGTTTATAATATATTTGTGCGTTTCACTTGGCCTCTCTCAGGTCTAACCAGACGTCCTTAAGGTGTATATATTACAATGTGTGTACTACAGAAGCAATAAACAGGGTGTAACGAACTATAAATGTAGATATTTTTATATGTGGTACCCTTATATGTACACATATCAGTGTATTCGTTTTTTTTCTGCCTCAAATAGTCTTCCTACAAACACGTCACAAACTAGAGGAGCCGGCCGCGGTGGTCTCGCGGTTCTAGGCGCTCAGTCCGGAACTGCGCGACTGCTACGGTCGCAGGTTCGAATCCTGCCTCGGGCATGGATGTGTGTGATGTCCTTAGGTTAGTTAGGTTTAAGTAGTTCTAAGTTCTAGGGGACTGATGACCACAGATGTTAAGTCCCATAGTGCTCAGAGCCATTTGAACCATTTGAACTAGAGGACGTGATGCTCTCTGTGCCAGAGTAACTGCACCGCATAGTGGACAATACCTGTTAGTGTGGATTATCCGCTTTGCTTCCACGTGTACACGCGTCCACACTTCAACGCCTGACTTGCTGCTCAGACACTAATGTCTTGCTCTTGCCGAATGTACGCGTAGATACTACTCAAACTAAAAGCAGACAACTTGTAACAGCTATAATGATTAGTGTCTGCAAATGACATAACTGATGATGTATTGTTGTTCAGTACACCATCCTCATTCACCAATGCAAATATCTGCACTTATACCTGTTCACCATGTATATAAGAAATTTCGGGCTTATTAATATTGTATTAAAATTGCCGAATGTGGATAATGGTACCTAACATAAATGTATAGTAACAGTACACAAAGAATCAAAGAGGGAATAGAAGTTGACTGGTCACAGAAAGAACGAGGAATAATAGCAGATGGAAAGGAAGGAAGAAAAACAGAAAGGAATGAGAGAAGCACAGATAGTTACAGTACGATAGAGATAATGGTTCCCTGCAGGACAGAAAGAAAATGGGTGGGATATACGGAGAGGGAACCTACGCCGAAGATAACAGATAAATCTCCTCTCGAATGCAAAGTGCTTTTGGATAGGACGCAGGTTGCACGGTCGTAGGACTGAAATGGAGAAAAAGATGGAGAAAAATTTAATCCTTTGCAAAGGTACATCCGAGGTGCCTCCTATTACTAAAGAATTTAGCTATCCCGCTGATATCCGTGAGGAAAGACCTGGTATTACTCTACAACATCCTAAGGAAATGAAGGAATACTACCGAGAGCGGGATCGTGGTGATGCACGCGTTGTATGAACCGTGAAAAGAATGTCATCCTTTACCTTACCGTATAGAAAGTTCCTGTAAGTGACTACCTACTGCTTACCCTTGCAGTCGCTTACGGTGATCTACCGCAAGTGGCTTGGAAGCCTCCTACTGCGCTCATCTTATTTTCCCTCTGAGAAAAATTGATGAATATTGCTGAGACTGGTTCTGTATGAAGTTTTCTGTCGACAATTTTCTGAAGGTAGCATTTCCATAATGCACCTCCCCACAGGCCTGTAGACGCAAACACTGGACTTGCGGCGGAGAGGCAGAATTCGTCTGTTGTGTGAAGCGCTTTCCCTCATCGCGGCTGCAACGCACAGCGTAAATATTTCATAAGTCGCTATTTTCCGCGCTCCCATTGTCCCGCCCTCCTGTGTGGGAGGAGACCTGGACAAGGGCTGGGTGCCCTTGTCCTTGTCCTTTTCCTTTGTGTACCGGGTCGCTTCTTCGCAGAATTATTCCGTTTTACCGCTTTCGACTTCGTCATCGCCATAAAGTCGTGTTGGTTACCTGTAATTTCCAAAAGAGCGAACAACAGCGTCAAGGTGGAGGGTTGCACAGGGCGGGCAAAATAAACCTGGCTCAACCAATCTAAATTACGCTCTCCGTATCCAGGACGATTAATGCAAGTTCTGTTTTGCTCTCTCTAAAGTTCAGCTGCGGTCAAAAACAAATTTTAATTTGAATGCGTGGCATCTGGTTCTATAGAGAAACCCTTAGATATTGAAAGATGGAATATGATGTCTTGACAAAAAGTTTGTGATCGATAAAAAAACAAAAGTGAAAGGAATAATAATAGATAACACAAATTAAATCAGAAGAACTAACCAATAGGGCCGATTAAAGAATTTTTACAGAAAAAATTTGTTTTACAGACGTTAAAAATGCACCGAAATTTCTGAAAACAGATATTGGCCAGATTGAAAATCTGAATTTGAATACCTTGGGGAGATAATCGAAGAAAATAATGTGGAAAAAACTGCAGTAGAGAACAGGATACATAAAATCGGAAGATCATATGGTGTAACTGGAAGGCTTTTACACAAAGAAACAATAGAAAAACATGCCTATCCGAAAATGCAAAAATAAGGCTTTACAATATAACAGTTACAACATGTCTTTTGATAAAATAGCAAAGTTATATTCCTGCTTATAGACTCCAAGTAATAATCCCTGGCGTAATTTCAGTTAAAATATTTGCGAAGTTATGGTAATTGCGTTGAGTTGACGGTAAAGAACTATTTCTCTTACCTGTTTTACCAAGAGAAAGAATCTTTTGGAAAATTAGCATCGGTGAACCCCATATAAGATACCACTTTTTTCCACAAAGTTTTAATTATTTTGTCTATGAAAAAAAGCGACATTAGATTGTTTCGTCCTTCTTTTTCTGGTAGTGAAGTTTTGCCAATAATAACTGGACCATTATATTTTAATCTTTGTTTTATTTTATAAACTTACCAACCTTCCAGTTTTGTCGTTTTAATTATATAATGTAAGGAATTACTGTAGATTTAAACTAGGTTGGAAGCGATTTCCTTGATGACTCAACGGTCGACCGTCTTTACGCCCATATCGTAAATTATTATTATTTTTTTGTTTTTGAAAATAGAATCTGCATTATAATTCGAAGCCCGATTAAGTTTTTGCAATGTAATTTACTTTCTGTGAACATTATCTGCGTACACGGTTATACATCATCAGGCACACCGTTGAGCAACATTGAGCATTTTGGCCTGAATTTAATTGTCATTCAAGCTAGTAAAGCCAATGAACTCCACTTTACTCAGACAGAAAAATAATCAGTACTTGCAACATTTTCAATTATGAATGAGAATAATAGCACCTGCCCTTTATTGCCGCCCATGAAGTGAATCCCTTTGTTTGACACACTTTACACACATTAGCAGGAAACTTGATCAGCTTCTACGAAAGGAACTACTTCACTGAGGACTCAGAATGCCTTTATGCAAGCGAATTTCTAACATTAAACTATAATTTAGACAAATTAGAAACACTATAAAGCCGAATCATTGGAGAAATATTCGGCCTACAAAAACTATGGAAGATTGGAAATTACGTAGTAATGGTGAAACTTCTCGAAACATAGAAAACATAAATAATCAGAAAAATAATACTGGTATTTTTGCGAACATCTGTATCGAATGCAAGACATTAGACTAAGTAAAAATATCTTCAGATATTTATGGGATAAGAAGTCAACAGCGATTTGGATCCATCAAGTAAAAAATAATTTAGATAAAGATAGGGTGAAAGCATGACAAACAACAGACAGAGAATGCTCTAGTTGTTGTTGTTGTTGTTATGGTCTTCAGTCCTGAGACTGGTTTGATGCAGCTCTCCATGCTACTCTATCCAGTGCAAGCTTCTTCATCTCCCAGTACCTACTGCAACATACATCCTTCTGAATCTGCTTAGTGTATTCATCTCTTGGTCTCCCCCTACGATTTTTACCCTCCACGCTGCCCTCCAATACTAAATTGGTGATCCCTTGATGCCTCAGAACATGTCCTACCAACCGATCCCTTCTTCTGGTCAAGTTGTGCCACAAACTTCTCTTCTCCCCAATCCTATTCAATACTTCCTCATTAGTTATGTGATCTACCCATCTAATCTTCAGCATTCTTCTGTAGCACCACATTTCGAAAGCTTCTATTCTCTTCTTGTCCAAACTATTTACCGTCCACGTTTCACTTCCATACATGGCTACACTCCATACAAATACTTTCAGAAATGACTTCCTGACACTGAAATCTATAGTCGATGTTAACAAATTTCTCTTCTTCAGAAACGCTTTCCTTGCCATTGCCAGTCTACATTTTATATCCTGTCTACTTCGACCATCATCAGTTATTTTGCTCCCCAAATAGCAAAACTCCTTTACTACTTGAAGTGTCTCATTTCCTAATCTAATACCCTCAACATCACCCGACTTAATTCGACTACATTCCATTATCCTCGTTTTGCTTTTGCTGATGTTCATCTTATATCCTCCCTTCAAGACACTGTTCATTCCGTTCAACTGCTCTTCCAAGTCCTTTGCTGTCTCTGACAGAATTACAATGTCATCAGCGAACCTCAAAGTTTTTATTTCTTCTCCATGGATTTTAATACCTACTCCAAATTTATCTTTTGTTTCCTTTACTGCTTGCTCAATATACAGATTGAATAACATCGGGGAGAGGCTACAACCCTGCCTTACTCCCTTCTTAACCACTGCTTCCCTTTCATGTCCCTCGACTCTTATAACTGCCATGCTCTAGTACTAAATGTGAAAGGATTCCCAGGCCGAAGAGTAAAGAAAACTGGTCTTGCAGTGGTCAGAAGAAGAAAGGAAGAAAAAAGGTAGTGAACAGATGAAAGAGAACTGGATGTAAAGAAGAGAACAAACAATAACGAATTGAAATTGGCACGTGCTCATTCTTTGGCCCATCCGAGAAGAAAAAATGACGGATAAAGTCAAAAAACAACAAACCTCACAAAGGAAACGCGGAGACAAAATAGAATGTAATATTTATGAAAGAACTGAGCAAATAATGTAGATGTGGAATTTAAAATTGTAGTATGGCAAGAGAATGGCCTACCCCTACTAGTATTGTACTGATCCCTAGAGAAAATTGCTGACCTAAAATTAGATCGTAAGAAAACGAGTCAGCTGCGGCCGTCCTTATGTTGTCATTTACTGTTTAGCTATCAATTTCGGCGCTTCAGTGCACCATCTTCAGGCCTGAGCAGATGCTGAAAGAGTTATCACGACCCATATATACACTCCTGGAAATTGAAATAAGAACACCGTGAATTCATTGTCCCAGGAAGGGGAAACTTTATTGACACATTCCTGGGGTCAGATACATCACATGATCACACTGACAGAACCACTGGCACATAGACACAGGCAACAGAGCATGCACAATGTCGGCACTAGTACAGTGTATATCCACCTTTCGCAGCAATGCAGGCTGCTATTCTCCCATGGAGACGATTGTAGAGATGCTGGATGTAGTCCTGTGGAACGGCTTGCCATGCCATTTCCACCTGGCGCCTCAGTTGGACCAGCGTTCGTGCTGGACGTGCAGACCGCGTGAGACGACGCTTCATCCAGTCCCAAACATGCTCAATGGGGGACAGATCCGGAGATCTTGCTGGCCAGGGTAGTTGCCTTACACCTTCTAGAGCACGTTGGGTGGCACGGGATACATGCGGACGTGCATTGTCCTGTTGGAACAGCAAGTTCCCTTGCCGGTCTAGGAATGGTAGAACGATGGGTTCGATGACGGTTTGGATGTACCGTGCACTATTCAGTGTCCCCTCGACGATCACCAGTGGTGTACGGCCAGTGTAGGAGATCGCTCCCCACACCATGATGCCGGGTGTTGGCCCTGTGTGCCTCGGTCGTATGCAGTCCTGATTGTGGCGCTCACCTGCACGGCGCCAAACACGCATACGACCATCTTTGGCACCAAGGCAGAAGCGACTCTCATCGCTGAAGACGACACGTCTCCATTCGTCCCTCCATTCAAGCCTGTCGCGACACCACTGGAGGCGGGCTGCACGATGTTGGGGCGTGAGCGGAAGACGGCCTAACGGTGTGCGGGACCGTAGCCCAGCTTCATGGAGTCGGTTGCGAATGGTCCTCGCCGATACCCCAGGAGCAACAGTGTCCATAATTTGCTGGGAAGTGGCGGTGCGGTCCCCTACGGCACTGCGTAGGATCCTACGGTCTTGGCGTGCATCCGTGCGTCGCTGCGGTCTGGTCCCAGGTCGACGGGCACGTGCACCTTCCGCCGACCACTGGCGACAACATCGATGTACTGTGGAGACCTCACGCCCCACGTGTTGAGCAATTCGGCGGTACGTCCACCCGGCCTCCCGCATGCCCACTATAAGCCCTCACTGAAAGTCCGTCAACTGCACATACGGTTCACGTCCACGCTGTCGCGGCATGCTACCAGTGTTAAAGACTGCGATGGAGCTCCGTATGCCACGGCAAACTGGCTGACACTGACGGCGGCGGTGCACAAATGCTGCGCAGCTAGCGCCATTCGACGGCCAACACCGCGGTTCCTGGTGTGTCCGCTGTGCCGTGCGTGTGATCATTGCTTGTACAGCCCTCTCGCAGTGTCCGGAGCAAGTATGGTGGGTCTGACACACCGGTGTCAATGTGTTCTTTTTTCCATTTCCAGGAGTGTATAATGCATCATTGACCAACAACTGGTTTACGCAGACTACTTGTAACTGTGATATCGTCTCTCCAACCATCAACTGTCAATTGAAACCTGATGGTTGGAGAGACGACGTCACAGTTACAATATAAGGACCGCTGTAGGTAGACCCCAAGACCTCGTGGCACAAGGATGGACACACAAAAGCTTGAAATTAGATTGTCTAACCTTTGCGAATGACACAGGACTAAACAATACCGACGCACAAAAACAACTTAAGTTGTTGAAGGAACATGCAGAGAAGACTGGACTACAAATTTCGTATTTTAGTCTGCTGGAAAACGCTCATTTCCCTGGGAAAGCAAACGTGTGATTGGGTAGTTTCCGATAGTTTTTCCTGGATAAAAACCAAGCTGTCTGCCGTGGGGCTCTGTCGTAGCAATGAAGGGTCTCGAATACTAAAAGAAAAAAAGTAGATAAATGTCAACTGTAAATCCAAAATCTTGTAATTCGATTTTCAGTCGATCCTACGATTAATGCTCACCATTTCTTTCACATGTGGCACTGGTTTGTTGGTATCAAGCTGCACTGTGATTCAGAGTCCACGATAACTTATAGACCCACAGTAACTGGTTGGGTAACTCGTTCAGTGGTAGGAGAAAGGCAACAGGACCACAAACTGTGATTTTTGAGCCGTGCATGAACCATATCTGAGAGAAGCGCATACAATATCAGTTGCTGCCGCTCTGCAGAAATATCTTTGCTCCGTTGTTGGGTAACCGGCGTACGTGCTTCCGAACCGGAGACAGCGATGTGACACCGAGGGGCGATATATGGACATCCACGGCTTGACATTAGGACAGTTGGCTTACTGGAGGTACAGTCTGATGTTTGGGATTAGCTGTTGATGCTGGCATGTTTACCTTCTCAGCGGGATGATCATTGGGGCAGAAGCAGCAGGCTGGTCTGAGGACTGTTGGTGCTGAGACACCTACCTGAATTCGAGCCACTAGCCACTCAACCACGCGACGGACGGGAACCCGGCCAGAAATTGCTTTTAACTCGAGAACTCTTGGAATCTGTACGGAAAGCATCTGATTTCATCATCGGCCACGATTTGAATTTGTTAAACAGGTGTCTTGTACCCTTGTAATCCTGGTTACCTTTCACCTTGGAAGTGTGTTTTCTGTGCCTTGTCTACAACTGGGCGAGAGTGCGTTTATCACGCGCGTAGAAAAGTTCTGCGTGTATGTATTATTTGCTGAATTTTCTTGTTAATTGCGCCAGAGGAGCTGTGCACTTAAGAGATTTGTTTTAAAACTTCCTTGTTGGTTTGCATGTTATGTCCTTGTCTACGTTGTAGGGTTTATTTGTGTTAGTGGGAGCATTTTTATCACAATTTCATATGTTGCAAAGGAGCATAGGATGATGATGATTATTGCTATTATGATTATAATAAATGAAAAGCACTATTTTGCTTTCGTTCTACAGTACTATAGAACAATAGCAAACTAGTGCTTTTCATTTATTATAATGTTTTTCTACCAAGAACTGACGGAATTATTGCAATATTATCATTATTGCAATTACATGGTAAAAGTCCCAAAATGGGGACTAGCTGTATAATCTTTTGTGCCTGCTATTGGGCGCCTCAACTGCCAATTAATTCGAAACAAAGGGCTAACTTCGCATAATTTCTGAATGCAGTGGCTAATAAAGGTATCTGTCTCCTTTTATTAAAGCTGGATAAATTTGTGAGTTTCTGTTACAGATTTTAAACACATCAGCCATATTCTGGATTATCTCGAGCCTTTGTGGTATCGCCACAATTTTCTGTTGTTATCTATTGTTCTACCCCCTCCCCTCTCTGCCCCCCTTCTGTTTGCTGTGGAGGAGGTTAATTTAAGGATTTTGTATTTAAACGGCGTTAATTGTTAATTTTATTTTAACAGAGCATCAAGAATTTAATTTGATTTTTAATAATTTTTTTGTTGTTGCAAGATGTTTTAGCTAATTTATTAATTAGGTGACAGAAGGCATTTTAATTAAATATCTTTGTTGCAAGATCCCCCTAGCGTCATGTATTTACTAATCCATTTTGGCATATTATTGCTTTAAGGAGCTTGTTATAAGCCTAATTGTACATGCCTATTGATGGCTGTTCCATTTGGTTAAAGAAAATAAAACAAATTTTTGTTAGTACCGCAGTGAGGCGGTTTTCATTCTTCAACCTGTAACTGGCCGTTGTAGGCGAATTATACTTACAGCCTGTCGTTGGAAATTTTTTTCGCTGTAATTATTATTTGTTCATTTGCTAGAAGGCCTTCATCATATAAAAAATTTTGGAGTTTTATGTTTTTAATTCTTCCGTGAGGCGTTAGAATTGTTATTAAGTTTGTATTTGTCCGTGGTACTAAAATAACAGAAAACAACTATCTTTCTAAATTACTTTCTTGGTGGTTGTAATACCGTTTACCAACGAGTTTTCTCTAGAACCTTAAGAGGTTCCGCATTAAGCGTTTACTATTTGTTTATTTGATGACACTTAATGTTAAACTGTTGTTGAAATTTTATGTACTTTTAATACGTTTGTTTGCTTAGCCATCTTGCGCAGTAGCTGTTAAAATCGGTTACTATTTGTTATCCTTTTTGAGCTTACTGCAATTTAATTAAAGAGAATTATACCAGACGCGTTTCGCTTTTATTTATAAAGCATCTTCCGTGGTTATTATGAAAATTGGATACAAACACTCTTACATTTTTTGTTGTTTTAGGTTAAAACAACGTTTTGTTTATGAAGTTGGTGTGCAAGTTACTTAGGGTGTTTCTTTACGTATTCCGCTTCTTCCCTCCTTGCTAGCAGCAGCTGGCATCGAAAGACTTCGATTGACATATGCACTTGGCAGTTTTTTCCATTCTGCAGTACTTCTTGCGCTGTATTACTTACACTTCACATCTGTAAACTGAATCGAAGTTATATGTGTTTTTCACTCTGCACAGTGACAGTGTTCATGTCTGTTCGTTCGTTTCCGTTCACGGTTTGAGTGTTGCCCACCTACGAAACTACTACTTTGTGTGTGTGTAGAGAGAGAGGGTGTTGGGGATGGGGCCTGGATGGTGAGCATAGAACGGAATCTGAGAGGAGATGGTAGTGATAAATGGGGCCTGTGGCACCTATGTCTATAAATGTTATATTAAGTGGCCAGTCAGTTTAAAGAGTGAGTGATTTGCCAAGTTGGTCAGATCATTTATCTTATTTTCTGTTATCCTTTTTTGAAAGTGATAGTTTTCTTCTAAGGTGAGGAGGTGTTTCTTGTTGTTGTTGTTTATCCTTATGATTTCCATGTCTGTGTCTCTTGAGGTAATATTATATTTAACAAAATAGTGCCAAATAGAATTAGATATGTGGATGATATCTTGTACCTGATAGATGAACCAATCAATAAAATTGACCAGTTACACACAGACATAAATTGTATTGCAACAGAGAAAGAGCAAAACAGACAGTTAAATTTCTTATACATCACCATAAAGATTCAAAACAACGAACATACATTTCATATACACTGAAAACCGACAATAACATACACATTTACACATGACCGATCACAACACCCCTGTGCTCAAAAGCAGGCAACACTTAGATACATGATCGACAGACTAAATACAGTATCATTAGATGCAGACAGTTACAAAAAAGAAATGAATACCACAATACAAATAGCGACAAAAAATGAATACAAAGAGAACTTAGTAACAAAGCTGAACAAGAAAATGAAGAAACAGAAAAGAATAAACACCCAGCTGTCATCAACACGAGAACAAAATCACATACAAACTAACACTCAAAATACAAGAACAGGAACAATACAAAGTGTGAAAAAACAGAAAATTAAACATGGTACACCATGATATACTGCCACAAATACACACACACACAGAGTATCCAATATTTTCAAAAAAACGAGTCATAAAACTAGCCTATCAAACCAACAACTCAATTCAGAAATACTTCCCAAAAACGACAGGAAAAACTGATCTATACCAGACAAAAAGAATACACCAATCGAATTTAAATACATGTGATGGAAGATACATAGGTCAAACCAGGAGGGCGTTCCACACCACATACAAAGAACACGTAGGAACATAGAAGTATAGTACAAATTACTCAACTTTTGCAGAACACTTACACCAACACTAACATAAAACTACCACCTGAGACACAGATATGGAAATCGTAAGGATAAACAACAACAAAAATGGCTCCTCACCTTACAAGAAAACTACCACTTTCAAATAATCATAACAGAAAAGAAGATAAATGATCACAGCAACTTGGCAAATCACACACTCTTTAAACTGATTGGTCACTTAATATAGCATTAAATATACACATATAACCACAGGCCCCATTTATCACTACTATCCCCTCCCATATTCCGTCCTATAATCAGCATTCAGGCCCATCCCCAACCCCCTCCCATCTCCTCTCACATCTCTACCTACATACAAAACAGTTTCACTAATTTGCACTAACACGTTCTCTCTATCTCTCTCTCTCTCCCCCCCCCCCCCCTCTCTCTCTCTGTGTCGCACACACACACACACACACACACACACACACACACAAATTCTGTAGAATGGCAGAAACTGCCAAGTGCATATGTGAATCGAAGTCTTTCGATGTCAGCCACTGCTAGCAAGGAGGGAAGAAGCAGAATATGTAAACAAACAGTGTCAGTAACTTGCACAACTATATAAACAAAACGCTGTTTTTAACCTAAAACAACAAAAATGTACAAATGGTTCAAATGGCTCTGAGCACTATGGGACTTAACATCTGAGGTTATCAGTCCCCTAGAACTTAGAACTACTTAAACCTAACTAACCTAAGGACATCACACACATCCATGCCCGAGGCAGGCTTCGAATCTGCGACCATAGTGGTCGCGCGGTTCTAGGCTGAAGCGCCTAGAACCGCTCGGTCGCACCTACCGGCACAAAAAATGTACAAATATATGTATCCAATTTTCATAATAACTGTGGAAGATGTTTTATAAATAAAAGCGAAACGCGTCTGCTGTAGTTATCTTTAATTAAACTGCAGTAAGCTCAAGATGGATAATCGATTGTAACTGATTTATGTACTTTTGTTGGCCCACCACCTTACCCCTCACCATACCAAGTCTCCACTACTGGAGAGATGAAACCAACCTTCGGGATGGTGACAGCTTTACCTTTTCACAAAAAGTTGTCACTGCGTTAGAGCTCTGGTCGCTGTCCCGAATCCTCTGGAAAGTCACGAGATCTAAGCCAGTTACCTCTATGACAGGCACCACCTCCTTAAGGTAGTTTAACACCGCACCTTTGATGGGGCATGTGTATGAATTCACAAAGGTAATTACGATACTGTATAAAGGAAATTGTTTGCTTTGTATGGCTCCAGGTTTTAATATCATAAAATATGGCCTGATGGAGTAATTTAGTTCCGTCACAAAAGGTTCTTTTTAGCTCTAAATTAATAATTTACCATTAACTAGTAACACCATGAGAATAATGAAAATATCTTACAGGCTCTACTTGTGTTATGCTCTAGATTCGATCTGCTACTCAACTGACAGTGAAGCCAAATGCTATAATTCAAATGTCTTTGGGTACAGAACTAGGAATATTAGGATTAAACGTCCCGCTGAGGAAGAGGCTAGTCAAAAGAGATATACTAACTACTGGACGAATCATCTAAGCTGTTAAACTCATTTATTGTGATAACCGTTCAGCCTTTGAGGTAAGGAAATAAAATTTTCAGCATGAAGTAGCACTCAGTCGCCAATATTTTCGATGTAGTATTAATGTTCTTAGCTTTTTTGTTTACAGAGATTTTGAAGCTACTACATTATTTTCATGAAATTACGTACTTTTTTTCCACTGCACTTGAAAAGAGGGGAATAGTGTAACGGTACTTGTTACTCTTTGCAGCAAGAATGTTGACAGAAAGATGTAGCTAGTGCGCAAAATACAAAGACTAATGAGTTGTCAGAAACTGTGTTCAGTTAAAAAGATAATTGCCTCAGTGCATCGACAAATATATTATGAATGTTGATAGTACAGCAAAAAGTTGACTACTCTACGCAATTTCATTCCTTGCAAACCTTGTTTTACTATATGCAACGGTCCTGCACTCTATTTGACTTGAACAAATTAGAATACACTGCTCATTTAATAAATTATGACTTGAATGTTACTGGGAACAGCGATTACATGAATGGCAATAATCATTACGATGCGTAAGAAAGATGCAGTTAAGCTCACTGCTTCTTTATACTGTAATTATTTTAGTCCGAAATTTATTTCTGATTTTACTAAAAGTAAAGAAATTTGAAAAATTAAAAATAAGATGTGTGCGTTGTCCTTATCTCTCTGGATACAGCGTGGTTTTCAGTATTCTGTATGATTCTAGTTCCACTTTGCTTGTTTTAGAACTTCTAAGTGAAAACAAATTCATTTTCTTCTGTTGTTATGCCAGCTGCCTTTAACTATTGTCACTTGCTAACAACCCTGATTAGGGATGAAACCAGTCGTGTCGAATAAACCGCTGCTGTAACTGTATTCTTCAACATTACTGTTATACGACAGTATTGCTTGGCTCTCGCTTTGGAGAAGTAAACAGTTACGAAACGTTTTTTCCAATATACTTCTCTAGTAATACTTTTTGAATAACGTTACACAAATCCTTGTCTCTGCTTTCTGCAGTAAAGGAATACTTCTCCCTGCCGGTAGCGCCATGTTCTCAAAGAATTCTCTGTAGGAATCCGGCTCTTTGCCAACGAAGGAAGCGGCCGTCAAAGAAAACCCCGCTACCAGGTCGAGTTCACCTTTGAGAGTCAGCTTTGCCCACCACATAGCGCATTCCGTGTGTATATTGTTTTCACTAAACTTGACTTTTTGGCTGTGAGAAGTACACTGGTGCTCCTACTTTCCACACACTGAACTGGAGCCTACAAGGGAATGTTTTCGTCTCGCCCAGATACTCTGATTAGAATTTTTTCCGTTTACATTACATTAATACCTGTTCTATAGACTATGAATACGACATTTTATAATGATGTGGAACATATCAGTTTAACATAAGATTTTTCAGACTTTTTTTTTTTTTTGCAGTTACTACTCCACGCATTAAAATTCATCCATTGAGTAGAAGGAGTTGTCATCCAAAAATTCTTTTAATTTGTTTTTAAATGTTGGTTGACTATCTGTCAGACTTTTAATGCTGTTTGGCAAATGACCACAGATTTTTGTGGCAGAATAGTAAAATCATCCTTTCTTCTAGTGTTGTAGCTATGCAGTTTGCTATTATTTTTGAATTGGGATGGGTTATTAATAACAGATTTCATAATTGACTGTATGTATCGCGAAGGTACTGTGAATATTCCGAGTTCCCTAAATGAATGTCTGCAAGATGATCTTGGGTGGGCTCCAGTTGTTATTCTGATTACATGCTTTTGTACATTGAATACTTTTTGTCTTAATGATGAATTACCCCATATGAAAGCAGCGAATGAAAATAGACATAGTAGGCTAATTTACTGATATGTTTATTACCAAAATTTGCAATAACCCTAATAGCTTTGCAAAAACGGACATAATGTCTGATGGGATAACCGCAATCAGTGGTTTTTACAGTGTTACTTATAATCCGTCTTGACTGCATGAAATGTTTATTCACAATACCGGTTGCGGTTCCTCCAGAACCATCTTCAGATCTGCAATTTCGGTTACAGGAGTAACCAGTCCACACACCACAACCTTCACATGTGACGCAGGATGTGAAGGTTGTTACATCCGATGTGTTACTGCCGCACTCAAGGGATGGAGAGAGGGAGCTCCGCACTGAAAAGCCGGGAATGGTCGGTGTCTGGCCACGGAGCTTCTCCGGTGTACAGCTGCCATAGATCGGCCGAGCTGCGATTTTTACAGCCGGGTCACATAGGGATGCAGAGACCAGCGGTTGGGAGCGCGGTACTCGCGGCAGTGAGATATTGCCACGAACCCCCCCCCCCCCCCCCCCCCCCCCCAGAAGCGTGGTGACTGCTGGACACTTGGAGAAAAACAATTCTTTCTGTTCTGTATACATCGAACTGTTTCCTAGTACTCTTCAGAGTCCGTATAGCAAACAGGCGAAGAGGGCGGCCACTTGCTGTACACGACTTTCGTTAGCTTACTAGAATCTTAGGCGCTAGCCATACGATATCAGAATACCAGAAATAACAGTACTGGTAGAGACAAGAATCTGATAAAGTTTCGCTACACAATTGTTTGAGCACTGGATTCCCCACTGCTCATTTACTGACGTTTTTGCGAGGGAACAGCAGGGAGAAAAATTTCATACACGGAAAAATCTCATAATTGCACTATTGATGTACAATATACGTTGGCAGCCCCCAGACCTCACCTCGAAGGAGCAGGAACTTTAGTCATAGAGGATGAACCAGAACCCCACAGACAAACTTTCAGTGGTTGTTCAGGGATACCTTATGAGTATTACAACGTAATAACGTAATTATGATTTATTCGGTTTGTTACTACATTCACCCTTGTTTCTGTGAAGCAAATAGTCTGCAGTAACAAAAATGTACAACACGCAGCGCAGAGTAATGCGACATTCCTTAGCCAGAGTCAGCAGTATGTGTGATGTGTTTGCCGTCGTTGCGGGAACATCACTGTATAGCGTCGTTGTGCCGCTCTTCCATTGCATTCAGTGATCACATACACGAAGCCATACAGGAGGGGCACATCGGCCGACTCTTCATCAGTAAATATATCCATAGCACTTTTGAGTATCGCTCATAGCGCACAGCTAACACTGCCGGAGAAACGAAACCTGAGACAGATCCGAGCAGCACTGAATGCGAACTTGAGGACAACTACGTAAGGAGAGCATTACTGTGGTCAACAACAGGCGAATAGAAGTAAGAAACACAGCACATACGACCGACATTTGCACAGTCGTGCACTGTTATCAGCGCAATACAAATAAAAAGCTAACTGGGACAAGAAACCAAACGAAATGCAATAACTTAGTAACGAGTCGCAGGAGAACGAGGGACCCTCCTATCAAAATGCTCAGAAGTTATCCCTGAATAACCTCTGAAATTTTGTCTATGGAATTCTGGTTCACCCAGCATATACTGCGTCCAAGGAGAAACGGTCAGTATTGAGAGATGTGCGAGGAACGGTCATTCGAAGCAAAAAAATCTAGTAAACACGGGCTCTAATATATATAACCTTAGAAGCTATGAGCACTTGTTCGTTTTCGATAGTATGAAACAAATTTCTACCGCAAGGTCTTTGCTTTCCATATTCTGAGAGGAGGTAGTACAGACCAAAATAAGAAAAAAAATCCCAGTAAACATTGGCTCTAAAGTGCATACCTTAACAGCTATGAGCACTCGTTCGTCTTCGCTACAGTGAAACACATCTCGTCTACTGAAAAAATGTGCTGATAGCTCTTAAGGAATGCATTTTCGAACCCACGTTTGCTACACTTTTTTGCTTAGAATGATCGTCCAAGTAAGAGCCATGAATATCGACCATTCCTTCTGGGACACCCTGTATAGAGAGAGTATCGACTCAACAAGTCGTTGGAAGTCCCCTGCAAAAGTATTGAACCATGCTTCCTCTGTCCTCTGTAGCATCCATAATTGCGAAAGGTTCCTGTGCAGGAATTTGTGCACGCACTGATCTCTGGGTGAATATGTCCCATAAATCTTCGATGGGATTCTTGTCGGGCGGTCTGGGTGGCTAAATCACTCGCTCGAATTTCTAGAATGTTTTCCAAACCAATAGCGAACAATTATTGCCTGATGACATGGCTCATTCTCATCCATAAAAAATTCATCTTTGTTTGGGAACATGGAGTCCATGAATGGCTAAAAACGGTCCACTCCAGTCCATGATCGGTTCAGTTGGACCAGAGGACCCAGTCAATTCGAAGCACACACCATTATGGAACGACCGCCAGCTTGCAGATTGCCTTGTTGACAACCTGGGTCCACAACTTCGTGCGGTAAGCGCCACACTCGAGCCCTACCATCAGCTCTCACCAAGTCAGACCGTGACTCATCTGGTTAAGACGCGGTTTTCCAGTCGCCTAGGGTGCAACCGATGTGGTACCGAACCACAGGGAAGGCGCCGCAAGTGCTGTCATGCTGTTAGCAAAGGCACTCATGTCGGTCGTCTGCCGCCATAGCCTATTGACACCGAATTTGGTCGCTCTGTCCTAACGGATAGGTTCGTCATACATCCCACATCATTTGGTTCAAATGGCTCTGAGCACTAAGGGACTTAACATCTGAGGTCGTCAGTCCCCTAGAACTTAGAACTACTTAAACCTAACTAACCTGAGGACATCACACACATCCATGCCCGAGGCAGGATTCCAACCTGTGACCGTAGCGGACCGCGGCTCCAAACTGCCGCGCTTAGAACCGCACAACCACACCTGCCGGCCCCACATGATTTCTGCGGTTATCTCACGCCTTGTTATTTCTCTCTTAGCAATGAAAACTCTACGCAAACGCCGCTGCTCTTGGTAGTAACTGAAGATCTTCGGCCACTGCGTTGTCCTTGATGAGATGTAATTGCTGAAATTTGGTATTCTGGCCACTGTTGATTTCGGAATATTGAATTTCCTATCGACTTTCGAGGTGGAATGTGCCATGCGTCTGGCTCCAACTAACATTCCGCGTCCGAAGTCTTTTGATTCCCGTCGTTCGGCAATAATCAAGTCGGAAACACTTTCACATGAAGCATCTGGGTACAAATGAGAGCTCCGCCAATCCACCGCTCTTTTATACTTGTGTACGGGATACTACCGCCATTTGTATAAGTGCATATCGCTGTCCCACTTACGCTAGACGGCCAGACTGTCGATGTAAGACAGTTAAGGGAAAAAAGATAGAACGTTTAAACTAGTATATTAGCAACGCACAACAGAAGCATCAAATGAGTTGAAGGAGAGAACTAAAAGTCTGGTCCACAAACAGAACGTCAAACACGAAGTACCCTTTGACATATGTTGTTGTTGTTGTGGTCTTCAGTCCTGAGACTGGTTTGATGCAGCTCTCCATGCTACTCTATCCTGTGCAAGCTTCTTCATCTTCCAGTACCTACTACAGCCTACGTCCTTCTGAATCTGCTTAGTGTATTCATCTCTTGGTCTCCCTCTACGATTTTTACCCTCCACGCTGCCCTCCAATACTAAATTGGTGATCCCTCGATGTCTCAGAACATGTCCTACCAACCGATCCCTTCTTCTAGTCAAGTTGTGCCACAAGCTCCTCTTCTCCCCAATTCTATTCAATACTTCCTCATTAGTTACGTGATCTACCCATCGAATCTTCAGCATTCTTCTGTAGCACCACATTTCGAAAGCTTCTATTCTCTTCTTGTCTATACTATTTATCGTCCACGTTTCACTTCCATACATGGCTACACTCCATACAAATACTTTCAGAAACGACTTACTGACATTTAACTCTCTACTCGATGTAAACAAATTTTTCTTTTT
Source organism: Schistocerca cancellata (assembly GCF_023864275.1). Classification (NCBI taxonomy): domain Eukaryota; kingdom Metazoa; phylum Arthropoda; class Insecta; order Orthoptera; family Acrididae; genus Schistocerca; species Schistocerca cancellata. The sequence continues at coordinate 243,915,022 of NC_064631.1, forward strand.
CAGAAACGCTTTCCTTGCCATTGCCAGTCTACATTTTATATCCTCTCTACTTCGACCATCATCAGTTATTTTGCTCGCCAAATAGCAAAACTCCTTTGCTACTTTAAGTGTCTCATTTCCTAATCTAATTCCCTCAGCATCACCCGACTTAATACGACTACATTCAATTATCTTCGTTTTGCTTTTGTTGATGTTCATCTTATACCCTCGTTTCAAGACACTTTCCATTCCGTTCAACTGCTCTTCCAAGTCCTTTGCTGTCTCTGACTGAATTACAATGTCATCGACGAACCTCAAAGTTTTTATTTCTTCTCCATGTATTTTAATACCTACTCCGAACTTTTCTTTTGTTTCATTTATTGCTTGCTCAATATACAGATTGAATTACATTGGGGATAGGCTACAACCCTGTCTACTACCTTCCCAACCACTGCTTCCCTTTCATGTCCCTCGACTCTTATAACTGCCATCTGGTTTCTGTACAAATTGTAAATAGCCTTTCGCTCCCTGTATTTTACCCCTGCCACCTTCAGAATTTGAAAGAGAGTATTCCAATCAACATTGGCAAAAGCTTTCTCTAAGTCTACAAATGCTGGAAACGTAGGTTTGCCTTTCCTTAATCTTTCTTCTAAGATAAGTCGTAGGGTCAGTATTGCCTCACGTGATCCAACATTTCTACGAAATCCAAACTGATCTTCCCCGAGGTCGGCTTCTATCAGTTTTTCCATTCGTCTGTAAAGAATTCACGTTAGTTTTTGCACCTGTGACTTATTAAACTGATAGTTCGATAATTTTCACATCTGTCAACACCTACTTTCTATGGGATTGGAATTATTATATTGTTCTTGAAGTCTGAGGGTATTTCGCCTGTCTCATACATCTAGCTCACCAGATGGTAGAGTTTTGTCAGGACTGGTTCTCCCTAGGCTGTCAGTAGTTGTAATGGAATGTTGTCTACTCTGGGGGGCCTTGTTTCGACTCAGGTCTTTCAGTGCTGTGTCAAACTCTTCACGCAGTATCATATCTCCCATTTCATCTTCATCTACATCCTCTTCCATTTCCATAATATTCTCCTCAAGTACATCGCCCTTGTATAGACCCTTCCACCTTTGTGCTTTCCTTTCTTTGCTTAGAACTGCGCTTCCATCAAAGCTTTTGATATTCATTCAAGTGGTTCTCCTTGCTCCAAAGGTCTCTTTAATTTTCCTGTAGGCAGTATCTATCTTACCCCTAGTGAGATAAGCCTCTGCATCCTTACATTTGTCCTCTAGCCATTCCTGCTTAGCCATTTTGCACTTCCTGTCGATATCATTTTTGAGACGTTTGTATTCCTTTTTGCCTGCTCCATTTACTGCATTTTTATATTTGCTCCTTTCATCAATTAAATTCAATATTTCTTCTGTTACCCAAGGGTTTCTACTAGCCCTCGTCTTTTTACCTATTTGATCCTCTGCTGCCTTCACTATGTCATCCCTCAAAGCTATCCATACTTCTTCTACTGTATTTCTTTCCCCCATTCCTGTCAGTTGTTCCCTTATGATCTCCCTGAAACTCTGTACAACCTCTGGTTCTTTCAGTTTATCCAGGTCCCATCTCCTTGAATTCCCACCTTTTTGCAGTTTCTTCAGTTTTAATCTACAGTTCATAACCAATAGATTGTGATCAGAGTCCACATCTGCCCCTGGAAATGTCTTGCAGTTTAAATCCTGGTTCCTAAATCTCTGTCTTACCATTATAAATCTATCCGATACCTTTTAGTATCTTCCATGTATATAACCTTCTTTCATGATTCTTGAACCAAGTGTTAGCTATGATTAATTTATGCTCTGAGCAAAATTCTACCAGGCGGCTTCCTCTTTCATTTCTTAGCCCCAATCCATATTCACCTACTATGTTTCCTTCTCTCCCTTTTCCTACTGTCGAATTCCAGTCACCCATGACTATTACATTTTCGTCTCCCTTCATTGCCTGAATAATTTCTTTTATCTCATCATACATTTCATCAATTTCTTCGTCATCTGCAGAGACAGTTGTCATATAAACTTGTACTACTGTAGTAGGCGTGGGCTTCGTGTCTATCTTGGCCACAATAATGCGTTCACTATGCTTTTTGTAGTAGTTTACCCGCACTCCTTTTTTTTATTCATTATTGAACCTACTCCAGCATTACCCCTATTTGATTTTGTATTTATAACCCTGTATTCACTTGACCAAAAGTCTTGTTCCTCCTGCCACCGAACTTCACTAATTCCCACTATATCTAACTTTAACCTACCCATTTCCCTTTTTAAATTTTCTAACCTACCTGCCCGATTAAGGGATCTGACATTCTACGCTCCGATCCGTAGAACGCCAGTTTTCTTTCTCCTGATAACGAAGTCCTCTTTAGTAGTCCCCGCCCGGAGATCCGAATGGGGGACTATTTTACCTCCGGAATATTTTATCCAAGAGGACGGCATCATCATTTAATCATACAGTAAAGCTGCATGCCCTCGGGAAAAATTACGGCTGTAGTTTCCCCTTGCTTTCAGCCGTTCGCAGTACCATAACAGCAAGGTCATTTTGGTTAGTGTTACAAGGCCAGATCAGTCAATCATCCAGACTGTTGCCCCTGAAACTATTGAAAAGGCTGCTGCCCCTCTTCAGGAACCACACGTTTGTCTGGCCTCTCAACAGATACCCCTCCGTTGTGGTTGCACCTACGGTACGGCTATCTGTATCGTTGGGGCACGCAAGCCTCCCCACCAACGGCAAGGTCCATGGTTCATGGGGGGACCCTTTGACATAACAGTAGACGAAATCGGTTAATGTTCCGTCCAAGATAAGGTCATTCTCGACATGGCACAAGCTGGGATTAGAGAAGTACCAGTAATTCGCCACCCCGCCGATTCTTCAAAGAATTCCACTACAATGTGTAAACAATCCATTTCACACACGTCCCGAACTATATGTCGTGCAATGACATAATTTTACTAATGCATTTAGTGGTGTATGTGGATACTGTCTGCAAAATGTGCTACGCATGGAGTTCATAGTAAAGCAATAATAAATTGAAACGTCGTGTCTGATGCTGAATAGTTGAAGTTTTACTGCAAGAATAACGAAAATCTCGTAAGTGACAACGTGTGAGGGCTGACACCAGATAAAAGTTTCGAAAATATTTGAAATTATGTGGAAAGTTTGTTGGAAGTCACTAAATGTTCTTATTCTCGGATACTAGATGAATAGACATTGTGGTTGCTATTAACCTTTCGCTGTTTGAGTCAGAGCAGACGGCAAACTATTTACGGTATGGGTATGGATGGAAGTATGGATGTTAACTGGGGGCCTAGAAACGACGGAGAGGCTCCGTCCCCGCCGCAGCCGCAGTGGTCCATAACCCCACGACGACTACCGCAGTCCACTTCACCCTCCACTGCCCCACGCCGAACCACTCTTCCAGGATTATTGTGCGGTTCAGTCGCAGGTGGATCCCCCCAGGGAACGTCTCATACCAGACGAGTGTAACCCCTATGTTTGCGTGGTAGAGTAATGGTGGTGTATGCGTCCGTGGAGAACTTGTTTGCGCAGCAATCGCTGACATAGTGTAGCTGAGGCGGAATAGGGGGTATCAGCCCGCATTCGCCGAGGCAGATGGAAAACCGCCTAAAAACCATCCAGTGGCAGGTCGGCTCACCGGACCTCGACACAAGTCCGCCCAGCGGATTCGTGCCGGGGCCCAGGCGCTCCATCCCAATCCGGAAAGCCGTGCGTTAGACCGCACGGCTAACCGGGAGGGCTACCATATAGGTATCAAACTTTATAGGAGTGATGTCCAGACTGTGCGCTGCAGGATTTGCGTTGTCAGCAGTGTTAGTGTCATGATTTGCCGTTAGGCATTGCCAAATCCAAAAATAAACAAACCGACTGCATGTAGATCTGAAATTAATAACAGGAAAAAAGGAAGTTATTATTCGTTTATAATATATTTGTGCGTTTCACTTGGCCTCTCTCAGGTCTAACCAGACGTCCTTAAGGTGTATATATTACAATGTGTGTACTACAGAAGCAATAAACAGGGTGTAACGAACTATAAATGTAGATATTTTTATATGTGGTACCCTTATATGTACACATATCAGTGTATTCGTTTTTTTTCTGCCTCAAATAGTCTTCCTACAAACACGTCACAAACTAGAGGAGCCGGCCGCGGTGGTCTCGCGGTTCTAGGCGCTCAGTCCGGAACTGCGCGACTGCTACGGTCGCAGGTTCGAATCCTGCCTCGGGCATGGATGTGTGTGATGTCCTTAGGTTAGTTAGGTTTAAGTAGTTCTAAGTTCTAGGGGACTGATGACCACAGATGTTAAGTCCCATAGTGCTCAGAGCCATTTGAACCATTTGAACTAGAGGACGTGATGCTCTCTGTGCCAGAGTAACTGCACCGCATAGTGGACAATACCTGTTAGTGTGGATTATCCGCTTTGCTTCCACGTGTACACGCGTCCACACTTCAACGCCTGACTTGCTGCTCAGACACTAATGTCTTGCTCTTGCCGAATGTACGCGTAGATACTACTCAAACTAAAAGCAGACAACTTGTAACAGCTATAATGATTAGTGTCTGCAAATGACATAACTGATGATGTATTGTTGTTCAGTACACCATCCTCATTCACCAATGCAAATATCTGCACTTATACCTGTTCACCATGTATATAAGAAATTTCGGGCTTATTAATATTGTATTAAAATTGCCGAATGTGGATAATGGTACCTAACATAAATGTATAGTAACAGTACACAAAGAATCAAAGAGGGAATAGAAGTTGACTGGTCACAGAAAGAACGAGGAATAATAGCAGATGGAAAGGAAGGAAGAAAAACAGAAAGGAATGAGAGAAGCACAGATAGTTACAGTACGATAGAGATAATGGTTCCCTGCAGGACAGAAAGAAAATGGGTGGGATATACGGAGAGGGAACCTACGCCGAAGATAACAGATAAATCTCCTCTCGAATGCAAAGTGCTTTTGGATAGGACGCAGGTTGCACGGTCGTAGGACTGAAATGGAGAAAAAGATGGAGAAAAATTTAATCCTTTGCAAAGGTACATCCGAGGTGCCTCCTATTACTAAAGAATTTAGCTATCCCGCTGATATCCGTGAGGAAAGACCTGGTATTACTCTACAACATCCTAAGGAAATGAAGGAATACTACCGAGAGCGGGATCGTGGTGATGCACGCGTTGTATGAACCGTGAAAAGAATGTCATCCTTTACCTTACCGTATAGAAAGTTCCTGTAAGTGACTACCTACTGCTTACCCTTGCAGTCGCTTACGGTGATCTACCGCAAGTGGCTTGGAAGCCTCCTACTGCGCTCATCTTATTTTCCCTCTGAGAAAAATTGATGAATATTGCTGAGACTGGTTCTGTATGAAGTTTTCTGTCGACAATTTTCTGAAGGTAGCATTTCCATAATGCACCTCCCCACAGGCCTGTAGACGCAAACACTGGACTTGCGGCGGAGAGGCAGAATTCGTCTGTTGTGTGAAGCGCTTTCCCTCATCGCGGCTGCAACGCACAGCGTAAATATTTCATAAGTCGCTATTTTCCGCGCTCCCATTGTCCCGCCCTCCTGTGTGGGAGGAGACCTGGACAAGGGCTGGGTGCCCTTGTCCTTGTCCTTTTCCTTTGTGTACCGGGTCGCTTCTTCGCAGAATTATTCCGTTTTACCGCTTTCGACTTCGTCATCGCCATAAAGTCGTGTTGGTTACCTGTAATTTCCAAAAGAGCGAACAACAGCGTCAAGGTGGAGGGTTGCACAGGGCGGGCAAAATAAACCTGGCTCAACCAATCTAAATTACGCTCTCCGTATCCAGGACGATTAATGCAAGTTCTGTTTTGCTCTCTCTAAAGTTCAGCTGCGGTCAAAAACAAATTTTAATTTGAATGCGTGGCATCTGGTTCTATAGAGAAACCCTTAGATATTGAAAGATGGAATATGATGTCTTGACAAAAAGTTTGTGATCGATAAAAAAACAAAAGTGAAAGGAATAATAATAGATAACACAAATTAAATCAGAAGAACTAACCAATAGGGCCGATTAAAGAATTTTTACAGAAAAAATTTGTTTTACAGACGTTAAAAATGCACCGAAATTTCTGAAAACAGATATTGGCCAGATTGAAAATCTGAATTTGAATACCTTGGGGAGATAATCGAAGAAAATAATGTGGAAAAAACTGCAGTAGAGAACAGGATACATAAAATCGGAAGATCATATGGTGTAACTGGAAGGCTTTTACACAAAGAAACAATAGAAAAACATGCCTATCCGAAAATGCAAAAATAAGGCTTTACAATATAACAGTTACAACATGTCTTTTGATAAAATAGCAAAGTTATATTCCTGCTTATAGACTCCAAGTAATAATCCCTGGCGTAATTTCAGTTAAAATATTTGCGAAGTTATGGTAATTGCGTTGAGTTGACGGTAAAGAACTATTTCTCTTACCTGTTTTACCAAGAGAAAGAATCTTTTGGAAAATTAGCATCGGTGAACCCCATATAAGATACCACTTTTTTCCACAAAGTTTTAATTATTTTGTCTATGAAAAAAAGCGACATTAGATTGTTTCGTCCTTCTTTTTCTGGTAGTGAAGTTTTGCCAATAATAACTGGACCATTATATTTTAATCTTTGTTTTATTTTATAAACTTACCAACCTTCCAGTTTTGTCGTTTTAATTATATAATGTAAGGAATTACTGTAGATTTAAACTAGGTTGGAAGCGATTTCCTTGATGACTCAACGGTCGACCGTCTTTACGCCCATATCGTAAATTATTATTATTTTTTTGTTTTTGAAAATAGAATCTGCATTATAATTCGAAGCCCGATTAAGTTTTTGCAATGTAATTTACTTTCTGTGAACATTATCTGCGTACACGGTTATACATCATCAGGCACACCGTTGAGCAACATTGAGCATTTTGGCCTGAATTTAATTGTCATTCAAGCTAGTAAAGCCAATGAACTCCACTTTACTCAGACAGAAAAATAATCAGTACTTGCAACATTTTCAATTATGAATGAGAATAATAGCACCTGCCCTTTATTGCCGCCCATGAAGTGAATCCCTTTGTTTGACACACTTTACACACATTAGCAGGAAACTTGATCAGCTTCTACGAAAGGAACTACTTCACTGAGGACTCAGAATGCCTTTATGCAAGCGAATTTCTAACATTAAACTATAATTTAGACAAATTAGAAACACTATAAAGCCGAATCATTGGAGAAATATTCGGCCTACAAAAACTATGGAAGATTGGAAATTACGTAGTAATGGTGAAACTTCTCGAAACATAGAAAACATAAATAATCAGAAAAATAATACTGGTATTTTTGCGAACATCTGTATCGAATGCAAGACATTAGACTAAGTAAAAATATCTTCAGATATTTATGGGATAAGAAGTCAACAGCGATTTGGATCCATCAAGTAAAAAATAATTTAGATAAAGATAGGGTGAAAGCATGACAAACAACAGACAGAGAATGCTCTAGTTGTTGTTGTTGTTGTTATGGTCTTCAGTCCTGAGACTGGTTTGATGCAGCTCTCCATGCTACTCTATCCAGTGCAAGCTTCTTCATCTCCCAGTACCTACTGCAACATACATCCTTCTGAATCTGCTTAGTGTATTCATCTCTTGGTCTCCCCCTACGATTTTTACCCTCCACGCTGCCCTCCAATACTAAATTGGTGATCCCTTGATGCCTCAGAACATGTCCTACCAACCGATCCCTTCTTCTGGTCAAGTTGTGCCACAAACTTCTCTTCTCCCCAATCCTATTCAATACTTCCTCATTAGTTATGTGATCTACCCATCTAATCTTCAGCATTCTTCTGTAGCACCACATTTCGAAAGCTTCTATTCTCTTCTTGTCCAAACTATTTACCGTCCACGTTTCACTTCCATACATGGCTACACTCCATACAAATACTTTCAGAAATGACTTCCTGACACTGAAATCTATAGTCGATGTTAACAAATTTCTCTTCTTCAGAAACGCTTTCCTTGCCATTGCCAGTCTACATTTTATATCCTGTCTACTTCGACCATCATCAGTTATTTTGCTCCCCAAATAGCAAAACTCCTTTACTACTTGAAGTGTCTCATTTCCTAATCTAATACCCTCAACATCACCCGACTTAATTCGACTACATTCCATTATCCTCGTTTTGCTTTTGCTGATGTTCATCTTATATCCTCCCTTCAAGACACTGTTCATTCCGTTCAACTGCTCTTCCAAGTCCTTTGCTGTCTCTGACAGAATTACAATGTCATCAGCGAACCTCAAAGTTTTTATTTCTTCTCCATGGATTTTAATACCTACTCCAAATTTATCTTTTGTTTCCTTTACTGCTTGCTCAATATACAGATTGAATAACATCGGGGAGAGGCTACAACCCTGCCTTACTCCCTTCTTAACCACTGCTTCCCTTTCATGTCCCTCGACTCTTATAACTGCCATGCTCTAGTACTAAATGTGAAAGGATTCCCAGGCCGAAGAGTAAAGAAAACTGGTCTTGCAGTGGTCAGAAGAAGAAAGGAAGAAAAAAGGTAGTGAACAGATGAAAGAGAACTGGATGTAAAGAAGAGAACAAACAATAACGAATTGAAATTGGCACGTGCTCATTCTTTGGCCCATCCGAGAAGAAAAAATGACGGATAAAGTCAAAAAACAACAAACCTCACAAAGGAAACGCGGAGACAAAATAGAATGTAATATTTATGAAAGAACTGAGCAAATAATGTAGATGTGGAATTTAAAATTGTAGTATGGCAAGAGAATGGCCTACCCCTACTAGTATTGTACTGATCCCTAGAGAAAATTGCTGACCTAAAATTAGATCGTAAGAAAACGAGTCAGCTGCGGCCGTCCTTATGTTGTCATTTACTGTTTAGCTATCAATTTCGGCGCTTCAGTGCACCATCTTCAGGCCTGAGCAGATGCTGAAAGAGTTATCACGACCCATATATACACTCCTGGAAATTGAAATAAGAACACCGTGAATTCATTGTCCCAGGAAGGGGAAACTTTATTGACACATTCCTGGGGTCAGATACATCACATGATCACACTGACAGAACCACTGGCACATAGACACAGGCAACAGAGCATGCACAATGTCGGCACTAGTACAGTGTATATCCACCTTTCGCAGCAATGCAGGCTGCTATTCTCCCATGGAGACGATTGTAGAGATGCTGGATGTAGTCCTGTGGAACGGCTTGCCATGCCATTTCCACCTGGCGCCTCAGTTGGACCAGCGTTCGTGCTGGACGTGCAGACCGCGTGAGACGACGCTTCATCCAGTCCCAAACATGCTCAATGGGGGACAGATCCGGAGATCTTGCTGGCCAGGGTAGTTGCCTTACACCTTCTAGAGCACGTTGGGTGGCACGGGATACATGCGGACGTGCATTGTCCTGTTGGAACAGCAAGTTCCCTTGCCGGTCTAGGAATGGTAGAACGATGGGTTCGATGACGGTTTGGATGTACCGTGCACTATTCAGTGTCCCCTCGACGATCACCAGTGGTGTACGGCCAGTGTAGGAGATCGCTCCCCACACCATGATGCCGGGTGTTGGCCCTGTGTGCCTCGGTCGTATGCAGTCCTGATTGTGGCGCTCACCTGCACGGCGCCAAACACGCATACGACCATCTTTGGCACCAAGGCAGAAGCGACTCTCATCGCTGAAGACGACACGTCTCCATTCGTCCCTCCATTCAAGCCTGTCGCGACACCACTGGAGGCGGGCTGCACGATGTTGGGGCGTGAGCGGAAGACGGCCTAACGGTGTGCGGGACCGTAGCCCAGCTTCATGGAGTCGGTTGCGAATGGTCCTCGCCGATACCCCAGGAGCAACAGTGTCCATAATTTGCTGGGAAGTGGCGGTGCGGTCCCCTACGGCACTGCGTAGGATCCTACGGTCTTGGCGTGCATCCGTGCGTCGCTGCGGTCTGGTCCCAGGTCGACGGGCACGTGCACCTTCCGCCGACCACTGGCGACAACATCGATGTACTGTGGAGACCTCACGCCCCACGTGTTGAGCAATTCGGCGGTACGTCCACCCGGCCTCCCGCATGCCCACTATAAGCCCTCACTGAAAGTCCGTCAACTGCACATACGGTTCACGTCCACGCTGTCGCGGCATGCTACCAGTGTTAAAGACTGCGATGGAGCTCCGTATGCCACGGCAAACTGGCTGACACTGACGGCGGCGGTGCACAAATGCTGCGCAGCTAGCGCCATTCGACGGCCAACACCGCGGTTCCTGGTGTGTCCGCTGTGCCGTGCGTGTGATCATTGCTTGTACAGCCCTCTCGCAGTGTCCGGAGCAAGTATGGTGGGTCTGACACACCGGTGTCAATGTGTTCTTTTTTCCATTTCCAGGAGTGTATAATGCATCATTGACCAACAACTGGTTTACGCAGACTACTTGTAACTGTGATATCGTCTCTCCAACCATCAACTGTCAATTGAAACCTGATGGTTGGAGAGACGACGTCACAGTTACAATATAAGGACCGCTGTAGGTAGACCCCAAGACCTCGTGGCACAAGGATGGACACACAAAAGCTTGAAATTAGATTGTCTAACCTTTGCGAATGACACAGGACTAAACAATACCGACGCACAAAAACAACTTAAGTTGTTGAAGGAACATGCAGAGAAGACTGGACTACAAATTTCGTAAAAAAAGACATAACTGATATAAAACAGCACTGAGAGAGATCAAAATTAGCAATCAAAAGTATTCCTTGTCAAAGAATTTAAATACTAAGGTGAAAAATGTAAATAAAAGAGGACCATAGAATCCAGCTTTAGAAACTACAAACTGGAATTCAGTTTTCAAAAGAGACGTTTCGTGAAACTGTAAAATACGCCATTATACAATACTGACTTAACTAGAAGCTCCCTACGCTTCAGAGACGCTTACTCATCAAACATTAAACCAGCAATTAGAAGTAGAACAAGCAAAAATTAAGAGTAAATTCCTAAGACTAAGGATAAACAATGGAATATATGTTGTAAGTACTTACATGGATACGATGTCTGTTCTTTCGGACATGTCCGAAAGAACAGACACCATTGATGACCTGCAGCCGTCTAGAATGAAATCAGAATTATATTAATACCTTCAGCTGCTGATGGGCGTTGATATATATCAACGGGGACAGGTGAAAATGTGTGCCCCGACCGGGACTCGATCCCGGGATCTCCTGCTTACATGAAATACGCTCTGCCCATCTGAGCCACCCAGGGCACGGAGGATAGTGCGACTGCAGGAACTATCTCGCGCACGACTCCCGCGAGACCCACATTCTCACCTTGTATGTCCACACACTACATTCGTAGTGTCCCTACCCAACGCAATCATTACTCGTGGCTCAGAGGGATAGTGCGTCTGTGATGTAAGCAGGAGATCCCGGGTTCGAGTCTAGGGTCGGGGCACACATTTTCACCTGTCCCCGTTGATACATATCAAGGCCCGTCAGCAGCTGAAGGTATTAATTTAATTCTAATTTCATATGTTGTAAGGGATCCACGATCCCGTTGAGCTACCACTGAGAACTCACACAGATCACTTGTAGGTACAAATATCGATTATCAAGGTCGGACCGCCTAGAGCGGTGGGTCAGTGGTCAGTTGGCAGAGAATAGTCGTTGAGGTTGTGTAGTGGAAAGTGTGAGTGGACGTCGTGGCTGTATCGCCCTCGCCGCGGGTAGTCCCTCACTAAACTGACATAATTATACAAATTAGAGAGAAAAATACAGTTTTTGATTAAAAACGAATATCAGTGTATCGAACGAACATTACCGCTGTTCGCGTCAACCGCGCTGGACAGTGGATTACAGTGCTGACCCCATGAGAGTATCACGAGAATATCGCACCACGAAGGAATTATGCTAATGGGATGGAAACCGGTAGATGTGATGCACATGTTCACACAAACAAATGAGAACAATTTCAGAAAAACTGGATGATTTATTTAAGAGAAGGAGCTTCACAAATTGAGCAAGTCAGTAACGGTTGGTTCGTTTTTGTTCTCCTGTTTACAAGGCCCTTATGCAAGCAGCTATTGGAGTTGGCACTGATTGATAGAGGTTGTTGGAGGTCCTCCTGAGAGTATCCTACCAAATTCTGTCCAATTGGTGCGTAAGATCATCATAGTCCCGAAATGGTTAGATGGCGTTTCCAATTATGCTTCAAACGTTCTCAATTGGGGAGAGTCCAGCGACCTTGCTGGACAAGGTAGGGTTTGGCAAGCACGCAGACAATCAGTAGAAACTCTTGCCGTGTGCGGACGGTTATTCTGTTGCTGAAATGTAAACCCAGGAAGGCTTCCCGTTAAGAGCAACAAAACGTGACGTAGAATATCGTCGACGTATCGCTGTGTTGTAAGGATGCGGCGAATAGCAACCAAAGGGGCCCTGCTATGAAAAGGAATAGTAGCCCAGACCATCACTTCTAGTTGACGAGCCGTATGGCGGGCAATAGTCACGTTGGTATCCAACCACAGTCTGGGGCGTCTCCAGACACGTCTTCGGCCTGGAATCTCATTAACTGGAGTAGAACTGTCTTCAGTAATGAGTCCCCCTTCTAACTGTGCTTCGATGACCAGAGAAGACTTGTCCTCAGACGCCGCGGACAGCGGTAGGAGTCTTTTTGTCTTAGAGTGTAGTTCAGTTTACTTGCCCTGTTTAGAGATTACAGGTAGGTAATCTACAAGACAAAGGGATAACTGTCTCCCATAGTTTCTAAGAAGCATACATTGATTTAGGTAGTGCAAACGGAAAGGCGAATCAAGACAAGTGCAATTTAGTTGAAGAAAAGAGCACCAGGAATTCGTTGAAATAGACGGAATGATGTTGAGGAGAATTCACCAGTCCAAATGCTTGGGACCTTGGTTTACCAGTGACAACAGTGCAGAAATGGATATCAAGGAAAGACTAGCGGTGGGAATGAAATACATGAATTTTCTCAGAAAGACAGTTCAAAATCAATATCATCAAAACTAAAATTAGAATCTATTGCACAGTGATATGTCCAGCAGTCATGTGTGATTCAGAAACTTGGAGCTTGAGTAAACGCGAAAATGAAAAACTATTAATATTTGAAAGAAGAGTAATGAGGGTGGTACGGGGAACGATCTTAAAGAACAATGTAGGAGGAGGAAGACTGAGGGAATCTGTCTCTCCTCACATAACCAACATTCCCACAGAAGCTTAAGAGCAAAAGCATTCCAGTGGACGGGCCATGCAGCCCATATGACAGAAGAAAGATAGGTGAGGAAGGCATTTGAATGGAAACCAAAAACCAGACGCCCCATAGGACAACCAAGGCAGCGCTGGATGGACGACCTGGCGAAGGGCCTGACAGCCCTGAGGACTGAATACACTCGGAGGAATCGACCATAAAACAGAAAGAACTGGAGGCAATTTGTGGAAGCAGCGAGTGGTCTGCAAGATATGTGATCGCTGGATATGTATAAGTACTAACCTAAAAATGACCCTGATTATCATAAAATCTAAATTTTGAATCCAATATTATTACGCAACCAAAGTTTCGTTGTAACATCTCTCGTGCCAAAACCGACCATCTTTACTCGTTAGGCACAGTCACAAAAATCAAAAGTTAGGTTGCTTTACATTCTAAAATTTTTTGACAGTCAGTTAGTCGGAGGTGTCAAATCTCCAAATAACTAATGCATGAATCTACAGGCCAATCCCTAATGTCGCAGCTACAACGCATATGTGAAGTAACCAGCTCATGGGAGGCGTAGAAAGAATGTTTCCAAATAGGCCAACTAGTCAGATCCAAAATTTTTGAAAAGTAAAGTTACTAAAGCCCAGCTAGTACACACAAACGTAAAATGCCTTAAAGTATTAGGATCCACAAATTTACAGCAGCAATACTCGATTAGAAAAATTACACTAAACAAGGTTTAGAGGAAGAAGTGAGAAGAACCAAACTACACAGGGGAACGCAGCAACAGAAAACCACTCCACCATGTGTAAGGCCGGAAAGTTACACAGGTCATACCAAAACGTTAGAAAAGAAACAGGAGTAATCCGTTCAATTACTGGCCCATATCACCGACGTCATTTTACTCGCCAGGGTAACCGAGAGCGCTAATGCGCTGCTTCTTACACTATGGTAGGCGCGCCGGCCCCGGTCGAATCCGCCCGGCGGATTAACGGCGAGGGCCGGTATGCCGGCTAGCCTGGATGTGGGTTTTAGGCGGTTTACCACATTCCGCTAGGTAAATACTGAGCTGGTCCCCGCCTCAGTTACACGATTCGCAGACATTTGAAAACGTTCCAACTGTTACATGGCTTACACTAGACGCAGACAGTTGGGGTTCACTAATTCCGTCCCGGGGGTTTCGGGATGGCGCCAGGAAGGGCATCTGGCCACCCCGTGCAACTAACACTGCCAAATCAATAGTAACACGTCCGACCCCGCGTTGAAGCGGGACTAAGGCCCCGAGGAAGAAAGAAAAATCACCGATGTCGATTTGCAGTAGGATTTTGGAAAGTATTGCTGTTTTCGAGGATTGAGTTGCTTCGAAGAAATTTATTGACACATAGTCAGCACGGACTCAGAAAATGCCGTGCTTGTGAAACAAAACTAGGCCTTTATTCACCTGAAGTAATGAGTGATAGCGACAGGGGATCTCAAATTGATTCCATATTTCTTGATCCCCGAATGCTATTGGCACCATTCCTCACAAAAGAATTCTAATCAGATTGCGTGCCTCTGGAGTATCGCTTTTTGTGGGACTGGATTCGTGATTTCCTGTCAGAAGAGTCCCATTTCATAGTTCCATCTCGCGTTACTCAAGGAAGCGTTATAGGCCCTCTGCTGTTACTAATCAATATAAACATTTTAGGAGACAGTATGAGCAGCCCTCTCAGATTGTTTGTAGACGATGCTGTCATTTAACGCTTCGTAAAATAATTTATCGCATTATGTGAACGGTCGCCTTAGCCGCTTTGGCATTCCGTGCACGACTCACGCCAGACTCAAACTTCCCTATTTCGTTGTTCCTACCTCTCAACCTTTACTCGTGCACACATTTTGTAATTTCCATTCAGAGCAGGTTATTTTAACTGAAAGTCGCTGCCTGGTGTCGGCGGATAAATGCGATCTTGCAGTACCTGTGTTGTTACAGACCGATGCAGTGTGCGAGTACAGGTCACGATGCGGAAACGGCGACATCTGGAGATTTGCGGAGGGTCATGAGTCCTGCACTGATAGCCAAAGCGGTTAAGACAACCGCTTGCTTAAAGCAAGAAATCCAGGTTCTAGTTCCGGTCGGGCATAAACTTTCACTGTCGTCATTCCCTTACAGAGCTGATAGTTTTCGTATTTGCTACCGCGAATACATTTCATGTAAAGGTTTTTCTCGTTGCGGCGAGATCTTTTCACGAAATTTCAATCACCAAATGTCTCCTCCGAATGTATTTGTCTTTCTATCGTACTTACTCCGTAGAGAACCGTAATATTTATTTATTCTGCCCTGCAAGGTGCTTTCTCAGGAACAGTAACAATTTCCATATCAAGTCTTTACTATTTTTTTATTTAGTGACTCTTAATGTTAATAAATTGTTCTTGAAATTTTATATGCTTTTGTTGGCACACCGCGTTACCTCTCACCCTACCAGCTCCCTGACATTTCAAGCATTAGACGAGTTTTGCTACTTAGGCAGAAAAATAACTGATGATGGCAAAGCTGATGGGATATAAAATACAGACTGGTAAAGCAAGAAAAGTGTTTCTGAAAATGAGGAAACATGTTAGCATCGAATATAAATGTGTGTGAAATCTTATGAGACTCAACTGCTAAGGTCATCAGTCCCTAAGCTTACACACTACTTAACCTAAATTATCCTAAGGACAAACATACGCACCCATGCCCGAGGGAGGACTCGAACCTCCGCCGGGACCAGCCGCACAGTCCATGACTGCAGCGCCTAAGACCGCTCGGCTAATCCCGCACTCATCGAATATAAATTTAAGTTCTTCGAAAAGGATAGAGGCTGAATCAATGAATTAAAATTAGTGCGACAGCTGTGACCTTTCATTTTGTTCTGAACGTGTATCTGCTACTTACAAGGCAGAGATGCCATTTAATATATCACTGTACATTGTGGCGACCATAGCTCCTCAGACTATCCTAGTCCAAAGACCTTAACATCACCTACACCTGAGGAACAGGCAGGATTTCCCTATTACGTATAATTCCGGGATGCTGTCCCAATGTCGGAGATCCTTGGTAATACGAATTAAGAACCCGTAAATGGGGTGTAGCTGTGAATTGAAGGGTATGTTAGGGAGAAAACTGGACTGCGGTAGTCCATGCAGTGATGATAAGCGCACTCGTGGAGTGGTTAGCACATCTGCCTAATAAATAAATGACTTCAGTTCAAGTCCTAGCTGTGGCACAAATTTTAATTCATTGTCTCAGCTTCTAATCTGTATGGAAGATAAAATCTCCTGGAAAATGTAATTCCGTAACATCAATAAATTTAACTGTTGCGAAATTTCTTCTGATAACGATTGTCTGGAGTGCAGTCCTGCACGGAAGTTAAACGTGGGCGATAAGTAGTTCAAACAAGAAATGAGGGGTCACAGAAGCATGCTTATATGGGTAGATCGAATAACTAATGAGGAAGTACTGGAAACTGAGGAAAAAGGAAATTATAGCAAGACTCGACTAAAAGAAGGGGTCGATTGATATTAAGCATCATGAGCCATCAAATAAGTGGAGGAAACTAAGGAGGGTTCAAAAAATTGCAGAGGGAGAGCAAGACATGACTACAGTACGTATGTTCAAGTTGGCGTGGGCTGCAGTAGTTAATTGGAAATTATAAGACTAGCAGAGGATAAACCTAGTGTGGAGAGCTTCAGCATATCTATCTTTGGACTGAAGATCACATCAAAAGCTAACTCTGACCGGCTTGCCTTTCAGTTTAAGCACATTTCTCGGATACAGCGAAAACTTTCAATAAAAAAAAATAAAAATGCATCAGTATCCCATACAACAAAATTACGCACCCCTATGCCTAGTATCATTTACTGAAAACATAGCTCAGATATCTTGAACAGCTTATGAAAGAGAAAGGATGCAACATTAGGTCATCCACCATTTGTATGGTACACGAAAGAAAGATCAGAATCAAGACACGTTTTCAAAATCGTTCTAAAAAGAAGTAGTATTAATTGATATCAGTATCATTTAAAGATGGGATTTTGGGGCAGCTGATATATGGAAACAGACCGCACTGCAGTAGCCGTACGCTGAACACTTCTTTGATGTGACTGAATGCAACCCTCTGCTGAGCAGTCAATCTGCGCGCCGCTTTGGTGTCTGCCTTTGCGCTGCTACAGACGCGCCATTGTAAACGATTTATGGGAGTGCCGTTGGACAGGCGCACGCATACTGCTGCGTGCCTTGTGTTCCCACATGTGCCGCATCACAGTATAATCATACCTTAACGCAAGTTACTGCGGGAACAACCGACTGCGCAGAGGACAACTCGAGCTAGTGTAGCTAGTTCACAATCGATGGTTGGCACAATCAACGACTTACGCCACATAGGTGTCAAAGGTGGATGTGTGTTAAGCTTCAAAATGTATAATGGAAGCAAAGTATGTAAGAATAATTTCGACCTCATGATTTTCTTAAATACTGGCATCTAACATTACGGAATGCCTGTGGGACTGGCTCGAATTGCGCACTGACTGATCAAAACTGTCCAGACAGCTGTTGGTAGATATTAACAAGTGTCGTCTTTATGACGGCATGAACTCCATTTGGGACAATTCTAATGAAGTGTCAGAATGTCTGTGGAGCAATGGCAGCCGATTCTTCCTCAACAGATGAAACCAGAGACGCTATTGTGTAGAGCAAAGTCGGCGGTCTAACTCATCCCAAAGAAAGAGGAGGAGGAGGCAATTAAAGTTTAACATCCTGTCGACAACGAGATCATTAGAGACGAAACACAATCTCGGACTATGGAATGATGGGGAAGGAAATCGGCCGTGCCCTTTCAAAGGAACCATCCCGGTATTCGCCT
Source organism: Schistocerca cancellata (assembly GCF_023864275.1). Classification (NCBI taxonomy): domain Eukaryota; kingdom Metazoa; phylum Arthropoda; class Insecta; order Orthoptera; family Acrididae; genus Schistocerca; species Schistocerca cancellata. The sequence goes on from NC_064631.1 coordinate 243,933,160, forward strand.
GATGTGATTTAGGGAAATCACGGAAAACCTAAATCAGGGTGGGCGGACGCGGGTTTGAACCGTCCCATGCGAGTCCGGTGTGCTAACCACATCGCCACCTCGTTCGGTTCCCGAAAGTGTTCCACTGGATTCAGGATGGGTCTCTGGGCAGGCCAGTCCAATTCAGGTACATTACTATCCACTAAAAATTGTTTCACAGATTCTGCTTTAAGACAGTCACATTGTCATGCTAATGTAAACAATCATCGTCTTCGAATAATTCCTCTGCCGTACTCATAGCTTGATACTGTAAAAAGTGTTCATAACCTTCCGCACAATTTTCTTACAAGGGAACCTCCCCATAGCATCCCCCTCGGATTTAGTTATGAGTTGGTACAGTGGATAGGCCTTGAAAAACTGAACACAGATCAATTGAGAAAACAGGAAGAACTTGTGTGGAACTATGAAAAAAATAAGCAAAATATACAAACTGAGTAGTCCATCTGTAAGATAGGCAACATCAAGGAGCCTGGAGGTGCAGGAGCGCCGTGGTCTCGTGGCTAGAGTGAGCAGCTGCGAAGTTAGAGGACCTTGGTTCAAGTCTTCCCTCGAGTGAAAAATTTTACGTAATTTATTTTCGCAAAGTTATGATCTGTCCGTTCTTTAATTGACGTCTCTGTTCACTGTAATAAGTTTAGTGGCTGTGTTTTGCGACTGCACCGCAAAACCGTGCGATTAGTAGACGAAAGGACGTGCCCCTCCAATGGGAACCGAAAACGTTTGATCGCAAGGTCATAGGTCAACCGATTCCTTCACAGGAAAACACGTCTGATATATTCCATACGACACTGGTGACGGCATGTGCGTCACATGACAGGAATATGTTGTCGACCCACCTAACTTGTACACTTGGCGAATGGGTAAAAAGATTCTTCTCCCTTGCCCGATTTAGGTTTTCTTGTGGATGTGATAATCACTCCCAAAAAAGTGATGAAAACATAAGAGTTTGTCACATAAACTGCAACAAATGAATGCAACAGTTTCACAGTCGCACAGTTTTCCCTATGCTCTGTCAAAACATATGTTTTTAACGTTTTCAAATTTTTCCGTGTGTAGACCGTCAAATCCTGTTTATGTCGAAGCAAATCTGAACATGTCCTGGAATTTTGGAGAGCGAAGTTGATTATGTGTGAGTGCCTGAACTTTGATAATTGTCTGAAAATAAAAAATTAACTTGTTCACTGGAGAGAAGACTTGAACCAAGGACCTCTCACTCCGCAGCTGCTCGCACTACCCACGGGACCACGGCGCTCCTGAGCTCAGGTCATCCTAGATGTTGCTTATCTTGCTCATGGACTACTCAGTTTGTATATTTTGATTATTTTTTCATAGTTCCACACAACTTCTTCCTGTTTTCTCGATTGATCTGTGTTCAGTTTTTCAAGGCCTATCCACTGTGCCAATTTATAACTAAATCTGAGGGGGGTGCGATGGGGAGGTTCCCTTGTTAGAGGCAACAAGGAGACTTAATTCTAACACTTAATTCTAACCACGAAAACGTTCCCCATTCCCATAACGTAACATCACTCCTTTGAACATCACTGTTGGCGCTACTCATGATGGCAGGTAAGGTTATTGCCAAACCGTTCCATCGGACTGCTACAGGTATAGCGTGATTCGTCACTCAGATCACTCGTTCCTCTGTCCAATGGTGTCGCTCTTTACTCCACAGCACTGCCTGCAGTAATATGTGGCGTATGAGGAGTCGCTTGACCACTTTACCCCATTCTTTGTAACTCCCTACCAACAGAAAGAAAGAGAAATTTTCAGATCTTAGCTTCATAGGGTTATTGCATCAAATGCAAAGGCGACATGTGAGAATTTGTGCCGGACCAGGACTCGAACCGGGATGCTCTGTATGTCAGGAATGGTTGCCTTAACCGCCTCGTCCATACAAGCACGCCTCCACTCTAGCCCAAATTCCCACATTGCACACAGTACAGATAAAATGTCTTCCGTCTATTATCGCCAACTTGCTCGCAGCTATTCAGCCGAGTCCCGCAAAGATTCGGACAAGTCAGTGTCTCTAAACATTAAATATCATTTCGCCGTCAGGGCGCATATATGTACGTATTTCTATGTATGATGACTGTTCTTTCGGACACGTCCGTTTGAATAAGCACCACACATACACTGAGCTGACATAAGTTATGGAATAGCGTTATGCACATATACAGATAGCGGCAGTATCCAGTAAACCAGGCATAAACGGACAGTGCAATGGCGGAGCTGTCATTTGTACTCAGGTGATTCATGTGAAAAGGTTTCCGACTTGATTATTGCCGCACGACGGGAATTAACAGACACTGAACGCGGAATGGTAGTTTGAGGCTGATGACTGGAACATTGTATTTCGGTAATCGTTAGGAAGTTCACAATTCCGAGATCTTCTGTGTCCAGAGGGTGCTGAGAATAGCAATTTTCAGTAATTACCTCTCACCAATGACAACGCTGTGGCCGACGGCCTTCACTTAACGATCGAGAGCAGCAGCATTTGAGTCGAGTTGTCAGTGCTAACAGACAAGCAACATCACGTGAAATAACCACAGGAATCAATGTGGGACGTACGACGAATGCATCCGCTAGGACAGTGCGGAAACATTTTGAGTTAATGGGCTATGTCAGCAGACAACCGACTCGAGTTCGTTTGATAACAGCACACATCGACTGCAGCGCCCCTCCTGGGGTGGGCACCATGTCAATTGGATCCTAGACAACTGGAAAATCATGACCTGGTCGGATGAATGTCCATTGTAGCTGATAATAGCTGATAGTAGGGTTGGAGTGAGGTGCAGACCCCCCAAGCCATGCACCCATATTGTCAGCAAGGCACTGTGCAAGGCGGTGGTGGCTTTATGTTGGTATGGGCTGTGTTTACATTTAATAGACAGGGTCCTTTGGTCCAACTTAACCGATCATTGACGTGAAACGGTTATGTTCGGATACTTGAAGACCATTTCAACCATTCACGGACTTCATTTTTATGGATGACAAAACGCCATGTCTCAGGGCCACAATTGTTCGCGACTGGTTTGAAGAACATTCTGGACAGTTCTAGCGAATGATTTGACCACCAAGTTCACCTGACATGAATCCTATCGAACATTTATGGAACATGATCGAGAAGACAGTTCGTGCATAAATTCCTCGACTGGAAACTTTCGGTATTATGGATGGATACAGAAGGCAGCAGGGCTCAGTATTTCTGCAGGGGGCTTCCAACGACTTCTGAGTCCATGCGACGGCGAATTGCTGCAGCACGAATATACCGGAAAAACGAAGTCCGACTTGATATTTGGACGTAGCCCATGACTTTTGTTACCTCAGTCTATAAATATATCCCTACAAACAGTTATTGTGGTAACCTGACTGCTGGTAACACTTTTGAATTTACGAGTGATTCCTTCCGCTACTGCAACAAAAACAGTTCAGTCCGGATAGCAAATGGCGTTTATTTTGAGCATCGTAACTGATTTCGGTCAACATAGACCATCTTCAGAACTTTAATATCTCCACTAGCAGCGAATGGAGTCGATGTGCGGAGCGGTTGTACGAGGCTGCAGTTGGCGACAGTTGCATCTTTGCGCTGGCAACGGGTGTGTGCATCTACGCCAGATGTTACGAGTGAATATATTACTGGTCCATGTAGATTGGAACCGGTTACCATGCTAAAATTAAACACCATTTGCGATCTGGACTGTATTTTGTTACATTTACGACTGAAGATTGCTAACGTTCTAATTATGACTTCGATTTCTTCGGCTGATTTTTACGACCACTCTCCGTAATGTTCGTCGGTCTCTGTCCGTCAGCAGAAGATGTCTGCCATGTCTCGGTTTAACTGTGGTTACTTCCTCACGTTTCCACATCACAATCATATCATCTTTGGTGTTTCTGAAGGGGACGCTGACCAGTGCTTGGTTCGTGCAAAATATTGTTAGACCCGTTCTTTTGACATTCATGCAACAGGCAGGTGATGTGTTGTTACAACAGGAAACTCAACGTGCTCTGCAAGACATACAGCTACTTCACTGGCCGCCACAATGTCCAGACTTGTCTCCAATCGAGCACGTGTGAGATGAGATGGGACGAGAAGTGACTCCTGCGACTCGTCAGCCAACAACCATTACAGAACTACGTGAACAGGTCGAGCAGACCTGGCATAACGTATCCAAGTACAGTATTCGCCTTGATCGACTGGATGCCAGAGTCAGTGCCTGCATTACTGCCTGTTGAGGCTACACCACGTACTGACCTGGGTGTTTCAACATCGGTCGACACCTGGTACCTCAGAACCGCTTGTGCTCTTGATCTGTGAATGTAATCATTTCATACATTCAATATGCTCTGTCGCAACAACAAATGTTGAATGAACTGGAAATCTCTGAAACGGTGTACTAATTTTTTTCCAGCGATTTACTTAATTAATACTTCTGTAGTCAAGACAGTTAAGGAAATTATAATCGTACATTAATAAACATTCAGATATAGAGGGCGAACTTATTCCTAAGGTCCATGCACCAATTAAAGTTTTGACTGTGAACCTACGACACATGCCCTCTCTATTCTTCCACACTGTTATGTGATTCTGTCCCTTCCAAAATACGCTATTAATAACGAAGAGAGTGTAATATGTGAGCACTTTCGTACGACACAGTTAATTTTATTCCATTTTAAATTCATATAACAAGTCCTTATCGGTACTGATTGCACTCACTCTACAAATGTACTCACTCATTTGTTACGTGCTTGTTTGAGGTTACCAGTGTTGATTCAGTATTGCACGATTTGCCTTTCCTTTACGTAACAATCCCCTCGGTATGGAATGTAAATCTGACTTCAAAATTATTAGTTTTATACACCCGGGATCTGCTCTGCAATCATGCCTTGACTCTACTGACAATATTCCGCAATATCACAAAACTAATTCAAATTTTTACGAGTAATGTGCGGAGCATGAGCTCCCAGGACCCGCCCTGCGGGATTGCTCAGGCTCGATTGACTCACTCCTTCGCGCCAAAAGATCTCCGGCGCCAATCTCTCCCTTCTAGAACAATGGGGCATCGCCGTCAGCGATGCCGCTACGCTGTAGCAAAGAGCGTAAGGGTAGATTCGATCCTTCAAGTAGAGCATCGACATCTGTACCCTTACAGTGGCCGAATATTTTTGATAAGAGACAGTATGCAGAACACTGCAGTGGATGGGGAAGGAAGGGCCAGTACGAAAGTTTTATGAAGAAACCTCGTGCACACTGAAAGAGGTGAGCGATGGTATCGAGATAAAGCCAGACGGCTGTAAATGCCTCACGTTGCAGGACGTCGTGGAAGTGGACTGGACTGGGGTTGACGCCACTCGAGTGGAACAAATTAGTTCCCGCGGCCGGGGTGCGGCTTCCCCGGTCGCGCCTTTGATCAGCGCCGCCAACTTGGCGCGCTCTTTCCTCGCCTGGAACGGGGCGAAAATTAATTCCCTCCCAGCGTCTGACGCAAAGGCCGTGTGCCGCCCTGCACCAAGCCGTGCGAGCGCCCAAAAATATTCCTGGCCTCCTTTCGGGAGCTGCTGTGTTGTGAAATACCTGCATGACACAGCAGCGATCAGTTGGGTTGGGAGCAGTGGGGGGTGGGGGGAGGGGTTGAATAACTGCAGCTCACGCGCCCGGTTCAATCAGCATCAGTCGCGAATACCCTACTTACCTAACATTAGCAGAGCCCAAAACGGCTAGCACTTCACTGTGTGGGGCAAAATTTCGGTACTGCCGACACACACAAACACACACACACACACACACACACACACACAGAGGTAGCTTACAGATCAGTTAATGCCTTCCTCAAGGAAGAAATGTGGATACATTGCAGAAGGTTAGGCCCCAAGAACTCCACGTGGAGAGTGGTGGAGACAGAGAGAGAGACGGAAGAGAGAGAGAGAGTATGAAGGGGGAGAGACATGGGGAGAGAGATAGTGGAGAGAGAGGGGGGAAAGGCAGGAGGAGAGAAGGCGAGGGGGATGGGGAGAGTGAGAGATGGGAGAGAGGCAGAAGTGGTGGGGGTGAGAGAGGAGAATGTGAGACAGGGGGCAAGAGGAGAGGGGGGAGGGGAGAAAGAGTAGAGTGGTAAAGGATTGGAGCAGTAGAGTGGTAGAGAGGATGAGTGATAGAGGAGGAGGGGGAGAGAGAGTGGGAGAGGGAGGGAAAGGGGGAGAGAGGGAGGGGGAGATGGGAAGAGAGGGAGTGGGAGATAGGAGGAAAGGGCAGAAGAGGCTGAGATGGGGAGAGGGGTCAAAGGCCAGAGTGGTAGAGTGAGATGAAGGTAAGCGAAAAGTAGTAAACAAGTAATGAAGTATTTAACAGGAGGAAAGGATTGAGATTGTTAATGGAGGAAAGCAGGATGGAGTGCACATCCGAGCATTGAACTGTTTCATGTAGATACTGTGGTACCTATAGTACCTAGTTCACTGCCTTAAAAATTGAAATGTGAGAACAAGTACAATAATAGTTCCAACCACCTATTGAGACATACGCCACGTAAATCGGAAGCAGGCATATATGAAATTAACTGGGAACTTTGCTCTAAGTTTTATATTGATCAAACACGAAGGAAGGCAGGTTTCCAGTTTAAAGAGCACACAGCGATATGCGACAATAGTCCTTCCGCCTTTGCTGCATATTTAGAGGACTCAGGCCGAACAATGTTATTTCACATGGCTCTTGGTGTGTCATAAAGCTATGATCTGATTGGTTTATGAATGCGTAATGATGCTGATATAGATGTCATCAACAACTTGTGAAACAATAAGATTTTTGATATTGGGTATTTAATTATTGTTCTAACCTTAAATAAACATATAAATGAACATGAAATATAAGTGTCTGGCCGGCCGGTTTGGACGAGCGGTTCTAGGCGCTTCAGTCTGGAACCGCGCGACCGCTACGGTCGCAGGTTCGAATCCTGCCTCGGGCATGGATGTGTGTGATGTCCTTAGGTTAGTTAGGTTTAAGTAGTTCTAAGTTCTAGGGGACTGATAACCTCAGATGTTAAGTCCCATAGTGCTCAGAGCCATTTGAACCATTTTTGAACCACGGAAGGCTGACGCCGAATTGTTTTCGAACAGGAGTCTTGATCGCCATTAGCATCCACTTTGTTTATGCGACAGCGGACATACTGACTCTCGTTAGTTGCCATCTTATTTTTGCTTAGCGCAAGTGTTAATTCCCGTAAGTTACTTACAGTGCCATAACATTTCCATTCCCATTTGACACAGACTTAGGTACCTACATGCAGCAGGTATGGCAAAAAATGCTTGCCTTTTTGATATTCTCATAAAATAAGTACAGTATAAGCAAAGTTGCAGTTATCAAGCATAAGTAATAAAATTATGTAGGTGGGAAAAATTTGTAGCAGATGTTTAGACGATATTCATGCCGGATACTTGGTCAATTACACACCTTTTCCATTTGTTCTTTTATGTACTTTTGTTTGTACCGCATTTTTTTCGGGGTAGTTTTATTTTCGCTTCTAATTTTAAAGCAAGTTTTAGTTTCAACATCCTTTAATGTCTCCGACAGATGGAATATGATTGAAATTGAGCGCTCAGTTCAGAGAGGAACGCCTTACAGCAATTAGTAGTCCGTTCAGAATAGTCCGTTCAGAACTGCTACTAAAGTCGGTCCACGTAATGGGTGGAAAGTCGCTATCTGCAAGAATATAAGTATAAAGTAAATGATCAAAAAGACATCTAGATGTTCATTGTTAGGCTTGAGGGAATTAGGTCCTCGATGAATCAATCTTCAGTTTGATAGGGAGCGGGAGAGGCAGGCCAAACAAAGTTTGACATTAATATTTGTCCTTATTCGAACCAAATCCTGAGGTATGAGAGTGTCAGTATCATCATTAGCTAACTCGAGGCCCATAAGTTTGGAGCGACACTCACACAAATTTTCTTAATCCTTTCTCTTGACAATATTACTGAGCCTCTGCCTGATTCATATACTAGGGACATCCCTTACACGTTTGTGGTTCATTTGCGAACCGCCAATACAATTTAAGGAATTTAATATCACAAAAGACTTACATGAAACTGCAATGAAATCCAGACCATTAGCTGCTTACAGGCGTTGATAAATATCAACGGAGAGAGTTGAAAATGTGTACCCCGAACGGTACTCGAACCCAGGATCTCCTGCTTACATGTCCGACGCTCTATCCGACACAGAGGACAGTGCGACTGCAGGGACTTATTTCTGGCACGCTCGCCGTGAGACTTACAACTTACTGTCCACACGGTACATTTGTAGTGCCCCTGCCCGCGATACTCATTACTCGCGGCAGTCAGTCTACCGACTCCCGTAAGATTTCGGGCAATGTGAGTGCATCCGTCCTGAAGAAGATCATTGGCATTTAAGCCTTATCTATATGAAGATGGTATCGGTTCTTTCGCACATGTCCGAATGAACACACCGAGCGAGGTGGCGCAGTGGTTAGCACACTGGACGCGCATTCGGGAGGACGACGGTTCAATCCCGTGTCCAACCATCCTGATTTAGGTTTTCCGTGATTTCCCTAAATCGTTTCAGGCAAATGCCGGGATGGTTCCTTTGAAAGGGCACGGCCGATTGCCTTCCCAATCCTTCCCTAACCCGAGCTTGGGCTCCGTATCTAATGACCTCGTTGTCGACGGACGTTAATCACTAACCCCCCCCCCCCCCACACACCTCCGAATGAACAGATACCATCTTCATATTCATAAAGACTTACATGTTATCCTCGTACACTTGTATCAATCAACGCCAACGACGAGACACTAATGGAAACATAGCCGTCTATCACCTTTTCACTTGTCATTATATCAACCTCCATCGCTCACACACAGGGTACTGTCTGCTTACAATACTGACCTGTCTGCGCGGCTGTGGAAAGGTGAAGCGAGGCACTGCAAGCCGAAAGGTAAGGGAGTCATCACGGGTGTTATTGTTCGGTGAACTTGTCGAAAGTGGGCATCAAGTCTTTTTGCTATTCGACCGTAGGGGGACGAAAAATGGCGGCAACGCTTTGGACTAAACAAGTGAAGAATATGCAGGAGTATCTTACTGGAGAACCTCCCCAACGCACCCCCATCAGATTTAATCATAAGACGTCCAGGTGGATAGCCCGTCGAAAATTTAACGCAAATCAAGCATGGAAAAAGGAAGAAGGTGAATTATGGAAAACAATCAAAATAAAAACAGTGAATGGTTCAAGCTCAACAAGTGCAACATAGAGGGTAATAGTTACGGCGTCATGCTTAAGTGGTCACGGTGTTAGCCTGGGAAGGGGATACTGAACTCCCTCGCACCATTTATCTATTTTTTTCACAACTTTATGAACTGTCCGTCTGGTTATTGAAACGTTTGTTCTCTTTCTGTAATCCTGACAGCTGTCAAGGTTATAGAATGTAAGTCACGTGGTAAGAGTACATTAGCATCGCAAGTAAATGAGATTCACAGTGAAAGCAGGCGAGATACCACTAAGTCGTTTCACAGAAATGAAAACTACAAATAAACGGATGTGAACTATGTTACAACAAAGGGAGTCAAGAGTCAAAATTTCCAAAGCGGAACGCAACCTCAAAAACGTTAAAAACATATTTCTTGACAGAGCACAGAGAAAATGATGACTGTGGAGCTGTTGCGTTTATTTGTTGCAGCTTATGTGACAAATTATTACGTTTTCATCGTTTCCTTGGGAGTGATCACATTCACATGAACACCTAAATCGGGCAAGGAGGCATATCTCACTCACCAGGCGTACAAATTATGTCCTATTATAAGACACACGTACTGTCACTAACGCCGTGTGTGATACGCCAGACGGGTTTTACGGTGGAAGAAAGGTTTGTGGTTCCCATTCGAAGCCACTTCCTTTCGTCTGCTAATAGAGTAGTTGTGCAGAATCAATTTTCATTATAGGTCCCTCCCTTAAATCTCGCTGTTGCAAACGGACATTACACCAAGGCACAGACACAAATATGAATACAGCGAACAGCAAAAAAATATAATTAAACAGAAAAAAGGCACAAGGTACCTTTAAACACGGTCGCCCGCTTTGCAGTACATCACCGTCACCACTTAATCACGACGCCGTTGCTCCACTGGCCCGCTAATGTTGCACTTGTTAAACTGGGACCGTTCACTGTTTCTATTTTGCTTTTTTTTCTCAGTTCAGTACACCTCCTTCTTGCCGTTTTCATGCTTGATCTTCCTGACAGAGAGGTCACAGTTCGTAGTAATTGACGGGAAGTCATCGAGTAAAACAGAAGTGATTTCAGACGTTCCCCAAGGTAGTGTTATAGGCCCTTTGCTGTTCCTTATCTATATAAACGATTTGAGAGACAATCTGAGCAGCCGTCTTCGGTTTTTGAAGATGACGCAAAACGAATCAGAAAAAATATCTGAATGGTGCGAAAAGTGGCAGTTGACACTAAATAACGAAAAGTGTGAGGTCATGCACATGAGTACCAAAAGGAACTCGTTAAACTTCGGTTACACGATAAATGAGTCTAATGTAAAAGCCGTAAATTCAACTAAATACCTCGGTATTACAATTACGAACAACTTAAATTGGAAAGAACACGTAGAAAATGTTGTGGGGAAGGCTAACCAAAGACTGCGTTTTATTGGCAGGACACTTAGAAAATGTAACAGACCTACTAAGGAGACTGCCTACACTACGCTTGTCCGTCCCCTTTTAGAATACTGCTGCGCGGTGTGGGATCCTTACCAGGTAGGACTGACGGCGCACATCGAAAAAGTTCAGAGAAAGGCAGCACGTTTTGTATTATCGCGAAATATAGGAGAGTGTGTCACAGAAATGATACGGGATTGGGGCTGGAAATAATTAAAAGAAAGGCGTTTTTCGTTGCGACGGAATCTTCTCACGAAATTCCAATCACCAACTTTCTCCTCCGAATGCGAAAATATTTTGTTGACACCGACTTACATAGGGCGGAACAATCACCACGATAAAATAAGGGAAATCAGAGCTCGTACGAAAAGATATAGGTGTTCATTCTTTCCGCGCGCTATACGAGATTGGAGTAATAGAGAATTGTGAAGGTGGTTCGATGAACCCTCTGCCAGGCACTTAAATGTGATATGCAGAATATCAATGTAGATGTAGATGTAGATGTAGATCTGTGTCCAGGTTTTGACGGGCTGTCCATTGGGCCCTCATACCACTAAACCTGAGGAGGGTGGGAAGGGGAGTTTCCCTTGTTAACACCACGTCCTCATTTGCACTGCTTCAGCCAAGACGAGCTGTAGACAATGTATCCTCTGGTAATTTCTAGAAGAGCCGGACTTTTTAATTCGACAGGTGTGAGAAGCGTTTTGATTAAATACACCAGCTACGAAAATTAGCGAGTGCCTACATTTCAATTCAAGCATCTATTTCATTTATTTTAAATTTTGTCTTAAAGCTACTAATTTCTCATCTGAAAGTTTCACCAGTAAACGCGAAGATGGTGGCCAGTATTAATTTAAGAAAATGAGATTCACAAGTATCATGGGACGCATTGTATCAGTCTCTGCTTGACTTTCAGTGACAAATTCATTCACTCAGAATTCAAGATTAAAGTAGCTTATAATTAAAGACCATTGTTAAAATTAGTTTAATTAACAAGTTTCTTAAAGTAAAACTTGAATATGAAGTAATTTAAAATCTGTAAGTTCCATTCTGTAATAACAAACGCTAATAACATTAATAAAATATTAAATTCTATAAATGTTCTAAGAAGAACTAACAAGTATAAGGGGCAGACAAAAGATGACCGGACAGATGGAAAAAAGTAAGTAAGGGAAGAAGTGAGTAAACTGTTTACTGTTTTAAAAGTAATCGATATAATTGTTAGTACGTTTATCCCAGTGTAAGATGGTCAGTGCCTAGATGAAAAAATGTTTGCGGTTGCCCACGGGGCCTTGACTGTACCCAGACGTGTAACTCTCCGTCCGAAGCAAATCAACGGCATCGAATGTCTATCTTAAGGGCTGAAAAAATATGGTAATCGCATGGAGAGATATCGGGACCGTATCGAGGGTATGTAAGGACCTCCCAGTGAAAGTTCTGCAGCGTATTCGAAAAAGCTCGGCAACGCATGGGCGGGCATGTTACTGGTAGGTTACTGCATTCTTATGTTGACTCTTTGGACGTGTCTTCTTCCTTCTATCCTCAATGATCACCAACTCATACAAGAAATTCGTTTCCTTTATTAGTACTCACTATTTAGTTCACTGTTAAAATTCTTTAGGTCGTCCATTGCTAGATGAGTCATCCAATGTGTTGTTTCCTCCTGCGTATAGCTCTCGAAACGACTGTGAAGATAAAGTCAGAGGGATCGGAGCTCACACGGAGGATTTCCTGCAATCGTTTTTGCTGAGCACCCTTCGCGACTGGAACAGGAAAGGGAAAGTTGACAGTGATAAACAAAACACCCTCCACCTCACACCGTGGATAAAGGATTATAGCTGTAGATATAGACACTTTAACCTTCCCGTATAAATAAAAAATATATAAAATAATGACGTGTAACCTTCCCGAACGGAAAATAAAAAGAAATTAAATCTGGATGATTAAATTCTGACTTATGAAAACTGATAAATCTTAACTCATGAAAAACTGATAAATTTTGACGTAAGCAGCGCTACGCCATGGCCCTGTGAAATCAATCTGAATCTGTCCGTGAGAAACAAACTGAAAATTTCTTACCTCGTTATGGTGTCGGCGGATAACGCTGTCTATATATCTGCTCGTAAATGACCCAGCTTAGTGCAGTGCTGGTCTATCTACTAATACTGGATAACATTTGTCTGAGAACTGAATTACTAGAAAAACTGACTTTACTTAGTGACACAGCTGCACAGCTGGTCGTCTGATACTAAAGAGCACATGACTATGATCTGACAAAAATTCTGGAATTTTTAATTTAGATAAATGACTGGATCGAGACTAGCAATGACTTAAGGCGAAATTATACTTTTATAGTTGACTGGTAAAAACAATTATATTCCGAACATTTTTTACGTTATTGATAAAGATCTACGATTCACTGCACGGTAAAATTGAATATATTACAAATCTGGGTCAACTGTTGCTGACGAATCACAAAAGAAAGGATTGAAACAAATTAGTATTAATATCTGAGAAAAGTGACTTAACTACGCGCATTCCAATAAAAACAATAAAATTTACTTTAGAATAGATGGCTGACTTAGTTACACTGTTGATTTTTCATTATATTAACAATTATTCATTTGTTCATCGTCATCTCATTCCATGGTATCATTTAGCTCTGCGGCTGATCACAACTATTATTCAATTCCATATAATAAAATTTTACAATTTGTCCAGCACTTTGACTTTAACAACTATTAACTATAAACTGCGCTGTACCAGCGACAGATTACAACTACACTGTAGCAGCTAGCGACTGCAACTGCGGGAGGGACTGGTCTGACCTGCGACTCTATTACAGCTCTCTTTCGACAAGGTCAAAGATATTTTATGTCTCAGCCAGCGCCTGTGAATTGTCGTTCTAGCAAGTGAGCAATACATCGAGATTACATTTGCTCCAGCAGGGTGGTGAACTCCTTATAACACGTGTTATAAATAACATGCACAAGCAATGGGGCAAATCATTCTGACAACTAAATCAGTTTTACTGCAAGGACAATCAAATGAAAAGGAGACAGATTGGAAAAAAGTAAGTAAACTGTTTAATATTTCAAAAGTAACCGCCGCCATAACTGTTAATACGCGTTTCAAAGCGTTAGGCAAGACCATCATTGCCATAATGGAGAAACGTTTGTAGTTGCCTACGGAGCAACTGTTAACACATTTATCCCACTGTGACTAGACGCTCAACGCGTAAACTATGTTGTATCCAGGCGAGCATCTCTTCTTCTGAAACAAATCGACAGTCACGAATGTCTTTCTTCAGGGCTTCAAAAACATGGAAATCTCATGGTGAGAGATCGGGACTGTTCTGCAGCGTACTCGAAACAACCTTGGTAACATGTGGGCAGGCATTTTGTTGCAGGTTGTTTTGACTAGCTGCAGACGTTTCGCTGCGAAGACCTTACACACCCTCTACACAGTCCTGACCTCTCCCCATGCGACTATCATATTTTTGGACCTCTGAAGAAACACATTAATGGCGATCGTTTTGCTTCTGAGGAAGAGGTGCATGCCTGGATACAGCATAGTTAATGCACTGACCGTCTTGTCACTGTGGGATTAATGTGTTAACAGTTATAGCGATTACTTTTGAAATAATAAACAGTATACTTGCTTTTTTCCCATGTCTCCGGTTTTCATCTTACTGCCCATTATACAATAATGGACAGTAGTAGTCGTCACTTTAAAACGATTGCTGTGAGCTTGACTTTCTCCATGTCGATAATACACAGCCAGCCTACCACAAGAACTATGGAAACTTTCGTGTAAAGGGGTTCCTTGCAGGCGTAACCAGACACACTCACTCGGCAACTTAATTTCTTGGCCCCATTACAAAAATCAGCCTTTTCTTTATATCATAAACTTGAGCGACCTCATCACTAATCATCGTAATATTTATCATCATGATCATCATGATCATCATCACCATCATCTGTATACGTTTCTGATCAGCGTGCTAAGAAGTTGGCTGTGAATTTTATCTAGTTATTTTACTTTACCATAGTGGAATTTTGAGCTCAGTTCCCATGCTTGTAGAAAATAATGATGAATTAAGGTTGGGTCCGCCTTTTTGCAAGTACACAGTTATTGTTTTGCTTTAATACCTAACTGTTTCATCACAGTCATGGCAGCCTCACTGGGCTTTTTACTTTACTTTTCTGTAATAGATACATACCGATTATGTTTAGGTTAGGAAATATGTTACATGGGAGCCTGTTGTTATTTAAATTACATAATCACTTTGCCTTTTATTTGACGTTGTATGTGGCTTGGCTGTCAACCGAAATCTGTCACAGGTCTAAATTAGTAAACCAGGTCATCTGGAAACAGAAGGGATGTTAAAAAATCGTCTCTAAAAACATTCAACGGCCTAGTGGCACAAATATTTCTACAAAATTGTTAAGGCTTTCGTGGCCACTTGTTGACAAACTGCCTATTGGCTTCTGTCTCGGGTTCTTCGGCCAACGTTCATCTAATGATTTTTCTGACGTTTCACCAGCACGAGTGGCTGGCATTGTCAAAGCTTCACCCTCCATTGCCGGTGGTGAACTGGAGGCGAGCTCGCGGCCGCAGACTATATGTACCTGGCGCGCCAACGTCCGAGGGCTTCTCCGCCGTCATTCCCGGTGCGGTTCTCCTCTTCCTACCTGCGACGGTCGTTCGCTGCAGTACAGGAAGCCAGGATCTGTTTACCTTAAGGCTTTCCTCTTTCTTGTTGAAACTGTTCGCGTGTTTTTGGATTTCTACAGCTTCTCTGAACAAGCGCGTGTGATAGTGCTTCTCTACAGCCAGAACTTCCGTGTCGGCGAATTTTATTACGTGATCGGTCTCATTCAGTGCGTGCTCTGCTACGGCCGATTTCACCACCTGCCCCAACCTGCAATGTCACTTATGCTCTTTGATCCTGGTGTTAATTGATCGTCCAGTCATTCCGACATAAAGTTTATGGACGTTGGCGCGCCAGGTACATATAGTCTGCGGCCGCGAGCTCGCCTCCAGTTCACCACCGGCAATGGAGGGTGAAGCTTTGACAATGCCAGCCACTCGTGCTGGCGAAACGTCAGAAAAATCATTAGATGAACGTCGGCCGAAGAACCCGAGACAGAAGCCAATAGGCAGTTTGACAAATATTTCTGTCTTTAACGTAAAATGAACACGTGGAACAGGATTTTTAAGACCTGTAGATGACAGCAAAGTCTGTCGATATAGGTTTCTTAAATAAAGAAATTTTTATGCGGTCTAGGCTGCTGAACGTATTTAGAAAGTAAAACAGATGACTCCTTCGGTATTTTCGAAATGAGAAATTCAAACAAACTGTCTGCAATTAATTTCTGTTTGCAAGCTAACCTATAAAATAAGAATTCCGGTAAAAATCGTGGCGTATGCCCCTTTTATGACCTTTGGCTAGTACTGAGCTGTGGCTGGTTTGTATTTGTGTGCTGAACGAGTTTCTGTTGTTTTGTGTATTTTGTTATTTTGTGTAATAGGCAAAAATTTTGTGAAGCTATAGTATGAAGAACTATTTAACGTTGTTTGCTATTCATGGATCTTGTTTCGTGTTTTAACAGCGTTTACCTTCGTTTTCTGCTGCTCATTTGTGAATTCTGAGTCTTTTTATGTTGCTGTGACTAGGACACACATTTCACTGCACAATTTACGTTTATGATGCGCTTTTGACAGTCGTTTGTTTTACTGTTTTTGTTTGACGGTCTCAAGCTTTGAATTTGTTCCGATGGTTTTGGTTTTGCTCGAGGTGCGTATGTGCTTGCGTGTGTGCTTTCGCACACCCCCGCGAGTGTTTGTGTGTGTGCTTTATGTTTTGCCGTCTGTTAGTTCGTTTAGAGTGGTGAACAATGTTTTACTGCATAGTACTGTTTGCTCACTATGACGTTTGGCTTGTGTGATGGGTTTTTAGATATGGTAATTTTCTTCTATTGTTAAAAAACGATACAGATGATTACTATGATTTAGCATTAGGGTCTCTGTTTCTAGCCATTGTGGGTGGTGATTGTTTTTAATGAGACAGTCTTCAAATGTGGAATGCGTGTTGTCAATTTTCAATGTTCTTAAAAATTTCGAGTATCTTATCCTGAAATTTCCGCGTGTCTGTCCGACGTGTATTGAATCACAGCCTTACAGGCTAATTGGTATATACCTGCTTTGTTGAATTTTGCTGTGGTGGTATTGGGTATTTTTAAGCTTTTCTGCAGCGTGTTGCTTATTTTATGTCAGCTGCACACCTTGTTTTCCGATGATATATACTATTCTGTGTCTTATTTTGTTGTTTGTGATTTCTTCATCTTGTGTGTTTTCTATTGTGTGGTTGTTACTGGTGTGTTGTGTTGCGACACTGTTCGCGTGTTTGGTGATAGTTACATTTTTATTTTATGGTTAAATTTGTCAACAATATCTTGTAACTACTTTCTGTGGAAACCAATATGATTATGTTTAGTTCTCGTGCGTAGCTATCTTTGTCGATTGGGATTCTGTTCAATCTGTGCAGGAGGCGTCTGAGGCTGAGTTCCTTGTGAGCTGTCAGATGGTTTGACCAGTGGTCAATAACTGTAATGGTTGATGTACTTTTTATGTATATTTAGAACCGATGTTTGTCGTTTTGGTTTTCTGTTGTAATGTCGGTTTTATCTCTTTCAGGTTCAAGGCGAAGTGTATTTCTGTGTGGTTAGTGCTGATATATCTGTGTAACTGTAGTACACGGTCATGCGCTTGATCTACGAAGCAAATTATGGCGTCAACACTGAGGTGCTAATACATAAATTCTTAGTCTTATGGTTTTATTAATGCTTCAAATAATTTGTTTGCAAGGTGATGAAGGAAGATGTTAGCCAGCAGACCACGTATGGGGAGTCCTTCCTATGAGATGCAGAATTCATCTTTAATTTTGTCCTGTGTCTGTATTTGCGGGGTAATGTTTGTCTGCCTTAGATGTTTTTGGGTGATTTTGATTGTCTTTTCGGTTGATAAGTGCGTGTACAATATATTGATGTGATGTAAAATGAGAGTGGTGTATGTGTGCTGAGTATACTCATATCTTACAGTTTATCTATTAGGTAATTGGTGTTTTCTAAGCTTCTGTTATTTGTATATGTGTACTGTTTTGTACAATCGTGTGCATGTGTGGAGCTGAATGATGTAGCTTATGACTTTTTTCCTTCTGTGTCTGTGTTTCAGAAAAATAAAAGAAAAAAACCCACCGAGAGCACCACAACCGTGATGAATTATGATAATTTTTGTACTTTCAAAAAGGCAGTCTCGTCCTTAATTCATTATTGTTTGACTTTAAATCATAAACACATGCTCCATGTCTTATTTTCAGTGCACAGTTATCACCGTTTGTGTAATTTTACATTTTACTACTGTTAAATTGTAAATAATTTTGATTGGAAAGCGGTTGGTCATTTTGCTCCGCAATCAGCCTGAACCAGAAGAATTTACAAAAAATTAAGATAGCAGTCAATTTTACTTTTTCCGTGAAACTCAAAAAGAATAACCGTTTACCATTACATCCGTGTGTTTGACGTTACTGTCTCAACTGTTTACCCTATGGCTGAAGTTAACTGTGGGTAGGTTTGTCTTTTAATTAAACCATAGAAGTGTGATACCTCCAGTCGAGATACTGAAGTTCTTGCTTAACGTATTGTAGACGTTTGTGTACCATTTGAGATCGCACTAGCAGGAGCTCTATGCTAGTAGTAAATGTAAGTGAATAATACTTGCTGCATTTCTCTAGACTCTGGAGAACCCATAGAAATATCATAAATGACAATATCAGTAACATGCTATTGAAAATCTCTCAAGAAATTGCAGTACCAGAAAAATAATTAAATATACTTTCAAAACGCTCTAGAAATAACATCACTGGTCAAAATGATGTCAAATTGCAACGGAATATTATCAGAGAAGGGAGGAAAACCTATGGAAGAACAAAAAAAATAGATTTATCAATAGATGGCGCTGTATGTGTCAGAATACGTAAATGAAAACCACTGTCATGCGCACGACCCATTGAAGTTGGTATAAACACGCCAGGGACACGGCTTTTCTTCGTTTCGCGCCTGCGACGTTCGCCATGACTATCTCAATGTAGGATCGCGCTATGCTTGTAAAGTTGTATTACAAGAATGATGACTGTGCACACGTCGCTCTGCAGAAATTCCGGACGCTGAAGGGTTTGAAAAAAGGCGTTGGACCGATGACTACCGTGGATCTGGAGAAAATGATTCGGGAATTCGAAAAGGCGGGCTCTTTTGGTGTGCAACCCGGTAGAGGGAGGAAACGAATTGATTCGACGTCAGTGGGAGCAGTGGTCACAACAGTGCAGGAGGGGACGTGTGGTGGTTTGAAAACGTGTAGTTCATAGAGAATTGCGAGAACTTTGGACATATCCATGAGCACGGTGCGTAAAATCCTATGAATCATCCTTCTTTGTATCCATTCAGAATTACCCATGTGCACGAGTTGCTTTCTGTTGACCTGCCAGCAAGAGAGATCTTTGTTTTAGAATTCCTTGCTCACTTGGAAGTGGACAATGATTGGCTGTGGAAGATTTTGTGGACAGACGAAGCCCAGTTCCATCTGACAGTATATGTCAATACACAGAGTTGTCGAATATGGGCAATGGAAAATCCACATGCAAATCAACCGGTGCCACAATATTCTGAAAAGGCCACTGTGTGGTTCGGGTTTACGGCATCTTTTATCACCGGGCCACACTTTTTCGAAGAGACAGTTGCTTCCGGTCCTGTCACCTGTACCGTCACTGGTGAGCGCTGTGGGTGTCTTTTGCGCAACCACTTCATTCCAGCTCTCCAACAGCGTGGATGTGTGGATGGGAACATTTTTAAGAAAGATGGCACACCTCAGCACATTGCAAATCCAGTTAAGCAGCTGCTGAAGCGCCATTTCGAAATGCTAGAATTATCAATCGCCTTTTCCCTACAGCCTGGCCGTCGCGATCATCTGATCTTAATCCATATGTCTTCTGGCTGTGGAGCTATCTGAAAGATGTTGTGTTCAGTGTTCCGATCGGAAACTTAGCTGTATCGTGGGCAAGCATTGCGCAACACAGTTTGAACGTGACCCCGGAAACACTTAGATCAGTTGTGGAACATGCTGTTTGTCGATTTCAAGTTGTTGCAGGAAATGGTTTTTGGAAAATTACTAATCCGATTTGATTTTGATTGATGCTTTTTATGCGGTTTTTGACCTCAGGACAATTAAAAACGATGTGAGTGATGCTTTTTATGCGGGTTTTGGCCTCACCACAATTAAAAACAAATTTTTCCCATCCGATGCGCTATGACCTTGCCGTGATGGGTGGGCTTACGTAACTAACAGTATCACACATGTACACACATGTACAGTTTGTTTAACGTCAAACGTTTACCTTTGGCGTTGTTGTATGATTTATTTGTCATATTTAGTCGACCACTATTAAATTATGGCTTTTACAGCGCCATCTATTGTTACACTTTATAACTATTTTTTTTCTTCCGCCGTGCGTTTCCCCCCTTCTCCGATAATGTTCCGTTGTAATTTGATGTCATTCTGACCAGTGGTGTTATTTCTACGGCGGCTTGAGAGTTAACTTTAATCATAATCACCCCTATTTGCAAGCCCTTGCTTGTAGGAAGTGACAACGATGCCTTTATGTAATGAACTGGTCAAAATTGCTTCAATGTATACATGAACTCTTTGTGTAATGTACTGTCATTCCTATTCCAAGATCGCCAAACGGTCTCTAAAGTTCCCAGGAATGATACAAGAAGAAACATGTAGATTTCCATGTTACATCGATGAAGGAATTGTTAGACACTGTATGCACAAGTTCGAATTCGACAAGAAAGGGAAAAGAATTAGGTCGTGTCTTTTTCAACGGAACCACCCTGTTATTCACGTTATTCGATTTAGGTAAGGCATGGAAAATTTATATTGGAACCCCACTCCTCCTGAATGCAGATCACTTGCGTTCACTATTGCGCCATCTAATTCAGTCCAAGAAAATAAGGAAAAAAACTAAAAACAAATTAAGGGAAACGCAAAGGTTGAAGAGCAGAAGCAAATTGCGGGTACACGGTAATATGAGAGCTATAGAAGTTTCTGAGCTAGACGGAAGCTTTTATACTTTACAAGAAAATAGCAGAAGGAATTATAAGAATATCATGATGGAGACAGTGGAGAAAAGTGGAGAGAGGAAGGAAACCGAACAGTCACTCATATTGCGCAGGCGTGTCATACCTTTACTTTGGATGTCACACACCACTGTTTCGATTAACGGATTACTAGAGTCTGAATATTTCCGTAAAGTTTAATGTTTTTCACCCGATGAAACAGAAAATTAATTAAGGGATTGTGGAATCATATATGTTCCAGGATATTGTCACAGAATGTAGGTAAAAACAAATCGAGATATTCAAAAAAGGAAAAGAGAGAACGACCTTGTGATGGTGTATTAATAAAAAAGTTGATGCAGACAGTGGTTGGAGGAAGGGGAGGAAGAGAGGGTGTAGTAAAATAGGAAAATTAGCTACCCAAGTAGGCGATAATTGACATCTGGAGCATCTAATTAGTTAGTTACATGTCGTCGGATCACTATAACAATTTATCAGAACGTAGTGGAATGAGTTAATTTGCAAGTTGTTACATTGACCAGCTGTTAAATCCGGCTACTAATGACCATTTAGATGAGTTCTCATAGGAAAAATATTATTTGTTTTAATAACAGAAGTAAGCGCTATAGGAAGTACAAGTAAAATAAAATCCTTTTAAGCAATAGAAAGAGTTACCAAGCAAGAATCCTGATAGCTTAGTTTCAAATTTAGTTTTGCTATCTGACAGGCACTTTGTATCAATAGGTAAGTAATTAGAGGTTGTGACTGCAGCGTTACACTGAGGTGACAAAAGTCATGGGAGACCTAACACCGTGTCGGACCTTCATTAACCCGGGCGGAGTGCGGCAGCTCGACGTGACATGGACTTAACAAGTCGTTAGAAGTCCCCTGCAGAAATATTAAGCCAAGCTGCCTTTATAGCCGGCCATATTTGCGAACGTGTTGCTGGTGCAAGATTATATGCACTAACTGACCTCTCTATTATGTCCTACTAATGTTCGACGGGATTCATATCGGACGATCTGAACTGTTCCGAATGTTCTTCAAACCAATCGCGAACAATTGTGGCCCGATCACATGGCGCATGGTCATGGGAATGTCAAATTCATGAATGACCGAAAATGGCCTCCAAGTAGCCGAACATAACCTTTTCCAGTCGATGATCGACTCATTCCACGTAAACACAGCCCATTCAATTCCGAAGCCGCCACCAGCTTGCGCACTGCCTTATTGACAACTTGGATCCATGGCTACGTGGTCTCTGCGCCTCACTCCAACCCTACCATCAGTTCTTAGCAACTGAAATCGGAACTCGTCTGACAGGGACACGGTTTTCCAGTCGTCTAAGGTTCCACCGATAGGTCCACTAGCCCAGAAGAGGCGGTGCAGGCGATGTTGTGCTGTTAGCAAAGGCATTCGCGTCGGTCGTCTGCTTCCATAGCCCATTAACCCCAAATTTCGCCGCACTCTCCTAACGGATACGTACGCCGTACGTCCCACACTGATTTCAACGTTACTTCAGTCAATGTTGCTTATCTGTTAGCTCTGACAATTCTACGCAAACGCCGCTGCTCTCGTTGTTTAAGTGAAGGCCGTCGACCACTGGTTCGTTCTTGGTGGGAGGTAACGCCTTAAATGTGGTATTCTCGGCACACTCTTGACACTGCGGATCTAGGAATAGTGGATTCCTTAAAGATTTCCGAAATGGAACATCCCATGCATCTAGCGCCAACTACCATTCCGCGTTCAAAGTCTCTTAATTCCCGTCGTACGGGACGTCGGCAACATTTCCAAGGGAATCGCCTGAGTACAAGTGACATCTCTCCGAAAGCACTGCCCTTATGTACCCTGTGAATGTGATATTACTACCATCTTTACATGTGCATATCTCTATCCCATGACTTTTGTCACATCATTGTATTCATCCCATGATGCGCTAAAGTGCATATTAACGACGAATAAAAAGGGTGTTTTACCTTCAAGTGATGTTTGTTATTATGACGGTACGAATCACAAGAAAAATTTTCATCATTGATGGTGTAATTAAAATACTTCATTCCTGAAATTGCTATGTACAAGACGACTGTGGGCAAGCACCATATACACTCCTGGAAATGGAAAAAAGAACACATTGACACCGGTGTGTCAGACCCACCATACTTGCTCCGGACACTGCGAGAGGGCTGTACAAGCAATGATCACACGCACGGCACAGCGGACACACCAGGAACCGCGGTGTTGGCCGTCGAATGGCGCTAGCTGCGCAGCATTTGTGCACCGCCGCCGTCAGTGTCAGCCAGTTTGCCGTGGCATACGGAGCTCCATCGCAGTCTTTAACACTGGTAGCATGCCGCGACAGCGTGGACGTGAACCGTATGTGCAGCTGACGTACTTTGAGCGAGGGCGTATAGTGGGCATGCGGGAGGCCGGGTGGACGTACCGCCGAATTGCTCAACACGTGGGGCGTGAGGTCTCCACAGTACATCGATGTTGTCGCCAGTGGTCGGCGGAAGGTGCACGTGCCCGTCGACCTGGGACCGGACCGCAGCGACGCACGGATGCACGCCAAGACCGTAGGATCCTACGCAGTGCCGTAGAGGACCGCACCGCCACTTCCCAGTAAATTAGGGACACTGTTGCTCCTGGGGTATCGGCGAGGACCATTCGCAACCGTCTCCATGAAGCTGGGCTACGGTCCCGCACACCATTAGGCCGTCTTCCGCTCACGCCCCAACATCGTGCAGCCCGCCTCCAGTGGTGTCGCGACAGGCGTGAATGGAGGGACGAATGGAGACGTGTCGTCTTCAGCGATGAGAGTCGCTTCTGCCTTGGTGCCAATGATGGTCGTATGCGTGTTTGGCGCCGTGCAGGTGAGCGCCACAATCAGGACTGCATACGACCGAGGCACACAGGGCCAACACCCGGCATCATGGTGTGGGGAGCGATCTCCTACACTGGCCGTACACCACTGGTGATCGTCGAGGGGACACTGAATAGTGCACGGTACATCCAAACCGTCATCGAACCCATCGTTCTACCATTCCTAGACCGGCAAGGGAACTTGCTGTTCCAACAGGACAATGCACGTCCGCATGTATCCCGTGCCACCCAACGTGCTCTAGAAGGTGTAAGTCAACTACCCTGGCCAGCAAGATCTCCGGATCTGTCCCCCATTGAGCATGTTTGGGACTGGATGAAGCGTCATCTCACGCGGTCTGCACGTCCAGCACGAACGCTGGTCCAACTGAGGCGCCAGGTGGAAATGGCATGGCAAGCCGTTCCACAGGACTACATCCAGCATCTCTACGATCGTCTCCATGGGAGAATAGCAGCCTGCATTGCTGCGAAAGGTGGATATACACTGTACTAGTGCCGACATTGTGCATGCTCTGTTGCCTGTGTCTATGTGCCTGTGGTTCTGTCAGTGTGATCATGTGATGTATCTGACCCCAGGAATGTGTCAATAAAGTTTCCCCTTCCTGGGACAATGAATTCACGGTGTTCTTATTTCAATTTCCAGGAGTGTAGTAAGACCGTGATCGCACGAGTAAGGAAGGCAATCGTTATGAAATAACGCCCAATCTGTATGCAACACTCCCAGCATATATGTAATGTGGGTTCGAACCTAATAGATCCTATCTAGCAGGAAAACTGCCATAGTCTACGTTTACTTATTGTAGTCTACAGTAACGTACGGTAGTTTTTCAACTGTAGTTGTGCATATACTATCAAGTGGTTCAGTGTTTCCTCATGAAATATCACGATAAAAACTCGCGAAAAATAAACCAAAGCGCCCTCGCGCCCAGGTGCAATAATATTGTGGTCGACTAATTCAAATGGCCTGTAACTTCTGCATGCTGCATATCAACAGCACAGTAAACGTTTAATGGAAAAATGTCTAGATGACGTAAGCTTTTGCTGCGTAGTTGAAGTCAGTCTTAAAGCGTCTGCCAGATCTGGTTCTCCAGCATTTCCGTGACGCTCACGCGTGGTAAATGAAACTGTAACCGGTCGCGCTAATCTTCTTTGCATACGTTCAGTATCCTCTATTAGCTCTATTTTGTATGTGTCACATATACTGGAGCAGAGTTCTAAGATTGTCACACGAGTATTTTGTAAGCAATATCCTGTGAAAACTAATTACACTCGTGGTGTTTGTGATTCACTTTCTGAAATGATTGGAGATAAAACAACGCTCTATTACAAATTATCACCATCAAGAACGCAAATAATCATTTATTTAAAAATGATGACAGGTTTCGGCCTTTATGGTGGCCGTCTTCAGATATAAAGCACGTTGTGACTGACGTCTGCCGTGCTCAGAACAGTTGCGTGATGTTACGACGATTTTTGTGTTACAAAAGTTACTAACGACCGTGACATCAACAGTTCTATGACCGGCCGACTTCAGCCACATGATGCTTTACATCTGAAGATCGCCAGGATAAAGGTCGAAAAAAGTTATTTTTAAATGATTATTTGCGATCTTAATTGCTTCATGAAGTGACGAACGATATAAAACTTTTCTAGGAGATAATTAACTGTACAACAATTGACTTTTCTCAGTATTCTATCGATGAACAGAAATCTGTTGACCTCTTTACCCACGGTTGAGCATATCTTATTATTTAATTTGATAGCAGTGGTAGCACACTGGACTCGCATTCGGGAGGACGACGGTTCAATTCCGCGTCCGGCCATCCTGATTAGGTTTTCCGCAATTTCCCTAAATCGCTTCAGGCAAATGGTTCCTTTGAAAGGGCACGGCCGACTTCTTTCCCTAATCCGATGAGACCGATGACCTCGCTGTTTGGTCTCTTCCGCCAAACAATCCAATACAATCCAATTTCAGATGCCTACAAACTGTTACACGAAAGCATTTATATGAGTTCACTGATTCCAATAGTCACTTATTGATATTTTTGTCATTTTTGCGTTTTTTGGGGTGTTCAGTATTGTCTATTACCGTCCTGCAAAATGATAGTTTCTTTTGTCAGTGCGATTTATTATTAATAATAAACAGTATTTAAATTGCAGAAGTTAAACGCATTATATTCTTATTTCAGCCTTTGTAACTGATGCACCAGTAACACAAATACATATGTCAGCACCTACACGATTTAACGCTGCCATTTTATCGAGATGGTTAGGCCAAATTTCTGACACATCTTCATATGTTATCGTGGACCTTTTAATATTTCCTCAGTTATATACTGCACCAACTGACACGTCGGCACCAACAGGTCTCTCGTATTTAAGATAAACTGCTACAGTAACACGTACAGGCTGCTTGTCTATTATAGGTACAACCGAATGGGGAGGATTAAAGAACAATGAAACAAGCAAGTAATCCTAATAAAAATAGGTCCGGAAGCCAATGGCTTCTCCAATATCGCTACATTTCGTAGATGGCGCTCCTAAATTTACTGTAACAAGCTAATAGACAGTTTGGATGATGTTCCTTTGGGTGAAACGATGCGTATGTGGAGCACCGACACACTTTCATGTGGCCATTCGGGAATACGTAACACAAATATTCAACAACAAGTGTTTCGGTCATGGCTCGTAAACACCGCGGCCTCCTAGACCTCCGACCAGAAATTTTTTGTGGTGTGGTGTTAGAAGCTCGTATTCCACCTCTGCTTATAGTGCCGATGAGCTCCGGGGAGGCATTGTCGATGGTTGTCAGTGCATCTGGAGCACGCCAGGGAATTCTGAATGCACACAGGCCTCGATGAAAAGACCTGCTGATGCTTGTTTTCATGTGAACGGTGACGGTGCGGAACGCTTGTTGTAATGTCCTCGTCCTCAAATGTATACATGTAGTTTGGATCCTAGTGACCTTCATGTGTTGTTTATATATCAATCGTAATATGTTATACCGGGGAAACCGTTGCTTTTCGTCCTATGTTTATTAGGATTGCTAGCGGTACCACGCATTACTGTCGCTCAGTCTAGCATACCCGACAAAAATTCACATTTGTGGATATACGTCAGGTCCATTTTCTCTGGTGTTTCGGCAGGTAACTGCAATTTCGTTTTTGGAATATGTATCGAGAGTCAGCTCAGACAAATACCGATCATCAAGTCTCTCATGCGACTCCCAGTGCTGAAGGAAAGTGTCAGTTTGTTTTCTGTTACAAACAAAATGATTTTTAAAGCGGAATTTTACGTGACCATTCCCTTGAGCAAAATGTTTCAGATAAAAGCTGTAGGTGGCAAAGAGGGTCACGCATTGCTACTAACGGTTGTGACTTTGAATGTGATTTGCAAGGCGATTTGGAGCTTAAAGCCATTTTTTTTTTAAATAGGAGCCGTAATACTAGTTTTAAGATTCGAAAAAAGCGGCAACGTTCAATGAAGGTCAAATAAGCAAATACGTTTTTAGTTTTAAGATTAACTCAGACTAAAGCAAAATACAACGTTAGATACAAATTGGAAGGTGTATAAGAGGTCACGTATCATTGCCAGTAACCATAATCTTAAAGGTAATTGTCGAAGGTCACTGGAAGATTCAGTTTCATTTCATGGAAACCACAGCTTATGAAGTCGGATTTGGAAAGGCGAAGTTTTAATTAATGTGTTTATTGGCAAAAATAAATGCATCATAACGTGTAAATGTTGTTTTGGCACTTGGGAGACATATTAAACATAAATAAAACGTAGGTCATTGATTTACAAGTCGTTGAGTGAGTTCCCTCACCTTTCATTCCTCAGGGTGCTTGATTAAAAGAGTTACCCTGCGTTTCGCTTTGGACCTGAAAACTGATCATTGAGTATATGGTGAAAGTGACCACCATTCCCCCGTCTGTTTCGAGTTAATCTCTACTAGAACTTATTTGATCTTCATTGAACCTTGCCATGGTCTTGAATAAATAATCATTTTATACGTAAAATTGGGCGCTCTTTTCTAATCCTAAACCAGGTATTTCGGTTCCCATTTAAAAAAATCACTTTAGGATCCAAATCATTTTAAAAATCACGGCCATTAGTAGCAATGCGTGACCCTCTTTGTGACCCACAACTTTTGTCGGAAACAGTTTTTTGTATCTCATTTCTGTTCCGAGTCATTCCCCAGTATGGATTAAAATGGTCTATACATAGTTATAACCTGCGACACGATACCGCGTTTCTGGTGTAAGCCTTTACCGCTAAATAACAATTGAGATTGCAAGACCAAATTTGAAACCTACGTTTAATTTGGTAACAGTACGGCTTACAGCTTTAAGACATGATCCAATAATCTATGATTACTTTATATTGTTTTCGTGCTTTATACACCGACCAGCCAAAGCCTTATGACTACGAATTTAACAGTGTTTCGGTTCTGCTTTGGAATACAATACAACAGCGATTCTGCGTGACACGGATACGCAAAGTTCTTGGCAGGATTCCGGAGGTATGTGGCACCAGGTGTCTACGCATAGGTCACAAAGACTCTCTCTTCCCGAACAGGCCACGAAGGCCCAACGGTACCGACCGGCCGCCGTGTCATCCTCAACCCATAGGCGTCACTGGATGCGGATATGGAGGGGTATGTAGTCAGCACATTGCTCTCCCATCTGTATGTCAGTTCCATAGACTGGAGCCGCTACTTCTCAATCAATCAGTTTGCCTCAGAAGGGCAGAGTGCACCCACATTTGCCAACAGCGCTCGGCAGACTGGGTGTTACCCATCCAAGAGCTAGCCCAGCCCGATGGCTCTTAATTTCGGTGATCTGACGGGAACCTGTGTTACCACTACAGCAAGGCCGTTGGCTCATACGTCACAACGTCGCCCTAAATTATGGTCTGATGCTATCTGGGCATGGAACTGCTACCCGACTGCACCCCAGATGTCTTCTGTAGCGTTCAGGTTAGACGAATTTGTTGACCATGACTTCAACGGTGAATTCACTATCGTGTTCTTCAATGCACTGTAGCGCGATTATGGCCTTGTTATCCTGTTGGAAGATGTAATCGCTGGGAGGGAGTACATGAAGTAGGCAGGTGGTCCACAGTAATGTTCACGTAGCGTACAGCTGTCATGTTGCCTTCGGTTGCTACTACAGATTTCGTGGAAGTCCATTTGAATGTTCACTTAGTGAATACTATCCCCATCGGCTGCGTCTGTGGCTCGATGCATATTTTGTGTAGCCGTTTCTGTGGATGACGGCGTATCCGGACGCGGCCATCAACAGAATGCAACAACAAAGGTGATGCATCCACTCCACGACACGTTTCCATTGGTCCACTGGCCACTGCAGTGTTGATTGATAATGTCTTTGCAGCAACATAAGAAAATAATAACATAGAGGTCGCCAGCTTCAACTTTGTGCTCTGAGTTGTCTGCTTCGAAACCCTTGTGCCTGCACCAGCACTGTCGTTGTATCTACCACAGAACGCCATCTATGTTGCTTTACAAAGCGAGTAAGCATTCGAGTTCCATATTGTGTGACAGGTTGTGGACGTGCAACACCTTGTCACCTTTCGTCCTCCTTCAACCACTTTTCGTAGATGTTCACGACAGTCGTGTAGTGGCACCACCGTTTGAGATAGGAAAGTAAGATTTGGTGCAGTATATCTGCGTGCACAAGTTGCAGCCAGGCACGGGCCTGTTGGCACAGATACGAAACAGAATGGAGGCCACAGGGCCGTCGAACTGCTGAAAAGAGCAAATGCAGCAGTTTGCATGGCGCAAGTTACACGCAGAAGCGGCCCACTGGCGCAACCTAGGTATTACGAGTATGTGACTTGGAGCGGCTTGTTAGCAAAACAGAGCCGCGCAGTCATGCATAAATACACTCCTGGAAATTGAAATAAGAACACCGTGAATTCATTGTCCCAGGAAGGGGAAACTTTATTGACACATTCCTGGGGTCAGATACATCACATGATCACACTGACAGAACCACAGGCACATAGACACAGGCAACAGAGCATGCACAGTGTCGGCACTAGTACAGTGTATATCCACCTTTCGCAGCAATGCAGGCTGCTATTCTCCCATGGAGACGATCGTGGAGATGCTGGATGTAGTCCTGTGGAATGGCTTCCCATGCCATTTCCACCTGGCGCCTCAGTTGGACCAGCGTTCGTGCTGGACGTGCAGACCGCGTGAGACGACGCTTCATCCAGTCCCAAACATGCTCAATGGGGGACAGATCCAGAGATCTTGCTGGCCAGGGTAGTTGACTTACACCTTCTAGAGCACGTTGGGTGGCACGGGATACATGCGGACGTGCATTGTCCTGTTGGAACAGCAAGTTCCCTTGCCGGTCTAGGAATGGTAGAACGATGGGTTCGATGACGGTTTGGATGTACCGTGCACTATTCAGTGTCTCCTCGACGATCACCAGTGGTGTACGGCCAGTGTAGGAGATCGCTCCCCACACCATGATGCCGGGTGTTGGCCCTGTGTGCCTCGGTCGTATGCAGTCCTGATTGTGGCGCTCACCTGCACGGCGCCAAACACGCATACGACCATCATTGGCACCAAGGCAGAAGCGACTCTCATCGCTGAAGACGACACGTCTCCATTCGTCCCTCCATTCACGCCTGTCGCGACACCACTGGAGGCGGGTCTGCACGATGTTGGGTCGTGAGCGGAAGACGGCCTAACGGTGTGCGGGACCGTAGCCCAGCTTCATGGAGACGGTTGCGAATGGTCCTCGCCGATACCCCAGGAGCAACAGTGTCCCTAATTTGCTGGGAAGTGGCGGTGCGGTGCCCTACGGCACTGCGTAGGATCCTACGGTCTTGGCGTGCATCCGTGCGTCGCTGCGGTCCGGTCCCAGGTCGACGGGCACGTGCACCTTCCGCCGACCACTGGCGACAACATCGATGTACTGTGGAGACCTCACGCCCCACGTGTTGAGCAATTCGGCGGTACGTCCACCCGGCCTCCCGCATGCCCACTATACGCCCTCGCTCAAAGTCCGTCAACTGCACATACGGTTCACGTCCACGCTGTCGCGGCATGCTACCAGTGTTAAAGACTGCGATGGAGCTCCGTATGCCACGGCAAACTGGCTGACACTGACGGCGGCGGTGCACAAATGCTGCGCAGCTAGCGCCATTCGACGGCCAACACCGCGGTTCCTGGTGTGTCCGCTGTGCCGTGCGTGTGATCATTGCTTGTACAGCCCTCTCGCAGTGTCCGGAGCAAGTATGGTGGGTCTGACACACCGGTGTCAATGTGTTCTTTTTTCCATTTCCAGGAGTGTAGGTGCAGGTTTTCTAACGAGGGGGAGCTAAGTGTAGCAGCTCTCCTGAACGGTGAGGCGTGTCACATCACCTGCTACAGGCAGCAGCAGATGGGGCTCCAGCGTCCCAGTCCACGGCTGGTCGCTGATTCGACCCTCTGAAGCCAATGTGGGGTCTGTAGCCAGCCAGCGCCCGGCCACTCGACAGCTCGCTACCACGAGCAGTCTTGTTGGCTCCCAACACACGCTGGAAGCATCCCAAGGCGAGGGACGCAGATTTGCCTGTGGGATCGCAGGCGCTTGTTGTGGCCAGTGATCTTAACCATGAGGGGAAGAAGCACGCAGCAGGCCGCCCTGCGGCTCCCAACTAGCAGCACTGAAGCAACGGGGATGAAGGCTGCTGAGTCGGCTGCCGGCGCTTCCTGACGTAGTCAAAACTCGCGGCTGTACACGGCCGGCACGCTGCAGTACGTTGCACGGGTCGCTGTGGTGGCCCTTCCGCGCCAAGCTGTTTTGCAGACAGCAGAGTGGCGTCCTTGGCATCGTGGGACCCTGTGATGCAGACAGAGGGGAACGCGGTACTGTAGCTGGGAATAATGAAACACTTGAAGATTACGGCCGAGTTTTAATATGGCGCATCCTGAGAGTTTCCATCCACGTCCTACGTTGCTCCACTGCACGCCAATATCTACATTTGACAGTGACAGCTACAGGAGCATGAGAGCTTCGTCGTTTCTGAGGTGCTCATTATCTGGCGATGGGCCATAGCAATCTGTCCTCTTCTCAAAGTCACTTATTTCAGTGTATTTCCACATCTGCAGCCATCACTACCGATAGGATGAATTCTCATTCTTCTCTGCACTGCTTCCGTACTTTCCTTATCGTGTCCCATGCCTACATTGCCTTCAGGTGAAATCCAAACTCATAATGAGCAATAGACAAAATGTTTTGGTTCGGCAGTGTAACATGTAGTGGTTCAAATGGCTCTGAGCACTATGGGACTTAACTTCTATGGTCATCAGTCCCCTACAACTTAGAACTACTTAAACCTAACCAACCTAAGGACAGCACACAACACCCAGCCATCACGAGGCAGAGAAAATCCCTGACCCCGCCGGGAATCGAACCCGGGAACCCGGGCGTGGGAAGCGAGAACGCTACCGCACGACCACGAGATGCGGGCATAACATGTAGTGAATCGGATTACAGGAACCATGTAAGCATACAGGCACAAAAAATTCATGATCCTATAAAGCTACAAAAACAAAGAACTAAGTATGCCAACAAATCAGAATGGATAACTTACCTGGTCCTTGGCAGGTCGGATCTCCGTGATAGGGCAGTCCTCGAGAGGCACTGAGGTCGATGACTGTTTGACAAGTGCAGAACATGCAAAATGTCCAACCTGGGTAACCTGCTTTCCGAGAGCTGAGGCTGGGCTAGTGGGAGGCAAGTGACTCACCAGCCATGGGCACCTCCCGCCGCCTCTCCAGGTCTGCCTTGTTGCCCACCAGGATGACGCCACGCGACGCCACGTAGTCGTTCTTCCACAGGAACAGCAGGATGTCCTCGGCTGCCTTGAGCGTCTTGCGGTCCACTACCGAGTATACCACCACGAACACGTCCGGGTTGTACGTCGTGCAGTAGCTCTCCACCTGCAAAGCGACACGTACTACGTTAACAGCTGTGAAAGTGTGTCACTCAGGTCGCTCATAGACAACGTCATATGCTTCGCCGAAGCATGATGAGTTTCATCACAAAGAGTTCATATTTTTTCAGCAACGGCTCTAATTCGGTTCAGCACTACCTCCTTGACAAAACTGAACCTGTCGTTCTTAACAGAACAAAACAGACATGTAACACCAACACTTCATGGCACTTATGATTTTCACTTGTTTATAAATGATGCTTTACTTACGTGTTGTGCATAATTCGTTAATATTTAAATTAATTTTTAATCTCGTATTGAATATGGACTTTTCTATATCTGTATTGTAACTGTAAAATATTGTTTAGTTTACTGGCTAGCGTATATGGTAAATGAAATTGTGATGATAGAATAGGAAAAGCAGGGGGGAACCCGCTCTGTGTTAGCATGGCGAAAGCGCGCCAAAGGAAAAGCACGAAAGGAGCACACCAACTAAAAACAAAGTACGAACTGGTAGTTAGCCATCTGACCATACACTTACCGTTGTGTGTGCGAGGCTAAAATATCTCGACTTTCACGGAATTAGAGCCTCAGATGGATGTTGGTTTTGCATTAAAAGACGCGAACGATAATTTTCTGGTTCTAGGCGACTAATAATTGGAAGATGTTATCTGTGAGTCGTGAGTGAATCCCTAAAGGGCCCTCTAATTTGTTAACCAGTTATATGTTTGATCAACAGGTCTAAGATCATTAGCTAAATGTATTGAGCACTTTCACAAACAGCTGTACTGTACAGAGTGATTCAAAAAGAAAGAACAGATCTCAGTTTTTTTCATTACAGACAAACTATGAAAGACAGAAACGCATTACGCGTGTCATTCTTTAGAGAAAGGTTCAAAGTTTTAAGTTCGCATAGACACTATACCATACACTGAACATGAACACCATGCCTTACTCGAGAACATCGAAGCGGTAGTCCATTTCATTCGACACACGAATCAACAGCATCAACAATTACATTTCTCAACTCTTGAAGAGCAGAAAAACATTTTTCAAGCGTCTGTCAACAGCACCGATATACTTGGAGAAGTGCTTGATACACACTGTGCTGTCTTACAATATACGCCAGTCACACAGTTTCTCACCGAGATATGTGATAGAACACTTCACAAAGTTTTTCAGAGAAACTCGAGAAACGTCCTTCCTGTATGGAAACGAGATCTAGATTTCTCGATAACTTGATCGATCTACTAAAACGCGCTCCTCTCTGGAGGTCGAGACAAATTGTGGCCAATGAGCATTATAGCTGCTCTCATATCACTAGATTCGTCACCTACTTAATCAGGTAAAAGTCTTTAAGGAGTCTTCGTATTCTGCCGAAACGTATTCTCTCGAAATGCTAGGAAAAGTTTAGCTAAAGATATCTTTAGATACCTGAAGCAGTAAAATACTGGTATATAACGCTCTGTATAAAAAGTTTGTTACCCATTACGTCACTGAAGAACGTGATGTACGTGCTCGTATGTATTTAACCACAATTTTAAGATTCGTTCCTCACGTACACTCATCATTCTATACACTACATATTATGAGGGCATGAAATATATATATATTATAAGCAAAATAATTTACGTTGTCTAAATAATTTTCTTCTTATGTATACACTGTCTGCCGGCCGAAGTCTGGAACCGTGCGACCGCTACGGTCGCAGGTTCGAATCCTGCCTCGGGCATGAATGTGTGTGATGTCCTTAGGTTAGTTAGGTTTAAGTAGTTCTAAGTTCTGGGGGACTGATGACCTCAGAAGTTAAGTCCCATAGTGCTCAGAGCCATTTGAACCATACACTGTCTCATTAGGAGAATCCGTACACAGATTAATCCAAATTAATATGGGGTGGGTCCACCCTTCGTCTGCGTGATGGCTCTGCTGGGGACGCTTTCAATGACGTGCCTGAAGGTCTATGGAGGAATGGCTCTTCCTCAAGAGCCGAAAACAGAGAAGCTATCTATGATGCACGCTGGGGTCTGGAGCGAAATCGTCTTTCTAACTCATCCCAAACATATTCCATTGGTTTGCTGTCATGTTGACGCAAACAGCCATCGTTTCCGAACTATTCCTGTACTGTACAATACAATCATGAAAAACGCCTCCATACCGTAACACCACCTCCTCCACACATCACTGATGCCGTTATACAAGGTGGCAGGTAGTATTCTCCAGGCAATCGTAAAACCTAAACCACTCCATGGGATTGCCTCAGGGTAGTTATTCACAGTCCTGTGGCATTACTCTTTACACGATCTCCAGTATAGCTCCGTGTGAGCTACAGACGCTACTGGCCATTAAAATTGCTACACCACGAAGATGACGTGCTACAGACCGAAACTTAACCGGCAGGAAGAAGATGCTGTGATATGCAAATGATTAGCTTTTCACAGCATTCACACAAGGTTGGCGCCGGTGGCGGCACCTACAACGTGCTGACATGAGGAAAGTTTCCAACCGATTTCTCATACACAAACAGCAGTTGACCGGCGTTGCCTGGTGAAACGTGGTTGTGATGCCTCGTGTAAGGAGGAGAAATGCGTACCATCACATTTCCGACTTTGACACAGGTCGGATTGTAGCCTATCGCGATTGCGGTCTATCGTATCGCGACATTGCTGCTCGCGTTGGTCGTGATCAAATGACTGTTAGCAGAATATGGAATCGGTGGGTTCAGGAGGGTATTACGGAACGCCGTGCTGGATCCCAACGGCCTCGTATCACTAGCAGTCGAGATGACAGGCATCTTATCCGCATGGCTGTAACGGATCGTGCAGCCACGTCTCGATCACTGAGTCAACAGATGGGGACGTTTGCAAGACAACAACCATCTGCACGAACAGTTCAATGACGTTTGCAGCAGCATGGACTATCAGCTCGGAGACCATGGCTGCGGTAGGCTAACCGCTGCATCACAGACAGGAGCGCCTGCGATGGTGTTCTCAACGACGAACCTGGGTGCACGAATGGCGAAACGTCATTTTTTCGGATGAATCCAGGTTCTGTTTACAGCATCAGGATGGTTGCATCCGTGTTTGGCGACATCGCGGTGAACGCACATTGGAAGCGTGTATTCGTCAAAGCCATTCTGGCGTATCACCCGGCGTGATGGTATGGGGTGCCATTGGTTACATGTCTCGGTCACTTCTTGTTCGCATTGACGGCACTTTGAACAGTGGACGTTACATTTCAGGTGTGTTACAACCCGTGGCTCTACCCTTCATTCGATCCCTGCGGAACCCTACATCTCAGCAGGATAATGCACGACCGCATGTTGCACGTCCTGTACGGGCATTTCTGGATACAGAAAATGTTCGACTGCCGCCCTGGCCAGCACATTCTCCAGATCGCTGACCAATTGAAAACGTCTGGTCAATGTTGGCCGAGCAACTGGCTCGTCACAATACGCCAGTCACTACTCTTGATGAACTGTGGTATCGTGTTGAAGCTGCACGGGTAGCTGTACCTGTACACGCCATCCAAACTCTGACTCAATGCCCAGGCGTATCAAGGCTGTTATTACGGCCAGAGGTGGTTGTTCTGGGAACTGGTTTCTCAGGATCTATGCACCCAAATTGCGTGTATATGTAATCACATGTCATTTCGAGTTTAATATATTTGTCGAATTAATACCCGTTTATCATCTGCATTTCTTCTTGGTGTAGCAATTTTAATGGCCAGTAGTGTATATGTGTGGCTTATGAGGAGCTGTTCTACCATTGGACCCCATTATTCTTAAGACCAGATGCTCAGTCATTGAGTTTCCGATATTTCTTACAACCAGCCTCCACAATGCTAGACAGTCACTGTCTGCCAGTACATGAGGTCTGCCTGGCGGTTTAGCTGTCGTGGTTCCTTCGCATTTACACTTCGCAGTAACATCACTTACAGTTTAAAAAGAACAAAGATGTTCCATAAAGGGACCCTGGAGAAAGGCTACCATGGTGAATAAATTGTTTCAGAATGATGGAAATGTCCCTGATGAATTCGCTACACACGTGACATCCAGCGATTTGTCTGTGTTCAGAGTTCGAAGCCACTGGACACTCCTGACCAAGCGATTCTGGAGTTCCTTCTCTTCTATTCACTGCACAATACTGCCTGTCTCTTTTTATACTGGCGGGTCCGCTTCTCGTGACAACTAGTGTTGAATTCCACATTACGCAGGTGGATACATTTTAGCAGATGGTGTACGATGTCATATCAATGTATCAGGAAGAGATTCAGATTTCAAGAATGAAAATGTCGGGTTTTAACTAAATATATATATTTCACAAATTACACAGGAGTATGCAAAATTTAAAGATGTAAGTAACTTCCGCATGATGTGTCACTGCCAAATAACATTGATGGATGAAACTTTGACCAAACAAAGAAAGACTGCTACAGTATAGGACAAAAGGGAACTGAAAGGAATACGCAATGAGATAAACAGAATGATACCCTTATTCAAAGTCAGTGATTACACTGAAGACACCGCGGTTTACGACGGTCCACTGGACATTAAAAAAGGCGGGACATGGTTCTTAATAGCGTCTGTGAGATCACCACGCATGACAGTTCGTACTGTCAACCTGTTCCCTCGTTGGCCACTATGTTAATAAAGAGTTATTGTAGTAGGACGTTGCATTGGTCCACAAGTGCGGCCGCAAACTGCTGGAGGATCGTTGGTGCATGCTGATATGATGCAGTACATCTCCCCAATGCATTCTACTCGAGGCCGATGGGATTTAAGTCAGGGGAAAAGCAGGCCAGTCCATTCGTCGAATATCGCCTTATTCTCCGTAGCCAGAACTGCCGTATTTGGAACCTATAGACCTCTAGACCGAACCTGTGGTGCAGCCGTTACCAAGAGAAGTTTTTTGATAACAAACCCGCAAAATTAGCATCTCAGAGTAATTTTTGAATTAAAAGACTCTAAGGCTCATTATTAATTGCATAAGATAGTGCTTAATTGCCTTTAGGTATCACTTTCAGTGCTGACCGAAGACCGAGTTTCTTGCTAAAGCTCTCAGGGTGATCGTTTGACATTGTTATGACATCTCATGTCAGTAACCTGTCAGATAGTCGCTATCGATCTTGAGACATCTTGTGCCTTTCCCGCAGTAACCCCTTATCGCATAAGGAAAGTCAAAACATTCATGGGTCCCACTTTGGATGACATGTTCCATAACAAATCGGCTCTCTAGGAAATTCAAGTCACCTCGAAATTTACTGCGAGAATTCTGCTAACCATTCTTTAAAAAGTATTGGAGGTTTTGCCAACTGAGGTGCTACACGTTTGATAGGGCTCCACTGGGAATTTGGTGCAAGGCAGTACGGGAGAATCCTGACTTACTTAATGTCAGCTGTCTACTGAAAAAAAGCAGCCAACAAGTCAATACAAAATAATTACATCCACGTTTTTTACTACCATATGAGTTCTCCATGACAGATTTAAACAAAGACCTTTTTGGAATATTTTGTGTTGGTGGTGAGGGCCCTAGGCTCAGCCTACATATCCTGCGGCCACCGTGGCCAGAGTGACGCAACCATACACAAATTCCATTTGTATGTCTTTCGAGGGAAACTTTATAGCTGTGGTTCGTCGGAAGCATGCAAGTTGATTTGTAAAGCAAGAGGAGATGACACCATTCGGAGTTCTCTGTGCATTGTTTATGTTGTATAGTGCTTGTTTAGAGTGGCGAATTCGAAGGAACACACCGCCAGTTGTGACAGTCGATCTATATTTCTTTTTTTGAGTGTGAGGAAGACTAAATAAGTCGACATTCATTGACAGATTGGCGAAGTTTAAGGAGAAAATGTGATGAGTAGTTCAGTGGTGAAGAAATGGATCCGAGAGTTCAATTAAGGACTTGGTCAAGTGCACAACAACGGACGAAGTGGGCGTCCATGTTTGTGCTCTGTCCTCCAGAAGAGACAAAGACATTCACAGAAATGGAAATGAGCGTTTGGCGTCATTGGCCGGGAGGCTCCTTGCTGGGCAGGTCCGGCCGCCTTGGTGCAGGTCTTACTACATTCGACGCCACATTGGGCGACCTGCGCGCCGGATGGGGATGAAATGAGGATGAAGTCAACACAACATCCTGAGCGGAGAAAATCCCCGACCCAGCCGGGTATCGAACCCTGGCCCCTTAGGACGGCAGTTCGTCACGCTGACCATTCAGCTATCGGGGCGGACGACGTCCACAGAGAAGGCACCTCACGGCAAGATCAGCCTCTAGCGAGGCGCAGAAGAGCCATGGTCAGACACATGGCCAACTTGATTATACCCATGATCTATTGTTTACTGACCCTGTGCCATCTACCATTTAACATGCTTCTTAAGAGGGAAAACATAAAATTGAAAATTATCTTTACTAACTACTTACTCATATTAGTGCAGCGACTGCGTCTGAGCAACTTCCGCTAGAATAGCAAAGTCAGGTTTGTAGTTGGAAATTGCCAGCCTTAAAGAATCCATTGCATGAGCGTCTGTCAAGCCAGAACGGTTCTTACGTTTTGTTTGTTTTAAGTAGGAAAATGCTGATTCATATAAATATATTGAATCAAAACACGAAAGCAGTTGTTCAACACATGTATTCAAATTTGTATATTTCTAGTTCGGAACCAGTGCCCAGAAATATATTCCAAAGAATGACCTTGCTTTTAGAAATTTATCGCACCGCAGAGTAATAATTTCGTTTTTCTGTATCAAATGTTCATTTGAAATGTATCTGCAAATTTTCTAGACATTTCATACATAATACAATCATCAATGAGATTACTAAACGGATAGCTGATGAATTTCACAAACTTCTCAATTTTTTTTAAATCACTAAAACGAATTTCGAAATTTGATACCTCTGCCTTAATTTATGCCGTGTACTTGTGAGGAATGAAATTGTAGGTAGGATGTTTTTCCAAATGATCCTTGATGTTTACAAATCGTTGAATTTCTTCTTCTCGATGTCAACGATCATAGTCGCTGTTTGACTTAGGAAGGCTGCAGTAGAACTCATAATTTCTGCTACTGTTTTATTCTTGCCTTGTAATTCCAGATTTAATGTGCTCAGTTTTCCGTTGAAACCTGCTATAAATGCTAAATCACATTGCCAGTCTAAATCACGAAGATGCTGATGATCATCACCTCTCTCTTCAAGAAATTATCGTCCAATAGATCTCGAAATCCTTACAAAAAACTTGCTTCAACTCAGCCACCTCACGACAGTGTGAAATGCCCAATCTGGTTCATTCTCATCTGATTGCTGCTTAAAGAGCCGCCTTTAGAGAGATTTTTCATTTATGGACTCTTGAAACAAATTTCCAATACATGTTTTGTGTTTAATCTACTACAAGCCATTACTTGTTGATGAATTATGCAGTGATAGCTAATGAAGTTTGGAAAGTGTTCGTATTTCTGACAAAGAGCAGTAAAACCATTATGAATATCTGTCATTGCAAGAGCCCATCAGTCGTCAATGATACTAGTTTGTACAAAGGTAGCTTACTCTTGCTAATATATGCTTTGAATTCCGTGAATAAATCAATGTCACGAATTTTTCCTTTTGAGGAAATCGTACTTAGCAATTCTTTCTTCGACAAATCTTCAAAGACCATCCGAATATAAATAAGTAATTATGCGTTATTAGTGATATCCGTTGACTCGTCGAGTTGTAGCAAAAAAGCATAGCTACAGCTTATATCTCTTCGTAGCTGTTCGTTTATGTTTCCGTTCATCGTTTCGATATGACGCATCACGGTATTTCGACACAGCTGTGAACCATGAATTACTTTATAATTCCATTGTCATTTTTGAAATTCTCGAACAACGAATCTGACACTTCTTCGGAAATTTCCTTGATGTATTCTCCATCGGAAAAAGGTTTGCACTTTAGTGCGATTCAGTTGAAAGCTTACTTTTCTCAATAGGTCTAGAAAACATGTTGTTTTGGACTTAATTGTGATTTCAGCGCTTGCAATTTACTTTCTTATTTCACTGTTAGGAGGAAAGTCTCTCTGATATTTACTATGAATTGTGTTAAAATGTCGCTCTAAATTCCCTGTTTTGGTAATGCCAAGGATGTATTGTATATTAAGGAGCAACAGTTTTCTTTCACCATAGTAAATAAGTAGTCCATTTGCCATTCTAGGTGAAAGTGATAAGATTTTGATTTCTTTGGAGCATATTTTTCGAGGAACTACAAAAATAAATTTAAAATGTCAGTAACATAATTCGTTTGATAATAAAAGTAGAGAGATCCTACCACTAAATGTGCATTACATTTATTTTCGTAATGTTGGCAAAAAGTTAGCGACTTTTGAATATTACTAAGCGGAAACTTTCTATTGTTGTGGCAGGTGGTAAAGTATTATAGCTGCAGTTGTCAACTAGATCAGTAGCCTACGGCATTGTGACAATTGCTGTACAAGTTTGTCAAGATTTTCGCTTAAAGTTATAAAATAACGGAGGTTTTTACAAAATTGTGTGCTGTGTGAGATGATTTAGTTATACATATTCCCAGTACTTTCGTAACAAACAATGCAATCCAAAGTTATGGTGAAATCTACATTGTTAACAAAATATTTTCGCATTCCGAGGAGATCTCTAAACCGTCCGAAATCACCCCGTTTGACTTAGTAGATGGGTAATTCGCTTGATCCACCGAGCAAAATAATACTGAAAATTTTATCTTACTGCATTTGATGAATCTCCAGAAGCATTTCTTTCTTCATTTGAAGTTCGTTCAGCATTTCTCGTAAACCACATTTCCATAGCGTATGAGGCGCGATGCAGAGTCTAATCGTGATTTACATAGGTAGTCGTTGATGTAACTCCGGTAGTACCTGTCGTCAACTGATGGTTTGACACGAACCCCACACCCGCATCCCACTCGCTTCCCGCCTATTTCCATCGCGTGCCGACAACGAAAGAGAGCTACATGACGGAACGATGACTGAAAAATGATACAACATTATGCGCACAGCAGTTGGTGATTACATTGCGCAGTGTGTTCTACGTATTTTTACATATAACTGTTATTATTAAGTATATTAAACTTTAATGGTTTTTTGCCTTTCCACGATCGAGAGGACTAATAGCCGCGATCTAGCGGTCTATCGCGATCGATTGTTTGGCCACCCTTGATATAGAGGGTGCACGCTACACGCTAGTGTCATGCTTCCGTCTTTCGTCACCCAGATATTTCCGAGGTGGATATCCATCTGTTAAACTCGGATATAAGAGAACGCACGGCTCTACTCAGAGAGTCTATCGACTGTTAGTTCCACAGTGTCAGCACCGTGCATCAGGACTTATTAGGTCTCAGCCCAGAAGACCCCAACTAGACATTCTAATTACGTTTGCATTGTTCCCCGGACTCAGGACTAGGACAAAGATCAAAGACTGATCAGTGCAAATGAACATTTACTTTTATCAATAGGTCACTCATCATCTTCACACTCAAGTTACGCAATGTATAGTTTCTCTTAATAAATCATTGTTAATTGTTTCTAATCTGTGTTGCCATAATTTTTTCCGAAATTCGCTTAAATCTATACGGTGCTGTTACGAAGGAGTACAGTTCCAGCGTGTAACCCAGCTCCCTCAATAGCAGCAACTACTATCGGTCGTACAAGGTTGCCTTCCTGCCACAGTGCACGTCGGTGCATTTATCTAGTCAAGAGTGATGAATGCAGCAGTTTGGTTAATGAAGACTGGTTCTGGCAGGTGATCTAGAAAAGAAAAAAAACTTTCTGCAAATTTCAAGGTCACTTCTTAATCAAATCCGGCCGCTGTGGCCGAGCAGTTCTAGGCGCTTCAGTCCGGAACAACGCGGCTGCTACGGTCGCAGGTTCGAATCCTGCCTGGAGCATGGATGTGTGTGATGTCCTTAGGTTAGTTAGGTTCAAATGGCTGTGAGCACTATGGGACTTAACTTCTGAGGTCATCAGTCCTCTAGAACTTAGAACTACTTAAACCTAACCAACCTAAGGACATCACACACATCCATTCCTGAGGCAGGATTCGAACCTGCGA
Source organism: Schistocerca cancellata (assembly GCF_023864275.1). Lineage (NCBI taxonomy): Eukaryota > Metazoa > Arthropoda > Insecta > Orthoptera > Acrididae > Schistocerca > Schistocerca cancellata. Next base: position 243,975,927 of record NC_064631.1, read on the forward strand.
CCGTAGCCGTCGCACGGTTCCAGACTGTAGCGCCTAGAACCGCTCGGCCACCCCATCCGGCTAGGTTAGTCAGGTTTAAGTTTAAGTAGTTCTAAGTCTAGGGGACCGATGACCTCAGATGTTAAGTCCCATAGAGATTAGAGCCATTTGAACTATCTTAATCAAATTGTTACAGAGAAACTGAATTTTCAAAATCTGTGTGCACGATTGGGTGCCTAAAGCTCTCCCAGGCAATAAAAAAAGCGGCGGCTCGGCAGTGCACTGGACTTCTCGACAGGTTGAAACAAGAATGGTTGCGCTTTTCTGAGCAGGATAGGGATTCGGTATGAAACCGACATTCACTGGATTGGAGATAATGGAATGGAGGCGATGGACTGGAGGCAATGGAGTGGAGTCATCTAGCAAAGCTTGACCGCCCGGGAAAGTTACGTGCGCAGTCTTTTGGGAAAGACACAGAATTTTTACCGTTAGCTGGAAGGATAAATGCAAATGTTAGATGCTTATGAATCTATGTCACGCGAAACAGAATAAAAATCTCGAAAAGCTCAAAAGCGGTAATATTTAGGTTAATGGAAAAGCCCTTTCTCTCACTGCGAAAAACCGCATCGCTTACAGGATTTGACTGGAGTTAGGCTGGCCACCTTTTGTACATTTCTGACGTCTCCCATTTGTTTTTCAACCTGAAAACTTTCCTTGGTGGTCAAAAATTCAACAACGATGACGAGCTCAAAGAACGTGTTACGACACTTGACAATAAGGGCGGAAACGTTCTCTGAGGAAAGCGCAGAGAAACGTGGGGTACGTTAGGAAAGGGCCTACAAAATGGAGAGAGATGTGTAGAAAGAGCGCTTAGCATTTGTAGGTTCTCCACAATAAAGAGTTCTTCCGTATCTAATACTGAGCCGTGGTAAAATTTGCTGTTTTGAAGAGCGCGCCGCAGCGCGTAGTGTAAAGCAGTCGCCTTCTGTTTCTGGCGGTGGCGCCGCTGTGGCAATCGCAGCTTTGGTGTCTCCCTCTGGTGGGAAAGGGGAAAAGTTGCCTGTTCACGTGCATTTAAGGGGCACTATGAGTTCGGAAGGGGTCAGTTGGTGAGTCTGTCAGTCTCGGCGAGTCTGGTCAGTTGGTCAGCCGGGTCAGGGTGAGCCAGTGAGTGTCTGTCTGTCGTCCGGAGTGTGTGGGGCTGTCGTTTGGATCAAACTCTAAAAACAGAAAATGAGAGTCTTGCCACTCCGCCAGTAACAGAACTCAGGTAGTGATCGCCCGGTCGGGGCTGTGTTCCTGCATCTGCGCGTTAGGCCGCCAGTCTGCTCGAGTTGCTTGGGCAACGGTCATTGGCGGTTGGATCGGTCGGTTGGTCGGTCGCGCTCTGAGACACAAGATGACTGGTCCACCTTGAGCGTCGGCGCATGTGAGGTCGCCACGTGAGTCCAGTGGGCCGCACCGTGTAGAAAGAGGTAGTGGCTTCGCGGTCGACACGAGAGAAACAGGAGTCAAACCACGACATCGGGCTGGCCGGGGCGAGCTGCGATGCTGTGAGATGGAAGATCGGCGCTCCCTCCTGCGTCCTTTGAAGCGGCTGGCAGCGGACGGTTTGGGAGAGCGTTTTGGGGGTGCTGCGCCAGGGCTTCACCAGACATCGCAGTTTATTAGAAGTTACGTGATTCGTGATATGTTGTTTCATTACTTCTTAAGTTCTGCTTGTTTTCTTGGTGAGTCTCTCGTCCCCAGCTTGTTCGTCTATCTCTCGACCGCAGTTAGGCAGTTAGTGTCTGTCTGTCGGTCTGCCATACGTTAATAGCTGCCTCTGTCATGTTTGTCGGATTCGGTGTTAACGAATTTATTGCTCAAGGTGTAAAGGCCGAATTCCTCAAATATGTATTTGTTTTGCCTATCATCTTGCGAGGTGGCATATGTGTAATGTAGAGCATGTCTGTAGATTTTATGTAAAACTGCATTTCATGGATTTTATTTAAATGGTCTTTTTAGTATATAAAGTTGCCACCCTTCCACCGTAAGAGTTCTTTTGAAAACAAGTTGCACTTTCGGTGGCAAATAATGTTTAATATGAGTGTTTTGTACCGTTTCCATCCCTCTTACGGGGTGCATAATTTATGTGTTTGTGTGAGTTGTTAAAATGTTTTGTTTAAAGTAATCTGGTGTGATGCAGATTTGCACCAGTTTAGTCTTTCAGAGGCTGTTGTGAGCGGTCGTGACTACGGCAAGGTTCTCAGCCCGAAAGCTCATAATATACATTTATAAAAAAAAAATTATTTCTGCCTATGAATAATTGTAGCTTGATATTTACAGGGTGCTTTCTGATTATAATTTTAAATCTGTTTAAAAAAAAAAGGCTTTTAGGAATAAAATTTCCATTTATTGAAAAAAAAATTTAATTTGATTTAATTTGTGTCATTAGTTACCCATTGGCAACTACTTACACGCTCACATAGTGTGATTAAATGTGTTAATATTGTTGATGAATAAAGTAAATTCTTAAGAAAAGGTTTTGAAAGTAAATTCACGGTTCAAAGACTCGATTTGTTTTTATTACGAAATGAAACTTACTGTCTTGACGAGCCTTTTTTCACACAATTAAACCGACTGGGTGCCTGGAGCCTTGCAGAGAGCTGGAGTAAAAGGTCGCCCGCCTTTTCCCGTCGCGGTCTCGGCGATACTGCAGGTGAGCCGGCCGCGGTGGCTGGTGGTTTCCCGCCGGAGTTGGCAGCCGCTCGGTGCGCTGCGGTCCTCCACTCTCCGGCAAACAGCGCCGGCCTGATCCGCCACGCGCCCTTTTCCTCCTGCGCTCGCCGCAGCCGTCGCGACTCGGCCCTTTGACGGTCCTCCCACCGGCGCGCGTCGGCGTATTTGTATAGCAAATACGTTAGGGCGTGGCCCTCATCCCGTTAATGTCCCGCAGCCCTGCGGCGGCGACGAGTACGGGCCGCCGCCGGCGAAAGGGTCGCGCGAGTCGATCGAATGAATTCTTTACCAGCAGCTGGAAGCAGTGGGTCGGCGTCTCGGCGCGTCTACCTTACCGGCGCTCTTTCAGTTTACTTTTCTTGTTTCTCCTGACCTTTGAGCATCGCCGAGACAAGATTACGAATGTAGTACCTTGCAGTACGGAATCTGGGATGGAGCTGCTTTCATCAGGAGCGTAACTCGTAACTTCTTAATGCCCGGCGCATGATACATCTCGGGCCACTATACGGATGAACTTCCAGGGTCCGCAGGGACGCATTCATGGCATCCGTTTCCTTGTCATGAACCTCTCCAGTATCAATGGAGTAAGCATGTTTTTGGCTCTATTTTGGACCATAAATGTTTTCATTAACCTTTCCATTGATATGTGCATTTATTAATTACGGTTCATTTAACTCTCATTTGAGTTACGTTACGAGTGTTGGTGAATGTGTTTGAATGGATACCTAACAGCATTATTTTGTTTCTTTCAACCAAACTCAGAACATTTTACAAAAAAGTACTAACACTTCGTTTTATCTTCTCTCAGTAGAAAAATCCATGTTGCATGCGACGCAAGAGACTCCTTACGGCCACCAAGTGAATCGTCTTCTCAAGAATTGGCTCCAGAGGAAATTAATAAGCGCGTATTTCAATTTTTAAATAAAATTACCTTTGTCTAAGAATAAACAAATGCGAAAAAGAAAATAAAGTATCTAAGATATATTGTTTATAAGCGAAAATATAGTAAAAATTATTTTGTTTGTAGAGGAGGAAGTTTAATTTCAGCTCATTTGACTACTTTTCTAAAAAGCTGGTGTTATGCTCATAGCTATTTTGTGAGATACTGGAGAGTGAACTTACTGATTGAATTATTCAGAACCAGGAGTTGAATAGAGATTTTGTGTGATCTGTTGGAATTGTCTTTAAATGAAAATGTGGTCGGCGAACCTGATCTTAATTTAAATGATTTGTCTATAGTACAGACGAGTCAATAAATACTCACAATTTTCATTCCCAGTGGAAACTTTACGTGAAATACTATAAAATTATTAATTTTAAAGTAATGTATGGCTCCTTGACGATTTTTGTCATTACATTTGCACTTGGCCATAACAGCCGCTATTTTATGGAGTTTCCCATTTTCAGTGTTCTCAACAAAGTTGTAAGAAGTAACCAAGACCGAGGTCCAGACGTAACAATCCTGTAAAGAAAAGATTCGTACAGACTATAAATTTATTTGTTCTATTCTGTGAGATCTATCACATTATACATTGTTTATTACCAGATTTAACTTTCTCAATGTTTCGAAACTTAAGAGATTTTGAATTCCTCGTACAGCTTCCTCTAAACCTTCTGAGGCTAAATATAACAATACCTGCAAGATTAAGAAAACTAAAGATTACATTTTTACAAATAAATTGTAAATATCTCAACAATTTATTTAGGGTATTTCATTTTTTTCTCATTAAGGTCTGCATTTTCACAAATGTTGACTACTGAAAGCAGTTGCATTTCGAAGGCGAATTAGTATTACGTTACTATGACGAGTGCAGATCTGTGTGGTGAATACAGCGACATTTCAGAATTGCCATTGCACCAAGAAATTACGATTCATGGCAGCTCGATGATGTTTGGAAGTGAGAAGGTGCTTGTTGCTTCCCTTCCAATTACAGTGCGTTTCAGTAATAAATGACTTGTTCTTGACATTGACCAGCCGGTCACACTACATATTAGTAATTGTTTCATACGTGATATTCATATCGGATCTCCAGACGGAACATAATGCCATCTTGAGTCGGCATTTCGGCTGTCCATCTGACCACCATCTTCAGATGAGTAAGCCGTCGCACTAATTGCGGTGAGTTCAGAAACTTAAGCCCACTAACTCCGGCATGTTCAGAAACTTAAGCCTAGAAACGGAAAGACAGTAAAACTGAGTATTTTTCTTCCATTTCTGGCTTGGACACAAACGAGTTAAAGGTCTGTGTGTGTATTAAAATATTCCTAGAAAGGGAAAGAGCGTAAAGTACCTGCGTGTGAATGCTGTTCTGCCTCAAGTTCAGCAGAAGAGATCACACGATGCTTTCTACACACGATATAGTACTCGTCACACCTCTCGATCAAAACCGCAAAACGGAACAGAACTACACGTCACCTTTGTTATCACCGATGCTACTCTGACTTTATCGAAAAGCTGGTGCTCATTATTTTATATCTGTTTGAACGCATGTTTGCGTATGCGATTATTTTTTTTTGCGTTATCAGTATTCTGACTAGTTACATCCAGCTCTGCCGGCCGCGGTGGCCGTGCGGTTCTAGGCACTTCAGTCCGGAACCGCGCGACTGCTACGGTCGCAGGTTCGAATCCTGCCTCGGGCATGGATGTGTGTGATGTCCTTAGGTTAGTTAGGTTTAAGTAGTTCTAAGTTCTAGGGGACTTAAGACCACAGATGTTAAGTCCCATTGTGCTCAGAGCCATTTGAACCAGTTGAACATCCAGCTCTTCACGATTCCTCTCCTTTGCCAGCCAGTTCAGAGTAGCACTTACACTCAACGTTATCTGTTATTTGTTGCCCATACCCCAATCATTATCTTCCGCTACACCTCTTCGTCTCGACGGCACCCACTACTGCCTTGAAAATTACTCCCTGACGTTGTCCTGTCAGCCTGTCCCTTCTTCCAATCGGTGTTTTCCATATCGTCCTGGGGAGAACCTCCTCATTCCTTATCACTCCACTTAGCTTTAAGCATCCTCTGTAATACCATTTACGCTTCGATTCTGTTCTTTACCGTTTTCCACATATTTCAATAAAATTCTCTGTTCCCAGACGTACATTCTGAGAAATTTATTTCTCAAATTAAGGCTTAATTTTGAAACTGGTAGACTTCTTATTGCGATGGATGCACTCCTGGTGTAAACCAATGCATAAATCGATTTCAGCTTCATTATGTTGGTCTCAACATTAGATTACTCACTTCCATCTGTCTTACACGTGTATTAGACTTACAATGAACGTATGCATAGTATGCATTTTGATATGAATTCTATGGCTAAATCAACAGGAAAAATAAAAAAAATATGTTTATACAGTAGCACACGATAAATCCTATTATTCGTTCACTCATTTTGATAATAAAACGCAGCCGTGATGTTGACGTATAATAACGAACTATTTTATATTCCGGGCAACTGCAGCTGTTGATAGGCATGATGTTAGAAAGAATTCCGCTAGCAGCTGGTAAAATTGTTGTTTATTAAAACATAATCGGTTTCGCAGCCTAAAGCCGCATCATCAGCTGAAATCCACACGGTAAAAAGGAAAGTATAGCGTCATCACGTTTTGCGGATATTAAAATTAAGAAAGAAATTTTAATATATACTCACAACGTGAAAACATCATAGGCACACACATCGCTCCTGGCCAAAATTTACTATTCAGAGAATATCGTCAATACTACGAAGAAAACGTGCTCCATTCTTTAAAATTTGCCTGCATCTAAAAAGAAAATATTTTATGGTGAACGGGCGCTAAAAGTTTATAATAAGAGGCCAGATTGGCGATAAAAAAATTGTCACAGCTAACAGGATTATTCGCGGTTCTATACAGATTACAAAGTGGAAAGTACCAGGTGGCAGTGTCTTAGCAGTGGCATAGCAGGGCAGCTCGGTGCAGGGTAATGAAAAAGCAGCCAGCAAGAACAACAGAGAGAGGCTAGCCGGCAAGCGGATAGGAAGCTATCCATACGAACAGTGTGACGTCATATACTCTTGACTAAGAGAGATGGGTCGCTACCTTTACAGGCAACGACAATACAGAGTTTTATTACTCACTAACACCTAATCCTACGAACAATCAAAATTAGCCAGAATGCTATGGTGTTTTAATTCCAATTTACTATTCAACACGCATTGTGCTTTTTCCTTTTTATATCTAAATATTTCTACCTCCTCTAGTATATTCAAAATATGACTTTTTTCTTTTTTAAGAAGTATTTTTAATTTTTCTAACGGGATTGTGATGCAGTGCCTCTCATGTCGCAAGTGCGCTGTTAACGGCGATCATGGGTTATTTAATTTAAGGTATTCAAGAATCGCTTGATGTTGACTACAGAAATGTTTATTTTTGGCTCCTTATGCACAGACATTGTACTAGCTGGACTGGCAGTAGCACTTTCTAACCCGCGAGTGATTTCTTCCGCTGAGTTAGTGCGATTTTTATGAGAACCTTCGGCAGTGCTGGACTGTCCCTGTGCGTCAGTACAGGAGGTCTGTCTGGCCATGGTTCAGCTGTGGATATTTCTTCGCGTTTCCTCTTCACAGACCATCACCAACAGCCAACTTGGACGGCTTTAAAATGTTCAAATGTGTATGAAATCTTATGGGACTTAACTGCTAAGGTCATCAGTCCATAAGCTTACACACTACTTAACCTAAATTATCCTAAGGACAAACACACACACCCATGCCCGAGGGAGGACGCGAACCTCCGTCGGGACCAGCCGCACAGTCCATGACTGCAGCGCCTTAGACCGCTCGGCTAGTCCCGCACGGCTACAACTTCCACCTACTTCTGTACATAGTCGCTGCTCTGACTTCCACATTTGTCGTGGTGATGCACCAACTTTCCAGCGCCCTCATCACAGAAGGCAGTCACATGTGCTTTCCGCCAATTCTCTACGCTGGTCTACAGCTCGTTGTTTGTGACAAAACGTTGTCTTCAAAGCCAGCGGTTCATGTGAGCAGAGGTGAAACGCAGAGAGACCCAATTACGGGCTGTATTGTGGGTGATCAAACTTTTCCCACCCAAAAAAGTGCAGGGGCATCTTCATTGCCCCTATTTGTGTGCCGCCGAGAATTTTCGTGAAGAAGAAGACACTGTTTTCTAGGCATCTTTAAGTTCTCACTGTGCGCTCAGAATTGAAAAAATTGACGTGACGCGATCTACAGGCGTAACAGAGACACTGCCCAAGACATCTGATTTACACGGTAGATTCCATGTCGCGCCCGATCAGACCTTACTCTCCGAACAGCCCTCTCATGACGGGAGTAGGATTCGCCATGAATGTGAAAGTAGGTCAGAGACTGAGTTACCTTGAACAATTCATTGATAAGATTCAAATCGTCAGAATCGACAGCAATCGAATGCCAGCAACAATGAAGCACACATGCCGACGTCACAAGTAGAAAATGGAGATACTGGAAAGTATATGAGGGGACTGAACATGTAATTCAGTATGTAAAGACAGACGAATTTCTAATAATCATGGCTGACTGGAATCCTGTAGCAGGGAAACGAATAGAAGACAGAGCTATGGCAGAATGTGGGCTCGGTATTAGGAGTGAAAGAGGAGAAAGACTGAGTTCTGTAGTAAATTTCTACTTGTACTAGCGAATACACTGAGCATGAATTACAAGAGGAAGATATATACTTGGCCTTGAGATGTGGCAACATTCCAGTTGGATTATAACACGGTCAGACACTTTCCGTAATCAGATATTCGATTATACGGTGTACTCAGGAGCAAATACAGACTCAGATGACAATCCAGTAACGATGAAGAGTTTGAGACAGTCTTCCAAAAATTCAGTGTAGAAAGAAGTGGGGCACTCAAGTAATGAGGAATTATGTACGTTTGAATTTCTCTAAAGCTGTAGATACTACGTTAAGGATACCACAGTAGGCAGATCACGTGAAGAGGAATGGGTTTCTCTAAATAGGGCCATAACAGAAATCAGAGAGACAAATATAGGTACAAGGAAGATAACTACGAAGAAACCTTGGGTATCAGAAGATATTCTTCAACTGATTGAAGATAGAAGTAGGTATAGAAATGCAAAAAAAAAAAAAAAAAACAGTGTAAGTTTCATGTGTGACTTCGTACACAGCAGTAAGTGGGCTACAGTGTGGTGCGCAGCTGTCGTTGTGGGGAAGATGGACAGGAGCAGGAATAATTAACGCTCAAATTATTCCCATATATTTAGGATTTACTTAACTTCTATTTTCTACATCTACATCTACATATACGCTCCGCTAGCCACCAAGCGGTGTGTGGCGGAGGGCACAATTCACGCCAAAGTCATATTTCCCCCCCCCCCCCCCCCCTCTGTTCCACTCGCGGATCGACCGAAGGAAAAACGACTGTCTGAACGCGTCAGTACGAGCTCTAATTTCCCTTATCCTTGAATGGTGATCATTACGCGATTTGAAAGTTGGTGGTAATAATATATGCTCTACATCATCGGTGAAGATCGGAATTCGGAATTTAGTGAGCAGGCCATTCCGTTTCGTGCGCCGTAGTGTGTCCCACTTCAAACTTTCTATGAGATTTGTAACGCTCTCGTGATGGCTAAATGTACCAGTCACAGAACTTGTTGCTCTTCTTCGGACTTTCTCAATCTCTTGAATTAGACCCAACCGGTAAGATTCCCATACAGACGCACAATACTCTAAGACTGGACCAACTAACGTATTCTCCAAGTGTACAATGACCCGTTACAATAATGCAGCAAGATGTAGAGTCCAGGTAATATGATAGCAACGGGGATGAGGCTTTCTGAACTAAAGCATGAACGATGATGATGGAGCCGTGACTGGGCATCATTTGTGTGGCATCACATAGTGAAAAGGCTTCATGCGCGAGTGGGGTTTGTGGCTGCTGCTGGCCATCCTACATCTCGGGCGCAGAGGATGCCCATGGTTTGGAGCCGCTGGAGGCGAAGCTCAGCGGGCGCACACTATTGAGTCTGTCAGATCTTGCGCGACTCCTGTCGACGTCTAACAGAAACCTGCAATGCTGTTGCCAACTTTAAGACACGTGTGGGGTGCTATCAATTCGTGGTGCCACAATAAGTTACTTAGGAATGAAATAAATAAGAAATGCGAGGGAATCCAGGAAGAAATGGCTGTAGGAAAAATTTGAAAAAATCGAACGAGAAATAGTTGTCGGAAAGACCAGTTAACCTTAAGTGAAATTAAACGCCGTCAACATTAGGAATACGATTGGAATTCCGTTGTTAAACGCAAAAGTGAGAATGGATAGGTTCACTGGTGCTTTGGAAGACAGAAGAACAAATAGGATGCGAGGCACAGATAGAATTTCTTCAAAGTTTTCAAAATCGTTAGGGATTTGGCAACCAGACAACAGTTCCGCTTGGTTTGTAGACTCTATGGGACATACTATCAGATTTTCCGAAAAATATCACCTGCACAATCCTGAAGACAGCTAGGGTAGGTAAATGGGTGAACTGTCGAACAATCACGTTAACAGCTCGTAATCCAAGTCGCTGGTATGCATAATACATAGTAGAACGGAAAGAAATTGTGGATCTGATAGATGACTATCAGTTTGGCTTTCGAAAAGTTTAGAGCACCAGAATGACATTTTTGATTTTGCGCTTGATAATGGAAGTAAGACTTAAGATTTAGGGTTCGTCGACACAGAAAAAGCGTTTTCCGATCTAAAGTGATATAAGATGTGTCAAAATTCTCTGGAAAATATGTGTAAGCTATAGAGCAAGTTGGGTAATATACAATATGTACAAGCGTCAAGAGGGAAAAATAAGAATCGAAAACCAAAAACGAAATCCTCGGATTAGAAAAATACGTAAAACAGGGACGCAGCGCAGTCTTGTACTCCTACAAAAATAGACACTAACTTGAGGAAGAAATTGCTGAGAATGTGTTCTTGGGTGCCTTGGAAATGAATCGCGTACTCTGCGAAAATTGGAAAAGAAGAGAAACGAAGCAGTTAAGATGTGCTACTGCAGAAGCATATTGAAAATTAGGTGAACTGGTAATGTAAGAAATGATGGGTTCTCCGCCGGATCGGCGAGAAGCGTAACATGTGGAATATATTAACAAGAAGGATGACAGGACATGGGTTAAGACATCAAGGAGGAGCTTCCTTGTACTTGAAGCAACTGAAAAGGGTAAAAAATGTAAGGGAATACATAGATTGGAAAGTATCGAACAAATAATTCAGACTATATGGTAAGAACCTTAAAGCTAAAATTGTGAGAGAAATTGAGGAAGTACAAGAACAGATTGGTTTCCGGGCGGGTTGATCTTATATTGATAATATCTGCTGCATTAGACAGTTGACTGTCAGTGAGAATGACACATAACTTGGAGACACACATGGTTTATGTAGATTTACATAAGACATATTACACCGTATCACTTCCTAGGCAGTGGGAAGCAATATTTAAATGTACAATCCGTTAAAAAGCTGTTTGCAGATGTTATTTGTTGTGTTAAATTTGGGAAGTTAGTATCACACGAATTTAAGGTTAGCAGACGAGTGAGACCACTACCATATTTAAAATGTTTTTGAACGACGCACCGGAAAAATTGGAAAAGGAAATGAGAAATGGGGTTTGGAATAAATAATGGTAGTCTGGTATCAACTTTTATAGTCCTGTCTTCCTCAGTTGCGTGTAATATTACAGTATATTAATAATTTTAATTATTTTAGTTAATTTAATTATTTTAATTAATTTTTTTACTTATCTCAAATTGGCGTTCATAAGAAGAAGAACATCACCAAAAATGCAACAGGAGCGTAATATGTAGGAAATTGTCCACGCAACCTGTAAGTACAGTTCAAAACATTACTACTTAATAGGAAATACCAACCACCAGAACCTATAGGCACAATGACAAAAATGTAAATAAAATAGCTAACATATGTACATATTCCAGGCCACTGATGATGCCTTGCAGAAAATAAAGGCGAAACGCGTATGGCACTAAAATTGTGTTTTATTTAGTTGCTGTCAGACGGTCCATAAGTAAAAATTATTAATATACCGTAATGGTAGCCTGGTGTTTCTAAGTTTCGCTGAGGATCATTTTCGCCCAGGAGGGATGAATATATGTTGGCTTAAAGAAGAATATCAGCAGTGAGGTACGAAAATAAATTTCAGGACTGAATACTTGGTTTTCAGGATGGGAAGGGATCTTACTATGGGTATTAGATCTATCGTAATGTGTAGACGATCATATACAGATTTTGGGACAATCATTTCTGACATAAGTGGAAGCTAGGAGGAAATAAAAGCACAGATTAGGAAAGGGCAAAAGTGGTAATTAATCAGCTACGCTACACTATTTGGAATAAAAGTGCGTTAAAAATTTATAAAGGAGGAAAAACATAACTATAATTGCAAGCATGCATGCTGAGTTGTGGGAAGTCTCCAGCATCAATGAGAAGAAATTATAGGCAAACGTAATAGAGTTCTGGTGCAAAGTTGTGAAGTGAAAAGGAGAGACAAAATAAGAAATAGAATTACGAGAACAAATGAGAGTTACCAACGATATTGTAGACCCAACTGTAAACAAACGCCTATCATGGTCTGGACATCTTAAAAGAATGCCAGAGAGTATATATTCTTCTAGAATAAGGCACTTGAGACCATCACGACATGGAGAAAGAGGAAGAATATGGCTAAATTGGAAAGGAGGAGTGAGGCGTGCGATGCAGGACAGAGCTGTGCTAGAAGATGACTGGCTAGATAGTTGTTGTTGTTGTGGTCTTCAGTCCTGAGACTGGTTTGATGCAGCTCTCCATGCTAATCTATCTTGTGCAAGCTCCTTCATCTCCCAGTACCTACTGCAACCTACATCCTTCTGAATCTGCTTAGTGTATTCATCTCTTGGTCTCCCCCTACGATTTTTACCCTCCACGCTACCCTCCAATGCTAAATTTGTGATCCCTTGATGCCTCAGAACATGTCCTACCAACCGATCCCTTCTTCTAGTCACGTTGGGCCACAAACTTCTCTTCTCCCCAATCCTATTCAATACCTCCTCATTAGTTACGTGATCTACCCACCTAATCTTCAACATTCTTCTATAGCACCACATTTCGAAAGCTTCTATTCTCTTCTTGTCCAAACTATTTATTGTCCATGTTTCACTTCCATGCATGGCTACGCTCCATACAAATACCTTCAGAAACGAATTCCTGACACATAAATCTATACTCGATGTTAACAAATTTCTCTTCTTCAGAAACGCTTTCCTTGCCATTGCCAGTCTACATCCTCTCTACTTCGACCATCATCAGTTATTTTGCTCCCCAAATAGCAAAACTCTTTTACTACTTTAAGTATCTCATTTCCTAATCTAATTCCCTCAACATCACCCGACTTAATTCGACTACATTCCATTATCCTCGTTTTACTTTTGTCGATGTTCATCTTATATCTTCCTTTCAAGACCCTGTCCATTCCGTTTAACTGCTCTTCCAAGTCCTTTGCTGTCTCTGACAGAATTACAATGTCATCGGCAAACCTCAAAGTTTTTATTTCTTCTCCCTGGATTTTAATACCTACGCCAAATTTTTCTTTTGTTTCCTTTACTGCTTGCTCAATATACAGATTGAATAACGTCGGGGAGAGGCAACAACCCTGTCTCACTCCCTTCCCAACCACTGCTTCCCTTTCATGTCCCTCGACTCTTATAACTGCCATCTGGTTTCTGTACAAATTGTAAATAGCCTTTCGCTCCCTGTATTTTACCCCTGCCACCTTTAGAATTTGAAAGAGAGTATTCCTGTCAACATTGTCAAAAGCTTTCTCTAAGTCGACAAGTCTAGAAAGGTAGGTTTGCCTTTCCTTAATCTTTCTTCTAAGATAAGTGGTAAGATCAGTATTGTCTCACGTGTTCCAACATTTCTACGGAATCCAAACTGATCTTCCCCGATGTCGGCTTCCACCAGTTTTTCCAATCGTCTGTAAATATATCGCGTTAGTATTTTGAGGCTGTGGCTTATTAAAATGATAGTTCGGTAATTTTCACATCTGTCAACACCTGATTTCTTTGGGATTGGAATTATTATATTGTTCTTGAAGTCTGAGGGTATTTCGCCTGTCTCGTACATCTTGCTCACCAGATGGCAGAGTTTTGTCAGGAATGGCTTGCCCAAGGCCGTCAGTAGTTCTAATGGAATGTTGTCTACTCCCGGGGCCTTGTTTCGACTCAGGTCTTTCAGTGCTCTGTCAAATTCTTCACGCAGTATCGTATCTCCCATTTCATTTTCATCTACATCCTCTTCCATTTCCATAATATTGTCCTCAAGTTCGTCGCCCTTGTATAGACCCTCTATATACTCCTTCCACCTTTCTGCTTTCCCCTCTTTGCTTAGAACTGGGTTTCCATCTGAGCTCTTGATATTCATACAAGTGGCTCTCTTTTCTCCAAAGGTCTCTTTAATTTTCCTGTAGGCAGTATCTATCTTACCCCTAGTGAGATAAGCCTCTACATCCTTGCATTTGTCCTCTAGCCATGCCTGCTTAGCCATTTTGCACTTCCTGTCGATCTCATTTTTGAGACGTTTGTATTCGTTTTTGCCTGCTTCATTTACTGCATTTTTATATTTTCTCCTTTCATCAATTAAATTCAATTTTCTTCTGTTACCCAAGCATTTCTACTAGCCCTCGTCTTTTTACCTACTTGATCCTCTGCTGCCTTCACTACTTCATCCCTCAGAGCTACCCATTCTTCTTCTACTGTATTTCTTTCCCCCATTCCTGTCAATTGTTCCCTTATGCTATCCCTGAAACTCTGTACAACCTCTGGTTTAGTCAATTTATCCAGGCCCCATCTCCTTAAATTCCCACCTTTTTGCAATTTCTTCAGTTTTAATCTACAGTTCATAACCAATAGATTGTGGTCAGAGTCCACATCTGCCCCTGGAAATGACCTACAATTTAAAACCTGGCTCCTGAATCTCTGTCTTACCATTATATAATCTATCTGATACCTTTTAGTATCTCCAGGATTCTTCCATGTATACAACCTTCTTTTTATGATTCTTGAACCAAGTGTTAGCTATGATTAAGTTATGCTCTGTGCAAAATTCTACCAGACGGCTTCCTCTTTCATTTCTTAGACCCAACCCATATTCACCTACTATGTTTCCTTCTCTCCCTTTTCCTACTGTCGAATTACAGTCACCCATGACTATTAAATTTTCGTCTCCCTTCACTACCTGAATAATTTCTTTTATCTCATCACACATTTCTTCAATTTCTTCGTCATCTGCAGAGCTAGTTGGCATATAAAGTTGTACTACTGTAGTAGGCATGAGCTTCGTGTCTATCTTGGCCACTATAATACGTTCACTTTGCTGTTAGTAGTAGCTTACCCGCACTCCTATTTTTTTATTCATTATTAAACCTACTCCTGCATTACCCCTATTCGATTTTGTATTTATAACTCTGTATTCACCTGACCGGAAGTCTTGTTCCTCCTGCCACCGAACTTCACTAATTCTCACTATATCTAACTTTAACCTATCCATTTCCCTTTTTAAATTTTCTAACCTACCTGCCCGATTAAGGGATCTGACATTCCACGCTCCGATCCGTAGAACGCCAGTTTTCTTTCTCCTGATAACGACGTCCTCCTGAGTAGTCCCCGCCCGGAGATCCGAATGGGGGACTATTTTACCTCCGGAATATTTTATCCAAGAGGACGCCATCATCATTTAACCATACAGTAAAGCTGCATGCCCTCGGGAAAAATTACGGCTGTAGTTTCCCCTTGCTTTCAGCCGTTCGCAGTACCACAACAGCAAGGCGGTTTTGGTTAGTGTTACAAGGCCAGATCAGTCAATCATCCAGACTGTTGCCCCTGCAACTACTGAAAAGGCTGCTGCCGCTCTTCAGGAACCACACGTTTGTCTGGCCTCTCAACAGATACCCCCACGTTGTGGTTGCACCTACGGTACGGCTATCTGTATCGTTGAGGGACGCAAGCCTCCCCACCAACGGCAAGGTCCATGGTTCATGGGGGGAGGGGCTAGATAGAAGGAAGTGGAAACTTGGATATGATAGACGTCACTTCATATAGAAAACTCCAAGAAGTAAGATGAATAAATGACTCAGGACGTTGGCCGAAAGTGCCAATCTGAGATGAAGAGGTTGGCACAAGAGAAGAAGTCGTGGTGAACCGCATCAAACCCATTAGAGGACTGACGACTTAAAAAAAAAATCTACTGACTTTGCTGTCCTCCCCTCATTGAATATCCCATGAATTCGTGACAGCCGGCCGGAGTGGCCAAGCGGTTCTAGGCGCTTCAGTCTGGAACCGCGCGACCGATACGGTCGCAGGTTCGAATCCTGCCTCGGGCATGGATGTGTGTGATGTCCTTAGATTAGTTTGGTTTAAGTAGTTCTAAGTTCTAGGGGACTGATGACCTCAGCAGTTAAGTCCCATAGTGCACAGAGCCATTTGAAAATTTGTCGCAAGTTCGTGGCAAGCTAGCATGTAGGATGGACATTGTTACTTCATCTCACTGAAACTATCCAAACTGCCGTTCATCATCCGCTGTTTAGATGCTGATTCGACTTTGACCACCCTGCACCAGCCCACGTTCGCTCGTTTGGGCGTGTCCTCGCCGCTGGCACTGTATGTTGTACGATCGCCTGTGTTCGATTTGAAATTCCTACCAAAATGACTCCGACTGTCATTACACGATCTCGTACTACTTGCACCGTTTCAACACTAACAGTTTTTGCTTTACACGAAGCACAGACTCAGAGGTTAAAGCTGAGGACATTTACCATGACATACTTCAGGAAACAACCTCCTCACTGCTCTAGGGTAACCACGGCAAACGTGATGTTTACATGGAGGCCCTATTCGAATCCTAGCTGAAAGAGACCAAGTTTTTTTTATTTTTATTTTTTTTTTTTTTTATACCAGCACATAATCCGTATGGTGCAGTTCATCGAATTTTGTCATCCGAGCAGTGTAGAATACATTTTTTATAATTTTTAGTTGTATTCACGTTTTTGGATATTTGTACATTAAAACAGGAAAGAACAAGAGGAGAAACTAGGACAAGCCTCAGACAATGTGGGAAGAAAAACACGTACCTGAGACACGATTGAAATTATATGAAACCAGGAGGAGGAGGAGATTAGTGTTCAACGTCCCGTCGACAACGACGTCATTAGAGACGGAGCACAAGCTCGGATTAGGGAAGGATGGGGAAGGAAATCGGCCGCGCCCTTTCGAAGGAACCATCCCGGCATTTACCTGGAGTGAACTCACGGAAAACCTAAATCAGGATGGCCGGACGCGGGATTGAACCGTCGCCCTCCCGAATGTGAGTCCAGTGTGCTAACCACTGCGCCACCTCGCTCGGTTATATATGAAACCAAAGATTTTCCTACTTCGATGTGTAGCACTGAGTCACGGGTCACATTTAAACGACAACAACGTAGAATTGTGGCTGCAGAAATCAGATTTCTCAGAGCAGTGAAAGGATATCTCCAAAATAAAAAATTAAATCTATGAAAACACAACAAAATGAAATGAACAAACAGGATGATTAGCTTAAGATTACTTCTCAAAATCATAAGAGACAAACATAAAGAGAGAAGAGGCTTGAGGAAATTATGGATATTGCAATAGGCAAATGCCTAATGCGTGAAGTGTACTAGGAGCGGATGCAGTTGAAGGGCATGGAAGTTTTGAAACTGGTTGCGTGGTTTTAAAGCATTACAGAATTGCTGATTTAGGTTTGGCTGCTCATTTAACATTTTATGTCACCTGGCTTCTACAGGAGTGACGGATGACGAGTCCCTGACACTAAACCATTGTTCATCCAATAACGCTACTCTTTTCGTCCCGTCAATGCGACATTGCTCTCAATACATAATGAATGACGGCGTGGGACGTGTCTGGGGTATCTACACAATAGACGACCTTCGCTTGCGTCCATTTACTGCACTGTGATATCAGATTTGCATGCGGAAACAATGTGTGAGGCAGAGTTCACAATAATGTTGCTATTTATTTCAATATAAGGTATCTCGTCGCCTCTGTGGCATTACCAGCCTGAGTTTGAACTTTTTTCGAGGATTAGACACTCTTTTTGACAATTTGTGTTTACACACACACACACACACACACACACACACACACACACACACACACACACACACACACACGTACGCACGCTTCCGCACGTAATTATTCTTGAAATCGGACATGCTGTTTTTACAGAATGAAAGTACGCAGATGTCTCACCAAATTTACCTACAGAACGTTCCCAATAATAATGGAAATCTTGGTTAATAATAGCACCCTTACATTTCTTAACTGGTATAATGTACTTTTCTTTATGAAACTGATAGCTAATATTTGATCCAGGATGGCATTTATAGTATTGTAAGCTCTCTTCATTCCATATTAAGAACTTTGTTCCAGCCGGTTCAAATGGCTCTGAGCACCATGCGACTTAACTTCTGAGGTCATCAATCGCCTAGAACTTAGAACTAATTAAACCTAACTAACCTAAGGACATCACACACATCCATGCCCGAGGCAGGATTCGAACCTGCGACCGGAGCGGTCGCTCGGCTCCAGACTGTAGCGCCTAGAACCGCACGGCCACTCCGGCCGGCCTGTTTCAGCCGGTACAACGTGTACTAATGCATTTGCCATATTAATTGGGCACGTCTGTGTGTGTCTGTATTTAAGTCTGTGTTTACTTATGAATAGTTTCAAACATTTTTCACATTTTTTCGCGCTCACCACACCTGTATAATGACGAGATGAAAGGTGCTCACACCTTACTACTTTTCCGCCATTTATGCAATAAAATTACTACATGAGGTATACCGTTATAATTTATTTCATCTTTACCACTAACTTTAATCGTGACATATTTTACAGACGGTAAGCACTTATACCAGTGAATCTAAGCGCAAAATTATATCATTGTACAATACATATTTCAGGAGACATGACGTCATAAACAATGAGACGCGTGAAACACTGCCACATCGTGCACGACGTTTAAATTTGTTACTTCCTTGCTGCTAACTAAATTCGCAGTAAATTCCGCAGACAGTATATACATATATACTTAGAAATTATATCATTGTACTACACATAGTTTAGGAGATATGACGTCATATACACGAAGTACAAGGCCAGACGCTGCGTGGTACGGACATGGACGCACAGTTGCAAATGAATTCATGGGCAACGCCGGGTAGAACCGCTAAATTAACGTTGTGCAACTAGGGCCTCCCGCTCGTATTGTCGGATTCTGAGCGGATGGGCAATTGACTGAGCTTAAGAAGAGCGATCTGACGATACCAGATGAATCTGTCGTAGTTGGCCGGCCGGAGTGGCCGAGCGGTTCTAGGCACTACAGTCTGGAACCGCGCGACGGTATGGTCGCAGGTTCGAATCCTGCCTCGGGCATGGATGTGTGTGACGTCCTTAGGTTATTTAGGTTTAAGTAGTTCTAAGTTCTAGGGGACTGATGACCACAGCAGTTAAGTCCCATAGTGCTCAGAGCCATTTGAATTTGTCGTAGTTGCTGTTGTCACGAGAGATCTGCGACTTTCTCTCGTCATGTTTCTCATCTAACTGATTTAACGTTTCATGGTGCACTGTTTTCAAGTTTTCAGGACGACAACAATAATAGCCCAGCGGTATGTGCAAGTTATAAGACTGCGCTTAATATAGCGAGAGCTGGAAAACCATTTGCTGAATTAATAAGTCTCGGTTAAGAGCAACATCAGTGATGAAAATTTACGTAACTGTTTATGTTTGTCTGTATGTAGAAATTTTGTTCCATTCCACCTGTGATAATTAAATAAAACGTATCGTAGGTAATAGGTACTCTTTCAAACCATGATTTCTTTCTAGCACTCCTACTAACCTTATTCATTCGCTCAACAAAGCAAGCTAGGAAACAAAACGCATTGCAGAGGAAGGAGCGGACAGAAGGTATGGTGGGGTTGGGAGATAGGCGGGTGGCCAGCTTGCCCCTGTGTGCACGCGGAACACCTGTTAACTGCAAGCGTGCAAGTGCACCGCACATGTGCAGGATTCCTGCCCGCCCCTGGTTTAGGGGATGGCTTGCGGATTGCTTCAAGCGGATTGGCGGCGTCAACATTGCCACCGGTGCGCTAAAGTCACCGCACTATTTTTCTTATGCTGATAATGTGCCCATATGTGAGTGTAACATGTAACCTTCCCCCCAGTGGCTATTTAGTACGCCGCACAGCTGCAAGCCAGCTAGTTCCAGTTGCAGAGCCCGTTACACTCCTCTTCAGCGAGTTACCTCCGAGTTCATCTAGCAGCCAAGCTGTGGTTATGGATAGCCATCGATCGACCATGGAGCTTTCACCACTGACAAGTGATTGTGTTGGACTTTGCGCCCAAACAATACTTCAATATTCTTAGTTTGGCTTTGTGTCCAAGTAATCATCTTACTCTCCTATTTGGGACTTAAACCTCTTTGATTGGACCTTGTGTCAAAAGTGACGATTGGATTCTATAGATTGGCCCTTGCACCGTCATGGTCATTAATGGACGCCGATAAACGTTTCCCATTTAACATGCAGGAATACACGATATGAACTGTGTGCTAGCCGATGATAATATGCAGAAGAAAGCCAGCGTGTGGATTCAGGGATGCTAACTTAATATGGAAAAGGCTGACTCTAAAGTAGGAAGAAGACTGCCTAAGCAGACTGTTCTACTGTTTTCTCTTTGATGAAGTATCAGCTTTTTAAAAAGACTCTTGTATATTTTGCTTGGTTACGAGAGATTGCTCTCGAAATGTGGGTTCCTGTTGCGAATTTTGTGTGACTGAGCCAAATCTGAATATTTTCGTAACCACGAGCTCACCTCCAGCTAAAATGGAAATTTATTAAATGAAGAAATTTACAATTAAATTTACTTAATATTTGTATAGAATAAAACTCATATTCCTGTTACAGTGATCAACAATTACACCGTACGGAAAACACAGAACGAATTGCTCTGTGACGAGTGGATTGCTAGTACAAAAGACAAAGAGTAAATGTTCGGCTATCATCTTTATTTGTAAAGCGACGTGTAAATGGAGACACAGCACAAAGAACTATATGGATTAGATTTACAATGCAGCTGCCTGAGAGATTTCTTAAATTCTAGAATGCATACGGACAGAAACTTCTCAGCCAGTTGCACTGGAATGACCAAGATGAATTTTAGTGCTCAGAATCACTCCATCGAAAGGTGCAGTGACCTATAATATACGTCGTCAGAAGATCTCAGGACGTTTAAATGCGGCAATTGGGCTGTCAGCAGGTACGGCAATACACCAAGAGGTGATGCAAAGTCTGGTGGACCACCGATACAGAACTTACTTGTATCAGTATTTTAAACATAGCTGCGCAACAGCAACGGTTCCACGTAATAAGACTAAAAACAGCCGACCAGTTGCAATGGTTAAAGTAATCTTTACCTAGGTTTCGACAGATTTAAACCTGTCTTCTTCAGAAGGCGGCAGTATTACATTAATATGGAATGATATACATCAATGATATACATCATTCCATATTAATGTAATACTGCCGCCTTCTGAAGAAGACAGGTTTAAATCTTTCGAAACCTAGGTAAAGATTACTTTATCCATTGCAACCTGTCGGCTGTTTTTAGTCTTATTACTTACTTGTATATTACTTCCTAATTTACTCAAATTTGAATAAATTTAATTTTCTTGTATCGTGCAAAGAATGCTAGAAAATCTATGAGTCATTAATGCACATTTGTTGTCAGATTTTGTCTGTGCCAGTGTATCCTTAACGTCAAGAGAGTGACAATGAGCGCCATTTTCGCAGCTTTAATTGTCAAACAAACGCACCACCTGCAAAGTTTATCCTGCAAATGAAGTAGTCGTTGTTAACTAAATTTTATTCATGATCAGTTCGAACAAAATTAATATTAATAATAAAACAAAGAAAAAAGTTTTATTTTACCGGAACCAACAAAACAAATTTACAGTGGAATTCAGAGATAAATCAATGCAAATGGAGTGTACACAGTTCGGTATACATATTACGCTCCGAAAAATGAACACATCATGGAACTTTCTGAGCGGGGAGCACTACGCTTGAAGCCTAAAGCATGTAGTCAGCTTCCAGTGTTTAGAAGTCTAATAGGGAATTTATCGGCGCGTTTACATATTTAGTCTTCTTAGACAGACGTCAGAATTTTAAAACGCTACACAAGTTGCAAGTAACGCAGTTATGAGTAAACAGATAATATAAACAGCCTCTATCGTTTTTCCCTTATGTTAATTTAAATATTGCAGGAAGAAGGAAAACAAGGAAAGAAAGGAAACAAGATTTTTGTGGAGAAATAGCTCACACAGACAAAAATAGGAAAGGAAATCGGAGTTGTATATTTGATGGAACCTTCACTTCACATTCTTTAATTAACAGGGGAAAATCAAAATGACGGTTGCTGTAATTGCCTTGGCTTTCACTGAGGGTAGCCGTGGGAGTTTGTGCTGCATCTCTCGTTTATTTTTAGTTAACTTACTGTTCTTTAGCGTATCTGATGCAGCCGTCACCTGACGTGCTTTAATCAACAGAGGAAAATCAACACGAAGGTGGCTGTAATTACCTTGTCTCTCACTGTAGTTAGTCGTGACCATTTATGGCGGATCTCTCAATCATTTTTAGTAACGGTTCACCTGCTGAAGTATATGCGACATCCTTTTCTTTTTCTGTGCTATTGATCAAGTGTAGTGTTTGACTTTACCTGAAGCCAGACAGTTCTCGATTATGCTTCAGTCGACTAAACTCCGTCTGGATTACGAGAGGGTCTGTTGACTAATTACCTTCATGGGGAAGTGGCTCATTACAGCATGAAATACGGTTTTGTAACTTATTAAAAAAAATAAATCTGAGTACAGGAAATAGAATCCAAGAGCTCTGCCACGTAGAATACTATTCCACTTATTGCAAATAATAGGCAGCACATATATATTTATTGAGCCGTGGCAGCTAGGTTTGCTGGTCTAATGGGGAGCGAAGAAATGTTACGCTGACGATGTAGATTTGCCAGCAAACAGTGAAGACCATGTTAGTAGCTACATGGTGTGTTATTTTAAGAGACTGGTTTTACTGAAATGATAAGCCCTTGATTCTAGAGACCATAATTTTTAAGATATGGACATACAGACCGTTGCTGATACATGTCATGCGTTTTACTGACAGGTTGCTAATGAGAAGTTTGTTTGTCCTTCTGAGTAAGACAGGTTTAAATCTGTTGAAACCACGGTAAAGGTTATTTGAAAACCATCATTTATGGTAGCTGGTTGGCTGTCTATTCTGTAAAGGTTGCTGTAGTGCAGCCATGTTCATAATATCTTTAGAATATGTTATATGACTGGTTTTTGTACAGTGCCACCAATAATCTCGGCAGGTTACAGTACCTGTTATTATGTCATTTTATCTGAGTAAGCTACTAACATTTGTTTTGTTTTAACAAACACATAGTATAATAATTTGTAATTTGCTGTAATGCTACCTACTTCTGGTTCCTTATAGTTATAACTAATGATGTCACAATTATACCAGCATCTGTTACTGTTTGTTAAACAATGTCCATGTTGTTGAACATTGAAATAATTGTAGAATTCTTTTCATGTACATTATATTTCCACTATACTCTTCTTAGTTATACTGAGATATCTACTATGATGCACTAAGGATATAGAGTTCGGCTTTTTTGTGCTTTTAGTCCATAAAGTGACTATGGGAGACGTTTCCTTGTTATATATTGTGCTTTACGGTGCAGTGGTTACTAATTATTTATTACGTTGTGTGGTTAACCTTCGGTAAGGCCTATTGTTATATAGATATGTTTATTCCTTATTTGCCACTAGTGAGTATATAGACAGTAAATTTTTTTTCCTTTGACTCTAATGACTTTATGTCACGCAGTCATTTTATACTGATAGTATCTGTTCTTGATTGTACCAGCCTGAGATGATGAAGAGTTTTGTTTCACTTTACTTTCGATCTCGAAGGCTTAAAAAAAGATTTATATTTTGTTTTATAGCATTACAGATGACTTGGTAGTGTTTTGGTACCGTCACTTTACTACCGTTTCTAGCCCAGGTTTCTTTTAATTCGAATATCTGTTTTTTGTATTTTTTAGTTGTGACTTGCCCCGTAGATTTGTTAAAAAACTTGCAACTGAGCCGTGGCGGCGGCTCCTTATCGATTCTTCCCTGTCTTCCGTAGTTCAAATGGTTGGAATGGCTCTGACCACTGTGGGACTTAACATCTGAGGTCATGAGTCCCCTAGAACATAGAACTACTTAAACCTAACTAACCAAAGGACGCCACACACATCCATGCCCGAGGCAGGATTCGAACCTGCGACCGTAGCGGTCACGTGGTTTCGGACTGAAGCGCCTAGAACCGCTAGCCTTCTGCGGCTGGCTCTTCCGTATTCGTATGACTTTATGGATCCACATTTCCCTGTGTATCGAGTCTCCTTGTGAAGCAACATCTCTGGCGGTGCATCGAGAAGGCGACAGAACGCGGAGGAACCAATACAACCAGGGCAAGCGAACAGCTGGGTACGGCGAACCAGGACGACCAGCGGCCCACACTATCAACGGTAGCTGCACTATGTAATCAAAAGTATCCGGACACACCCAGATCCATACTTTTTCATATTAGGTGCATTGTGCTGCCACCTGCTGCCACGGACTTTTTATCAGCGACCTCAGTAGTCATTAGACATAGTGAGAGAGCAGAATGGGGCGCTCTGCAGATTTCACGGACTTCGAACGTGGTCAGGTGATCGGGTGTCACTTGTGTCATACGTCCGTACGCGAAATTTCCACACTCCTAAACATCTTTAGGTCCACTGTTTCCGATATGATAGTGAAGTGGAAACGTGAAGGTACACGTACAGCACAAAAGCGTACAGGCCGACCTCCTCTGTTGGCTGACAGAGACCGCCGACAGTTGTGTAATAGTCAGACATCCATCCAGACCATCGCACAGGAATTCCAAACTGCATCAGGACCTACTGCAAATACTATGACAGTTTGGCGGCAGGTGAGAAAACTTGGATTTCAGGGTGGAGCGGCCACACATCACGCCGGTAAATGCCAAACGACATGGAAGAACGTCGTGTGGAGTGACGAATCACGGCGCACAATGTGGCGATCCGATGGCAGGGTGTGGCTATGGCGAATGTCGGTGACGTCATCTACCAGCGTGTGAAGTGCCAACAGTAAAATTCGGAGGCAATGGTGTTCTGGTCGTGTTTTTCATGGAGAGGGCTTGCACCGTTTGTTGTTTTGCGTGGCACTATCACAGCACAGGCCTACATTGATTTTTTAAGCACATACTTGCTTCCCACTGTTGAAGACCAATTCGGCGATTGCGATTGCATCTTTCAACACGATCGAGCACTGTTCATAATTCACGGCCTGTGGTGGAGTGGTTACACACCAACAACGTCCCTGTAATGGACTGGACTGCACAGAGTCCTGACCTGAATCCTACAGAACATCTTTGGGATGTTTTGGAACGCCGACTTCATGCCAGGCCTCACCGACTGACATCGATACCTCTTCTCAGTGCAGCATTCCATGAAGAATGGGCTGCCATTCCCCAAAATCCTTCCAGCACCTGATAGAATGTATGCCTGCGAGAGTGGAATCTGTCATCAACGCTAAGGGTGGGCCAACACCATACTGAATTCCAGCATTTTCGGTGGACGGCGCCACGAACTTTTAAGTCATTTACAGCCAGGTGTCCGAATACTTTTGATCACATAGTGTATATTTCTCGGGTGCTTGTTTGGTTCACAGTTTCTCGCCTGCTGCAATATTTTGGGAGACGGCATCCTGTTGTATGAATTCTATTCGTCTTGACATCCGTTGGTTTGTGATTCAGGTGATTAAATACTGTATGCGACTGGATACTTAATGCTGCCCTGATAATATTCAACTTGCATCGCCTTTGGCGTCTTTCATAGTCAGTGGTCCTACTACGGGAGCTTCTAGCTTTACTTGCTCTTGGTGGCTTCCTGAAGAGCTAAAGTTAATGTGATTACCGGTTGAGCTGTCTCTTTTGTTTATATGTACTTTTTATTAATAGCTCGTGTTTGCCTTTCAGTGCTTCTCTAAGGATGGTTTTCTGTGTTATTTATTGCATGTGTAATTTGGTCGCTTAAGTCTAGTTACAGTGGCCGAAGGCAGTTAGTTAACTGATGCTATTTATCTTTCTACTGTATTGGTGATTACTATGAGGGTTGCTCTGTTTTATTTAAATGTTGGTGGCCACCATTTTTTGAATGTTTTTAATTGAAGTTTAGTCCTTAACAATTTTGTTTTGTAACTGAGTCAGAGTTTTCTTATGGGTGGCTACGTGAAATACTGATTATACTGAAATGTTTAATTAGCCATATGGACACCTGAGTCTAAAGTCACTTAAATTTACTAGTTGTGTTTTCTGCTGGTGGATATTTTAGCAGCACTGAAGCCACTAGCAGCTATAGCGCTGCTACATCATGCCATCATTAGGGTGTCACACTGAACCTGTATGGCACAGGCCGCCCCAAGGCACTAATCACGGTTTTTGATGACTGGAGTCACTGGTAAATAACTTAAGTTCAGACTGATTTTGCATTCCTAATACTGCATGCACAGGCAGCAATGGTGTCAACGCTTCCATTTAGCTCCACATGGAGCACAGTACTTCGAATACCATTCGATGTTATCGATCAACATGTTGTGAGAATCACACCATTTTCTATACTTTACAAACGTAAGGGACAGAGATTAACACCTAAAACATTTTCTTCACAGCCGAATGATTATACTGATCCCAGCTAAGTGCAGCTACGGAGTCGAATGTGCGCCCTGGCAGCAGTAGTTTCGTTTTCTACACAGAATTTGGTTAAGTCTTTGTTGTCACTTGCTTCTGGAAAGCAGTAGAACTTGGACTGCATCTAGCGACTACGTGAGTTTGTGTTATACTATTTGTTGTATTGACAGATTTCCGTTAGATCATCGAAGTTAAGCGCTTTCGGGCTTGCCTAGCACTTGGATGGGTCACCGTCCGAGTCCTGTTGGCAAGTGGGGTGCACTCAGCAGCCCGTGTGAGAAAGCATCCTGTGACACCTAGGGGCTGAGGACGACATGGCGGCCGGTCCGTACCGTTGGGAGGTGTTCGTTTGTTTTGGTTTATTTGTTGTATTGACGATCATAGGATGAATGGTGTCGGCACCAGTTATGTATGTATGCAGGAGAAATTAGCCTTGTCTTGAAACAGTTGGAAGTTACGTTAGATACAATCGACAAGCTTCAAGCCGCTGCTCTGGAGTGCGGTAGCGTTAAGGACCCTGAGACAAATGCTCTGGTATCTTTGGTGCCTACGGAGTCGCCTGGGACCCTTGAGGTCGCAGCGCCCTCCAACTCGCTCCCCCTAGCCGGTCGACACAAACTTGACGGAGAATGGCGAACAGTACAGCGGCGGGGTCAGGACTCACTGGGCGTACGTTGAAAGTGGAACCTGCGGCACGTACCGATGCCACCTTATGCATTATAAACATTTTTGCCTGTTATTCGGAGATCCAGTATAGCCAGATGTTCGAGCCGCTTAGAGAACGAATGAAAATCGTGGTTCACGCCTGCACGAATGACGCCTGGACTTAGAGACCATCCTCGGTTCCTACAAGAAGCTGTCTGCTTTGGTGAAGACAGCTAGCCTCACACACGGGTTGGAAGCAGAGCTAGTGTTTTGCAGCGTCGATTCCAGAAACGATCGCTGTGCTCTGGAGCCCAGCTAACAGTATAAACCAGAACTCAGTCGATTCTGTAATGCGGATTTCTCGATCTCTACTATCGGGTGGAGAACTGTAGCACATTACTTAACAGGTAAGGTGTGCACTAGACTCAGGAAACGTCCACTACGGTTGCAGCAGAGTGAGTTTGGCGAGCACTCGTGGGTTTTTTAGGACGGAGAAATACCTCCGCTGGTCCGGTACGATATGTTCTAATTTCAGAGAAGAATATCAGCCTCGCTCCTTAAAGACAGCAGCATTTGTCACGGAGAAACAAAACATGAGTGTAGTATTACTCTACTGGCCATTAACACTGCTACACCAACAAGAAATGCAGATGATAGCCGGCCGCGGTGGTCCAGCGGTTCTAGGCGCTCAGTTCGGAACCGCGGGACTGCTACGGTCGCAGGTTCGAATCCTGCCTCGGGCATGGATGTGTGTGATGTCCTTAGGTTAGTTAGGTTTAAGTAGTTCCAAGTTCTAGGGGACTGATGACCACAGATGTTAAGTCCCATAGTGCTCAGAGCCATTTTTGCAGATGATAAACGGGTATTAATTGGACAAACAAATATGTTATACTGGAACTAACATGTGATGACATTGTCACGCAATTTGGGTGCACAGATCCTGAGAAATCAGTACCCAGAACAACCACCTCTGGCCGTCATAACGGCCTTGATACGCCTGGGCATTGAGTCAAACAGAGCTTGGATGGCCATGCAGCTTCAACACAATACCACACTTCATCAAGAGTAGTGACTGGCGTATTGTGACGAGCCAATTGCTCGGTCACCATTGACCAGACGTTTTCAATTGGTCGGCGATCTGGAGAATGTGCTGGCCAGGGCAGCAGTCGAACACTTTCTGTATCTAGAAAGCCCCGTACAGGACCTGCAACATGCGGTCGTGCATAGTCCTGCTGAAATGTAGGGTTACGCAGGGATCGAGTGAAGGGTAGAGCCACGGGTCGTAACACACCTGAAATGTAACGTCCACTGTTCAAAGTGCCGTCAATGCGAACATGAGGTGACCGAGACGTGTAACCAATGGCACCCCATACCATCACGCCGGGTGATACGCCAGTATGGCGAAGACGAATACACGCTTCCAATGTGCGTTCACCGCGATGTCGCCGATTCCGGATGCGACTATCATGATGCTGCAAACAGAACCTGGATTCATCCAAAAAACTGACGTTATGCCATTCGTGTAGCCAGGTTCGTCGTCGAGTATACCATCGCAGGCTCCCCTGTCTGTGATGCAGCGTCAAGGGTAACCGCAGCCATGGTCTCCGAGCTGATAGTCCATGCTGCTGAAAACGTCGTCGAACTGTTCGTACAGATGGTTGTTGTCTTGCAAACGTTCCCATCTGTTGTCTCAGGGATCGAGACGTGGCTGCACGATCCGTTACAGCCATGCGGATAAGATGCCTGTCATCTCGACTGCTAGTGATTCGAGACCGTTGGGATCCAGCACGGCGTTCGTTATTACACTCCTGAACTCACCGATTCCCTATTCTGCTAACAGTCATTGGATCTCGACCAAAGCGAGCAGCGATGTCGCGATATGATAAACCGCAATCGCGATAGGCTACAATCCGACCTTTATCAAAGTCGGAAACGTGATGGTACGCATTTCTCCTCCTTACACGAGGCATCACAACAACGTTTCTCCAGGCAACGCCGGTCCACTGCTGTTTGTGTATGACAAATCGGTTGGAATCTTTCCTCATGTCAGCACGTTGTAGGTGTTGCCACCGGCGCCAACCTTGTGTGAATGCTCTGGAAATCTAATCATTTGCATATCACAGCATCTTCTTCCTGTATGTTAAATTTCTCGTCTGTAGCACGTCATCTTCGTGGTGTAGCAATTTTAATGGCCAGTAGTGTAGGTACAATGAAAGTAACTGCAAAGAAACTTTTGTTAACAAAAGGAACATTTCGAATGTTCGACGGAAGAACAAAGAACGAAACTGTTGAGGAAAATAAAGGGGAGGTTTACTATCTTTGGTCCGAAAAAAGCATGTTCTTTGAGAATTTTTTTCTCGGGAATTGTAATAGATATCAATGTCAAATTTTTCAAAATTTTAATTGATATTTCCTCTAAAAACGGGAATTTTTTTGACCCGGAATGTCGATGAGTAAAGGCGGAACTGCCGTCGGAACGAAACAAAATTTCGATGTAGACCTCCAAGCTCGGTATGTCACAGGTCAGCCGGCTCGCCTGAAATGAAATTTGAGTTGACGTTAGCGAAGTATATACACTCCTGGAAATTGAAATAAGAACACCGTGAATTCATTGTCCCAGGAAGGGGAAACTTTATTGGCACATTCCTGGGGTCAGATACATCACATGATCACACTGTCAGAACCACAGGCACATAGACATAGGCAACAGAGCATGCACAATGTCGGCACTAGTACAGTGTATATCCACCTTTCGCAGCAATGCAGGCTGCTATTCTCCCATGGAGACGATCGTAGAGATGCTGGATGTAGTCCTGTGGAACGGCTTGCCATGCCATTTCCACCTGGCGCCTCAGTTGGACCAGCGTTCGTGCTGGACGTGCAGACCGCGTGAGACGACGCTTCATCCAGTCCCAAACATGCTCAATGGGAGACAGATCCGGAGATCTTGCTGGCCAGGGTAGTTGACTTACACCTTCTAGAGCACGTTGGGTGGCACGGGATACATGCGGACGTGCATTGTCCTGTTGGAACAGCAAGTTCCCTTGCCGGTCTAGGAATGGTAGAACGATGGGTTCGATGACGGTTTGGATGTACCGTGCACTATTCAGTGTCCCCTCGACGATCACCAGTGGTGTACGGCCAGTGTAGGAGATCGCTCCCCACACCATGATGCCGGGTGTTGGCCCTGTGTGCCTCGGTCGTATGCAGTCCTGATTGTGGCGCTCACCTGCACGGCGCCAAACACGCATACGACCATCATTGGCACCAAGGCAGAAGCGACTCTCATCGCTGAAGACGACACGTCTCCATTCGTCCCTCCATTCACGCCTGTCGCGACACCACTGGAGGCGGGCTGCACGATGTTGGGGCGTGAGCGGAAGACGGCCTAACGGTGTGCGGGACCGTAGGCCAGCTTCATGGAGACGGTTGCGAATGGTCCTCGCCGATACCCCAGGAGCAACAGTGTCCCTAATTTGCTGGGAAGTGGCGGTGCGGTCCCCTACGGCACTGCGTAGGATTCTACGGTCTTGGCGTGCATCCGTGCGTCGCTGCGGTCCGGTCCCAGGTCGACGGGCACGTGCACCTTCCGCCGACCACTGGCGACAACATCGATGTACTGTGGAGACCTCACGACCCACGTGTTGAGCAATTCGGCGGTACGTCCGCCCGGCCTCCCGCATGCCCACTATACGCCCTCGCTCAAAGTCCGTCAACTGCACATACGGTTCACGTCCACGCTGTCGCGGCATGCTACCAGTGTTAAAGACTGCGATGGAGTTCCGTATGCCACGGCAAACTGGCTGACACTGACGGCAGCGGTGCACAAATGCTGCGCAGCTAGCGCCATTCGACGGCCAACACCGCGGTTCCTGGTGTGTCCGCTGTGCCGTGCGTGTGATCATTGCTTGTACAGCCCTCTCGCAGTGTCCGGAGCAAGTATGGTGGGTCTGACACACCGGTGTCAATGTGTTCTTTTTTCCATTTCCAGGAGTGTAAGATTCTTTAGGAGTTGTGCCTCGCTTAAGCTATTTAGACGACAGGAAACATTTCCGTTCCGTATTCGCAAAAACCGTTTCACGGGTGGATTCTAAACACTCTTAAGGATCCAAAAATACAATTAAAAAAATCGATTTTTTGAGCCAAAAGATAGTAAACCTCCGCTTAAGTAATGAAATACGAAAAGGGTGCAGGAAAATTCTGAATCAATCGTAAAGGAAATGGGCGCAAGAAGATTGATCACTGTACAAAAAAGCCAAAACATCCTTCGGTGAAATTAAAAGGAATGGCGTCAACATTATCCATGTCATAGGACCGGAAAAATCTTGTTTCCGTCCTTACCCTGTTTTCCTTCTACCTGCAATATTTAAACCAAAATAAGGGACAAATAATGGAAACACTTTACTCATTACTATTCTATTTGAAACACGTGCACCATTTAAAATTTATGGCCCCCTTACAAGAACACTAAATGCTTAAACACACATAACTTAGAATAGCGCATTCGCCAGAGTTGGCAACTCTGACGAGTGGGCACGTACAATTACCTTTTAAAAATCATTTTCTTCGTAATAAGAAACAAACCGACGCATTCCGTGGGCAAAGGGTGTCACATGAAAGACGGGATGAGCAGTGTGTGTTTGGTATGACACTAGTTACACATCACAAAATTGAAACTGCAAATATCCGCCGAACCACCAGAAAAAATGTGCCTGACCAATGTAAACTAAAAACTAAAAAACAGTAATAAAAATTCACTTAAAACTTGTGACGATCTATTAAATACGCACTGCACTTCCACTAATAGGTAGGTGCATCTCACTGAGAAAAATTCTTAGGATTCCGTAATACAGTCGGTAAGAACGGAACCCTTTTAGGATGACTTTGTTGTCTGTCTGTCTGTCTGTTCGACTGTTCTAAATCCTTTCTCTAACGAACAGGCAAAAGTATCAAGTTTAAATTTATGTCACATACTAAGGTCTATGGTCTCTTGGCGATGTACTGAGCGTTAGCTTCTAAGTCGATTCAGTCAAAAGATACGGCCATTTACGTCATATACTTTGATACTCGCGAACTCACTCATTAAAAGCTATGCGGTACTTTCTCTTGACGTAAAATCATGAAATTTGACGAGAAGAAAAGTTTCACAGTACACGTAAAGTGAAAAAATCAGAAAACATTCTGGAAAGTCTCCAATCCCTGGGGCCGATATATTGACAGTACCACTGCCGATAACAGGCAAAAATCGTCGAGATCCAGGATGCCCAGAATGGATGAACTGTATATATACGTAATTAATCTTGCTCGGAACACTCATTGTAAGCGTTCTACTCGCACCTCGTGATGTGGAGATAAGCCCTGGGGACGGTTGGGTAGTATCTTTGGAGATGGAGGAACTTTTTGGTTTCGTTGTGGATAGTGGAAAGACAGGGACGAACAATAAGGAGCAAGAGGGACAGAGAAAGATGGAAGGGGGAAGGACGAGCCCTAACGCAGAATGTGATACGTGGGAAAGAGTTATAGTTCATAGGAAGGATAAACATCGAGGTGGATCTCATTGTCTGGGAAAGGACTGTGTCTGAAGTATCGCTGGGAAATGATATAGAGAGTCTCCAGTTGAAGAGTTGATGGAACGTGTAGGTGCGGCAGCATGCCAGGATTGAGATATAATAGGAGCCAATAGGACTGCTGGACTCCAGTTGCCGATAGTGTAGGATGTACAGATGTGTCCAATGTGCATCAGGACAGGTGAGAAGTTGGGGATATGGTACAGGAACCATTTGGGAGAAGGAAAAAGGTACGTAAAACGAGGCAGAGTGTACGGTGGTAAAGGAATTAGATGGATAGAAGTTCTTTGGAAATGATGGCTATGCAGCATTGACATAGGAGATGGCAGATCGTATCAAGGTATTTTAGGTGTGGAAGACAGTAAAGGGCTATAATCCCCACGTTCGTCCAGTATTTATTTGGCAGTTTTCGTCCACTGTGGGCCTGCTGTTGGATTGCTGGCAGGTGGGGTTTACATTTTAGTTGCTGGTAGTGTGTTAGTCTCAGATATTTTTTTTTGTGTGTTGTTTAGTAGCGTTGGATTGTCAGAGATGATGAAGTACATGTGATGGCGTAAGTGGCGAGTGGTTGTCCGGATTTTGGAAGGGTATACTCTCCGCATCTATTGGTTATTGGTTACACCAGGAAGCAAACAGGTTAACGTGGATTTTGAAGGACCCTTCCGATTCCTAGAGTGTAGCGTAGAGGTCTAAGAAAGCGATGTTATCAGCCTACTGCAGGAACTGCTGAGGGGGAGGTGGTTTGGTCATATCGGCAGTGTAGATGCTGTAGCGTTCCAGCCCCCATAGTTATTGATCCAGGTGTAGTGTACTTGTTCGAAAATGTGCAATCGACTGGCACTAGAGTCCAGTGATTCCACTTGTGTGCTGGTCCCGCATCCCGTTGCCGCCCGCATCGTGTCGTAATAGGAGTCGATGTCTGCCGCGAGCAACCTCCCTGAATAAAATAACAGCCCGCGCATCCCACCGTGCTCCCGGCAGCCACCTGTTGGCTCGTAGTAGGCTCAGATAAACGCTTCCTCGTCTCTCTCGTTCTGATACTGCATTATACATCCGTGTTAACACGATTCCTAGGCGGGAAGAGGAGGGGGAAGCGCAAAGAGTCTGAACAGAACC
This sequence comes from Schistocerca cancellata, assembly GCF_023864275.1. Classification (NCBI taxonomy): domain Eukaryota; kingdom Metazoa; phylum Arthropoda; class Insecta; order Orthoptera; family Acrididae; genus Schistocerca; species Schistocerca cancellata. The sequence continues at coordinate 244,009,881 of NC_064631.1, forward strand.
ACATTTGATAATTTCGTGAAAGACAACATACGTTAGTACAGTACAGCCAACATCTCTTATATCCAATAGGACCTCATGACCAGATAAATAATAACGTAAAAAATCTTTCTCGTAAAATTTTCAAAGTAGCCAAAATTTTAATTTACTCTTTCACTCATATTTAAGTTCTTTATGTTACATATTTATATAACACTAGTTAACATTATTATGTTAAAGACTGATTTTTGGGTGCACTTATTAAAAGGGTAAGATATTGAGCTATATAGGTGTTTAATTGAAATGGTGTTAATGCGAGACCACACTAATAATGTAAATTCCCACATTCACAAATCCAGTTGAGCCGTGCGCGGCTCGCGTTCGTGCAGTTTATGACTTGACATCTTGTCTTTGCGGTACTACTGTCCCGTTTCTTATTCGATTTACTGGCGTCACTAAGTTGCTAGCTTGCCTGCCCGTGAGTGGCAGCAGCAGCGTTTATCGATAAGAGCATTGTCGAACTATCTTTGGAGCGATCGCTAGTATTTCCAGGTCGTCGTGTGTCGGGAGTTCAGTCGGGATGGAGAAGCAATGAGGTCCGGACAGCCATGACTCGCCCGACCGTTGCCGACACACATGACTTGAGTGGGGACGACCTTGGTTGGTCGTTCGGTCGGTCGTCTCATCGGACGACGTGTACTTGGTCGCCGACCTTTTTTGGGTTCTCCGTGTGTGTCGACTTGTGATTCGTCCTTGTTGTTCCACAGTCATTGGTTTTAGTATTGTTCGAGTTGTTTGTAGAAGTGTTTTCGTGGAACCGTGTGTAGCTTGTGTGGTTTTGACTGAGCAGCTATTTTAATGCTGTCTGTGTGCTGCATGTAGTCAGTCGGCTGGGACGGAGCAGCGAGGAAGTCTCCGCGGTCCGGGGCCAGGCCGGGACCACTGGCAGCATGCACGCGCTGTCGGATCGTGAGGCGCTAGCTGTGAGAGCGACAAAGTTCGTTGACCACCACACCTGGACGCTGAAGTTGAGTGATCAGTTAACCTGTTATGACATGTTCGAGTGACATCTCTTCGTTCATTTGTGGGTTGTTGCTCCCTGGGCCGTTCAGGCTAGCAGCAACATATATGTTGGAGTCAGCGAACTCTTGCAGCCATCTTCCTATATTGTGATTAATTATTACTGCAGGGTGACTGTTACCTGCCAGTGAAGTGCACCAGCGGTATTTTCTGCCCTGTTATCGTTAACGCCCCAGTTACCAGCTCTGGTCATTAGCGTAGTTTTCCGGCAGTGTGCCTTTCCTCGTCATGTTGATGCTGTCTGGTGCGGCGTGTAATTCGACAGCCTTTTAAGTTGTTTGATTCACATGTTGCTTAGAATGGTTACTGTTCCCTTGGCTGTTTTTAGACGCCAATTTCTGTTCGTATCCTCTTCCTCGGCCGATATTTTCCATCGTTGTGCCGTTAGTCGGACGGAAGGGAATTGGTTAAATTGTTGGTATGTCCTTGGGCCGTCCCTAGTTTGGCTTGCCATCAGATTATTTAACTTCAACTCTTGGCTGACTGTCTCGCCTCACCTAACGTTTGAGCTACCTTCTCAGGCCAAACCTTGGAACACTTCTGAGCATCACTTGTTCTGTTTGTTTTAGATTGTGATTTTCATTTTAGTTTGAAGTATTGTGCTAGGCCTTCGGTCGTGTATTAATTTAGTTCTTTTTAAATTTTACATAAAGGCCTTCAGCCACGTTAAATTAAAATTTTGAAGATTGATTTTATCTTTTAAAAAAATTCCTTTAAATTGGTTCTACCTGAAATTGTTGTAATCCAGGCCCTGAGCCGTTAGTTGTTTGATGTGTTATTCAGCCGAGGATTTACGTGAAATCCTTTTAATAAGGCCTCCAGCCGTATGTATTCCTGAAAGAAAAGTTTTTAATAAGAAGGAAGGGGTTTATTTTTAATTGTTTGTCTGACTTGGTGCTCAGGCCTTCAGCCATTGTTTCAGATTTTTTTGTTGCAATAACTTAATATTTCTTTAATTAGCCTTTTGGCCATTCTGTTGTAAGTTCAAAAAGAAATTTCTTAGTTGGAAAAATTGTTTAGTAATGTGTTTTAATTATAGTTGTCCTACAGACGTGTAGTGTAGGCATTCAGCCGCTAATTGTTTTCAACAGCATGGTTTTTTTTAAGGAAAAAAAATTACCTTCACATTTTAGTTGCTTTTGATTTCTAAGCCAGGCCTTCAGCCGTTCTTGTTTGTGGTGTGGGTTTGGGCCTTCAGCCCAGAAACCATCTCAAGTTCTTTAACTAGGCCTTCAGCTGTATTGTTTAATAGTGATCTTTTAAAGCAATGTGTAAATGAGTGGTTCTTAGAAAAATAAAGTTGTGTGTTTGATTGTGCAACTCACAGTAACTGTTTACGGCCCCATCCACAATCATAACCTTATCCTGTGCGCTCTCTGAGTGCCTACCAAGTAGGTTTCACCAGTGGATGTACTTGTCACATTCTTGCTGGTTATACAGGTTAAAAAAATGCGTAGCACTGTGCTGTCTGTAGTAATGTTATTTCATTTTGCTGTCTGTTTAGGTTCTAAACCATCATTAACGGCAGGAAAATTATCATAGATGTATGACTTTTTAGCTTAACATTAGTTAACACAGTATTTGGTATCAATACACCACAGCACAAGTGAGATGCATTGGATAGACATATCGTGGTAGTCCAGGGGCCCCGCAGTTACTGTGCAAAGTCACATTACTGCCAAGAATTGTGTGGCCGTATTGGCTGATCAGATGCATCCCATGGTGTAATGTTTGATTACCAATGGCGACCCTATGTTCCAGGGCCCCTGTTCACAAAGTTCGCATCGCCCAGGACTGGTTATGTAAGCATGAGGATGAATTTTCGCATCTCCCCTGGACACCACAGTCACCAGATCTCAATATCATTGAGCCCTTGTGATCTATTTTGGAGAGAAGGCTGCGTGGTCGTTACCTGAACTTGCCACTATTTTGCAGAAAAAAATAGTGAAAGTGTCCCTTTCGAACACACAGGTTCTGTATATATCCATTCTGAGACTACTGGAAGCCATTTTTAATGCCAATGGTTTTCCAGCACCCTATTAGGCGGTGTTGGCTTGGGCTTTCCATATTTTTGTCTATCCCCTGTACTTCGCTACATCAATGTTACCACCTTCACACTAAACAAAAGCAAAGCATCCCCATCTTACCTCTACAGTTGCCAAAGCGTCTACCTGCTACAGCTGTTGATATCGTGTCAAGACTCTAACCGCAGTTGCCCATCTATTGTGTCTTCTTTTATCCTATTAGTTTGTGACGTAATTCCCATGACATCAGGGAATCTCTATTTCAAAACTGCGAAGTGCCTTATGGTATCAATTTGAAGTTGTTATGATGGCCAATCACGTGGATAATTTAATGCATCTGAACGGCATTCGAAGTCTTGTTCGCATACAGATCTTGTTCACCCATTCATTGAAGCTAGTCGACCATTGATTGAAGTGCTAAAAACAAGCAAACGCAAAAATCACTAGAAAACAGATGGGGACGTTTGCAAAATAACAACCATCTGCACGAATAGTTCGACGACGTTTGCAGCAGCATGGTTGTGGCTACCCTTGACGCTGCATCACAGACAGGAGCGCCTGCGATGATGTATTCAACGACGAACCTGGGTGCACGAATGGCAAAACGTCATTTTTTCGGATGATTCCAGGTTCTGTATACCGCACCATGATAGTCGCATCCGTGTTTGGCCACGTCGCGGTGAGCGCACATAGGAAGAGTGTATTCGTCATCGCCATACTGGCGTATCACCTAGCGTGATGGTATGGGGTGTCATTGGTTACACGTCTCGGTCACGTCTTGTTCGCATTGACGGCACTTTGAACAGTGGACGTTACATTTCAGTTGTGTTACGACCCGTGGCTCCACCCTACATTCGATCCCTGCGAAACCCTACATTTCAGCAGGATAATGCACGTCCGCATGTTGCAGGTCCTGTACGGGCCTTTCTGGATACAGTACATGTTCGACTGCTGCCCTGGCCAGCACATTTTCCAGATCCCTCACCAATTGAAAACGTCTGGTCAATGGTAGCCGAGCAACTGGCTCGTCACAATACGCCAGTCACTAATCTAGATGAACTCTGGTATCGTGCTGAAGCTGTACCTGTACACGCCATCCGAGCTCTGTTTGACGCAATGCCCAGGCGTATCAAGGCCGTTATCACAGCCAGAGGTGGTTGTTCTGGGTACTGATTTCTCAGGATCTATGCACCCAAACTGCGTGAAAATGTAATCACACGTCAGTTCTAGTACAATATAGTTATCCAATGAACACCCGTTTATCATCTGAATTTTCTTCTTGGTGTAGCAATTTTAATGGCCAGTAGTGTATTTTTGTCTATCCTACTTCTGCGATGGATGCCTATTCTGCTTCAAGTAGGTTACAGCAGATTGCAGAGATAACGAGGCCTGAACGGATTAGGTATAGCGAGGAGAGCTGCATCAGACCTGTCTTCAGAGGGAAGAGCGCGACAACAACAGCCGTGCTGAGGTGCGCGGCGGGTGGTTGCCCTGCACGGCGCGGCCTGCAGCGGACCTGAGGCGCCACGGCCGGCATTATCGGCGGAGCAGGGGCGGCTGTCGGGCGGCAGACAGCGGGTGTCGGTGGCGGGACGTGCCCCCGGGTGGCAATCGATTGGCAGGGAAGACGCCGTCGTGTCCCTAGTGGCTCTCAGCCGCAGGCCGCGCACCTCCCCTCACTGACCTGCTGCTACAAGCTGCAAGCCTGTCAGCCGATTACGTGGCCTAGCGGCCTTACCGACCGTGGAGGTGCCGCGGATGTAGTTGATGCATAAGCTGAAAGAAGATACAGCGAATGCCGTCTTTGAAATTAAAAGATAGTCCATTAGCTTGCCACTCCAAAAAAGAAGAAAAAGATACATAGATTTTGACAAAAGGTTAAAAAACACTACAATAACGTACAAGGTGATACAGCTGCCCCTACCGCTGGGGTTTATGCAACCAGCACCATTCATATAACACGTACTAGATTTTCTTATTCTTTGCTCACTATGCCCAAACTGATAGTCCCACAGAAAACATGAACAGGACCTGTTTGTGCCAAATTTGATGTAATTAAAATTTGTGCTGGGATACATGTTTGTTAGAGGCCGTAGTTTTCGAATTATTCAAGAAAAAAAAAGTACAAAAGCAACTTTCAGACGGGTTTTTCTTGAATAAATCGAAAACTGTGGCCTCAGGCGAAAACGTATTCATGTACAAAATTTAACTATATTCATTTTCTTGCAAAATGCTCGTGTTCACTTTTCCTGCAGGACTAATAATTTGCACGTAGCGAGCAGGATAATCTAAAAATATAATGCATCGTTTTTGAAGGCATTGCAGGTTTCACAAATCCGATAAGTAGGAGCAGCTGAATCAGCCTGTGTAACAACTAGCGGGGGGTGGGGAGGGGGAGGGGGGATATAAGAAAATGTTCAAAATCTCTGGCTTTCATACAAAAAATTGAGTGAGAACTAAAATTCATAAAATAAGGGCAGAAGTTTAATCATTTGCTGCAGTAATGTAGTAGAATGATTAACAAGGTAAACTAATTGAAAAAAGGTATAAATAGTATACAAAAAAGTAAAAACAAAAAGAAAAACTAAATAAAATTAACATTCCTGTGTACCAAGTCCATAGCCAGTCTTAAGCCTGGAGAAAATATGAAGGTATGTTCTTACTACAAAACCACAGCTAAAATATTTGTGGTCGGGAACACCGCGTTGCCGTCACTGGTCGCAAAGCCCACTGTAGAAAAGCTCGCGAGACAGATTCCACAAGTGTTACTTTGCTCACAAAGGGCGCTCCGGCAGGCAATGTTTACAGCTTAAAAAATTGAGTTGTAATTTGATAATCCATTATCGAATACCGATCGCAACAAAAAATGTGTGTGAAATCTTATGGGACTTAACTGCTAAGGTCATCAGTCCCTAAGCTTACACACTACTTAACCTAAATTATCCTAAGGGAAAACACACACACCCGTGCCCGAGATAGGACTCGAACCTCCGCCGGGACCAGCGGCACAGTCCACGACTGCAGCGCCCCAGACTGCTCGGCTAATCCCGCGCGGCCCGATTGCAACACCTAGCAACGGAGTCTTTGACCTTAAGCTAAACTGATAATACGTAAATGATATTTTTTCAAACGTAAGTCATGTCTACAACAACAGCGAAACATTACTGATACCATACAGATACCATACCATACAATCGTTCTGAAGTTTTATTTTAGAATTTCTGCAAGAAATCCATATTTCGAATGTTGACACCACTGAATTTCATGATCCCGTATTTTGCTATGATGGTTCAAATGGTTCAAATGGCTCTGAGCGCTATGGGACTTAACTTCTGAGGTCAGCCGGCCGCGGTGGTCTAGCGGTTCTAGGTGCTCAGTCCGGAACCGCGCGACTGCTACGGTCGCAGGTTCGAATTCTGCCTCGGGCATGAATGTGTGTGATGTCCTTAGGTTAGTTAGGTTTAAGTAGTTCTAAGTTCTAGGGGACTAATGACTACAGATGTTAAGTCCCATAGTGCTCAGAGCCATTTGAACCATTTTCTGAGGTCATCAGTCCCCTAGAACTAGAATGAATTAAACCTAACTAACCTAAGGACATCACACACATCCATGCCCGAGTCAGGATTCGAACCTGCGACCGTAGCGGTCGCGCGGTTCCAGACTGTAGCGCCTAGAACCACTCGGCCACTCCGGCCGGCTTGCTATCATGAATTGAGGATCTATAATGTCTAAAGATCATAATAGGATCATTCATAAGAGATCTATTCGTTTGGCTTATTCCAAAACTGTATCACTCGTTAACAAAGGAAGTTCAGATGAAATTTCAGTTAAAAAACTGTTTAAAAAATAACGTTCATTCAGTTACTGTTAGAGAACAAAATAACATATTCTATAGCTACTTCTGTAACACAAACACATGAAGTGAATTAATATTAACAAAATATTAATTATAACATTAATTTCTCCATAACTTCGAAAATATAACAGACTCGAAAAACTAAGACCAGTTTCAGAATCAGCACAAAAATTCTTGAAAGATGAGATATTTTACATCTCATTTCGCAGTCATATAAGCAATATAGAAAGGAAAATCTCCTCTAAGCTATAACTAATATGAACTGAAATAGGCTGGCCATCAGGCCTTAATTCTACTATGAAGTAGCTATGTATTCTTCGTATTCGTAACCTCATATACCTTAAACTTGTGGGGAGAGGCATACCGATAAACAGATTTTTGAGAGACACTTCATACACTGATGGAAAGAAAACATCGCAGCAGCAAGAGGGAGTTGTGGAACATTAACGAAAGTTTGTACGCGTGTTTTTACATCTGAAAGGTGATGTCCATTCACATTTCATGCCAGACGTATGAGAATGTCTCTAGTACGTTTGCTTTAAATACGCTGACGTGAGCGTCAGTCAGCTTTGAGACTAGACGTGGTGAGCCGATGTTAGTCAAGAATACCTTTAAGCCAACAAAGAGGGCATTATCAACATCTCACCCGTTTGAACGAGGTCATCTATCAGGGCCACGAGTAGCTGGACGTACCTTCTGTCGCAAGAACGCCAAGCACCGGATGAAGGCGTGGCACTACCTAAAGAGAAGACCATCGTGTTTGGCGTATGGCTCTGGAAAATCGTACTGCACCTGAAGCAGCAATGAGCTGCAGTTGGCACCACAATATACAACAAACTGTTACAAATAGGTTACTACAAGGACAACTCCGAACCAGACGCCCTGTAGATTGCATTCCACTGACTCCAAGTCACCGTCATTAGCGACTTCAGTGGGTTGGAGGAAGCGACTTCGGTGGATTGGAGGACAGGTTAGAAGTCTGTTGTTTTTTCTGATGAGATGTGGTTGTACGCTGGTGCCAGTAAGGGCTGTGTGTTTGTTAGAAGGAGGCCAGTCGAGTGACTGCAACCAACCTGTCTGCGTGCTGGACGCACTGGAGCTACACCTGGAGTTATGGTGAGTGCCGCGATTTTATTACAGCAGGAGCACTCTTGTGATTATTCCACGCAGCCTATGTGCAACTTTGTACTTCAGTCTGGTGTTTTGACCTGTTGTGCTGCCATTTACGAGAAGCATTCGAGGGGGAGCTTTGTAAAAGGATAACGCTCGCTCACTACCGCTGTTTTAATTCAACACGCTGTACTGAGTGTCGACATGTTGCCTTGGCCTGCTATGGCACCAGATCTGTTTCCAATCGAGCACAATGGGACATCATCGGACGGCAACTCGAGCGTCAGCCACAAACAGCATTAACCGCCCCTGGATTGACCGCCCAAGTACAACAGGCATGAAACTTCATCCCACAAACTGATATCCGGTACCTGTACAACACAATGCATATACGCTGCATTCAACATTCTGTCGGTTACACCGGTGAGTAATGTACTAACATTTCACATTTACGATGGCTTATCTCGCACTTACGCTAACCTGTCATCTCGCAATGTTAATTACTTAAATAAGTTACCTAGACAAATGTATTCCAGAAACTTCATTACTCTACATTAACTATTTCTTGGTGTTGAGATTTTTTTTCCGTCAATGTAGTGAATTGGTGTCGAGGTAGGCCGTTAAGACCGTCAGTACTCGTGTTTCTGTGAGCGCCTTGCAAATGTAAGTTTTCCACAGCGGGAAAACATGGCCGATGGCTGTTGTTACTGTGATCTTCTATCGTAATGTGTGTTTACGAAATAAAGACCATGATATGAATACGCGATTGTCATTGTTTAAAATTTACATAGCGTAAATGAACTTTAGGGTCAGGCTTCTGAAATGGACTGCAGCCATTTTAATTCATCATTCGTTCTTAGTGAAATCGATAAGTTGGGTCTGTGGCAACAGCTGAATGATGACTCAGAATTAATTTTTTTTGTCCTGAAGCTTAGAAAACGCCACACACTCTAACTGTTTACATTAATAGTTCCTCGATCACTTGCATAAAAACCTGTGATGAAAAGTCAGCCATATTCTTATAAGACAATTGTAGAAGAAATGTCCTACAAACATGTCTGAAAACAAGTACTTGTTGAGATAGTGACAATTTACTTGAGTTAAGAACGACCTGTACTCACTGCTGTGGTAGGCATTAATCGACACCAACGTATCATGTATGCCGAACGACATCCTCAACGCCACATATGTCAGAAAAAAACGTTCACAGTTTGTTCCAGCAACTTGTAGAATTGCTATTGTTTCTGACCAAGGCAGAGGTATCCCGGTAGATTTCTCACAGTTCTCACGCTAGATTTGCTAAGTACGTAACACAAAAAAACAGAGTAGGTACTCCATTTAAACAAAAGTCTTCTTCTGATTATCTCTAAAGTGCCGGCGGTTACCGATTTCTGAAACCTTAGTTAGCGAAAATTGTCTCACTAAAATTTCCACGAGATTTCCTAATTCCCATCGGCATAGTAGTGTATGTTGCTGTAGTCTTCATTACCAGTTCTCATGAATTCCAAGGAAGCAAGCTTTCCCAATCAAGCTTACACCTTGTGCCGAATTACAAGGCACCCGCAGAACATATCGCCTAGAGCAGACAAGAATATGTCAGTGAAGGTTAGGTATCACTACAGCAAGTGTTGTTGATGATTGTTCTCAAGTCGTAACTAGCAGACGTGATTCAATTAATCACAAGTTTACAGTTGTGAAGAAAAGGGCCAGGAAGATGATGTCAAAAACAAGGAAGGTACGCTACATCAAAGTTTGCTCGGAACAAAATTTCTTGATAGGCGCTCTGGAAAAAAATTTAACTTCTTTAAAGAATGTACGAGTATACAGGATAGTAACGCTGCCCAAATTAGTAGAGAAACTGAAGAGTAATTCATGGATTTAGTACAGAACTGCCATGTTTTCATAAGCAATTAATAGACAACCCTCCTTCAGAGCTAGATAAAATATTTTTAATTAATCAGCTACTCCACAACTTTAAACAGTAGGATACCATTACTAATTTCGACGGCAAGAGGTTGGGAAAAGAATGGGAAATTTTGGAACGTGTTGTGGCAACGCCACGAGTTAGTCGTCACGGAATGACACATACGAGGCTACTCGCACAACTCTTGTCATTATTAAATGGTAAATGGAACGGTTTGCGACGCGCTGTTACAGTAAAAGTCTATTAGAATGGAAGTGTGGAGACCGCTCGTCAAGAATTTCGGCATCATTTTAGCATCGGACAGCATGGTCGTGTTCTCTAAGCGCATGCAATCAACACCTGGGGCAGCAATTTAGAAGCAGTGGCTCTGCATTGAAGAAGCAATCTGCAGGGAGATCCCGAACCACTCTTACGGGAGACACTATCAAGGTTTTGCGAACTGCTGAACAAGCCCAGAGCGATTTGTTAGACGTCACACAGAGTTCTACATTTGCATCATTCGAGTGTTGGTCGAAAGCTGAAAGTGGATTGAAAGTTACATCCGTATAAGCTGCAGATCGTTCAGCCAATCCAACATAACTATCTGCTAATGGGTACGCAATACGCTGAAGTCACGTCAGCAGAAGTGCAGGACGACGACAATTTCATCAACAGCTTGTCGATGTTGAACGAAGTTCACTTTCACTTCAGTGGTTTCGTCACTAGACCGAATTTTCGCTATTGGTGCCAGCAAAATTCACGTTCGACAGCTACACGGTCCCTCATTGCACAGCAGCAAGGTGACTGTATGGTGCGCCATGTCATCGAGTGGCGTTATTAGGCTCCTGATTTTTTGAAGATGATGATGGCCGCACAACCATTGTAGTGTATGTTTGATATGTTGTCAAGATGGAAAGTTTTGTTGCGCATGAACGTTACCAAATGATTACGAGTTGTCACCTTGCATTGAAAGCGTAGCTTGCTGTGGAGGCGGGAAGAGAGCAGATTTGGTTCCCACGCTGGCGCAGCTGACGCTGGCTAAGGGGCTGAGCGAGCCGTCCACTTGTCTAACGCTGCGTAAAATACGGTGCACACACACTGTATGAATCTAAAGAAGTACTATTAAATATTAATCGGTCCTTTTCATACTTAGTATACCAAATTCTATGGATGACACAACCGTAGTGTTAAATTTTTAAACCAATGACTTCAATACTTTCGGAGAGACACATTTTTACCTAAAACACATAATAATCGTGATGGCATTGTGAAACCGAGTTAGGGACCGTAATATATTCATTTATAATATCAACTGAAACTACAACTAGGAAAATAGGTTCCTATAAACTGATTTTCCGGAATTTTCTTTAGTTTCTATTTTTTATAGTTTCATTACCACAGATTTCTGATGTGTGTAAAAGCACATTGGAAAATTGTTGTTTCATGGTGTTTTGATTGTCTAAGCGTTTTGGAGGGACAGAGAGTGAGTGAAGGGCTTACGTAAAGCGACAATGTGATATTTTACTAAAACTATGTAACTGTATGTGTGAGAAAGTTGTTGTGGAATAGGGGAATTTGTGACATGTGTCCGAGAAGAGGCATTGAGTATGAAATTTTTTCGTAATTTGTTTTGTGGAAAAGAATCGTATTTTGTTTTCGTTAAATTTCATTTTAGTTCAAAAAATGGCTCTGAGCACTATGGGACTTAACTTCTAAGGTCATCAGTCCCCTAGAACTTAGAACTACTTAAACCTAACGACATCACACACATCCATGCCCGAGGCAGGATTCGAACCTGCGACCGTAGCGGTCGCGCGGTTCCAGACTGTAGCGCCTTTAACCGCTTGGCCACCACGGCCGGCTTTCATTTTAGTTTCATAATTATGTTTTTTCTAGTCTAAATTACTTGTGGTTATCTGATTGTCTGACATTAGAAATACCGCGAGTACAGAATTGCTGGAGACGATCTGATTGGCTGCTTAATGTACTAGCCAATAGGAATTTAAATTTCCCGCTCGTTTGAGTAGGGCTTTGTGCCTCAGATCTATGAGTCGAGATAGTCGCTCGGGAGCCGTCTTCTGGCAAACACCTATGTTAAATCGCACTGATCACATTTGTACCAAAATGAAGAAATTCGCGCGTATGATCGGTTCTCGTGCCATTGACGCAGAGCGACTATAGTATTGAGTATTCTGTGAAAGTTTGAGTATTGTCAATGGTCTATTTAAGGAGATATTCGCGTCTGAACACTTCATGTCGCACACATATTCTGCGTGGCGTGTTTCGTGCAGATTACAAGATATTATGGAGAGCACTTCTTTACAAGAATCCTACTGAACCACTGAATGTGTTAACTCACAAGTAGTCGTGGATCAGTGACTGTTTCGGACGTTCAAAGTATCGGGTCGGGCTGCTTCTGCCTGCTTTAGGGTGTAAACTTGTAATAGAGACACTGCCAACAGCTTGTTTCAGCATGACGGAGGAAAGGAACATACGGCACGGATATCGATTGGAGCTTTTCGACACTTGTTTGGAGACCATGCCGTTCAAGGCACGGTTACACTGCATTGGCCCACAAGACCGCCTGACCTGATAGCATGGAAATTTTTATTGTGTGGGAACCTTAAGAGCGCGGTTTACCGTACTCGACCTGCTAAGCAAGCGCATGAGAAGAAATCTCAGGCATTTCTATTGAAATATTAGGTCGAGCCATGCATAACATTCCTATTAGGCTGCAGGTGTGTGCGCGCCTAGGCGTAGCTCATCGAGCAGATGTGACATTCATGAAATAAAAAAGCTTGTGACATTCAATAACGGCACGCTCTATGCCAGGGGCGGGCAGGAGTCCTGCACGTGTGCGGTGCACTTGCACGCGTGCAGTTAACAGGTGTTCTGCGTGCACACAGGGGCAGACTGGCCACCCGCTTACCTTCCCTCCCCACCATACCTTCTGTCCACTGCATTTTGTTTTCCTAGCTTACTTTATTGAATGATGGAATAAGGTTAGCAGGAGTGCTTGAAATAAATCATGGTTTGAAAGAGTACCTATTAACTACGATACGTTTTATTTAATTATCACAGGTGGAGTTTACAATACGTTTAATATCTGGAACAAAATTTCTGCATACAGACAAACGCAAACAGTTACGTAAATTTTCATCACTTATGTTTGCTCTTAACCGAGGCTTCTTAATTCAGCAAATGGTTTTCCAGCTATATTAAGCGCAATTTTATAGCTTGCACGTACCGCTGGGCTATTATTGTTGTCGTCCTGAAAAACTGAAAACAGTGCTCCATAAAATGTTAAATCAGTTAGATGAGAGACATGACGAGAGAAAGTCGCAGATCTCTCGTGACAACGGCAACTAGGACAGATGCATCTAATATCGTCAGGTCGCTCTTCTGAAGCTCAGTCAATTTCCCCATCCGCTCAGAATCCGACAATAAATTGTACTCGTTCTTGTGAAATTTATTATAATGGCCTTCAATACTAAACTTCCGCTGACCAGCGAGAATACTGCCACATATTAAAGATTTCGAATTTTCACGTGTTTGCACAAAGAAAAAGTGATTCTCCCATTACTTTTTAAAAGATAGCAAATATCCACGTCTCCGTTTCCTTGATTCACTCTTCATTTTCCGGTTCTTGAAATACAACGTTCACTACGTAGTGGTCGCTTCGCATCAACGTCCGCGGCTTAGCCTTGTACTACACTGCCGCAACCTGCCGGCTGTCGCCACTGCCCAATTCGACGCCTGCACGCGAGCAGCACACGTGCAGCGCTGTGCGCTCACGAGCCGCGTGCAACGTTTGCCCGCCCCTGCTCTATGCTATACACAGCCATGAATAAAAATGTGTGAAGTGTGCTCATCCATTAATCTCCATTCCAAAATTTCCCGTTCTTTAGAGTCATCCTGTACAAAATTGCTGCTGAAATTAAATTATTGTTATAGATATGCTTACTGATTTATTCCAAAAGGCCTTTTCACCTGAGGAGCGGAGACTATTCAGTATGGCATCAGTTCCCAATCCAAGTAGGAACCCATCTGTTGCAAGATCCTTTCGTTAAATTTCTCAAGCCTTTTTGCTCTGAAAAATTATAAGTAACACGACGAAGAATCTGAATGGTTTGTACAACAGAATAACATACATCGTAACAGAGAATTAAGTTCCCGTAAAAATCTCAGAATGGTTCATACGCTCTGTACATTTGTGACAGATATTCAGCGAAACTTACATGATAATTTCTATACTTTTGTAGCCAGTTTCAGGCTATGAAGCGTGGCTGGTTGCAAGCCGGCAACACCGATCACCACCACTCCAATCTTTCAACCGCAGAGTTATTTCATTTGAACTGTACACTGAGGTGGTGAAAGTCATGGGATAGCGATATGCACATATACAGATGGCGATAGTATCGTGTATACAAGGTGTAAAAAGGCAGTGCATTGGTGGAACTGACATTTGTACTCAGGTAATCATGCGAAAAGGTATCCGACATGATTATGGCCGCACGACGGGAATTAACAGACTTTAAACGCGGAATGGTACTTGGCGCTAGACATATGGGACATTACATTTCGGAATTCGTTAGAATACCAAAATTCAGGCATTATCTCTCACCATGGACAACGAAGTGACCGACGGCCTTCACTTAACGACCGAGAGCAGCGGCGTTTGCGTAGAGTTATCAGAGCCAACAGAAAAACAATACCGCTTGAAATAACCGCAGAAATCAATGTGGGACGTAAGACGAACGTATTCATTAGGACAGTGGGCGAAATATGGCGTTAATGGGCTATGACAGCAGACGGCCGACGTGAATGCCTTTATCAGGTTACCTTCCATTATGAAAGTTGGTGCACTCAGTGACTGTGATATTATTTATAAATTATAGAGGCCAGAAATCAGTTGTCCTTTTTTTTGTAGGTTTTGTTTGGTAAATCCAGATTTCGGAGAGTGCCTAGCCATTATCAACGCACTATTTTCTAGTCTCGATACATGTCAGGGAACGGGAACTGACCTGTATATAATGCATTGATAATGGCTAGGCACAATTTTCTAGTCTCGATACGTGTCAGGGAACTGACATGTATATAATGCATTGATAATGGCTAGGCACTAGCCGAAATATGGATTTGCCAAATAAAACCTACAAAAAAAGGCCGACTGATTGATGCGCTCTATAATTTATAAAAGAGTGAATGCCTTTGATAATAGCATCCGCAGCTCGTGGTCTAA
The DNA here is from genome assembly GCF_023864275.1 of Schistocerca cancellata. Lineage (NCBI taxonomy): Eukaryota > Metazoa > Arthropoda > Insecta > Orthoptera > Acrididae > Schistocerca > Schistocerca cancellata. The sequence continues at coordinate 244,025,072 of NC_064631.1, forward strand.
TGGCTAGTGTTGCTGCCTGTGGATCACTGAGTCCCGGGTTCGATTCCCGGCCAGGTTGGGGATGTTCTGCGCTCGGGGACTGTTTGTATTGTCCACATCATTTAATCATCATTCATGAAAGTAGCGAGAGTGGACTGAGTAGAGATTGGGAATTTGTATGGGCGCTGATAACCGCACAGTTGAGCCCCGCCCACAAGCCAAACATCGTCATCATCATCTATTGATAATAGCACTACATCGCCTGCAGTGCCTCTGCTGGGCACGTAACCGTATCATTTGGACCCTATACGACTGGAAAACCGTGGCCTAGTCAGATCAGTCTGGATTTCAGTTCGTTAAAGTTGATGGTAGGGTTCTGGTGCGGGTCAGACCCCACGAAGCCACGGATCTAAGTTGTCAACAGGGCACTGTGCAAGCTGGTGATGGCTCCATAATGTTGTGGGCTGTGTCTACATGGAATGGACTGTGTGCTCTGACCCAACCGAACCTATTATTGACTGTAAATGGTTACGTTCGTGTATTTGGAGACCATTTGCAGCCCTTCGTGGACTTCATGTTTCCAAACAAGTATGGAATTTTCATGGATGACAATGCACTGTGTCAATGGACCACAACTGATATGAAGAAGATTCTGGGCAATTTAAACGAATGATCTGGCCACCCAGATTGCTCACCATAAATCCCATCGAACATTTATAGAACATGATCGGGAGGTCAGTTCGCGCGCAAAATCCTGCACCGGCAACACTTTCGCAATTATGGACTGCTATAGAGGCGGCATGACTCAGTGTCTCTGGAAGGGGATTCCAACGATTTATTGAGTCGATGCCACATCGAGTTGCTGCACTACGCCGGGAGAAAAGAGGTCCGACACGAAATTAGGAGGTATCCTAAGACTTTTTCCACCTCAGTGTATGACCGCCATGTGTACGGGGATGTGTATAATTTAGTTCCGTATACTGTATATTACTGGTGAAACGAATTAAACGGTTGATTTTGCTAACGTATCTCTTCGTCTCTAAATGAGATCACGTCTAAAGTGTTAAGATTGTTGTCAATATAACCGGTGATATTTAAAAGGTCGGTATTGGCAACACCAGGGTTATATAGTCGTTATTCACTGATTATAAAATGAGGCAAAGTAATGTTAAAATATTCACATATTTAGAGTGATTTTTTCATTTGGTGATAGAATTTGATTTCTAAAATCGTTATAAGTTTTTAGTAACTGAAATGGCTAGTTTAATTGCGTCTTAAAGAATCATGCGTTTACTGTTACGAGTAACCCAAACTACTTTCAAAACAAAGCCAGAATAAAAATATGAAGGAGAAAAATCTGCTGTTTCCCACGTCGGATCGCTGGCAGCTACGCTTGAACGCTTTCGTGATCGTCGTAGCAAATATTAATACTGTATGCCTGGCGTGGGCAAACACTAGGAGCTCCAGATGTCACTGGTCCTACTTTATGAAATGAGCAGGACTCACAGTCTAGCATAAGACTTCAGCTTGTCCCTTCTGCGTGTTTCACGTTATTTCCGCCGCTGCCATTGATACGATATTATCCGTAAAGTTAACTGTACATGAAATTAGAGAATCAATGTCTCCTTTCGGTGAATTCTGTTTTAATCGAACTGAATATTTCTTTCCCTGTGTTGTGCTTCTAGTACATACGAACATCCGCCCCTCCCCCTCCTTCATACATACATACACACACACACACACACACACACACACACATACACACACACACACACGCACACACACACATATACATGCATGTACTGCCATCTAATGACAAACTTCAACTTTGCTTTGAATGATATTTCACTTTCTTTGAAGCCAAGGCAGAATTCTAACTTAAAACATTTGACTGTACGTCTAGTCTTTGAAAATTAAAATGGACATACATTTTCATACATATTGATAAAACATGGTGAACACTTTTCGCCTTCAACAAGCGCTTGTGTTGAAGGCTAGTCCCAAATAACTGTATCAAGAATTATGTGTGTGAGGTGATTGATGTATGGTGTAATTAGCATCAACAATTATTGTGATACGGTACCAGTATGTTCTTAACAAAAATCAGTTTGTTTTCCTCACATGAGACTATTCTCTCGAACATATGAGGGTCGTTCAATAAATAATACGCCCAAGTTTTTTACAGCCGTTAATGTATGTACGTAGGACAACGTACATTTAAGTGCTTCAAATTTGATTTTTCTGCTGCACGTGCGCGAAGTTTCGATCAATTCCTACTCACAATAGAATAGTGAACTGTCTGGCATCTGTGTAAGACATTCATTACTAGCAGTGTGCTGCAATTTAATACTTCGTTGTCGAAAAAGGAAACGTGACGAACATCCATAAAAGTTTACGTGGTAAAGTTTACGTGGTAATTATGGAGCTGATAATACTGTTGGGCGATGGTAAAGAGAATTAAAGCGTCAGGAAATACAGGAACTGAATTCCATGTTCGGCCATCTTAGGGACGTCCTGTCACAGACATTGATCAAAGTCATTGATCCCGACACGTTGAACTGCATGGATGTCATTATTCGTGTCGACCGAGGCATCATAATTCAACAGTTGCCTCGACAAATGTCGATGAGCATTGTAAGTGCCTGTGCAATTATTGAGACTCTTGGATATTCGGAAGTCTGCTGAAGATGAGTTCCACAAATGTCACAATAGATCGCAAGATTCAAAGAAAATCCATCTGATCTTCTGGAATACTTTGAAGCCAATGGAGAGACCTTTTGTCACTGATCGTTACAGATGACGGAACATGTGGGATCACTTTCACCAGGAAACAAAAAGGCAACCAATGAACTGGCACCATTCGCGAATTACAAAAAAAGGAGAAATTCAATGCAGTATCCTCTGCCGGCAAAGTCATGATGGTGGTTTTTTGCGGTAATTATGGTGTCATTCTCGTTGATGTGTTGCCGAAATGGCCAACCATTAAATCAAAAGATTTATGTGAAGATTCTGAACAAATTCAAGAACCACTTCCGTTGAGCTTTGTCCGACAAGAATTCAAAACAAATTTTGCTCCATGATATCAACGCACCCCCAAACATGTCTTAAAACCCGAGAACACACTATCAAATTACGATGGACATTATTGCGTCACCCACTCTAAACCCCAAGACTGACGCCATCGGACTTCCATCTATTTGGATAACTTAAAAGATTTTCAATTTGAAGGCAGTGAGAGCGCAAGTCATAAAATGGAAATATGGCCCCGAGCACAGGACAAGAGCTTTTACCAACAGGGAACCAATTCTCTTACACAACGTTGGCTTATATCGTCACCAAATTCAAACTCTCGATAGTAAATATGTTCTGAGAAAATAATTGAGGAGCATTGCTTGTTGGTAGACATTGTATCTTCATGCGAAGCGCTGGATTTTAAATGGCACTTGAACTAAAAGTCTAACGTTGTTTAATCCGCTGTGTTCGACGCCACTGTACTCGAGAACTGGAAAATATGATGGGTTGTGATCATTCCATCATTTTGCGACATTTGGATGCAATGGGACAGATTTCAAAATCGGGTTTATGGCTATCGCATGCACTAAGCCAAAATCACAAAAATCAGCAGGTGGCTCGTGAAAAGCACCGACTATTCCTGCTCTGTAAAGTTACTGGTGACGAGACGTGTGTCTTTATGCTAACATAAGGATTAAAATGCCTTTAAAGGATCTTGCCAAACCCCCAAGGTCCTCCTGAATACGGCGGAAATGCTCCTAGCTGCCTCCGCTGGTGCCACCCCAGTGTTGAACCCAAACAGAGGAATATGTCGGAAACGTTCCAATTTCTCCACTTGGCACCCCATTTTCTAGCGTCTACGGCTCCACTCACTATCTCCAAGTGACAAAATGACAATATGTAAACTCAAATAGCAACGGTGGACTACAAATAGTAAATGGCAATCGATGAATAAATCCTTAGCAACGGGAACCCCAACATACAGAACAAAAATGCTACGAACCTATGCACCAACCTAATGAATCTGCATATTGAACTGGGGAACTGACCCGCCGTCCTTACGTGTAGGAATGCAGTATCTGCTGCCACTGCAGCACCTCGCTCGGGTCTTAATTAAAGGTATTTTATTTTTCAGCCCTTACCGACATCTCTGAGGCTGGGTGATCGACGATTTCAAGTTCTGCTTCGCGTCCATCCAGCATCACGGACACCGTCTTCTGGCCGAACTCCTCATCTGAAACAAGTAGAAAAGTCATCAGCTGCAGTTCACCAAGCTGAGAAGCCGGGTATACTTGTTCCACGCACTGGCTGCCGTTAATTTTTCATAAACCTGAAACCGGAATTTTGCTGTTTATCTGAAACACACATTAGATTTCATTCCACACGTTAAGAGCTCAACACTAATGTGACTTCGATACCAGTCCACTCTGAGAAAAAACATTTCAGCTAGGATAAAAAAAAATTGGAAAAAATTATATATAAGTGGTGTCTGTTCTTTTGGACGTCTCCAAAAGTTCAGACACCATTTTTTGATCCAGCAGCCATTATCAATTAAGCCAAAAAGGAATTACTAACATAAACTGCGATCATCATTGAGTCAAATCAATGGGGAAAGTTGAAATTGGTGCGGGACCACGATCCAAACCCGAGTCTCCTGCTCACTAGGCAGATGCTCTGACCCCAAGCCATCAGAACACAGTGGTCATCGCAACTGGGTGGACTACCCTAGAGCACCTCCCGTCAGACCCAAATTCTCAACTTATTAAAACGCTATTAATGTAGACCCCCTTACCGATTGTCGTCACTACTCGCAGCATTTCGCCGATTCCTATGAGTTCGAACTTTCCCCACTGACTAAAATCAATGTCCGTTTGCAGCCAATATCTGCAATTCCTTTGCCTCTTTACAAGTTAGTGTCCAAATTCAATCTGTAGATTGCTTTCCCTTATTCCTGTCATATAGAAGTAAAGGAAAGCGACCTAGAGATTGAATTTGGACATTTTTCCATTCATCTGTCAATTCAAGTTCACTTGAAAATTCAGTGTGCAACTGACTTGAAATATAGAAGAAGACTCCTAGCATTGTTGAAATGGACTGGGGACAGACTGCCACTGAGTATAAATGATTGTACTTTCCGGACTCAGTGCACTGAGATCGAAAAGATGAATCTCGTTGTTGGGTACAGATGTTATCATCGGAGAAAGGCTTCTATCTGAGCACAAAAATGCAAGTATGTTCTTGTTTATTTAAAGGATCTCACTGAAGAGTGAAGTACCAGCTTTTTTCCTTCCCTGCTGCAGGAGGGCATATAACGCATATGAAAAGAAATATATTGACCAGCAAAATTTAGAAAATTTACCTACCTCAGACCAAATTCAAGTGCAAAAAATTTTGCATGTGCTTCAGTACAACAACGTGCGGTTCTCAGATGATAACGAAGACAGTTTACAGGATATTTCTCCGTGCGACATCACTTCGTAAACTACGTTTTCGCCTCACACCGGATTTTACTTGGATATTTGACTTGTACAAGCAGGGTAACTTTGAACCTCTGTATTTCGGAAAAAGACATGAGGAAAATTTTCAAGACTGTTCAGGATCTGGATCTTAGGAATACATCATACAAATTATAGCCATTTTCTGTGCATAGCCGGAATCCATGGCTGGGTTTTGGAAAAAAAGGTCTTTGGGCGTTTCTCGATAATGGACAGAGGTTTTTGGAAACGGGGAGATGGAGCTCCTACACAAATGCTTAGAGAATTTCCGTTAAAATTTCAGCAAGTTACTGCGGTTGTTTATTATTTAGATTTCGCCTCATGCAGGATTTTACGTGTAGAGGTAGGGTAAGTTTAAACGTCTTTATCTTGGAATCGGATAAAGACATCAAGAAACTTTTCAAGGTTGTTCGAGATCGGAGTCTTAAGAATATATCGTAAATATTTCAGCCATTTTCTGTGCATAACCGTCATGGAATTCTCGGCTCGACTTCGGCCTGCTGGTGAGGCGAATATGTAGTAAAACAAAGTTTTTGTGGGGTTTTCCGAGGAACCGCCCATGAAATGATGTCGCCTCCACAAGTCCGATCAGTCCCACCGTAGACCATATCACGTGCAAAAATAACCAACCGATTTGCTCCGTTTGCCTAAGCAGTAGAGTAATCTTTATACTTTGATCCTGTATTGTAGAATAGTGACACTAAGGCAATCCTTCTGTTGGGTATGCAAATCATACCTAGTGCAAGAGCTATACAGAATATTCGACCCTCACTTTCTATCACCAACAGAAATCTAGGTAAGGGCATTGGAAGAATCCCGGTTTCATGCGCGGCATTTTGGAAGATACTGGTACGCACGCTGTCGCATACATACCGATGTCCAAATAGAAAAGTTCCCAAGTTAGCTGCGCCATTCATTATACCAATATACATACAGAACGCGGTACGTTTTTGAGTTTTCGTTCGAGTTGAAGGCTTTATGCACAATATTTCGGTAACTAACGCAGTCTCCTTTTTCATTTGGGGTTGTATGTCTCTGTGGTGTAGATTCAAACAAGAAATTTTTGGGCCGTTTTAGAACCGTCGGTCCATTTCCGTCAAATCTCAAGTAGCGAGGAGAGAAGCAAATGAGTTCCCTATTGAGGGTATTACGTACTGAGTAGGAATAGACAGTTCTGGAATCTGCCGATAATCAGCGGGAACTATGGCTAACTTTGGTTGGAACCGGAGAATTACAATTATTTTTATGAAGTGAAGTCAAAACGTATTTGCACAATATTTTTCTAATATTTTACAACAACAGTTAAAAATTTGCAATAGCGTCATTTTTAGTGTTCCCTACCTCAGTCGGTATAAACAGAACCCTTATAGGATCACTTTGTTGTCCGTCTCTGTACCTTCTGTCTGTCTGGCCGACTATTAAAAAACCCTGTTTCTTAGAAACGGATAGACGTATCACGTTGAAATTTACGCTTCATGCTAAGATCAGCGGTTCCTTGGTGATGTAAAAATTGGAATCTTTTAAGTCTATGCAATCAAAAGTTGTGGCCATTTGTGTCACATATTTTAAGTGGTCGTCGCCACCACACACTGCTGCATTTATTTCACCCTTGTCATCTGCTTCAGACCTTCCACATGAGGGACAAAGTTTTCTGTTGGGTCATTAACAAGCCTCACAACTAGTAATCTGGAGTCGTCACTAAGACGACTGACCAAGTTCATTATACCACTCACGGCAAATCAGGTACCCAAAGGCGGCACAAAAACCAGCTTCGGTTTCGTTACTATTGTGACCCTGTCGTAAATTTTCGTTTTCAGAAACGCTGCCTGCAACCCAAACTGCTGCCCTCGGACAGTCTCTACTGGTGCGCTGACTTTCTGCCGCAGACGACTCTGCCGTAAGAGGTCGACCCTGTTCGCGGGAGTCGCCGTTCACAGCTACATCTGTCACGGACATCGAGTCTCACCAGCTGTTCAGCCCTTGACTTCCTCAACAGCGGCAATACTGCACACACTTGCGCCATTGAATGGACATCCTACCTCCAGTATTTTGATGGATGGAGCCAGTGATTCATCAGGCGAATGTCGGGAGGCGTGTTCGTTGCCTTCGCGCGACAACCAATTCCATCAGCACCACCGAGGCACAGGCCTTCCCCACACTAAGCGACGATGAGGTGCTGTTTTTTTATGAGGGGTAGGGTGGGGAGGAATCGATGGTGTCTTCGTCTACCGCACACTGCACACCGTTCACATCTCGGCGGGAGGCGATGCATTGAAACCTCCCACAAGCGCACATTCACAGAATTAGCTTATGCGGATCGTTGGGGACTCATACATTTGGGTTTCTTGTAGTGTTTTCCTTTTGCCCGCTAAGATCGATGTAGTCATCATGTCCTTCCCCGAATAGTGTAATTTCTTCTGTTGAACACGAGTCAGTACCAGATGCATTCCTGGCCCTTCCAGCAGATTTTGCCAGTAAATAGTGGTTTGTTATAAGTCAATATGCAGATTCTGTGATACAATTTATCTCTTAATTTCTGGTTTGGAGAGGTGAACATTTCGTACAAGCCAAGTTTTGGTTTTCCTCTTGAATTTTATGTCAATAAAGGCTGGACAAAGTGCATCCGTCATTAATTTCGGTAGTTAAATAAATCCCTCAATTCCTCTGCTACACTCTACGGAAAAAAAACCGACGCTCCACGATGGAATTATCCGAATGGGACAGAAATCCGTAGATATGATGTACATGTAGAGCCAAATAATGATTACAGTTTCAGAAAAATTGGATGATTTATTCGAGAAAAAGAGCTTGACGAGTTGAGCGTCAGTAACAAACTGATCCACCTCTGACCCTTAACATTGACTGATAGAGTTATTGGATGCCCTGGGGGATATCGTACCAAATTCTGTCCAATTGGCGCGTTGTATCGTCAAAATCCCCAGCTGGTTGGAGGGCCCTGCACATAATGCTCCAAAGGTTCTTAATCGGGGAGAGTTCCGGCTTTCTTGTTGCACAAGGTAGGTTTTGACAAGAACGAAGAGTAGCAGTAGAGGCTCTTGTTGTGTGCGGGCTGTCAGTATCTTGCTAAAATGTAAGCTCAGGATGGCTTACCATGAAGGGTACATCACTGAAGACAGTCAACTCAAATGAGATTCCAGGCCGAAGAAGTGTGTGGAGGCGCTCCAGACAGCCGTGGTATACCAACCTGACTGTCCCAGTCATGCGTCCTGAAAATCTTAAGTGATGGTCTGGGGTACCATTTCTTTTCGTAGCAGAATCTCTTTAGTTGTCATCCGCTACACCCTTACAGCACATCGGTACGTCGATGGTATATTATGCACCCTGTTTCGGCGCCCTTCATGACAAGGTATCTTGGGGCTACATTTCAGTAAGATAATGCCCGCCCTCAGATGGCGAGTGTTTGTACTGCTTGTCTTCGTGCTTGCCAAACCCTGCCTTACTGTATATTCTACACCCTCTTTAGTAGCCCTCATGACATCTTGGGCTTACATTTCAGCAAGATAACGCCCGCCATCACATGACGAGTGTTTTTATTGCGTGTATTCGTGCTTACCAAACCATGCCTTGGCCAGCAAGCTCACCAAATCTCACCCCAGCAGAGAACGTTTGGAGCATTATGGATTGGGCGTTCCAATCAGCTCAGGATTTTGACGATTTAAAGAGCTAATTGGACAGAAACTGGTACGATATCCCTCGGGATAACATCCAACATCTCTGTCAATCAATACCAAGCTTAATAACCTCTTGCATAAGGGCCACAGGTGGACTAACGCGTTATTCACTTGCTCAATTTGTGAAACTATTTCTCTTGAATAAGTAATCCAATTTTTCTCCAACTGTACTCATTTGTTTGTCTATAAATGTGCACCACATCTGCCGATATTCGGATAATTCGTCGTTCTATTTTGTCTTAGAGTGTAGTAATTCTGGTAAGTCTCATTTATCAGGACCATTATTTCCCCAGTCTTTGCAGCTGCGAACAGTTGGTCAAATTACGTCTGAGTCAGAGTGGTCCACGTGCGGATCGAGAGGGTTCACGATTCAGTAACACCTTGCACCCTGATCCAGGATGATAACAGCCGCCTTCACAGGGCTGTGTGCTTACATACTTGATTGACGAACACACTGGCACCACGTCGCACTTCGTTCGACTCACCAGATCACTGAATATTCATCCTGTCTATTAATGTTTGCGACTACTTGTAACAGCAATCAGCATTTCCACAATTTGGTATCTCTGCGGGGTCTAATCAATGAGTTGCTTCATCTGAATACGCCGTACCAGAAGAAACGTCTGGACTTCCTTTCTCAGCGAATTATCACTACTAGAAGTGTAGTTAAAGGCTGTTATTGTATTGTCTCTTTTTATCCATTGTGTTTACGTGTATAGCGTAGGAATAGAGTGGAAAAAAAGACTAAAGGCCATCTTCGAACGTTATTACGGCTTGTGTTTGTAGACGTGCCAATTCCTTGAAAGTAAGTTTCATGAAATTCTGGGGGCGCCAATGAGTAGAATTTGAAAATAAACGTTTGAAGTACTTGTTATCATTTTTGTGTCTCACGAGGCACTTAAAATAATTGCAGCAGATGTATAGCTTGTACGCCGGCTAATTCTCTTCCAATTCGCTGGGCAATCAGAAATAAAGTGCTCTGTTTCACAATCGTGACGGCTGTTGCTCGTAAAGCATCGGGAAAGAGCTTACAGAGGCGCGTGTTTACGATGTAGACAAGCAGACGTAACAACGTAATAACATGTTAACCTCTGTCGCTCAAAAGCACGCGTCACAGGAGCCGTGGCTGTAAACAACCGACTTCCCGGCGCTTTGATCAGGGCAGAGGCACGGTCCAGCTGCGCTTACAAAAGAGCTAGTCAACTTCACACGCGCTGCAGCAGCAAGTATTTCTGAACGCAGTGATCTCTCCGGCTGTGTTTATTACTCGCAGTGTATTAACTCCACGAACAGAACACTCGCCTAACAATACATTTTCCCGTTTTTGGTCCTTTCCTACCATAACGAATTACGTCGTGATATTTCTCAAATTTCTTTATTTTCGTCTTTACACTGTGACGGGCTTCACGCATATCACGCATTCCCGAAGATGATATACGCTATGTGATCAAAAGTATCCGGACACCTGGCTGAAAATGACTTACAAGTTGGTGGCGCCCTCCATCGGTAATGCTGGATTCAGTATGGTGTTGGCCCACCCTTAGCCTTGATGACAGCTTCCACCCTGGCAGGCATACGTTCAATCAGGTGCTGGAAGGTTTCTTGGGGAATGGCAACTCATTCATCACCGAGTGCTGCATTGAGGAGAGGTATCGATGTCAACAGTGGGGCCTGGCACGAAGTCGGCGTTCCAGAACATCCCAAAGGTGTTCTATAGGATTCAGGTCAGGACTCTGTGCAGGCCAGTCCATTACAGAGATGTTATTGTCGTGTAACCACTCCGCCAGAGGCCGTGCATTATGAACAGATGCTCGATCGTGTTGAAAGATGCAATCACGATCCCCGAATTGGTCTTCAACAGTGGGAAGCAAGAAGGTGTTTAAAACATCAATGTAGGCCTGTGCTGTGATAGTACCACGCAAAACAACAAACGGTGCAAGCCCCCTCCATGAAAACACGACCATAGCACCATAACCTCCGAATTTTACTGTTGGCACTACACAGGCTGGCAGATGACGTTCACCGACATTCACCATACCCACACCCTGACATCGGATAGCCACATTGTGTATCGTGATTCGTCACTCCACACAACGTTTTTCCACTCTTCAATCGTCCAATGTTTACACATTATGACCCTCTTCAACTGTCGGCGGTCTCTGTCAGTCAACAGACGAGATCGGACTGTACGCTTTCGTGATGTACGTGTACTTTCATGTTTCCACTTCACTATCACATCGGAAATAGTGGACCTAGGGATGTTTAGGAGTGTGGAAATCTCGCTTACAGACGTATGACACAAGTGACACTCAATCCCCTGACCACGTTCGAAGTCCGTGAGTTCCACGTAGCGCCCCATTCTGCTCTCTCACGACATCTAATGACTACTTGTGGGGTCTTGCCCACTGGAGTACCTGGCAGCACAATGCACCTAGTATGAAAAAAGTATGTTTTTGGGGGTGTCCGTGTGTGCTTCAGCCGAGGGCCTTACAATGAAATGAAGGCTTTTCGACTTACGTATAACAATAATATCCAAGCTAAGTCACAAATGAATCAGAGTTCTTTCCCATGTGTTCATTTCATACACTCCCCTCGTCTCTCTCTACCCCTCTCTTTCCCTCTTCTCCATTTCCTCCCACCCTCCTCCCCGTCCCACGCTCGTACTCGACCTCTTCATCCAGCTTCGTCTCTTCACTCGTTTTTCATTCGCACTCACATCCACTCACGCCTTCACTCTCTCTTTCTCTCGCTGTCTCGCTCGCTGTGTGTGTGTGTGTGTGTGTGTGTGTGTGTGTGTGTGTGTGTGTGTGTGTGTGTGTGGGTGGGTGGGTGGGTGTGTATGTGTGTGTGTGCGTGCGTGAGGGTTCGTGTATATATTCTAAAATCAAGAGTCTCCAATCTTTAAAGCTGACGGTGAAATTGACAATTTCATCTGCTGCACCTGATTCGAGGTTCGAACCCGTGCCACCCCTAACTTAACCGTGCGTCTGTTTCAGTGTGGTACATTTTGTCATTTTTTGTGCCCGACCTAGGAGTAAAATAATAGGTACCATCTAGGATGCTATGGAACTTTGTAAAAACTCATTCGTATTCTTGTTTAGTAAATTTTTAGATAATACAACAAAGAAATTCGCCATGTTAAAACTACTATTCCATTCGTAGTCCGGAAATTTTTAACTCGAGTGTTCATGGTCATTTTATGCCTCCCACACCACTTCCTAATATAGCACATAAGCACGATGAACAAGACTGTGGGATGTCCATAAATATAAGTGTGATGTTTTTCCACTGTCTTGTAAAAAATATTTGGTAACTCATTCCGTATGCCAGACATGAAATTATTTGTTAATCTTCATTTTTTCGTTGCGTATAAACTAGTCCATTTGATTTGGGACGTGCAACCACTGGCACTCTATTTCTTGAATTGATACTTCGGGCGTTCACCTTCCTTTCGCCTTCTGAGTGAGGTGAGAGACTGACTTTACAGCACTGCATTTGATACTTAAAGCATCGTCGGTGTGCTTTGGCCATTAAAAACGCAGGCTGCCAGAGATGTTGTTTGGCGGCGAAGAGCTTTGTATGAACTGAGTCCGTGGTTAGACGCTCGATCCATATGTTATACTGTAGCGACTTCCTTACGAAGTGATCAAATATAGCGTCGGATGCCATGCTTTACCTAGTATTTATTCATCAGTTCACAATGAACGAGTTCTTAGGATAGGCGGAGGTACTTTATGGTAAATTGGATTTGCCTGGGAAGGAAATTGCTCTGGGGGGTCTAAGTTATTAAATGAGGAATCAGAACACTCGAAAGCAAAGTACGAGCAAATCCGTTCCAGAACGGCAGTTCAGGTGCAAACCCGTCACGAAACTATTCGTCGAGAACCGGCCCCAGTGTTGTCAGAGCTATGCTTCTACATCTGCATCACATCTACATTTATATCTACAACTGCTTATTTATTACGTAAGCCATTACACAGTGTGTGGTGTAGGGTATTTTGTTACACTACCACTTTCCCCTTTTCTTGTCCCAGTCGCGAATGGTTCGCGGGAAGAAAGCATGCTCCTTGTGCTTCCAGTGATCATTCTGGAGTCGTGTAATGAGACAATAGTGTGTCTTCCTGCCTATTTATGCGTAATGCATTGCATTTGTTTACCTTGAGAGTCAATTTACACTCAATGCACCAAGTGTTGATCCTCTGCAGATCTTCCCGCATTTCGCTGCGATTGCGTTACGATTTATCTGTATACAACAGCATTATATGCAAAAAGCAGCTTCTCCCAGGAACCACAGCGGGCGGGAACTATCAACTTCGCTGACAAAAGAACAATCCCAAATATCCGCAAAAGCGTTTTCCACAAAGTATTTTTATGACAGCAACGGTGTGAAATCGGACTTATACTGTGTCAGCAGAATAAGTCTTCTGTCCCCTATCAAAGCACATGATGTTGTGGTAAGATGGTCATGGACTGCTTGTTGGATTGGCTAGCTTAAAGCCATGGCACAAAGCCCTTCCACTCTGGGTGTACAGAGCTCGTAAAAAAATTTAAGTACCACTTTTTACACGTGATTAGTTACTTGGGTGGTGTGTTCGGAACATCAGTAACTGCAATGCAGCATTTATCTTGAAACTGAACTTCACCAACATGCTGCTCGAGACACAAATGACAATACCGACGCGAGGAAAGAACAGTATACGAAGTTTCCGGATCATAATTTGCCAATGAATTCAAATAAAATATTAGAATTTCTCTTCCGTTCTTACTTTACTTGTAATAATGATTCTCCTAACTACTTACGGCAACCTATTATTATACGTATCTGACAAAATGAGACACTCGCAAACAGACTTCCATAAGCAATCGAAGAAACGAGTCACATGATATAAAAATAGTAAAAAAGAATCACACCTAAAAATGTATTCTTTCGATTTCCTACGATTCTTTATTTCATGGATATCACTAAGTAGGAAAGATCTAGAATAGTTCCTCTGATAACGGTTTTCCGCTTGAGAAATGTCCTGGTGGAGACACTCTCCATTTTCGTCACCAACGGTGGCAAGATTATCCGGAAATAAGCCCAAACTTATTTGTTGAATAAGTTTAAGTGACATGTTACATACCATAAAGTGACGTGATCTCACCAGTTATTTATATCGCGGTAGTTTCCTGCTATATCGTTGCCTAAACTATTCTTACACACACTTGTATAAATGTCCAGTCTTTCAACATCACTCAACAGTTCAAAGAACTATTCTTCAGGTGTTAATCTGCAGTCCTACAAATGTTCCTTCCTATATTTTTGCTTCTCTGAATCTTGGAAGCTTCTGTATGTGAAACCAATGATGTTTTATTTACGGCTCTCTCAAAGTTTCTGACGAGACGTAGTTTAGTGTGCAGCGATGGTGAATACACATTTTTGGGATCAACAGGAGGATTGTTACCACATTCTTCTGTCCAGGCAGTGGTTCATTCCCAGCAGGCCATTTTCCCCATCACACTGTTTCTGTCTGTTTGTGCTGTCCTAAGCTTTTTATGTAACCGAGCTACATGATGAGGAGAACTGCAATTACCTCGAGATGTCCACATACAAGCCATTTGTATTTCCCATACTAGATAACTACGAGTAGAAGTTTAGAGTTCTCATGCGTCTCCTTCAGAACAACTGCATGAGCGATCAGAAATGAAGTAAACTCGTGACCATTAAGGAGAAATACTGCTTTCAGACTAGCTTTTCTGGAGTCTGTGAACAAGCGCCAGTCATGTTAATTGAAATGACGGCCAAGAATATCCCAAAGGAATAGATACAATAAAAAAAGCATGTCGCCTTACTTGCAGAAATATTCAGAAGGAAACAGCATTGTGCTCACGATAAATATTCCTATCGCGAAGAAGGAGGTTCCATCGTTACATTCTCGAATCTGAAGGCTTAGATTTAAATTACGAACAAAATCGTTGATATCCTCTTGAGACAAAAAATGTGACCCGTATGATTCACAGTGACAATCTTTTGGATGATCGCCACTGTATTCGTCACTGATTGTCAACTGTCAGGAGCCTCTGGGTAGACAATTCTTCACTGCGACTTATAGGTCTTATAGCAGATGGTAAATTAGAATATTCCACAGTTTTAGTTTCCGGCGCTATTCCATACATTTTTGTCAGACAAAAATAACAATCTGTTATGTAGGCCGTTTCTCCCTCCAAATCGTGGGAACAGCAAAGAAGTGTGACGTGGACTTTTTAACTAGCCTTTCAGAAATGTATGGAGACCCATCCTTTTCCTGGTCCGAGATAAAATTCATTGTACCTCTTTACAAGGGAATTGAGTTTCCGTTTTTGCGATTTAGAATTAAGCTCTCCATAGACGTTAAGGCTTGCCGTGGTCAAGTTGGTGGAAGAATCGATCTTAATTTTGAATATAATATTTATTATGTCTAGATAATGGAATCAGACAAGGATCACCCAATTCGACTAATCAGGAAATCATCTTTGCATTTAAAACAGACAGAAAAACACTTCTGCAGCGTAGTCGAAACAGCCTTGGCAACAAATGGGCGGCCATTTTGTTGCCAGGTTGTTCATCTTTTTCTATCACGCCAGCAGACAAGTCCTCCCCCTCACAGAAGCCTTCAAAGTACTCTTCCCACCTACCCGTGCTGTCGCCTGCATGTAACAGTCGAATTCCCAATGCACTCTTAATGATACCGCCTTTGCTTTTAATTTTATCGAAGAGTGTTTTAACTTTTCTATGTGCAGAGTCACTCCTTCTGGCAGTCATTTTCGATTTTTCACATTTTTCATGCAACCATTTCGCCTTAGCTTCTCTGCATTTCCTGCTTGTCTCATTCCTAAGTGACTTTTATTTCTGTATTTCCGAATTTACCTGAAGATTTTTGTACCTCTTCTTCCTTCCACCCACTGAGATATTTCTTATATTTCCCGTGGCCTATGGATAATGTCTTTGACTAGTAATCAAAGTGCTCTCGGTCCCACCACTCCCTAAATTCTGAAGAAAAATCATCAGCAATGGCGGCCGAAGACTTCCGACATAAGAAGTCACTGTCGTTCTGGCAACGGCTTTGCAAAGAGAGTACAGAAACGGATTGAGTTTCACGGTACTCTCTTGCCCTCTGGTGTGTAAAGATGCTCTAAAAGGCGGAAGAACCAGCAAAGGTCAACGGTATGAGGATGCAGAAGGCAATGGAAATCACTGCATTAAAGACACATAATGTGTATGCACAGGACATGTGGCCTGTAATTAAAAAAATGTCATGATGATCTCTCCATTGACAAAGGTTCGGGACTAGCCCCCTGTCAGATCTCTGGGAGACAACTGCCAAGGGGGAGGTAAGTAAGAGAATCAGACTGAATAGTCAACGGAGGAATAACGTTCCACGAGTCAGGGGGTGAAATGTATGAAGTTGGAACGTGGTAGGGAAGCTTGAAAATCTGAAACGGGAAATGCAGAGGCTCTATCTAGATAGAGTGGCGGTCAGTGAAGTAAAATGGACAGAAGACAAGGATTTCCGGTAAGACTAGTATAGGGTCATATCAACAGCAGCAGAAAATGTTATAACGGGAGTAGGATTCTTTGTAAGTAGGGAAGTAGGGCAGAGAGTAAGTTACTGTGAACAGTTGAGTAATAGGGTTGTCCTCATCAGTATCGACAGCATACTAATACCGACAACAATAGTTCAGGTATGCATTCCAACGGCGCTGACAGAGGATGAAGAGATAGAGAAAATATATGAGGATATTAAACGGCTAATTCAGTACGTAGAGGAAGAGGAAAACCTAAGTCATGGGCGACTGTGATGTGGTTATAGGGGAGAGAGTAGAGGAACAGGTCGGAATGGGTCGCTGGAGAATATGATAATGATGACTGGTTTATGTGGCAGTCAACTGCGCTGTTAGTAGCACCGGTGGACGTTGCTAATCTTTGCACAGTCCAGACACGCGACTTTTCCGAGTGCGGAGAAAGTCCCCGACACGGCCGAGAATCGAACCCGGGACCCCGTGAGCCACAGCCACCAGCACTAGCCACTAGAGCACGAGCTGCTGAGTGGGGAATATGGTCTAGGTCGTAGGAATGAGGAAGGTGAAAGACTAATTGAGTTCAGCGTTAAAAATCTCTTAGTAATAGCGAAACCTCTATCCAGGAGTATGAGGTACACTTGGAAAAGACCGGGAGATACTGGAAGATTCCAGTTAGAACATATAACGGTCAGGCGGACATTCTGAAGTCAGTTGGATTGTAAGGCATATCCAGGAGCGGGTTTAGTAATGATGAAGAGCAGGTTGAAGTTTAAGAGACTAATCAGGAAGAATCAAGACGCGAAGAAATACTACTTAATGAAGAGATACGCTTGAAGTTGTCTGAGGCTATAGATACTGCGGTAATGAACAGCTCAGTAGCGAGTTCAATTGAAGAAGAATTGACATCTCTAAAAAGGGCAATCACAGAAGCTGAAAAGAAAACGTAGATACAAGAAAAGCAACTGCGAAGAAACCGTGGATAACAGAAGAACAAAGGAAAGAAAGAAAGAAGTACAAAAATGTTCACAGAAATCCAATAATACATAAATACAAGTCACTTAGGGATGAAATAAACCGGAAGTGGAGAGAAAACAAGGCGAAATAGCTGCACGAAAAATATCCAGAAATCGAAAAAGACATGATTGTCGGAAAAACTGACTCAACGTATGAAATGTCAAAACAGCCTTCTGCGAAATTACGAGCAAGGGTGGTAACATTAAGAGTGCAATGGGAATTGCACTGTTAAATGCAAAGGAGAGAGCGAATAGATGGAATGAGTACACTGAAGGCCTCTATGAAGGCGAAGACTTGACGTGTCAGAAGAAGAAACAGGAATCGATATGGATGAGATAGGGTTTCCACTATTACAATCAGAATTTAAAAGAGCTTTTGAGGACTTAAGATCAAATAAGACAGAAGGGTTTCTAAAATCATTGGGAGAAGTGGCAACAAAACGACTAAGCACGTTTGTGTGTAGAATGTATGAGACTGGCGATATACCGGCAGACTTTCGGAAGAATATCAGCCACACGATTCCAAAGGTAGCAAGAGACGACGAATCCGAGAATTGTCCCACAATCAGCTTAACAGCTCATGCACCAAAGCTGCTGACAAGACTAACATACAGAAAATTGAAAAGAAAATTTTGGATCAGTTAATTACTCACTGTGTTTGTACATATAATATCTGACATGCGATAACGGGAGAACTCATGCGATACCAGAATTTGCGTTGAGTGTATAGGATGATGTAGTCAATATAGGCCGCTCCTAATACAAGGGGTAATTATGATTAAACTTTCAAAACGCTGTAGAAATAACACCACTGGTCAGAATGACATCAAATTGTAACGGAATATTATCGAAGAATGGGGAAAACGAATGGCCTATGAAAAAAAAATAGTGTGAAAATTGATCAATGGATGGCGCTGTATGTGCCAGAATACGTAAATGAAAACACCTGCCGGCGGCTGTGGCTGAGCGATTCTAGGCGCTTCAGTCCGGAACTCCGCGACTGCTACGGCCGCAGGTTCGAATCCTTCCTCGGGTATGGATGTCCTTAGGTTAGTTAGGTTTAAGTAGTTCTAAGTCTAGGGGACTGATAACCTCACATGTTAAGTCCCATAGTGCTCAGAGCCATTTGAACCATTTGAAAACACCTGTCACGCTGACGACTCATTGAAGTTGGTATAAACACGCGGAGCACACAGCTTTTCCTCCTTTCGCGTCTGCGACGTTCGCCATGACTGTCTCAATGCAGGATCGCGCTCTGCTTGTAAATCTGTATTACAAGAGTGATGACTGTGCACACGTCAAAAGTTCCGGACAGTGAAGGGTTTGAAAAAAGGCGTTGGTCCGATGACTACCGTAGGTTTGGAGAAAATGATTCGGAAATTCGAAAAGTGCAACCTGGTAGAGGGAGCAGACGAATTGATTTGACGTCAGTGGAAGCAATGGCCACAGCAGTGCAGGAAGAGACGAATGGTGGTGTACAAACTCGTGGTGCACAGAGAACTGCCAGAACATTGGATATACCCGTGAGCACGGTGCGTAAAATCCTACGAAACATCCGTCTTTGCTAACCATTCAAAATTACCCATGTGCACAACTTGCTGTTGACTTGCCAGCAAGAGAGATCTTTGCTTTAGAATTTCTTGCTCACATGGGAGTGGACAATGATTGACTGTGGGAGATTCTGTGGACAGACGAAGCCCACCTCCATCTGACAGGATATGTCAATACACATAATTCTCGAATATGGGCAACGGAAAATCCACACACAAATCAAACGGTACCACAATATCCTGAAAAGGTCACTGTGTGGTGCTGGTTTACGGCATCATTTATCATAGGGCAACATTTCTTCGAAGAGACAGCTGCTTCCGGTCCTGTTACCTGTACCGTCAGTGGTAAGCACTGCGAATTTCTTTTGCGAAACCACGTCATTCCAGCTCTCCAACAGCGTGGATGTGTGGATGGGATTATTTTTAAGCAAGATGGCGCACCTCCACACGTTGCAAATCCAGTTAAGCAGCTGCTGAAGTGCCATTTCGGAAATGCTAGAATTATCAGCCACTATTTCCTTACAGCCTGGCCGTCCCGATCACCTGATCTTAATCCGTGTGACTTCTGGCTGTGGGGCTATCTGAAAGACGTTGTGTTCAGTGTTCCGACTGCAAACTTAGATGCTTTGAAGGCACGCAGTGCGTGACACGTTCTGAACGTGACCACGGAAACACTTCGATCAGTTGTGGAACATGCTGTTTCTCGATTTCAACTAGTTGCAGAAAATAGTGGACACCATATTGAACATATTTTGCGCCAGTCACGTGGAAATCAATAATCCGATTTGATTTTGATTGATGCTATTGATGCTTTTTGTGCGGTTTTTGGCCTCAGGACAATTAAAAACCGATGTGATTGATGCTTTTTATGCGTTTCTTGGCCTCAGGACAATTAAAAACCGATGTGATTGATGCTTTTTATGCGTTTCTTGTCCTCAGGACAATTAAAAACCGATGTGATTGGTGCTTTTTATGCGGTTCTTGGCCTCAGGACAATTAAAAACCAATGCGAGCGATGCTTTCTATGCGGTTTTTGGCCTCAGGACAATTAAAAACAGATTTTTCCATCCGATGTGATATGACCTTGCCGCGATGGATGGGCTTACGTAGCTAACAGTATCACATTGTACACCCATGCGCACTGAGTAGTGCAGTTTGTTTAACGTCGAACGTCCACCTTAGGCATTGTTGTATGATTCATTTATCATTTGTAGTCGATCGATTAAATGAAATGCTTACAGCGCCATGTATTGCTACATTTTGTAACTATTTATTTTTCTTCTGCCATACGTTTTCCCCCTTCTCCGGTAATAATCTGTTGCAATTTTAACTCATTCTGACCAGTGGTGTTATTTCTGCAGCGGTCTGAAAGTTTAACTTTAATTATAAGCACCCTGTATATGCAGAACAAGTAAACATATCTACGTGCTGTTTTCACTAAGCTATAGCGCACAACGTCACCTACTTCCGCAACTGATTTGTAATGTTTGTAGTTGCCGAATTACGACACAGATATTTTAAAGTGGAATTATATACTTCTTTCTGTGGTATTAGAAAGAGCCCACGAAGACGTCTTCTGCGACATAAGTGTTGTGGAACTGGATCAATTGTAACAAGATATTGCCTCCACTAACCACTGCCCCGCTCTATGCCGTTCTATACCTTATGTAACCTCAGACTTCACTTATTTAAGGTTAGTGTGCTTTCCTGCACATAGAAACCTGCCAGTGTGCATAGTCAGACTTGTAGAATGTATAAAAAAGTCGAGAAACTGGATATGACTTCCGCCACACTGTTAGAGCAGAGGTGCGGAGAGAAGTGAAATTAATTGTGTAGCAGAAGTAACACAAAGTTCTCGTGTCACTACTGAGCAGCTTGAATGTGCGAGTCAGATCAGGTAAAGCAGCACTATATGAACACTACAATCTAAATCATTTTATTCTTTCCACATTTCGCTCCATCAGCAGACTCTTGACAGTGACTTTCAAAATAGGGTACAGTTCCCCGAATGATGCCCACGGATGGTTTACGGATGAAACATCATTTGCAAGACATGGGCCAATCAGTACTCGAAATACGCGCTAGTGGTCGATTGAAAAGCCACACTGTCTCAAAAAAGTGTATGAACAAGAACCGCGGTCCCTCAAAATGAGGTGCGGGCGTTTCTACAATCTCACCGTTGGTTCCTGTGTTATCGATGGGACTCTAAACGGCTACAAGTATTAACAGTTGCTAACAAGTGTGCTACAGCAGCTATTGGTAGACGTCACACTGGGCATAAGACTATACACATGGTATCAGCACGTCGGATGTCCCGCCCATTCCTCACAGATAAGTGTAGACCTTTGCAGAAAATTTGGAGACCGTTGGATCGCCAGTTCAAAGAACAAAATATCACCTGTGCTCTCACCAGATGTAACACCTAATAAATTTAACGAGTGTAGAAAATTAAAACTAGAAACATCGACTACTGCTGAATGCACGAATTACCGTGTAGCATGAGCCTGTACTGCCGTAAGTCCCGGCGATATATAACATGCAGTAGTGCGTGTGTCGGGAATAGTTTTATAGCATGTATCAGTGCTCAAGGTTAACATTTTGAACGTTTTATACTACATTCGTAATTATAGGCGCATATTTTGCTTACTTTTAGTACAGTAAGGCAGGCGCTTGTGGCATCTCTTCTGGTGACTGGACAGGGTTTGGCGGCGTCGATATTTCGATCGAGTTCCACATACGTTACGCCGCAATACTCTTTGAAGCCTTTTTGCAGTGTCACAGAAAAAATATAGCTAATTTCCATTTTAAAAAGCTTATGTCGTAATATCTTTGCTTCGAAAGTCAAAAATTACTCGTGGAAGCCAGAAAATTCGCTACATTGTCCGTTCAAATTTAGTAAAAACTTTACCTCGATTGAATAAAAAATTTAATATATATATAAAAAGTGTTTTACTGACTAGACTGCTTAGACTGCAAGTTTTGGTGTGCACTGCGAGGCTGGTTGAATTCCTGGCATTTTACTTCAACTTCGGCACATTTTGTGTAACTTCTTTATAAGCGTTGACGTATCACTGCTTTGTATACCAGGCTGTGGAACAGCTAATAATTCTTGTCACCATTGCATATATACACTCCTGGAAATGGAAAAAAGAACACATTGACACCGGTGTGTCAGACCCACCATACTTGCTCCGGACACTGCGAGAGGGCTGTACAAGCAATGATCACACGCACGGCACAGCGGACACACCAGGAACCGCGGTGTTGGCCGTCGAATGGCGCTAGCTGCGCAGCATTTGTGCACCGCCGCCGTCAGTGTCAGCCAGTTTGCCGTGGCATACGGAGCTCCATCGCAGTCTTTAACACTGGTAGCATGCCGCGACAGCGTGGACGTGAACCGTATGTGCAGTTGACGGACTTTGAGCGAGGGCGTATAGTGGGCATGCGGGAGGCCGGGTAGACGTACCGCCGAATTGCTCAACACGTGGGGCGTGAGGTCTCCACAGTACATCGATGTTGTCGCCAGTGGTCGGCGGAAGGTGCACGTGCCCGTCGACCTGGGACCGGACCGCAGCGACGCACGGATGCACGCCAAGACCGTAGGATCCTACGCAGTGCCGTAGGGGACCGCACCGCCACTTCCCAGCAAATTAGGGACACTGTTGCTCCTGGGGTATCGGCGAGGACCATTCGCAACCGTCTCCATGAAGCTGGGCTACGGTCCCGCACACCGTTAGGCCGTCTTCCGCTCACGCCCCAACATCGTGCAGCCCGCCTCCAGTGGCGTCGCGACAGGCGTGAATGGAGGGACGAATGGAGACGTGTCGTCTTCAGCGATGAGAGTCGCTTCTGCCTTGGTGCCAATGATGGTCGTATGCGTGTTTGGCGCCGTGCAGGTGAGCGCCACAATCAGGACTGCATACGACCGAGGCACACAGGGCCAACACCCGGCATCATGGTGTGGGGAGCGATCTCCTACACTGGCCGTACACCACTGGTGATCGTCGAGGGGACACTGAATAGTGCACGGTACATCCAAACCGTCATCGAACCCATCGTTCTACCATTCCTAGACCGGCAAGGGAACTTGCTGTTCCAACAGGACAATGCACGTCCGCATGTATCCCGTGCCACCCAACGTGCTCTAGAAGGTGTAAGTCAACTACCCTGGCCAGCAAGATCTCCGGATCTGTCCCCCATTGAGCATGTTTGGGACTGGATGAAGCGTCGTCTCACGCGGTCTGCACGTCCAGCACGAACGCTGGTCCAACTGAGGCGCCAGGTGGAAATGGCATGGCAAGCCGTTCCACAGGACTACATCCAGCATCTCTACGATCGTCTCCATGGGAGAATAGCAGCCTGCATTGCTGCGAAAGGTGGATATACACTGTACTAGTGCCGACATTGTGCATGCTCTGTTGCCTGTGTCTATGTGTTCTGTCAGTGTGATCATGTGATGTATCTGACCCCAGGAATGTGTCAATAAAGTTTCCCCTTCCTGGGACAATGAATTCACGGTGTTCTTATTTCAATTTCCAGGAGTGTATTTCTCATTATAACGTCTGCTGTGTAACTGCATATAATGGGCATGTGATGCAATTTTTACTTTAGCAGCTGGCAATGTTCACTCTTTATTATCTGCAGCGTACGACATTACAATTTTCAACTCGGCTCGGCAGGCCTCTTTGGCCGAGTGGTTCTAGGCGCTTCAGTCCGGAACCGCGCTGCTGCTACGGTCGCAGGTTCGAATCCAGCCTCGGGAATGCATGTGTGTGATGTCCTTAGGTTATTTAGGTTTAAGTAGTTCTAAGTCTAGGGGACTGATGACCTCAGATGTTAAGTCCCATAGAGCCATTTGAACCATTTGAACTCCGATTGCTCTTGACGGCTCTTTAACCACGTGCTGTCCTAGGCTTGTTGGCCCGTGGTACGAATGCATATCATTTATGACAGTTGCTACTGATGATGTTTTTCAGTGCATATGCAACTCGGTGTTACGATCCAAACGATCTGAAAATGGTTGTTGAAAGCCACTGAAACTAGACAACATTATGTAGTTATACAGTGCGGCCTATTTAAACCTTGACAACTTAAATGATTCATAATATTTGAACCAATAATGGAACACATCTGCAATTTTCGAAGATGATAAAACATAATTGGGAGATTACATACATACATACATGCAAAGTCTCCACATTAAGTGTTGGAAGTGCTCTTCACCAGCATCGATGTATAACCGTACTCGTTTCATGTTCTGTGAAGTGTATCCTCGGCTCTGTTACTTATTTGGTGTGTAATGGGTTCACGGATCTCTGCAGTTGTCGATCGTCTATTCTTGTACACTCGGTTTTTAAGATATCCCCACCAGAAAAAAATATCCTTGTGGTTAGGACAGGTAATCTTGGGTGGGTGCACAAGTTTTTTGTGATTATTCGGTCACCAAGGAAATTGTTTACAAGTTGCATAGAAGCGCTAGACGTTTGACACATTTCTCCATCTTGATGGATGTAACCTTCGGTAACCTCGATGTAATCCAACTGCTCCACAAATGTATTGAAGACGCCCGTATACTGTATAGCGTCCACGGTCGTATCAAAGAAAATGGGGCCAACGATCCAGGAAGCTAACACCACGCACTACACTCCAACCTCTCATCACACAGTTGTGTTTCGTGGGTCATTCTGTGGTTTACACTGGCCCATTATCTGCTGTTTTGGGTGTTGATGTAACCTGACAGGCGGAATCATGCCTCATCTGTAAACCACGTTATGGAGAGAATGTCTGGGCGTTGAATAAGAAACCACTGAGACCACAGCTGTCGCTGTTGCCGAGAGATTCTAGGCGCTTCAGTCCGGAACCGTGCTGCTACTACGGTTGCAGGTTCGAATCCTGCCTCGGGCATGGATGTGTGTGATGTCCTTAGGTTGGTTAGGTTTAAGTAGTTCTAAGTCTAAGGGAGCTGATGGCTTCAGCCCCTGAGGTTTCATGAAGTTTAGACAGGTGGCGGCGCTATACGTAGCCTATAAAAAAAAAGCGTCTTTAATGGAGATGTGCATTGAAGCCCTAAAGAAACTGCGTATTTAGTTATAGAGATGTGTAAACAGGCAGAATACGGCGCTGCGGTCGGCAACGCCTATATGAGACAACAAATGTCTGGCGTAGTTGTTAGCTCTCTTACTGCTGGTAGAATGGTAGGCTATCAAGATTTAACTGAGTTTGAACGTGGTGTTACAGTCGGCGCACGAGCGATAGGACACAGCATCTTCGACGTAGCGATGAAGTGAAGATTTTCCCGAACAGCCTTTCACGAGTGTAGTGTAAATATCAGGAATCCGGTAAAACATCAAATATGAACGGAACCAACGACGACCAAGGAGAATCGTTCAATGTGACAGAACTGCAAACTTTCGCAAATTGATGCAGATTTCAATTCTGGGCCATGAACAACTGTCAATGTGCGAATCATTCAACGAAACATCATCGATATGGCCCTTCGGAGCTGAAGGCCCACTCGTGTACCCTTGATGACTGTACGATATAAAGCTTTGCGCCTCACCTGGGCCTGTCAACACCGACATTGAACTGTTGATGACTGAAACATGTCACCTGGCTGGACGAGTTTCGTTCCAAATTGTATCGAGCGGATGGACGTATACGGCTACAGATACAACGGCATAAATCCTTGGACCCTGCATGACATCAGGAGACCGTTCAAGCTGGTGGAGGCTCTGTAATGGTGTGGGGCGTGTGATATGTGATTGGAGTGATATGGGATACCTGATACGTCTAGATACGACTTTAGAGGGTCTCAGGGAACCACAGAAAGGGCGTCCGTCTAAAAGGCGACAGGTAAAAAATGGCTCTGAGCACTATGCGACTTAACTTCTGAGGTCATCAGTTGCCTAGAACTTAGAACTAATTAAACCTAACTAACCTAAGGACATCACACACATCCATGCCCGAGGCAGGATTCGAACCTGCTACCGTAGCGGTCGCTCGGCTCCAGACTGCAGCGCCCAGAACCGCACGGCCACACCGGCCGGCGACAGGTAAAACACAGTAAGTTAGTTGTATAAACGATCATTGTTGTAGTTGTAAATTGTCGTACCTGTGTTGGGAAAGAACCAGAGCTCCCAACACTAATAGAAAGTACAGAAAGATGGCTAAAGCAGAATTATATATTCAGCAGAATTTTTTCAAACAATGTAACAGTGTTCAGAAAGGATAGATTAAATACAGTTGGTGGTGGAGTATTTATTGCTGTAAGAAGCAGTTTGCCTTGTAGTGAAACTGAAGTAGATAGTTCCTTCAAATAGTATGGGAGAGGCTGTACTTGACAATCGGACTAAACTATTATTAATTTGATCGTTGTACCGACTTCCGAGTCGGAAGATTTAGGTGCTGAACAGTTCAAAGAAAACTTGACTCTCATTTCAAATAGGTACCCCACTCATACAGTTATATTCGGTGGTGACTTCAATATACCCTCGATATGCTGGAAAAATTATACGTTTAAAGCCAGCGGCAGGTATAAAACGTCATCCGAAATTGTACCGAATGCTTTCTCAGAAAATTATTTTGAACAATTAGTTCATGAGCCCACTCGAAGAGTAAATGTTTGCGAAAGCATACCTGAGCTCTTATCAACAAATAATCCTGGACAAATAGTGAGTATCGTGACGAATACAGGGATTAGCGACCACAAGGCAGTTGCTGCTTGGCTGAATGCCGTAAGACCTACAACAATCAAAAAGAAAAGCAAAGTATATCTATTTAAGAAAGCTGATAAAAATGCTCTTAACGGCGTTTTAATAGACAGTCTTCACTCTGTCTCCGATCTGGTCATGAAAGCGGTGAAAAGTTGTGGGATGATTTCGAAGAGACAGTATCGACAGCAATTGAGAGATATGTACCACATAAATTAATAAGTGATGGTACTGATCCCCCATGGTACACAAAACGGGTCAGATCGCTGTTGCAGAAGCAGCGAAAAAAGCATGCTAAATTTAAAATAACGCAAAATCCACATGACTGGCAAAGTTTTACAGAAGTTCGAAATATAGCGCGTACTTCAATGCGAGATGCTTTTAATAATGTCAATAACGAAGCTCTGTCTCAAAATGTGGCAGAAAACCGGAAGAGATTCTGATCATACAATGGTCATACAAAAGCACACCAGTGGCAAGGCGCAATCAATACCTTCACTGGGCGATAACAACGGTGAAGTCACTGATGAAAGTGCCACTAAAGCAGAGTTATCAAACACGGTTTTCCGAAACTCCTTCACCAAAGAAGACGAAGTAAATATTCCTGAATTCCAATCAAGAACAACTGCCAAAACGAGAAACGTAGAAGCAGATATCCTCGGTGTCGCAAAGCACCTTAAATCACTTAATAAAGGCAAGGCTTCTGGTCCAGATTGTATAACAGTCAGGTTCCTCTTAGAGTATGCTGATACAATAGCTCCATATTTAGCAATTTTATACAACCGCTCGCTCCCAGAAAGATTCGAACCTAAAAACTGGAAAATTGCTCAAGTCACACCAATACCCAAAAAGGGAAGTAGGAGTAATCCGTTGAATTACATGCCCATGTCACTAACGTCGATTTGCAGTATGGATTTGGAACATATAATGTATTCGAACATTATGAAGCACCTCGAAGAAAACCCTTTATTGTTGCATAGTCAGCTCTGATTCAAAAAATATCATTCATGCGAAACACAACTAGCACTTTTAACTCATGAGGTAATGAGTGCTATCGACAGGGCATGTCAAATTTATTGCATATTATTAGATCTCCAGAAGGCTTTCGACCCCGTTCCTCACAAGAGTCTTCCAACCAATCTGTGTGACTATGGAATATCGCCTCAGTTGTGCGACTGGACTCGTGATTTCCTGTCAGAAAGGTCACAATTCGTTGTAATAGACGAAAAGTCATCGAGTAAAATAGAAGTAATATCCGACGTTCCCCCAGGAAGTGTTATAGGCCCTCTATTGTTCCTGAACTAGATTAACGATGTACAAGACAATCTTAGTAGCCGTCTTAGTTTGTTTGCAGATGATGCTGTCATTTACCGTCTTGTAGAGTCATCAGATGATCAAAACGAATTGAACAATTATTTAGAGAAGATATCTGTATGGTACGAAAAGTGGCAATAAAGAAAAGTGTGAAGTTATTCACACGAGTATTAAAATAAATCCACTAAATTTCTATTACGAGATAAGTCACACAAATCTGAAGGCTGTAAATTCAACTAAATACTTAGGGATTACAATAAAAAATAACCTAAATTGGAACGATCTCATAGATTATGTTGTGGGTAGAACAAACCAAAGACTGCGATTCATTGCAGATAACTTAGAAGGTGCAACAGGTCTACTAAAGAGGCTGCTTACAACACCCTTGTCCGCCAAATTCTGCAGTATTGCTATGCGGTGTGCGATCCGCATCAAGTAGGACTGACGGTTGACAGCGAAAAAGTACAAAGAAGGGCGGCGAAATAGGGGAGATAGTGTCACAGGCATGATACCTGAATTGGAGTGGCAATCATTAAAACAAAGGCGTTTTTCGTTGCGACGGGATATTCTCATGAAATTTCAGTGACCAGTTTTCTCCTCCGGTTGCGAAAACATTGTGTTGGCACTCAGCTATATAGGGAGAAATTATCATCACGATAAAATAAGAGAAATCAGGGCTCGCACAGAAAAACTTAAATGCTCGTTTTCCCCGCGTGCCTTTCGAGAATGGAACGGCAGAGAGACAGCTTGAAGGTGGTTCATTGAACCCTTTGCCAGGCACTTTATTGTGAATAGCATGTAGATGTGACTGGTGACACGTACGTAAGCATCCTGTCTGATCACCTGCATCCATTCATGTCCATTGTGCTTCAGATGGACTTGGGAAATTTCAGCAGAACAATGCGACTCCTCTCACGTCCAGAATTGCAACAGAATGGCTCCAGGAACACTCTTCTGAGTTTAAACATTTCCGCTGGCCACCGAACTTCCCAGACGTGAACATTGTTGAGCATATCTGGGGTGCCTTGCAGCTTGCTGTTCAGAAGAGATCTTAAAGCCCCTCGTTCTCTTACGGATTTGTGGACAGCTCTGCAGGATTCATGGCGTCAGTTCCCTCCAGCATTACTTCAGACATTAGTCGAGTCCCTGCCACATCGTGTTGGGGCACTTCTGCGCACTCGCGGGGGCCCTACACGATATTAGGCTGGTGTACTAGTTTCTTTGGCTCTTCCGTGTATTTCAGGCAGAGAGCTGTCATTGAGTTTCTTCTGGCGGAAAACCAGAACATCGCAGATATTCATTGGTTCTTGAAGAATGTTTACGGAGACCTGCCAGTGAACGAAAGCTCGGTGAGTCCTTCGGCGACACATGTTTCATCACCGCAACGAGGTCGTGCAAACCTGTCCGATATCCCGCGTACCGGCCGTCCGTACACAACCTCAGAAAACAGAAAAAATGCTTCAGTGTCTTCGTTCCATGACAATGCAAGGCCTCGTAATCCCTCATTGGACTGTTCTTCCTCATACACCCTACAGCCCCTTCGTTTCACCTTCAAGCAGTACGTGGATGATGGGGAGGTAACTGAAGCGCAAGACGTTGGCTCCAACGTCGAACGGCAACTTGGTACCATGCAGGCATACGGGCCCTCCCAGTAACGTAGCTCAAGGCTTTCGCATTTAACGGAAATTATGTTGAAAAATACAGTTTTGTAGCCAAAAGAGTGGGGAATAATATGGTATGTTGGAATCCTGAATAAAACCAAATAGCTCTCCGAAAAAAATTAGGTTGCTACTGTCATAACTTCACAAAATTTCAGTTATGTCTCTTAAGTGTTCTTATTGCGCTACGTATATCCTGGTGGATATCAATTTTCTTTATATACGTTTCTGGATCATATGTTATGTCGTATCATAAATAATTGAAATGGTTTAATTGTTCTATCGCTTTCACATTGAGAACAATTTTTGTTCGTTCTAAGCGAATAACGAAGAAGGCCAGCATGGTTTTAGTTCTGTTTACAGATAGACTATAGCTTGCACTTCTAATTTAGTTTATGTTATGCCCATTGTAATTTATCTTCGCTGACAATCAGGGCGAACAGGCTTAGATGGTGGGGTCATGTTACACGCATGGGAGAAGCAAGGTTACCCAAGAGACTCATGGATTCAGCAGTAGAGGGTAGGAGGAGTCGGGGCAGACCGAGGAGAAGGTACCTGGATTCGGTTAAGAATGATTTTGAAGTAATAGGTTTAACATCAGAAGAGGCACCAATGTTAGCACTGAATAGGGGATCATGGAGGAACTGTATAAGGGGGGCTATGCTCCAGACTGAACGCTGAAAGGCATAATCAGTCTTAAATGATGATGATGATGATGACTTGTACGATAACTAGATCATTCTTCAACGGCCGTCCGAGGTGGATACACCGGTTCCCATCAAACCAACGAAGTTGTGCACCGTCTAGCCAGTGCAGTCTTTGTACGGGTGACTGTCCGAACACGTTGCGCGCTGTTGACAATGTCCTTTACCTTTACGTCAGAGGGGACAGGAAGGGTGGTAGAAAAAGTCCTCTTTGTATCAGTGTCCTGGATTAAATTCCAAACATCTCAGCAGTGACTCATGAAGTGAGGGCATGGAACACTCTGGATGATATATAATAAAATGGAACAC
This sequence comes from Schistocerca cancellata, assembly GCF_023864275.1. Lineage (NCBI taxonomy): Eukaryota > Metazoa > Arthropoda > Insecta > Orthoptera > Acrididae > Schistocerca > Schistocerca cancellata. The sequence continues at coordinate 244,056,046 of NC_064631.1, forward strand.
CTACACCCATCCTTACGATGTCATTTAGTATATGGCTACCAGTCTCGGTACTTCAGTGCACAATCTTCAGGTCTTAGCTGAAGCTGAGGTGGTTAACTCCATCTTTATACGCGATTGCCGGCCGGGGTGGCCGAGCGGTTCTAGGCGCTACAGTCTGGAACCGCGTGACTGCTACGGTCGCAGGTTCGAATCCTGTCTCGGGGATGGATGTGTGTGATGTCCTTAGGTTAGTTAGGTTTAAGTAGTTCTAAGTTCTAGGGGACTGATGACCTCAGAAGTTAAGTCCCATAGTGCTCAGAGCCATTTGAACCATTTTTATCCACGATTCACCAGTGACCAACATCTGTAACTGGTTTTCGCAGACTACCTGTGACAGAGATGTTGTTCTCCAAATCATCAGTTATCAACTTGATAGTTGGTGGTTGGAGCCAACGTCTTGCTGCATCAAAAACTTCCCCATCATCCACGTACTGCTTCCCACGAAGTGCATCCTTCTTTGGGCCAAGAGATGGTTGTCGGAAGGTGCAACCATCACCGAGCGGTGCTAGGCGCTACAGTCTGGAACCGCGCGACCGCTACGGTCGCAGGTTCGAATTTTACTTCGGGAATGGCTGTGTGTGTGATGCCCTTAGGTTAGTTAGGTTTAAGTAGTTCTAAGTTCTAGGGGACTGATGACCTTAGAAGTTCCATAGTGCTCAGAGCCATTTTCAACCATCAACTACCAACTTCCATTAATAATTGATTGTTGGAGAGAGAACATCGCTATCAAGGTAGTCTGCGTAAACCAGTTACAGATGTCGGCCACTGATGCATCATGAAACGAATTGAGTTAACCCCCTCAGCGTCAGCTAAGGCCTGAAGCACCGAAACTGGTAGCCATATAATAAATGACATCGTAAGGACGGCTGCATGTGTTTCATTTTACTACATAAGTGAACGGCCGAAGTCCCTCAGACCTCCAATCACAAGGATGGACATACAAAAACATTCGATGGTGATCCGTCCATGGTATGGGCGTAAGTTAATCTCGGCGGCCTCCTTGGTGCTTTTCGACAGGTGTAGGCTGAGTGCCTCCACCGGGTTTCACTCCCTCCCATCTCTCATCGTCTCCAACACGAACATGACATTAAACTACACACACACCACTACAGCCAGCTACGCTTAACGGATGCACTTCTTCATACAGCCTTTATACTTCGCAAAGAAATGATGCCTGTGGACGCGAAAGACAGGAAAAATCTTTCCAGTTAGGCGGCCTGAACCTGTCCTTCCAGCATTCCCAGCCATACGATGTTATCTCACTGTACTTACATGATCAATCGCGAATTACATTGTCTTTACGTGTTTATTCCTTCTAATATTTATGCCTGATGGCGTCCTACACTACTGGCCATTAAAATTATACACCACGAAGATGACCTGCTACAGACGCAAAATTTAACAGACAGGAAGAAGATGCTGTGATATGCAAATTATTAGCTTTTCAGAGCATTCACAGACGGTTGGCGCCTGTGGCGACATCTACAACGCGCTAACATGAGGAAAGTATCAAACCGATTTCTCATACACAAACAGCAGTTGACCGGCGTTGCCTGATGAAAATGTTGTTGTGATGCCTCGCGTAAGGAGGAGAAATACTTACCATCATGTTTCCGACTTTGATAAAGGTCGGATTGTAGCCTATCGCGATTGCGGTTTATCGTATCGCGACACTGCTGCTCGCGTTGGTTGAGATCCAATGACTATTAGCAGAATATGGAATAGGGGGGTTCAGGGGGTAATACGGAACGCCGTGCTGGATCCCAACGGCCTCGTATCACTAGCAGTCGAGATGACAGACATCTTATCCACGTGCAGCCACGTCTCGATTCCTGAGTCAACAGATGGGGACGTTTTCAAGACAACAACCACCTGCACGATCAGTTCGACGACGTTTGCAGCAGCATGGACTATCAGCTCGGAGACCATTGCTACGGTTACCCTTGACGCTGAATCACAGACGGGAACGCCTGCGATGGTGTACTGAACGACGAACCTGGGTGCACGAATGGCAAAACGTCATTTTTTCGGATAAATCCAGGTTATGTTTACAGCATCATGATGATCGCATCCGTGTTTGGCGACATCGCGGTGAATGCACATTGGAAGCGTGTATTCGTCATCGCCATACTGGCGTATCACCAGGCGTGATGGTATGCGGTGCCATTGGTTACACGTCTCGGTCACCTCTTGTTCGCATTGACGTCGCTTTGAACAGTGGACGTTACATTTCAGATGTGTTACGACCCGTTGTTCTACCCTTCATTCGATCCCTGCGAAACCCTACATTTCAGCAGGATAACGCACGACCGCATGTTGCAGGTCCTGTACGGGCCTTTCTGGATACAGAAAATGCTCGACTGCTGCCCTGGCCAGCACATTCTCCAGATCTCTCGCCAATGGAAAACGTCTGGTCAATGGTAGCCGAGCAACTGGCTGGTCACAATACGCCAGCCACTACTCTTGATGAACTGTGGTATCGTGTTGAAGCTGCATGGGCAGCTGTACCTGTACACGCCATCCAAGCTCTGTTTGACTCAATGCCCAGGCGTATCAAGGCCGTTATTATGGCCCGAGGTGGTTGTTCTGGGTACTGATTACTCAGGATCTATGCACCCAAATTACGTGAAAATGTAATCACATCTCATTTCTAGTATAATCCAATGAATACCCGTTTATCATCTGCATTTCTTCTTGGTATAGCAATTTTAATGGCCAGTAGTGTAGTTCCTTTCCTTGTGATGTATAATTTGTAATGAGCCGGCGTTAGTTCACACGAATGTTCACGCTGCTACAGCTGCAGTGCCAAAGTGCCCATCGGCTTCGGTACGCTACATGACAGGCAGGGCCACTCGGAGTTCGACCGGCAGCCAATCGATGAGGGCCGTTAGGTGGTGAGCCCGGGGCCGCCACCTGTTGCCGGGGGCCAGCCACGCCTACTCACACTCCCACACCTGCGCCCACGCCTCCACCTACACAGGGCGTGCTTCCCGGGCCACGCGCAGCCAGCTCACACGGCCGGCACATCGACGTCTGCACTCCGCAAGCCACGGCAGGGCGTGTGATGGAGGGGACACACACGAGCTGATCAAAGGTAAACGGACACCTCTGTGTAATTTAGAAATGACCACTAGATGTCACGAGACGCGGACCAGCCAGTATAAAAGGAGACGGAGAGGTTGTAGTAAGCAGAGAAGCGGTAACAACAGAGGAGAGCTCATTGGCGTCGACGTGGTATTGCCATTGGATGTTACCTAAGAAATTTGTAAGGATATTTCAGTCCTTCTAAAAATGCCCATGTCGACTGTCGGTGATGCGACTGTGAAGTGCAAATGTGAAGGAACAACCACAATGAAACGGAGACCAGGCAGCCCTAACACGTTGACGGATAGGGACTGTAGCGCATTGCGGAAGTCTGTTGCGAAATATCGCATAAAATCCGTGGAAGCAATGGCTCGTGAGTTTCAAAATGTTACCAGTACTCCAACTAGCACAATGTGCGAGTAAACCATGGGGTACAATAGTAGAGCAGCTCCTCATAAGTCACACATAGCTGCAGTTGTAGTCACGCTAAGCGAATCTTGAGGTGGTGTAAAGAGAGAAATCACTGGAATGAAACTTCCTGACAGATAAAACTGTGTGCCGGACCGAGACTCGAACTCGGGACCTTTGCCTTTCGCCGGCAAGTGCTCTACCAATTGAGCTCCCCAAGCACGACTCACGACCCGTCCCACAGCTTCAATTTTGTCAGTACTTCGTCTCAATCTGGACATCACTGGACTTCGGATAACTGGGAACGACAGACGTGGAGCGATGAACAACGCTATACCCTTTGCCAGCCCCGTGAAAGAGTTAGGGTGACGTTACCTGCCATCATGTGTAATGCCAATACTGATGTAGAGAGGTTATTTTAAGGTAGTGGGTGTTTTTCGTGGTTATGTTGTGATAAAAAAAATGGCTCTGAGCACTATGGGACTTAACATCTTAGGTCATCAGTCCCCTAGAACGTAGAACTAATTAAACCTAACTAACCTAAGGACATCACACACATCCATGCCCGAGGCAGGATTCGAACCTGCGACCGTAGCAGTCCCGTGGTTCCAGACTGCAGCGCCAGAACCGCACGGCCACCGAAGGCCGTCTATGTTGTCATCACCACATTGCACTTCAGAAAATGCTTAATTTGGAAGTACATGAACACACTTTGCAGCACTATGTACAGGAGACTAATAGTTCGGAGACGGCCTCGCGGGATTAGAAGAGCGGTCTGAGGCACTGCACTCATGGACTGTGCGGCTGGTCCCGGCAGAGGTTCGAGTCCTCCCTCGGGCATGGGTGTGTGTATGTTTGTCCTTAGGATAATTTAGGTTAAGTAGTGTGTAAGCTTAGTGACTGATGACCTTAGCAGTTAAGTCCCATAAGATTTCACACCCATTTGAACCTAGTTCGGAGACGTTGATTGTTTGCATCAGCACGACTGTGCACTTTGTCATGAACCATCATCTGTCGGGCAGTGGCATGTGGACAATAAGGTTCTTGAAACGGACTGGCCTGCCCGGAGTCCCGACCTGACCCTAATGGAACACTTCTGGAACGAAAATGTCGACATCGCTACAGACTGGAGCGTTCAACATTATGCCTTCCCCGGCTTGGCGATCGAGAAAGAATGGGCTGTCACACGACGACAGACATTCAGACACATGGAAACATTCCGTATTAATGATCACTAATATGATCCCAGATACATTTGATCAGAGAGTGTGTACTCAACAAAATGCATATATGAAGTATCCTAGGACTACAATATCAGTCTACAACTACGTCTACATGATTACTTTACAGTTCAGACTTTGCGGTTTGGCAGAGAGTGCGCACAACCAGTTTCAAACAATTTCACTACCTATACACTCAGCCACTGTACGTGGAAAAAAATGAACGCCTAAATCTCCGATTTCTCTTATTTTATTCAGTTTTATTAGGATTCCGCCGTATTTAGGTGGGAGTCAACAAAATATTTTGGCTTTCGGAGGAGAAAGTTGGTGACTGAAATTTCATGAAATGATCTCGCTGCATCGGAAGACTCTATAACTCGCTTATCATATCCGTGACGCTCTCTAGCCATTTCGTGACAAAACAAAACGAGCTGCCCTTCTCTGAACTATTTCGATGTCCTCTGTCAATCCTGTTTGCTGACGATTCCATAATGTGAAGAAGTGCTCCAGAAGAGGATGGACAAACAGTCTCTTTTGTTGATTCGTTGGACTACTAAAACTTCTGCCGTTAATACCCAGTCTTTGATTCGCCTTCCCTACAGCATTTTCTGTATGATGATTCCAATTTAAGTTGTCCATAAATGAAGTCCTTAGGTAATTAGTTGAATCGACAGTCTATCAATTTGTGTTATCGTGTAACAGAAATTTAACAAAATTTGTTTCAGTACTTACGTGGAGGACATCGCTCTTTTGATTAGTGGGGGTCAATTGTTTGTCACGTATCGCACCATGCAGAAATCTCTAACTAAGTTATTTTGCAATCCGATTTGATCGTATGCTGAACGTACTAGACGGTAAACGAACACGATCTAAGAGGGCTGCTGATATTGTCCTCTAAATCAATTAAGTAGACTGAGAACAGCAGAGGATCTATAACACTTCCTCGGGGAACCCCAAATATCACTTTAGTTCTGCTAGATGACTTGTTAGTGCCTCGAAGTACGATCTTTCTGACAGGAAAACAGGAATATAGTCGATATTTCATGGGCACGCAATTTGATAAGCAGCTTGTAAGGAATGGGATCAAAAGCCTTCTGCAAATCTAAAAATATGCAATTAGCTTGAGATCCTCTGACGTTAGTCCCAGTAGGAACCAGTTAACTCATACGAACACCTGGTTTAAGAATTACTGGGAATATTAAATGGAATGATTAGACAGGCTCAGTTCTGTGTAAAGCAAGTGTTAGGCTTCGGTTTATCGGTAGGATACTTGGAAAGAATAATCATTAAAGAGGGATTGGTTACTAATACTCCTCTGACTGATACTATAAAATTACCAAAGTATGTGGGACTGAAATGGTATACTGAACGTATGTAAAGAAAGGCAGTACTAATTGCTCAATCGTTACAGGTTTGTCCGACCCACAGGAAAACATTGGAGAAACGCTTGAGTATTGTCAATTAATCATTGACAGACCAGTTACGAAGTTTCAAGAACCAACATTTGATGACGAATCCGGTAGCCTACTACAACCCTGTACGTATTGCTCCTTTAGGAATAATGAAAGCACAGGCGCACAGCGATGTTTAAGCAGTAATTATTTTCCGCGCTACATACGCGAATGGAACAGTAAGGAAACCTAATCAAGCAACAATGGGAAACATCTTCTGCCAAGCACTTCAGAGTAGTTTGAAGGGTGTAGATGTAGATCTAGATTTATGACCAGCCTCCTCCTTCTTCTTATTCCATTGGAAGAAATTATGTGGAAAGAAATATTTTGGTAACACGGTCACTCACTCTCTCTCTCTCTCTCACACACACACACACACACACACACACATTGTTGTATAAATCAGTGGTAGTCAACATGATCCCTATCGCTCACTAGCAGCGTCCCAACTTTCACAGTGGGTGGTATGAGACAGGGGTTTTAAGAATATTTTCATTAAGGTTTCGTAAAAGTATTTGCTAAGTAATTATTATTATATGCTTTAACTTGTTGCATCTCTGATTTATAAATGTTATAAGTTCAAGTTACTTTCCTCCTTTGTAAATTATCATTACTGTATGGGGTTAAAAAAGTTTGCTACTTACAGAGACACAAAAGAGGGGCGATAGGTGAAAAAGATTGACTGACTTTGGAATAAATTATTCTAGTTTAAAACATTAAAGAATGCTACAAGTAATTCACAATCTTTTACATTAATTTTAGAGAAAAATTTTCTATTGGGTACGCAGCTAATGAACTACACTCTAAGGGGAAAAAAAACCACGACGCACCAAGATGGAAGTACCCGAATGGAACGGAAACTGTGATGTACACTCGACAGCAAAAAAAGTGGGTCACCCCTGAATTCCAACGTGTAGGCTGCACCTGAATGTATGCAACCAACATAGCATATCTGTGTTGCACATAGTCGCAACCCTCCACAGTACAGTCGTTGTAAGATACACAATGGGTACCGCTAGAGACTACTAGAGAACACCGGTCTTTATGACAGTCCGTCCAGATGTAAAGTAACACCACGATAGTACAGAAGAGATCAGACAGTCCTTAATGTTTGTAAACTAAACTTAATTACAATAAGTGACATTTCAAATGTTATGGGACAACTTGTTTTGTTACATAAATCGTTCAGTAATTCTTAGGCACAATTAAATATTTGAGACAGTATATGGATTTATAAAGATGTATGGCAATTGGAAACAAGTTCTCTGCTGTCTAAAAGGTTTACCCAACACAACGTTCAACGGGGAGTGGTTTCGCATCAACTTTATGTAATACTAAGCAGTTAAAAGAAAACGTGATTAACGGCGGCAACCACTCTACGGAAATCCCAACATTAACAGCGAATCACAAGTAATATCATTGTTCACATTACTCATCAACAGTTACTTGTACACGAAGTTGTACTTTAAATGATATGACCAATGTCTTCGTTCTGGATCTGGATGTAAACCCAGAACGTAAAGCCATTGTTAACCAAGCAAAGCTTTGTGCCTTATCAAGACTCGATCACTAGGCAGAAAGAGACGTCAAATATTGTCGTTTTTACCAGTATCAGTTATCAATTCTCAACTTGAACGGAAATGACGATAATGTTTGTGAGAAAGCAGGAACCCTAACATGACAATTACCTTCTTGGTAATTAACCTCGAAAGACGTTGTATAGTGTTGCATTGTCAAGGAATAAAGGATGCTTATGTTTAAAATTGAAATGCGATCATGTAATGCTGGGGACAAGTATGCGAACCCAGCACCTAATCGGATTGTTGAATAAGTACGTAAAATCAGAATGTAGATAACACAGTTTGTTACCAGTAGTGGGGTTGGAACCTTAAATGACGACTGAAGTTGTATTGCCTGACCGGGATTCGAACCCGGCGCCTACCGCCGTTGTTGTCTAACCAGGAACAGACGAGAAATGTCCAATGCTGGTCCACTATCAGCGAGATGTGCACACGTTTAACTAGAAATAAGGTGACGAAAACGTCTATGCTGACTGAGAGTCGAACGCCGCACACATGGTTATGAAGACACGTTAATAATCAACTTCATATTCAGTAGTAGCTAGGAGTAGCATATTTAGTTGCAAACCTTAAGGCCTTACTCATCCCTAATAACGTGTTCCCCAATATCTGCGATATCATGATGTTAATTTACAAGTGAATTGACTGCCGTAAAGAGCAATGTTCTCTAGTAGTCGTGTATCATTGAGATGTAAATCAAGTGCCTCAGCAGAAAGTAATTTCCGTCGTGCAGCACGTATTGTTTCAGAGACACTGAGTACTGTTATAAGTGCACAAAACGTATATTATATACTAAGTATATACTATTATTTGGAGAAGCTGGCGCCAAACCTGTTTACTTTTACATTCCGCTTAGTTGTCGTGGTTGAATACAGGTTTTCTTAAGCCTACATCTAACGCACAGCGCTTACAAGAAAGTGTAGTTTCCTGCGACATGCTATTGCTAGCTAGGTGAAATATTTTGTGGTAGCTATGTTTAAAATGAATGTATTTTTGAAAGTATTGTTCGTCAAATATTTGAATAAATCGTCAACTGTACGTATGCCTGCACATGTTATAGCATAATAGCTGTAGCTGCGTTAGTTTGTACTACAGACTTGGGTAGGTTAGGTGTAACTTTTGATCCTTCAAGGGGTGATCGTGGCCATGCGGCTCCGGTCTGTACTAGCCGCGGCTCGCGAGCTACGGGCCAGCCAGGTTGGCCGAGGCGATACGCAAGTGAGCGAGCTGGTGGTGGCGTTGGTGGGCCAACAGCCCGGGACGAGCCAGCACGGCTGCGCCGCAAGCCTCTGCCTCTGCCGCTCCGTTTGACGTAAATATGTTTACCTCCTCTCCTGGAATCAGTATAAGAGCGGCAAGCAGAAATACACACCAGGCTGTCTGGCGTAATGGCTCACTGGGAGAGGTCTATTCGAGGTATAGTCAAAAAATGGTTCAAATGGCTCTGAGCACAATGGGACTTAACATCTGAGGTCATCAGTCCCCTAGAACTTAGAACTACTTAAACCTAACTAACCTAAGGACATCACACACATCCATTCCCGAGGCAGGATTCGAACCTGCGACCGTAGCGGTCGCGCGGTTCCAGACTGAAGCGCCTAGAACCGCTCGGCCACGCCGGCCGGTCTAGGTAGAGTCGTCGCTCTCATTGAAGAAGGAGGATGTTCCATCAGAGAAGCTGGCAGACGGTATGGCGTACCACATACCACTGCAACGAGATGGTGGAGGATCTGCCTTGAAAGAGGCACCACCAACAGGGCTCCTGGCTCAGGCAGGAAGAGAGTGATCTCACAGCAGGAACACAGGGACCTAATGTCTAGGAGCAGAGAAAATACCTTTCTGAACGCGAAGCAGTTGCGGCGGGAGACCAACTTCCCCGGCTCCGGTGACACGATTCGCCGAAGGCTGAGGGACGCTGGACTGCACGCACGACGATCCACCGTGAAACAAGAGCTCAGCGAAGACAACGTTTTATACCGGCTAGCATTTGCGGAGCTCCATCTGAGGGCGTCGTGGGACAACGTCATTTTCACTGATGAGAAGGTGTTTTCCACCAATAACGACGGTCCACGAATCTTTTACAGGCCGCAAGGGACCCGCCATCGACGCGAATATGTAACCACGACGAGAAGAAGTGGCCGGCTGTCTGTTACCTGCCGGGGGTTGGAATTCTGCGAGAGGGGCGGGAATTCTTCACAGGATAGAAGGAACTGTGGACAGCGTGCAGTATGCCCACATATTGGAAAATGTGATGCTTCCGTTAGTGCGAATGCTGTACGCAGAAGGGGACGTCACACTGGAAGAGGACCATTCTCCCAATCACAAGTCTGCATTTGTTCAGCAGCGGCTCTCCACCATTGGCGTCAACGTCATGAACTGGCCGCCACGGGCGGCTGATATGAACTCCATGGAAAACATGTGGGCTGAGGTCGCCAGAACATTAACAGAGAACTGGCCACGAAACCAACCAACTACTGCGGACGCTCTTTGGGACTGCGTCCTGGAAGCGTGGGAGGAAGTTGCTTCTTCAGGCTGTTACGTCCGACGGCTTATATATTCTATGCCAAGACGCGTGATAGAAGTACAAAATAATGAAGGATTCTGGATAAAATATTAGAGTTCTTAAAATGTTTTGTTATGTCTTCTTTTTCGTCATTTTTCCTCATTGGGAGCTAGTGGAAGATCGCGTGGCAACAGAAAAGATACAATATGGGTTAGCTTTCCTTTGAGTTGCCCTTTTAATACAAGTGGGTTTCTTTTGAATATACAGTTTGTTAAGTATTCTATTTTGATTTCATTTATACCCTGTCTACATACTTACAAACTAATCAACGTAGATGGAGTCTGTCACAGTAGTTTTTGTTATTTCAAATACGTCTCTCTCTTCCCCTCCATCCATGAATACACCCTCCGTTCTCCACACAATACGCCAACGATTTCATATTATGTTTACTCGCCGCGCGGGATTAGCCGAGCGGTCTAAGGCGCTCCAGTCATGGACTGTGAGGCTGGTCCCGGCGGAGGTTCGAGACCTCCCTCGGGCATGGGTGTGTATGTTTGTCCTTAGGATAATTTAGGTTAAGTACTGTGTAAGATTAGGGACTGATGACCTTAGCAGTCAAGTCCCATAAGAGTTCACGCACATTTGAACATTTATGTTTACTCGCTGTTAACATCTCTTCTATTCTCTCTCACACACTCTCTCTCTCTCTCTGACACTATCGCCGCAAGTGCCCTTCAATTACACTCCCCCAAAACTTTGTAAACAAATCTAGCGGTTTCCAATGACGCTACATTTTCCCTTTTAATTGCTGCTGTCTTTACTCTCTGTCATTCCTCTGACCACCTATGAAACCGTATTCTTTTATCCTTATCTCTCGGTCCTAAGATAAAACGAACTGTGGCACACATCTAAGTAAGCAATACTTTGCAAGCATTTCACGCTTATATTTTTCACTTCTGCACTTCTATCCATTCCCAGATCCCGCCCTCCTTCCTGTTACGCGTCCCTTGACATCTGCATCTACATCTAAATGAATACTCTGCAATTCATAATTATGTGCTTGGCAGGGGGTTCTGACGTCTGGTGGATTAATCTTGTATTGATGTGTAAAACATGTTGGTTTACATCTCACGTCAGGCGTGGATTTTTAACACACACAAGTAGCTCTCCTTCACCGCTAGTAACGCCAAGTGCAGAACGCCAGTAAGCTCCGTAGTTCAATATCCGCAGTAAAGATAACATCCCTTCGCTGCCGACTGGGCATTCGTTTGAGCTGTGGCAGATATGGAGAAACCCCGTAAGGCTGAGACTCTGTCACCAGCAAGCCGTCGTAGACTAGAAAACGTGTTTCATTTAATGAACCAATAGCTATGTAAGTTCACAAGGGCCTTACTTTATTTGAACCTGAAACGGTGAAAATTGTGGTGCTGGACTGGGATTAGTGTGGTGTCACCGCCAGACACCACACTTGCTAGGTGGTAGCTTTAAATCGGCCGCGGTCCATTTGTACATGTCGGACCCGCGTGTCGCCACTGTCAGTAATTGCAGACCGAGCGCCACCACACGGCAGGTCTAGAGAGACGTACTAGCAGTCGCCCAGTTGTACGACGACTTTGCTAGCGACTACACTGACGAAGCCTTTCTCTCATTTGCCGAGAGATAATTAGAATAGCCTTCAGCTAAGTCCATGGCTACGACCTAACAAGGCGCCATTAACCATATTTGAGAGTCTCACTTGTATTATCAAGAGCGATGTACCACAAGGATGAATTAAAGTTAAGTATTAAAGAAGCTACGTACTTTTCTTTATAGCATTCATAACGTATCCTGTTTCAGACCTCACGCAAGCCGGCGTGAGTTAACGCGTGCATTTCGGCTACATCCGAGTGGCGTGGCTGTCTTGCTACGCCACAGCAATTAGAATTCGATTTCACTGTGTTCCCGAAGAATGCAAACTCTTCTAGGCGTTCTCGAAAGGCACCTATCTGGTTTCGAATCCTGATCAGCACAAAATATTCATTATTTCATTTCAAGCCCTACCATGTGCACTCCGAACTACAGGTGAAAAATAGTTGCATTTTCAAAGTCTCTTCGTGCGTTGTCAGCTGTAACGTGTTCGTTTCAACTCACAGCCATATGATCAGCTTTTTATCACAACATTACAAGATCAAACGTTTCCTTACATCTTTTCAAGTTCAAACATTCCTCTCCATCCTACTGGTGAAAATGGATTTGCGTTTGACGTTGTGTTCCTTGTGATCACCAACGACGACATGTTGTGAATTCAACTTCTAGCCAGCAGAGTATTTTCCATCACATCATTGAAAGTACAAACATGCTTTTCCTAGCTATTATTGGAAAAGAATTTGATAGTTAAAGTTTCTTCATGACCACGTGTGCGGGGTTTGAATTCCATTCAGCACAGAACTTTTCATAGCCTGATGTCTAGCTAAACATGCGCCCATCTCGCTACTGGTGAACCAACGATTGATATTTATCGTCTGTTCCTGGCTAGAAAACGACGGTGCTAGATGCTGGATTCGAATCCCATTCAGGCAAAAACAATTCTATCGTCAATTAAGGTTCTAGCATTTCGCTACTGGTGAAAACATTTGATATTTAACTTCTGATTTTATGTACAGTCGTGCTCAAAAGTATCCGAACGACCTGAATTGCGTTTCACCTGAGTCCCATGCTACCTACATAACGCAGCTGTCTAGCAGGTCCTCTAATCGCTATTCGGTACAGTCTTTGACTATTGAAAATGGTTCCAATAAATCACACTAGAAAACACTGCTCTGCATCGCAATAACTCAAGATGTAAAGAAATACCACGATACTACAAATTTCAGGGGACACCTCATCACAGATAAGACTGTCCTTAAGGCTTGTAAGCTCACATTTATTGCAATAAATGACATACCTGAAATTTTGGCACTCTCATTATTACGTCAGATAGGTAATGCACGCAGTAAATTCGTCGTATTCATGATTTCCTCTTCAAAGTAACATAACATACTCGTAATTTAACACAAAATGTCATTAAGAATTTACGTTATTCAAGAGCAGCTAGTTGAGAATATGTATGAACTTCAAATGACACGACGAACCGCCTCGTTCTGCATATGGACTCAAACCCAGATCATGCAGGCTAGGCCGCGGTGGCCGGAACCGCGTGACTGCTACGATCGCAGGTTCGAATCCTGTCTCGGGCATGGATGTGTGTGATGTCCTTAGGTTAGTTCGGTTAAGGTAGTTCTAGGTTCTAGGGGACTGATGACCTCAGATGTTGAGTCCCATAGTGCTCAGAGCCATTTGAGCCAATCATGCAGGCTAAGATTTCGTGGCTAACGGAAAATAACAGTCATTCATGACTAGGCATAAAGAGAGTGATATACCTCATTTTTGGACAGTATCAGTTAGCAAATATCAACTTTAAATTACATAACGTAAATATTTTTAACGGTCGCGAATTCCTACCCTGCATCTATTGTACCTGTTAACGAACTACGGGAGATGTTAAATACTGCTTCTTCACAAGTAACTTATTTGAAATGCAGTGAGGTAAAGCTTTGTGTTGGACAGGAATTCGAACCCAGAACCTAATCGGAGTGTTATCGAAGTACAATCAACTTTGACATATCAGATTTTCTCGGCAGTAGCTAGATGTATTAACTGAAATGACGAGACGAAACATTTTTTTTTCCTTCCCAGGACTCCAACCCGGCACATATCGCTGTTATATTCTAGAAAAAAGGAACGTTAAGTATGGGTTTGTTACACCAGCAGTGACATGTGAGCATGTTTGAACTAGAAATAATATGACAAAGAGTTCAGTGCTGACTAGGAATCGAACCCCACACATATCGTTAATGACTACACACCAAGAAACGACACTTTGCGAATTATTCTCCACCAGCAGCTCGGAATAATATCCTTGAACTTACAGTGATCTCGCAAATATTTCTGTGTCTCACTGGGAGTCAAAAACGTCAGATATCCTTAGTGTTGACAACGAATGAAAATGCATTAAAAATAAAAATTTATTAACCACCAGCAGATAGGTGTTCTCATGCTAGAGCTTGATAATACATAGTGAAAAGTTTAGTGCTGGGCCAGGATTGCAACCCATTCATGCACAATATGTGGAGATGTTGAGGAATCTACAGTTTTGAACAAACAACAAATTGTAATCGAGCTGTATTGTCGCGAAGGGATCAAATTCCGCGTTAGGGGCGGTCTGAGTCGCATTCCAAGTTCAGAACCAATTTTATCGACATACAGAAGCTCAAATAAAAGATGGAATAAGTGTCCTGTGACCATAAACAGGGTTTGTTTCGTCACTAGAAATAAATAACTAGTATAAAAAAGGTTACTGGTGATAGAGTTTCTACATGTCACCACTCCTTACTTTATTGTGGTTCCACCTAACGTCTACTAGATAGAGAAGGAATATCATGTTTAATGTGATATTCAGACCACAATGCCACTATACCTTCTTCACTTGGCGTAGCCAGAAGAGAATAGAATCTGCCTCTCCCTATCAAAAAACACCGTTGCGGCACACAAGATGAGAATTGTGACACACTGGCTCCCTGTAGTGGTTTGCAGGATGTTCAGTACATTCATTTACTTGGTTGACCGAATCGCCATGAACTAGCTGTTTTGGCTATCCAATGCATACATTCGACTATATTTTGTAATCACCGAAATAAAATAACGTAACTGCCACCTACACAGAACTGCCAAGAGTGTAGAATGCAGAAATTTAAATAGGAAGTGTTCCTTTCCATTTGAGCTACTCTATTGCGCTATCTGTTTGTTGAAACCATCGTGCAATGCAAAAGAAATGCTGTAACTGTCTGTCTCTCAGAAGTCTAGATCCGGCCATATGCGTTATCTCACAGCACTGTGGAATGCCGAAGTTCTGGAGGAACTGTTGTTCACTTCCAGATGTGGTGTGACCATATAACAGCTAGTAGCGTAACGGTAAGCGTCGCGCACTCTTGATAAGACGTCGCGTGTTCTATTACATTCGCTATGACATTTGTTTAAAACGCAATTCTGGTGTCTGCTGAAGTTATCAATTTAATGGAACTTTGAACATAATTCTCTTCACTTCTCATCCGAAAATAATCGCATTTGGAAAAAAGGCTAACTTCTGCGTCATTTTGCTCTTTTCAGGTTTAATAGGCGGCCAGGCAGCAGATGCGCTCGAAGCTTTTGTATTATGTATGGGGAGAGCGCATCGTGCCAAAATAGTCAGAAAAGTATTTTCTACATTAGCTGTCGTCTGGTAGTGGCATTTTGTTCTTCTTAAAACCCTGTTTGACAGCTTTAACTCAGAACAAGTTTTCTACATGCATGTAATCAATAAACTGCATGTGAATTGTCAGACTGTTATATATAACATCAGAGAATTCGCATATTTCTTTGATTATTAATTTCTCTCTCATGTTTACTATTGTTTTAACAATACTAAAAGAAACCTTATGAAAACTGTGCACTGTATTGTAAGAAATGAAATAAAACTACCCACGATAACCTTACGACGAAAGTAAGTCTGTTTTAACAAAACTGAGTATCTGTACACAAGCGTGCCTCTATCTGCACGAATTAGTAAAACACTAAGCACTTAGATTTTGATTGGGTCTGTGTTTAAATGGTATGCTGTGTCATACTCAACAGGTATGCTAACGTGGCATTTCATAAATAAAGTTACGTTTTCCTAGAAACCCAAAATTTGTTTGTCAGCAGCGGAAAGAGATATTACCTGTTGTGCAGCATTGTAAGTTTTTCAACATTGCACTTTTAGCTGAAAGTATTTTCTTACGATTTGCTAATCAATTTATTTCGTTCATAGTTATCACCCTGGCATGGGAGACTTAAATGATGAACATTATTGAATTTCGTATCGTTGACGGTCGATTCAAATTTCTTCAGAGACGCTTGTATTGTATAGCATCTTGGCAGTCAGAAAGCCGAGATCTACCACCATTAACACAACTTACAGAGTCGAGCTGCCAAGAGGATTTGATGTGTCAAGGTTTTCTTCTGATTTTGTTACTGAATTTTTTCTGGGAATTTGCAGCTCCATGAAATAATACACAAAAAAAAGCCCGCACGCGCTGCCCCTACCATGGTTAGCAAGAGACACCGGCGGTACCACTCGGCTACGGACACACTGCTGCCAGCACCCCACTCCCGTCATGGTATTGGTCCTTCAGCCTCATAAAGCATCGTGAAAGCTACAAAATAGCAGGTCAGCAACTGGAAGCAGTTAATACCATAAATTATCTGGGAGTACGCATTAGGAGTGATTTAAAATGGAATGATCATATAATGTTGATTGTCGGTAAAGCAGATGCCAGACTGAGATTCATTGGAAGAATCCTAAGGAAATGCAATCCGAAAACAAAGGATGTAGGTTACAGTACGCTTGTTCGCCCACTGCTTGAATACTGCTCAGCAGTGTGGGATCCGTACCAGATAGGGTTGATACAAGACATAGAGAAGATCCAACGGAGAGCAGCGCGCTTCGTTACAGGATCATTTAGTAATCGCGAAAGCGTTACGGAGATGATAGATAATCTCCAGTGGAAGACTCTGCAGGAGAGACGCTCAGTAGCTCGGTACGGGCTTTTGTCAAAGTTTCGAGAACATACCTTCACCGAAGAGTCAAGCAGTATATTGCTCCCTCCTACGTATATCTCGCGAAGTGACCATGAGGATAAAATCAGAGAGATTAGAGCCCACACAGAGGCATACCGACAATCCTTCTTTCCACGAACAATACGAGACTGGAATAGAAGGGAGAACCGATAGAGGTACTGAAGGTACCCTCCGCCACACACCGTCAGGTGGCTTGCGGAGTATGGATGTAGATGGATGTAGATGTAGATGTAGAAAGATATTAAAAGTTGTCACTTACGTGAAGAATAGCATTTCTTTAGCCAAAAAATTGAAATTTCTGTCTCAGTGTCTTAGTTTACGTGAGGATTGTATACCACGAGTCATTCAAATGGAAAGGGAATATCAAGTGAATTTAACGAGTCAGTTCAGTACCATACGCGGAAGTGATTGCACTGTCGCAGTGTTGCCAAATGTTTGTGACGATGCTGCCAATTCTCAGCTGTGCTAGGAACAGCTCTGTAGCGTAATAGAAGGAGAATACTGTGCTCGTGTCATATGAGGATACGGAGAGGAGGCGCGGGGTCTGGTTAATATGCAGCGTTTTCTTCCATCACTATTACAGTTTCCTACAAAATATATACGAATAAAACACTTACCTTGTTACTTTGTTACAAAAGATTATTTCAGTACAATAAAAAGTCTTTGGAAATAAACTTTGCCAACCTGTCACGAAAATTAAGGTAACAAACACTTTGCACCTCGAAATCGATTATATATATGTGCAGTCTTGTGATCATACAAGTAGAATTTCATGAATTGCACGAGAATGTAGAAAAATGTTGGTGCGAATGGAAGCTGTAAGAAACACAGTTACCTAATTATTCTGTACCACGTAATAATCAATTCATTTGATAATTCAGAAGAGAAGAAACTAAAAATTATGCCCATTAAGACAGAAACTAAAGTGCAGATGTGGGCACTGTGCAGATCTGCGCTTATTCATCTTCAGATCTATACAAATAATGTATACTAAGCAGCGTATTCATTGCTTTCGTAATGTTTCCCTCTTGTTTAGTCTTCTTATGGTGAACTGGATCCACACCCATGAGTCTGATTTTTTTCTTTGTATCCTTCCATCTACTATCTTTGTGTTTTATTGTTCGGTGTTCAAAAAGCAAAATATTATGCTTGCTCCCACGAGGTATTAAAATGAGGTAGCAAAAAGGCTAACGAATTATAATCAAAATACAGTGATACGCCAATTTGTCTGTCGTCATGGTGTTAAGTGGACAGAAATAGTTGGGTGTTGTTGTCGTCTTTTCTTATTGAGATTTTCATGTTACACTTACACAAGACGCCGAGATAAATGTGTATATTCTCCGTGACGAAACATCCCACATTCCATTCAACCTGATCCATTCGTTACGTGCATCGACGGCAATGAGTGATAGGAAAGCTGATGTGGGGTGACGAATAACAATAACAATGGTAGTAATTACAAATCAATAATCAAGGATGTTTACTGCATTGCAGACGATTAACAAAATAACCAAGAATGGCTGAGTGTTTAATTGGCGCACTGAGTAGGTTTTCTTACCACTTTGCTGCTGAATTCTGTTCTAGTTGTTTGCAGAGAGAAAACAAAGAACCCCGTAGCTATACATATCGCTAGTACAACAAGATATTACCTATCAACTATCCTTGCTTTACATCACGAGACGATCATGGCGTCACTGAGCAGATATTTGAAATACATTTCTGTTTTCTCTCTCTGTCTCTCTCTTTTTATTTTTATTTTTATTTTTTGAGGAAAGCATCGAGAAGCGCGATAATAAGCAAGTAGGCATATAACCTGTTTACAGTTATTTTCATCGGGATACATAATGCAAAAATACAACTTTTAAATGTGTTATTGCGTAATTCCAGTTATTGACAGTCTATTCGTGAGCTTGCTCGCATTCAGTGGGGTGAAAACTATCACAGAAGCAAGCAAAACACAAATATTTCTTGCACCATGCGCAACACATAAACGAAATCTCGCTGCAATGACGTGTTGTCCGATATATTGCACGGAAAACATACCTGATTCATGTTGCTAAATACAGCTCTTTCAGATACCAATTTGGAAGCGTACCAAGTGTATAAAAGTATATCTTGAAATACGCAGAAAGGCCCATAGAGGTATTCGACTGAAACCTAGCCATGACCAAAATTGTAACTGGGGTCGTCAGCATCGTCGTCTACCACCTTGACAACTCGAACGGTGACAGTGCTCGGCCGGTTACTTACGTTTACTGGTATCAAAGCTACAGCATGAAAACACAAAAATGTTAATAACCCGAAGATCATTAGTTTTGGAACCCATAGAAAGTAAAGCAGTCATCAGTCGCAAGAGTGGTTTGAACACCACAGTGATTTAATAGGCATGGTCTTGTTGGAGGTGGTATGCTGTTGCTTTCATCCGACCTTTGAGTTGACTTACCTAGCCAGTTAATAGGGGAACCTACAGTTTTACGTGGCTTTCGGACCACAGTGCGACTCGGCATTTTTCACATTAACAAACACTGCCCCAGGGGAAATATGTGTAAAAGGGCACATAAAAATCGTGGGACTGGTGAGGGATCGAACCTGAGACCTTCGTATCCATAGTCTTGCTCTTTATCACCTTGCCACCATGCAGCCAACATTGTGGTTTCTGCTTGCCATTAAAATTAAGGATCTCTCGTTGTGCCTCCGTTGGCACTTGCGTGTCCCTTAGGAGACCTTAGTTTTGGGATTACCCTCGTATACGTGTGTGTAAATGCCTTCCAATGCCGACTCAAGGAAGATAAGGATACCTAGTCTAGCTTCAATATTACAAATACGCCTCTGTTTGTGGATGAACTGAGACTTAGGTTAATAATCATTTTGAATATTTATCAGTACTGTAAGCATTGGTGTGAAACTCGTTTTCTACCAATGATTCCCACAGCTATAGTAACATTTCTTTAATACCTCTTCCACAAAATACTTACGCAGTGCTATCAGACGAAAAGATCAACCTGACACAAACTGTGGGAAGTTTGTTTTACAACCTTCGTACCTGGATAAAGAGCTTGTCCTATTTGAGATATCTGTGAACGTTGCTGCATAAGACGATTTAGGAAGAAACTAAATTCCTTCAGCTACGCCAATGTTTAAAGATATCGTGTTAACGGCACTAAATCGTGGTTTGTAAATCGTTTACCAGCCTTACTCTGCCGCATTTCGCTGGTTCGAAGGCAAAAAGCTTACTGACAAATTTCACAGAAGGAAAAGGGGGACGAAATGTCTCCCACTCGAAGGTCATGTTGTTTTACTTAAATGATTACAAAATCGGGTAAAACGAACAATGAGGTTGTCAGTATAAGCACATTACTGTTGTCAATATGATGCTGCACCGCCCAGTGCCTGTAATGATAAAGGGCCTGTTTAGGTCAGGCATATTGTACACAGAAGTGGAAGAGAGAGCACCACTAAATTCTACATTCCGTATGCAATGCATACACACAGAAATTACTGTTACAGTGTACTTATGGAGCCGAATGAGTGAATTGCATATTTTCCGGTGAGAAAGAGCACTGGCAAACAGTCTTCGCCACATTAGGTTACTTAAACTGGCGTCACTTTGAGCTAGAATTTATGGCCAGTGACTAAGTGTAAGGACAGTGAGTCGGATGCGGGTTTTGCAACTGCGAAATATTTTCCTTACATTATGGAAGCGAATATTAAATTTGTACTAATATTGCGAAAATTTTGGACTTGGATAGCTCAGAATGAAAATCTTTCTGTTTATTGCAAAGGAAAACAACTGATTTTCTAAAACATTCTGTGTCATACACAACCTGAAACAGGTCACGTCGACCAAATCATGTGGAAGAACCGACAGCGACGTATATTGGAAGGCAGTAAGATCCCTTGGCTTTTGGTTTGGCAGTATTCTACAGCCATTTCTAGGCGCAAGTAAATGAAGAAAGGCGGCGCGTTTTCGTTATCAAGTAACGTCCTCATTAATTACTTTAGTTTTAATATGATCTACGAGTAATTACTGATGTTTGATATTAACATGAAAAGAATTCCGTAGCCAGGGAAAGAACTTGTTCTTGGGCAACTACTTCTATAATGACCAAAAGGACTTAAATGATCTTCAAGCACATGTGTTTCAGCAGCGGTATGAAGAAAATGATAGTAATATTGACGGTGATAATCGAATTATCCGGTAACTTCACACTTCACAGTGGATTTTCTCGAACTAAGAAATTTCCTGAATTAGTGAAAATTTCAAAATGGCTTCAAATCGAGGCTATGACGCCTAGAAGAGTCTTTACATCCTGCTGACATGAGAATAACATAATCTCCACGTCAGAAGATTGCTTCTACTTAACCATTTAATAGACTAGCGTTTTTTTCCACCGTGACTAGTTTAGTAAGCTAAGCACATCATCCATTACAGCACACTCCTGGCACAAACAGATTTACTTTCCCTCTGGTAACTGTAAGAGAAGCTGTTATAATCCAGAATCCGCATTAAACATCACGTTCCTTCATTCCAAACTGGGCAGAGCCGATTTACGATGGAAAATGACATAAGTGGAGGTCAGGGTAAACAGAAATACCGTCACCAGTAAACTTACTTACATTAGAAAATTTTATTTTATTTGATGAACCAATAGCCGTCTAAAGGAACAGGGCTCTTATTTTACTTGTACGTGATTGAACTAGAGACGTTGAAAAATTTTGTGCTGGACAGTGATTCGAATTCTTATCTCCTCTTTCGAGGATCTGAATTTCTCGGAACAATATAGTTCAACCATTTCATTCCCTTTCCCAAGACTGCAGTCTTCTCTAGGTCTCCTCCAAAGGTAAATATGTGGGTCCGAATCCTGATCCAGTACAAAAATATTCATAATTTCATTTCAAGCCCTATCACGTGCACACCGGCCTGCTAGTGAAAATTAACGTGCATTTTTAATGTCTGTTCATGTTACCAACAATTTCTGGACAAACCCGCACACATCTTACTGTTGGTGAGTAAGAAATTGATACTTAAGCAATATTCGTGGACAATAAAGAACGATAGGAGTGCGGTTCGATTGTCGCTCACGCACAAAAATTTGTGTCATTATTTTAGATTAAATACCAAGCAGCTGGCAAGAAAAACAGATACGTAACATTTGATTTTACTTAGTTAACAATCCGATTACGTCTTGGGTTCGTATCTCCGTCGCAGAACTTCACATCATGCGCTTCATCTTTAAATTCATACACACTTTGTTACTTCTGAATTGAGGTATATCAGACATATTTCATGGTTAGTTAAAAGGGATGAAAGGGTCTTGATAGGAGCCCCGGTTTATTACAAAAACTGTCGTCTTTTATTTTCAAGTTTAGATTTGGTTATTGATATAGGCGAAAATTTCGGTACTTCATGACTCTTCATGGATAGTCAGCAATATGATTAGATTAGATTAGATTAGATTAGTACTTGTTCCATAGATCATGAATACATTTCGTAATGATGTGGAATGAGTCATTTTAATGAAAGATTTCTTTACATACCAGTATTAAATTTCTTTACAACAACTTTTTACCCTCTCTCTCTCTCTCTCTCTCTCTCTCTCTCTCTCTCACACACACACACACACACACACACACACATTCTCTTTTTATTTTTATTTGTTTGTTGTGCTCGACTATCGGTGAGCCACGAAAACGTCCGTGAATGAGTTTCTTAGTTTTGAATTATAAAAACAACTATGAGAGTTACTAATTTATGATGCTAAGTAGCAGTCAGTTCTGAGTATTATTAGTAACTAAGCTCCAGTCTCAAAACCTAGTTACAAAAATGCGAATCAGACGCATTACGTATTCAAGGCCGTAGCAGCCGCGTCTTTGAATCGCCAGCTATGGTCACTTCCCAGCCCACTGTAGGATCACATCGGTTCGTCTTCTTCCTGCTGGTAATGTAACTCAGATTTGGCAACAACACAAGGTATGTTTGGCAACTCTGTGATCGACGAGTTACTTCCTGGTGTGCACGGAATTAAGCCTCAAAGTTCACTTGATTTCCCGTGTCATTTCCATTGAATAACCTGACTTATTATCGCTTATGGTGTAACAGAAGATTGTAAATTTACGGTTTTCAGCCCAGCAAAGTCATTGAACGTGGCAATCGCAAATAATCTCGTCCTGTAAATAGCGGTTTACGAGTTCTACCTACTATTATTCACGTAAGAAGAAAGCGCAAACCATATTTATCCGCTGACCTGTGGAAAGGCGACTGTTATGGTTCGCGGTTCCAGCCTCGCTGAATAAAACGTTTTTATCCCTTCTGTGTAAGAGCTGCAAGTAGTCAGATCAAACATGGATAAGCAAATCGTAAGAAAATACTTTCAGCTCATAGTGCAAAGGTGAAAAACTTACAATGCTGCACAACAGCTAACGGCTCTTTCCGCTGCTGACAAACATATTTTGGGTTTCTAGGAATACGTAACTTTATTTATGAAATGCCACATTTGCATACCTGTTGAGTATGACACAGCATACCATTTAAACACAGACCCAATCAAAATCTAAGCGCGTAGTGTTTTACTAATTCGTGCAGATAGAGGCACGCTTGTGTACAGATACTCAGTTTTTTCGTCGTAAGGTTATCGTGGGTAGTTTTATTTCATTTCTTACAATACAGTGCACAGTTTTCGTAAGGTTTCTTTTAGTATTGTTAAAACAATAGTAAAAATGAGAGAGAAATTGATAATCAAAGAAATATGCGAATTCTCTGATAATATATATAACAGTCTGACAATGCACATGTAGTTTATTGATTACATGCATGTAGAAAACTTGTTCTGAGTTAAAGCTGTCAAACAGGGTTTTAAGAAGAACAAAATGCCACTACCAGACGACAGCTAATGTAGAAAATACTTTTCTGACTATTTTGGCACGATGCGCTCTCCCCATACATAATACAAAAGCTTCGAGCGCATCTGCTGCCTGGCCGCCTATTAAACCTGAAAAGAGCAAAATGACGCAGAAGTTAGCCTTTTTTCCAAATGCGATTATTTTCGGATGAGAAGTGAAGAGAATTATGTTCAAAGTTCCATTAAATTGATAACTTCAGCAGACACAAGAATTGCGTTTTAAAAGAAAATGTAGTAGCGAATGTAACAGAACACGCGACGTCTTTTCAACAGTGCGCGTCGCTTACCGTTACACTACTAGCTGTGATATGGCCACACCACCTCTGGAAGCGAACAACAGTTCCTCCAGAACTTCGGCATTTCACAGTGCTGTGAGATAATGCATATGGCCGGATCTAGACTTCTGAGAGACAGACAGTTACAGCATTTCTTTTGCATTGCACGATGGTTTCAACAAACAGATAGCGCAATAGAGTAGCTCAAATGGAAAGGAACACTTCCTATTTAAATTTCTGCATTCTACACTCTTGGCAGTTCTGTGTAGGTGGCAGTTACGTTATTTTATTTGGGTGATTACAAAATAGAGTCCAATGTATGCACTGGGTAGCCAAGGCAGCTAGTTCATGGCGATTCGGTCAACCAAGTAAATGAATGTACTGAACATCCTGCAAACCACTACAGGGAGCCGGTGTGTCAGAATTCTTATCTTGTGTGCCGCAACGGTGTTGTTTGATAGGGAGAGGCAGATTCTATTCTCTTCTGGCTACGCCAAGTGAAGAAGGTATAATGGCATTGTGGTCTGAAAATCACACTAAACATGATATTCCTTCTCTACCAAGTAGACGTTAGGTGAAACCACAATATAGTAAAGAGTGGTGACATGCAGAAACTGTATTACCAGTGACCTTTCTTATACTAGTTATTTATTTCTAGTGACGAAACAAACCCTGTGTATAGTCACAGGACACTTATTCCATCTTTTATTTGAGCTTCTGTATGTCGATAAAATTGGTTCTGGACTTGGAATGCGACTCAGACCGCCCTTAACGCGGAATTTGATCCCTTCGCGACAATACAGCTCGATTACAATTTGTTGTTTGTTCAAAACTGTAGATTCCTCAACATCTCCACATATTGTGCATGAATGGGTTGCAATCCTGGCCCAGCACTAAACTTTTCACTATGTATTATCAAGCTCTAGCATGAGAACACCTATCTGCTGGTGGATAATAATTTTAATTTTTAATGCATTTTCATTCGTTGTCAACACTAAGGATATCTGACGTTTTTGACTCCCAGTGAGACACAGAAATATTTGCGAGATCACTGTAAGTTCAAGGATATTATTCCGAGCTGCTGGTGGAGAATAATTCGCAAAGTGTCGTTTATTGGTGTGTAGTCAATAACGATATGTGTGGGGTTCGATTCCTAGTCAGCACTGAACTCTTTGTCATATTATTTCTAGTTCAAACATGCTCACATGTCACTGCTGGTGTAACAAACCCATACTTAACGTTCCTTTTTTCTAGAATATAACAGTGATATGTGCCGGGTTGGAGTCCTGGGAAGGAAAAAAATAAATGTTTCGTCTCGTCATTTCAGTTAATACATCTAGCTACTGCCGAGAAAATCCGATTTGTCAAAGTTGATTGTGCTTCGATAACACTCCGATTAGGTTCTGGGTTCGAATCCCTGTCCAACACAAAGCTTTACCTCACTGCATTTCAAGTCAGTTACTTGTGAAGAAGCAGTATTTAACATCTCTCGTAGTTCTTTAAGAGGGACAATAGATGCAGGGTAGGAATTCGCAACCGTTAAAAATATTTACGTTATGTAATTTAAAGTTGATATTTGTTAACTGATACTGTCTAAAATCGAGGTATATCACTCTCTTTATGCCTAGTCATGAATGACTATTAATTTCCGTCAGTCACGAAATCTTAGCTTGCATGACCTGGGTTTGAATCCATATGCAGAACGAGTCGGTTCGTCGTGTCATTTGAAATTCATATATATTCTCAACTAGCTGCTCTTGAATAACGTAAATTTTTAATGATTTTTGTGTTAAATAACAAGTATGGGATGTTACTTTGAAGAGGAAATAATGAATACGACCAACTTACTACGTGCATTACCTATCTGACGTAATAATGAGAGTGCTAACAGTTCAGGTATGTCAGGTATTGCAATAAATGCGAGCTTACAAGCCTTAAGGACAGTCTTATCTGTGATGAGGTGTTCCCTGATATTTTTAGTATCGTGGTATTACTTTACATCCTGAGTTATTGCGATACAGAGCAGTGTTTTCTAGTCGTCACTTGTTGGAACCATTTTCAATAGTCAAACGACTGTATCAAGGAGTGATTAGAGGACCTGCTAGACAGCTGCATTATGTGGGTTGCATGGAAATCAGGCGAAATGCAATCCAGGTCGTTCGGATACTTTTGAGCATGATTGTACTTCGTGAACAATCCGATTAGGTGCTGGGTTCGCATCCCTGTCACAAGCTTTATATGATGGCATTTCAATTTTAAATATGAGCATACCTTGTTCCTTGTGAATGACACCATATTAAACGTCGTTGAGGGTAGTTCCCAGGACGGTAACTGTTATGACAGGATTCCCGGTTCAGTACAAACATTTTCGTCATTTATTTTCAGGATCTGAATTGATAACTAATACTGGTGCAAACGTCTATACTTCACGTCTCTTTATGCCTAGTGATCCGGTCTCAATAAGGCACAAACAAAGCTTAGCTTAGTTAGCAATGCTATAGGTGCTGGGTTTGAATCCAGGTCCAGAACGACGACGTTGGTCATGTCATTTAAAGTTCAGATTTGTTTACACGTAGCTGTTGATGTGTTATGAGAACAATGATATTACTGGTGATTCGCTGTTGATGTTGAGATTTCCTTAGAGTGCTTGTTGCCGTTAATCGCGTTTTCCTACTGGTTCGTCCAATATCCAGTTTCCAGAGCCACTCGCCGTTGAGCGACCTTCAGCACGTGGATGGAAAACCTTTTAGAGAGCGAAAAACTTTTTTCCAATTGCCGTACAGCTTTGTAACTCCATATATTTTCTCAAGTATTTAATTTTGACTTAGGATATCTGTACGATATATGTAAAATAATCCGTTTTCTCAGAACTTTTGGAATGTCACTTGATGTAATTAAGGTTAGTTTATGAGTGTTATGGGGTGTCTCATTGCTAAGAACGTGTTTTCTAATATGTTTTGTATGACTATATTAGTTGACGCTTAGACTGGCTGCCATAAAGACCTTTGGTCTCTTAGTAGTCTCTTGCGGTACCCATTGTGTGTAGTCAAACGACTGTACCCCAAGGGGTTTTGGTGTTTAGAGGACCTGCAACACAGCTATGTTACGTTGATTGTAGTCGGCAGTTACCCACTTTTTTTGCTGTCAAGTGTACATGTGCAGACAAATAAATTATTACATTAAAATAAATATTTATTCAAGAGAAACAACTTTACAAACTGGGCAACTCAATAACGCATTCGTCCACTTCTGACCCTTATGCAAGCAATTATTCGGCTTAGAATTAACAGATTTGTTGGATGTCATCCCGAGGGATACAGTGCCAAATTCTGTCCAACTGGCGCTGTAGATCGTCAAAATCCCAAGTTCGTTTGAAGGGCCCTATCCATTATGTTCCAAACGTTCTCAGTTGGAGAGAGATCTGGCGACCTTGATGGTGAAGGTAGAATTCAGAAAGTATAAATAGAAGCACTAGAAACTCTTGCCTTGTGGGAGCGGGCATTATTTTGTTGAAATGTAAACTCAGGATGGTTTACCATGAAGGAAAGCAAATTGGGGCACAGAATACCATCCACGTCCCGCTGTGCTGTAAGTCTACCGCGGACTGACAAACAACGGGGTCCTGGTATGAAAAGAAATGGCCGTTATCAGGCCGTATGGCTGGCTCCAGCTTGGTTGCTATCCCACTGCTGTTTGAAGCGACTCTAGACACGTTTTCGCTGGTGACTGGGGCTCAGTTCAAAGTGGGACTCATCACTGTCAACGAATTCCAGGCGGAAGACTTGTTTGGAGAAGCCCCAGACAGCAGTCGGATATTAACCTGACTGTTGCCCTCCATGCGGGCCGACAACCAGTAATGTTGGTGTGGAGTGTCATTTCATAAGTTGGGTGCGGACTGAGTTGCCAATCTAACTCTTGAATAGTGCTTTTTATCAGTCCAGCAGAACGCTGGCTGCCGTTATCGTGGAGAAGCATCACCTCACTCATTCATCATGATCGTTGTTCTTGAAGTGCGTCTGCAGAACGTCTCAGTTGTTGACAGCAAACGTCAGCAGTGAAGGTTACTCCTCGAGGAAGCAATTCGCAGTACACCAAACCGTCGCTGTTCCACCAGATGCATAACACTACGTTTAGTGGGTGCACGCAGGTCTTTGTACGAGGATTTGCTGCATTGTTTGGCCACACCATTCCTTTCTTTTGCTTGTGTTAGCATGAAGACACCATTTCTCGTCACCAATAACGACAAAGGATAGGAATGGTCGGTGTTGTTCACGAGCCAATTGATGACGAGCAAGCAAAGATGCACAGATGTCCACTGATGATTTTTGTGACTCTGACTCTCTGCGGTACTCATTTTAAACCTTCCCCACTGCATGAGAATGTTGCAGGATGGTGAAAAGATGACATTTCATCACATCTGCCAGTTATTGAGTACACTGATGCGTATCACTGTAGATTAATGCATTTAAATGATCCTCTTCAAACCCGGAAAGTCTTCCTGAACGTGGAGAGTCACTAACGTCAAAACGATCCTCCTTAAAACGAGAGAACCATTTTTTTGCCGTGCTGTGCCCAGTGCCGTTATCCTCATACATGGTGCAAGTGTTTCTGGCTTCCGCTGCTGCTGTCATCCCTCTACTAAACTCAAACAAATGGATTTGTGAAAAATGTTCCAATTTCTCCATCTGGCACTCCATTTTCCAGCGACCGAGGCTGCACTCACTGTCTCCAAATGATAAAACAACGATATGTAAACTCAAATAGTAACAGTGTACTACACGTAAAAATGACTATCGATAAGTAAACCCACAGCAACCGGAATACCAACATGCGAAACAAAAAACGCTACGAACTTACGCGCCATCATAATACAACTAGACTTTATAGAAAATGATTTTGTTCATGTGGCTCCGTTGGTGTGGAATATTGGTTCCTCTTGATCTTCCTGTTAACGCCCTTTATGTAGTCCATTTCGGTCGATTCTCCGCGCGAGATGTTGACATTTAGTCACACGATTTATTTTTACGCATTTGGTTTAGATTTTTATGTTTATTATCGACTTCCTTAGTTCCCAAGGAAGTTCATACAGCACATCAATTTTCTATGCAGCAGACTGAAATTAATCTGTCATTTTGAATATCTCACCTGCAAATGGTAACCGTTTATTACACAGTTATTTCCTCACAATTTCCAGCCCTCGTCGTTTTAATAAGTTAGTGGAACTTAGGGCACAGAGAAAAATTATTGAAATTTGTCTTTCGACTTCGGAATAGCTGCAGCTTTCCGTTTCGTCGAGCACCATTTTAGCAACAATGTTAAGTAACACACAATTCTTGTTCGAATAAGTGACATTTTATGTAATTTTTTTGTTTTTGTAGTTGCGTTAACTGCTTTGCTCGAGATGAGAAACAGCTGTTAGAAGGTCACGCGGGAAGCAATGGGTCGTTGAATTCGTAATAATTACACCGGATTAACGCCACAAAGCCCTCAGAATGATTAGTCGGCATGCACAAGTAGGCGCATGTGCAGATGTGTGTGTGTGTGTGTGTGTGTGTTTGGTGGCGGCACGGGGGTGGGGGATGCCATTAAACCAGTCATCCTGACACGTCTGCCTCTCTTCCCAACTGATAAAAAAAGAGCCTTTAATTATGCAGGAAAGCTTTAACGAAGAAAAAAGGGCTGAACACCTGCTGGTTCGATCCCGTTACCAGGCTTTCGACATGTCAGCTTTTCCGCCACTGTACAGCTGGAAACAGATGCTACATAAACTGATCATGGAGCCAACAGCGCGTTCAGCATGTCAGTACACAGACTATTTTACACTGTTAGCGTATCATTCGAATGAAAATTTGCACGTCACTTTATTTTGCCATTATACAAAGTTCCGTCTATTGATTCTACTTGTTGGAGATTTTCTATTATATAACTGACAGTTAACCTACATTTGATCAACAATTTAGCAACTACACGTGGTGAATACGGTCTCTTGTCTGGCTTTTCTCAGGATTAACAGCTATAAACTAAAGCAAATATTCTGATGGGTTTTATTTTGTAGTTACTACATCGAGGAAGGTTTCACACTAGGTCTACGGCTAAAGAATTCTCTCTGTTAAGACTTATGGTATGAGTTACCAAGCATCCTCGCTTCTCATAAGAGCAAAATCATTTTGAACAGTGGCGGCTCGTGAGTATACATTCTGGGTGTTCACGAATTTTTAGATACAGATAAATATGAGGATGTGAAATTAATAGCAGCTTCACTACATGAGTTATGCTTGTCAACTTATTTATACAACTACAGCCACTTCCAATAACAATGGTAATAATAACAGTATTAATAATAATAATAATAATAGATCCCATGGAGGCCCGGGAAAAGAATAGGCCTTCGGTATGTTCTGCCAGTCGTAAAAGGCGACGAAAAGAACAAACCACTAATAGGGCTAACCCCCCTTTTCGTGTGATTAGTTGGTTCAGGACAGAACTAATGAAGCCTCGGACAAGCACTGTCATGGTCGGGGACGACGCTTGAATCCTATGCCCGTCCACAATGGTAACGACACTGCTAGCAACACGGAAAATGATTTAAATCCAAATAGAGGTGTTTTGCACGATATGCTTCCTGCAACCACTCTAGAAGGAAAACAAAGACAGAGGATGAGATGGTCAGATGAAGTTAACCGACACCTCATGTTCTGTTATTACCAAGCAACAAACTTAGGAACGAACACAACTGGATACAGATCACAAGTATACACAAAATTTATTACCAGATACCCAGATTTAAAATTTTTAACAGAACAACGACTAGCTGATCAGATCCGTGTAATAATCAAAAATAACAGGATACCCCAGTCAGAATTAGAAAACATCAAACAAAAGTACAACAAATACTGGAACAAAATAATGTGCAATCAGAAGAAGAAGAAAATACAGTAATGGACTCAAACATCCCAGAGCAAACAAACAAAGACCAACACACATCAATTAAACAATCAGAGGAAAACGAAATCTCAAGACAGCCACCACAACAAGCACAAATAGAACACGAAGTGACACACATGTTAGATATAGAAGAGAAAATTCAGCTGACATATATAGAATACAAAGACACAAATACAGACATTAGACCATTCTTGCATAGATCGCCAAATAAGCCACAAGTCGAAACAACTATAACAACTATCAACACAATCATACACAACAAAATAAATGAAAACACAACTATGGAAGAGTTACAACTACTGGTTTATATACTACACTAAATATACACACTAGGCAGAGATCAGAACCAACCAACACACAGAAGAAACCCACAAAACCAGCATGGCAACACAGGCTACAGATCAGAATAGGAAAACTGAGAAAAGACATTGGACAGCTAACACAATTTATAAGAAATGAAATATCAGACAAAAAACGGAGAAGGTTAGGTAAAATCTCACAACAAGAAGCGATAGAGCAATTAGATAAAAAGAAGCAGAAATTACAAGCATTGGCCAAACGACTTAGAAGATACAAAAAAAGTGAAAATAGAAGGAAACAAAACCAAACATTCAACACAAACCAAAAGAAATTTTACCAGACAATAGATAACACACACATTAAAATAGACAACCCACCAAACATAACAGACATGGAACACTTCAGGAGCAGCATATGGTCAAACCCGGTACAACATAACAGGCATGCACGGTGGATAAAAGCAGAAACAGACACATACAAGATGATACCACAAATGTCTGAAGTGATAATTTTGCAACATGAAGTCAACTGAGCAATTAATTCTACGCACAATTGGAAAGCCCCTGGAAAAGATAAAATAGCAAATTTCTGGCTAAAGAAGTTCACCTCAACACATTCACATCTAACTAAATTATTTAACAGTTACATTGCAGACCCATACACATTCCCTGATACACCTACACATGGAATAACTTATCTGAAACCTAAAGATGAAGCAGACACAGAAAACCCAGCAAAATATCGCCCTATAACATGCCTACCAACAATATACAAAATATTAACTTCAGTCATTACACAGGAATTAATGACACATACAACACGGAAATGAAGAACAAAAAGCTGTTGCAAAGGAGCCCGAGGATGTAAAGAGCAACTGATAATAGATGCAGAGGAGACATATCAAGCTAAAACTAAACAAAGGTCGCTACACTACGCAAACATTGATTACCAAAAAGCTTTTGATAGTGTACCCCACTCATGGTTACTACAAATACTGGAAATATACAAAGTAGATCCTAAATTGATACTGTTCAAAAACA
Organism: Schistocerca cancellata; assembly: GCF_023864275.1. Lineage (NCBI taxonomy): Eukaryota > Metazoa > Arthropoda > Insecta > Orthoptera > Acrididae > Schistocerca > Schistocerca cancellata. The sequence continues at coordinate 244,088,462 of NC_064631.1, forward strand.
CAGTAAAGAAAAATTGGAAAACCACACTTAATATCCAAACAAATTCAAATAATATCACATCACAGCCAATACAGATTAAGCGTGGAATATACCAAGGAGACTCATTAAGTCCTTTCTGGTTCTGCCTTGCTCTGAACCCACTATCCAACATCCTAATAATACAAATTATGGATACAATATTACTGGAACATACCAACACAAAATCACACATTTGCTATACATGGATGACCTAAAACTACTGGCAGCAACAAATCAACAACTCAGCCAATTACTAAAGATAACAGAAGTTTCAGCAATGATATAAATTTGGCTTTTGGAACAGACAAATGTAAGAAAAATAGCATAGTCAAGGGAAAACACACTAAACAAGAAGATTACATATTGGATAACCACAGTGACTCCATAGAAGCGGTGGAAAAAACAGATGCCTATAAATATCTAAGATACAGACAAAAAATAGGAATGGATAATACAAATATTGAAGAAGAACTAAAAGAAAAATATAGATAAAGACTAACAAAAATACTGAAAACAGAATTGACAGCAATTAACAAGACAAAAGCTATATATACCTATGCTATACCAATAGTGACCTACTCATTTGGAGTAGTGAAATGGAGTAACACAGACCTAGAAGCACTCAATACACTTCCACGATCACAACGCCATAAATATAGAATACATCACATACATTCAGCAACAGAAAGATTCACATTAAGCAGAAAGGAAGGAGGAAGGGGACTTATCGATATAAAAAACCTACATTATGGACAGGTAGACAATTTAAGGAAATTCTTTCTAGAACGATCAGAAACTAGAAAAATACACAAAGCAATCACTCATATAAATACATAGGCTACACCATTGCAATTTCATAACCACTTCTACAACCCTTTAGATCACATAACATCAACAGATACGAAGAAAGTAAATTGGAAAAAGAAAACACTACATGGCAAGCACCCGTATCATCTAACACAGCCACACATCGTCCAAGACACATCCAATGGCTAAGAAAAGGCAATATATACAGTGAGACGGAAGGATTCATGATTGCAATACAGGATCAAACAATAAACACCAGATATTACAACAAGCATATTATTAAAGATCCCAATACCACAACAGATAAATGCAGACTTCGCAAAACAACAAATAGAAACAGTAGATCACATCACAAGCGGATGTACAATACTAACAAATACAGAATGCTCCAGAAGACATGACAATGTAGCAAAAATAATACATCAACAACTTGCCATACAACGTAAACTAATAAAACAACACATTCCCACATACAAGTATGCACCACAAAATGTACTGGAGAGTGATGAATACAAATTATACTGGAACAGAACAATTATAACAGATAAAACAACACCACATAACAAACCTGACATCATACCAATAAAAAGAAGAAATTAACACAACTAATCGAAATATCCATACCCAATACAACAAATATACAGAAGAAAACAGGAGAAAAAAATTGAAAAATACATCCAACTGGCTGAGGAAGTCAAAGACATGTGGCATCAGGATGAAGTTGACATCATACCAATTATACTGTCAACTACAGGAGTCATACCACACAATATCCACCAGTACATCAACGCAATACAGGTACATCCAAACGTATATATACAACTACAGAAATCTGTAATTATTGATACATGTTCAATTACCCGAAAGTTCCTAAATGCAATGTAACATATACCATAGAGTTAAAAGGAAGTCACGCTTGATCAAGGTCCACGTCACTTGCAATTTTAGCCAGACATAACGTCTGAGACAGGAAAGAGAAATAATAATAGTAACAATATCGATAACTTATTTGAAAAAAAAAGAATTGTGTTTGTGGAATCAGTCCAGACGTAAAACAACATACGATGTTGCAAATACAAGGAATGCGTCATTAGAGATGAAACAGTCATTAACGCTTGTAACGTTAATTTTATAACCTAAGTGATAATTCAAAATTACTACCACCCTCATTAGAATTTGAATTAACTCTGTCACATAAGATAGTCTAGCAATCATTCGGCGAAATTATATATTTTTATGAACAAGATATTTTGAGACAATATCTGGACTCTTAAACTTCTCTGACATTCGAAGTATTTTAGCTTTTTAAAAAGTTTTCCCATACTTGTGAGACGTCATTCATGATGCGAATTGTATGGCAGAACTAAAAATAGAATTAAATATTTAAAAGCAATGTGATTAACAGCGCCAAGAGCTCTATAAATACTTCAAAATTAACACTGCGTAACCAGTAATTTCTCTGTACTCGTGTTTGAGCAGTTATTTGTTCTCATTTCTGAACTTTAAACGACATGAAGAACTCTTTTGTTTCGGATCTGGATAGAAACCAAGCACCTGTAGTCATTATAACTAAGCAAAGCTTTCGTGTCCGACCGAGACTCGACCACAGAAACGTTCATTGCTGACTAGGCATAAAGAGTCGTGACATATCGAAGTCTTCACCAGTATCAGTTAGCAAATCTGAACGTGAAAATGTTTGTGCTCTGCCTGGACTCTTATCAAGAACCGTATCTCTCTATTAACTAACCACAAAAAGCAAATTAATATAGTTTCAAGTAACGAAGTTTCACCTGTTTACAGTAGAGTTCCATGATGTAAAATTTTTTGACGGGTATTCGAATCCACCCCGTGATCATACTGGTAACTAAGTAATACCAGATGTTAGATATCAAATTTTGCAACAGAAGGGAGAAATTCGAATCTCAAATGAGAATACAATTTCTTTGCCTGACCGAGAATCTAACTCGGCACCTACCGTCCTCGTTTTCTATCCGCAGTTGATTGCTCGTCATTAGTGAGAGTTGTGCAAATCTGACTAGAAATAACAGCATCTGTCGTTATTGTTAACAATACACGAAGAGACATTAAAAAAAGAGGATTATTTATCACTAGTAGTTTTCAAAGCATGTAATCGGGAATTAATTTAACTTCTTCGCCCAAGAAAGCGTTCTCTACCTCTTATCGCACTAGGTTTCCTCCTGCTTTGTCAGTAGGTCCTTGCTTGAGAAGCGTAAAAACTCAAGGAATTTGATAAAGGTCGCATTCTTGCGATTCCTGAAGATGGATACTGCATCCGCGCCATTTCTCATGCCCCAGGCACAGAAAATCACTAGCTGAAGAAGATGTCGGAGGAAGTTCATGTGCCGGCCGCTGTGGCCGAGCGGGTCTAGGCATTTCAGTCCGGTACCATGCCGCTGCTACGGTCGCAGGTTCGAATCTTGCCTCGGGCATGGATGTGTGTGATGTCCTTAGGTTAGTTAGGTTTAAGTAGTTCTAAGTCTAGGGGACTGATGACCTCAGATGTTAAGTCCCATAGTGCTTAGAGCCATTTGAACCATTTTCAGATCATGTCAACCGTAGTCGTCACCCTTAACGTCCACGGACTACCACGGAGGGCCAAGACAACAGCACACTCCCCTGCAGTGACGAATACTCTTTCACGACTAGCACAGATATTACGAACATCTGCCAGATAACTGTGAGCACGTCGACCATTTGTCGTCATTCACGAGAAAGGAAGGCATCAGCGGTTAAGAAAATACTGAAGCAGAAGATTTTACCTCTACTGACGTACTGAAGGATACCGTTTTCGTACTTGATGCAAGTTACATTTGCGATCGATAAGGTGTTTCCTGCTGCACCAAATATTTATGTTGATATATATCGAACAAGTGGAGCGACATTCGACACCAAATATGTTCATTTGAGGCATAGGTTTGGCCGAACTGCTGTAACGATTTGGGGATGGGTAACAGTAAGCGGTAGTGACGTTGTTTGGCAACTGGACTGCTTTTACTAGTATTACTACTGCGAAGTACTCGAGAACGACGTAAAGCTTCCTTTTGTTCGTCGGAGCGTTTCAGGGGGCAGTATAATCTTCCAACATGACCGTTCTCCTGTCTACACAGTGAACTTTTTAAATTACTGATTTCAAATGAACGGAGATGTTAAGCTATTGGACTGGCCTCCCAAAGCTACTGACCGCCGTCCCATAAAACACGTATGGCGAGAGATGGAGAAAACGAGCAGTAGGTTATATATAAAAACTAGGTCGTCTATTTCACTCTCTTAATGCATTGAAGAGACTCTTGATTTTAAACTATTTTACGACCATTGATCAAAAAGAAATGAAACCATCAAAGAGAAAATATTTATTTTTTTTTACTTCAAGGAAAAGCATCATATTAATTTGCATTTTCTTTATTTACATGCAGAGTGGCCGCCAATACCAACGAAGGAGCAAAGGAGATATATTTTATTTTACTGCCAAACAGAAATCCCAAAATGTGAACAGAAAACTGGTGCCAGATCGGTGGTGTAGACGTAGTCGACCGTGTGTGTCTTTTAAATCCTCAGTTATATTCTTAAGAATTCCTTAAAACTATGAATACTTAATAATTCTCCTTGTCCTCCTAAACTAACAACTCGTACCAGGACTTGAAATTCACGGAAGCGACATGATTCGTACCGTCTACCTGTTGATTAGAAACTGACCACTTTAACCCTTACGCCATTCTCTCAATTGTACACGCTGCACTTACTATAGTTCATTTCTTTTATCTTGTCGGCTCGTGCATGCCCGCCCAAACGCGGGAGATTGCTGCGTTGCCAGTTTCAAAACGACGCACGCGCCAAGAGAAGCAGCGCCATAGTATAGTATAGTATAGTATAGTTCGCAAACTTACGTTTAGGAGGGAGCGCGCAGTTTATGAAGTAATGCCACCACGGCCGCATTAACCCTTTCGCTGCTACAGAGAAGTGCTCCCCGCATTCCGCATTGTGCGCGATTTTGCCATCACTGCACTGCTCGCCTGTGCAGTCACACGGTGTTCCGACTGCTTTGACAAACTTATCATTCGATTTCACAAAAACTATTTGGCCCAAAAATTTGATTTTTACGCATCTTCTTGACAGATACCTTCCCCCCATAAATGACTTAATTTTGTTTCGATGTTCTAGGCAGTTATTGTGCAGCATTAAATGTAGTAAACCATTGCACGAAATTTTGAAGAGTTTGCAGAGGTAAAAGTTCATAGCGTATACTTTTCGTATGGTCGATTTTAGTTGCCAAAATGTTGAGAATGAAATGTGGACAAGATACTTAAATTTCATATAAAATTTACTGTATAACAATATCTCATTTAATTTAGGTACCAGATAGGTATCGTATGTAATATTGAGAGATATTCTCTTTGGCGACTATAATAAAAGTTTTATTTACACCGGGCGCATTTGGCTTTATTTTAAAGCACTTCAAGCAGTCAAATGGAAGTAGACAAAATACATTAAACAAAACTGTGGACTTACACCCACATTAGGACTTGAATATATTGTGTATCAGTGAAGTGCTCTGAGCTCCGTCAAATATAATTTTTGTGTGTGGCACACACAAACAGCATTTATTTGCTAAAACACTGATCAGCCGCCACAAACGTTGAATATTGTGTTACCGCAGCACAAAACTACGAAAGGTTACTTGGCAATGGAGGAGAAAAAATACTGTCCACTGAAGATGCTTCAAAAGAGAAAAACGCGTCTGGTCTAAATAAGACGCTTATTACAGTTGCAGAAGAGGAATATATTTCAAATTCTGCTCTAAATCATACTTTTAATACAGTCGCAAACGAATATATCTCAATATGAATAGTGAAACAGACTGCGGAAGAGAAGATATGCAAACAAAAACAAATAATATGAATATTATATGTGTTCCTTTTGATTGTTTTTAATTGCTATGAAAAGAAATATTGGAGGACAAAATTAGAAAAACCGAAAACCTATTATAGTTACAGTGAAGAGACAAAGCACTAGAAATTTCAAAAAAATTACATTCAAACGAATAAAATTCATGAAGTAAGACACTTCGGTATTGTTTTTAAATAAAGAAATTATTAAACACCGACCAAGGTTTGAACTCAGAACCTTCCTCATAGCAGCCTAACACCCTATCCACTACGCTAACGGAACTCGTTAATTTGCTTAATTCCAGGAGGACTCTAAAAGAGTACGCTGTATACCGACAAACACTGTTGGTATGACTATGAATTACGTTTCATCGAAGTACAATAGGAAATAAACAATTACCGCTGTTCCTTATTGCGAAAAAGCGGTTCGTGAGAATGATACGAACACCTTTCCGTGCTTTCGCCTGAATTAGGAGGCTTATTGCTTGTTTGGTTTAATTAATTAATAGAATATGAAGCAATTGGTATAAAGAAAGCTTTTTTTCAAGCTTTCTACAAAAGAAAGTCTGCTATCAAGACATTGCTTTTGTTCTATTACTTTATGACTGAACGTTTCTAAAACTGAAGACACTCGTCCGTGCTCTGCACTACAGTCGAGCTCTGGCAACGTCATTCTCTGTTCATTGGCTGACTGTGTTTTGTGGCATCAGATGCGCAGAACGAACATAAACTCGGCCGCCGTCGTAAATGTTATGATATGGTTTGATTTGTGATATCACATCTTTTCCATGAAAAATATATGATACACCGAGTGAAATAGGCGCAATGCGTCTTGAACGGAAATGCAGACAGTCCATCTTACTTCGAATTCCATGTACGGAGTTATGAAGAACACAAGCTTATCAAATGTGATACAGTAGACATTCTGCTACGTTGTATCAGATCTGCTTGTTTTGAAGTTGCCTTGTGTGGGAGAGAGCGAGAACTTAATAGCTGCTAGGGCAAGTGTCATAAAATTTCGACACATTGATGAAAAAGTTACTCATGAGGCAATTGCTTGTGCAGAAAATGGCTTGACAATGTTTCAACCATATATTATATCACAATGATTGAAATGTATTAGAAAATTCAGTTGAATTTTACGCTTACCATATCTGTCTTACGACGAGCGTTTGATTTAAAATAGAAAATTGTTTCTTATCACAGTCATGAAATCCTTCAAATATATCACACAGTAATCAAAATGAATATTTACAAGGAAATGCAAATGTATCCCTTCTGATGCAGATACAAAAAGAAAGACATGAAAAAGATTGCCATTCTGCTGTTCAATACGGCTGTCATCCCGAGTTAAAAAATGGTTCAAATGGCTCTGAGCACTATTTTTTTTTACAGAACAGTACATTTTTATTGTATTTTACTAAAACATATATTTCAAGTATTCAACAGTACAATTAATGATTAAACCATTTGCAACATTAAAAAAAGAACCAGTTTTAAACTATTTATATGCTAAATATGTCTAATACAGTAATAATGGTAAAACAAACTTTAAAAGTGGGTTACAGTAAAAACTTTGCTCAAGATAACTGAGATTATTCTAAGGTGCAAACTATTGTCACCCAATCACTGGGTTTGTCTACAAAGTTGAATTCACTGTTTAATTTGTAAACTGTCCATTGAATAAAAAATAATAGCATATTTAATACCAGTTTTCTTGACTATGAACCAGGTTAAATACAATCCAATTAAACACATACAATAACACAAAAAAAGTTCCGGAAGCAAGGTTAAAGTAAATAATAATAAGGAACCAGGTGACTTTTACTATTTCTTCTGTTCGTTCTCGTTCAAGGTGTTGTAGTGGTTTCACATATTTAACCAACACCCATTCTTTCAAAAATGATCTTCAGCATGTTGCCATAGTGCTTCTTGTGGTTGCGATACGTGCTGATTTTTGCATACTCACACTTCATGTAAACGCGGAATTCTATCTCGTTGTCCGACCCAAGTGTGTGGATGACATAACTAACATATTTTCCCAGTAACCAGCTAATGGCGTTGGTTTTTAATTTCGGAAAGTATGTCATGTCCGGTCTCAGGAGGAGCGATGGCGTTATATATTGCGTAGAGGATCTGGTGAGAAAGGCGATTTGTTGCCTGATCCAATTCCAGTTATGCACATTGCCACCACAGGTGAATCTGTGGATGCGTGTATCCACCAGATTGCGTTTTCCACAAAGGTGTGTCTGGTTTAAACCGATCCCATATAGTCTCTCGTTGGTGCTGATGACATTATTAACTGTTTTGTACCATGCGGAAATAGCGTCTGTAGATAGCCCGGCATAGTTGATGTTCCGTCATACAGCTTTCCAGTCACAATTTGGGAAGTTTGTTTCAATTTTGTTTCTACCCTCATTTAACTTCCTTTCAAGTATGATGTCGCGCGCTGTGATACGTGTGTTGCTTCTGATTTCGTCACTAAGATAACTTGCTTCGAGGAAAAAGTTCCTCACATACTGCAGACGGGCATTAATCCTTCGCACATCAATCGGTGCTTGCAGGCTATGGGGTGTCACAGCCTCAAAGAGCTTTGCGGTTATACATTGTGGAAGTTCTCTGAGTATATGGAAAGTCCGTTTGAGGAACAGAGCAGACGCTTTATTGCGAATATCCACCAAACCGAGGCCCCCGTTTCTGACATCCAGTATAACCGTAGTCGCACCAACCCTGAATATGTCTCCTCGCCATAAATAATTGGTAACAGTGGACATGATCCCTTTCGCTACTAGTTTAGGGATTGGAAATACCTGCGCAGTGAAATACGCTTTAGACATAACGCAGGAGTTGATGAATCTGACTTTTTGCACCAGGTCCATAGTTCGATGGATGTTCTCCATTACAGCACCATGAACTTTCCTCCTAGTTTCCGTCCAGTTAAAAGCAGCCATCCGCATCGGACATGCCATTAAGGTGATTCCCAAAGTTTTATGTTTGTTGTCTTGTTTTGCCCATGCCAGTCGAAGGTTATCTAGGCCCCGTAGATTCAATATTTGACTTTTGTTTTCATTTGCTGTCGCTCCCGACGCTAGACAATATCTTTGGATTTCTCTTTCCAGTGTAACTGTCTCCTCCTTATTCCTTATTACAACGCCCACGTCATCAGCATAAGTTCGTATGACAGTTTTCTCACCACTCAATGTTATGCCTGTTAATCTTGCGTGGACAGTGCGGAGGAAGGGCTCTAAAGATACTGTAAATAAAAACATTGATAAGGGACTGCCCTGTGGAGCCCCTCGCTTTATCTGTATGGGTTTAGATGTTTGGCCATTGATTGCTATTTTCGCATTTACACCTGTTGCAATATTCCTTAGCATGTTCACAATCTGGGGGTGGAAAGCCATTCTTGACAGCGTCGCAAAGAGGTATCTATGACTAACGCGGTCAAAAGCTTTGTTGAAATCTATGAAGATTAAAGCACATTTTATACTTATCACTGAGGTAATTGCAATGACGTCTCTGTATGCAGATAGACTTTCGAATATCGTTCAGGTCGGAGAGCAAGATTGGTGATGACTCAATATTTTGTTGGAAAAGGCAGAGAGTCTTTTGTTGATAATACGCGAAATTATTTTGTAATCAGAATTTAGTAGCGAAAGAGGCCGAAAATTGTTTAAGTTGGTTTTGCCTTTACTCTTAGGAATCAGTACTATTTTACTTTCCTTAAACTCTGCAGGGACCGGTTTTCCGTTCAGGGCCTCATTTGCCATGGAAGTGATCTTGTCCCCAATTATAGACCAGTAGCGGGCGTAAAACTCCACAGGGAGGCCATCAAGTCGCGGAGATTTGTTGAGAGGTGAGTTACGCACTGCCTCATGCACTTCATCTTTATTAATTGGTGACAGGATGTCAGCGTTGTCTGTTCCCGACAATTGTGTTCCTAAAATAGTGAGAAAGTCCTCGAGAGCTGCATCTTCCACTGTGGTAGGGGCATATAAGGTTTCATAGTACCTGTGGACTTCGTCCAGTATTTGTTTCTGGCATGTGAGCCTCGTACCAGTATGCGTCTGGACTTCATCAATTAAAGTTAGACGTCTGTTTTTAGCATGCTGCACTAAGTGATACAGAGAAGCTGTTTCATCTGCTACGACTGATATGGCTTTCGATTTAATTTTGAGTCCCTCCATCTGTTGCCGTTTAATGCTTAATAACTTGGCTTTTATTTTTTTGATATCATTTAGACGAATTACGTCATCATGGGCCTGTTGATATAAGTCTCTTAAAACTTTATAGTAAAACTCCATTGTATTCCTCAACTCCCTGTGCCTCGCTGCACTATACTGCATGACAAACTTTCCGCAGCCTTGGTTTAGCCCTCCTTGTCCACCAGTCAATGACTGTTGGGTGCTTGTCTACTGTGCAGAGGCACATAGTCCACGCAAACCTTATTTCCTGTTCCAGTTCTTCGTCAGTTAAAACAGAGATATTTAAGTTCCATTGGCCTCTGAATCGACGGGTTGGCTGTACACTTAGATTAAAGCAAGTTAAAAGTGTACTGTGATCGCTATAATTCACTGGAATAGTCTCAACGTTTAATAAATAATTTTGCAAATTTGGTGACACGTAAATTCTATCTAGTCTGCTGCGGGAGTGGCTGGTTATATACGTGAACCCGACTGACGTCGGGTGCTGAAGTTCCCACACATCCTTAAGGTGTAGATCACTTACTAACTTTTTTAACTCTGGCGAGTAGTTGAAGTTGGGTTGTTGATCTTTCTGGTTTAAAACATTGTTAAAATCTCCACCTAGTATAAGAGAACACGGATATTTCCTCAATAAATAAATCAGTTCATCCTGAAAAAACTTCGCACGATCCAATTTGTGGGAAGTTCCTGATGGGGCGTAAAGGTTAATCACTGTCACATCGAAAATTTTTATGCCTATGGCTCTTCCTGATTCTAGTCGTTCGATTTCAGTCACCGGAATGCCTTCCCTTGTAAGAATGGCTGTACCGATATTGGCTTCCGTAGAAACAGTAACAATTTCAAAAAAGCCTGGTATCCGAAATTCCGTTATCGCAACTTCTTGTAGCAACGCGATATCTGTTCCGGACTGGTACAAGAATTCTTTTAGTGCTGCCAATTTCAAGGGTGACTGTATTTTATTAATGTTAATAGTAGTAATGCTATAAGCTTGCAGCACAGACATACCGGAAGAAGCTATTTGGGATGAGGTTCGGTATGATTATAGCAGCAAACGTGCTTCCCTACAAGGCACGATCTTTACAAGCTGTGTGCCCATTACATGTACTAACTGCCTAGAAAAATTTGCACTGCTTTTAAACAAATAGCTTGAGAAGAAAAGTATCCTGAAATCCTGACAATGCATTGCTATAAGTCACTGTGGCCATTCTCTTTCTCCTCGTCAGTGTTGGCCCTGATGACTTCATATTTAATATTCTTTTTCTTGATGCCTTTCTTCTCTGGTGTGACTTTCGCTTGATGACGCGTGACAGCAAGACCCGGTGTCTGTCGCAGCCGCCGGCGGTGGCTGAATGGGGCAACGGCCGTGGCTTGCGAGTCGTCAATGTTTGGTTCCGGCGTGGTGTGTGCTGTGTTGTTTTGCTGGCGAGGCGGTGATGCTTGTGTATTTCCTCCTTCGGCGCGGCGTTGCGCTTCGGAGTCAGCAGGTTCTTTACCTGGTACTTCCTCGTACGGTTCGCACTGTATGGGTTGTGCACTTGATGCGGTTATTTCAGCCGTGACCTCAGGCTCAGGGTCACATTTCCGTGAAAAATCACTACCCGCTGCATCACTATCTGTTCGTGGCGGTGTAAGTCCTTGTGCGGAAGTGGGAGCCACATCGACCTTCATTCCATCTTCTTTTTCCACTTCCAACAGATCTTCAGGACTGGGCTTCGGCCTCCTGGCAACGGGTGTTTCACAGGAAGAGTCCTCATCAACATTTCTTTCAGTGTCCTCTAGAGGACGCTTTTTTGTGGGAATCTCGCTGTCACGGGACGGAATGTCAGCAGTTAATGCAGGTTTTAAAGACGGAAAGTCATAAACATTAAGTGCAACATTTTCAGAGGTAGTAACAGGATCCACGACCGCCGCCGGCTCTGTTGTATTACTGGCTGGTAACAAATCGTTGAGTGTCAATTTCCGGCGTTGCGTAAGGTTATTTGTTAGCACAAATACACGGCGAGGGCAGTCCTGACGGAGGTGACCAGACTCGTTACATACATGACATGTAGGGGTTTGCCCTGAGTACATAACATGCGCCTTGTGCCCGTCAACAAAGATGTGGGAGGGAATGTTTGCTTTCACTTCCATCTCCACGGAGCGAATGCCGTTAAAGCACTGCAGCTTGAAATGCGAAGCCCACCTTTCGTTGACTATTTGCCTGACAACCCCATACTTTGAAAGGACATCTTTAATTTTCGAATTGTCTACTTCTATGGGAATATTCAAAACCCTAACATTCCTAATTACAGACTCGGAATTCCGGAGTTTGACAGTACTTTTAGTACCATCACGGTGTATAAATTCCGTTTCATAACCAAATTTTGCCAGAAAGCGGTCTACACTCGCGGAATCGTTAAACTTTACAAAAATGCAGTATTCATCAGAGTCCAGCTGCATGGTATGAACAGATTCAGAATGAAGGCCAATTACCTCGGTAATCCAGTCGTGTATTTCAAGCGCAGAGGGCTGTACTCGACGGGTGTACTTGTCGAAGGTGAAAATCACGGTGTTTTTTCTCACGGAGTTTGCCATGGTGTTCTGCAGCGAAGAAATCTCGGACAACGCCGAAATCCCAACGGCACTTCGTAGAAAGATGACACGAAAGAAGACCAAATGCTCAATTGATAACGCTTAATTCACGTGCAAAACGTCAATAAACGAGCACAAAATACGAAAACACTGGCGTAAACACTGAACGTTCACGGAGCAAACTTGAGGAGCGTGCGACCGCTGCGGCAGCTAATGCCAGACTCGTATGGGACTCAACATCTTAGGTCATAAGTCCCCTAGACCTTAGAACTACTTAAACCTAACTAACCTAAGGACATCACACACACCCATGCCCGAGGCAGGATTCGAACCTGCGACCGTAGCAGTCCCGCGGTTCCGGACTGCAGCGCCAGAACCGCTAGACCACCGCGGCCGGCCATCCCGAGTTACGTCAGTATGTTTATTGCTTCCGTATCGTTTATCTCGGGAGATGATTCAATAAATGACAAGCAATATACAAATTACTGTCACTTTTGGTTCCTTTGAGCCTTTCCTGAAATTTTTCTGAGACTTTCTTTTAAAATAACTAAATATTTCCAAAACAGACACTTCTGCTCACTCCTGTAATGTATTGAGTAGAAGTTGTGAGATGGCTTGTGATGCAGAGTTGTGTTGTGATTTAGCCACTGAGTTGTGTTCTGACCATATGCAGATCGAATAAAGACAAAGAGAGAAACACTTCCAAACTACAGTGTATCTCCTGCAACATGTGAACGAAATTGCATATCAACCAGAACGTTGAACATCAAGCGTGTTACCTCTAAGCCAACATAACACTGCTTTAGTATACTTTTTTTCATTATATTCATGTTTCCTGATGTGTATTACTCGGAACGTGACATTAGATTCCAATCGTATCTTAGGTTCCAAATGTCATACTTGCTAATTAAGATCAAACTGCAAGAACTCGAGGCGTACTACAAATGGAATTCGTTTAAAAGCGACATCTTGCTTTTCTTAGCAAAGCATCAGCAGCAGTTATATTGCAATCGTCACTAGTAGATGACAGTAACAACTGTATAATGAGAATGGTATGGGTGTTCAGAGAATCTTACGGACGTATGAGATCCACCTGTTCTGAATGATGTTGGTGGATATGCACTTAACCCAGCGCTGCCTACGTAAGTAAAGAGGCCGTAATGACATTGTCGCTTTTTATTACCAACTACTCTGATTAAGCTCTATCTACATCATCCTTCTCCGCGAGTTAGTATACACTACGCACTGACGTGTGACTATGAACATCTGCCCTGACATGCTGCCTGATGTTACACTCAACAACAAGCAATTAATGGATCCAAAAACTGCTGACATTAGAAAGGAAATCTGCTCTATCTAATATACACACATCAAAAAAGTTTTGCAACACCCCGGTTCCCAGAACTCCTGAAGGTAGACGTTGACTGTGGATATTGTATCACAGGCACAATCCCTTTGACTGTTAGAGATGTCACTAAACCCGCCCAAAGATGTAAACAACCATGCATGAGCAGCGTCTATTAGACGGAGGGAGTCAGATAGCCTATCAGGTCCAGTCATTCCACCAGGAAGGGGTTCACGGCTCGTGTTGTCTGTAGTTCAACCATGCCTAGACTGTCAATACCGCGACTCGATCGTGCCCGCATTGTTACTTTGTGCCAACTTTGTGCCAAGAAGGGCTCTCAACTAGGGAAGTGTCCAGGCGTCTCGAACCAAAGCGATATTGTTCGGACATGGAGGAGATACAGAGAGACAGTAACTGTCGATGACGTGCCTCGCTCAGGCCGCCCAAGGGGTACTACTGCAGTGGATAACCGCTACCTACGGATTATGACTCGGAGGAACCCTGAAAGCAATGCCACCATGTTGAATAATGCTTTTCGTGCAGCCACAGGACGTCGTGTTACGACTCAAACTGTGCGCTATAGACTGAATGATGTGCAACTTCACTCCCGACGTCCATAGCGAGGTTCATCTTTACAATCACGACAGCGTACAGATGGGCCCAACAACATGCCGAATGGACCGCTCAGGATTGGCATCACTTTCTGTTTACCGATGGGTGCCGCATATGCCTTCAACCGAACAATTGTCGGAGACGTGTTTGAAGGCAACCCGGTCAGGCTGAACGCCTTAGACACACCGTCCTGCGAGTGAAGCAAGGTGGAGGTTACCTGCTATTTTGGGGTGGGATTATGTGCGACCGACGTACGCCACTGGTGGTCATGGAAGGCACCATCGTCCAACCTATTGTGCAACCATACCTGTGGCATATTGGCGAGGCATTCGTCTTCATGGACGACAATTCGCTCCCCATCGTGCACATCATGTGAATGACTTCCTTCAGAATAACGATATCGCTCGACTAGAGTGGCCAACATATTCTCCAGACATGAACCCTATCGAACGTGCCTGGGATGGATTGAAAAGGGCTGTTTATGGACGACGTGACCCACCAACCACACTGAGGATGTACTTCGAATAGCCGTTGAGGAGTGGGACAATCTGTACCAACACTGCCTTGATAAACTTGTGGATAGTATGCCACGACGAATACAGGCATGCATTAATGCAAGAGGACGTGATACTGGGTATTAGAGGTACCGGTATGTACAGAAATGCGGACCACCACCTCTGAAGGTCTCGTTGTATGGTGGTATAACATGCAATGTGTGGTTTTCATGAGCAACAAATAGGGCGGAAATGATGTTTATGTTAATCTGTATTCCAGTTTTATGTACAGGTGTCGGAAGTCTCGGAACCGAGGTGAAGCAAAACCTTTTTTGATGTTTATATTTAACAGTTAAATCATTGGAATCAACCAGTCACAGAGATAATTCTTGTGGTAAATACATAAATTTCGCAGATATATGGTTAACACATAACCATCTGCTATGCCACTGAAATGACAGCCCTGCACAGGGTCTGTATGTTACAGTTAGTTAAGTAATTGGCTTGCAGTAATGTTCCTTCTACTGTTCTGAAATATATTGACAGTTAGTTACTTGAACAAATAGGTGCTACACTCTGGGTCACATACATTTGACATGTTTTAGCGTCATCACGAAACAATGAGTAAGGGAAGGATGCCGTTAAAGTCCCATTACACAGATGGAAAAAGAAATGTTCACAAATCACTTACATTTTCTTAGAAAACAGTTAAATATAAAATACCATTGGAAAAATGTTTGGCCGTTCGGTGACAGCTTAGGATTCCCAGGACTGGAAGTAAATTATCCTACTCACTTCAGTAGATATTGACTTGTAATTTTGATGAAGTTTTCTGAAATTTGTGAGTAATACATAGCATGAGTCGGAAACTTCAAGTTTTTAACTGCAAGTAAGTGTCTTGTTAACTGCTTTGTGTGGTACCTGCTCCTTTCTTTACTAATTGTTGCCATGCTGCCGGCCGCTGTGGCCGAGCGGTTCTAGGCTCTTCAGTCCGGAACCGCGCTTCTGCTACGGTTGCAGGTTCGAATCCTGCCTCGGGCATGGACGGAAAGCCAAATGTTCTTTGGTGATTTAGGTTACTTAGAGTTTCGTTACTGGACATGGATTGATTTTTTTTTACGTCGGATATCGAAGGCGAGATGGTCATTTTTTTAACTGAGAATTTATCTGGATTGGATTATGGGGCACATCTCTAGTATTCACCTTGCATTCAGGGCAAACTTCCCAAAACGCCTGGCCAATTCCTGTGGGATGTGATCTTTTATAGCAACAGACAGCAGCTTTCTCCAGGTGCGGATGCAAGATTCCGTGCTGGAGTAAAACAGATCTTTAATCTCACTCGACCTCTGACAAAAAAATAACGTCCCAAGAATGTATACCATTTTAAATACAATAATAATAATATACATAAAATGTTTTAATATTACAACAAATTGTTTAATTACCGTGCAATGTATTAAATAATTTAGTAAAACTAATTTATTTACAACTTGGTTAGTACACTGCCATAGCATAACATTCAAGAAATGTCAACTGAGGAAAAAAATCGTCTTTGAAAAGCATCCGAAAATTACCGAAGTACATGGGTCGCACAATTAAGAACAATGATATGAAGGTGTGCTGAAAGTTTTTTATGTAAAAACTCTTAAGGATTTTTGAATTAAATAAAATACCTTAAAATTTTACATCTTTATTCTACGCGTCTACATATTTATTGGTCAACATAGTTGCCTTGGTGACGGATACATCTCTCCCAACGAGAGACCGATTTGTTAATTTGTGAATTCCGTTTGAATTTGTTGACGCAGCCACGACCTCACTTCTGCTTGCTCCACTGCATCACTATCAGAGTGAAGTCTTCGAAGATGTTCTTTAAGTTTTGGAAGGAGAGCAAAATCGGATGGGAACCAAGCTGGGACTGAATGAAGGATGACAGGGAAACCAACGTATCTGATCGTTGCAGATGTCTCAGCGTTCGAGTGTGGTTTGGCATTGTCAGGCTGAAGGACAGGGTGCTACATGTCTGGACGAGCTCTTCGAATTTGTGCTTTTAGTTTCCTGAGCTGTTCCACACTCACCGACGTATTTATGTTACGCACCGTCATGATACACGCTACAATTCGAAGCCCTGTAGTGGCTGAGGGAACCAAATATGAATTCACGAAGAAGGAAAATGTAGAATATTAATAACGTCTATTTTATTTAATAAGCTTCGAGAGTTATCACATAAAAATTTCGGAATCATTACCTTTTAGCACACCCTCGTAGCAACAAATTATCGCAACCACAACAACACCATAATTTAAAAAGTATGAAATCGAATTGTGCACTCACAGTTATCAGTATCTTACGGAGCACTACGATTCTCAACATTGGTCTGAAAACTATGCCCCAACGACAGCGTAGCTGAAGGGAATACTATTTCTTTCAGTAGTACCCGTCTGCGTTCGATATGTCATTCTCTCTGTTACTTTTTTGTTTTGTTTTAGTGGAGCGTCTTTCTCTACCTGTCTTCCCTTATTCAATTATTTATGGTTGGCCGGTTATAGCTACGGATTACGGACCGTGTAAGACTTATTGTGGGTAGCTGATTGATCGGCCTCTGGAATTACGCCTTTACTGGTTGGAATGTAACTGGCCAGGCCGCAGGCCCTTCCAAGTTAACAGGACTCCATCCTGTGACACACGTAGTTCTATAATACTACTTTCCAGTTTCTTACTTTACTTGTTATTTAACTCTCCCAAAAGTTGCTTTGAAATTTAGAAACTTTTATATGTGTAAATACACATGCTTGTATTATTTTATTGGAGCTATGTCAGTGACTCCCACGATCACCGAGTTCCGTTCCCCGCTTGATGAGAGCCTAATGTTCTCTGCCTACAATATGTGGCTCGCAGCGGCTAGTCCTGAGGATAGATGTCCATTCTCTGCACCTCTACATACTATTGCACTCGAGATGCCGTTTGAAATTGCTAGGAATATCGTCTTAAAACTAACAAGGGGAGTGCCAGGGTTGGGAAACGAAGTTTGGAGTGGGACGGCGCGTGCTTGCAGCACTACCCCATAGTGTTACAATGCCACAGCCATACGGCCAGATGGCCAGCCATTCACAAGAAAAACGCTCCGAAACTTTCAGTCCTACAGTATATATTACCCATGTGTCCGCTCACTGAACCGAATGGCACGGTGGCCGATACAATATTGGTAACAATTCGTGCTTCGTATTTTCAAAGTATCTATTTGCTTTTCCTTATTGAAAAAAAGTACAGTGACGTTCAAATTCAAAACTTTCGTTCTTTCAACATTTTCAACTTTTCCAACCAAATTATTTCCTTCAAATATTCGTCCGTATTGTATACTGCCAATATTTCATTTCTATCATGTATATTATACATAACATAAGTTGAGCAGGAGCGTAAGGCTTCTATCTGACTAGTTCAGGTACACGATCGACTTCAATGTCATGAGACCGCTATAAACGAGGGTCCCCGACAAACTTGGAGAGCGGAGGAATAGCCGCGCATTCACGATCCCTGCACTACAAACTGGGATGAAGAACCTAGCAGTTGCTTTTGCGCGCTTGGAACGAGTACACGTGTGTGAAAGTTTTTCCTGTTGCTAACGTTTTGTGGTTACAATACTTCGAAGTGAACACATCACGAGTTCGGAGGGACTTGTAGAAGATATTACCGACGATTCTCTACACAGCGAGAAATCTAAGTTGCTGATTAAAGATGCAGTTACCCATTTCAATGCACTGCTGGTTGAAAACGATTTACTAGCGTCAGAAGGTTCGCCGTCAATTCCACACGAAGCTATGCTGATGGCACAGAAGTTGTACAACACTATGATCGATTTCTTGAGTGAAGACACTATCGTGGTTGATGAAGAGTTACTTCACGAGAATGAAGGTGGTGAAGAAGTAGAATTCGAAGACGTTACAATATGCGATTCTTCGGAACCCCCAGGGTTCAGAGAGTCTTGTGCTCTACAGAACGTGCAGTCGATGTGTTGAACATACATGGAGATTACCGGTCTAATACAGATAAGGATTAGTCTACAGTAATGAGACAGAGTACGCATTTAGCAGTGAACGAACTCCACAACACAGCAAGTTTGTGGTTGAGAGTAAGGCAATGCTATATAATTCCGAGGAGCTTAGTCACTATAAAGGTGGTTAACTACGACAACGAATTCAATCTTCGGCCCTCGTGGCTGCCACCAACATCTAGCCTGATGTCGCAACTTTATCGCTGCTGCTTTGCAGCTAAAGGAAAAGGTTTTATTTTTATTTCAATTTTGTGTGATTTATTTTGATGTACTGCCTGGAAACTATAGTTGATTGTGCTCCCCTGTTTTTATGCTAAAAGTATAAGCTACAGTTGACGCTTGAATTAGATGCTACCTACTAAGAGCTGTTATTAAATAAAATTTTATATCTATGTGTCAATAGTGTAGGCCATAGGCATTCCGACAGACATTGGACATTGTTAACACTGGAAAACGATCCCCAGTAGTTGATGCTCGCCCCCCCCCCCCCCAATAGCTGAGAGCCTAGAGTAGCTAAAACCCAACAGTACAGGACACCCCCAATAGAAGATACCCCACAGTAGAAGACAACCCCAATAGAAGACACCCCTTGTGCAAGAAAGCCCCCCCCCCCCCCCAGTAGAGGACAATCCCAGTTGAAAACATCTCCCAGCAGTAGACATCCCCCAGTAGCTGACACCTCCAATAACTGACACCCTCATCCACAGTAATTGATACTGGAGTAGCTGATACACCACAGCAAGTACTAGTAAACTGTCCAGATTTCATAAAATAACTTTGATGTATAAAGTTTATGGAAAATATCAGGTTCACAGACAGTAGGTCCCACAGTATGACAGTATGATTTAGTGTTATTAGCAGAGAATGAGACATTTTGTACTGCAAGATAAATTTGATACCCTAGAACAGCGTTACTGTAATGTTTGAATGACTCTGAAAGTGGGTAGCTGAAAGCAGAGAAACCCTCATTTCTTACATATACAAACGAGTATTATTATAGTAGTGTTATGTTTGCCATCATCAGCAGGAGCTGGAACATGGTAAGGCTTAATTTAATGAAGCAACAATACAATTCAAATCCGTTCCATTTCCAGTTTTAAGACACAGTAGCTGAGTTTTGCTGCATCAATAACTCTCGACCTGCCTGAGAAAAAGTCCGTGTGCATTTATTTTGACTCGGTGAAACATGACACGCTTGGATGTTGCATCAGTACTTATGTCCAGACAACACCACTAGCTGGTTAAGCGGAAAGACAGTGGTTAAAAGTGAGTCTGATACTTGTAGCTAGTTACTGATGTCGTTGTTGCTATCATCTACGCTTGCGTCATCAAGAGATTTGATGTATACACATACACAACCATCTTCAGCTTCAAAATCTATTAAGGATCTTATTACCAATAGCCTCATTTTTTATCCTAGAGTGTTCAGAGAATCCTCTACTTATTTTTTCAGATAAAAATGTAACCAGTGGGAAGACCCGTAATAAAACGAGAGGAAGCTACTGGCATTGTTGCTGTCTTTTGCAACAAAAACGAACAAAATTATAATAATTTCTATCAGTTTACCAACATCCAGTGAAAGCAGTAATTGCTAACTCAAGTCACGGAAATGTATGTGTATTACAAATCGGAAGCGTCTTTTAAAGCATTAAACTATTCTATTAAATTATTGTTTAAATAGAACATCGACTGTAAAACGATGGTATTTAGTGAAAGCAATTTTGCCAAGATGCCGTCAACATTCTGAAACAAATTATCCCTGAGGTTGTCAAAATGCCGCAGCTGGAAGATTACTGATTCAACAGTGCTAATGAAAGGGAGAAAGTTGCTGCAGATTCTAGTGCTGCATATTCTGTGTTCGAGTAAATTAAATTAAAAATATATGTAAATTACTTTTTACAATTTACAAGAAGGTTGGAGAAAATTTCGTAATTTGATGTGATTGAGTACTATCTGTTTCTAACACAGATGTTACCACACTTTTATGATATTTCTGACATCTTTGACAGGCTGTCTTTAGTGTTTCAGACTGATGATTTTAACTCTCAATATCGATACTGTTATGAGCATTACAAGACGAACGTGAGGTGTCAGATTTACGGTTCACTTTCTATTAAACAGAACTGTACAGTTTGTAAAAGAGATTTGTGATGAAAACAATAAACGACGTTAATTATTATGAAATTTTGTAAATACCACGCCAGTCTCTGATCGCAAATATTTGTTTATTCAATTACCGGTTTTATTCATTATGATCATCTTCAGATTTATCTGTCTTCATGAAGTTAACAGAGTAGGCAAATAAAATATATTGCTATAAATGGCATCGTAAGGAAGAGTAAAATCATAATAAAGCGGTAAACATTCATAATTCATAACGTCGGGTCGTCGTTGACTTATAATTATTATGAGTTTCTTATTTTATACAGGAAAGTCAACTAAAATACATATGCTTCTTCAGTATTAGTAGTGACATCTTGCTGGGGTATTAAATTTATCTTTCAGCACAATTCATTTGATATCTACTGGTGTTAATGTTAACTTATTCTGAGACTTTCTGACATTTACCATGGAGTTTCTATAATATCTGGATGGCTCTGAAAGCATTTAAACCCTTGATTCTTACCTATACAAATGTGTATTATTACTGTTCATTATTCTATTACATTGAAGTGTCATTTAGTATCTACGGTGTGACAGCAGAAGATGACAACGTTTTGAACAGCAAGATTAAACGTGTACCTTAACGTGGGGTTGTTATAATATTTGACCGACTTTGGTATCAGACGACTTTCTAATGAGGGAATAACATTGTTGTCTTTGCTAATTATCGTTAAGAAGTACACTTTAATTTGTAAGTTACATCAACAGTAGTGCTCATATATACTTCATTTATTTAAGCAAAGCTAATAACAAGCTGTGTGTATTTGATGAGTAACACAGACGATTTGGATTTGGAAATATTTGATTTTAATATCAATTATGCATGAAAAGCATATTTGGTGCCCGAAATCTTACGTATTTGAGAAATAATACAATTTTATTTTGCTGTAAAATTTGAATTTTACTGTCGAGGTATCAACCATCCATTTGCATCTAGTTACATCGTCGCCGGCCGTTGTGGCCGAGCGGTTCTAGGTGCTTCAGTCCGGAACCGCGCGACTGCTACGGTCGCAGGTTCGAATCCTGCCTCGGGCATGGATGTGTGTGATGTCCTCAGGTTGGTTAGGTTTAAGTAGTTCTCAGTTCTAGGGGACTGATGACCTCAGATGTTAAGTCCCATAGTGCTTAGAGCCATTTGAACCATTTAGTTGCATCGTCGTCTGTGTTGTTTCATTCCTGTCTTCTTCCAGCACCGTCTTCGGTCATTATGTATTAAGAAAATAAGCACCCACAAAAAAATAAAATTCCGTCAAAGTAGCTTCCTTCCAAAAAGTGTGTGTTTCCAGTTCGTTAGTCTTTTGGGTCTGTTCTTTGTGTGCGTATTTGCTTTCACGTTGAATATTTTGATTACATTTTGGTGTTACTTAGTATCTGATTACAGGAAATACAGTTTTAGAGAGCCTTGGTACCATAGTTCCCATTGGTAAATATTGTAACCTTCCCCCTTAAGGTGTCATTGTGCATAACGTCTAGTAAGTCTGAATCATTTGTAATAAAAGCAGTAACTGTCAATCAGTATAATAGGTTATATTTTTCTAGTGTAGAATATGATGAATTATCTTCTTGCTGCCTAAAGTGGTGCTTACCGAGATGAAGAATTACTGAAAAGAAACTACCGACATGCATATTTGTAATACTTGACAATGATCTTGGAAATTTAAGGTTTGGAAATATGTAATTTGAGACTGCATTGTGCTATGCACCAAAAAGACATCAATAATGTTATTAATTACATTCTTCCAGTACCTGGAATTCTTCCAATTCATATTATAATGAGAATCAGTCCCATCACTGATGGACTGTAGTTCAATGACGCGGCAGAATGTGTAAGCGAATCTTCAGAATTTCTTGCATCTTTAAACGTCGCATAACTGGAGCATCGCGCCTCCCCCCCCCCCTCCCTCACCCATGAACCGTGGACCTAGCCGTTGGTGGGGAGGCTTGCGTGCCTCAACGATACAGATAGCCGTACCGTAGGTGCAACCACAACGGAGGGGTATCTGCTGAGAGGCCAGACATACGTGTGGTTCTTGAAGAGGGGCAGCAGCCTTTTCAGTAGTTGCAGGGGCAACAGTCTGGATGATTGACTGATCTGGCCTTGAAACGCTAACCAAAACGGCCTTGCCGTTGTGATACTGCGAACGGCTGCAGACAAGGGGAAACTACAGCCGTAATTTTTCCCGAGGGTATGCAGCTTTACTGTATGATTAAATGATGATGGCGTCCTCTTGGGTAAAATATAAAAGGGAAAGCAAAGAGGTGGAAGGAGTATATAGAGTGTTTATGCAAGGGCGTTGTACTTGAGGACAATCTTATGGAAATGAAAGACGTTGTAGATGAAGATGAAATGGGAGATATGATACTGCGTGAAGAGTTTGACAGAGCACTGAAAGAACTGAGTCGAAACAAGGCCCCGGGAGTAAACAACATTCCATTAGAACTACTGACAGCCTTGAGAGATCCGGTCCTGACAAAACTCTACCTTCTGGTGAGCAAGATGTATGAGACAGGCGAAATTCCCTCAGACTTCAAGAAGAATATAATAATTCCAATCCCAAATAAAGCAGGTGTTGACAGATGTGAGAATTACCGAACAATCAGTTTAATAAGCCACAGCTGCAAAATACTAACACGAATTCCTTACAGACGAATGGAAAAATTAGCAGAAGCCGACCTCGGGGAAGATCAGTTTGGATTCCGTAGAAATACTGGAACTCGTGAGGCAATACTGACCTTACGACTTATCTTAGAAGAAAGATTAAGGAAAGGCAAACCTACGTTTCTAGCATTTGTTGACTTAGAGAAAGCTTTTGACAATGTTGACTGGAATACTCTCTTTCAAATTCTGAAGGTGGAAGGGGTAAAATACAGGGAGCGAAAGGCTATTTACAATTTGTACAGAAAGCAGATGGCATTTATAAGAGTCGAGGGACATGAAAGGGAAGCAGTGGTTGGGAAGGGAGTGAGACAGGGTTGTAGCCTCTCCCCGATGCTATTCAATTTGTATATTGTGCAAGCAGTAAAGGAAACAAAAGAAAAGTTCGGATTAGGTATTAAAATCAATGGAGAAGAAATAAAAACTTTGAGGTTCGCCGATGACATTGTTATTCTGTCAGAGACAGCAAAGGACTTGGAAGAGCAGTTGAACGGAATGGAGAGTGTCTTGAAAGGAGGGCATAAGATGAACAACAACAAAAGCAAAACGAGGATAATGGAATGTAGTCGAGTTAAGTCGGGTGATGCTGCGGGAATTAGATTAGGAAATGAGACTCTTAAAGTAGTAAAGGAGTTTTGCTACTTGGGGAACAAAATAACTGATGATGGTCGAAGTAGAGAGGATGTGGTGTCACCGCCAGACACCACACTTGCTAGGTGGTAGCTTTAAATCGGCCGCGGTCCATTAGTACATGTCGGACCAGCGTGTCGCCACTGTCAGTGATCGCAGACCGAGCGCCACCACACGGCAGGTCTAGAGAGACTGACTAGCACTCGCCCCAGTTGTACGACGACTTTGCTATCGAATACACTGACGAAGCCTTTCTCTCATTTGCCGAGAGATAGTTAGAATAGCCTTCAGCTAAGTCCACGGCTACGACCTAGCAAGGCGCCATTAACCATTTCTAGAGAGAGTCTCACTTGTATCATCAAGAATGCTGTATACAAATGATGGATTAAAGTTAAGTATTCCAGCAGCTACGTACTTTTCTTTATAGCATTCATTACGTATCCTGTTTTAGACCTAAGCAAGCCTGCGTGAATTAAACGCGTGCCCTTTCGGCTCCCTCGCCTTGTGTCTAGACTGTCTTGTGTAGACACAACAGAGGATATAAAATGTAGACTGGCATTGGCAAGGAAAGCGTTTCTGAAGAAGATAAATTTGTTAACATCGAGTATTGATTTAAGTGTCAGGAAGTCGTTACTGAAAGTATTTGTATGGAGTGTGGCCATGTATGGAAGTGAAACATGGACGATAAACAGTTTAGAGAAGAAGAGAATAGAAGCTTTCGAAATGTGGTGCTAAAGAAGAATGCTGAAGACTAGATAGGTGGATCACATAACTAATGAGGAAGTATTGAATAGAATTGGAGAGAATAGGAGTTTGTGGCACAACTTGACTAGAAGAAGGGATCGGTTGGTAGGACATGTTCTGAGGCATCAAGGGATCACCAATTTAGTACTGGAGGGCAGCGTGGAGGGTAAAAATCGTAGAGGGA
Organism: Schistocerca cancellata; assembly: GCF_023864275.1. Classification (NCBI taxonomy): domain Eukaryota; kingdom Metazoa; phylum Arthropoda; class Insecta; order Orthoptera; family Acrididae; genus Schistocerca; species Schistocerca cancellata. The sequence continues at coordinate 244,113,846 of NC_064631.1, forward strand.
GACGAAGAGATGAATACACTAAGCAGATTCAGAAGGATATAGGCTGCAGTAGGTACTGGGAGATAGAGAAGCTTGCACAGGATAGATTAGCATGGAGAGCTGCATCAAACCAGTCTCAGGACTGAAGACCACAACAACAACAACTGGAGCATTTTTTCCTTTCATGTAATTTAAACTAAAATGAAAGCACATTTCAATAGATATGTCACCATTTAAAAATGTTGGTGGTGTAGTTGCTCACACTCGGGCTATGCGACTTTTGACGAGGGCAATTATTTACCGGGACGTTTTGTATGTTCGGTATCCTATGTGGCTAACATCATTTAATATCATGCAGTCTGAAGATGCCTAAATCAATCAAAATGCGTCATTTTTAAATGATTAATAATCACAATACTGCAGCCAAAACTGTTTGTTTCTCCATCGTACCTTACTGATTCCGGTACCATCCCCACTATGAGTTGAAAAACGTTTCACTTTATTGAAACATATATTTTAATCTACGGGGTGAATCAGAACTCCACAGACAAATTTCCCAGAGGTTGTTCAGGGAAATAAGCTAAGTATTTTGGTACAAGCAGACACGGTGTCCAGCGTCTCTTTACAGGGTTCTTGTATTTCGTTTGATTTCTTGCCCTAGTTAGCTTTTTATCTTTGTTGCACTGAAAATAGTACACAACAGTGCACGTATGAATGGTATGTGCTATGTGTCTTTTTTCGAAACAAACTTGTTCCATTCGGTTTCTTATGAGAGTCTGAGTGATACCCACATGGACCTGGCTGCTATGTTATAGCAACTGAGGAAGTAGTCCGCCACACTCCTGGAATTCTTGAATGTGTAAGACAGCCTACCTTGTGTCACTGTACAGTCTGTCGTGATCACGGTGGTCAAAATGTTGAACAATATGCGCAATGGAAAAGTTCTGCGTTTGTTGCGTGCTGCACTGTACACTGACAGAACCACTTGAACACACTGATAAAAATGTACGTATTTCGCCTGACGAGTTGTTGCTTACTCTGTGTTGTACGTTTCGGTCATTGCATGTTACAGGGCTCTTCACTGCTGTGGTGATATTTCCACGGAAACAAGGGTGATTCCGGTAACAAACGGAATGTAACATAATTACATTAGTACTCTGTAACGAGCAGCCGGAGACCGCTGGTCTCTTACGCCGATATACCCAGCAGGTGTCCCTGAACGACCTCTGAAAGTTTGTCGGTGGAGTTGTAGTTACTCTGAATGTTTTTGGGCGGTTCGGCCTCAGAGCTTTTAACTATGAGACGCTCCTCACTCAGTTTATCATCATATTGCTAGACTACAAAGACAGTTCTTTGTTCCTAGGCTGTCTTGCCATCGCTATTGGCAGAAATACAGTGTAAAGCTTTTGACGACTATTTCTCTGCTTTCAGGTGTACGCTTTTTCCTCAGAGAGAAAACCAGAATCCATAAAAAAAAGTACATATGAAATGTTGAGAGGTCACTGTGGGTAATATGGAAAACAATATCAGAAGAATGATTGCTATTCCTACAGGTGCATGAAATGAAGGATAAAAGTTTTCTGCCAGAGCTACAATTTCCACTAGTCAATAACAGCAGTAATTCTTTTCTTGCAGAATGTTCTTTAATTGCAATTATGAGCTTAATGTTCACCGTGGTGTACTGACAATTTAAACGTTACCGACGGCCATTAAAAAATTCTCATGGAGTTAATAAAAAATATCGAGCACATTAAATTAAGGATTACCTTCAACACTGCAACATTACATCGGTTTTGAGATGTTTCTTGTTGACTAATGAGTTCTCTTATAGTTGTACAACGAGGGTTCGGTCTTTCTCTTCTGACTTCCAAAAGAAGCGATTCTCTAATTAAATTCTGAGAGAGAGCGTACGGCATCAAGGCGAGTCGCTTTCAGTGAAACTTCCTAACGACAACTTGCTAGAGAGCTCTTCCGTAGAAGGAAAGCAGCGCCAAGCAGATTCCTCTATGAGGGGTGGTGCAGTGTTTGGAAAACCGTCTATTTAAAGAGGAGGAAAGAAATACATTATGAAAGCAAGATGAAGTAAGCTGTTCTTAGTTCTTTTCGTATTTCTCAAATGTCAATTTATGACATACCAAGGTTTATTAGATGTGTTTTTACCAGCCTGGTGGCCTTTTTATTTACGGAAATTTAGTCAGTATGATGAAAGTGACTCACCTGGAGAGTCGAACGAGGAACAAAGCGCGGTGGCTTAGCCCAGGGTAAGGGGTGTCACGAGACGTTCGCCGTCCAGACCACATTCCAAGAACAATGACCAACAAAATGAAGGAAGAAACGCTATAATGTGCCCTTTCCATGGAAAAGGGGTGACGCCGACTCCAGATTGAATCCGCCCGGCGGATTAACGACAAAGGCCCCTGTGCTAGTTTGACTGGACATTGTTTTGAGGCACTTTTCCACATCCAACCAAGTCAATGCTGCGTGGGTACCCATGTCCCGACTCAGCTATATGATTCACAAACATTTAGGACTTGTTCTCACACTGGAATATGAGATGAAACCAGACACATGCAGATGAGTTGCTTCAAATGGCTCTGAGCACTATGGGACTTAACATCTGAGGTCATCAGTCCCCTAGAACTTATAACTACTTAAACCTAACTAACCTAAGGACGTCATACACATCCATGCCCCAGGCAGGATTCAAACCTGCGACCGTACCGGTCGCGTGGTTCCAGACTGAAGCGCCTAGAACTGCTCGGCCACATCGGCCGCCCGCATGCAGATGGGCTACACACATTCCATACCAGGGGGAAGTGATGGCATCAGGAAGGACATCCAGTTGACTACTACCATTAACGCTGCAAAACTCGAATTAACATGTAGACCCCATTATGACACAGCATAATACGAGAAAGAAGATGAGTCAATAAAAGCGGCGGAAATAATAATGGAAAATGCAGAAATTATGTTTGAGTTACGAATATTGTGTGGCACAGGTTGAGTTTATCGCCTCTGATTTTTAACTTGCGCTCTTAATAAGCAAAGAAGGGAAACTTTCGAATGGGAAAACGTGTGTGAGAGGAACTAATGCCTGAGGTTTTGCGAAAGATATAAGCATTCTGGTGGAAAGTAGTTAACAGAACCAGTTGTTAAACGTAATGGACAGTGTAATTCGCATCGAATGTGGATTTTGAATAATAAATGCTGGAAATGATGAACAGTGGAAAATAAGTGGCTGATACGTCTAGAACACAAAGATACAGAATGATGTAACAGGAAAAGCGAAAGTATTTAGCTTCCAAGTATGGAAGATTATATTTGATAGACGAAGCATCAGAAGCAGACCGACGCAAGGGAAGAAAGTTTTCTTGCCAAATACTCACGTAAGATTGAGGCAGAAGCTTCATAAACAGTAAATCTGGAACACAGATTTGTGAGCAAGTGAATCGTGGGCCTCGAGAATGCCGAGGTGTAAGATCCTGAAAAAAACATGAAATTCGGAGCAATGGAAGGATTTTTGAAACTGTGTAAACAGATAAATTTCTAAAGGAAAATTGTGTCAGCCGTCTTGGCGAGCTACCACTAGTAAGATGGGTAAATAGGAAAATATTGTATGGATATTTATTTAGGACATATTAGCAGTGGACCTAGGAATAAAAGGCATTAGAAGATATTACTATAAGATAGGAAGATATGCATGGTAGCAACAGAGCAGGCTCCGCAACACGTGCAGAATGCATAATTTGATTCGAGGTATTTGACATTGATTGTGTTGGTGAAACTGACAAAATGAAGTGAACTATTTTCTAAGTAATATTCACCAGTAAGCAACGAAGTATCGACGTCGGCAATTCTGTTACACCTAGGTTAAGATTTACTTAATATTAACCGAAACACTCATCGCCTAAGGACGTGCCTGAAGCAAGAACCCGCTATTGAACGAAATGTATTGATACTTGGCTCATCAGTAGGTCCACACTCATGAAAATATCGGTGCCTTGAGGCACCAATGGTTATCTTTATGAAAAAATATTAGATACCCTCTGTCAGTTTCAATGTCTCCATTCCCGTTTTTAAGAGAAGACAGTGGATTTTGCAAATTTTAAATAGATTAATACAGGCATTAAATTAAGCAATGTTCTTATTTTCATTACAGATTAAATTTTTTTTTTTTTAAATTTACAACTTGAATCATGAAATTACTGGACAGATTAACAGAACAACACCTGAAGACCTGAAACAAGTTTTGAACCTCACTTCGTTATTTTACAGTTTATCAAAATAATGCCAAAATTTACTTCTGGTAGGAACCATTCTGTCTGCTGATTTTCTAAAGACTGAAACTGTTTTAAACAGCAGCACCAAAAAATAGACGAAACGCGAAGATCACGTGATTCCAATTGAACGAACTGTGAACGAAATGTTTCCAAGGTTGGATAAGTGTCGCAACTGTTTTCGGGCAATCAGTCTGTCGTCCACACCCTCTTCAATTATCCAGTTGTTGGACTGTTGGCTCTCGCATGTTCCGTTATTGAAAGAGTTGGAACTGAGATATGTATTCGAAATTTTGGGTAAATAATAAAAATATAATAAATCATTATTCCGTTATTGAAAGAGTTGGAACTGAGATATGTATTCGAAATTTTGGGTAAATAATAAAAATATAATAAATCATTATTAGGACCATTCCATGCGAAGCCTGCTACTAAGTATTGGTATGAGTGAAAGTACAATTGAAAAGTACTGAGTAAAAACATATCGGTAGCGAGATGAAAGTACTCTATATCAATAAGTGTCTTTTTTTGGGGGGCCTTTGTCCCACTTCAAACCGCGGTCGGCCGCGTTACTATTGATTTGGCAGTGTTAGTACAGAGGGTGGCTCGATGCCCTTCCTGCCACCACCCCGAACGCCCCGGGATGGAATTAGTGTACCCCAGCTGTCTGCATCTAGTGTAAGCCATGGAATAGTGCGAACATGTTCAAATGTCTGCGAGTCGTGTAACTGAGGCAGAACGTGGGGACCAGCCCAGTATTCACCTAGCGGGATGTGGAAAACCACCTAAAACCCACATCCAGGCTGGCCGGCATACCGCCCCTCGTCGTTAATCCGCTGTGCTGATTCGATCAGGACCGGCGCGCCTACCCGAGTCCAGGAAGCAGCGCATTAGCGCTCTCGGCTGCCCTGGCGGGTGCTCTACATTAAAAAGTAAGGGCAGTTTTTCCGTGTACTCATCTGGAGGAGTTTAGACCTATCAGGATTCTGGATAGCAAGAAGACCAAGTTTAAACTTCAATAAAGTTTACTTTTTGTGAACTGCCTGAGAGAGAGGCGGCGTTGCACAGCTTTAGTGCAGCAATCTGCATATTAGTTGGTAGATAAAGGCTGCAGATATTCGCAGGTAAAGTACGATCACAGAACATTACTCGAACAGCCACTAAGGCTTCCATTGTTCCGGCAGCAGCAAACGAGGCCTCTGCAATGAGTACGATATTATCTTTACGGTCGTCGTAAAGCTTGCTGTTTGACGCGCTCTCTATCTGCGTTCACATTAACCAGCGAAGCCGTCACAGCGACGCGTAACTGTTTTGAAATATCGCCCTAGTTGTACATGTACGGAAATTATGTCAGCTTGCGAGAAAGGCAATGGAAATTTACCTTGAAAAAGCTATAATTATTCCTACGGGTTATAATGCTTCCGTTCGGATTGTCATACTAAATCTTCTCGAATTTAACGTGTACACCTCGATATTATTTTAATTTTATAATTTTCTTTTTATTTATTTGTTTATCTTTAGAATGTTTCATTTTGAAAGTACGTGAGTAGGACGACTGGTTGAAGCATTTCAAGTAGAAGTGGAGCAAAGGGATTTTCAGCTATTGTCTTTACTCGTTTGAATAAGGTTACTTACGAAAGTAGGGAAGGCTGTTTGAGGCGTACATTGCGGAGCTGGCTTACTTGTAGCCAAATCCCAGGAAGTTGAAAGCGGGCCAAACCGTAACTGGAAATATTCGGGACAGAATTGTCACTTCTGTAAATTGCCTGTGGTGTCACCGCCAGACACAATACTTGCTAGGTGGTAGCTTTTAAATCGGCCGCGGTCCGCTGGTATACGACGGACCCGCGTGTCGCCACTGTCAGTGATGGCAGACCGAGCGCCACCACACGGCAGGTCTAGTGAGACGTACTAGCACTCGCCCCAGTTGTACAGCCGACTTTGCTAGCGAAGCTACATTGACAAATACGCTCTCATTTGCCGAGACGATAGTTAGCATAGCCTTCAGCTACGTCATTTGCTACGACCTAGCAAGTGTGGTGTCTGGCGTGACACCACATTGCCTCCCAAAAGTTTTGTCGGAATCTGGCAAGTGGAGCTATTTTTATTTAGTTTATGGGACAACACACCTCACACAAAAATACGATGGCTTAGTGTGTGTTCGTGAATCTATTTAAGTGAGGAAGAAGGTAAAATCGATGACTTCCTCGATATGTACAGTTTTCCTGCTACGACTGGCTATCGCCGAAGCTTTGAAAGGCGTAGTTACAAGTAACCACTACTGTCCGTAAGCGCATGATTGTCGGGATGGGACAATGGACAACGTCAGAGTACTAAATGAAAATACATACATTCACCCGGTCCCGATCGAGGCTTGCGGGAGATTTTGATTTGTTATTAGACGCTTGCAGAAACTGGAATTCTTTTCCCAAATAATCTCAATTTATAATTCAAGCTTACTGAGATATTGGCAGAAAAGGACAAATTTCTACAACAGCCTGCTCAGCTGTCATGAGTAAGCGATGAAAAAATTATAAATTTAAAAAAATTAGCCTTTGACTTTTATTGCATATATCTTATGGGGGTCATCTGAAATCCTTTCGAAATCAAAACAGGGAAAAGACAAGGAGATGGGGTGCCTCCATTGCTTTTCAGCCGGGTCCTTGAGAAAGTGATACAAGAAGGCAGAATTAGAAATCAAACCTCAAAATTGATCAGTCAGTCACTTTATGTAGAGGCGAGTTATCAATAGTCTGGCGAGCGGTTGCAGACAATTTAACAACTGTAACCTGTGACATTTTATCAGACGAAAACCAGACTCAAGTTTTGAAATCAAACTGCAGAATATATCGTTCTCCAGATTACTTTTGAAAATATAGAATACGCAACGTGCAACATCAAGCACCAAAGTTCATAGAGATAAAACATGTTAAAACTAATAAGAATTTCCTAGTTTTCTCGATGAGATCACTCAGGAAAGTGGAACGAAAACAAAAGGAAATGAAATTAAAATGAGAAGCCGAACGTTGGAAACTGCTTATCGGCTTACCCAAAAGATCTACTACAGTAAACTTACCACCAAGCACAAAAAGCTATACAGTAATTAAACCAGAATGCCTGCATGAATCTGAAGCTCTAATTCTGAACACGAAAACAGACACTGAAAACATCGAGGAAGAGGAATGCAAAAAAAAAGAAAAAAAGAAACTATAGGCTCAAAAGTTGTAGACGAACAATAACGACTCAGAGTCAAACAGGAAACCAAACAGTAGACATATAGTGACAAAAATCGCAGGTCGCGACACATTAAAAGTATAAACCCAGGAAGACTTAACAAAACAAGTAGTCAAATTCTTTGTCAACAAGAGTGAAGCCGAAATGGACACGATGAAATGGATTGGCGAGGTCAAAACTGATCTGAAATTGGGGTGTCCAAAACCGCGAAATTTTCGGGTCTGAAATTTACAAATGACTACTTGACCAAGAGGAAAAACCAAAGAAGCAACCCGGGACAACACGGTCTGAGGAGAGGAAGGTAGCCCACAGCCAGAGAGTGAAAGAAATATGGCCACAAAAGAAGCAATGTGTTTATCTCTGAGTACTTTACATAGTCCTAATGGTCTTATCCACATATAATAATGTTTATAGTGGGACCAAAGAATATTCAATTTGGATTATATGCCACGCGGGGTAGCCGCTTGGCCTATGGCGTCCTGTTACGATCCGCGCGGCTCTCCCCGTCGGAGGTGCGAGTCCTCTCCCAGGCATGTGTGTGTGTGTGTGTGTTGTCCTTAGCGTAAGTTTGTTTACGTTAGCTTAAGTAGTGTATACGCCTACGGACCGATGACCTCAGCAGTTTGGTCCCATAGGAATTTACCACAAAAAAAAAAAATAGGATTATACATTAAGCTGTGAAATTTCTGGCCATAATGATGATGATGACGGTCTGTGGAGCGCTGAACTGCGCGGTCATCAGCGCCCGAAATTTCTGGTCATGGACATACTGTCCCAGAATTAAAGTAAGAATAGTTCCCTTCCTCGGTTATAACCAAGGCGTTCGAAATGTTTTCATGGTTGCAAAGAAAATGCTGGTTCAACGATTTGAGCACTGCGCATGCTTAATTGGGCTATAGGCATAAAGCATAAGTTTTTGGGTATCGCGATTCAACAGTAGATGTAACCTTACTTTTTGCTCTATATTAGAATATACTTGGCTGCAGGCATGACTGTAGGTTGGTTTTGGGAATCTGGAAACCTTTAAAATTTACAAATGTTCTAAAACAGACGCTACATTGCAAAAAGAAATGATTATCAACAGTTTAAAAAATGAGCACTATGGGACTCAACATCTGAGGTCATCAGTCCCCTAGAACTTAGAACTAATTAAACCTAACTAACCTAAGGGCATCACACACATCCATGCCCGAGGCAGGATTCGAACCTGCGACCGTAGCAGTCACGCGGTTCCGGACTGACGTTCCTAGAACCGCACGGCCACCGCGCCGGCCTCAACAGTTTAAAATTAATCCTTAAGCATGGGAGGTATCGGGCCATAAAATGTGAAATCAGTGAAATTACAGCACTAGCAAGACGGGGGGTACCTACGGAATTGGTCGCGACCATATCGTGGTTGTTCGACACCTGGTTCGATTCCCGGATGGGTCGGAGATTTTCTCCGCTCAGGGACTGGGTGTTGTGTTGTCCTAATCATCATCATTTCATCGCCATCGACGCGCAAGTCACCGAAGTGGCTTCAAATTGAAAGACTTGCACCAGGTGAGCGGTCTACCCGACGGGACGCCCTCGTCACACGCCATTATTATTATTACCTGAAGCACCATGCTTGAAGACTGAATCGATCCGGGTAGAATCGCCTACGTGAGAACCAACTGTCACGGATAACAAAATGTTGATCACAGTGGTCGCCGTCGACTATCAGGAACCGCAACAACGAATAGACTGGTCCCCCGCCAATACAAAGTTTGTCAATAACAACCGACGAAAAGTCACACTATCCAGCACCAGCTCCTCGCCAACACCTGACATGTGTACCTCTGCTGCCCGAACGTAACAGGGAGCACAAGTAGCATGGCCTCAGGACTACTGCAGCTTGGCGCTTGAAGCTGTCAAAAATTCGATTCGACTGATGACCGCCGTACAGGTTTGTACACGCTGATGCATGGTACGATTACGTCGAAAATTGCGTCCCACTAGCCAACAGTCACAATTCTGGCAAGTGGTGTAGTCATTATCGTATCAAAGAAGTTATTTGGGCTGGAATAGGACCCTCTATAGTTTGCTATCGTCTCTCACTGGTAAACCGTAATACAGCTTAATTGCCAGCTGAAGTGCATCTAAATGTCGGGTGAGTTGTGGGAGGTGGAGAAGCTGCCGCGGATCAGGATGGGTCCCCATCACTTTTGTTGTCTCTTGGAGTCTTTCCCGGATCGGTACTATCATTAGAGCGAAGCTGGGCGCTACGTATTACCAAGGACGTGATTAAATTATTCTTCATGATTGTAAATGTTTATGTACTGATTAATAAATTTGTCATTTATGTGGTAGCAATAGGGACTCATACAACCATCACCATAAATATATGAACAGTTAACATGACGTAAGAACACAAAATTTACAGCTACGACTCTACGACGTATCTTAACCATTTCACTCCCCCCCTCCCCCTCCCAAACGAACACACACCCATACTGCGTCATGTAATTGTTGTTGTGGTCTTCAGTCCTGAGACTGGTTTGATGCAGCTCTCCATGCTAATCTATCCTGTGCAAGCTTCTTCATCTCCCAGTACCTACTGCAGCCTACATCCTTCTGAATCTACTTTGTGTATTCATCTCTTGGTCTCCCTCTACGATTTTTACCCTCCACACTGCCCTACAGTACTAAATTGGTGATCCCTCGATGTCTCAGAACATGTCCTACCAACCGATCCCTTCTTCTAGTCAAGTTGTGCCACAATCTCCTCTTCTCCCCAATTCTGTTCAATACCTCCTCATTAGTTATCCATAAAATCTTCAGCATTCTTCTGTAGCATCACATTTCGAAAGCTTCTATTCCCTTCTTGTCTAAACTATTTATCGTCCACGTTTCACTTCCATACATGGCTACACTCCATAAAAGTACTTTCAGAAACGACATCCTGACATTTAAATCTATACTCGATGTTAACAAATTTTTCTTCTTCAGAAACGCTTTCCTTGCCATTGCCTGTCTACATTTTATATCCTCTCTACTTCGACCATCATCAGTTATTTTGCTCCCCAAATAGCAAAACTCCTTTACTACTTTAAGTGTCTCATTTCCTAATCTACAGTAATTCCCTCAGCATCACCCGATTTAATTAGACTACATTCCATTATCCTCGTTTTGCTTTTGTTGATGTTCATCTCCATTGTTTTTAATACCTACTCCGAACTTTTCTTTTGTTTCCTTTATTGATTGTTCAATATACAAATTGAATAACGTCGGGGATAGGCTACAACCCTGTTTCACTCCCTTCCCAGCCACTGCTTCCCTTTCATACCACTCGACTCTTATAACTGCCATCTGCTTTCTTTACAAATTGTAAATAGCCACCTTCAGAATTTGAAAGAGAGTATTCCAGTCAACATTGTCAAAAGCTTTCTCTAAGTCTACAATTTCTAGAAACGTAGGTTTGCCTTTCCTTAATCTGATTTCTAAGATAAGTCGTAGGGTCAGTATTGCCTCACGTGTTCCAACTTTCTACGGAATCCAATCTGATCTTCCCCGAGGTCGGCTTCTACCAGTTTTTCCATTCGTCTGTAAAGAATTCGAGTTAGTATTTTGCAGCTGTGACTTATTAAACTGATAGTTCGGTAATTTTCACATCTGTCAACACCTAGTTTCTTTGGGATTGCAATTATTATATTCTTCTTGAAGTCTGAGGGAATTTCGCCTGTCTCATACATTTTGCTCATCAGAAGGCTTTTGTCTGGACTGGCTCCCCCAAGGCTGTCAGTAGTTCTACTGGAATGTTGTCTACTCCGGGGGCCTTGTTTCGACTCAGGTCTTTCAGTCCTCTGTCAAACTCTCCACGCAATATCGTATCTCCCATTTCATCTTCATCTACATCCTCTTCCATTTCCATAATATTGTCCTCAAGTTCATCGCCCTTGTATAGAACCTCTATATACTCCTTCCACCTTTCTGCTTTCCCTTCGTTGCTTAGAACTGGGTTTCCATCAAAGATCTTGATATACATGCATGTGGTTCTCCTCTCTCCTTTAATTTTCCTGTAGGCAGTTATAAAGGCACATTTGCATGCCGAGCGTGGGTTTCCTCGGAAACGCGAAATATTAATTAAATAAACAATCAGTGACAAATAAATAAAGCCTATGGCACACAACTGCAGCGCTGTGTCGCTGATAAAACAAAAGCACAATTACGTTACTCTTATGTTGGATTAAGAAATGAGAGAGCTCTGGTAGAAGTGGTGCGAGAAGCACGTATTTTATTCTATTGTCTGGCACACCGCCATATTTCATGTTATAGAAGAATACTGCGAGTTGCAACCAGACTAGGCACTCGATTCTGTAAAGAATTTATATTTATAAAATAGACAATCACCTCTGTACGACGTATTGGCATGGCTGGCAAATTATTGAAATATTGAGATTTAGATTATGAGCCCGCACCTACCGCAGCAGTCTTTGGAAACGATTTATTTACGAAGTCCGATTATTTCAGTTTTATTTCACGGTCAACTACGAGTAACATTGCCTTTACGAGAAAGCCATTGTCAAGCGTCTGATACCGAATAATTAAACGTCCACGTTCCAGATAAGCAAATATTTATTACAATTACAATCACAATCACCATCATACAGATAGAATAATTAATATTTAAATAATATTTTTTATTTTATTTATTTTATATTGGCGACTGCGTGTCGGACTTGTTATTTTGTCATTTGTTACATTGTTCTCTTTGTTTCATGTGAAAAATCAACTTTCGGGACCTGGACGTGAATGTATGAGAGATAACAAAAAAATCTGAAGATATTTTCCAATTCTAAAATTTTGCGGGAAGACGCAATGAAACTTCCAGCAAAATAAGGTAAGACGCAGCATCTTTGCATTAGCAGGCTTGACCAGACGTATAATTCAGTGTATTAGCTTTTCAGTAGATTCTGTAGTGTTTCTTTCGTGCATAACAGTTTTCAGTGATCAATTTCATTCTCTGTACTTTTCCTTAAACAATAACGTATGCAACAATACCAATACACGAGTGTACAATATGGCCGACTTCTGTACGATACGTAGTAACATGGACAGCAGCCATTACCAATAATCTCAAATTCAGTTTATATTTTTAAATTAACAGACAGCCATTGTTGCTACGAGCGATTCATGCTCAACTGCATTTTATTTTAAAATCAGTGTCAAATATTTTCTTGAAACATATATCACGTGTGGCATGGTAATAACTAGAAATCAATACGCAAAAATGGAACAGCAAAGACGTACTATTCAGACGCAATCCGACTCGGACGAGAGACAAATGTTAGAAAATGACTTTACGGCAGCAACCGGTAGTGACGATTTATCAAACATTGACGCAAGTGTTGACGGAAATTTTGGCAATAGGCCGTCCACTACAAAAATTTCAAAGTCTCAGTCAGAGCCCATGTTGATGCATGACGTCACGTCTAATGACGCGACGGGGGCACAGACCTTGCAAACAGTAAACATTGCCGACATGTTACAAATGCTAATGAAACAGAACGCCGAAAACATGGCAACCTTACAGACACAAAATGGCGCAATTAAATCTGACCTCATAGCACTCAAGACAGGTAATGACACTTTATGTAAACGTGTGGAACTTATAGACGCCACACTGACCAAACAGATGACTGAACTCAGTACTAAATTTTCCCAGCTTAATACGAGACAAGAAAAGACTACAACTGACGTAGCACTTTTACAGACACAAGTAAAAAACCTTAATGTCACGTGTGAAGTTCTTACTGAACAAATTCAAACATATCCTTCAGTACATGACAACTTTGAAAAACGAATTACTGACGTACAGAATAAATTTGACAATGTTGAACAACACCTGACTGACATCTTACAATCTGATGCCACAGCTCATTTTCAAAATATTAATAAAGAATTTCATGATTGGGTAGTGAACAAAGACAAACATTTTGATAGATGCTTACGTGAAAGTTTACCAACAATTGTGCACGACTCCGTAGCGCAATACATTACTAATAACAAACAGCTGATCAGTGACGCAGTACAATCCGTCACTGCACCCATGAGACAATTCACCGATCGACCACAGTCTGAATGTAACGAAAATATCAGTCAAAATGCACAGTTCAGGAACCAATATACATTCGAGTATGACACACACATACCGCACACGACAAACACACAAGAACAAAACACACCACGACTACAACACATACCACGATGTGCAAACACAAACACAAGCTATTATCATGGTAAACCACAGCAACATTATCGTAATTACTCGCCAGCTGAACATACCAGTAATTACAGTGGAATAAATCCATATCACAATGCGAAGGAAGAAGAAAGTTTAATGAAACACAGGCAATTTCAGATTTTTATCCCAGAAAAACGAACCATTCATCCGGTGATTTTTCTTAAATCTTTTAGTAACGCATTTCCACGCACTTGGAGTGACCGGAAAAAGATTTCATATCTTGTCGGTTACATCCAAGGCGATGCAGCTGTCTGGGCATACAGTCAAGCTGACGTATGTACCACGTACAGTGAGTTTGAGCGTGCTTTTCTGAACAAATTCTGGTCGCAATCCGTCCAGGAGCGACTCAGAAGACAAATTTTAGAACCTGAAACTTTTAACAGTAAAAATGGCAACTTACGCAGATATTTTGAAAAATACTTGAACATGGGACACTTTTTAGACGAACCAGTCGCAATGCGTGATATACTCCGTGCGTTGAAGGCCAAATTGCCTTTCAACATTAAAGAAAAACTCCTACATATCCCGGATGACGATTCAGATTATTTTTTAACAGCCTTAGATTCGGTTGACATGTTACTTGAAGATCAGCGCTTTGCGCGGCAAAACAGCAGCCACAATGTTTACACTAGTGGTATGCAAAACATGCAGGCTTGCCAACTCAATTCTGGTGCGCCCACAGTTGGATACGCGTACAGCAAAAACAGCAAACTCACATGCCGTTTCAATACCAAAATCAAAATCAACACGCGTATTCCAATACAAACAATAGTTACAACAGTAATAACACTTCATGCGGCAATCCATACAAAAGGCACCGCGGTAATAACTACAACGGTAACAACGGATACAAAGGCAACAACAAAAACACAAACAGAAATAGAAATAATAATAACTACGAGCCAAGACAGCATCAAGGTTGGACTCGTAACGATCAGTACTTCCATTCAAACTCTGCTTTACCACAGCAGCCACCAGGACAAAATTGGAGCATACCTTACGACCGACAGGTAAGTTATAATGCGCAACAGCAACAACAACTGCAAAAGTTTGGAGATCATGATAGGCAATATCCGAATGTGAATATAATAGAAATGACACCTGATGCACAACCTCAATCTGTGTCAGTACCTAGTACAAATGCTAATCCGACAAACTAGAAACAGTCACTTCTATGCCCCAGGTCGTGGCTGAAGAATTCTTGCAGGGCGACTGCAATGTTAATCAGTTATTTGACACCACAATTGAACAACAAAATATTGATATGCCTAATAATACTAAACAAAAACTACCTGTTTTATTTATAAGATACAACTACAATAACAATATATCAGATGAACTTTTACAAGACAGTACACAATGTCGTTCAAACACAAATGAAATTGTTTTAGCATCTACTACTGGTGTAGTAGGTGGGATTCCAACTACTATTATCCTAGATACAGGTGCAGCTGTGAGCGTTTTGTCTTTTAATTTCTATAAAAAGATGTGTGAATTGGAACCTGTGCCTGAGTTTCCTGCCCAAAACTGTAAAATAACTACTGCACTAGGTAATAAGTCATGTAGGGTTACGAAGCAAGTTTTTGTAAACATTAAAATAGGTAATGGAACCGTACAATGGCCATTCCTGGTTGTACAAAACCTTGTGACAAATTGCATATTAGGAATAGATATTATGAGCGAGAAGGACTCTATTATAGACTTCTCCAAAGGTAAATGTATTTTAAATGATAAAGGTAGTGTAATTATTATTGATTTGGACAGAAGAACTCTAAGGCATGACAAACACTGTACAGGGTACAAGGTTCAGTTAGTACTTGACAATGACATTCAAGATATGCAAACACACTCATCTGACACAGAGCTATTGGACTTGAAAACATTGCTTGATCATAAGATAAGTGAAGCTACAGCTCTCAGTGTACATGAACGTATAAAACTACAGGAAGTGTTATCCAAATATTTACAAGTTTTTACCAAACGATTAGGTGTTATCAACACGTATGTATACAAGATTGAAGTTAAGCCTCACAAGATCTTCTACCACAAGACATATAACATACCGTTATCTCAACGACCTGCTGTGTGGCAAGAATTAAAACAAATGTTAGACTGGAAGGTCATTGAACCATCCACCTCACCTTATTGTAGTCCTCTACTTGTTGTCAAAAAATCAAATGGAAGCATTAGGTTAGTGTTAGACGCACGAGCAATTAATGGAATAATTTTACCGGTTCACACAAAACCCGAAAATTTAGAAGAGCAATTACAGAAATTTCTAGATGCAAAATATTTTTCCACAATAGATCTCGCTAATTCGTTTTGGCAGGTGGGTATCACTCCTGATTCACGGAAATATACTGCATTTATGTTCGGGGGGCGAACCTATCAGTTTTGTGTTCTACCTTTCGGACTGAATGTCAGCTCTGGGGTATTCATTACAGCCCTGGATACCGTGCTTGGCGACGATTTAGTTGAGACAGTCACACACTATGTAGATGATATACTGATAGCTACACAGTCTTGGAAGGAACACGTTGACACACTTCAAAGAATTTTAGAAAAATACGCATACCGAGATCTTAGAGCATTTCATGCTGAATAATGTCAAAGTCATACCCATCAAAATATTGCTAAGCAACTCGAAAAACTCTGTTGTTACAACACAGATAATAAGTAGTGTAGAAATTTTCATTTCAGCGTTTCCAGAGTCGCAGTTGAAGGCAGAAGAACTCTTCTTTCAGCGCGCGCCACCACCTGGAAGACGGAATATCAAAATAAAATTTATGATTACGTAGCAGTGAATGATATATTAATTTTTCACGGAACATTTGTTATTGTAGGTACCACTGACTTGGTATGACACCTGACGAACCGACAGACGTCATCTGTGAAGCGATCTTTTACTTTGAGAAATAGATTAGACGCACATCTCTCAACACGAAAAGCATCTACCAGTAGTCAAGGCCACACATACACTCTACACACACGCACAAAACGCGAGGAATCGAACATTTTTTCTCTCTTACTATTTTGAATATTTATTGAGTAGTGAAAACGCCTGGTCATGCCTACTGATGTAATGAATGTTGTGTCTAACCTATCTTAATTTCAGATGACATCACGTGACACAATGTAATAACCTATAGCTATGTAATGATGATGCAAACATGTTTATCTGCAACTGTATTATGTTTATGCTAAGAAAATATGTGACGTGTGTATGTATAATTACTTATTTTTTTTAACTGATGTATCATGTAACTGTTACTATGTAAAAATTTGAACAAAACGAGTGCCAAAAAGACATTGCATAGTGAACCTCTGTTCACGGACATTAACGAACATTACTAACTCTGCAACTACGCAGAAACCTATGTGAAAGAAACGGTTAATGCCATTCATTATGCAGCGTATCCATGTAAACGCGATGAATGATTTCTTTGATTAATA
Source organism: Schistocerca cancellata (assembly GCF_023864275.1). Classification (NCBI taxonomy): domain Eukaryota; kingdom Metazoa; phylum Arthropoda; class Insecta; order Orthoptera; family Acrididae; genus Schistocerca; species Schistocerca cancellata. The sequence continues at coordinate 244,131,054 of NC_064631.1, forward strand.
ACTACGAACATTTAGGTGAGCTATATTCAGCAAAAAACTGAAAATGTGAAGGGCATAATTCGTGCATCGTCTAGTGACATTACTACAGTACCTAACTTCAAGATGTTAACTGGATTAAATGGACACAAAGTGCCTGTCCAGAAAACAACACGACGGGTGGAAGAATTTTGGTTGGAACTTCAGGGAATGAAATGTTCTCGAAATGTGACGGACACTCTTACCTGGACTGTCCAAGGATCGACGCCAGCTATGTGCCGTCCGAGGTTCTGCAACCAAGCTTCCACGGAATGTAAAAAAAAAAACGAACTGCACGTGGACCAATTACTCGACGGGTCACGTCTGATCAGTAATGAGCAATGCCTTTAGTCACAACGAACTGCATCACAACGACTATAATGGAAATGGTAAATGGACACGCTTATGTATTAATCACGTTGTTATACAACGCTGTTACTGTGATCAAAAAAACTTTACCACGACGATACTAACCTGTAAAAAAATTATTGTGCAGCAGATGAATATGAACTGTAATAACGACACGATGTGTATAGGTCAACGCACCTGAAACATACGGACATTTTTCTTTGAAGTATTTCAAAACAATACTATGTAACTAAGAACATTCAACAATCTAAGTTGTATTGTGTTATAACAAATATTGTAAATTTAAAACTAAGTTACCTGTCATAGAATGTAGTCTTCATATGTAATCTTGGTTGAATATTTTCTTTGTGCAATGACTGAGAAACACGCGCACACGAACAATATGAACTGCAATACTGTGCCGCGTGATCTAACTGTACGATATAACGGCAGTGCCGGAGTCACACAGACGCTTCTGCGCATGCGCGCACTCTATCTGCCAACATAAGAACTTTTACGGCGCACCCGCGTCATTCAAATTTTGTATATAATGTGTATAATGTAGGTCATGTAAATAGTTGTAGATAACTTAGATTTTCTTGTGCCTTTAGGTGAATTGCTCGCCTGCAGGTGTGTCCTTTCGCCTCGCAATTCAGGGGGCAATATAAAGGCACATTTGCATGCCGAGCGTGGGTTTCCTCGGAAACGCGAAATATTAATTAAATAAATAATCAGTGACAAATAAATAAAGCCTATGGCACACAACTGCAGCGCTGTGTCGCTGATAAAACAAAAGCACAATTACGTTACTCTTATGTTGGATTAAGAAATGAGAGAGCTCTGGTAGAAGTGGTGCGAGAAGCACGTATTTTATTCTATTGTCTGGCACACCGCCATATTTCATGTTATAGAAGAATACTGCGAGTTGCAACCAGACTAGGCACTCGATTCTGTAAAGAATTTATATTTATAAAATAGACAATCACCTCTGTACGACGTATTGGCATGGCTGGCAAATTATTGAAATATTGAGATTTAGATTATGAGTCCGCACCTACCGCAGCAGTCTTTGGAAACGATTTATTTACGAAGTCCGATTATTTCAGTTTTATTTCACGGTCAACTATGAGTAACATTGCCTTTACGAGAAAGCCATTGTCAAGCGTCTGATACCGAATAATTAAACGTCCATGTTCCAGATAAGCAAATATTTATTACAATTACAATCACAATCACCATCATACAGATAGAATAATTAATATTTAAATAATATTTTTTATTTTATTTATTTTATACAGTGTATATCTTACCCCTAGTGAGATAAGCCTCTACATCCTTACATTTAGCGTCTAGCCATCCCTGCTTAGCCATTTTGCACTTCCTGTCCATCTCATTTTTGAGACGTTTGTATTCCTTTTTGCCTGCTTCATTTACTGCATTTTTATATTTTCTCCTTTCATCAATTAAATTCAATATTTCTTCAGTTACCCAAGGGTTTGTATTAGCCCTCGTCTTTTTTCCTATTTGATCCTCTGCTGCCTTCACTATTTCATCCCTCAAAGCTACCCGTTCTTCTTCTACTGTATTTATTTCTCCCATTCCTGTCAATTGTTCCCTTATGCTCTCCCTGAAACTCTGTACAACCTCTGGTTTAGTCGGTTTATCCAGGTCCCATCTCCTTAAATTCCCACCCTTTTGCACTTTCTTCAGTTTTACTCTACAGTTCATAACCAATAGATTGTGGTCGGAGTCCACATCTGCCCCTGGAAATGTCTTACAATTTAAAATCTGGTTCCTAGATCTCTGACTTACCATTATATAATCTGTCTGATACCTTTTAGTATCTCCAGGGTTCATCCATGTATAAAACCTTCTTTCATGATTGTTAAACCAAGTATTAGCTATGATTAAATTATGCTCTGCGCAAAATTCTACCAGGCGGCTTCCTCTTTCATTTCTTAGCCCCAATCCATATTCACCTACTATGTTTCCTTCTCTCCCTTTTCCTACTCTTGAATTCAGTCACCCATGACTATTAAATTTTCGTCTCCCTTCACTACCTGAATAATTTCTTTTATATCATCATGCATTTCATCAATTTCTTCGTCATCTGCAGAGCTAGTTGGCATATAAACTTGTACTATTGTAGTAGGCATGGGCTTCGTGTCTATCTTGGCCACAATAATGCGTTCACTATGCTGTTTGTAGTAGCTTACCCGTACTCCTATTTTTTATTCATTATTAAACCTACTCCTGCCTTACCCATATTTGATTTTGTATTTATAGCCCTGTATTCACTTGACCAAAAGTCTTGTTCCTCCTGCCACCGAACTTCACTAATGCCCACCTTATCTAACTTTAACCTATCCATTTCCCTTTTTAAATTTTCTAACCTACCTGCCCGATTAAGGGATCTGACATTCCACGATCCAATCCGTAGAACGCCAGTTTTCTTTCTCCTGATAACAACGTCCTCTTGAGTAGTCCCCGCCCGGAGATCCGAATGGGGGACAATTTTACCTCCGGAATATTTTACCCAAAAGGTCGCCATCATCATTTAATCATACAATAAAGCTGCATGTCCTCGGGAAAAATTACGGCTGTAGTTTCCCCTTGGTTTCAGCTGTTCGCGGTACCAGAACACCAAGGCCATTTTGGTTAGTGTTACAAGGTCAGATCAGCCAATCATCCAGACTTTGCCCCTGCAACTACTGAAAAGGCTGCTGCCCCTAATCAGGAACCACACGTTTGTCTGGCCTCTCAACAGATACCCCTCCGTTGTGGTTGCACCTACGGTACGGCTATCTGTATCGTTGAGGCACGCAAGCCTCCCCAACAACGGCAAGGTCCATGGTTCATGGGGCGGGGGTGTATACTCGTCACCACTGCACCATTGTAAAATAACTACTGCAGAGTGGCAAACAAAAACTGTTGTCATTATTCATTCAGATCTTTGTCATTCCCTGGTTGATCAAACAACAAACAACACGTGTTCAAAGGTATAGCTACTAAGTGTCACTACTGCCCGGTTGATCGCACATATCGGTATGTGCCGGAGATATGGTGCCGTACTATTATACCGGGTGATCAAAAAGTCAGTATAAATTTGAAAACTTAATAAACCACGGAATAATGTAGATAGTGAGGTAAAAATTGACACACATGCTTGGAATGACATGGGATTTTATTAGAACCAAAAAAAAACATTCACAAAATATCCGACAGATGCTCGTCGTTTGGTGATGATTGTGTGCTCAGCCGCTACTTTCGTCATGCTTGGCCTCCCAGGTCCCCAGACCTCAGTCCGTGCGATTATTGTCTTTGGGGTTTTCTGAAGTCGCAAGTGTATCGTGATCTACCGACATCTCTAGGGATGCTGAAAGACAACATCCGACGCCAATGCCTCACCATAACTCCGGACATGCTTTACAGTGCTGTTCACAACATTATTCCTCGACTACAGCTATTGTTGAGGAATGATGGCGCACATATTGAGCATTTCCTGTAAAGAATATCATCTTTGCTTTGTCTTACTTTGTTATGCTAATTATTGCTATTCTCATGAGATGAAGCGCCATCTGTAGGACATTTTTGAACTTTTTTTTTTTTTTTTGGTTCTTATAAAACCCCGTGTCATTCTAAGCATGCATGTCAATTTGTACCTTTCTACCTACATTATTCCGTGATTTATTCAGTTTTCAAATTGATGCTGACTTTTTGATCACCCGGTATATCTGTTGTTTGTGTGCTTAAAATTGTTGTTATGCAAGTTGGTCGTTGGGTTGTTTGATTTGGAGGAGGGGACCATACAGCGAGGTCATCTGTCTCATCGGACTAGGGAAGGATGCGGAAAGAATTCGGCCGTGCCCTTTCAAAGTAACCATCCCGACATTTGCCTGAAGCTCTTTTTGGGAAAACACGGAAAACCTGAAACAGGATGGCTGGACGCGGGTTTGAACCGTCATACTCTCGGATGCAAGTCCAGTGTGCTAACCACTGCATCACCTCACTCGATGTGTTACACAAGGGTTGGAACTTCAATAGTGGAAACTATTTATTTACAGCTCATACAAAATAGATACGTGTTTCAAAGTATTACTGACCTTCATAGTAGTCCCCAGGATTGTGTATAACCCGTTTCCAGCGATATGGAAGTCGTAGGATACTCTTAACTCTTACTAAGGATATTCTCTTACTCTTAATTTAGAAATCGAGTTGAACGCACGAGGGTTTAGGTCAACGGAGTGCAATAGGTCGTATAGCACTTAGCTGCCCCATCATTCAAACAAATCAGCAACAGGTTGCACTGCACATGCTTGAGCATTGTGATGCAAAATGATGGTCAGGTCCTGCAGAAAGTGTCATCACTTCTGTCTCAATGCTGTTTATTTTTGGAACACAACCTACGACCAGCTTAGAGGCAGAAGTGATGACACTTTCTGCAGCACCTGACCATCATTTTGCAGGACAATTCTCAAGCACGTATAGTGCAAGCTGTTACTGATTTGTTTGAGTGATGGGGCTGCTAAGGGCTATACCACCTGCTGCACTCCGTTGAACTAAACCCTCGTGAGTTGAACTCGATTTCTAAAGTGAAGGAAACACTTCACGGCATTCGCTTCAGAACTGCTACAAATTCGTCGGGCAATAGACCGCGCCGCTCGAACTGTCAACACAACTGGCACTGCTAAGTGTATCCTATGACTTCCACATCGCTGGCAACGGGTTATACACAATTTTGGTGACTACTTTGAAGATCAGTAAGATTTTGAAACACGTATCTATTTTGTACGAGCTGTAAATAATTAGTTTCCACTATTAGAGTTCCAACCCTCGTATATGTATTTCACCTCATACACACAAATGTGTTAATCCTTACGTTATGCTACATGGTAAGTCATTTTATAAACAGAATTCATTACTTTAAAACAAACATCAACAAGCATTGAAATTTAAAACTTCCACAAATTCATCGAGGTTGTAAGTTGTCATATAATTACACATAAGTAACTCCAGACTGTCTGGACACTTACTTACATTTATACCGTTCTATGTCATCAAATACGAGGCTAAAATCCTGGCAAAACCTTATGCTACGTAATTTTGTCTGTCCTTTCAGCATTTTGTCTCACTCTGTTCAAGCATGCGTCTATATTTCCATTTCCTCGAGTGCATGCGCAATCCTTGTTTTTCTGTGTAGTTTCTGTGTAGCATTTGGCTCCGCTGAGTAGGTTTCATATATGTGTTAGACTCCGTACAAAGTGTGTACGTACCAGTACATTCCCACTCCAACATTGGTATCTGGGACGTTTAGCGTTTATGGTGGCTGCTCACTTCGCTAGATGGGCAGAGTACCTTAGAAAGTCGATTTTCCCTTCCAACGCGGCGGCGTCGGCAATTTAGGCACGTAGCGGCTTATCGACCACGCGGACCGGCCTTCCAGAAGAACTCCCCCAAATGGCTGGTAACCGCCGGCCTTGTACTGCCTCAGCCGCCATCCGACATCTGACAACACGTAACGCTGAGACACAAGAGTCACCACTGTTGCAGAGGTGTGCCACCTCACAGCACTGCACCAGCATCCTTGTTTCAAGAAGTACAGTACTCGCATGTTTTCTCATACAATGGGAGCGACGTAGAAAACTATTACAGTACTGATAATGACAACTCTGCATGTTTGCCGTTGAATATTTGATTACTGTTCTCAGAGGCTAAGGTAAACAGAGGCACGTTGGTAGAGATGTGCTATATGCAACAATGACAGAACATCCGTACTTTTCTAGTAAGCGTCTTTTGTGTTTGGGCACCTTGTTTCCAAGCATTGTTATCCTGAAAACCATCCCTTATAAATGTTTTTCACGTTATGTATCAGTGTGCGAGTTACGAACCGCTCGTATGACTGAAGTCCCTTAACAGTCTATGCGTTCGTTTGCTAGAGAAGTCTATGGCTGAGCAAAGAGAAGCATTTCTTGATGCAGTACTATGAGGGAAGAACTTTGTCAGCCAATGAGGAGCACTCTGGCCCATAGAGTATAAAAACTGTGGAGCGAGCGTTCGCACCCGCAGAACGCAAATTCTGCCCGCAACATCTCCTGCAGCTGAACTTCCGTGATTTTAGGAAGGCGCATTTTAGCCCGCATAGCGCTTAGCGTATTTTGAATGTTATTACTTCGCTGTTGCAGGTAGATCACCTTCAGAAACACCGTGAAACTTTGTATACGCAACTTACAGACATCTTAACCATTTGATACCAGGAACTGACGTTCTCTTAAAGATATGAAGAACACTGCTATTGTGCTTCTTCGCCACTGTATCATAGCGCTGGCCGTTGTGGCCGAGCGGTTCTAGGCGCTTCAGTCCGGAACCGCGTGACTGCTACGGTCGCAGGTTCGAATCCTGCCTCGGGCATGGATGTGTGTAATGTCCTTAGGTTAGTTAGCTTTAAGTAGTTCGAAGTTCTAGGGGGCTGATGACCTCAGATGTTGAGTCCCATAGTGCTCAGAGCCAATTTTTTTGTATCATAGCTCAGTTACACTTTCTTTAAGTTTTTTCGTTAATGTGATAAGAGGTGATAGCCAACAGTATTTTTTCCGTTTTCTATTGCACTTCTTCATATTGTCGAATCTCTGTAGACGATGCGGAAGTGTCACGAAAAAATAACGCATTTGGAACTACGAAATTGTTACATAAGTACGGTAAGCGATTTGCGCCAGCAGTTTGTCCATTATTATTTTCAATTGTCTTTATTTATCTCTCTGCTTTTTACAGATATACAAAAATCTATAACGTTTTTTGCAGTCTCATCAGAGGAGTAAAACCATACACTACGCATATAAAAATATTTGTGAACGCTGTTCATGAATTTGCGTGTCTATTTTGTGAATAATAACGGAAGTAAATTTAAATTCTCTGAAGCATTATTTCCTCTTCGAAGTCATTTTCAATCCTACGATCTTTTATGCTCATATACACATTTGTTCACTTACCTTTGGTCATGCTAATGCCATGGACGAGTGCTACATATTTTAAACGAATTGCCTTCAGTAGAATTAGTGATACTTTAAAATGCCGTAGCCGGCCGGTGTGGCCGTGCGGTTCTAAGCGCTTCAGTTTGGAACCGCGTGACCGCTACGGTCACAGGTTCTAATCCTGCCTCGGGCATGGCTGTGTGTGATGTCCTTAGGTTAGTTAGGTTTAAGTAGTTCTAAGTTCTAGGGGACTGATGACCTCAGAAGTTAAGTCCCATAGTGCTCAGAGTCATTTATTTTTTTCAAAATGCCGTCAGTGAAACAATGTAAGTATGAGTTGCGGAGAATTTCAAGACACGTGCTTCAGCAATGAATGGTAGGAGACTTTGTATTTCTACGAACCATTTTCTTATCGTTAGCATTTAGAAGACATTGTGTGCAATTTTTTTTGGAAATTTGTGGTAAATTCCTACTGGACCACACTGCTGAGGTCATCGGTCCCTAGGCTTACACGCTACCTGATATAACATAAACTCACGCTAAGGACAACACACACACACCCATGCCCGAGAGAGGACTCGAACCTCCGCCGCGGGGAGCCTCGCGAAGCGTACGTAGCAAGGCGCCCTAGACTGCGCGTCTATTGCGTGCAGTTACGTCTGTACTTCACGCTTCTCTTGTGCAAGAGAGAGGCATTTATACTGAGAGGCTGTATCAGGTTGGCTGAAAACCTTGCTTGCAATTTATCTTCCTTTTATTTTGGAGTCCGTTGCGCTGTGAAAGTTTGTTTACTACCTCATATTTCATTAACTGCAGTCAGTTCGCGTTGTTGTTCATTCATGGGTGAATTTTCGTACAAAGGGGGATAATTTCAGGGCACTAACACTGGAATCATAGTTTGCTATGCACTCAGGCTAAATTATAACAGGCGGTAGTGGATTTCAACCTCACAACACTATACAGACAAAAAGCATTGTTGTTAAACTGTTATTAGACTGGGAAACAGGTTACTCTCTATGCCGACGTTTCCTTTCGCGCTGTATTATAAATCCAATCACGGACCACCTTGAGATCTGAGCACACTTAGTATATTACACGATTCGTGTCACTGTGTGAACTGTGTAGCATACTACGTTTTCTCAGGTCTGAAGACGGTCATCGTTGACCGAAGTTAATAATGTGGTTCGTAAATATTCGTGGTCCGTGATTCGATTTATAATAAAATAAATAATTTCTAGATCGCTGGAAAACATTACTACGACTATGTGGAAACTCGTTTCCTTTGTTCGATTACCTAATATTTTGATATGCTCAAGGAAATAGTAACACTATTTTACATCTCTACTCTAGAATTGGGAGATCATACATTCAAGTGTCCCAGATTGGACTGTGTGTTTCATGCATGTTAATTTTGAATATCACATTCGATCTGCTAAAATCACTGAAATGAATTTTGCTGAGAGTTTTTCTTATTGATTGTCTTAAATAAAGCTGTGATCGACACGAACATTGGTTTGAACATGAAACATTTTACTAGGCCTCGTTCTAGTGAAGGCTGTATGCCCAAGAGTTCTGCCTACCTGTGAATTGACTTAGTCAGTTGTAGGGGGATACGACTGTCAATCACCTTACAAAGGGTAAGAGAATAGCTCGTGAATACTTCTGAACCAACCTGAGGCGGTTTATTCATACTGTACAAGTAGTCCCTCACCGCACTGCTCAGTTTTTTGGAAGAAAATTTAACACTTACCAGTTTCAAAGTGAAAACGGTAATACTGATGTAACTCTTCAGGCTTACCCGGCGAGATCGTGACGTGTGAAATAATCGGGTCTACTGCCGGATGTTTGTGTCGCTCTAGCACAATATTTCGGCCACGTAACTCGTTGCCTTCTTCAGGTGCTACCTGAGACTGCCGTATTGGAAGATCTTGTGCAGTACTTATGCCCAGAGGGTGCTGGGCGCTCTCTTTGCCGTCCGCGCCCGCCTGGCGCTGCTTGTAACGTGTTCTCTCTTCCCGGTGCTCCCTCGGACGTCCGCGCCCGAATTGGTCGCCATCTGTGGCAGCTCTCTGAGGCCCGTGCTGTGTCACTTTCATATGGCTGTATGAACGTTCTGTGCATTGTACTCAAGTGAGGGTGAGGCTGTGTAAAACACATGAAGCTTTTTGTTGTGACTTGGCAAGACAGCCAAGCCACTATGATTGGTAGCCGAAAAGCACGCGTTAAGCTCACGCAGGCTGGCGTGAGGTCTGGAACAGGACGATGTAATTAATGTACCCAATAAGGTACGTTGCTGCTGGAATACTTTAATCCATAATTGGTGAACATCGGTCTGACGGTACAGGCATCACAAGATAAATAGCACATGATAATGGCGCCTTGCTAGGTCGTAGCAAATGACGTAGCTGAAGGCTATGCTAACTATGGTCTCGGCAAATGAGAGTGTAATTTGTCAGTGAACCATCTCTAGCAAAGTCGGCTGTACAACTGGGGCGAGTGCTAGGAAGTCTCTCTAGACCTGTCGTGTGGCGGCGCTCGGTCTGCGACACGCGGGTCCGACGTATACTAACGGACCGCGGCCGATTTAAAGGCTACCACCTAGCAAGTGTGGTGTCTGGCGGTGACACCACACTTTTAAACCTCAAATCTTAAGTTCCCTTCTTATTAATTCAGTCTTGAAACTTTTTGTACAGACGGGATAGTACGATGTGACAACCATACCATACTATTTTCCTTTTATTTTACTTTTTCATATGACCTTTTAGATGTTATCGTGAATGCACGTACGTAGTAGAGAGTCGTATAGGCAATAGCAAGAATGGAAAAAATTGTTCCTTCTGTTAATTGTGTTCAAAATTGCATTTTTTTACTTTCTTAATGATTTAGAGCGTCGAATAAAGTTAATGAATATAATTCTTATTTCTATTGTTACGTAAGTACAGGCCAGAGCCTGTTGCGGGAATACTCATCAAGAATCTAAAAACTGACTTTAACTTACTGTATGTTGCTCTCATTCATTAAATGCCGAAAATTAGAATGTATAATTTAGTTTCCGCAGAACTGCTCGCCTTTCTCACAATTTAAAGAAAATTAAATTTGCCCCGTAATTGTGGGGTATTGTTGCACCCCAGCGATGTTATTTCTCGAAGCTGCTGTCGTAAAATCTGAAAATGATTAAATATTTGGCACGGAGAGTGCTGTTATTACACAAACAATCACAAAACTAATGCGTAATACATATATTATTCACCTCCCTTACTATACAGACCTGTATACAACAGCACTAATATTAATTAAGCGTATACTCTCAGTTACATCCAGAGAAGAAGTAGAAATCTAATGCACGCTCTTGTTCAACATTTTACCAAGAAGACCTCTGGAATTATTGCACAATTGACTGTTCACAGACATTACGGCATATTGTTTATTCTTTGTGTAAATAATTACTAATTGTTCACAATTATTTTCACAGAATTAGCGTTTATCGTGTTCTTGTCTTAACACGTATTGAAAATAATAGTCATATGCCACATGTAATGTTCTTCGCCGTTCTGCGTTTAACAGGTTATACTATAGCACATGTCGACCCATATGGGGAAGTTATTCAACGTTAAGACCTGTACTGTTATCCGTTCCCTCTGGTCTGCTATTTCGAAGATACAGGAAAACTGTGCGAATATCTAATCCTGGATAAAACATTGTAGTGCAATTCTTAAATTTCAAGAAACTAGTTCACATTCATGAAAAGATAACAAATTATTTTAACCATGTGTACTTTTTGTGAAATTGCTTTTTCGAACCGGCCGCTGTGGCCGAGCGGTTCTAGGCGCTTCAGTCCGGAACCGCGCGACCGCTACGGTTGCAGGTTCGAATCCTGCCTCGGGCATGGATGTGTGTGATGTTCTTACGTTAGTTAGGTTCAAGTAGTTCTAAGTCTAGGGGACTGATGACCACAGATGTTAAGTCCCAAAGTGCTTAGAGCCATTTGATCCATTTTTTAAGTAACATAGTGCTTAAAGCGATATGAACCATTCTGATTTTTCGATGCACGTTTTCGACAAGATGATGGTTGGTATCCCGAGTGACATCAGATTTTGCGAAGTAGGCCTCGGGCTAAAGCAATCTCTTGTGCCTTTCCTACTGCGTGCGTCATCCTCAGAGGCAATGAAGATGTAGGTAGCTGACTCTTACAAAGCAAAGCATTGTATTCTGTATTTTTTAAGGCATTTTATATTGGAGAATCACCTGTGACGCGTTAGTGCCTAGCCGTCCCAGCTTGTTAACAATTTTGTTATTCGGAAAGGTCAGCAAACAGGGGACGTTGTTTAAATACATACTCTTCTGAAAGTATTTTTTTCTTAATGTGAGAAAGGAGTTATCAAAAGTCAAACGTGACTGTTAGCTTTAGTGTCTTGAATTAAGTTTACTGAGTGGTTGGGATAATGGTTAGGAAATCAAAGTACATGTTACAGTGGTACAGAGTTATTGCTTACATTATCTATATGAAATTTTGTTTAGACACTACCCTAACAGGTTGTTAAATAAATAATGCTCAGCAATGTGTTTTTCAAAGAATACTTGTTATTTACAGTTCGGATTTGGTGAGGGTGTTAGTCAACATTTCTTTTAGTCGAACAATTTTTCTAAACAGTCTCAAATCACCATTCGTTAGCGCTGTGTATTCCCCATTGGTATTACCTCTGTTTTGTGCTCGTAGCCATGTTTTCATTACAAGAATTATGCTCTCATCATTTTCAAAGTGTGTATGGAGCAAGGAATCTAAGTGAAACAAACAGATGGAAGTTTGAGGCTGCCAGGTGTGGGTCATAGGGTATTTTAGTGATGTTTTCCTGAGTTCTGGGACGTGTGTGGGCGTGCATTGTCATGTTGCAGGAAGATTTATTTTGTATTCTTGTCAGACCTGTAATGAGTTAAGTTATAAACGAGATTTAGCACAGTAGTGCAGTGCCAGGACAGAATCAGGCCATGCCAGAGTCCCTTTTGTGGAAGAACATTACATCTACTTATTAGTGGATACTCTAAAAACTGCAACAACACTTAAGTTCGTAGCAAAGGGTTCATAGAACCACCTTCAGAATAATTCTGTTTTATTCAATTCCCAAATAGTGCACGGAAAAAACTAATATCTATATCTTTCCTTGCGATCACTGATTTTCCTATATTATTATGATGATCAGTTCTCCCTATGTAGGTCAGCGTCAATAAAATATTTTCACATTACGAGGAGAAAGTTGGTGAATGAAATTTCGTCATAAGATTCAGCCCCAACGAGAAAAGCCTTTGTTTTAGTGATGTGCACCTCAAATCCTGGATCATATCAGTGACACTCTCTCTCCAATTTTTCGATAATACGAAATGTGCTGCTCTTCTCTGAATTTTCTCGATGTACTCAGTTAAACCTATCTGGCAAGGATCCCACACCGCGCAGTAGTATTCCAAGAGAGACGACAAGCGGAGTGTAGGCAGCCTCTTTAGTAGATCTGTTGCATGTTTTAAGTGTTCTGATAATAAATCGCAGTCTTTGGTTCGCCTTCCCCACAACATTTTCTACGTTTTCTTTCCAACATAAGTTGTTCGTAATTGTAATTCCTAGGTATTTAGTCGAATTTACGACTTTTAGAGTTGATTCATTTATCGTTTAACCGAAATTTAACGGATTCCTTCTCGCACACGTGTGGATGACCTCACACTTTTCGTTATTTAGGGTCAATTGCCAATTTTCGCACTATACAGATATTTTTTCTAAATCATTTTGCAATTTGTTTTGAGCTTCTGATGACTTTACTAGACGATGAACGACAACATCATCTGCAAACAACCTATGACGGCTGTTCAGATTGTCTCCTAAATCGCTTGTATAGAAAAGAACAGCGGAAGGCCAATCTTACAGGTATAATGCAGTGAATAAAGAGTTTTCTTGCCGTTCCGATTGATTCAGTTCTGCAGGCAAAGCAAAGTCACGAGGGACAATCGGGAGCCGCATCAGCATTGCAAAGCTGGGCCGCTCATAGAGGCGTGTTGGGCGGCGGCGATCGTCCTATCTGGTAGGCAGGTGGCCACCAACATAGGCAGCTGAGGGCTTGCGCCAGCCACGCTGACGTCACAAGGGGCCCACAGTGATCGATGCTCCGGCGTCGCCTTCATGTTTTTGTGGAATGAACTACTGAGCTTCAAAACAAATAGAGATTTCACCGAAGCTAAAGTGGCTATTCTTGGCATACAGAGACTCAATAACATCCGTCTAATGTTAGTAGAATCAGCACATATTTTCATTGTTTTTCACCAACGACGTTTGAGGCGAATTATGAAATCAGTTATTGCGACCACGTTCCAATTGATGAAGTGCTGAAGAAGTGGTCTTTGCAGCATGCCAAAAGAGGACTGAAGCTTGCAGGGCATGTTATACGCATGAAAGATGGAAGAATCCACAAATTAGTACTATTGTGGCAACCAACGGTTCGATACAGAAGTAGAGGAAGACGTTGTAACACCAGATAACAAACTTTAGCAAGGGATATTCAATGCACGGAGATGAATTGGGAGGAAACTGAAGATATGACAGCTGATCGAGAATAGCTGAAGGAAACTTATTGTCCCACGTGCTTCTTAGCATTGGAGAAACTAAGTGTAAGTAAAAAAAAAAGTATTTTTATACCATTTTTACTATTTCAGTGCATATATCGATGTTTCAGCCTCATCATGAGAAATTCTGTTGTCATTTATTTATTTATTTTTTATTTTGGCTTTGGATTACAAAGACTATATAGCCAACGACAGTTATGAAGTGCCAAAGAAACGTAACTGCAAAAAAGCACAACAGAACAAAATTACGAAGTTGGCTTGCAAACACACTCTTAAAGAGAAATAAAAGCGCACTTAAACACCATGTTAATAACCGCTTCAGCTGTATTTAGTCCTTTATTACTGGATCACTACCTGTTTCGTGGCACTAAAAGCCACTAAAAGTCACATCTTCAGGTGAGCACATGATTAAAACATTAGAGCGGAAAAGCTCGGAATATTTTTATCCAAAATTCGTTGTCCGTCAAAACTAAATAAAACAAAACAAAACACTGCTTTTTTATTTCACATGCTGTATGACTCACATAAATTATTCAGTTTTGTTTTCATCTTTTATTGGATTGGCCTAGCTAATCTCTCAAGAGGAAAACATAGGCTTCTCTTCGTAACGGATGTTATGCCACTTTTGCGCTAATCAGAGAAGCTAGTGTAATAAACTGTTTTCCTTTCTCAGGCTCCCTGGATGAAAGAGCCACAGTGACTTCGACGATCTAACTAATATGGACACATGGATGTTATACATTAATGGGTGGAAACAGCTGTTCTCGAAGTAGATTTTTCGCTTTTTTTTGCACAATATGTTTTCCATCTAGCAGGATGCGTTGTTTTGCACACAAACATTAAAACCTGGTGGTATAGTTATCGTGTCCTATTACCCACCTCCTCAGCCGAGGTCGCTAACGCACATCTGTGCTGTGGTGCTCGACTCAGAGGTATGTCGGTTCGAGTCCCGCCGGTTGCAGATCACTAGTCTTTGTGCCAATGTTGTGGATTAAACTCCAAATCTTTCCGCAGTGCCTCATGAAGTCAGGGCAAGTGACACTGTTGATGCTGATCCGTCCTTCTGATGGGGGCGATAAGCTCGGAGGGCCCATTGGTGCTATTACAGAGGAGATGCCTTTGTGCCGGCACCGAGTTTCACACTTCTCTCATCACCATCATCATCCAGAAACAGCATAACACTACACTATACACGCGTCCATTACACTCACTCTTTGATTAGTAATCAAAACATTCTCACTTCCAGGTTCCAAACCCACCACTGCCCAAATTTTGAATAAAAATCGTCGGCAACGGCGGCCGAAAGCTTCCAACATTAGAAGTCATCCTCATTCACCCAACGGCCTCGTAAAAGAGGGTGAAGGAGTGGACGGCAGACGTCTTAACAGCTGTCCTACCATACTGTCCCTTTTAGATTCTGCAGAGACCCTTATCAGATCACCTAATTTTCAGTATCCCTTTGTAGCACCACATCTCAAATGCTTTGACTGTTTTCGGTTTCGGTATTAGACAGTCCATGTTTCTCTACCATACAATGCTGTGCTCCAAACATACATTCTCAGATATTTATCCCTTAAATTAAGACCTATCTTTGATACTAATAAACTCCTCTTGGCCAGGAAGATCATCAGGCTTACAAACACAGGGAGCTTTACAGTGCAGTGGCCGACCAAAGCTTCAGGTTAAACTCATACCAAATGGCCTCTAGACAGTGTTGATTATGTTTAGAAAAAACAACTGCACAACTGCATTAAATCACGAACATTGAAAATAAAACATCAATTCAAGGCAAACGCTCAGTCTCAGAGGTTATGGTAAACAGTCGTAATAGCCCACGGAATATGCAGATGGAATCAATTGTTACACAGGCTGCTAGTTCGGAAAAGAGCTAACGGCAAGTAATCAACCTGCCAGCTGTCTTATCATAAATAGGCACCTTTTCCACAGACGCATGGGAAATTTACAAAATGGTTGGCTCTGAGCACTATGGGACTCAACATCTTAGGTCATAAGTCCCCTAGAACTTAGAACTACTTAAACCTAACTAACCTAAGGCCATCACACACACCCATGCCCGAGGCAGGAGTTGAACCTGCGACCGTAGCAGTCCCGCGGTTCCGGACTGCAGCGCCAGAACCGCTAGACCACCGCGGCCGGCTTTACAAAATGATTTTGTGACTGCCACAATACCAAACAAAACATACTACGCCTCTTGATTCGATAAATCAAAAAGAATAACCGTCCAAACAGGCTTTGAAGGCTCAATGGTACTGGCAGGCCGCCGTGTCATCCTCTGCTTTAGGCATCACCAGCTGCGGCTACGGAGGAGCATGTGCTCAGCACACCGCTCTCCCGGCCGTTGTCAGTTTTAGTGGCCGGTGCCGCCACTTCTCAGTTAAGTGGCTCCTCAACTGACCTCACAAGTGTCGAGTGCACTCCTTGCCAACAGCACTCGGCAGCTCCGGACGGTGACCCACCGAAGTGCTAACTTAGCCCGACAGCGATTAACTTTAGTGACCTGAAGGGAACCAGCGTTACCGCTGCGGTAAGGCCATTGTCTGATTCGAGTTATTAAATAGTGGCTAAACTGTCCTGTAACAAACACATATAATCACAATTAAGCACTATTCTAATTACACTACTGGATATAAAAATTGCTACACCACGTAGATGACGTGCTACAGACGCGAAATTTAACCGACAGGAAGAAGATACTGTGATATGCAAATGATTAGCTTTTCAGAGCATTCACACAAGGTTGGCGCCGGTGGCGACACCTACAACGTGCTGACATGAGGAAGGTTTCCAACCGATTTCTCATAGCCACGTGGGATTATCCGAGCGGTCTCAGGCGCTGCAGTCATGAACTGTGCGGCTGGTCCCGGCGGATGTTCGACTCGTCCCTCGGGCATGGGTGTGTGTATTTGTCCTTAGGATAATTTAGGTTAAGTAGTGTGTAAGCTCAGGGACTGATGACCTTAGCAGTTAAGTCCCATAAGATTTCACACACATTTGAACATTTTTTTTATTTCTCATACACAAATAGCAGTTGACCGGCGTCGCCTGGTGAAACGTTGTTGTGATGCCTCGTGTAAGGAGGAGAAATGCGTACCATCACGTTTCCGACTTTGATAAAGGACGGATTGTAGCCTATCGCGATTGCGGTTTATCGTTTTGCGACACTGCTGCTCGCGTTGGTCGAGATCCAATGACTGTTAGCAGAATATGGAATCGGTGGGTTCAGGAGGGTAATACGGAACGCCGTGCAGGACCCCAACGACCTCGTATCACTGGCAGTCGAGATGACTGTAACGGATCATGAAGCCACGTCTCGATCCCTGAGTCAACAGATGGGGACGTTAGCAAGACAACAACCATCTGCACGAACAGTTCGACGACGTTTGCAGCAGCATGGACTATCAACTCGGAGACCATGGTTACGATTACCCTTGACGCTGCATCACAAACAGGAGCGCCTGCGATGGTGTACTCAACGACGATCCTGGGTGCGCGAATGGCAAAACGTCATTTTTCGGATGACTCCAGGTTCTGTTACTGCATCATAATGGTCGCATCGGTGTTTGGTGACATCTGGCGTATCATCCGGCGTGATGGTACGGGGTGGCATTGGTAACACGCCTCGGTCACCTCATGTTCGCATTGACGGCACTTTAAACAGTGGACGTTACATTTCAGATGTGTTACGACCCGTGGCCCTACCCTTCATTCGATCTCTGCAAAACCCTACATTTCAGCAGGATAATACACGACTGCATGTTGCAAGTCCTGCATTGGCCTTTCTAGATACAGAAAATGTTCGACTGCTGCCCTGGCCAGCATATTCTCCAAATCTCTCACCAATTGAAAACGTCTGGTCAATGGTGGCCGAGCAACTGGCTCGTCACAATACGCCAGTCACTACTCTTGAGGAACTGCGATATCATGTTGAAGCTGCATGGGTAGTTGTACCTGTACACGCCATCCAAGCTCTGTTTGACTCAATGCCCAGGCGTATCCAGGCCGTTATTACGGCCAGAGGTGATTGTTCTGGGTACTGATTTGTCAGAATCTATGCACCCAAATTGCGTGAAAATGTAATCACATGTCATATCTAGTAATATATTTGTCCAATGAATACCCGTTTATCATCTGCATTTCTTCTTGGTGCATCACTTTTAATCGCCAGTAGTATAAATGTAATCCGTAAAAAAGTTTGACAAGTAATGAAAGAGTTAAACAGCACTCTAATAAAACACAAAACGCCAATGAATTAAACCAATTTGTCAAGCACTGATACCGCTGAACACCAAATCACCAATGAATTAAGGAAGGCTGGCGAGCTTTGAATAGATAATACGCCAGGATATGGCGAGCAATGAAGTTTGCGAGAGACGGATATCTTAAATAATGATTTGACAGAAACCACGGGCTTAGGTACAGAAACAACCCAGCCACGCTAGCGAGTAACGTGGCGAGTCAAAATCAGTTTACAGTGCACGTTCGCCACAAACCTTGTCCAGAAAATCGGCTACACGCAGCCCAGTAACAAAATATCAACGAGCGCCTTTGACTCACAACAAGAATGTTCACAAATACCAGCCAGACCCGAAAGTAACCAGGATGCTCTTGATTGCACAGTTAAGAACAAAATCGCTTCTCGTGACAAATAGCCTAATCATATACAGTCACATTAATGTGGCCAGTGCCTCTGTTCGACGTCATAGTGCAATAACCTCTCACAGACGACAAGTAGTAGCACTAGCAGTGGAGGGTATACAAAGCATGTCGGTTGCATGCGGAAAACAGTGCAGTGTTTGTCGTAATACGGGAAGAGAGCTATTTATCTGACATCCAAATGGCGTGATCATTGGCTTTCGGGTCAAGGGTGAAGCATTTTAGAAACGACTAAGTTTTTAAACATTTCGCGGGGTGAAATATATGTATAATAAAATGAAGTTCAATCTGCTGCTTACAGCTCCAGTGAGAAATTTAAAATCTGCATTCAGTAATGTAACGACATACAGTTTGACTTCATGTATTTCACTCAGGACTTCACTTGAGTAGGGAACATAAACATGATCAAGTCTACTCTCATTTCTGATACTCACCTGATAGAGGACTAAACTTTCTGGTGAATGCTCCTCTATGAAAAGCCGTCCTTCACCAAATTCAATCGACTCTCGGATCGCACCTAGTAGTGAGATGCACTAAAGTAAATTACCAAATTTCGGCATCCACTGTTCCATTTGTCCCAAAGTTATTAACAGCGAACACTCACAGAGATGACATTAAGATCACTAGTAAAAAAATGGACATATTATGTTTCTAAATCTGGCTTCTTGAAGGAAATTCGTCAGATGTTTTAGATACATACTTCAGTGTACGTTACTAATTACCTTTTTGACGGTTAGCTATCATTGGTTTAGCCACAATTGAAACTAATCTCAATAAAACCATCAATAAATGTTTACGTTTAGAAGAAAAACTTAAACACAGTAAAATAAACCAACGAAGAAGTAAAAACGGAAAATAACCTTATCCAAATAAAGCAATTATAAAGTACCTTCCTAAAGTGTTGAATTCGCAGTCTCCATCATTTTGTAATTTATTTGAATGAAGAACCGGTTTCATCTGTAAAGCTTTCTTCATATTTTACAAAGGAATGACGCAGAGGACATGAAGTCGCTATCTGACAGTCTGTTCAAATAAATTAAAATGAGACCGAGATTGGGAGTTTTGCAGTTTATTTAGATTTTTAGGTAACCAGTCACACCCAAATGTCTAAACGTAATTTCGTTCCTACAGCTGACGAGCAAAACTTTTTATTTTTATTGATTGCAATAACTACATTCGAATGCTTTACTTTAATTAGTCAATTTAACTGCATTTTGGGATACATAAGTGCATTATTTGTAATAAACTAGTGTATAAATGTAAGTCAGTACAGAAACTGTTATATCTTAACGTAAAAATAACTTAAATATGTTGCCCAATGTGGATTTAACAAAGAAAATAACCACGTAACACTTTTTCATATCAGTCTAGTTGAAGTGCATGCACCCACGGCTGACAAAAAGTGCACTACTATTATGGACAACTTTCACAAAACCTTACAGTGAATCCCATATTCAATAGACAACAGCAGCATTACTTTCATGATGGTAATTCTTGATATTAAGGTTGGGAGAAACTTTACGATTTGACCACGTCAGTAATATTAGTACGTGATGCAGTTATCTGCTTAGTCACAGTGAAAATTTATGATGAGTTTGGCATGAATGTACAGGATACTCATTAAGCACTCATTACAAATTTTCAAACGATCATACGTTACGTGTCAGTCAGTAAAGTCGAATATTCGTGTAAAAAAGTCGGCAGCACTGTTGTTGCCTGCTAAACAATTAATTTTCCTTTCTTTTTTAAAAAATTACATCTGCCCCACATCGTACTGTGTTACTAGCTTAATCATCCGACGTTTATGATACAGTATTATCTCTCTTGCTATCGTATACCAGTTTTATTTTTTGCTGTGCGGGCTGTGTTTTTCTTTTGTACAAAAACGCGAAACCACAGACAGCACAAAATAAATTTGTTATTCGCTAGCCGGACGAACAGCTCTCAAACGCAGAGTTTTTTTTTTCCTTCCCGCTATGTTAAAACATTTTAATACTCGTTTTGTGAAACGAGTGACAGCGTAACCATCTCCGCTTGTTGTGAACGTAGAAACTGAATGCTAGTATTAATTCATTTCAAATATCCACGGCAACAGAAAACTGTTTCACTACTACCGTTCCTTAACGGTGGTCACTGCACACTACGATTACACTTGCCGTGATGGGGCGTGCTATAACAAAGAACTTGCAACACAACCAAAAACGACAAATAATATTTATTAGAAGTATGTTACAAAACGGTACTTAACTTTGATACCACTAGGTGCGTGGACCTTGATATCCGAAACCTAACACAACAATATCTAATTAACTTTGCTATCTCTTGGCAGTATATGATATTGTTAAGTCTCGCTGATAGTAATGTTTGCAGACCCGCTGTTACTGCTTGCAGTTCTCTGCAATAGAGCCTGCTACGACGTTAGGTAGTATTCAGAGTACTGTCTGATCTAACTCAAGCACTGATCGGTATGGTCTAAATGCTGTTGTGGAACTGAATGAGTGCCTCAGTCGCGTCGTGTATTGGTGTTCCTCGGTGGATGAATTTCGATGTCCACAGTACAAGGTGGAAGCAAAGTAGTCCGCAGTTGACGGTATTCCCTCTTGTCTGTCCACACTGTCGGCGTATGTACAGTCATGCTCAAAAGTATCCGAACGACCTGAATTGCATTACGTCTGATTCGCATGCAACCCACATAACGCAGCTGTCGAGCAAGTCCACTAATCGCTCTTTGGTACAGTCGTTTGACTATTGAAAATGGTTCCAACTAGTCACCACTAGAAAACACTGCTCTGTATCACAATAACTCAAGATGTAAAGTAATACTGCGATACTACAAATATCAGGGAACACCTTATCACAGATAAGACTGTCCTTAAGGTTTGTAAGCTCACATTTATTACAATAAATGACATACCTGAAATGTTACCACTCTCATTATTACGTCAGATAGGTAATGCACGTAGTACGTTCGTCGTATTCATGATTTCCTCTTCAAAGTAACACACCGTACTTATTATTTAACACAAAAAGACATTAAAAATTTAAGTTATTCACGAGCAGCTATTTGAGAATATGTATGAACTTCAAATGACACGACGAACCGTCTCGTTCTGCATATGGATTCAAAACCAGATCATGCAGACTAAGCAAAGATTTCGTGACTGACGGAAACTAACAGTCATTCCTGATTAGGCATACAGAGAGTGATATACCTCGATTTTAGACAGTATCAGTTAGTAAGTATCAACTTTAAATTACATAACGCAAACATTTTTAACGGACGCGAATTCCTACCCAGCACCTATTGTCCCTGTTAACGAACTACGAGAGATGTTAAATATTGCTTTTTAACAAGTAACTTATTCGAAATGTCGTGAGGTAAAGCTTAGTATTGGACAGGGATTCGAACCCAGAACCTAATCGGATAGATATCGAAGCACAATCAACTATGACATGTCGCACTTCCTCGGCAGTAGCTAGATGTTTTAACTGAAATGACGAGACGAAATATTAGTTTTTTCCTTCCCACGACTGGAACCCATCACCTATCGCTGTTATATTCTAGAGGAAACGAACGTTAAATATGGGATTGTTGCACCAGCAACGACATGTGAGCATGTTTGAACTAGAAATCATATGACGAAGAGTTCAGTGCTGACTGGGAATAGAGCTACACACATATCGTTGTTGACTACACACAAAAAGACGTCAGCTACCGAATTTTTCTCCACCAGCAGCTCGGAATAACATCTTGAACTTACAGTGATCTCGCAAATAGTTCTGTCTCACTGGGAGTCAAAAACGTCAAATATCGTTAGTGTTGACAACGAATGAAAATCATTAAAAATCGAAATTATCATCCACCAGCAGATAGGTGTTCTCATGATAGATCTTGGTAATACGTAATGAAATCTTTAGTGCCGGGCCTGGATTCGAACCCATTCACGCGCAATATGTGGAAATGATGAGGAACCTGTAGTTTTGAAGAAACAACAAATTGTAGCCGAGCTGTATTGTGACGAAGGGATCAAATTCCGCGTTAAGGGCGGCCAGAGTTGCATTCCCAGTTCAGAACGAATTTTATCGACATACAGAAGCTCAGATAAAAGATGGAATAAGTGTCCTGTGAGCCTACGTAGCGTTTGTTTCGTCACTAGAAATAAGTAACTAGTGTAAGAAAGGTTACTGGTGATAGAGCGGCGGCTCCAGACTTCTTTGTGGCACAACCTAACGTCTACTTGGTAGAGGAGGAATATCATTTTTAATGTGAATTTCAGACCACAATGCCATTATATCTTCTTCACTTGGTGTAGCCAGAAGAGAATGGAATCTGTCTCTCCCTATCTAAAATCTCTAACCGAAGTTGAAATCGAACCCAAACCATATACCTATCATCAGCCCAACAGACCACCAAATCCTCTTTCTTCTCAGTGGCTCATTTTTCTATCATAACGCCGTTGTGCCACACTGGCTGAGAATTCCTACACACAAGCTCCCTGTATCAATTTGCAGCATGTTCAGTAAATTCATTTACTTGCATGACCGTATCATCATGAACTAGCTGCCTTGGCTACCCAGTGCATACATTCAACTTTATTTGTAATCACCGAAATAAAATCACGTAACTTCCACCAACACAGAACTGCAAACAGTGTAGATGCAGAAATTTAAATAGGAAGTGTTCTTTTCCACTTGAGCTACTCTATTGCGCTATCTGGTTGTTGAAAGCGTCGTGCAGTGCAAAAGAAAAGGTATAACTGTTTGACTCTCATAAGTGTTGACCTGGCCATATGCATTATCCCACAGCGCTGTGGAATGCAGAAGATCTGGAGGAATTGTTGTTGACTTATGGAGCTATTATAGCTCCGTGTCAGCTAGTAGCGTAATGGTAAGTATCGTGCACGGTAGATAAGATGTTGTGAGTTCAAGTACATTCACTGCTATATTTTTTAAAACGCAATTCTGCTGTCCGCTAAAGTTATCAATCTAATGGAACTTGTAAGATAATTCCCTTCACTTCTCAACCCAAAATAATCGTACGTGGAAAAAGGGCTAACTTCTGCGACATTATATTCGTTTAAGGTTTAACAGACAGCCAGACAGTAGATGCATCTCGAAACTTTTGTATTATGTATGGGTGGAGCACATCGTGCCAAAATACGTCAGAAAAGTATTTTCTACATTATCTGTCGTCTGGTAGTGGCATTTTATTCTTCTTCAAACCTTGTTTGAGAGCTTTAACTCAGAACAAGTTTTCTACATGCATGTAACAAATAAACCGCATGTGCATTTTGAGACTGTTATAGATAACATCAGAGAATTCGCATATATCGTTGATGAGTAATTTCTCTATCATTTTTACTATTGTTTCAACAACACTAAAGGAAACCTTATGAAAATTATGAACTTTATTATAAAAAATATAATAAAACTACCCACGATAACCTTACAACGAAAGTCTGTTTTAATAATACTGAGTATCTGTACACAAGCGTGCCTCTATCGTCACGAATTGGTAAACTACTACTCACGTAGATTTTGATTGGGTGTGTGTTTAATTGGTATGCTGTGTCATACTCAAAATGTATGCGAATGTGGCATTTCGTAAATATGATTATGTATTCTTAGAAACCCAAAATTTGCTTGTCAGCATCGGAAACAGCCGTTACCTGTTGTGCAGCATTGTAGGTTTGTCGCCATGAGCCGAAATTATTTTACATCTACATCTACATCCACCTGTCGGTGTGTGGCGGAGGGTAGCCCGAGTACCACTATCGGTTCTCCCTTCTATTCCAGTCTCGTATTGTTCGTGGAAAGAAGGATTGTTTGTATTCTTCTGTGTGGGCTCTAATCTCTCTGATTTTATCCTCATGGTCTCTTCGCGAGGTATACGTAGGAGGGAGCAATATACTGCTTGACTCTTCAGTGAGGGCATGTTCTCGAAACTTTAACAAAAGCCCGTACCGAGCTACTGAGCATCTCTCCTGCAGAGTCTTCCACTGGAGTTCATCTAGCATCTCCGTAACGCTTTCGCGATTACTAAATGATCCTGTAACGAAGCGCGCTGCTCTCCTTTGGATCTTCTCTATCTCTTCTATCAACCCTATTTGGTACAGATCCCACACTGCTGAGCAGTATCAAGCAGTGGGCGAACAAGCGTACTTTCTTGAGATTTCCTTAGTGTTGTTTGATCTGACTGCATGTAACTCTTTCACAGAAGGAATAAAAATACTACACTCAGTGAGACTGGAACTGCGAACCATAACAGAGGCTTTTACACAGGTCAGCACATTACCACAGATCTGGCGAAGAAATATGCGTCTGAGTTTCCTCTTACGAGACCAGTAGTGGCTAGAACACGTAAATCGCTATTTGAACGACGAGATTATTTGCGATTTCCACGTGCAATGACTTTCCTGGGCTGAAAACCGTAAATTTACAATCTTTTGTTACACCTCAAGCGATAATAACGCAATTATTCAATGGAAATGACAGGTAAAATCAAGTTAACTTTGAGGCTTAATTCCGTGCACACCAGGAAGTAACTCGTCGATCACAGAGTTGCCAAACATACATTGCCTTGTTGCCAAATCTCAGTTACAATACCAGCAGGAAGAAGACGAGCCGATGTGATATTACAACAGGCTGGGAAGTGACCATAGCTGGTGTCTCCAAGTCGCGGCTGCTAGGCCTGGAATACGTAATGCGTCTGATTCGCATTTCTATAACTAGGTTTAGGGGCTGGAGCGTAGTTACTAATAATACTCAGAACTGACTGCAAACTAAGCATCATAAATCAGTAACGCTCATAGTTGTTTCTATATTTCTTTCGTAAGTGTACTCAAAACTAAGAAACTCATTCACAGACGTTTTCGTGCCTCTCCGATAGTTGAGCACAACAAACAAATTAAAAAAAAAGAATGTGTGTGTGTGTGTGTGTGTGTGTGTGTGTGACAGAGAGAGAGATAAAAATAAAAAAGTACGAGACAGTGAGAGAGTAAAAAATTGTAAAGAAATTGAATCATGGTATGTAAAGAAATCTTTCATTATAATGATACATACCACATCATTACGAAATATCGTATTCATGATCTATGAAACAAGAATTAATCTAATGTAATGTGATCTAATCATATCATATTGTGGACTAGCCATGAACTCTCATGAATTACCGAAGTTTTTGCCAATACCAGTAACCAAATATAAACTAGAAAATAAAAGATGACAATTTTTGTAATAAACCGGGACTTCTGTCAAGACCCTTTCATCCCTGTTAATTAACCACGAAAGATGTCTGATATATCTTTATTCTGAAGTAACAAAGTGTGCATGCTTTTAAAGATGAAGTGCATGATGTGAAGTTCTGAGACACAGATACGAACCCAACACTGTTCTTTCCCTGTCTACGGAATCCTTTTCATGTTAATATCAAACATCAGTTATTACTCGTAGATTATATTAACACTAAAGTAATTGATGAGGACGTTACTTGATAACAAAAACGCGCTGCCTTTCTTCGTTTACTTGCGCCTAGAAATGGCTGTCGAGTACTGCCAAACCAAAAGGCAGGAGATCTTACTGCCTTCCGATGTACGTCGCTGTCAGTTCTTCCATATGATTTTGTCGACATGACCTGTTTCAAGTTGTGTATGACAGACAATGTTTTAGAAAATCAATTGTTTTCCTTTGCAATAAACAGAAAGATTTTCATTCTAAGCTATCCAAGTACAAAATTTCCGCAATATTAGTTCAAATTTAATATTCGCTTCTATAGTGTAGGAAAGTATTTCACAGTTGCAAAACTCGCATCCGACTCATTGACCTTACACTTAGTCGCCGACCATAAATTCTAGCTCAGAGTGACACCAGTTTATGTAACCTAATGTAGAGAAGACTGTTTGCCAGTGCTCTTTCTCACCGGAAAATACGCATTCACACATTGGGCTCCATAAGTACACTGTAACAGTAATTTCTGTGTGTATGCAATGCATTCGGATTAGAATTTAGTGGTGCTGTCTCTTCCAGTTCTGTATACAATATGCCTGACCTAAACGCGCCCTTTATCATTACAGGCCCTGGGCAGTGCAATATCATACTGACAACAGTGATGTGCTTATACTGACAACCTGACTGTTCGTTTTACCTGATTTTGTAATCATTTAAATAAAACAACATGACCTTCCAGTTGGAGACATTTCGTCCCCCTTTTCCTTATGTGAAATTTGTCAGTAAGCTTTTTGCCTTCCAACCAGTGAAATGCGGCAGAGTACGGCCTGTAAATGATTGACAAACCACGATTTAGTGCCGTTAAGACGATTTCTTTAAACATTGTAGTAGCTGAAGGAATTTAGTTTCGTCTTAAATCGTTTCAAGCAGCAATGTTCACAGACATCTCAAATAGGAAAAAGCTCATTATCCAGGTACGAAGGTTGTAAAACAAACTTCCCACAGTTTGTGTCAGGTTGACCTTTTCGTCTGATAGCACTGTATTTTGTTATTAGGTATCACAAGGAGTGTTCCTGTAGCTGTGGGAATCATTGGTTGAAAACGAGTTTAACACCAATTGGTACAGTACTGCTAAATATTCAAAATTACTTATATTAGAAAATTTTATTTTATTTGATGGACCGATAGCTATTTTAAGGAACAGGTATCTTACTTTACTTGTGCTTGATTGAACTAGAGACGTTGAAAAATTTGGTGCTGGACTGTGATTCGAATTCGTATCTCCTCTTTCGAGGATCTGAATCTCTCGGAACAGTACAGTTCAATCATTTCGTTCCTTTTCTCAAGACTGAAATCTTCTCTAGGTCTCCTCCAAAGGTAAGTATGTGGGTCCGAAGACTGATCCAGTACAAAAATATACATAATTTCATTTCGAGCCCTATCACGTGCACACCGGCCTGTTAGTGAAAATTAACGAACATTATTCATGTCTGTTCATGGGTTGCCAACAATCGCAACAGATGTCGTTATTTCTGGTCATACACCCACACATCTTACTATTGGTGAGTAAGCAACTGATACTTAAACTATTTTCGTGGATGCACGTCAGGTGTGCAGTTCGATTGTCGCTTAGGCACAAAAGTTTGTATCCTTATTTAGGTTCAAACACCAAGCAGCTGGTAAGAAAAACTGTTACGAAACATATGATTTAACTTAGTTAACAATCAGATTACGTGTTGGGTTCGTATCTCCGTCACAGAACTTCACATCATGCACTTCATCTTTAAATGCATGCACACTTTGATACTTCAGAAGAGAGGTATATCAGACATCTTTCGTTGTTAGTTAACAGGGACGAAAGGGTCTTGATAGAAGTCCCGGTTTATTACAAAAACTGTCGTCTTTTATTTTCAAGTTAAGATTTGGTTACTGGTATTAGCAAAAATTTCGGTAATTCATGACCCTTCATGGCTAGTCATCAATATGATATGATTACATTACATTAGATTAATTCCTGTTTCATAGATCATGAATACAATATTTCAAACACACACACACACACACACACACACACACACACACACACACACATTCTTTTTTTTTATTTGTTTGTTGTGCTTGACTATCGGCGAGGCACGAAAACGTCTGTGAATGAGTTTCTTAGTTTTGAGTACACTTACGAAAGAAATATAAAAACAACTATGAGCGTTACTGATTTATGATGCTTAGTTTGCAGTCAGTTCTGAGTATTATTAGTAACTACGCTCCAGCCCCAAACCTGGATATAGAAATGCGAATCAGACGCATTATGTATTCCAGGCCGTAGCAGCCGCGACTTGGGGACACCAGCTACGGTCACTTCCCAGCCCGCTGTAATATCACATCGGTTCGTCTTCTTCCTGCTGGTATTGTAACTGAGATTTGGCAACAAGGCAATGTATGTTTGGCAACTCTGTGATCGACGAGTTACTTCCTGGTGTGCACGGAATTAAGCCTCAAAGTTAACTTGATTTTACCTGTCATTTCCATTGAATAATCTGCGTTATTATCGCTTGAGGTGTAACAAAAGATTGTAAATTTACGGTTTTCAGCCCAGGAAAGCCATTGCACGTGGAAATCGCAACTAATCTCGTCGTTCAAATAGCGGTTTACGAGTTCTAGCCACTATTGGTCTCGTAAGAGGAAGCTCTGACGCATACTTCTTCGCCAGTTCTGTGGTAATGTGCTGACCTGTGTAAAAGCCTCTGTTGTGGTTCGCAATTCCAGTCTCACTGAGTGTAGTGTTTTTATCCCTTCTGTGAAAGAGCTACATGCAGTCAGAACAAACATCGCTTAGGAAATCTCAAGAAAATACTTTCGGCTCATGGTGAAAAACTTACAATGCTGCACAACAGGTAAGGCTCTTTCCGCTGCTGACAAGCAAATTTTCGGTTTCTAGGAATACGTAACTTTATTTATGAAATGCCACATTTGCATACATCTTGAGTATGACACAGCATACCAATTAAACACACACTCAATCATAATCGAAGTGAGTAGTATTTTACCAATTCGTGACGATGGAGGCACGCTTGTGTACAGATACTCAGTGTTATTATAACAGACTTTCGTTGTAAGGTTATCGTGGGTAGTTTTATTTTATTTTTTATAATACAGTTCATAATTTTCGTAAGGTTTCCTTTAGTGTTGTTAAAACAATAGTACACATGAGAGAAAAATTAATCATCAACGATGTATGCGAATTCTCTGATGTTATCTATAACAGTCTGAAAATGCACATGCGGTTTATTTGTTACATGCATGTATAAAACCTGTTCTGAGTTAAAGCTCTCAAAAAAAGTTTGAAGAAGAATAAAATGCCACTACCAGCAGACAGATAATGTAGAAAATACTTTCCGACGTATTTTGGCACGATGCGCTTTATCCATACATAATACAAAAGTTTCAAGATGCATCTACTGTCTGGCTGTCTGTTAAACCTGAAACGAACATAATGTCGCACAAGTTAGCCCTTTTTCCACGTACGACTATTTTGGGTTGAGAAGTGAAGGGAATTATCTTACAAGTTCCTCCAGATCTTATGCATTCCACAGCGCTGTGGGATAATGCATATGGCCAGGTCAACACTTATGAGAGTCAAACAGTTATACCTTTTCTTTTGCACTGCACGACGCTTTCAACAACCAGATAGCGCAATAGAGTAGCTCAAGTGGAAAAGAACACTTCCTATTTAAATTTCTGCATCTACACTGTTTGCAGTTCTGTGTTGGTGGAAGTTACGTGATTTTATTTCGGTGATTACAAATAAAGTTGAATGTATGCACTGGGTAGCCAAGGCAGCTAGTTCATGATGATACGGTCATGCAAGTAAATGAATTTACTGAACATGCTGCAAATTGATACAGGGAGCTTGTGTGTAGGAATTCTCAGCCAGTGTGGCACAACGGCGTTATGATAGAAAAATGAGCCACTGAGAAGAAAGAGGATTTGGTGGTCTGTTGGGCTGATGATAGGTATATGGTTTGGGTTCGATTTCAACTTCGGTTAGAGATTTTAGATAGGGAGAGACAGATTCCATTCTCTTCTGGCTACACCAAGTGAAGAAGATATAATGGCATTGTGGTCTGAAATTCACATTAAAAATGATATTCCTCCTCTACCAAGTAGACGTTAGGTTGTGCCACAAAGAAGTCTGGAGCCGCCGCTCTATCACCAGTAACCTTTCTTACACTAGTTACTTATTTCTAGTGACGAAACAAACGCTACGTAGGCTCACAGGACACTTATTCCATCTTTTATCTGAGCTTCTGTATGTCGATAAAATTCATTCTGAACTGGGAATGCAACTTAGGCCGCCGTTAACGCGGAATTTGATCCCTTCGTCACAATACAGCTCGGCTACAATTTGTTGTTTCTTCAAAACTACAGGTTCCTCATCATTTCCACATATTGCGCGTGAATGGGTTCGAATCCAGGCCCGGCACTAAAGATTTCATTACGTATTACCAAGATCTATCATGAGAACACCTATCTGCTGGTGGATGATAATTTCGATTTTTAATGATTTTCATTCGTTGTCAACACTAACGATATTTGACGTTTTTGACTCCCAGTGAGACAGAACTATTTGCGAGATCACTGTAAGTTCAAGATGTTATTCCGAGCTGCTGGTGGAGAAAAATTCGGTAGCTGACGCCTTTTTGTGTGTAGTCAACAACGATATGTGTGTAGCTCTATTCCCAGTCAGCACTGAACTCATCGTCATATTATTTCTAGTACAAACACGCTCATATGTCGTTGCTGGTGCAACAATCCCATATTTAACGTTCGTTTTCTCTAGAATATAACAGCGATGGGTGATGGGTTGCAGTCGTGGGAAGGAAAAAATTAATGTTTCGTCTCGTCATTTCAGTTAAAACATCTAGCTACTGCCGAGCAAGTGCGATATGTCATAGTTGATTGTGCTTCGATATCTATCCGATTAGGTTCTGGGTTCGAATCCCTGTTCAATACTAAGCTTTACCTCACGACATTTCAAATAAGTTACTTGTTAAAAAGCAATATTTAACATCTCTCGTAGTTCGTTATCAGGGACAATAGGTGCTGGGTTGGAATTCGCGTCCGTTAAAAATGTTTGCGTTATGTAATTTAAAGTTGATATTTACTAACTGATATTGTCTAAAATCGAGGTATATCACTCTCTGTATGCCTAATCAGGAATGACTGTTAGTTTCTGTCAGTCACGAAATCTTTGCTTAGTCTGCATGATCTGGGTTTGAATCCATATGCAGAACGAGACGGTTCGTCGTGTCATTTGAAGTTCATACATATTCTCAAATACCTGCTCGTGAATAACTTAAATTTTTAATGTCTTTTTGTGTTAAATAATAAGTACGGTGTGTTACTTTGAAGAGGAAATCATGAATACGACGAACGTACTACGTGCATTACCTATCTGACGTAATAATGAGAGTGGTAACATTTCAGGTATGTCATTTATTGTAATAAATGTGAGCTTACAAGCCTTAAGGACAGTCTTATCTGTGGTAAGGTGTTTCCTGATATTTGTAGTATCGCAGTATTACTTTACATCTTGAGTTATTGCGATACAGAGCAGTGTTTTCTAGTGGTGACTTGTTGGAACCATTTTCAATAGTCAAACGACTGTACCAAGGAGCGATTAGTGGACTTGCTAGACAGCTAAGTTATGTGGGTTGCATGCGGATCAGGCGAAATGCAATTCAGGTCGTTCGGATACTTTTGAGCATGACTGTACGTGGTGCGCCAGAAGAAGTGATGCTGAAGGAGAAATATGTCCTAGTTTGGGAACGCCATCTGGAGGCTACTGCACAGAGCTGACATATCCCAGTCGATTGGCTATGCCTGTGTGGTGTCGACATCTCATGGTAATTGTTGTCTCTGGGTACACAACTCCGCTAATGTTGGTTGCCTGGCTGTTTTGGGCAAGGAGACCAGACAGCGAGATCATCGGTCTCATCAGATCAGGGAATGATGGGGAAGGGAGTCGGCCGTGCCCTTTGAAAGGAACCATCCCGGCATTTGCCTGGAGTGATTTAGGGAAATCACGGAAAACCTAAATCAGGATGGCCGGACGCGGGATTGAACCGTCGTCCTCCCGAATGCCAGTCCAGTGTCTAACCACTGCGCCACCTCGCTCGGTCCCGATAATGTTACTCAGTCGGTTACAGCTCACATAATTTTATCACATGGTGAAAATTAATTTATTTTTCCTCAGCTAGAGAACCACCAACATTATGTTTGACTCTGCGGACATCAATTTAACTGGTAACAAAGGGGGTATTCTAAACCAAAATTATTCTCCAAATAAAATAAGACAGACTGCACCTTAAGTTACTGTGTAAATGCTGACTTTTACGGTGAAGACGAGGCTGCTTGATTTTCATTTTTAATAAGAGCTCAATTAATTCTGCACATTTCCATCCTACGCAAAAACCATTATTTTAAAATGAAAACTTCTGTTAGTTTTGTAGCTTTTAATAATTATTTGCGTTGTCAGTATTTAGCTGCCCTTTCCAAAGAACAAAAGATAGCATGCACAGCAATTATTCAATTTCCCCTATACAAAAATTTGTTTAATGATGTAAGTAATGGATGTCATTTTTGACATGCAAGTGTCGTCAGAAGTAACTTACATGAATTTCATTTGATTTGCTGAAAAATTTGCCAAAAATACTACAACACTTTGTATCCAAAATAAGCACCTCTTGCATCGAAACTGGACAGCACCAAACCATTAAAGTTACTGGTGTAAGCTGATTGAGGATTGAGTGGACTGGTGTGTCTTACTAACCGAAGGTTACAAAAAAAGATCAGTGCACTTGTTAAAACTGAGGTTTACACAAAATGAGGCACTCGGAAATAAGCAATTAAAAGTTTTTTACAAATTGATTAATCAAACGGATCTTTTATTCTTTATTGTTTTGTTCTTATTTCACATAAAACCTCGAGCGAAAAGTGTGTAGTTATCGGTGGGTGCTAGACAAGAATGAAAACAATTCTTTTCGCAAGAGAAAGAATTTTTTTGGAGCAGTCTACAGAACATCTGCCTACGATCAATGCTCCATGCAAGTCTTGGTACCTGATCTTCAGCAGCCGGCCGGAGTGGCCGTGCGGTTCTGGGCGCTACAGTCTGGAGCCGAGCGACCGCAACGGTCGCAGGTTCGAATCCTGCCTCTGGCATGGATGTGTTGTTGTCCTTAGGTTAGTTAGGTTTAATTAGTTCTAAGTTCTAGGCGACTGATGACCTTAGAAGTTAAGTCGCATAGTGCTCAGAGCCATTTGAACCATTTTTTATCTTCAGCACAACATACATGGAAAGAACCTACATTGGTTTAGTAAACTTTCTGGAATCAGTCACATCAATCAATTACCTCAGGGCTGAAGGTGAAACAACCAACATTTCTGGGAAGGCCAAATGACATACAGATCCGTAATAACGAAAAATAAATGAATGAAACAGCTTCGAAAGCAAAACACATTTTCTACCCATCAGCTTACTTTGAAAAATTAATGCTTTCTGTGGCTATTAAAATGAGGTCAGCAGTGTGAATGTATAACATTCAGGAACCATCATGTCGACTCCTTACATGGCCAGTCCGAAACAATGACAATTTCTGAGCTAACCATGACTATGAAACCTATTTTG
This sequence comes from Schistocerca cancellata, assembly GCF_023864275.1. Classification (NCBI taxonomy): domain Eukaryota; kingdom Metazoa; phylum Arthropoda; class Insecta; order Orthoptera; family Acrididae; genus Schistocerca; species Schistocerca cancellata. Next base: position 244,164,795 of record NC_064631.1, read on the forward strand.
TCACAGTACTTTTGTACTTCAGTTGTCAATAATACACTCTCTTGCAACCGTGACGAGGTATATTACTGGTTTGCAACAACGCCAGCAAGGTACAAGCTGCGATATATACCATCCTTAGGAAGGATTTGTAGTTTAATTCCAGTAAATTTATTTTTAATTTTTTCCTCAATGTAAGTGATAACTCAAGGCGTTTATAGTTTTTATGTTCTTAAATCCGAAGATTGATTTCATGCAGCAATACTCCCTGTGCGAGCTTCTTCATCTCTGCATAACTACGGCAACCTAAATTTACTTCAACATGCTTTCTACACTGAAGCTCATGTCTTCCTCCATTACTGAATTGACGACTGCGTGAAGCCTTAGATTGTGTCTCTCATTTGAGCCTTTCTTTTAGTCAAATAGGGCCATACATTTCTTTTCTCCCGAATTCAGTTTAGTACCTTCTCATCTGATCTACCCACCTAACGTTTTGCATTTTTCTGTAGCATCACTATGCCAAGCGTGCGCGATATCCTTGGCACCCAAGTATCGACTTCATCTTTCCTGTGTCTGTCTCTGATCCGTCGCTTGGCTACCAGAGGATACCAGCCCACAAGAGGATGCGTAAGCAGCTGTAGGCGGGGTTATAGGGGAGTGCTGAGCTAGCAGTTTGGGAGTAAGTTGCTGGCGGCGGAGTGAACAGTTGAAAAACTGGGTTTCCTGAAGACGTGTGAGCGCTCTGTTGGGTTGAACACAGCTGGAGGCGGCAATTGGACTGTGGAGTGTTATTGGTGCCATCACGCCGGTTGCAGTTTAACTGTCAGCTACTCGACCGTTGAAGGAATAAAACCTGTTGAGGGAATCGTTGCGTGCCCACATTGTGGACTTCCCTGTTCACTGACATTAATGTGACCACCGGTGAAAGACCTGAGTAAGCACATTTTGCAGTGCAGACCACATCGAGAACTGCAAGAGGAGAGTGAATGAGTTTCTGGAAGGTACCGACGTAGATATTGTTTCCTGTTTAGAAGACTTGATCGATATTAACCGATGAAATGAATTAAGTGCTGTAAAGAAACAAGAAAAATAACTTCCAGTCATGAACGACACCACACTCGACTGAAATGACCTACATTTTAAGATAAAATTGACGATTATTCCCAGACGTCAAGCCTAATAGTTGTGGCTAATGAGACACTTCGTTAACTACTCACTCACCACGACCAACCCAGAAAAGCCAACTTTTTTTGTGCCTGACGATCCAACTCTGCCCAACGTGCAATAACTTTCAGCACAAGTATGATGAAACATATGAAAACAGCGTAAGGGTGATTTCGTCAATTTTGGCACAAGATCTATTCCTTTTTGTAAATAATTAAATTTCTTACCAACACCTAAATACGAAGTAGGATGTTTAAGATGTACTTGACGATAATGTCAAGATGTCCTTTTACAATGCAAATAGTTGTAAGTACCCGGTCGGGTAGGTGATGATTTGCTTTACTCATTCTGTGATATATATTATGGTAATAAGAGAAAGTGACGTCGGCAGTCTTCGATATATTGGAGACAGGAAAGCCAAAGAGTAGCTTCCTTTTTAACCTAATTTACCACCTTCAAGACTCATCAGTTAAGATAAAATGTAAACAAACTTAATAAAAAATGAAGAAGAATACGAGGAATGAAGGAATTCCAGGTTTTAAGAAGGAAGAACTTCAGTTTAATGCGGGAAGGTTTGAAGTCATAGCAAAGGAAGAAAAAGCTGGAAGAATTTTACATACAAAGAAGAAATTTTCGATTTATGATAAAGCATTTTCAAGTTTCAAAGAGGCAAAGAGTTTAGTTTCTTCAAGAGCATTAATTTAAATTTGGAGGAAGATATTAACATGTAAAATACAATTTAACTTTCCATTTTTCTTTTCAGGCTTAAAGAAATTTACTAAAAACAGGCCAACTGGTTCAAAATTTACAAAGAAGGAAAAAATAAGCTCGACAAGAACGTTGCCGAAAAACACAAGGTTCCGGTTTGCAGCACCACTTGGGTATGCAGTTTTAATCTGTCAGGTAGCTTTAAAGCAGCGCACATTCCGTCGCAGAGTGAAAGATCAATAAATACAACGTATTGCACATTTTCACATTACTCTTAGATATCTGAATTTCATATCACGGATTTCATTATGGCGCTCTTTCTGATTCAGCAGTCCATAAATTTAAATTATGTAAAAATAAGTTTTCATGACTAATATATAGCATTTAAAACTTTCTACATAACTGAATATTGTGGCATAACGCACTATTATTTTGCCGTGGGGAATGAGGCGTAGGTGTTATGGCATGAACAAATAAATCTGGTAGCTCGCCTGATATTTAACAATTAAACATGCAACGCACATAAGTTGTTTTATAACTTACGTTAACTTAAATTTTTTATGTGGCCACCTATACTTACGAATATTTAGCAAAATTCTAATAAAATTGTTTTGCCTTAACGTTGACTAAATACACTCCTGGAAATTGAAATAAGAACACCGTGAATTCATTGTCCCAGGAAGGGGAAACTTTATTGACACATTCCTGGGGTCAGATACATCACATGATCACACTGACAGAACCACAGGCACATAGACACAGGCAACAGAGCATGCACAATGTCGGCACTAGAACAGTGTATATCCACCTTTCGCAGCAATGCAGGCTGCTATTCTCCCATGGAGACGATCGTAGAGATGCTGGATGTAGTCCTGTGGAACGGCTTGCCATGCCATTTCCACCTGGCGCCTCAGTTGGACCAGCGTTCGTGCTGGATGTGCAGGCCGCGTGAGACGACGCTTCATCCAGTCCCAAACATGCTCAATGGGGGACAGATCCGGAGATCTTGCTGGACAGGGTAGTTGACTTACACCTTCTAGAGCACGTTGGGTGGCACGGGATACATGCGGACGTGCATTGTCCTGTTGGAACAGCAAGTTCCCTTGCCGGTCTAGGAATGGTAGAACGATGGGTTCGATGACGGTTTGGATGTACCGTGCACTATTCGACGATCACCAGTGGTGTACGGCCAGTGTAGGAGATCGCTCCCCACACCATGATGCCGGGTGTTGGCCCTGTGTGCCTCGGTCGTATGCAGTCCTGATTGTGGCGCTCACCTGCACGGCGCCAAACACGCATACGACCATCATTGGCACCAAGGCAGAAGCGACTCTCATCGCTGAAGACGACACGTCTCCATTCGTCCCTCCATTCACGCCTGTCGCGACACCACTGGAGGCGGGCTGCACGATGTTGGGGCGTGAGCGGAAGACGGCCTAACGGTGTGCGGGACCGTAGCCCAGCTTCATGGAGACGGTTGCGAATGGTCCTCGCCGATACCCCAGGAGCAACAGTGTCCCTAATTTGCTGGGAAGTGGCGGTGCGGTCCCCTACGGCACTGCGTAGGATCCTACGGTCTTGGCGTGCATCCGTGCGTCGCTGCGGTCCGGTCCCAGGTCGACGGGCACGTGCACCTTCCGCCGACCACTGGCGACAACATCGATGTACTGTGGAGACCTCACGCCCCACGTGTTGAGCAATTCGTCGGTACGTCCACCCGGCCTCCCGCATGCCCACTATACGCCCTCGCTCAAAGTCCGTCAACTGCACATACGGTTCACGTCCACGCTGTCGCTGCATGCTACCAGTGTTAAAGACTGCGATGGAGCTCCGTATGCCACGGCAAACTGGCTGACACTGACGGCGGCGGTGCACAAATGCTGCGCAGCTAGCGCCATTCGACGGCCAACTCCGCGGTTTCTGGTGTGTCCGCTGTTCCGTGCGTGTGATCATTGCTTGTACAGCCCTCTCGCAGTGTCCGGAGCAAGTATGGTGGGTCTGACACACCGGTGTCAATGTGTTCTTTTTTCCATTTCCAGGAGTGTAGTAATCGACAGTGCTATTCATGCATGAGTTTATGAACAGCGGCAATCGTGTTGATGGGATTACTGATGTAATTTATTAAATAACTACACGTGTAATATTGTATTGCCTCTCATTTGAGGAGAAAGATGTGAAATCTACAGTTTGCTTACCTGTACGCACATTTTCGATAATATCATGCAAATACGGGATGAATGAACAAAACTTTGTCCAGTGAAGTAGGAGGAAGTATCAAGATTGGTGCAAACATTACTAGGTTGAACAAAAACATCATGTTTTTTTTTCAACCAATAGTTACTTTCGCACAATGCACCAGTGTTTTATAATTATAGATCTGTTCGTTATCTTTTTTGTTTTACAACGCAACGCTTCGTTGAGAACGACACCACTTCAAATGGAGCGTTGGTTTATCTGCAGGGAAGAAAAACTCAAAGGCTTTACCGTCGACATACATGTCGTCAAAGACACCACACAGCCGTAGCTCAGTTGGACTGGAAACGTTTGCTTATGAGGTCTGATACTTTTAAAGAATACATCCTGGTATATAGCTGAAGTGTTTTAAGGAACTCATGGGAAACCTAGATGAGTCTGGGTGGAGAAGAATATTTTAACTCCACCCATTTACGGAATGAATGAAATGTTTTAACTACTGCGTTAGGCCTCACTCAGTTTCTAGTACAGCCAACTGTAAGGATTTGTGTAGTCTGCTACAATACTTTAGATTTGTCGAACGATTGGGTAAAATATTACAAAGGTAGAACAGTTATCCATTTGGAGCTCCGTGCAGGGACTACTCTAGAGGATGTCATCGTCAGGAATCACAAAACAGGCATTCTACGAGTTGGAGCGCGGAATGTTTGTTCCCGTAATCGGGAAGATAAGTTAGAGAACTAAAAAAGGGAAGTGGATAAGTTGAAGTTAGCTATAGCGAGAATTAATGAAGCTTGATGGCAGGATGAACAGGACTTTCGGTGAGGTGAGTACAGAACTACAAATAAAAAATCAGATGAGTGTAATAATGAATAAGAAACTAGGATTGCGAGTAAGCTACTATGAATAGCGCTATGAACGTATTATCGTAGCCAAGATAAACACGAAGCTAGAACCTGGCACAGTAGTACACGTTTATATGCCAGCTAGCTCCTCAGATGATGAAGAAATTGAAAAAATGTATAATGAGATAAAGAAAATTACTCAGATAAGAGGGAGGAAAATTAAATTGCGGTGAAGAAGTGAAATTCGATAGTAGGAAACGGAAGAGATGGAAGAGTATTAGTAAAATGAGGTCTGTGACTCATCTGGTAGAATTTTACACAGAACGTAATTTAGTCATCAATAACAACTGGTTTAAGAACCATGAAAGAAGGCTATTTACACGGAAGAGACCTGGAGACACTGCGAGGTTTCAGACTGATAATATAATGGAAAAACAAAGATTACATAACCAGGCCTCGAGATGCTGGAAGCCTTCAGATTGATTATATAATGTGAAGACAGAGATTTCAGAACCAGATTTAAAACTGTATAACATTTGTATGGGCAGATGTGGATTTTGAGCATAATTTCTTGGTTATGAACTGCACGTTAAAACTGTAGAAATTGCTAAAAGGTGGGAGATCAAAGAGGTGGTTGGACCTGGATAAGTTGAAAGAACCAGAGGATGCTGAGAGCTTCAAGCATCGACTGATTGAAACAGGGGAAAGGAGTACAGTAGAAGATGAATGAGTAGCATTCACAGATGAAATAATGGAGCAGCAGAGGATCGCGTACGTAAAAGCACATTGCCTAGTAGAAATCTCCGAACATCACAGAAGATGTTTAACTGATAAAAGTAGAAACTATAAAAATGCTTAAAATGAAACAGGTGAAAGGGAATACAGACGTCTAAAAGAGGAGATTGCATGAAAGTGCTATAGAAGTTCCTATAAATAGTAGAAATATAGATGCCAGTTATAGAAAAATTAAAGAGACCTTTGGAGGAAAGAGAACCAGCTGCATGAATGTCAACGCATGGAAAACCGGTACTAATGTAAGTAAAGAGGGGAAAACTGAAAGGTAAAAGGAATAGATACAAGGGAAATGAACTTGAAGCAATATTACAGAAAGGAAAGAGGCAGCAGATGAAGATGAGATGGGACATGTGATAGTGTGAGAAGAATGTGACAGAGCACTAGAAAAACTAAGAAAAAACAAGACCCCTGAAGCGGACGACAGACATTCCTCTAGAAATGTTGAAAGCTTTTGGAGCGATGACAACAATATTCCACCTAGTGTACAAGATGTATGAGACAGGCGTAATACCCTCAAAGAAGAATATCTTAATCCCAACTACAAAGAAAGAAGGTGTCTTGAAAGGAGGATATAATACGAACACCAACGAAAGAAAACGTGGGTAATGGAATGTATCGAATTAAATCAAGTGATGCTAAGTGAATTATTTAAGTAGATGAGACACTGAAATTAGTAGTACAGTTTTGCTGTTTGGGCAGCTAAGTAACCGATGATGGCCATAGTAGAGAGGATTTAAAGCACTGACGGGAAGTGGCAAGAAAAGCATTTCTGAAGGTTAAACATTATGTACCGTGTACAGACTTAAATGTTAGGAATCCTTCCCTGAAGGCATTAGAAGTGTAGGCTTGCGCGGAGGCGGAACGTGGAGGATAAGCAGCTCACACAAGAAAAAAATAGGAGGGTGTCCCAGGTTTTCACACCTAGAAATGGTAGTTTTTTGCCCTTTTCTACTTCCATGGCAAATTTTGTGTTGGCATGGAGGCAAAGGAGGAAAGCGACCCTCATGCAATGTCTGGAAAATACCGTGTATCATGCGCATACGGTAAAGTTTATGTTGGAATGACTGGACGATCAATCAACACCAGGATCTCGGAAGTAACATTGCAGGTTGAGGCAGGAGGAGAAATCGGCCACGGCAGAGCACCCGCTGTGTAAGACCGACCACATAGTGCTGCAGCGAACGACCGTTGCAGGTAGCAAGAGGAGAATCGCATCGGAAGTGACCGCGGAGAAGCCTTTGGACCTTGGCGCGCCAGGTACATATAGTCTGCGGCCGCGAGCTCGGCTCCAGTACACCGCTAGCAATGGAGGGTGAAACTTTGACAGTGCCAGCCATTCGTGCTGGCGAAACGTCAGAAAAATCATCAGACGAACGTCGTCCGAAGAGTCCTAGATAAAATCCAACAGACATTTGTCATCAATCAACTATTGGGTGGAAGTCTGAGAAGTAAAAATTGTAGAGGGAGACCAAGATATGAATAGTGGAAGCATTTGTTAAATCATCAATCAGCTATTGGGTGGAAGTCTGAGAAGTAAAAATTGTAGAGGGAGACCAACATGTGAATAGTGTAAGCAGGTTTAAAAGGGATGTAGGTTGCAGTACTTATTCCGAAGCGAGGAGGCTTTCACAGGATAGCGTGAAGAAATGCGTCAAACTAGTCTTCGCAATAAAGAACACAACAGAAGTCTCAGGTGGATCGTTACAATTAATGTACTTAGGAATTATGTGGTTCTTTACCCTTGTTATCTTTGCTTCTTTCTAAAAAATCTTTACCAAAACGTACGCAGGAACATCTCAGCATAGAGTCGCTGTGGCGCTATTCCGTTGCACTCAGTGAGCCCACACACGAGGTGCATATCGACCTGCTCTTTATCAGTAAAGCTATCCATATTGCCCCGTATCACTTTTATCGCACAACTAACACTGCTCGAAAATCACACCCTATACAGAACCGAGCGGTACTGAATGCAAACTTGAGCGCCAAGAGTAACATGAGCTTTGCTGCTGTGAGTATCAAGGACCCTCACTAATTGGATCATGTTTGTTTCGAAGTAGACATATTCCACATGCTGTTGACGTTTGGCCTATTGTGCAAACGTTTTTGTGCAGTACAAAAATAATTGTGTGAATAAATGAAATGAAATGAAATGCACCTACTCGTTAAAGGGCTGTCGTAGACCACGGGTACCTTATACTAAAATAGATAAAATTCCTGAATAACATAAGAAAATTTGTTCGGATTCACTCTGTATTTATCTAAATTTGTCATACTTTTATATACATAAAGGGGTCAGCAGATTTTATCGTTCGTCACGTTCAACTGTGTTATTTCATATCCCCCTGCTACTGTTTCCTACCACCGTCTGCAGTGAAACAGTGTATCGGTTTTATCTGGCAAGTTTACAAGTAGGAGTACTTCTGCACTCCAGCACCCATCGTCGCCAGCCTGCGCGAATGCTCATTGTCAGTCTTTAATAACCTTGGTGTAGACGACCCCCTGAACTCCGACATTCCTGTTTTATCCTTCATGGGATTATCAGAAACTTTCATCCTGTTGTTATTAGCTCTAATTCACGATACATTTATTTTGTTTTAACGTTATGAAACAAAGCTGTTATGGAATTTTTACACTTTATCCTTGTTCGAGTTATTTCTAATAAAAAAATTTCTATTCAAGAATAATACGTGCATGTATAAAGTTTTAACATTCTTTTTAAATGCATTACTCTCTGCATTGAGCGTTATGCAGTCTTCCACTCTTCCACTGATGTTCTAATCTTTTACCCTCTTATCACCTATAACATCCAGCATTCTCGATAGCATGTTGCAAATACCAATGTTTGTTCATGCCTGCACTTTTCTTTCTAGTATTCCTACTCTTGGGTACAGAAACAAGTGTTTCACCTAAAAATTCTTTCCTACCCTATTTTTTTTCAGAAGATTTTCATTTCGTACTTTAACTGCACTCTTAATTTTTGAAACAATTTCTGTAACTATAATTTAGAATATTCCCATTTAGTATTTCTTTGTGATTTTTTATGACCTTACACCAGTACACTGTTGTTCCGGATGTTTCTGGATACGTTTCTTCATTTCAAAGTTTTATTAGAGTTTTTTTCTCGACAGACTTCTTTGCCCATGCCAGTCAACTTCCTTGGTCTGGCTATTATGTGTTATTTGCATCATAGATAGCAGAACTCTTCCACTTTTTCTGGTACTACTTTGTCTTTCGTAGTTTTATCTCACGCAGGAGGTTAAACTCCTTCCTACTCTTCTTGATCATTTTGTACTTTAAGTTGCTTCTCATTAGCTTGTATTCGGTGCTAAGTTTGTTTTAATCTATTGATATACAAGTCAATTGCCCACAATGGATACTAGCTTCGCGCCCCTGCAATCAAAATTTCAAACGGAATGTAGGGCGGCGATGCACAGTTGCACAAAATATTGATCTGATTTTCTCGGTGTGACTGATTAATGTTGTGGTTCCGGTTATATAACCAAGTTGTTGTTAGCAATTTTTGCACTTGTAAACGCAACGGTTGTTAACCCGGCATACAACGAACAGCCATTAACATCTCCAAGAATTGCGGGATTTGATTTATATTGGACATAATATCCATTATGAAAGTAGTTTAACTGTATTCTGTGAAAACTGAAGTTCAGGAGGAGGATCTTTTTTGGGTAGTTTTATCTTTGATAGTGAATTATAAAATATATCTTGTCTGATTAACAGCGTATATCAAGATGTACAGCCAAGTTGGTGTTTCAATTTTTTGCAGTATATCTCGACTGCTGACAAGGTTCGCGAATGCGACATTCAGTTCTGCAGTGACTTTTACAGATGTTGTCCTCTTACTTTACGTCACAGTCCTCTTCAATGACCATTTGTCACGATCACTTAACACACACTTCCGTCCGCGTTGTAACTTAGCGGATTCGGTTCTCCCGCTTTCTCTTCAGCGGCGAACACCTTCCCTGAAAAACCAAACATTTCAGCTCCATTGGTTACTGAAACGCCCATCATACGAACACTAACAATTTGCAAACGTTCGAACTTGCTTACTTCCGAAATAACGCACTCGTAGCAACACAGAACACTACTGACGGTTACCTCTACGACTACATCTACATCTACGTGATTACTCTACTATTCAGAATAAAGTGCCTGGCAGAGGGTTCAATGAACCACCTTCTAGCTATCTTTCTACCGTTCCACTCTCGAACGGCGCGCGGGGAAAACGGGCATCTAATTTTTTCCGTGCGAGCCCTGATTTCTCTTATTTTATCGTGATGATCATTTCTCCATATGTAGGTGGGTGCCAACAGAATGTTTTCTCAATTTCAGGAGAAAACTGGTGATTTAAATTTCATGAGAGGACCCCGTCGAAACGAAAAACGCCTTGTTTTAATGAACGCCACTCCAATTCACGTATCATGTCTGTGGCACTATCTCTCCTATTTTGCTATAATACAAAACGAGCTGACCTTCTTTGAAGTTTTTCTGTCAATCCTACCTGATGCGGATCTCACACCGCACAGCAATACTCCAGAATAGGGCGGACAAGCGTGGTGTAAGCAGTCTCTTTAATAGACCTGTTGTATCTTTTAAGTGTTCTGCCAATGAATCGCAGTCTTTTGTTTGCTCTACCCACAACATTATGGCCGGCCGGAGTGGCCGAGCGGTTCTAGGCGCTACAGTCAGGTTCGAATCCTGCCTCGGGCACAGATGTGTGTGATGTCCTTAGGTTGGTTAAATTTAAGTTCTAGGGGACTGATGACCTCAGAAGTTAAGTCCCATAGTGCTCAGAGCCATTTGAAACATTTTTTTGAACCACAACATTATCTATGTGACCATTCCAATTAGGATATTTGTAATTGTAAACCCTATGTATTTAGTTTAATTTGCAGCCTTCAGGTTAGTGTGACTTATCGTATAATCAAAATTTAGCGGTTTTTTTTAGTACTTATGTGAATAGCTTCACACTTTTCTGTGTTCAGTGTCAATTGCCACTTTTGGCACCATACATTCGTTTTGGTCATCTGATGACTTTACAAGACGACAAATGACAGCATCCTCTGCAAACAACCTAAGAGAGCTACTCAGATTGTCCCCTATATATCGTTAATATAGAGGGCGTAAATTTTAAGTTGACAAACCAGAATAACTCGAAAAATAAGCTTAACATGAATCCGAAGTTGATTATTTTCGAGGGGGACATCTGCTGGTGCTGTCAGAGACAGCAAAGGACTTGTATGAATGGAGAATGTCTTGAAAGGAGAACATAAGATGAACATCAACAAAATCAAAACCAGAATAATGGAACGTAGTCGAATTAAATCAGGTGATGGTGGGAAACTTAGATTAGGAAACGAGACACTTAAGGTGATAGATGAGTTTTGCTATTTGGGAAGCAAAATAACTCATGATGTCCGATGTAGAGAGGATATAAAATGTAGACTGTCAATGGCAAGAACTGAAGAAGAGAAATTTATTAACATATAATACAGATTTAAGTGTTCGGAATTGTTTTCTGGAAATATTTGTCTCGACTGTAACCATTTATGGAAGTGAAACATGGACGATAAACAGTTTAGAGAAGACGAGAAAAGAAGCTTTCCAAATAAGCTGCTACAGAAGAATGTTGAAGATGAGATGGGTCGATCACGTAACTAATGAGGAAGTACTGAATAGAACTGGGGAGACAAGAAATTTGTGGCATAACTTGACCAAAAGAAGGGATCTGTTGGTAGGACACATTCTGAGACGTGAAGGGACCACCAGTTTAATATGGGAGGGAAGTGTAGGGGGTAAAAATTGTAGAGGGAGACCAAGAGATGAATACAGTAATCAGATTCAGAAGGATATACGGTGCACTAGTTATCGAAGATGAAGAGGCCCGCACAGGATAGAGTAGCATGGAGAGCTGCATCAAACTAGTCTTGAGACTGAAGACCACAACAGCGACAAAACGTTCTTTTTTTTTTTTTTTACCCTCCAACCTCATTCAGAATGATTTGTAAAAGCCAATGCGTCATTAAATGGAATTCCATCTCTGGATTTTTGTGTCACAGCTGTGAATATCTAAGTCGTGTCTAAATGATTCTATGAGCGACAGAACTACAAAAACAATAAACAGTAAACAAGGAAACTGAAAAGAAGCCGTCAGTCATGTAGTCTCGTCAGCAGTAGATAAAGGATGGAGTGAAGTCAGCAAACGAATGTTTTACAGAGTTGAGTAGTGACTTTAGCGTAGCTAACATCAAAATTCTGTTTTAATCAATGACCATTTCCGCAGTCGCTTATTGAGTCGTGCGAGTAACGAAATGTAATTTGGCAGTGGGCAGGATACACTGTATTGCGCTTTAGTATTAATTACATGTTACGTTATGTGATTACACAACGGCGCAGCGCTGTTGCAGCCGAACACAAAACGTAGCGGTATATTGCAGTCGAGCCAGTAAAGGCGAACTGCGCAGATCAACGCAGTGAATGATGCAGACTTAGCCGGAGGGAAGTGCACTAGTTCTGAAAGCCTTGCATTGCTATCAGTATGATTGCTGCTTCCATAACGATTACTTTTGTTGAAGTGTATATACATAAAACATGGTTATTTTAATAGAATGAGAAGGATAACTTTAATAAAATCAAATTAGCTTTTTTTCATCAGGAAGAAAATTTCAATTTTTTTCTACTCTTTTCAAATAAAGGTAACTTCATTTTGCAGAAAAATTGTTGGACAGCGAGTTTTAAATGTCTGATCTGTACGCTGTCGTTACTGATTCAACGTGGGCCATGACCAACGGGTTTATACACTGAAGCGCCAAAGAAACTGGTACAGGCATGCCATTCAAATACAGGCAGAATACACACTGCGGACGGCAACGCCTGTATAAGACAACAAATGTCTGGCGCAGTTGTTAGAATTGTTATCGCTGCTGTAATGGCCGGTTATCAAGATTTAAGTGAGTTTAAACGTGGTGTTATAGTCGGTGCGCGAACGATAGGAGACAGCATCTCTAAGGTAGCGATAAAGTGGGTATGTTCCTGTACGACCATTTCACGAGTGTACCGTGAATATCAGGAATCCAGTAAAACATCAAATCTCCGACAACGTTGCGGCCGGAGAAAGATCCTGCAAGAACGGCACCAACGGCGACTGAAGAGAATCGCTCAAGGTAACAGAAGTGCAACCCTTCTGAAAATTGCTGCAGATATCAATGCTGGATCATCAACAAGCGTCAGTGTGCAAACCATTCAACGAAACATCATCGATATGAGCTTACGATCCGAAGGCCCTTTCGTGTACCCTTGATGACTGAACGACACAAAGCTTTACGTCTCGCCTTGGCTCGTCCCCACTGACATTGGACTGTTGATCACTAGAAACACGTTGCCTAGTCGGACGAGTCTCGTTTTCAATTGTATCGAGCGGATGGGCATGTATAGGTATGGAGACAACCTCTTGAATCCATGGATCTTGAATCCATGGACCCTGCATATCAGCAGGGGACTGTTCAAGCTGCTGGAGGCTCTGTAATGGTGTGGGGCGTGTGCAGTTGGAGTGATGTGGGTCCTCTGATACATCCAGACTCGACTCTGGCAGATGACAAGTACGTAAGCATCCTGTCTAATCACTTGCGTCCATTCACGTCCATTGTGCATTCCGACGAACTTGGGCATTTCCTGCATGACAATGTGACACCTCACACGTCCAGTATAGCTACAGGGTGGCTCCAGAAACGCTCTTCTGAGTTTAAACAGTTCTGCTGACAACCAAACTCCCCAGACCCAGACATAAACTTAATTGAGGATATCTGGGATGCCTTGCAACGTGCTGTTCAGAAGAGATCCCCACCCCGTCGTACTCTTACGGATTTATGGACAGTCTTGCAGGATTCATGGAGTCAGTTGCCTCCAGCAGTACATCAGACATTAGTCGAGTCCATGTCGCATCGCATTGCGGCACACTGCGTGCTCACGGGGGCTGTACATGATATTGGGCAGTGTACCAGCTTCTTTGGCTCTTCTATGTATTTGCGCAGTGTTACAATACTAAGTCTGCTGCGCTATAGCGGAGTATCAGACGGAATATGTTTAACAAAAGTTCTTGTTGATACCAATATTACATCGCAATTATTAACTATATCGCAAAGAATTTTATAAAGATATTAAAAATTAGCAGATAAAAAGCAAAAGTCTGTAATTTTAATTGTCAGCGTTACACTTTTCACATCAACACACAGTGAGTTCTACCTCTGTTTATTTTGTGGCATTTAACTGAGCCCCCATTAATAGGAACGGAAATCCACAACAGCTGTTGATATACAGGGTGATTCAAAAAGAATACCACAACTTTAAAAATGTGTATTTAATGAAAGAAATATAATATAACCTTCTGTTATACATCATTACAAAGAGTATTTAAAAAGGTTTTTTTTTTCACTCAAAAACAAGTTCAGAGATGTTCAATATGGCCCCCTCCAGACACTCGAGCAATATCAACCCGATACTCCAACTCGTTCCACACTCTCTGTAGCATATCAGGCGTAACAGTTTGGATAGCTGCTGTTATTTCTCGTTTCGAATCATCAGTGGTGGCTGGGAGAGGTGGCCGAAACACCATATCCTTAACATACCCCCATAAGAAAAAATCGCAGGGGGTAAGATCAGGGCTTCTTGGAGGCCAGTGATGAAATGCTCTGTCACAGGCTGCCTGGCGGCCGATCCATCGCCTCGGGTAGTTGACGTTCAGGTAGTTACGGACAGATAAGTGCCAATGTGGTGGCGCTCCATCCTGCTGAAATATGAATTGTTGTGCTTCTTGTTCGAGCTGAGGGAACAGCCAATTCTCTAACATCTCCAGATACTGTAGTCCAGTTACAGTAGCACCTTCGAAGAAAAAGGGACCAAAAACTTTATTGGCTGAAATGACACAGAAAACGTTCACCTTAGGCGAGTCACGTTCATACTGAGTTGTTTCCCGCGGATTCTCAGTGCCCCATATACAGACATTGTGACGGTTGACTTTCCCGTTAGTGTGGAAAATTGCTTCATCACTAAACACAATCTTTGAAACGAAAGATTCATCTGTTTCCATTTGAGCAAGGACGCCTAGTCAACAGCGCCTCAAGCGAACAAATGTACAACTAAATGAAACTTTATAGCTCCCTTAATTCGCCGACAGATAGTGCTTAGCTCTGCCATTTGTCGTTGCACAGTTTTAAATTCCTAAAGTTGTGGTATTCTTTTTGAATCACCCTGTACTTATCAATAGGGGGTAGAAGTACACAGTTTCATTTGTTGTCTGAAGCGATGTTGACATCTGAATATCAAACAAATTTTTTACCTACTGTTTGTTTATTATCAACGTTCAGCACCACTAAAACAAATGTCTGATCCCACTGCAGAATGGCTGTCATCGATTTTGGCGCCATACATTACTCAAAATGAAAGTGTAGCGCCATCTGACGTGACACACTTGCAATCAGACCAACCACTACTAGACTCTCATCAGTTTGTTGATACTCTGCCACGTTCAGCTTGGGCTATTTCTTTTGTAATAGCGATTTATGACGTTATTGTTATTAGTATCAACCGAGCTATATGTAATAATTACAAAAAATATTTCAATTCAAATTATCTTGTATGTAATTTCATAGTAAACAAAAGAACAATTTTATGGAAAAATCAGTGCACCATAATAAATATTTAGTCTCTCAAATATTGCCGGTTCAGTTTCCATGAAAATCATGTTAATTATGTATTGAAGAAAGTATGTAGACATGAGAATACAACAGTAATTGGTACAAAAAAGACAGACATACATTGAAAGGAATGTTATGTAAATCAAATGATTGTGTTTTATTAGGAGAGTAAAAATCTGGAATCGAATTTTGCCCAGGGAAACTATTTTGATAGGTATCGAAACATTTTTATCGATGGTTTAGTTCTGTAATATCGATTAGAACCTTTATCTTTTTTTTTTTAAAAAAAAAGCTAGTCATCTGAATCGTGGTCTGTTGACTTCATATTTCGACCGGTATCCCTTAATATTTGCTTCAAAATGTTTGTTGAAGTAAGTGACAAAAAATAAGTTGAGCAGTGCTCTTCTATCAAATTTGGTGGGATTAGTCTATGGTAATATCCACCACGAAACCTATTACGTCACTGGGTGGGCCTGATTTTCAATGAATTCAAGAAAGGAAACCGAAAGAAAAAATTTAAATCACTCAGTCACAGCTATTAAAGTAAATATAAGAAACACTACTCATATGGAAATATATACCGATTATTTCAAGCAGTTTAATACTGTAGCCAAATGTTTTATGTAACATCAGAATCAAGTTTTATTATGTGGATATTTAGGTTACGAGGTACAAAGAGTCTTCTGTGTAAAGAAATCTGTAAAATGTGGATCGAGTAGTTACAGCCAATCTTATACCGATAAAAAGAATGGTGAATGGTAACAAAAGAAATATATAGAATTTTTTTTTTCTAGTAATGACACACATTCAGTTAGAAAAGCTCAGGTTTTGACAGATAAGTGAAACTTAAACAGTGTCAATGGATTCTATTGCAGCCAGGACTAATAAAAACCCAGGTATTTTTTTAAAGAAACCAACCCAGTGAATAAAATTGAGTTTTTATGGATTTTATCGATTTTTTTATTTTTCTCGAAAAGACGATTAAAGAGTTCAGTTAAATTTCTATGGTGAATTTATTCAAATCGCTGACGAATTCTTACAAATACTTCATTAGCGCCTAGTTTTTTGCGCTGCCAGCACTGCGTTCATTGAGAGAATTTTCTCTACCTATAGCCTTGTTTGGTCGAAATTAAGAAATAATCGTGCCATCGTGAGGTGACAAAGGCTGAAGTTCAATTTCCTTTGGTGTATTTCTTTTGGCTGGACTATACACTAGCGAGCGACACTTCACGTTCAGCCACTGCATTTTCATTCAGTGGAAGAAAGCCTGTTGGATGAAATTCATTTTCTGCAATTGCTGATATTGACGCTTTCAACACACAAACTTGAAAACTTTTCCAAATCTGAATTTATGGAATACTTTTCATTTTCTGGGGGTACGAGTCATACATGACAACACTTGCATATTGGGATATCTGCATCATTCCAAAGACTTTTAACTGCGAAGATGAACTGAGCTGAAGTGTTAAGCGAGTACACTGCAAGGAAAGGAAAAAAAAATCGCACCAGAAAGGAGCTATGCAAATTGGTTACAAATCGATATTCATACAGGTATATCCAAAAATGCAAGTCTAAACTTCGGCGGTCGATCGATAAGATGAACGTGACGCTCAGCAAAATTTCACCACGCCGTTGGCAAGGATAGTAAAAAGGGGACGTGTCGATACCAGGGCATACAGTCTTCGCGAACTTCATTCCGTGAATTTAGTAGGACAGTAATTATATCTAGGAGATAAGGTGCGTGAACAATATACGCAGATGTCAGCATTTCAGAGAAGCCATGTAGTTGGGCTGGGCTCAAAGAAGGCGGTGGGAGTAATTGGTGAATCTTTTCACATTCGAGTAGGTCGATGTTGGCAAGTTGGCATGGCGAACACGGCTAGAAGGAAGCGGGCGGCCTAGGGAGACGACAGAACGAGAGGACTGAGCAGTCGTCAGAGAGGCACTCAGAGCCCCGGATTCATCGTTATCATCAATGCAATGTGCAACTGATGCTTCAGTGACCACAAGGACCATTGATAGGCGGCTCACAGAAAGGCGGCTGAATTCATGGCACCCCTTGCTCCGACTGTTGTTGACTTCTGTACACCAACAAGCCCGTTTGCATTGGTGTCGGGCAAATTCAGCCTGGAATCTCACTGTCTGGAGTAGAATTGTCTTCAGTGACGAGTTCCACTTCGAACTGGGACTCGTTGACCAGTGACGACATGCCTGTAAAGGTACCGGATAGTGTGGGATACCAACCTGATTCCACACTGCCCGACAACCAAGAACAATGGTGTGGTGAAACGTTTTATTTCATAGCGGAACCCCTTTGGTTGTCATCTGCTGTATCTTTACAGCACAGCGATGCGTCGACGTTATTCTACGCCCCGTTTTGTTGCCCTGCATGGCAAGCCATCCTGGACTTACATTTCAGCAAGATAATTCCTCCTCCGCACGCGGTGAGAGTTTCTACTGCATGTCTTCGTGCTTGCCAAACCCTACCTTGGCCAGCAAGGTCGCCGGATCTCTCCTCAAATGAGAACGTTTGGGGCATTGGAGGAGGGTCCTCAAACCAGCGTCGGGATTTTGACGATCTAACGCTCCCTTTCGACGGAATTTGGTACGATATCCCTCAGGGAGACAACTAACAACTCTGTCAATCAATGCCAAGCCGAGTTACTGCTTGAATAAGGATCAGAGGACTACCAACGCATTACTGACTTGTTCAATTCTTTGAGGGGGGACACGAGAGAAGCCTCCGCGAAGGATGTATCATTAATACCACATTCGGGCTTCCCCTAGGCAACGGCTCTAAGCCTGCGGATTCTCTCACACCAGAAGCATCACAGTTGTACGATGCTTCTGACACGATTAAATAAATAAAATATCACGGTGGTGGACAGCATGTCGTGTCAACACCACGCTCTTACAAGGCACACCAACGTAGAATTAGTGCAAAACCAAAATACTTGATGGCCACTGAGTGCCAATAATTAATGTCACTCAATGAATTATGTTATTAATTATGCCATTAATTAGCTCTTGTTTTCAATGTTGATACTTTGTAACTGGAAAAGAATATGATTCTTACTATATTGAAATGACAAATGATTAACTATGCTTTATAATTGGGAAAGAATGTGATTGTTTAATATTTAAGGGAAGTGGAACGAAATCGTTAATTCAATTAAATAAATTTTTTTGTAAAATTGCTTTTGAAATCAAAATTATTATTGGGGCACTTGTTGGAAATTAATTACAATCAATAAACTTTACATTATCTGATGATTACCTTAATCAACAATATACCTCATTCAGCATCTTGACCAGTGCTGCCGACAGACTACATCACACAACCGCACTGGGCTGCTACTACTGACCGACTGCTCTGCATGACGACTACTACAGAACTGCTTGCAACACTCGCGCGGTCAAGCGCAGACTAACTACGATTATAGGCTCTCTGGTCAAAGATTTTAGCGTGCCTCACCATCGCTGCTATGTTACATACGTGTTTCATAACCCTCCACTGGGGGGGGGGCAAAAATTTGGCAGCGATGGTGAGTCATTTGGACTTGCCATCGCAAGAATTTTTTACAATTTACAGAATATTCAAATTTAGTACATAAATTAAATGTTGTGCACATGCACCGAGCACAAAATATATCAGACAAAGACAGGATGTGAGTACAAAACATAGTAGTAAATCAGAAAACTGTATATACAAATTATTTGACAGATAGCAAAGTGCACACGCACTGAAAAAATTCTTTAGCATTTTCAGAACAAATAAACAGAATGGCAGAAAATCGTGTTGATAAGTGACATGAGTGTACTCGCACTGGAGTTGAGAACATATTGGCAATTTACGAAATGTATATACAATTAGTAACAAATGACATAAGTGCATACGTACTGAAGTATTGAATATACAGAATGAGTACAAATCATATTGAAAATGCACAGGCACTGAAGTTCAGTAGAAAACATTTTAACACACAACATAAGTGTACATGCACTGTAGTTCAGAACATATCATTAAAATAAAATAATAAATAAAAAAATGTATATATAATATAAAAGACAAGAGTGCACATACTGTCCTTGAGAACAAATCGAAAAAATGTCTTAGGCATTTTTGCAATAAATAAACATAATGGCAAAAATCATATCGACAAGTGACGTAAGTGTACTCGCACTGGAGTTCAGCGAATCAAAAATGTATAACCCATGGACATAAATAATGTTAGCAAAAAAATGATTTTCACTATGTGACAAGAATTAGGATAGGAAAGGGAAGGATTGCATCATGGTTGTAGCACTTTAGATTGCACACAGCTGTTCTGAAAGTCCATATCTTTCCACAGAAGTATAACACCAAGTGACACAATTTGAAGTTCTTTTCCCATCAGAATTTACCAGTGTAGCCAAGACACTGAACTGTCGTACTAATGTTCCATGTTCTCATTTTGGCAGTACACTAGGTACACCAAACAGTGGGACCATAATAACGTCTTCATCGCTGACGGTGGTGGACAGCGCTCGACGACTACCACAGTACTGCTCTACATGACGAGTACTGCTCAACTACACTACTACTACTGTACTGCACCACGCCACAGAGCGATACAATTTTTACTTTCGGCCAAATTCACGCACGACTGATTAAGCAGATGGAAACTTTATTTACAGGAATTTAATTTTACAATAGTTCACATTCCCGGTACGCAAAATGTTATAGCAGACGCACTATCGCGTTCTCTCGGCAACAATCAGCAAGACCTAGCAACCAACTTCTGCAAAACAAATTTCAGTGTCATGTACATTCAGCAAGTAGCATTTGAAAATTTTATTTCATCGTCATTACAGGACATAGCACAAGAACAATATAAAGACAATGTGTGGAAAGAAATTAAACACCTTTGGCAAGATAGGAATAATGTTACGATTAGGAACCACTACACTGTACGCAATGATATTCTGTTTCGCCGCTCTCATCCTGACAGCAACAATTGGTTATTATGCATCCCCGACGAACTTGTTAACAAACTAATCTGGTACACTCATTTAAGTTACGCACATTACGGAGCACGAAAATGTTTTCTTATACTGAGACAGAAGTGTTATTTTAACAACATGGAGAAACGTATACGACGAGTTTTACCGTCTTGTAAAATTTGCCAGAAAGCTAAATCAGACACCACTTCACATATTCCTCCTTTATATCCCATTGTACCTGTTAAATTAAGACATATGGCCGCAGTAGATATTTTTGGTCCGATTCCGAGAACTAACAGAGGTTTTTGCTACATCTTTGTCGCTGTTGAGCTCACTTCAAAATTTGTTACTTTCACTCCGTTACGCAAAGCTACTGCTAAAACTGTTTCGAAAGCATTTGTAAAACATTTTCTATTTCATGTAGGGCATGTGATGAAAGTAATTTCTGACAATGGATCTCAATTTCGTAGTAGCATATGGACACGCATGTTACGAGCCAGAAACATTTCTCCGATCTATATATCCAAGTACCACGCTTCTTCGAACCCCTGTGAACGGTTAATGAAAGAAATTGGTAAGCTGTGCCGAATATACTGCCACAAAAGACATATTGATTGGGATACATACATATTCTCATTCCAAGATGTAATTAATTCCATTCCAAATGAATCCACTATGCTATCTCCGTCTGTTATACTGAAAAACGTTGAACCACCAAACAAAATTAAAGAATTTGTAAAATTTCCTACATCTTGTCGCTTACGACACCACGAAATAATTGACAATGCGCTGAACAACATCAAACGTGCCGCAGAGCGCCGGAGAAGACAGCAAAAACAGGTTTGTACACGCCGAGACTTTCACATTGGACAGAAAATATTAGTACGTACACACTATTTATCCAGCAAATTAAAAGGTAAGTGCAGTAAATTTGAACTTCTATACGCAGGTCCATATCGGATTCGCAGCATCCCTCACCCCAATGTTGTACACGTCGAAACTTTGAGAACCAGAAAATCGAAAGGCAATCACCATATCTCAAACATTAAACCGTTTATTGAATGAAATCACTTTATGATGTAACATGCTATGATGCCATTTACTAATGCAATTATTTCACCTGACTAATTACTGATGATTATCGTATTTTTTCTTGGCAAGTGCCCGGCGAGGTAAGGTTAGCAGGTCGCTTTTCTTGTCGTTGCACGTCAGACCATGCACATTTTCCACTTTTTTATGTACGATTGTATTCCAGTTTTGTCTATATGCACTGTGAAATAGTTAAGATATAACGCACACCAGTCGACTTTGACATTTTTTTTTGGCCTTATGACATCTCAACATCGTGACTTTTACATTTTTTGCTGCTGCATTGTGATATTCTCTGTACATTTTGGCTTTGAGCACTGTCAATGTCTTTGACATATTACGTTGTCTGTAATGTTATGCTGTATGGTTAATTGTGTCACCATAAACCAGTCATTATTTAGTGGGTATATGATTTAAATGCAAGACGTTAATCTCTGTTCATCAATTTCAGAAAGAAATGATGCGTGTAAGAAATAAATTCAACAGAAATGGGAATTTCACCTACGGAATAAACGATAGAAGATGCAATAACTTTATGAGGAAGAGTAAATGGATCAGGATTAACAAGCATTAACAAGAATATACTATACTCATCGTAGAATAGCAGTCTTAACTAATTTTTTCTTTCAGAATACAAGGTGATTGATGCAGGCTGTCGGACAGAACTACACATCTTAGTTTTAGTGATGAAATATGCTAGAGATAAGGAATAGTTGTATAATGAGTAATGAAGTGATATTTTTGCAGATGATAATGAATACTGATGAATAATGATGAAGAATATGCTATTATGAATAATGAAGTTTTTCTTTACAGGTGATGATAATAATGAAGTTATGATAATATGAATAATGAAGTGATTGATAATGAAGTTTTTTCTTTACAGATGAGGATAATGGTGAAGTTATGTATTTATGATACGTAGTTATTTAAGTATTTGTTGCAGTTTGTTTTGACAGCAGGTGTTATATTGCATAGTAGGATGACGGAAAATTTTGGAAAGGACAGCTATGGAACACATGTTTACACACATTTCACTACTTGTTAATTCGAAGTTCACTACTTTTCAGCATAGTATGCGTTTCTTCTTTCAAGTCAATAATCCATTTGTATTTTTTCCAGCAAAAGCTTTTCATGATACTTACTAAACCTATTACTTATTATACGTGTACTAGCACTTACATTTTTTTACCCATTTGTGTCTAACATTTATAAATGTGATCACGTATACTGCCTTGTTTCACAACCTTGCTACAGCTGACTCATGACGAATGACGTTACACACATTTCATTTACAGGAACAACTCAGAACCAATTTTTTCCTTTCTTGTTTCTCTTCTTGCTTTCTCTTATATTTACCCAAAGCAATGCTTTGATAGCACCAAAAAAAAAAAAAAAAAAATGTATTACCAGTCCCGAATAATGACTTAAGAGATTTCTGAGTACTACTGATTATTTATGCTGTGACTGTAATTAACTGATTTTTTATAATGAATTAAGAGATTTCTGAATAATACCGAATGAAAAAAAATGTTGTACTATTTAATACTTGCTGGACACTGAGTGCCAATAATTAATGTCACTCAATGAATTATGTTATTAATTATGCCATTAATTAGCTCTTGTTTTCAATGTTGATACTTTGTAACTGGAAAAGAATATG
The DNA here is from genome assembly GCF_023864275.1 of Schistocerca cancellata. Lineage (NCBI taxonomy): Eukaryota > Metazoa > Arthropoda > Insecta > Orthoptera > Acrididae > Schistocerca > Schistocerca cancellata. The sequence goes on from NC_064631.1 coordinate 244,187,918, forward strand.
ATTCTTACTATATTGAAATGACAAATGATTAACTATGCTTTATAATTGGGAAAGAATGTGATTGTTTAATAATGCTTTGTAATTAGGAGAAGGCTAATGATTAATACTATATTGGAATGACAAATAATTAATTAACTATGCTATACTTTGTAACTGGAAAAGAATATGATTGTTTCATAATGCTTTGTAATCAGAAGAAGGCTAATGATTCTTAATAATGCTTTGTAACTGGAAAAGAATGTGACTGTTTAATAATGCTTTGTAATTAGGAGAAGGCTAATGATTATTACTATTGAAATGACAAATAATTAATTAACGATGTCATACTTTGTAACTGGAAAAGAATGCGATTGCTTCATAATGCTTTGTAATTAGGAGAAGGCTAATGATTGTTACTATTGGAATGACCAGTGATTAATTAACTATGCCATACTTTGTAACTGGAAAAGAATGCGATTATTTAATAATGCTTTGTAACTAGGAAAAGAAGGTTACTGATTCTATGTAAAACAATTAATGAACATTTTTCTGTAATACTACATACTTGGTACAGAAATGTTCAATCACTGGGCTATGAATGCCGCACACTACTAATGAAGACTGTAATTGTCAATATTATGTGACTTAATGTCCTTCACCTCATGAGCTAACTACCCTGAATTACTGCAATGTCCATTTGTCCTGTCTATCCTAGTGATCATGGAGCACTATCTTTGGTTTTGCACTAATTCTACGTTGGTGTGCCTTGTAAGAACGTGGTGTTGACACGACATGCTGTCCACCACCGTGAGCGATGAAGACGTTATTATGGTCCCACTGTTTGGTGTACCTAGTGTACTGCCAAAATGAGAACATGGAACATTAGTATGACAGTTCAGTGTCTTGGCTACACTGGTAAATTCTGATGGGAAAGGAACTTCAAATTGTGTCACTTGGTGTTGTACTTCTGTGGAAAGATATGGACTTTCAGAACAGCTGTGTGCAATCTAAAGTGCTACAACCATGATGCAATCCTTCCCTTTCCTATCCTAATTCTTGTCACATAGTGAAAATAATTTTTTTACTAACATTATTTATGTTCATGGGTTATACATTTTTTTTTTTTTTAGCTGAACTCCAGTGCGAGTACACTTATGTCACTTGTCGATATGATTTTTGCCATTATGTTTATTTATTGCAAAAATGCCTAAGACATTTTTTCGATTTGTTCACAAGTACAGTATATGCACTCTTGTCTTTTATATTGTATATACATTTTTTTTATTTATTATTTTATTTTAATGATATGTTCTGAACTACAGTGCATGTGCACTTATGTTGTGTGTTAATATGTTTTCTACTGAACTTCAGTGCCTGTGCACTTTTCTCATTTTTCAATATGATTTGTACTCATTCTGTATATTCAATACTTCAGTACGTATGCACTTATGTCATTTGTTACTAATTGTATATACATTTCGTAAATTGCTAATATGTTCTCAACTCCAGTGCGAGTACACTCATGTCACTTATCAACACGATTTTCTGCCATTCTGTTTATTTGTTCTGAAAATGCTAAAGCATTTTTTCAGTGCGTGTGGACTTTGCTATCTGTCAAATAATTTGTATATACAGTTTTCTGATTTACTACTATGTTTTGTACTCACATCCTGTCTTTGTCTGAAATGTTTTGTATTCGGTGCATGTGCACAACATTTAATTTATGTACTAAATTTGAATATTCTGTAAATTGTAAAAATCTCTTGCGATGGCAAGTCCAAATGACTCACCATCGCTGCCAAATTTTTGCCCCCCCAGTGGAGGGTTATGAAACACGTATGTAACATAGCAGCGATGGTGAGGCACGCTAAAATCTTTGACCAGAGAGCCTATAATCGTAGTTAGTCTGCGCTTGACCGCGCGAGTGTTGCAAGCAGTTCAGTAGTAGTCGTCATGTAGTGCTGTTCTGTAGTAGTCGTCATGCAGAGCAGTCGGTCAGTAGTAGCAGCCCAGTGCGGTTGTGTGATGTAGTCTGTCGGCAACACTGGTCAAGATGCTGAAGGAGGTAAATTGTTAATTAAGGTAATCATCAGATAATGTAAAGTTTATTTATTGTAATTAATTTCCAACAAGTGCCCCAATAATAATTTTGATTTCAAAAGCAATTTTACAAAAAAATTTATTTAATTGAATTAACGATTTCATTCCACTTCCTTTAAAGAAAAGTTTCAGTTAAATTTAAAAAAAAAGGAATATTATTATTTGCAATGCAGTTCCTCCAAGCTGTGCGCAAGAATAAGAGCAGAAATTTGACTAGCAGTTACAATGAGGTAAGAGTTTAATTCTGATTTGCACAGGGCCAAAGACCGATATTTCGGTTTAATTGAATTTTCATTATCACTGAGATTTTCTTATCACTTTATCACTGAATCGACTTTCATTATTTTCGTGAGGAATTTATACTTGGGTCAGATTGCTAATTTTGTTTAATTGTCACTGTCAGTACGCAGCGATGGTGAGGCACGTTAAAATCTTTGACCAGAGAGCCTATAATCGTGGTGAGTCTGCGCTTGACCGCGCGAGTGTTGCGAGCAGTTCTGTAGTAGTCGTCATGCAGAGGAGTCGGTCAGTAGTAGCAGCCCAGTGCGGTTGTGTGATGTAGTCTGTCGGCAACACTGGTCAAGATGCTGAAGGAGGTATAGTGGATTCATTTGGAATGGAATTAATTACATCTTGGAATGAGAATATGTATGTATCCCAATCAATATGTCTTTTGTGGCAGTATATTCGGCACAGCTTACCAATTTCTTTCATTAATCTTTCACAGGGGTTCGAAGAAGCGTGGTACTTGGATATATAGATCGGAGAAATGTTTCTGGCTCGTAACATGCGTGTCCATATGCTACTACGAAATTGAGATCCATTGTCAGAAATTACTTTCATCACATGCCCTACATGAAATAGAAAATGTTTTACAAATGCTTTCGAAACAGTTTTAGCAGTAGCTTTGCGTAACGGAGTGAAAGTAACAAATTTTGAAGTGAGCTCAACAGCGACAAAGATGTAGCAAAAACCTCTGTTAGTTCTCGGAATCGGACCAAAAATATCTACTGCGGCCATGTGTCTTAATTTAACAGGTACAATGGGATATAAAGGAGGAATATGTGAAGTGGTGTCTGATTTAGCTTTCTGGCAAATTTTACAAGACGCTAAAACTCGTCGTATACGTTTCTCCATGTTGTTAAAATAACAGTTCTGTCTCAGTATAAGAAAACATTTTCGTGCTCCGTAATGTGCGTAACTTAAATGAGTGTACCAGATTAATTTGTTAACAAGTTCGTCAGGGATGCATAATAATCAATTGTTGCTGTCAGGATGAGAACGGCGAAACAGAATGTCATTGCGTACAGTGTAGTGGTTCCTAATCGTAACATTTTTCCTATCTTGCCAAAGGTGTTTAATTTCTTTCCACACATTGTCTTTATATTGTTCTTGTGCTATGTCCTGTAATGACGACGAAATAAAATTTTCAAATGCAACTTGCTGAATGTACATGACGCTGAAATTTGCTTTGCAGAAGTTGGTTGCTACGTCTTGCTGATTGTTGCTGAGAGAACGAGATAGTGCGTCTGCTACAACATTTTGTGTGCCGGGAATGTGAACAATTGTAAAATTAAATTCCTGTAAATAAAGCTTCCATCTGCTTAACCTGTCGTGAGTGAATTTAGCTGAAAGTAAAAATTGTATCGCTCTGTGGTCTGTGTAAACGGTGGTATGTCTTCCGTAAAGAAAGTGCCTAAATCTCGTAAAAGCCCAAACACCACATAATGTTTCTAGTTCAGTAACGGAATAATTTCGTTCAGCAGGTGACAAAATGCGGCTTGCAAATGCGATGTTTTTGATTACTGTAGAGCCATCTTCTTCAATTTCCTGAAAAATATGTACGCCTAAAGCTGTGTTGGAACTGTCGGTGGCAATGAACAAATCTCTGGTAAGATCTGGGTGCGATAAAAGTGGTGCATTCAACAAAGCGTATTTCAAATAACATTTTCGTGGACAAGATTCTGCGTGTCTAAGGTATTGCTTACATTATTGGAATATGCAACCTGTACTGTATTTAATCATATTCTATCTGACGTGTTATTCAATGTACGCTGAAAATTGTGCTAATTAATTTTACGTATGTCGTGATAGTCATTTCCATACGGCGTATTGCGATAGAGATTGAAATACTGTTTTTTCTGTACGTAGTTATTTCCTCGTGGCTATGCGTTACTATTTGTTGTAGCTGGGACTATACGTGCACGCGGCGAAACATTAAAGCTTGGTTGACCTTGTAGACTGCATTGTTGGTTAGGTATGCTAAGCGGCTGACTTTCATGCTGTTGTGGTGAAAAACGTCGATTGTTACAAAAATGTGTTTACTGTTACTGATAATCTTACACGTACTGATGATTAAAATTTTCCCTGATGTCAAAATTACGCTGGTAATTCTGGAGTGCCTAATGAAAATTGTCACTTTCGGTATAAACTTGTCTTATCGGGTTTTCATTATTCCTTCTTAATTCTAGATAGAGCAACAGTTAAAGAGCGGTTTTGATAGATATAAAGGATAGTAGAAGAGAAGGCAGCAGTGCAGAAAACTAAAGATGAAACAGCACTACTACAGCTCGGGGCCCTATGCTCGCTACGGCACATCTTCATTAAAGCGTAATGAATCCCCTGAGGTTCATTACGCACTGCAAATACTTTTCAGCTTTTGCCTTACAGGCAATGCCGGTAAAAATTCAGAAATAAATTGCTGTATCCATACTAATGCCAATTTCTGCATTACAGGTAATAACGGGGAAAATACAAAAATAAATCGATGTATACAGCTCAAAGCGTGTATCTGTGTTCTGTTATTATTAAATTCCTTAGTTTTTCTTACGGATAAAAATTGCTCGTAATCAACGTTCCCGTCACTGGATTTGAGAACACGTTCAGGATTGTATGGGAATCTGTTTGACTGTGGCTGTTGTCCCGTACTCTCTGTACATTACCTAAATTATACGCGCTGCGTGAGTCTGAAAAATGTTCGTGAAGTGGCGTCTGCTGTGATGTGTTATTAAATGAAATATTTTTTATCTCTGTTACTTCTTGCTGTAAACTCGACAATTTTCTACGCAACGTGTTGGACATAGCACAAGAACAAAATAAAAACAATGTGTGGAAAGAAATTAAACACCTTTGGCAAGATAGGAAAAATGTTACGATTAGAAACCATTACACTGTACGCAATGACATTCTGTTTCGCCGCTCTCATCCTGACAGCAACAATTGGTTATTATGCATCCCTGACGAACTTGTTAACAAATTAATCTGGTACACTCATTTAAGTTACGCACATTACGGAGCACGAAAATGTTTTCTTATACTGAGACAGAACTGTTATTTTAACAACATGGAGAAACGTATACGACGAGTTTTAGCGTCTTGTAAAATTTGCCAGAAAGCTAAATCAGACACCACTTCACATATTCCTCCTTTATATCCCATTGTACCTGTTAAATTGAGACACATGGCCGCAGTAGATATTTTTGGTCCGATTCCGAGAACTAACAGAGGTTTTTGCTACATCTTTGTCGCTGTTGAGCTCACTTCAAAATTTGTTACCTTCACTCCGTTACGCAAAGCTACTGCTAAAACTGTTTCGAAAGCATTTGTAAAACATTTTCTATTTCATGTAGGGCATGTGATGAAAGTAATTTCTGACAATGGATCTCAATTTCGTAGTAGCGTATGGACACGCATGTTACGAGCCAGAAACATTTCTCCGATCTATATATCCAAGTACCACGCTTCTTCGAACCCCTGTGAAAGATTAATGAATGAAATTGGTAAGCTGTGCCGAATATACTGCCACAAAAGACATATTGATTGGGATACACACATACTCTCATTCCAAGATGTAATTAATTCCATTCCAAATGAATCCACTATGCAATCTCCGTCTGTTATACTGAAAAACGTTGAACCACCAAACAAAATTAAAGAATTTGTAAATTTTCCTACATCTCGTCGCTTACGACACCACGAAATAATTGACATTGCGCTGAACAACATCAAACGTGCCGCAGAGCGCCGGAGAAGACAGCAAAAACAGGTTTGTACACGCCGCGACTTTCACGTTGGACAGAAAATATTAGTACGTACACACTATTTATCCAGCAAATTAAAAGGTAAGTGCAGTAAATTTGAACTTCTATACGCAGGTCCATATCGGATTCGCAGCATCCCTCACCCCAATGTTGTACACGTCGAAACTTTGAGAACCAGAAAATCGAAAGGCAATCACCATGTCTCAAACATTAAACCGTTTATTGAATGAAATCACTTTATGATGTAACATGCTATGATGCCATTTACTAATGCAATTATTTCACCTGACTAATTACTGATGATTATCGTATTTTTTCTTGGCAAGTGCCCGGCAAGGTAAGGTTAGCAGGTCGCTTTTCTTGTCGTTACACATCAGACCATGCACATTTTCCACTTTTTTATGTACGATTGTATTCCAGTTTTGTCTATATGCACTGTGAAATACACTCCTGGAAATGGAAAAAAGAACACATTGACACCGGTGTGTCAGACCCACCATACTTGCTCCGGACACTGCGAGAGGGCTGTACAAGCAATGATCACACGCACGGCACAGCGGACACACCAGGAACCGCGGTGTTGGCTGTCGAATGGCGCTAGCTGCGCAGCATTTGTGCACCGCCGCCGTCAGTGTCAGCCAGTTTGCCGTGGCATACGGAGCTCCATCGCAGTCTTTAACACTGGTAGCATGCCGCGACAGCGTGGACGTGAACCGTATGTGCAGTTGACGGACTTTGAGCGAGGGCGTATAGTGGGCATGCGGGAGGCCGGGTGGACGTACCGCCGAATTGCTCAACACGAGGGGCGTGAGGTCTCCACAGTACATCGATGTTGTCGCCAGTGGTCGGCGGAAGGTGCACGTGCCCGTCGACCTGGGACCGGACCGCAGCGACGCACGGATGCACGCCAAGACCGTAGGATCCTACGCAGTGCCATAGGGGACCGCACCGCCACTTCCCAGCAAATTAGGGACACTGTTGCTCCTGGGGTATCGGCGAGGACCATTCGCAACCGTCTCCATGAAGCTGGGCTACGGTCCCGCACACCGTTAGGCCGTCTTCCGCTCACGCCCCAACATCGTGCAGCCCGCCTCCAGTGGTGTCGCGACAGGCGTGAATGGAGGGACGAATGGAGACGTGTCGTCTTCAGCGATGAGAGTCGCTTCTGCCTTGGTGCCAATGATGGTCGTATGCGTGTTTGGCGCCGTGCAGGTGAGCGCCACAATCAGGACTGCATACGACCGAGGCACACAGGGCCAACACTCGGCATCATGGTGTGGGGAGCGATCTCCTACACTGGCCGTACACCACTGGTGATCGTCGAGGGGACACTGAATAGTGCACGGTACATCCAAACCTTCATCGAACCCATCGTTCTACCATTCCTAGACCGGCAAGGGAACTTGCTGTTCCAACTGGACAATGCACGTCCGCATGTATCCCGTGCCACCCAACGTGCTCTAGAAGGTGTAAGTCAACTACCCTGGCCAGCAAGATGTTTGGGACTGGATGAAGCGTCGTCTTACGCGGTCTGCACGTCCAGCACGAACGCTGGTCCAACTGAGGCGCCAGGTGGAAATGGCATGGCAAGCCGTTCCACAGGACTACATCCAGCATCTCTACGATCGTCTCCATGGGAGAATAGCAGCCTGCATTGCTGCGAAAGGTGGATATACACTGTACTAGTGCCGACATTGTGCATGCTCTGTTGCCTGTGTCTATGTGCCTGTGGTTCTGTCAGTGTGATCATGTGATGTATCTGACCCCAGGAATGTGTCAATAAAGTTTCCCCTTCCTGGGACAATGAATTCACGGTGTTCTTATTTCAATTTCCAGGAGTGTAGTTAAGATATAACACACACCAGTCGACTTTGACATTTTTTTTTTTTTTGGCCTTATGACATCTCAACATCGTGACTTTTACATTTTTTGCTGCTGCATTGTGATATTCTCTGTACATTTTGGCTTTGAACACTGTCAATGTCTTTGACATATTACGTTGTCTGTCATGTTATGCTGTATGGTTAATTGTGTCACCATAAACCAGTCATTATTTAGTGGGTAAATGATTTAAATGCAAGACGTTAATCTCTGTTCATCAATTTCAGAAAGAAATGATGCGTGTAAGAAATAAATTCAACAGAAATGGGAATTTCACCTACGGAATAAACGATAGAAGATGTAAAAACTTTATGAGGAAGAGTAAATGGATCAGGATTAACAAGCATTAACAAGAATATACTATACTCATCGTAGAATAGCAGTCTTAACTAATTTTTTCTTTCAGAATACAAGGTGATTGATGCAGGCTGTCGGACAGAACTACACATCTTAGTTTTAGTGATGAAATATGCTAGAGATAAGGAATAGTTGTATAATGAGTAATGAAGTGATATTTTTGCAGATGATAATGAATACTGATGAATAATGATGAAGAATATGCTATTATGAATAATGAAGTTTTTCTTTACAGGTGATGATAATAATGAAGTTATGATAATATGGATAATGAAGTGATTGATAATGAAGTTTTTTTCTTTACAGATGAGGATAATGTTGAAGTTATGTATTTATGCTACGTAGTTATTTAAGTATTTGTTGCAGTTTGTTTTGACAGCAGGTGTTATATTGCATAGTAGGATGACGGAAGGTTTTGGAAAGGACTGCTATGGAACATATTTTTATACACATTTCACTACCTTGTTAATTCGAAGTTCACTACTTTTCAGCATAGTGTGCGTTTCTTCTTTCAAGTCAATAATCCATTTTGTATTTTTTCCAGGAGAAGTTTTTCATGATACTTACTAAACCTGTTACTTATTATATCTGTTCTAGTACTTGCATTTTTTTAACCCATTTGTGTTGATCATTTATAAATGTGATTACATGTACTGCCTTGTTACATAACCTTGCTACAGCTGACTCATGATGAATGACGTTACACATTTTTGATTTACAGGAACAACCCAGTACCAATTTTTTTTCTTTTTTTTCTCTTCTTGCTTTCTCTTATATTTACCCAAAGCAATGCTTTGATAGCACAAAAAAAATGTATTACCAGTCCCGAATAATGACTTAAGAGATTTCTGAGTACTACTGATTATTTATGCTATGACTGTAATTAACTGATTTTTTATAATGAATTAAGAGATTTCTGAATAATACTGAATGAAAAAAAAAAGTTGTACTATTTAATACTTGCTGGACACTGAGTGCCAATAATTAATGTCACTCAATGAATTATGTTATTAATTATGCCATTAATTAGCTCTTGTTTTCAATGTTGATACTTTGTAACTGGAAAAGAATATGATTCTTACTATATTGAAATGACAAATGATTAACTATGCTTTATAATTGGGAAAGAATGTGACTGTTTAATAATGCTTTGTAATTAGGAGAAGGCTAATGATTATTACTATTGAAATAACAAATAATTAATTAACGATGCCATACTTTGTAACTGGAAAAGAATGCGATTGCTTCATAATGCTTTGTAATTAGGAGAAGGCTAATGATTATTACTATTGGAATGACCAATGATTAATTAACTATGCCATACTTTGTAACTGGAAAAGAATGCGATTATTTAATAATGCTTTGTAACTAGGAAAAGAAGGTTACTGATTCTATGTAAAACAATTAATGAACATTTTTCTGTAATACTACATACTTGGTACAGAAATGTTCAATCACTGGGCTATGAATGCCGCACACTACTAATGAAGACTGTAATTGTCAATATTATGTGACTTAATGTCCTTCACCTCATGAGCTAACTACCCTGAATTACTGCAATGTCCATTTGTCCTGTCTATCCTAGTGATCATGGAGCACTATCTTTGGTTTTGCACTAATTCTACGTTGGTGTGCCTTGTAAGAGCGTGGTGTTGACACGACATGCTGTCCACCACCGTGAGCGATGAAGACGTTATTATGGTCCCACTGTTTGGTGTACCTAGTGTACTGCCAAAATGAGAACATGGAACATTAGTACGACAGTTCAGTGTCTTGGCTACACTGGTAAATTCTGATGGGAAAAGAACTTCAAATTGTGTCACTTGGTGTTATACTTCTGTGGAAAGATATGGACTTTCAGAACAGCTGTGTGCAATCTAAAGTGCTACAACCATGATGCAATCCTTCCCTTTCCTATCCTAATTCTTGTCACATAGTGAAAATCATTTATTTTGCTAACATTATTTATGTTCATGGGTTATACATTTTTTTTTGATTAGCTGAACTCCAGTGCGAGTACACTTATGTCACTTGTCGATATGATTTTTTGCCAATATGTTTATTTATTGCAAAAATGCCTAAGACATTTTTTCGATTTGTTCTCAAGTACAGTATGTGCACTCTTGTCTTTTATATTGTATATACATTTTTTTTTATTTATTATTTTATTTTAATGATATGTTCTGAACTACAGTGCATGTGCACTTATGTTGTGTGTTAATATGTTTTCTACTGAGCTTCAGTGGCTGTGCACTTTTCTCATTTTTCAATATGATTTGTACTCATTCTGTATATTCAATACTTCAGTACGTATGCACTTATGTCATTTGTTACTAATTGTATATACATTTCTTAATTGCTAATATGTTCTCAACTCCAGTGCGAGTACACTCATGTCACTTATCAACACGATTTTCTGCCATTCTGTTTATTTGTTCTGAAAATGCTAAAGAATTTTTTCACTGCGTGTGGACTTTGCTATCTGTCAAATAATTTGTATATACAGTTTTCTGATTTACTACTATGTTTTGTACTCACATCCTGTCTTTGTCTGAAATGTTTTGTATTCGGTGCATGTGCACAACATTTAATTTATGTACTAAATTTGAATATTCTGTAAATTGTAAAAATTTCTTGCGATGGCAAGTCCAAATGACTCACCATCGCTGCCAAATTTTTGTCCCCCCAGTGGAGGGTTATGAAACACGTATGTAACATAGCAGCGATGGTGAGGCACGTTAAAATCTTTGACCAGAGAGCCTATTTTCGTGGTTAGTCTGCGCTTGACCGCGCGAGTGTTGCGAGCTGTTCAGTTGTAGTCGTCATGTAGAGCAGTACAGTAGTAGTCGTCGTGCAGTACGCTAGTAGTCGTCATGCAGAGCAGTCGGTCAGTAGTAGCAGCCCAGTGCGGTTGTGTGATGTAGTCTGTCGGCAACACTGGTCAAGATGCTGAATGAGGTATATTCTTAATTAAGGTAATCATCAGATAATGTAAAGTTTATTGATTGTAATTAATTTCTAACAAGTGCCCTAATAATAATTTTGATTTCAAAAGCAATTTTACAAAAAAATTTATTTAATTGAATTAACGATTTCATTCCACTTCCCTTAAAGAAAAGTTTCAGTTAAATTTAAAAAAAAAAGGCATATTATTATTTGCAATGCAGTTCCTCCAACCTGTGCGCAAGAATAAGAGCAGAAATTTGACTAGCAGTTACAATGAGGTAAGAATTTAATTCTGATTTGCACAGGGCCAAAGACCGATATTTCGGTTTAATTGAATTATCATTATCACTGAGATTTCATTAGTACTGAATTGTTTTTCATTTTTTTTGCTGGAGCTTACAGCAGAGTCAGATTGCGAATTTCACATTTTTGTTGCCTTTGTCAGTAAATTTCATTGCGGGAGGTTACACTTGGCTCCCATTTTTATTAAATATTATCTTTGTAAATTTTTGTGGGGAGGTTGCAATATATATATATATATATATATATATATATATATATATATATATATATATATATATATATATATATGGTAGTCCACCATTGATAGAGACCGGGCCAAATATCTCACGAAATAAGCAACAAACGAAAAAAGTACGAAGAACGAAATTCGTCTACCTTGAAGGGGAAACCAGACTGGCGCTATGGTTGGCCCGCTGGATGGCGCTGCATAGATCAAACGGATATCACTGCGTTTTTTTTTAATAGGAACTCCCATTTTTATTACGTATTAGTGAAGTACGTAAAGAAATATGAATGTTTTAGTTGGACCACTTTTTTCGCTTTGTGATAGATGATGCTGTAATAGTCGCAAACGCATAAGTACGTGGTATCCTGCAACATTCCGCCAGTGCGGACAGTATTAGTTAGCTTCGTGATACATTGATACATTACCCGTGTCAAAATTGACCGTTTACCAATTGCGGAAAAGGCCAATATCGTGTTGATGTATGGCTATTGTGATCAAAATGCCCAACTGGCGTGTCCTATGAATGCTGCTCGGTATGCTGGAAGAAATCATCAAAGTGGGTGGACCGTTCCCCGGTTAGTTACGTTATTTAAGGAAACAGGAAGTGTTCAGCCACGTGTGAAAGTCAACCACGACCTGCAACAAATGGTGATGCCCAAGTAGGTGTTTTAGCTGCAGTCGCGGCTAATCCGCACATCAGTAGTAAACAAATTGCGCGAGAATCGAGAATCTCAAAAACGTCGGTATTGAGAATGCTACATCAACATCGATTGCACCCTTACCATATTTCTATGCACCAGGAATTGCATGGCGACGTTTTTGAACGTCGTGTACAGTTCTGCCACTGGGCACAAGAGAAATTAGGGGTCGATGACAGATTTTTTGCACTCGTTCTATTTAGCGACGAAGCGTCATTCACCACCAGCGGTAACGTAAACTGGCATAATATTCAGTATTGGGCAACGGAAAATCCACGATGGCTGCGACAAGTGGAACATCAGCGACCTTGGCGGGTTAATGTATGGTGCGGCATTATGGGAGGAAGGATACTTGGCCCCTGTTTTATCGATGCCATTCTAAATGGTGCAATGTACGCTGATTTCCTACGTAATGTTCTACAGATGTTACTACAAGATGTTTCACTGCATGACAGAATGGCGATGTACTTCCAACATGATGGATGTCCGCCACATAGCTCGCGTGCGGTTGAAGCGGTATTGAATAGCATATTTCATGACAGGTGGATTGGTCGTCGAAGCACCATACCATGACCCGCACGTTCACCGGATCTGACGTCCCCGGATTTCTTACTGTGGGGAAAGTTGAAGGATATTTGCTATCGTGATCCACCGACAACGCCTGACAGCATGCGTCAGCGCATTCTCAATGCATGTGCGAACATTACGGAAGGTGAACTACTCGCTGTTGAGAGGAATGTAGTTACACGTATTGCCAAAAGCATTGAGGTTGACGGACATCATTTTGCGCATTTATTACATTAATGTGTTATTTCAAGGTAATCACGCTGAAACAGCATGCGTTCTTAGTAACGATATGTTCACAAAGGTACATGTATCACATTGGAACAACCGAAATCAAATGTTCAAACGTACCTACGTTCTGTATTTTAATTTAAAAAAAAACCTACCTGTTACCAACTGCTCGTCTAAAATTGTGAGCCATATGTCTGTGACTATTACGGCGTCATCTATCACAAAGCGAAAAAAGTGGTCCAACTAAAACATTCGTATTTCTATACGTACTACACGAATATGTAATAAAAATGGGGGTTCCTTATTTAAAAAAACATAATCCCATTTGGTGTTGTTTGTCAATTTTATATAATATATGAAGTTCATTGATCATTCGCGCTTTCACGGAATGGATGACCACTGTGCCGGATTCGGTAGCCGAGCGGTTCTAGGCGCTTCAGTCTGGAACCGCGCGACTGCTACGGTCGCAGGTTCGAATCCTGCCGCGGGCATGGATGTGTGTGATGTCCTTATGTTAATCAGGTTTAAGTGGTTCAAAGTACTAGGGGACTGATGACCTCAGATGTTAAATACCATAGTGCTCAGAGCCATTTGAACCATTTTTTTGATGGCCACCTTTGTACAGGTGGCTATTGCTGATTTAGTATAATTTTCTTTGAGGTATGCATTTATGTGTTCTTTGTATTTTTTTAGATGGCTCTTCTACTTTTGCCTAGATACAGGGCTTAGCATATACTACATACTATCATGTCAATGCCTGATTGACACGCACAATACTACTGCGTACCGCTTGAAAATGAGACATGTTCGAAACCGCTAGCAATACATAAAATAGATCTAAAAAGTAGATCTGGTGAACTGGTGTTACAATCTACTTTATACAGTTTGTAGCAGCAGACTAGCATATAAAAGAAATATTAAATGCGTATAATTTCAGGATCCTTCAAATGAAGAGTTTTCTCTTGCTCCTTAGTAAACATTGTTTGACCTTTCCTGGAGAACTTTTTTCACTTTGCAGTTTTGTTTTTTGGCATAAGTGCGGCGCTCTAGATAATTTCGCTGCGTTGCGCAGACTTCTGTGCTCACGGTAAACTTTAATTGTAATTTACATACCGTTTCCCCCCCCCCCCCCCCCCGTCCTCTCCCTCCCCCCCAAATAAGTTTAACTTTTACATTATTCCATATGCAGTACAAAACGTAAACAAAGTAATAATTGTAATAAATTGAAATAAAAAATATTTACCCTTTTTACCCGCATTATACTACCACTGTTAAAGGGAAATACAAAATATTTGTATCATTAAGTTGGTAGTCGTGCCCGAGCGTACGAACGTGTCGGTAACGCCATAATCTCTTCTCCTGTATATAAATTTCCTGTGTAACGAATACTTAATAAAGTACTAAACGAATTATCAGAGACGTTTTAATTTGAATCCAGCTCTTTTTTATGAAGAAGAATAATTTCAGAACTTGACAAAAACACTGCACTCCGGCATAAACTTCAACGCAGATATGGACAGACCATCTTATACACCGAGTTCCAACAGCTACGGCTATGAGGCAGCAGTTCTTTACACTTCGTATGAGACACTCAGGAGGAAGTTCGTGAAATCGATCAGATTTTCCTCCCGATCCGATTTAGCCAGTCTTCCCCTGGTCAAAGGCAAATGGTGGTCAGAAGCGTTATTTACTTGCGCAGTGCGTGGCCCTAAATGCAATAGGATACTTATTATTTAGATTATTTTTCATCTTCGCTAAGAAACATTCAAAAACTACCCGATGATTTATTATTAGGACTCATAGTAACCGTGAAATCTTCGAATACAAGAAGATAAGCAGACAGACTTTCTCTGTTATGCCGCTGAGATTCTGTCCTCATATTTAGTGTTACGCCGTGGCAGACACATCTGCCATTTTTAGGGCCCTGGGGGTCCGAAAATAAACTGGCTTTCCAGTGGTATAATCGATTCTATTGTCTGGTTTCTACATACGCCAACTACTTGTCTTGGTAGGCTATAAACACGTGAAGGCAGAAACATTTCAGTCGTATCCATATACGAGCCGTTGACTATATCACTAGTCTCCGTCTACATGACTGCCCTGCAGCTCACTGTAAAATGTTTTGCAGAGATGCCACAGAACCACTTTCAGATTATTTATTTATTGCTATGCTCTTGAACAGCGCGTGGGAGAAATGAACACCTAAATAATTCTGTGTGATATCTTAATTCTCTTAATTTACTACGATTATCGTGTCCCTTATGTATAACGGAGTCAATGAAATAGTTTGTCATTAGGAGAGAATTGTTTTTCCGATTACTAACTGAACTCGTTTATCCGATCCATGACACTCTCTTCCCTGTATCGTGATAATAAGAAGCGAACTGCCCTTTGAAGTTTTTCGATATCATCCGTCAGTTCTATCTGGTAAAGACCCGATATCACGCAGCAATACTAACGTAGTGTATGCGCTCTCCTTAGTAAATGTGTTGCACCTGCTAAGTATTCTGTAAATAAAACGCAGTATTTGGTTGGACTTCTCCCACAACATTTTTTGTGCTGGTTACACTTCAGGTTGTTCGTAACTGTAGTTCATAGCTATTTAGTTGAATCGACAACCTTGAAATTTGTGTGATTTTTCGTACAGCTAAAATTTATCAGACGTTTGTTGTATTCATTTGGAAGGCATGAAACTTTCCATTATCAGGATCAGTTACCACTTTTCAAACTATCCAGATACCTTGTTCAAATCTGGTTTTGATCTTGTGATGACTTTACTAGGCGGTAAGTGCTGTGAATAGGTCTTATGTAAAAGAAACGAAGAAATGAAGCGCTGGGAGTGAAAGGAAGGCGACTTCCTTCTGGCAGAGGGCAAAGCACTGCAGCAAAGTTCACGACCGTCTCTGAAGTATTTATCTGGCCTCCCTCTTGAGAAGAACCGTGTCTGCCCGTAGAGAATGGCATAGCCGCCGCCTCGCCTACGGCTTCCGAGAAGCAACTGCCCACGCGGCGTAGTGCTGTGGTTTCGACGGAACCCTGTTTGACTCATACCTTCCAGGCACGGCCCAGCTAACCAGGTCGATATGGACTTGTCTGTGCATTCATGTCTTTACGACGGCTGGCATAAAGCATATTTTGCATTTCAATTAAAGCGACCCATTTAATATTCGTATTTTTCCAGGCAACAGCTAAATTCAGAAGCCACTACATGACCCTCAAAGGTGGACAGAAAGTCTTAAGATGTTCCGGACCTTTTCATTTCTTCTTTTGGATCATCTGAAAAGTCTTGTGTGAGATAAATTGTCGAGATGTTCCTGAAAAAAAAATCTAAGACTTTTTTACAAGCGAGTTCTGAGACAACTCTGCAGATGTACCAGATTGCCATTATTTGGCTTATCTTGATTGCCAACTATCTCCACATGAAAGATATCCTTGCCGGCCGCTGTAGCCGAGCGGTTCTAGGCGCTTCAGTCCGAAACCGCGCTGCTGCTACGGTCGCAGGTTCGAATCCTGCTTCGGGGATGGATGTGTGTGATGTCCTTAGGTTAGTTAGGTTTAAGTAGTTCTAAGTCTAGCGGACTGGTTCAAATGGCTCTGAGAGCCATTTGAACCATTTTGAAAGATATCCTTGCTGTCACGTCATCCTTCATACAATGGAATCTGTCATCAGTATCTTCGTGAAAATAAATGATTATCAGTTGGGAGGAGTTCATTAAATTGTCCCGAAAATACTTCCATATCTAACGAGCAATATTATTTAATTTCGGACCTTCTCTCGTTTCGGAACAAATAGAAATACTTTGTTCTAATTTTAGCAGCAAATAATTAATAAATTATCTGTTACACAGAATCACTTTTTTAACCCTGGAAACAAAAAAGGTACAGCGCACCACGAAGGAATTACACGAATGGGAGGGAAAACGATAGGTGTGATGTACACGTACAGACAAAAAAGTGATTAGAATTATTTAGGAGAAAGAGCTTCACAAGCAAGTCAATAACGCATCGGTCCATCTCCAGCACTGACAGACGCAGTTATTAATCTTTGCATTGATTGATACACTTGTGTGAAGGCCTTCTGACGGATATCGTGCCAAATTCTGTCCAACTGGCGCGTCAGATCGTAAAAACCCTAGCTGGTTGGAGGGCCTTGACCATAATGCTCCAAACTTACCCAATTTGTGTGAGATCCAGCGATCTTGATGGTCAAGGTGCGGTCTGCAAGCATGAAGGCAAGAAGCAGAAACTCTCGCCGCGTGGGAGCGGATATTATCTTACGGAAATGTAAGCCCATCACGGCTTGCCATAAAGGCCAACAAAAGAGGGCATAAAATATCGTCGACGTACCGCTGTGCTGTAAGAATGTAATGACAACCCAAGGGGTCCTGTTAAGAAATGAAACGAACTCCAGATCATCATTCATGGATGTCGGGCCTCTCGTCATCGGGGCTAAATTCAAAGCGGACCTCATCACTGACGACCATTCCACTGCAGTGAATCAGATTCAAGGCCGAAGACGTGTCTGGAGATGTCCCGAACAGCGCTGAGATACTAACCTGACTGTCACCCGCCATACGGCCCGATAACCAAGAGTGATGGTCTGAGATGCCTTTTCTTTTCACAGCAGGATCCCTTCGGTTGCCGTCTGTGGCACTCTTACGGCACATTGGTACGCCGACGTTTACATAAGGGCCAACGTGTTATTGTCTTGCTCAATTTGTGAAACTGCTTCTCTTGACTAGATCATCAACTTTTTATGAAATTATAATCATTCGTTTGTTTGTACATGTACAACAGATCTACTGATATCAATCCCTTTTGGGTAATGCCTTCGTGGTGGTTGGTTTCTTTTTGTCTTAGAGGGTATTACGTTATAACCTGGATCCCTTTTGATATCACTCAAAAGAGTGATTATTTTCGGTGTCTAAAATCACCTGGAATAACGAGTCTTAGAATGATCCTGATAAGCTGCTGACAACGCAAATACTTGTACTGTAGCGACATATTGCTTGTCAATGCTCTGTCAGTAACCTGACGCAGGTACAGAGCTGTAACACAGCGGCTAACGTGGAAATCTCGTTATTCCATTGCAATTGTCCCTTAGCGCATTGTTCTTCCGTCATCAATAATTAAATGAGGTCTCTATTGGCCCTTTGTCTTCTAGGACGTTACCGAATGCTGAACGCCCGAACTAAAACGGTATGTCACGCCTATGTATGTGCGAATTTCAGGTAAAGTGTATGTTGATACGTTTGTTTATTTAGCAAGCTTTGAAACACTCATAGACGTTTCGGTCATCGAAATAGTATCCTGGACTGTGAAAACGGAACACACACCAAGTTCGAGATCTGTATGAAGAGTTAATGCATTGGTAAGATTCAGAGCGCCACATTTATTTATGTCGCCTTTCAGTGTCCGAGCCAGGGACTAATTTTTCAATCTTCCTATTGGTTTCGTTGTTTTACGATGGATAACAAATGCAGGCGAAAGTTCCAAAACGCTAATGAAAGATGTGCGTACAAAATAATGTGTCAGCGAGTTCCTCTCTGCTGAACAAATTACGCCAATTGAAATCCTTCGACACTTGCTAAAAGTGTATGGAGGCGACACAAGTTGATGTGGGTAACCTGAGGTGGTGGGCACTGCGTTATTGTGTTGGTGAATACACGAGAAGCCACGTTCCAGATGACTCCGCTCATAATCAGTGCCGTCTCGATCAATTCATCCGTGATAACACGCTGATTACGATCAACTAATTGTGTGAACCACTGACTGTCGGATACTGGGTCTTGAAGAAGATGTTGCGCTACCAGGTTATCGCAAAGTTTGTACGAGATGCGTCCCGTGAATGTTTACGAGAGATCATAAAAAATCATCTAAATGAAATTTATTGGGGTGTGCCATACCAATACGAGGCTAAAGGTGAAAAATTTCAGAACACTGTCACCAATGTGTATGAGACGTTATGTCACTACTACGAGCCGGAATATATAAGACTGTCCATGGAGTGCTGACATGCGGATTCTCCAACAAAGAAGCAATTCAAGAAACTGGTTTCTACAGGGAAAGTGATGCACAAAGTCTTCTGGGATATACAGTGTGTCGCTCTTTTGGACGTCCTGGACCCTAATTCAACTGTCGTTCAGTCGGTTTTCCACAGACATGCCAGAGAAAAAGAGATTGCAAGGTATAACTCCACGGCCGTCAACAGTTTTGCAACAATGGAGTTAATTGGCGAATTTGGTTAGGCTACCCTACCACATTCACTGGACAGTCCTGATTTAACACTCGCATACTTTCATTTCTCTAGCCAAAATTTTCCAAATTCAGATGCTGCCGTGAAAGCTATAAGACGGTGACTATCTTCAGCTGATTCAGGTTTTTACGATCGAAGCATGCAGGTTCTCGTTCATCGTTGGCGAAAGTGCATAACGAATCGTGGTGATTATGTCGAAAAATGCCAGTAAGTAGCTGCAATAGTGCTCTCTTTAATTGTGTCATTGCACTTCCTGTATCTTTTGTAGCTTGCATGTATGTAAGTGGGAGGTATCAGACTAGGAAAGACCCTCGCAAGTAACTTTTGATTTTATTCCATGACTGCTCTTATAACAAAAGAACACTGGACTGACATTATTGAGGACGATTGCTCAAATCCCTATTCAGCCATCCAGGCTTAGGATTCTCGTGATTTTCCTAAATCGCTTAACGCAGTTGTAGGGATGGATCCTTTCAAGAGCGTACAGGCAACTTCCTTACCTAATCCGAACTGGTGTTCGGTCTCTAATGACCTCATTGTCGACGAGACGTTAAAAGCTTCCTTCGTTCCTTCCCGAAACAGGATCACTCCTACGGATCGATGCTTGCATATCCTGAATAACAAACAACGTATTATTGAACTGATCCTCAGAAACTGTTCCAATTCCGCAAGAGACATTGGAAGGCTTTGTTTATTCCAAAACAAACTACAACGGACTAGCGGTATTAAAGAAAAAAAAATCATGAGGCAGACGTATTATTATTATTATCATTATTATTATTGTTATTATTATTTTCTTAACCCTAGCAGACGTGGATGCAGGATACCGTGAGTTCTTACCTGTATGTCAAGGAAGAAAATCTGATTTTCAGATGTTTAAATTGAATGTCATCCAGCTTTGTAAATGAGTGGTTAGCGTGGATGAGTGCAGTGCGGAGGACCATGGTTCGATTCCCGGTGCTGCATCGATAAGAGGACGGGAGCTAAGAGCGGTGTACTGACTCCACGCCCCTCCATAAGGCATCCACATGACGCCATTGGCTGACGGATGACACGGCGGTCGGTCAGACGCGGCTGGCCCGTCTGTGGCCAGAACGACGGTGATCATCTCACAACAGTGTGTTCACAGTACCGTGTAAAACCTCTGTCAGCTATTTCAGGTTTCTAATCATGGTTAATCTTAAACAATCCAATGGTTTTGCTACGTTGGACACAGCATTTTCGCCCGACCTCGAAGTTAAGCAATCTCGGACCGGATAATGCTTGTATGGGTGACTGGCTGGGGACAGGGATACGCAACTGGAAGACCTGAACGAGGCCGTTGAGCCATACGACGTTATTATTAAACAACCTTCACGCTACGTATGTGAAATGCCGGATTGAACTACACACCATATGGCAAACTAAAACTTTTGTAAGAATCACAGTCTCATTTTCTACTTTATTTGTGTCCGATTCCCAATAAAAATGCTAATTTAATGTGTCGTGCCTATTTGAGGTTACCCAAAGATAATGATTTAATCCCTCGGGCGAAATGTTCTGGCTGTGGAGAACAAAGACTGCTGGGAAAGAGATGGACAACAACTCTCACATGAAGTAAGAATCAAGCAGTGAATGACGGAATGAAACTGCCCCTGCCAGTCGGTTTTATGCAACCTGCACTACGTCTGTATCAGGAGCGATATCCAGACAGAGTACAGTCATGTCATCTATGTAAGTTCCTTCTCAGAGCTTTGGGTGTTTGTTAGCAAATATAATCATACTGTAAAAAATACAAGTGGGAACCGGCCATGAGGTACATCGTTGTTTTGGACCAATACATATCTTACTTTTGTCATACTTATCCAAGCGTCTCCAGTCTTTTTTTGTCTTATCAGCTGCATAGCCATTCGTGTTTGGGATTCCACTGCGTGTTTATTCCGTTTGTAGTACTTAATCTTTCGTAGATGGTTTAGAATCGTTATAAACCGCGTTTCACCATTGGAATCAACAAAATTAGCAGGAGGTATCAACGTGGGAAGCATGGGAGTAACTGCTTTCTGGTATGTAACTCAGTGAAAAGATAAATATGTGTGAGGTGACTCAGCTGTCCCTACCGAAGTCGTTTTATGTGACTACACCTGACAGAACAATGTTGATGGCCGTTTCGCTCTGGAGATGCGAAACACATTGTCAAAATGTTGCAGAGCGAATGGTAAAGTATACAGAAAGATGTTGGACCTATTGCACAAATTTTGTTTTTGAAACTTTTTTAGCATCTTAATATCGTGAGTCATATAATAATCTTGTCATTGAGTTATATAACAGAAAGTTGTTACTACCACAATTCCGGTTTTTTTAGATTTCCTGTTAATTTTTTAGTTTCCTATGGTGAAACACACTTCACAGGCCAACGTTTCTGAACCATGTTCTAATGCTCTCCAAGGAGTACAGAGACATACAGCACTACCACCACCAGTCCCAGAGTGCAGCAGATGTTCTGGCTGTCTGAGTTCTGGTCCAGAGTCGTCTTGAAGGTATGGACCCACGTCAGCAAAGTCTGTGGCTGATGAACTCCGGGCTACCCGCCTAACGCAATCATTGCCGTCTGGAGCACTACTAAGCCCCACAAAGACAGAGAAAATTACAAAAAGTATTCTCAAACCAGTCTCATTAGCATTTGGGGATCCTAGGTAAAGCGCCCTACAGTTCCTTTGTATTAGCTAACACCGCTATCTGGTCTTAACAGCTGAACTTAACCTGATGGTACATGTTTAATTTAGCCACTACACAAAGCAACTACAAAGTTGCCACAAGAATTTCGAAATTTTCATCGGTCCAAAGCGTGCGTTCAAATATTCAAACACACAGACTACGGACATTTTCCGGAAATCAATGTGTGGCTTCACGTTTACAAACCAAGCTGAAAATGTTACGTTTATTGCTTTGCTAGAGCTCACCTTATTTATAGTTTTAATTTAATGCATTACCCGCATTTTGAGTATGGTTTGCACGAAGAGACGCGTAATATAACAAAAAGGATGAGCTACTGTAAAAAAAGCTATGAAATTACGACGTATAAACTATGTCCACTGTTCTGTTAGGAAGTGGTTTTTTTAGGGCAGGAGGTGGCTGGAGTGGAAAATAAAATAATGTTCAAAGGTTTTAGCTGTTGTTATTTTCTGCACATGCACAAGCTCCGAGATACACCGTTTAGTGCCCTAACGGTAATAGTAACAACAATAACAGCTGGCAGCATTGGATGTTATTTTCTCTTCCTCTCCCTCTATCCGTCTCTCTGTCCCCCCCCCCCTCTTTCTTTCTCTCTCCCTCCCTATCTCTCTCAATTTCTCTTCTTCTGCCTCTGCCTCTGCCTCTCTCTCCCCCCTGTCTCTCCTTCTCCATTAACGCAGTGGATGAAGTTTATACTCCATAATTTCACATTAATTAAGCAGCGTTTACTGTTCTAAAACATGTTTTCCGCATGCAAACACGTCCGATGTTAAACAAAGCACTCTCGAAATGAATCGTAAAACACCCGCATAAAACATATTCTTCCAATGTAACGTGCATAATTATTGCACTACAATCAGAGTGCATATAGTTAGCCACTATGTTTACAATTAAGTTCTCTTATTTGAAATGCTAATAACTGACTGTCTTATACTTTTCACACCACAGTTAGTAGCTTTATTGTTTTTCATTCTGAGTGAGAAATTTTTCATATTTATATAATCAAATGGTTCAAATGGCTCTGAGCACTGTGGGACTTAACATCTGAGGTCATCAGTCCCCAAGAACTTAGAACCACTTAAACCTAAGGGCATCACACACATCCATGCCCGAGGCAGGATTCGAACCTGCGACTGTAGCGGTCGCGCGGTTCCAGACTACAGCGCCTAGAACCATACGGCCAATTCGGCCGGCTGATTGTCTGGTCATTATCACCTTGAGCTAATTGTGATTTATAAATATATAAGTACAATTTCACGTCATTGGAGATTGTTTAATAGTAAATGCGGTGTGACACTACGATGTTTAACACATCTTCCTGCATTTGGCGCTACCCAGTGCTTGGCTGTTGGTTTTAGTGAACTGTGTATTAATATTGTGTGTGTGTGAGGTGTGTGTGTGTGTGTGTGTGTGTGTGTTCTAGAAGCAGTTATTGGTGTGCGCAGGCCCACCTGCCCGTTGTTGTCACTTGAGTTCTCGAGCACGGAATTCAGGCACGCAGCCGATGTGAACGCCAAACGTCGAGAATGTGCTGATTGCTTCGTAGATCTTTCAGGTTATCATAACATCATATTGCCGAATGTTTTCTATAATAGTTAATTCACGTATTTATGAGATCTTGCTATTTGTATGAAACCTAATACCTTTTAGAAATTGTTAAATTTCATATTCACAAGGCTTAATTTCACAACTAGTGAGCTCAGATCTGCAGTTATGTTAAGGTTATATTTGTGTCAAGTATTTTTTTTACTAATTTAAAATGTGTGTGAAATCTTATGGGACTTAACTGCTAAGGTCATCAGTCCCTAAGCTTACACGCTACTTATCCTAAGGTCAAACACACACACGCCGCTGCCCGAGGGAGGACTCGAACCTCCGCCGGGATCAGCCGCACAGTCCATGACTGTAGCGCCTCAGACCGCTCGGCTATCAATTTAAGGTTGGAGCCAGTAGTCTGTTCTCCTTTTAAAATTTTTTTTGTATTGTTGTCTTTTTGAATTGTTCTCATTGCTTTAATACAATTGAATAATCAGTGTAGATCACTGCAGTTTGCAAATGCTAATTAATCATTGTGTTGTTACCAGTGCTCTATTTTAACTAATGTGGCGAAAATAAATTTTTGTATCCTCAAATGGGGTCCGTATTTCACTCTACCAGCCCACGTGCCCTGCTTACCAATCCTATAACTTACCAATTACTACGGGAGTTGAAGACCAAATAAATCAGTGGACGGGCCATGTAGGCCGTATGGTAGAAGAAAGACAGGTGCAGAAAGCACTTGAGGGGAAACCAAACACCAGACGCCATTGAGACGACCAAGGCAACGCTGGATGGCTGACCTGCCGTTGGATCCGGCAGCCCTGGGGATTGAAGACATCTGGAGGAACCTAATATAAAAAGAAAGGAACGGAGGCAATTTGCGGAAGCAGCGCATGGTCTGCAGGGCCTGTGACCACTGTTTGTGTATTTATCTTACGTCTGCTTCTCCCTTTGACTTCGAACACAATATGTGTCTGTGAAACAACGTTTCTTACGCACGCTTGTATTATATCGCACGCATTCAGATTTAATTCTGTTATTTTTATAACTGTCATGCATGTAACCAATTACGAATTTTCCTTGTTTTGGGCCTTCGCTTTCTCTTACCTGTACCTGGCGAGGAAGGCTCGAATGTCTTTGGAAGGTGATGTAAATAATCTTCGTTATTTCACACGATCTGTCCGACCAAGGGCAAGTTACGTTGGAAACATTAGTAGTCTGTAATAATTATCAGGGCTGTGAATATGAAATTTATATTTCTATTACGAGTATTCACCAAAAAAAAAAAAAATCAGTGCTTTGAAGATTTGGTAGTACCTGACCGTTTCTTTACCCCGGCCCATCTATTACTTCGGCCGACTGTACCCTTATCGCTAATTGAAATAAATGAATAAAATACGGCCTCTAGATTAATGTTTCTCGATATTTCTCTGAAAGAGAGACCACTCACATTTGTGGAGACAGAATTCACAGAAATGCTCTGGAGCAAGGGACATCGCTTCGATACAACTTGCAGAAATGGAAAAAAATACTGTGATCGGGATTCGATGCTAGATCTTCACGATGGGTTTAGACACAATCGATTAGATGGGCTGGGTATGCAAAAGAATTTATAAACACAGGAATCCTGACAAATACTGCACACATTCTCAGTAACTTCCATGGGTCAAGCTTTGACGAGAACAACGCTTAGAACGCCATTGAGAGTGAAAGGAACCAGTGGAACAATTGTGGCAGGATTTTTCTACGCAATGTTAAAAAGAGGAGTAAGTATTTTAGCATCTTGCATATGTTATAAACGCCACATTTTTACAATAACGTAGGAATTCATCACATCCGTCAAATTAATGACGACGTTCCTACACGGCTTGTACTCATCACCTTTTGAATTCTCGGTTCAAAAATCCAGTAGTCCCTTGTGGGCATACGTAGACTATTGGCTCTCTATGCCACTGGGTTACTCTGTCCATATTTCAGTTTATTTCAAGTATAGGTAAAGTGAGAATTGAAAACAAATTTCCGCATACGGACTCGACCTCACGACTCATGCCTCTCCCGACCGGCGGCTAAAGTTCTATTTTTTGTAAACCCTTGGCTTTCTGTAGCTCCCACTTCCGTAACTTTCATTTCTGGCCAAGTCCTGTACACACCTAAATTTGGACGAAACCGGTGATGACGAGTAGGCACTTCCGCCTGTAAGAGATCGTGGGTCCCTTACAAAGTGCCGCCATGATGTTCCTCTTACTTGCACCGTTCAAGTAATTGGGTTAAAAGTACCTAATATTGCCTTATAGCTACACGTCTGGCTGCGCTAAAGAATCAAAATGCTCATTTCACTACAACGAACTTACACTTTTGTCACACTCCTTACCGATGGGCTTTTCTCATTCTTTTATGACTTATACAGAATTTACTTCACTTCATTTTCTTACACGTATTGAAGGGTATGTGTACCACGTGTTTTCTGAACAGTAATGTTGGATGTGGATCGTGCTTTAATTACTTTTAGAGATAATTACATGGATGCATATTCATTCATATTTTTAAATCGATTTCCCTTGTCAGAACTTTCCTGTTTAGAGGAGTTTGTACAGACTTGCAGTTATGATACAGAGATACTAGTTGCCAAGTAAAATTATTATAGAATTAATATTTCATTAATATCATAACTCTCGAATATCACTAGGAAACTTATATGTCGAATTCTTAAGCATAATCTTTCATCGTAAAAGGTAAGTGTCGGAGTCTGAACCAGACAGCAGACTCACAGTTTCTTCATTTTTTACAGAGTGTTATTATTTGATGAGCTGCATATGTGTGCTGTCTTAATAGACTGGGTCTACACAACCATCGCATATCACACAGCTACAAGCCCACGTTGCTTACAATCTTTCATGAAAAGTGACATGTTAACACTCAGGCCGAAAAAGTGATGAGGCACCTCCTAATATCGTTCGGACCTCTTTTTACTCGGTGCAGTGCGGCAGATCGACGTGGCATGGACTCGAGTCGTTGGAGGACCCCTACAGAAATATTGAGTGATGCAGCCTCAAAGTTGTCCAAAATTGTAAAAGTGTTGCCGGTGAAGAATTTCGTGCACGAACTGACCTCTCGATTATATCCCAGAAATGTTTGACGGGATTCATGTCGGGCGATCTGAGTGGCTAAATCAATTTCTCGGACTGTTCAGAATGTTCTTCAAATGAATCACGAACAGCTGTGGCTCGGTGACATGACGCTTTTTCATCCATAAAAATTTCATCGTTGTGTGGGAACACGAAATACATGAATGGCTGCAAATGTTCTCCAAGTAGCCGAATATAACCATTTCCAGCAAATGGAAACTTCCATGTAAACACAGCCTACACCATTACGGAGCCAGCACCAGCTTGCATAGCGCCTTGACAGTTTGGGTCCATGGCTTCGTGGGGTCTGCGACACAGTCGAGCCCTACCATCAGCTCGTACCATATGAAATCGAGACATATGACGTGCTGTTAGCAAAGACAATGGCATCGCTCGTCTGCTGTCATAGCCAATTAACGCGAAATTTTGCCGCACTGTCCTAAAGGACACGTTCGTAGGACGTCCTACATTCGTTTATGCGGTTATTTCAAGCAGTGTTGCTTGTCTGTTAGCCTGGACAATTCTACGAAACCACCGCTGCCCTTGGCCGTCGGCCACTGCGTTGTCCGTGGTGAGAGGTAATACCTGAAATTTGGTGTTCTCGGGACACTCTTGACACTGCGGATCACGGAATATTGAATTTCCCTGTTTCTGGCTCCAACTAACATTCCGTGTAAAGAGTCTTTTAATTCCCGTCTTGTGTCCATAATAACGTCGGAAAGCTTTTCACATGAATCATCTGAGTAGAAACGATAGCTCCGCCACTGCACTACCGTTTTATACCTCGTGTACGCGATACTATCACCATCTGTAATTGTATGTATCGCTATCCCGTGAATTTTACCACTTAGTTTATCAGAGCTACCCAGGTTCATGTAAATTCAACTTATTTTCCTATGAACTTTATAAATCGTTGCTCAAGGTAAGTATTATCTGTCTAGCCAATTTTCTATAAATTTTGCAGTTGGATCGTTTTACTAGTTAATTCATGGGACTAAATATTGTTCATGAGAGATCAGTTTCAATTCAGGGCATTTTCCGGACTTATTTCTAAACTAATGTGTATTATAAACGTATCAGCTAACCACTCTATTAACACGAGACTCGGTTTACAAAAGCCAGTGGCAGCTAAATTGATCTCAGCAAAATATGCACAGGTCTCGTAAGTGGTGATGCCAGTTATGAATTGCGAAGGCATATATGGATGTGTTACGGTGCAGAAATCAAATATTGAGTCCGACAGCGTCGTGATTACGCCTGAGAAACAGTTTGTAAAACTGAAAATGAAAATAATTTGCTTTCCAGCGGTAGACGCCGTCATAGACAGGGTACGGCTTGAATGCCGGTTAAGACTGGCATCACCGCCTCCCCGGCAGGAAGTGGGCGGGCCCGCGGCCAGCGGCGAATGCTGGGGGTGTAGCCCAGCCGCCGGAGACGAAGACGGATGCCCGCAGTGTGACAGCGCATCAGTCAGCCCAGCGCCCGGACGTCTCGGGCCCAACCTGAGCCCTGCGCGTTCATATCGACCGCGGCCCCACCTGCCCCTGTTACGTCTACTTGCCCGTCAAACGATCCCGTCAGGACCGTCTTTCAAGTGCCACATTCTCCATCCCACCGGCATCTACGGATATCTCAGAAAAGAATGCCGATTCGTCATAACTTGGCAAGAACTATTTTCGCGGCGGGGAAAGCTAAAAAAGCAACTTCGTTACTAACAGGATCATCTCCACGAATGACACAGCCCTTATTTTTCGTATTTGCAAAATAAAATACGTTTTTTACATAAGTTGACATTCAGTAAACATTTTTCTTGACATATCCATCTTTTGATTTGCAGCTCCTTGTATTGGCCGTGTTTGCAGTTAAAATTTTTGGGTTTTGCGGTCCACCAGCTATGCAAAACACCGTTTTTCTCAGTAGCCAAAGATGGATATTTCGTTGCCCAGCCAGGCATTCCCCAGCTAGCTCTACAACAAATACAGGAATACCTTATAATAAAGGTATTTACAAAAAGAAACGATCTGTTGTTTGAACTAAAAATACACATAATTTTATAGTCATCTAACAAAAATGTTCACATCGCAGAATAAATAAAAACGAAAACCCACTGATGATGGCGCAGTGGTGCCAAAACATGTTTGGGTACTGAGAAAAACGGTGTTTTGCGTAACTGGCGGACCTCAAATCCCAAAAATTTTTCTTGACATTTGCTACCAAGAACTTGTTTCTAACACATGTGTTCCATTGAGACAGGATATTTCCATTGAGTGTTTATTGATTAATTTATTTCTTATTTAATAAATATTATGTACTAGCTGCAGTGCTCAGCGCTACCCAGGATATTTAATATCTGCTACACAACTTGATTGGCCCTGTGCCTTGTTGAAACACATTGTGAATCCAAGCCGTATGAGAAACTGGTGCTGGTGGAAATAAATTGCTGTGGGACCACACTGCTGAAGTCATCGGTCCATAGGCTTCGGTCCCTACCCTTACACACTATTTAATCTAAGTTAAATTAACGTACGCTAAGGACAACACGCACACACACTCATTCCCGAGTGAGGACTTGAATCTCCGACGTGGGGAGCCGCGCGAACCGTGCCAAATCGCCCAGACCGCACGGCTACTCCGCGCGGCATCAGAAACTGCAGTCGCTGTAAATAGGACATATTTGAGTCACTGGGTGTCAACAGAATGCGACCAATGAATACATCTGTAGCTACATGTTGCGATAAGCATCTCATTGTGTTTCTGGAGAAGTTGTCTTCTATTTATCAGTGTTTCAAGTAGGGCTGTGTTTCAGCACGATTCGAACTGTTCGAACAGTTTACATTACAATTCGAGAATCTTGGGTTGTGTTCCATATTTTGATCGGCCTGCGGTCTAATGATTTTTAATGGTATTATATCAACGACCTGCCCATGAAGGTGGAAGAATCAGCGATGATCAATGGCATGAGGACGCAGGAGGCAATAGAAACCACTGCATTCAAGACACATAATGTGGAGCACAAGACAAGTGTGAAAAAGAGTCACGATGACCTCTCCGCTGAGAAAAGATTCCAGAATAGTCCGTCATTCGGATATCCAGTAGTGGACTGCCAGGGGGGCGGTGGCCGCGAGAGAAAGATTGAATAACCAAGGAAAGGATAACGTTCCACGAGTCGGGGAGTGGAATAGCAAAAGTTTGATCCTTGTAGGGAAGCTAGAAAATCTGGAAAGGGAAATGATAAGACTCACAGTAGATACAGTAGGGGCCAGTGAAGTGAAATGAAAAGAAGATAAGGATTTCTGGTCAGATGAGTATGGGGTAACATCAACAGCAACAGAAAATGGAATAACGGGAGTAGGATTCGTTATGAACAGATAGGTATGGCAGAGACTGTTACGGTGAACAA
Source organism: Schistocerca cancellata (assembly GCF_023864275.1). Lineage (NCBI taxonomy): Eukaryota > Metazoa > Arthropoda > Insecta > Orthoptera > Acrididae > Schistocerca > Schistocerca cancellata. Next base: position 244,218,275 of record NC_064631.1, read on the forward strand.
TCCAGTGATAGGGTTGTTCTAATCACAATCGACAGGAAACCAACAGCGATAAAGATAGTTCAGGTATACATGCCGACGTCGCGAGCTGAAGAGGAAGAGAGACAGAAAGCGTACGAGATACTCAACGGGCGACTCATTACTTAAAGGAAGATGAAAATCTAATAAACACAGGGGACTGGAATGTGGTTGTGGGGGAAGGGGTAGAAAAAGGGATTACGGTACAATAAGGCGTTGGTACTAGGAATGAGAGACGAGAGACTAATTGATCTCTGTAATAAATTTCAGCTAGTAATAGCGAATACATTATTCAAGAACCACAAGAGGAGCTAGTTTACTTCGAAACTGCCAGGAGAAACGGGAAGATTTCAGTTAGATTATATCATGTACAGGCAGAGATTCCGATATCAGATAGTGGATTGTATAAGATGTACAAGAGCCAAGAGGGAATTAATTAGTGTGCAAGATCACGAACGATTTTCTCGGATTATAAAGGATGCTCAATCTATATATCGAAGAAATAATAGTGGAAATAAAAGAAACCTTCAAGAGTGGAAATAAAATTCGAGGTGAAAGGATGTCAATGGTTAGATTCGCTGTGACATTGCTATCTTCAGTAAATGCGAAGAGGAATTACAGGAGCCGGGCGGGATTAGCCTAGCGATCTAAGGCGCTTCAGTCTTGGACTGCGCCGCTGGTCCCGGTGGAGGTTCGAGTCTTCCCTCGGGTATGGATGTGTGTGTGTGTGTGTGTGTGTGTTTGTCCTTAGGATAATTTAGGTTAAGTAGTGTGTAAACTTAGGGAGTGATGACATTAGCAGTTAAGTCCCATAAGATTTCACACACATTTCAACATTTTTTTAAAAAATTACAGGAGCTGATGAATAGAGTGAACAGTTAAATGGGTACAGGATGTTGACTGAGAGTAAATCGAAGAAAGACGGAAGTCTTGACAAGTAGCAGAAATGAGAACAGCGAGAAATTTAACATCAAGATTAGTGATCACATAGATGATGTTGAGCGATTCCGCTACCTATGCAGCACGATAACCCACGACAGACGGAGCAAGGAGGACATAAAAAGCAGACCAGCGCCGGCAAAACAGGAATTCCTGTCCAAGAGAAGTTGACTGGTATCAAACATAGTCCTTAATTGGAGGAAGAATTTTCTGAAAACGTACAGTGTAAGGTAGTAAAATATGGACTGTGGAAAACCGGAACAGAAGAGAATCGAAACCTTTGAGATGTGGTTTTACATATGGATGCTGAAAATTAGATGGACTGATAAGGCAAGGAATGCGGAGGTTCTGCACAGAATCGGAGAGGAAAGGACTGTATGAGAAACACCGACAAGAAGAAGGGACAGGATGATAGGACAACTGTTAAGGCATGAGGGAATAACTTCTTTGGTACTAGAGGAAGCTGTAGAGTGTAGATGGTAAAAACTGCACAAGAAGACAGAGATTGGAATGCATCCAGCAAATAATTGAGGATGTAGGTTGCAAGTTAGAGATGAATAGGTTGGCACAGGAGAGGATTCTTGGCGGGTCGCATTAAACTAGTGAGAAGAATGATGACTACTAATGATAATAATGATAATAATAATTCACGACCTGCCTTACCATTTGTATGGTACTGGGGATTTTAATGATACAGATGACTGTGAAATATGGACCAAAATGTCTTGTAGGGTATATGTCGTACGTAATAATCTTATGTAGACAGTGCTCTTTCTCTTGCCTTGAGCGTAAGACGTACAAAATTTTATCAAGATCGGAGTAAACCTCTAGATTTGTATGAATTACAAACAAACAAACGGACACCCTTCCATATATTTATATAACATGGAACACTTAAATTTTGGATTTGAGTAAATGTTGCACTATTGACCAATAGGGACATGTCAAAACTTATATAAATTCCCAATGAAAAGGTGCAACAACCTGCTGATATTGTACGGGGCCTTTTAGAAGGCACAATACTACATAGTTTGACGAATTTATACTTGTATCGAAGTCCCACATCCCTCATTAATAAAATTTTTCCCCGTGCACAACACTGACACACAATAATTTACATAATAACAGTTTGTGCTAGAAAAAGTGCTGTTTCATAAAAATTTCGCCTGCAGTAACGCTTCTTAATAAACATGTTGTTTCACTGCAGATGGTAAACAAGTCTTTAAACTGTATGATAGTTCAAATATAAATTCTTGCTGTGCTGCCGCGCGGTATAGCCGAGAGGTCTATGGCGCCTTCTCACGGTCCGCGCGGCTCTCCACGTCGGAGGTTCGAGTCCTCCCTCGGGTATGGGCGTGTGTGTTGTCCTTAGCGTAAGTTAAATTAAGTAGTGTGTAAGCCTAGGGACCGATGACCTCAGCAGTTTGATCCCATAAGACTTTACCGCAAATTTCCAAATTTTCTTGCTGCACTCAGAATTTACAATTTATTTTGTTCGTTTCTGATGACTTTCCAAGTTTTCAGTGACCAAAGAAGTAGACAAGGAAGTTTCTCCTGATGACGAATGTAAAAGTCAAGGAATGCTGCGATTTATGATCCCGCCATCTCTGCTTCCGCTCTGCTATATGCAATATGGCGACTCTTCGTTTTTAATATCACGAGATTGCCTCTTAAAATCATTGCTGGCTTGTAAGTGAACGATGAGCTGCTGTAATATGTCAGTTTCTGGAAATCATTCTATATAGTGCAGTTAATAGCAGGATGTCAAACTGTATCCATATTAAATTCACACAAACAGCAGTTTCATTCGTATAGATTACACATGTAGCTCAATATTAAAATAAAATGAGCTTTCGTTTATTTATTACGAATCACAGTGAATACAACATATGATGCCTACAAAATTCAATCACTTGTACATGTTCTTCTCTCCAAAACACTATTTTAAATGATGACTTATCAAATAACGTTCTTTCTTAAGTGTAACACACCGGACAAACAATCTCTAGAAGTTCCTTTTCAATGTATGTGATTTTAGTGTAGGCTTATTTTAAACCAACTTTCACTCGGACATTTAGTTTTTAACGTCTTATATTGTAACTTTACGTAGGTAATAAATGATTGTATCAGTAATTGACCACATGGCCACAAATATGGAGAGGGAAAAATGTAGTGTAGCTCTAAAAGTTCTCGGACTGTCAGACCATCTCTGTCAGATAACAACAGTAAAATCATGCATCGAATCATTCCCTAAACTATAAGCCTTCAAACGACATCTATCAGAAATGAAAATAAAAGATTTTTTCAAAAGAATTGCCGGCCGGTGTGGCCGTGCGGTTCTAGGCGCGTCAGTCTGGCACCATGAGACCGCTACGGTCGCAGGTTCGAATCCTGCCTCGGGCATGGATGTGTGTGATGTCTGTAGGTTAGTTAGGTTTAAGTAGTTCTAAGTTCTAGGGGACTGATGACCTCAGTTGTCAAGTCCCATAGTGCTCAGAGCCATTTGAACCATTTTCAAAAGAACTAGAAAAACAAAGCTGGGATGAAGTGTATAAGGAAACCAATGTGAATATAAAATTCTCTAAATTCTCCACATTGTTTAAACTGAACTTTGAAAAGGCATTTCCAAAAGTATGCATGTCTGTATCAACATCTCACAAAAACAGAGCGATAACAGCAGGTATTAAGAAGTCCTCCCAAACAAAAACAGAGCGATAACAGCAGGTATTAAGAAGTCCTCCCAAACACCTCAGTTCCATGAAAAAGATTCGGAATGATCCAGAATTCTTAAATTTCTATTATAGATACAAAAAGATCCATACAAAGGTGATGACTGCTGCAAAAAAGTTATTTAATGACAAAATAATATATAATGCAGGGAATAAAAGTAAAACAGTCTGGGATGTTATAAAAAAGGAAATGGGGAGAGGCAAACAAACGCAGAATAACATACTGCTAAGGGAGGGGATAAGGTAATAAATGATCCACAGCAATTAGCAAACTATGTTAACGAGCATTTTAATGGTATTGCAGAGAAGTTACAGCAAAAATTCCACAAAAAAATATAACACCTGTAAATAATGAAACTTCCTGGCAGATTAAAACTGTGTGCCCGACCGAGACTCGAACTCGGGACCTTTGCCTTTCGCGGGCAAGTGCTCTACCAACTGAGCTACCGAAGCACGACTCACGCCCGGTACTCACAGCTTTACTTCTGCCAGTACCTCGTCTCCTACCTTCCAAACTTTACAGAAGCAGGAGAGCTTCTGTAAAGTTTGGAAGGTAGGAGACGAGGTACTGGCAGAAGTAAAGCTGTGAGTACCGGGCGTGAGTCGTGCTTCGGTAGCTCAGTTGGTAGAGCACTTGCCCGCGAAAGGCAAAGGTCCCGAGTTCGAGTCTCGGTCGGGCACACAGTTTTAATCTGCCAGGAAGTTTCATATCAGCGCACACTCCGCTGCAGAGTGAAAATCTCATTCTGGAAACATCCCCCAGGCTGTGGCTAAGCCATGTCTCCGCAATATCCTTTCTTTCAGGAGTGCTAGTTCTGCAAGGTTCGCAGGAGAGCTTCTGTAAAGTTTGGAAGGTAGGAGACGAGGTACTGGCAGAAGTAAAGCTGTGAGTACCGGGCGTGAGTCGTGCTTCGGTAGCTCAGTTGGTAGAGCACTTGCCCGCGAAAGGCAAAGGTCCCGAGTTCGAGTCTCGGTCGGGCACACAGTTTTAATCTGCCAGGAAGTTTCATATCAGCGCACACTCCGCTGCAGAGTGAAAATCTCATTCTGGAAACCTGTAAATAATGTTGCACTAAATACAATAATGTTACTTCCAACCAGAGAGAATGAAGTCAATGAAACTGTTAAAACACTAAAAAATAAGAAGTCAGTAGGCTTAGATGAAGTACCAATGTGTGTACTGAAACACATCATAGGGATTATACAAGGACTCTTAATATAATAAATGAATCCTTCACATTAGGGTCATTTCCAGAGCAGTTAAAACAGGCAAGAGTTGTACCTTTGCTTAAGAAAGGTAATGCAGAAGACATAGAAAATAAGCAGCCCATTTCTCTGCAGTCACCATTCTAAAAAATAATAGAAGCAATTATAAAAGACAGATTAATGAATTATCAGAATAAATACAATCTTTTAAGCAAATCACAGTTTGGTTTCCAAAGTGGCAAAAATACGGAGTCAGCCATAGTAGAATTCACAAAAGTTGTACTTGATGCTCTTGATAAAGATGAGTGTGTCACAGGCTTATTTTTGGATATTCTAAGGCCTTTGATACAGTTGACCACAAGATTCTATTAAATAAATTAGAAGCATTAGTAATAAGAGGGGGAGCTTATGACTGGTTTAGATCATACCTAGCAGATAGGATACAAAGAGCAGAGATAACAAATACTTCAAATAGATCTAAACATTTACTAAAACGCTTACCAGAACCAAAATACATTAATATAGGGGTTCTGCATGGTAGCATATTAGGATCAATAATATTCCTGACATACATCAATGACTTTCCCAATAGTGTTAGTAATGGTGAAAAAATTCTCTTCGCTGATGACAGCAATATTATAATCACTGGGAAAACAAGAGAACTCCTAACTGAGAAAGCAAATGAAACTCTGAAGGAAGTTTGTAATTGGTCAATAAGCAATAAAGTGACATTGGACATAAAGAAAAGTAATGCCATGAATTTCATTTTGAAGAGGAAAAATGACAATGCTAAATTAAATGTAGATGGCACGTCTATAGACTGTGTAACAAATGCAAAATTTCTAGGAATAAATATTGATTCTCAGTTGAAGTGATGTGAACACACAAAGGTACTTGCAAACAGAATGTCATCAGCATTTTCTGCCCTTAGAATCCTATCATCAGTGTGTAAGATGATGATGATGTTTGGTTTGTGGGGCGCTCAACTGCGTGGTTATCAGCGCCCGTACAATTACCCAATCTTTGCTCAGTCCAATTTTGCCACTTTCCTGGATGATGATGAAATGATGAGGACAACACAAACACCCAGTCATCTCGAAGCAGGTGAAAATCCCTGACCCCGCCGGGAATCGAACCCGGGACCCCGTGCTCGGGAAGCGAGAACGCTACCGCGAGACCACGAGCGGCGGAGAGTGTGTAAGATGCAGTGTCTTTTAGTTACATATTATTGATATGTACACTCAGTTCTTAGCTATGGCATTCTTTCTTGGGGAACAAATGCACAATATGCGAACATAGTTTTCAAACTCCAGAAAAGAGGCAGAAGAATAATAACCAAAAATACTAGTCGAGCTCATTGTAAAAATCTGTTCAAAACATTGGGGATTTTAACTGCTCCATGTGAATACATTTGCCAGTCAGTTGTACACATCAGAATTAACATTGGTAATTAGTGCACAAACAGCTCTGTCCATGACCATTCAGCAAGAGATAGACTCAACTTACATTTACCAAGAAAAAATAAACAGAAAACTCAAAACAGCATTTACTACCAAGGAATAAAACTTTACAATAAATTACTAAAAGAGATAAAATAAATTGCGAAAATACACTTCTTTAAAAAGTCAGCTAAAAACTACCTGCTATGCAATATATTTTATATATATTACTTAGATAAAACAGAGTAGGGGTTTGATAAAGAATGTTATACAAATAAATAATAATGATTATAATACATCTAACATTCCACATAACACCTTCACTTTATATTTGTTTCCTTCTTTTTTCCTTTCTTGAAATACTTACCCCAAGCTATGCATAGCACAATACTAATACCTCTTCCACTTTCTCAGCTCAGCATCTCTCTCATTATGGAATGATGCTGACTCAGTTTTTCAGGATAGGAAATGGGAAGATGAGGTACAGAAAATGGCCCAGAGATCATCAGTGTGTGTGTGTGTGTGTGTGTGTGTGTGTGTGTGTGTGTGTGTGTGTGCGTGCGCATGCGTGTGATGAGTGAAGTGTTATTAAACAATGTGTGTATATAGTGTGCAGTGACTGATAATGAGATGTGAGTGAACAGTGTGGTATTATATTATTTAATAAATTATCTGTAAAAAAGTATTGTATACCAGGAGTAAATCTAATGATTGTCTCTAACTAGAAGTCTGTAAATATATGTGTATACGATTAGCTTATTTCGAATTGATCTAAACTTGTAAATACTTTGACATTTCCTATATCCTTGTGAAAAGAGATCTACAGATGAATAAAGCTATTACTACTACTACTATAATATCTCCACGGATGCAATGCCCGTTGCATCAATTATCTTTTAAGTACCCCTATAAATGAATGTGTTAAGGCTCTACCCATGGTGAACTCTCAAGTCATGACAACAGTAGTTCCCACCTATGCATCTCTCTTGGTATGAGTGTACAGTGTTTTCAACGCAATGACTGAAATATACTGAAACCATATTCTGTAGGACTTGTAGCATGATTTATCAGCTGGTTGTCTCTTTGGTACAGCATCAAGTAAAATATTATTTGAATGAGTTTCACGTGTTTGTGATGTATTTTCATTCTTTTCGCTGTAAGAAACGTGTCCGCAAAGTTTGTTCTAGTCTTTATCATATACTCTATACACAATGCACATTTTTTACTTAAATAATATTTATTAGGTGTAAACATGCGTTGACATTTTTTTGTTCTTGTCCTCAAATATCTCATCAACGAACAAACTTGCAAGGTAAGGCATTGCAGTGGTCTGTAATGATTAAGGGAAAGGCATCTATCTTTGATTTTGTTGCGTCGTTTTCGATTGTTTGTTTAAATAAACAGACGATGTCGACGACACATCACGTGGAGAAAGATGCAACAAACAAGGCCGCAAAATAAATGGTAACAACACATCAGAGAATGACATTTTGTCTGTAGAATGTCATTACGGAACTAATCTTAGCGATTCACTTACAAAGCTTTCATAAATTTGTTCAAAAAATGGTTCAAATGGCTCTGAGCACTATGGGATGTAACATCTGAGGTCATTAGTCCCCTAGAACGTAGAACCACATAAACCTAACTAACCTAAAGACATCACACACATCCATGCCCGAGGTAGGATTCGAACCTGCGACCGTAGAGGTCGCGCGGTTCCAGACTGAAGCGCCTAGAACCGATTGGCCATAAATTTGTTGCTGCTGAAAGAAAATACTTGACTAAACCAACAAGTATATAGCAAGTATACAGGAATATCTCTAAAATATTCCAAATGAATCAAAACTCTAATACACGTTATGAAATAAATTTAACAGGCTGCTGTACGTTTGGTGAGAAATGTTTGGAAGAGTAAGAGAAAAAAAAAAAATTTGTGCTGTGAAGTAGGGTTTATGAAATCCAAGTTCAATAATACTTTTGTTGACTTCTGTTCTAAAATAGTGTGGAATTCGTGCGCTACTGCCAGGACTGTGTTCACTGGCGTGAGTCTTCAGGAACGCCTGTTACAGGGCTTTCAAATGCTGCAGCGAAGCTGCTTTCCGAAACGGTGTCTATGAACACGAACACGGCTTTGAACAACCAGAATTCTAAAGGAAGTAATGAGGGAGCTTAGGACCAGTCTTTATAATTCTCTTGTCGAGAAACTGGGGAATAATACGCACTGTACATGCGAGGTCACTATAGTGCAAAATGAAGATGTTGTTGGTCATGACTGAATGCTCATTATTCCCATGTTATTCCACTCTGCATTACTCTTAAAAGCACCCCTCCCCCCCCCCCCGTCGGGGGTTCGAGTCCTCCATCGGGCATAGCTGTGTGTGTTGTCCATAGCGTAAGTTAGTTTAAGTTGTGTGTAAGCTTAGGGACAGATGACCTGAGTAGTTTGGTCCCATAAGATCTTACCACAACTTTACAAATTTTTAAAAGAACATTTTGAGTTAGTCATGTTGAAAAGTAAAATAAAGTCCTATAGCACTATCGTTAGAGAAGTAACAAAAGTTTAGCAGCCTTCTTCCACATACTTTGATATACTTCCTGTGTAAAATGTGAATGTTGTGCTTCAGTATGACTGTTCTGTATGAGTGACTGATAAGTGGGTGTGGAATATAGTGGGTGTTAATGTTACTTATGATGATGGCTATGATGGAAACAGAGAGAAGGATATTACTTCCATAGAGCCTAATCGAAGAACGCGCACTATAAAATGTAAAGTTTTCCAGTGACTCATGAGAATGAAGTAGCGTACTGAATTTAAAAATTGAAGCTGAGACGTAATCGACGTATCGTCCAAGTACTGTCTTTATGATTGCGAAAACTATTTGAAGATCATATTCTTTTACGAACAGCTAAGTCAAGAAGGATGTAAAGCTATAGAACAGTATCCTTTTTAACGTAAGCATTGGCGTACGACAAGTGAGACCGTCTGAGGTTGCCATCGGAAAAAAGGTACACACAGCGGTATTATCGGTTGTGACGCAAAGGCAGTAAAACGAAAATATTTTCCTTCTATACGGAACCTCCCAAACAAACGAAAACAATTTCGTTTAGTTTCGTTTCGTTTATGCCAATGAGGATCAAAGAAAAAAAAGGAAAACAATCTGCCGCTTTCCGCTTAGCAAGCAGCATTTTGAACAAAGGAGCTTTTATCGACCAAAAGCCGCGGGAACGATGCCGCAAAGAAATCAGAGCGTCGGGCGGACACACAGATTAAAGAAGTAAGGATCGCACTTTTCTACCTACCGCCTTACACACTGCACGTTTCTGTTACTGCTTTTTCGAATGAAGGCATCATTCTCCAGCACGTTCAGAAATGCTGACGGAGACTTGTGCCAAAGGATAGCACAATGGGGAAGCTGCAGGCCACATTTAGCAGTAAGAACGGTGCTGCACAAGACATACAAATCCAAAAAGGTGATTCCAGGTGAGCCTGGGAAAGAAGCCTGGGAAAGAAGCGAATGTCAGAAAGCTAGTACTGCATTACGCTCTTTTAAAAACTCTTTAAAAAAGAAGAGAAACAATGGGAAAGGATATGGTTCAGTCACATGACAATTTTAACATTACACTAAAAGCATACTGACAATCGATAAACTGAGAACATAATACATCAGATGATATTATTTTACAGATTTTAATCCATTTCGAGTACCTGCTTCGTCTATCTTTCCAAATGAAATGCTTTTCCCAGGAACCATTCAGTCTGAAATAAATTGTACACAGGATGCGAGTGCTAAGAAATTAAAACTTTATACTGAACTGGCATTCAGTAATCTTCGCTTTTTTCAGAAATCGCCCTGCTTCTAATTGCCGTGCCAAGTCTGCCGCTGCCACATTCTGCTGTGTTAATTCTGGTGGGTAAGCTTTTTTCCTGTCCTGAATCGTTCTTGTACGATGAACTGTTGGGTGGCCTTTTAAGATTTTCGCGCTGAGCTATGGTACCTCAAATGTGCTGTCGTGTTTTGTGGGTGGAAAGTCCTTGCTCTGCCATTTAGCTTACAAGTACTACTTATGCCTATTGCGTAATTTACTGGTTCCAGCCGGCCGGAGTGGCCGAGCGGTTCTAGGCGCTGCAGTCTGGAACCGCGCGACCGCTGCGGTCGCAGGTTCGAATTCTGCCTCGGGCATGGATGTGTGTGATGTCCTTAGGTTAGTTAGGTTTAAGTAGTTTTAAGTTCTAGGGGACTGATGACCTCAGAAGTTAAGTCCCATAGTGCTCAGAGCCATTTGAACTATTTTTTCCCTATAATGAGCTGTGTCTTTACTGCTTTGCGCACTGCTAGAGTATTTCAATAAGCCTCCTACTTAAATCATTTGATGGTTAAAGTTGCAATGAAAAGGTGTTAGGTACTATAAAGTATTGCTATGTGCTTTAAAAACTGCGGACTTATTGACTATTTGCAAGGCTGTATGTTAATTTCTGATATAACATCTTCCATGCAAAAGGTTGGCTGGCTTCACAGTTGGTATAAAACGGGCCATGTTTCCTAAGCCGGCTGGGCCGCACTTCACTCGTTGCCGCGTGGCCAGCATAGCTAAGTTGCTCTATTACCGCGGAAGGCTTCTATGTTTGATCTGTAGTGTAATTGATGCGTGTATTCTACCTTTAAGAAATGTTTCCTGATTTAAAACTGTTGCTTGTAAATAATGTTTCTTTTGTTTTAAACTGCTGAAAAGATTTCAAACTCTGTCAGAGACGCCAACCTTGTTTTTCCCGTGTCAAATAATCTCGTCTAAAGTATCTGCATTTTTTTTTAAAAGAAAGCTTTATTTAGCAACTAAGTTTTGTCGCACACAGAAGCATAATTTTCAAGTTGAAGAAAATAACTGCCATTTGTCTTAAGGTAAAACATTTATTCTTAAACGTTAAGCTTGATACTTTGTGCCGGCCAGTGTGACCGAGCGGTTCTAGGCGCTTCAGTCTGGAACCGCGCGACCGCTACGGTCGCAGGTTCGAATCCTGCCTCGGGCATGGATGTTTGTGATGTCCTTAGTTTAGTTAGGTTTAAGTAGTTCTAAGTTCTAGGGGACTGATGACCTCAGATGTTAAGTCCCATAGTGCTCAGTGCCATTTGAACCATTTTGATACTTTGCAATAGTTTTCTGAATTTTTGACTTTGTGCATTATTTGAACAAATAGTGATTTGTAATATCGTGTGTCTGTGCTACTATTGGTGTGTGTTGCTTCTAAAAAATAATAGAAGCAATTTTAAAAGACAGATTAATGAATTATCAGAATAAATACAATCTTTTAAGCAAATCACAGTTTGGTTTCCAAAGTGGCAAAAATACGGAGTCAGCCATAGTAGAATTCACAAAAGTTGTACTTGATGCTCTTGATAAAGATGAGTGTGTCACAGGCTTATTTTTGGATATTCTAAGGCCTTTGATACAGTTGACCACAAGATTCTATTAAATAAATTAGAAGCATTAGTAATAAGAGGGGGAGCTTATGACTGGTTTAGATCATACCTAGCAGACAGATAGCATACAAAGAGCAGAGATAACAAATACTTCATATAGATCTAAACATTTACTAAAACGCTTACCAGAACCAAAATACATTAATATAGGGGTTCTGCATGGTAGCATATTAGGATCAATAATATTCCTGACATACATCAATGACTTTCCCAATAGTGTTAGTCATGGTGAAAAAATTCTCTTCGCTGATGACAGCAATATTATAGTCACTGGGAAAACAAGAGAACTCCTAACTGAGAAAGCAAATGAAACTCTGAAGGAAATTTGTAATTGGTCAATAAGCAATAAAGTGACATTGAACATAAAGAAAAGTAATGCCATGAATTTCATTTTGAAGAGGAAAAATGACAATTGAACATAAAGAAAAGTAATGCCATGAATTTCATTTTGAAGAGGAAAAATGACAATGTTAAATTAAATGTAGATGGCACGTCTATAGACTGTGTAACAAATGCAAAATTTCTAGGAATAAATATTGATTCTCAGTTGAAGTGATGTGAACACACAAAGGTACTTGCAAACAGAATGTCATCAGCATTTTCTGCCCTTAGAATCCTATCATCAGTGTGTAAGATGCAGTGTCTTTTAGTTACATATTATTGATATGTACACTCAGTTCTTAGCTATGGCATTCTTTTTTGGTGAACAAATGCACAATATGCGAACATAGTTTTCAAACTCCAGAAAAGAGGCATAAGAATAATAACCAAAAATACTAGTCGAGCTCATTGTAAAATTCTGTTCAAAACATTGCGGATTTTAACTGCTCCATGTGAATACATTTGCCAGTCAGTTGTACACATCAGAATTAACATTGGTAATTAGTGCACAAACAGCTCTGTCCATGACCATTCAACAAGAGATAGACTCAACTTACATTTACCAAGAAAAAATAAACAGAAAACTCAAAACAGCATTTACTACCAAGGAATAAAACTGTACAATAAATTACTAAAAGAGATAAAATAAATTGCGAAAATACACTTCTTTAAAAAGTCAGCTAAAAACTACCTGCTATGCAATATATTTTATATATATATTACTTAGATAAAACAGAGTAGGGGTTTGATAAAGAATGTTATACAAATAAATAATAATGATTATAATACATCTAATATTCCACATAACACCTTCACTTTATATTTGTTTCCTTCTTTTTTCCTTTCTTGAAATACTTACCCCAAGCTATGCATAGCACAATACTAATACCTCTTCCACTTTCTGAGCTCAGCATCTCTCTCATTATCGAATGATGCTGACTCAGTTTTTCAGGATAGGAAATGGGAAGATGAGGTACAGAAAATGGCCCAGAGATCACCAGTGTGTGTGTGTGTGTGTGTGTGTGTGTGTGTGTGTGTGTGTGTGTGTGTGTGCGTGCGCATGCGTGTGATGAGTGAAGTGTTATTAAACAATGTGTGTATATAGTGTGCAGTGACTGATAATGAGATGTGAGTGAACAGTTGGTATTATATTATTTAATAAATTATCTGTAAAAAAGTATTGTATACCAGGAGTAAATCTAATGATTGTCTCTAACTAGAAGTCTGTAAATATATGTGTATACGATTAGCTTATTTCGAATTGATCTAAACTTGTAAATACTTTGACATTTCCTATATCCTTGTAAAAAGAGATCTACAGATGAATAAAGCTATTACTACTACTACTATAATATCTCCACGGATGCAATGCCCGTTGCATCAATTATCTTTTAAATACCCCTATAAATGAATGTGTTAAGGCTCTACCCATGGTGAACTCTCAAGTCATGACAACAGTAGTTCCCACCTATGCATCTCTCTTGGTATGAGTGTACAGTGTTTTCAACGCAATGACTGAAATATACTGAAACCATATTCTGTAGGACTTGTAGCATGATTTATCAGCTGGTTGTCTCTTTGGTACAGCATGAAGTAAAATATTATTTGAATGAGTTTCACGTGTTTGTGATGTATTTTCATTCTTTTCGCTGTAAGAAACGTGTCCGCAAAGTTCGTTCTAGTCTTTATCATATACTCTATACACAATGCACATTTTTTACTTAAATAATATTTATTAGGCGTAAACATGCGTTGAAATTTTTTTGTTCTTGTCCTCAAATATCTCATCAACGAACAAACTTGCAAGGTAAGGCATTGCAGTGGTCTGTAATGATTAAGGGAAAGCCATCTATCTTTGATTTTGTTGCGTCGTTTTCGATTGTTTGTTTAAATAAACAGACGATGTTGACGACACATCACGTGGAGAAAGATGCAACAAACAAGGCCGCAAAATAAATGGTAACAACACATCAGAGAATGACATTTTGTCTGTAGAATGTCGTTATGGAACTAATCTTAGCGATTCACTTACAAAGCTTTCATAAATTTGTTCAAAAAATGGTTCAAATGGCTCTGAGCACTATGGGATGTAACATCTGAGGTCATTAGTCCCCTAGAACTTAGAACCACTTAAACCTAACTAACCTAAAGACATCACACACATCCATGCCCTAGGTAGGATTCGAACCTGCGACCGTAGAGGTCGCGCGGTTCCAGACTGAAGCGCCTAGAACCGATTGGCCATAAATTTGTTGCTGTTGAAAGAAAATACTTGACTAAACCAACAAGTATATAGCAAGTATACAGGAATATCTCTAAAATATTCCAAATGAATCAAAACTCTAATACACGTTATGAAATAAATTTAACAGGCTGCTGTACGTTTGGTGAGAAATGTTTGGAAGAGTAAGAGAAAAAAAAATTTGTACTGTGAAGTAGGGTTTATGAAATCCAAGTTCAATAATACTTTTGTTGACTTCTGTTCTAAAATAGTGTGGAATTCGTGCGCTACTGCCAGGACTGTGTTCACTGGCGTGAGTCTTCAGGAACGCCTGTTACAGGGCTTTCAAATGCTGCAGCGAAGCTGCTTTCCGAAACGGTGTCTATGAACACGGCTTTGAACAACCAGAATTCTAAAGGAAGTAAGGAGGGAGCTTAGGACCAGTCTTTATAATTCTCTTGTCGAGAAACTGGGGAATAATACGCACTGTACATGCGAGGTCACTATAGTGCAAAATGAAGATGTTGTTGGTCATGACTGAATGCTCATTATTCCCATGTTATTCCGCCAAACTCTGCATTACTCTTAAAAGCACCCCCCCCCCCCCCCGTCGGGGGTTCGAGTCCTCCATCGGGCATAGCTGTGTGTGTTGTCCATAGCGTAAGTTAGTTTAAGTTGTGTGTAAGCTTAGGGACAGATGACCTGAGTAGTTTGGTTCCATAAGATCTTACCACAACTTTACAAATTTTTAAAAGAACATTTTGAGTTAGTTATGTCGAAAAAGTAAAATAAAGTCCTATAGCACTATCAAAGTAACAAAAGTTTAGCAGCCTTCTTCCACATACTTTGATATACTTCCTGTGTAAAATGTGAATGTTGGGCTTCAGTATGACTGTTCTGTATGAGTGACTGATAAGTGGGTGTGGAATATAGTGGGTGTTAATGTTACTTATGATGATGGCTATGATGGAAACAGAGAGAA
Source organism: Schistocerca cancellata (assembly GCF_023864275.1). Lineage (NCBI taxonomy): Eukaryota > Metazoa > Arthropoda > Insecta > Orthoptera > Acrididae > Schistocerca > Schistocerca cancellata. The sequence goes on from NC_064631.1 coordinate 244,233,664, forward strand.
GGATATTACTTCCATAGAGCCTAATCGAAGAACGCGCACTATAAAATGTAAAGTTTTCCAGTGATTCATGAGAATGAAGTAGCGTACTGAATTTAAAAATGTAAGCTGAGACGTAATCGACGTATCGTCCAAGTACTGTCTTTATGATTGCGAAAACTATTTGAAGATCATATTCTTTTACGAACAGCTAAGTCAAGAAGGATGTAAAGCTATAGAACAGTATCCTTTTTAACGTAAGCATTGGCGTACGACAAGTGAGACCGTCTGAGGTTGCCATCGGAAAAAAGGTACACACAGCGGTATTATCGATTGTGACGCAAAGGCAGTAAAACGAAAATATTTTCCTTCTATACGGAACCTCCCAAACAAACGAAAACAATTTCGTTTAGTTTCGTTTCGTTTATGCCAATGAGGATCAAAGAAAAAAAAAAAAGAAAAACAATCTGCCGCTTTCCGCTTAGCAAGCAGCATTTTGAACAAAGGAGCTTTTATCGACCAACAGCCGCGGGAACGATGCCGCAAAGAAATCAGAGCGTCGGGCGGACACACAGATTAAAGAAGTAAGGATCGCACTTTTCTACCTACCGCCTTACACACTGCACGTTTCTGTTACTGCTTTTTCGAATGAAGGCATCATTCTCCAGCACGTTCAGAAATGCTGACGGAGACTTGTGCCAAAGGATAGCACAATGGGGAAGCTGCAGGCCACATTTAGCAGTAAGAACGGTACTGCACAAGACATACAAATCCAAAAAGGTGATTCCAGGTGAGCCTGGGAAAGAAGCCTGGGAAAGAAGCGAATGTCAGAAAGCTAGTACTGCATTACGCTCTTTTAAAAACTCTTTAAAAAAGAAGAGAAACAATGGGAAAGGATATGGTTCAGTCACATGACAATTTTAACATTACACTAAAAGCATACTGACAATCGATAAACTGAGAACATAATACATCAGATGATATTATTTTACAGATTTTAATCCATTTCGAGTACCTGCTTCATCTATCTTTCCAAATGAAATGCTTTTCCCAGGAACCATTCAGTCTGAAATAAATTGTACACAGGAGGGCGAGTGCTAAGATATTAAAACTTTATACTGAACTGGCATTCAGTAATCTTCGCTTTTTTCAGAAATCGCCCTGCTTCTAATTGCCGAGCCAAGTCTGCCGCTGCCACATTCTGCTGTGTTAATTCTGGTGGGTAAGCTTTTTTCCCGTCCTGAATCGTTCTTGTACGATGAACTGTTGGGTGGCCCTTTAAGATTTTCGCGCTGAGCTATGGTACCTCAAATGTGCTGTCGTGTTTTGTGGGTGGAAAGTCCTTGCTCTGCCATTTAGCTTACAAGTACTACTTATGCCTATTGCGTAATTTACTGGTTCCAGCCGGCCGGAGTGGCCGAGCGGTTCTAGGCGCTGCAGTCTGGAACCGCGCGACCGCTGCGGTCGCAGGTTCGAATCCTGCCTCGGGCATGGATGTGTGTGATGTCCTTAGGTTAGTTAGGTTTAAGTAGTTTTAAGTTCTAGGGGACTGATGACCTCAGAAGTTAAGTCCCATAGTGCTCAGAGCCATTTGAACCATTTTTTACTGGTTTCAACTTACGAAAGCTGTGCAAATTGTTCAACCTGTGTACCGTAAACTGGAAATTTTGCTGGAGTAATATCTGTTTATCTAAAGACCAGTGCCTGGCAAGTTCGATAAGCGCGACTCTGATAAAATCTCTGAGTTGTTTGAAGTATGTTATATTGAACGGCAGCTTGTGTAGCCTTAATTGAGAGTCAGTCAAATTACTGGTAACGGTTGCTCTTGCAGTACTTGATTACGCACTGGTTACTTCTGCTCAACTGTGAGCACAAGCAGCTCAATGCAATGCTATTTTAGTTGTAATTTTCAAAGAGTAATTTTATCTTAACCCTATAATGAGCTGTGTCTTTACTGCTTTGCGCACTGCTAGAGTATTTCAATAAGCCTCCTACTTAAATCATTTGATGGTTAAAGTTGCAATGAAAAGGTGTTAGGTACTATAAAGTATTGCTATGTGCTTTAAAAACTGCAGACTTATTGACTATTTGCAAGGCTGTATGTTAATTTCTGATATAACATCTTCCATGCAAAAGGTTGGCTGGCTTCACAGTTGGTATAAAACGGGCCATGTTTCCTAAGCCGGCTGGGCCGCGCTTCACTCGTTGCCGCGTGGCCAGCATAGCTAAGTTGCTCTATTACCGCGGAAGGCTTCTATGTTTGATCTGTACTGTAATTGATGCGTGTATTCTACCTTTAAGAAATTTTTCCTGATTTAAAACTGTTGCTTGTAAATAATGTTTCTTTTGTTTTAAACTGCTGAAAAGATTTCAAACTCTGTCAGAGCCGCCAACCTTGTTTTTCCCGTGTCAAATAATCTCGTCTAAAGTATCTGCATTTTTTTTAAAAGAAAGCCATATTTAGCAACTAAGTTTTGTCGCACACAGAAGCATAATTTTCAAGTTGAAGAAAATAACTGCCATTTGTCTTAAGGTAAAACATTTATTCTTAAACGTTACGCATGATACTTTGTGCCGGCCAGTGTGACCGAGCGGTTCTAGGCGCTTCAGTCTAGAACCGCGCGACCGCTACGGTCGCAGGTTCGAATCCTGCCTCGGGCATGGATGTGTGTGATGTCCTTAGGTTAGTTAGGTTTAAGTAGTTCTAAGTTCTAGGGGACTGATGACCTCAGATGTTAAGTCCCATAGTGCTCAGAGCCATTTGAACCATTTTGATACTTTGCAATAGTTTTCTGAATTTTTGACTTTGTGCATTATTTGAACAAATAGTGATTTGTAATATCGTGTGTCTGTGCTACTATTGGTGTTTGTTGCTTCTATGTCTGATAAATAAAGTTTGTTGTTGGGAATCCTCTATGGACTTGGTCCTTTTACTCCCCGCCGTTTTGAGACTTGCTAGCAACGTAGCACACCCGGTAGATGATTTACGGTTTCACAGAGAAGTTTGTTTCCAACTAGACTGCCGTCACGGTTCAGTGAATAGGACTTTCCTTAATGCAAAAATACGGCCACACGCGGTTTTGTTTGCCTGCGTAGATGAGAGATAACTGACCCTCATTTAGCACGGTAGATACTGGATCGGATATCGAATTGTGTGAGGTGTGACGCAGTTGTGCTAATAAAGTGATGGATTGAGACAGAGGGTGGGAGCGGGTGTGGATGCCGACTACGGATACGCTGAGCAGAACAATGGACTGGAACATAGAAGTGCACTTCCACCGATGCTGTCCATCATGCTTTTGACAGCATAAAGGCAAAGGCGTCAGCAAAAGTTTCACGGGGAAGGAGGAAAGTAACGATATTGACTACCGATCTGTTGGTCGGGAAGCGTGGCATTTCTGTCTGGTAGCAATGGAGTACAGTACAGAACGCACGAATTTTAAAGGCAAGTCATATTTATTTCCTGAACTTTAAGGTGAATCTTACAACAACGAACACACGAATCCAGTTATTCTATTGTAGAAAAAAATGTATTTTTATTGTGCACGCAAAGTAATATTTACACCTTTCTAGTGATAGGTCATATTCCGGCCAACTTTTGCCATAATAGGTCTTATTTCGACGAACTTCTGCCAAAAAAATGCATGTATTTGTCGTATCTTTGACACAAGAATAAAACCATGAAAATCTTGCTCACATGACAATGTTTCACGCGATAGTGTCACAAAGAAACCAACAATCATTGCAAAGTTTTATTTATGAGGACTGTGGTAGACAAGCAGCGTAACACACTATTCGGTTCACTGACGTAAGACTTGTTGTCGCCGGCCGCGGTGGCCGAGCGGTTCTAGGCGCTACAGTCTGGAACCGCGCGACCACTACGGCTGCAGGTTCGAATCCAGTCTCGGGCATGGATGCGTGTGATGTCCTTAGGTTAGTTAGGTTTAAGTAGTTCTAAATTCTGGGGGACTGATTACCTCAGAAGTTAAGTCCCATAGTGCTCAGAGCCATTTGAACCACTTTTTTTTTTAAGTGGAGATGAGCCTTTCCAGGCATAAATCTATCCTGAGTGACAAACGTAGATCTTTGAGAATGGGAAACCTGAAACTGCACCTCGTGATCTAGAGCAACTCTGCAGAAACTGAAGATTGATAGGACATGTTAACTAATTTAGAATACATTAAGTGGTGAGCAGTAGTAAAAACATGGTTTTGTTGTTTGGATAGGCGTTATTGTTATCACTGTATTTTGTTTTTTTTTCAGACGCTTGCAGTCATTTGAAACATAAATTCGTTTCAAACACTGCAAAAAGTAAGTACACTGGTGTCCAAAATTAAAGCAACAAACCGTTGTTTCCCCGTCTTGTGTCTTGTTCACTATATAATCATACAAAATGTCAACAGATGTCCGTACAATCGTGTTCTGTAAGAAAAATGGCATTCCAATTAACGGACTACAGCGTCAACGGTGACGTCAGGCATCTATCAAATGGTTCAAATGGCTCTGAGGACTATGGGACTTAACATCTTAGGTCATCAGTCCCCTAGAACTTAGAACTACTTAAACCTAACTAACCTAAGGACATCACTCACATCCATGCCCGAGGCAGGATTCGAACCTGCGACCGTAGCAGTCGCGCGGTTCCGGACTGAGTGATCTATCAAACGGGGTAGTGTTTACCGGTAGTTGCACTTCCACAATCGCTCGCTATATGTAGTCACAGACGGTGCAGTACGGCACAAAGAAGACGCCTACAGCACTCTCCGCGTTGGATGGCCATAAGAAGAATGGAAGCAGGACAGTCGCAAAGTGATGTGACCCGAAGGCTTAATGTGAATCGTTCTGTTGTTTCTCGGATGTGGCGACAATTTATAGAGACAAACAGTGCAGGGCCTGAAAAAGAGAGGGGCGCTATTTGGCCGTAAAGGCACGACGGTACCACCTTAGTACTGCACTGCAACTGGCATCTGACGTCGCAGTATCCACTCGAAGTGTTGTATCGAGACAAATTGTGTACAGAGGGTTTCGGCAGGGTCTTTATTGTTGGAGGTCTTCTGTAAATGTACCTCTGACGCGTCTTCACAGAAGGAAACGTCTAGAGTAGAGTCGTCAACACGCCAGCTGGACGGCGGAACAGTGGGCCAATTTTTTCACAGATGAGTCCCGACTCGGCCTGGAAGTGGTTCTCGACGCAATCGTATCTGGAGGGAGGGCGGAACACGATTTCTGAATAAAAAACATTGTGGAAAGAGAACGATATCGAGGAACATCCTTAATGGTAAGTGTAAATGTCGTGTGACTAGGGCCTCCCGTCGGGTAGACCATTCGATTTGACGCCACTTCGGTGACTTGCGCGTCGATCGGGATGAAATGACGATGATTAGGACAACGTAACACTCAGTCCCTCGGCGGACAAAATATCCGACCCAGCCGGGAATCGAATCCGGACCCTTAGCATTGACAGTCCGTCACGCTGACCACATTTTTTTTATCTCATTTTGTTCGTTTTCGTTCGTTGCATCTGCTCGTAGCGGACGTCGCAAGACACCCGTTTCAGTTTGTCGTTGATCCATTAACTCAGTTTCTTTTTTATTACAGAGGGCAGATAACCATTTGACCGAACACGCTGAGATACCGTGCCGGCTACCACTCAGCTACCGGGGGCGGACATCCTTAATGGTGTGGATGTGGTTATGTTGACCACTCGAACCCCTCTTCATGAAGTTGTACAGGTGAATCGACAAGGTTTAGGTGCTGTCAGGCATGACGACGAGATTTTTGGACCTGATGCGCGGTTATTGCGAGTTAGTGTAGTCCCGGACTTCGTACTGAGGGACGATAATGCTCGACCTCGTAGAGCCCGAGTGGTTGATGTTTACTTGGAAGTGGAAGATATTCTGAACATGGCGTGACCTGCTTGCTCTCCGGATTTGAATCCCAGAGAGCTTGTCTGTGATGCACTAGAGACACAGGTTATATCACATCAGCATCCACCAACCACTGTCGAAGACTTGTGAGCAGCTTTGCAGGAGGAATGGGCGTCATTGCCCCAACATCAGACTGATGACATCAGTCACAGCACGTCCCGTCGTTGTCAAGCCTGCATTGCAGCCAGAGGTGGTCACACGCCATGTTGAGCACGTTAACAGGTTGCCGGAATGTAGGTACAAATCCGTTAAGATGGAAAGAAACGAAGAACATTTTTCTCTAACGTTATGCGAGTTGCAGTTGTTTGATTTCTGTTTTATTTACATTGTTTCTACTATACTATCTCCTTTTTATACTGTTTTGTGGCAAAATAAAAGCAACCTCGCAAAATTTCAGTTTTCTGATTTAATTTTGGACACCAGTGTATGTACTTTAATCAGAATTTGTTCTGAAGTGAATTTTGCATTGCGCAGTAAAAAAAAAAAAAAAAATCGACAAGACAGTGTTTGAACAAACTTATGTCAAGTCATAAACAGGGTGTTAGAAAAAGGTACGGCCAAACTTTCAGGAAACATTCCTCACACACAAATAAAGAAAAGATGTTATGTGGACATGTGTCCGGAAACGCTTAATTTCCATGTTAGAGCTCATTTTAGTTTCGTCAGTATGTACTGTACTTCCTCGATTCACCGCCATGATTTCATACGGGATACTCTACCTGTGCTGCTAGAACATGTGCCTTTACAAGTACGGCAACAAAATGTGGTTCATGCACGATGGAGCTCCTGCACATTTCAGTCGAAGTGTTCGTATGCTTCTCAACAACAGATTCGGTGACCGATGGATTGGTAGAGGCGGACCAATTCCATGGTCTCCACACTCTCCTGACCTCAACCCTCTCGACTTTCATTTATGGGGGCATTTGAAAGCTCTTGTCTACGCAACCCCGGTACCAAATGTAGAGACTCTTCGTGCTAGTATTGTGGACGGCTGTGATACAATACGCCATTCTCCAGGGCTGCATCAGCGCATCAGGGATTCCATGCGACGGAGGGTGGATGCATGTATCCTCGCTAAAGGAGGACATTTTGAACATTTCCTGTAACAAAGTGTTTGAAGTCACGCTGGTACGTTCTGTTGCTGTGTGTTTGCATTCCATGATTAATGTGATACGAAGAGAAGCAATAAAATGAGCTCTAACATGGAAAGTAAGCGTTTCCGGACACATGTCCACATAACATATTTTCTTTCTTTGTGTGTTTTGTTAAAACAAAATATTATGTGAAACGTATTCGCAGTTGTGGAATTATGTCATGTTATATTATTAAATGAAATACATACATCAAAAAAAGTTTTGCATCATTTCGGCCCCGAGAGTTCCGGAACCTGTACAGAAAATTAGAATAGAGATCAACATAAACATCAAATGGTTCAAATGGCTCTGAGCACTATGGGACTTAACTTCTGAGGTCATCAGTCCCATAGACTTAAACCTAACTAACCTAAGGACATCACACACATCCATGCCCGAGGCAGGATTCGAACCTGCGACCGTAGTGGTCGCGCGGTTCCAGACTGTAGCGCCTAGAACCGCTCGGCTACTATGGCCGGCAAAACATCATTTTCACCCTTTGTGTTGCTCATGAAAACCACACATTGCATGTTGTACCACCACATAGAGAGACCGTAAGAGGTGGTGGTCTACATTGCTGTACACGCCGGTGCCTCTGATACCCAGTAGCACGTCCTCTTCAATTGGTACATGCCTGTATTCGTCATGGCACTGTTGGTCTAGATTGTCCCATTCCTCAACGGCGATTCGGCGTAGATCCCTCACGTCGTCCATAAACAGCCCTTTTCAATCTATCTCAGGCATGTTCGATTGGGTTCAGGTCTGGAGAACGTGCTGGCCACGAGCAATGTCGTTATCTTGAAGGGAGTCATTGACAAGATGTGCACAATGGGGGCGCGAATTGTCATCCATGAAGACGGATGCCTCGCCAATATGCTGCCGATATGCTTGCACTATCGGTCAGAGGATAGCATTCCCGTATCGTACAGCCGTTACGGTGCCTTCCCTGACCAACAGCGGCCTACGTCGACCCCACATAATGCCATCCCAAAACGGCAAGGAACCTCCACCTTGCTGCACTTGCTGGACAGTGTGTCTAAGGCGTTCAGTCTAACCGGGTTGCCACCAAACACGTCTCCGACGATTGTCTGATGAAGGCATATGCGACACTCATTGCTGAAGAGAATGTGATGCCAATCCTGAGTGGTCCATTTGGCATGTTGTTGGGCCCATCTGTACCGCGCTGCATGGTGTCGTGGTTGCAAAGATGGATCTCGCCATGGACGTGGGGAGTGAAGTTGCGCATCATGCAATTTGAGTCGTAACACGACGTCCTGTGTCTGCACAAAAAGCATTATTGAACATGGTGGCGTCGCTGTCAGGGTTCTGCCGAGCCATAATCATTAGGTAGCGGTCTTGCACTGCAGTAGTAGCCCTTGGGCGGCTTGAGCGAGGCATGTCATCGACAATTCCTGTCTCTCTGTGTCTCCTCCATGACCGAACAACATTGCTTTGATTCATTCCGAGACACCTGGACACTTCCGTTGTTGAGAGCCCTTCCTGGCTCAAAGTAACACTGCGGAGGCGAACGAACCGCGGTATTGACCGTCTAAGTATGTTTGAACTACAGGCAACACGAGCCGTGTACCTCCTTCCTAGTGGAATGACTGAAACTGATCGGATGTGGGACCCCCTCCGTGTAATACGCGCTGCTCATGGATGGTTATTTACATCTTTGGGCGGGATTAGTTCCATCTCTGAACAATCAGAGGGACTATGTCTGTGATACAATATCCACAGTCAACGTCTATCTTCAGGAGTTCTGGGCACCAGGGCGATGCAAAACGTTTTTTGATGTGTGTACATCATGAGTGATTGTGTGTTGTGTGTGTGTGTGTGTGTGTGTGTGTGTGTGAGAGAGAGAGAGAGAGAGAGAGAGAGAGTGTGTGTGTGTGTGTGTGTGTGTGTGTTTATACTGCCTATGAACTAGTAATACTTGTTACATGTGTTCAGTGCATGTGTGGGGCACACCAATTGCATTTTTTGTGTTTCTACACTCCTGGAAATTGAAATAAGAACACCGTGAATTCATTGTCCCAGGAAGGGGAAACTTTATTGACACATTCCTGGGGTTAGATACATCACATGATCACACTGACAGAACCAGAGGCACATAGACACAGGCAACAGAGCATGCACAATGTCGGCACTAGTACAGTATATATCCACCTTTCGCAGCAATGCAGGCTGCTATTCTCCCATGGAGACGATCGTAGAGATGCTGGATGTAGTCCTGTGGAACGGCTTGCCATGCCATTTCCACCTGGTGCCTCAGTTGGACCAGCGTTCGTGCTGGACGTGCAGACCGCGTGAGACGACGCTTCATCCAGTCCCAAACATGCTCAATGGGGGACAGATCCGGAGATTTTGCTGGCCAGGGTAGTTGACTTACACCTTCTAGAGCACGTTGGGTGGCACGGGATACATGCGGACGTGCATTGTCCTGTTGGAACAGCAAGTTCCCTTGCCGGTCTTGCCCTCTGACTGTACACGCTGAGCTACCGTGCCGGCATCCAGCTGAGCCACCGAGGACACAGAAGATAGCGCGAATGCAGGAATTTATCTCTGGCACGCCTCCCGCGAAACCCACATTCTCAACGTATTGTCCCGCACTACATTCGTAGTGCCCCCGCCCATTATACTCATTACTCGCGGCGCGTTGCCGATTCCCGTAAGAGTTCGGGTACTGTTTGTGCATTCGCACAGAAGAAGAAGAGATGGTGAAGTGGCCGGTGAGCCTTAACTATATATATATATATATATATATACGATTAGAAAGTGCAGTTAATGTACCAGCACTATAAGATTTTACATTTTGGTAGTAAATAACTAAACAATAAGAAACTAAACCCAAACCATCTCATCCTAACAAAATTCTAATCAAATTAGGACTAATAATTAAAAACCCTATAGAAAGAATAAATATTAAAACAATAATAATAAAACGTTTTATATTCTTTTCGCCCGATATATAATCCTCTCTATAGTAAATAATCAAAGAAGAAATATATATAACAAAAGACATAAAAATAAGAGACATTCAATCCAAAATTAAAGTTATAACAACCATAGAACCATTCAAATTAAAAAGTTCTCACTCAACAAAAACTCTATAATCAATTATTAAATAATAAATACCTAAAATAAAAATTATAGTTCTAGAATAGAATAAAGAAAAAAACTCAGAGAAGAAATGGAAAATAAATTCACGGCCTAAGATGAAAAACTTCATATCATTGATTCCACAAAACAATATTTTTAATTAAAATACTTAAGCAGCTTAAACAAAGAAATATCTTCGTATTTATAGCGTGAACATCAAGTCAAAAATTATTTCTACCATACCATTGTTCTGATCTGGGATTGTTTGATCATTAAGAATTTCCTGAAAAACGCATTTGTTAGGTCTTCAAATATTGCTAAAATACGGATCTGGACCTTCTAGCAGTCAAAGTGGAATCACCCTAGAATCCACAAGATGGGCCATAACAACTGTGGATACCATCCACAGTCAATAACTTTGTTGTTGCTCGATAAAGCGAACATATGCTGCGTGAGCAACATTATTAATCTGATTTCTTATCTACTTTGCAAGTGGTGGTATTGTTAGAACCTGCCGTATCGATTTCGTTTTTTTACTATCCTGTGTACACATTTCGCTGCAGATAACAGGGTACCAGGCCATGGGGATCCGGCCGCCGTCAATCGGCAGTGGAGCGCATCCGGTTGTTAATGTCACAGTGGGATGTAAATCGCCGTCCGTCCCGGAGCGTAGTGTTCAGTAAATGAAATCCCGGGAGCGGGTGTGAGGTTTTAGTGTCGCCGTATTTAACGGCGGGGAGGGACGCGCTCGTAAAAGCCCCTGGGCAGGACGGGGGCTGCAGCGTTTTACGCGACGCATCCGCGCCGTGCAGATGGAGGACACAGGCGGCGGCGTGGCCGACGGATGCGTGGCGTAACGGGCGTGGCCTGGCGGGACAGCCAAGTTAGGGCCGCGCGCCGCCTTCTCAAGGACGCAGATGTCGCAGCGCCCGGATCACAAGGACGCAGGCTTATCCCGTCATTATACGATTCTCCTCACGAGCGTATGCTCTACCACCTCACAGAGCAGCAACAAGCCACAGCATTGATACACTTCTGGTCCTTATACACTACTGGTCATTAAATTTGCTACACCAAGAAGAAATGCAGATGATACACAGGTATTCATTGGACAAATATACTAGAACTGACTTGTGATTACATTTTCACGTAATTTGGGTGCATAGATCCTGAGAAATCAGTACCCAGAACAACCACCTCTGGCGGAATAACGGCCTTGATACGCCTGGGCATTGAGTCAAACAGAGCTTGGATGGCGTGTACAGGTACAGCTGCCAATGCAGCTTCAACAAGAGTAGCGACTGGCGTATTGTGACGAGCCAGCTGCTCGGCCACCATTGATCAGACGTTTTCAGTTGGTGAGAGATCTGGAGAATGTGCTGGCCAGGGCAGCCGTCGAACATTTTCTGTCTCCAAAAAGGCCCATACAGGACCTGCAACATGCGGTCGTGCATTATCCTGCTGAAATGTATGGTTTCGTACGGATCGAATGAAAGGTAGAACACAGGTCGTAACACATCTGAAATGTAACGTCCACTGTTCAAAGTGCCGTCAATGCGAACAAGAAGTGACCGAGACGTGTAACCAATGGCACCCCATACCATCACGCCGGGTGATACGCCAGAATGGCTTTGACGAATACACGCTTCCAATGTGCATTCACCGCGATGTCACCAAACACGGATGCAACCATCCTGATGCTGTAAACAGAACCTGGATTCATCCGAAAAAATGACGTTTCGCCATTCATGCACCCAGGTTCGTCGTTGAGTACACCATCGCAGGCGCTCCTGTCTGTGATGCAGCGTCAAGGGTAACCGCAGCCATGGTCTCCGAGCTGATAGTCCATGCTGCTGCAAACGTCGTTGAACTGTTCGTGCAGATGTTTGTTGTCCTGCTAACGTTCCCATGTGTTGACTCGGGGATCGAGACGTGGCTGCACGACCCGTTACAGCCATGCGGATAAGATGCCTGTCATCTTGACTGCTAGTGGTACGAGGCCGTTGGGATCCGGCACGGCGTTCCGTATTACCCTCGTGAACCCACCGATTCCATATTCTGCTAACAGTCATTGGATCTCGACCAACGCGAACAGTAATGTCGCGATACGATAAACCGCAATCTCGATAGGCTAAATCTGACCTTTACCATAGTCGGAAACGTGACGGTACGCATTTCTCCTCCTTACACGAGGCATCACAACAACGTTTCACCAGGCAACGCCGGTCAACTGCTGTTTGTGTATGAGAAATCGGTAGGAAACTTTCCTCATGTCAGCACATTGTAGGTGTCGCCAACCTTGTGTGAATGCTCTGAATCTTGATCATTTGCATATCACGGCATCTTCTTCCTGTCGGTTAAATTTCGCGTCTGTAGCACGTCATCTTTGTGGTATAGCAATTTTAATGGCCAGTAGTGTACGAACAGTTATTCTGCTTGGCATTAATTAATAGAATCGTAGGATGTCCTCCTGAGGGATATCGAGCCAAATTCTGTCCAGCTGGTGCATTAGATTGTCAAAATCGCGATCTGGCTGGAGAGCCCGGTGCATAATGCTACGAATGATCACAACTGGGGAGAGATCTTGCGACCTTGTTTTCAGAGTAGGGTGTGGCAAGCACGAAGAAACAGTAGAAACTCTCCTCTGCGGGCGGGCATTATTTTACTGGATTGTAAGTCCATGATTACTTGTCGTGAAGGGCAACAAAATGGGGCGTAGAATATCCTCGACTACTACTGTGCTGAAAGGGTGCCGCGGAAGGAACAAAGGAGCCCTGCTATGAATAGAAATGGGATGCCAGACCGTCACTCCCGGTTATCGGGCTGAATGGTTATCGGGCTGAATTGCAAGCACGTTCAGCATGGTACCTCACTGCTGTATGGGGCGTCTCAAGCCACGACTGCAGCACTCTCATTGACGAGCAGAGCTGTCTTCAGTGACGAGTCCAGCCTCGAACTGAGCCCCATTGATGAGCGAGGACGTTTCTACTGCTTATCTTCATAGTTGCCAAGCCATACCTTGGCCAGCAAGGTCGACGGATTTCTCCCCAATTGACAACGTTTGAAGCAGTATGGGCAGGGCTCTGAAATCAGCTCTGGATTTTGACGATCTAATGCCCCAATTGCACATAATTTGGCACGATATTCTTCAGGAGGAGATGCAACGAGTATCAATCAATGCCTAGCCGAATAAGTGCTTGTATAAGGGACAAAGGTGGATCAAAACTTCATTCAATTTACCGAGCGAGGTGGCGCAGTGGTTAGCACACTGGACTCGCATTCGGGAGGACGACGGTTCAGTCCCGCGTCCGGCCATCTTGATTTAGGTTTTCCGTGATTTCCCTAAATCACTCCAGGCAAATGCCGGGATGGTTCCTTTGAAAGGGCACGTCCGACTTCCTTCCCCGTCCTTCCCTAATCCGATGAGACCAATGACCTCGCTGTTTGGTCTCTTCCCCCAAACAATCCAATCCAATCCAATCCTTCATTCAATTTGTGGAGCCGTTTCTCACGAGAAAATAATCCAGATTTTCTGAAATTGTAATCATTTCTGTGTCTGTACATGTATATCACACCTACCGATTTCCGTCCTATTCAGGCAATTGCTTCTTGCTGCGTCGCCTTTCTTTAGTCTTAGAATGTATTTGCCTGACAAAGAAAGTGAAGCACCTACAAATGGAAGAGACAACGAAATCATACCTCAGTGGTTGAGAGGATATGTGATGTTATTTCAGTGAGTAGAACTTTGAATCAAATGCGTACAACTAACGTGGCAATATGGGCCCATTTATCAGTATGAGGTTCCACCTCTGGGTTTGATACAGCGTTACATAAAGCCATTGTAACCACTCTCAGGCTAGCCCATTGCTGTTGTAACTGGTCCTTGACATTCTGGATACTGGAGGTTTCTGAGCTGATCCCATACATGTCTATCAGATAGAGATCTGAGGATTTAGCTGTCCACAGGGGTACCTGAATATCGCATAGACATTTCATAGACATACGTGTCATGCATGAAGGAACATTGTCCTGTTGGATGGTAATTCTTTTGCCCAGTTGATGCTAGTCTAGGATTACTGTTGTGGGTCGACTCAGAACGTTTCAGGGATTCCAATACTTGTTCTCCAGTGCCAGGCAAAGATGTTTGGAGATTATGGTGTGTTTGCCCAGGCATGGTCAGCGGGAACCTTGAGGAAGGTTATGCTTACCCTTAAGTTCATATGCAATCCAGCATTGAACAACTGTTGGTGTGACCAGAAGAAACTTATTTTGTCCAGGCATAGCTGTGGGCTCATTGCTCGCTCTGGGAGAAGGTTCATCAAATTAGAACCCAGGAAATATTAGTTCACTTATTACTTAACTTTAACACATGTCTTTGTCATAGGATTTCTTCACAATTTACAACTGTCATTGACTAAGAAAGCAGCACTTGATGAGCAGGTTAACAAACTGTTCCCTTGCAGTACAAAATTCATTTCATCAGAAACTCTGTCACTCTCCTACACAATGATGTTGACTGCTGTAGCCCAGATCTAGAACGGGGAAGGGGGGGGGGGGGGAGCTGGGCAGAGCTGTTACAAGCTCAGCTGTATATTGACCTCAGTGCATGGGCGATGAAGTGCTGAAATGTACAACACTGCAGGGACTGATCTGGCCGTCATATGAAGATGTACGAAGCTGTGCTGAAAAGTAAAGCCTTCGAATTTTTTATGTGATAGCTCTGAAAGCTTTTTAAATAAAACAAACTTTATTTTCTTCATATTTATTCTTCATGTCTTATTTATTTCTCAACACAGTCACCCTGGCGACGAACACATTTCTCCTAATGGCATACCAATTTGTTGGTACCACCACTGAGTAGAATGTTTGTTGACGCAACCACAACCTCACCTTTTGTTGTGCATCGCTCCATCACTATCGAAGTCCTCAAAGGTGTTCTTTAAGTTTTGGAAACATGAAAACTGGACGAGGTAGTGAATCCAAGGCGTCAGATTATTGCAGATGTCGCAGTGTTCGTGGGTGGTCTGGTGTTGTCGTGATGAAGGACAGGGTAATAATTGGATGGACGAACTCTTCGGTTAGAAACGCGATTACAGCTCGCTGTCTCTCACGCACCGACATATTTACGTTAGACACCGCCATGTTGCCCGCTACATTTCGGATCGCTGCAGCGTCGGAGGGCAGCATCTAGCGTCAGCGAAATGGGAAAATCGACTGAATTACACGAATGACGTGTTATACCGTAACCGATAATGACAAAAAAATAAGGAATTCGGAGACATTACTTTTCAGTACGCCATCGTAGTGAAGTAATAGAAATTGTATTCGAAGATACTGGTAGTGAACGAAATGTTTATTGCTTAATCTCCTGCCCAGTGAAGTTTGCAGTAATGTAATAGTCCAGTTGCAACATTACACTTCCACTCCACTACACAGTGGCGACTGATTGGGCTGTAAATGACACCTGAAGGTGCTGGAAACAACGGCGTCTCCGAACGGCTTTCTACCATAGGTTCCTCTCCTGTCAAAAAAATGCATTCTACTTCATGTCTGTTTTGATTTGATAAAAATCAAGTGTTTTTCAACTTTTTAAATATTTTTATTTGTTTTAAAATTGTTCGCTTGATGAGCGATGTAATCGTCAATGCCGGTAGCCCATTTATCTTCCGCAAGTGACGAGAGGAATGAAATAGCAATAAAAATGGTTTAAAAATTCAGTGAGGGAGAAATGTCGATTATCAGGTCAGCTTTGTGATATGTTTGGCAACGGCCTTGCCGCAGTGGGTACACCGGTTCCCGTGAGATTAACGAAGTTAAGCGCTGTTGGGTGTGGCCGGCACTTGGATGGGTGACCATCCAGCCGCCCTGTGCTGTTGCTATTTTTCGGGGTGCACTCAGCCTTGTGATGCCAATTGAGGAGCTACTCGACCGGCTAGTAGCGGCTTCGGTGAAGAATACCGCCATAACGACCGGGAGAGCGGAATGCTGTCCCCACGCCCCTCCTACCCGCATTCTCCTCTGAGGATGACACGGCGGTCGGATGGTCCCGGTAAGCCACTCATGGCCTGAAGGCGGAGTGCTTTTTTGTGATACATCGCGGAACGATTCTGTTCACTAGGTTATTAACATAGTTCGTAATCACTTTGGTTTTAATTTTCTTTATACTTTCTGTGAGACATTTCACTATTCAACAGCCACAGCAATTACCAGGAGTGAAAATGAGGAAATCATTACAGCTGTGATTTGAAACAATAGTCTCCATAAAGTATGCAGTGAGTATTAGAGTGTCGTAAAAGTAGAATATAATTAGTAAATTCTGGGTACAGAACTTGTATTTTCCGTGGCGACTGTAGCGTTCTTTCCACCAGTGAGAATGTTTCGTACTTTCCAGAAGAGTGTTGTAGTAGAAATGATGCTCGTTTTACAAGACGGTGAGACACTTCAAGTTCCTCCAGGAGGCAGTATCTTGAACGAAAGTGCTGCGACGTTACCTCGATATCGCCGAACATCGGCGTTAAATGGGACCTCCGAATTGGATGCGCCGTAGCCAAGGCTGCATGTCGTCGATCTGCCTTCCTATTGCATGCAGCGCTCTGCTGGCGGCGGTTCGCAGAAGTGCCCCAACTTCATTTACATGCTCGTTGAAGAGTTTAATGGCTTTGCGCGTCTGCATCGGGCTTGCTTAGCGGCTAAAATTATGTTAGGCAACGGGAACTACGTAATAGTTAGACGGAGTCTGGCGCAAGCAAGTAAGCAACCCATTTAGCCTCGAAGGGACAACAACACATTCAAGGACTGACTTGAAATGTAGTAGCCGAAGTTTCATAGTGACAATTGCTGGGTTGTGATTTAATAACGGTAACTTCCACCCGCCTGCGATGGAGTCCTGCGCTTAACTGCAATGGCGGCGAGATGGTTACTGCGTCACCAGGGCTGTATTTACCTGTTACTATTGATAGTTGTGAAACTAATTTATGCCACAAGCTTCAGGACTTTGCTTCCAACTAATGGCACACGAATGCTTAATAGTGAACTCTCACTCAATCGGACTAACAGGGGGAGCCCGGTTTTGAATTATTGAAAGCGTTAGTTACAGAAATGTTTCCTACAATAGTTACGATACAGTATATGAAACTATAGTTAGGAATTTTTGTACAGTTTGTATGTAGTGGTTAAATAAAAACTGATATTTCGTAAATCACTGCACAGTATATTTATTTTAAAAGAAAGTAATGTAAGTATATTACAGTACTGTACAATGTGAGTAAACCAATTACAGTTGCAATAAATATTCAAATGCTACATTATTAGGCTTTATTTATACGCTTCTGCACGGAAACATTAGTGTATGCATCCGAAACTGAAGTCTACACTGTAATGGAAATTTGTAGGCCAAATTAATTGAGGCGTTGAGATCAGAAACGGGACTTGTCATCAGTTTTGGGGTATATGAGTTATTACTGTAGTTGGTATTTTCACACGATTCCGCATCTGTTCCTTCTAAAATGGGACTTGTTCAGTATTTTTTTCCCTGTCAAAACCAGTATTCAAATTACGTTTCGCGCTGAAAGAGGGCTTGTCACAGAGACAAGTCTCTAATTGCACGAAAGAACATGAGGCGTGGGGGCAGCACTGTAACAGTTTGCAGTAATCACCTGTGAGGTTTCAATACGGCTTCGGTGATGGAACCGTAAGACGAGTCCGAAGACGATTTACATGAATTTAGAAGGAAGAAAGACGCCCCGAATTGTGGAAGAGGAATGTGATTAAACAAAAGGTCAAGGTCACGTTGTGAAAAACTTGTAGGTACAAGGAGAAGAGGTAGGAAAATCCGAAATGCTCACATTCGATTTCATGCAGAGCGTGCCTGTTCCACACATACCGATAACTGATATGTTCTATTTGTGGCAGCCATGGGTATTTATATTTAGTATTCATAGATTTTCTGATAACAAAGATTTCATTTATATGTTTGATGAAATAACTGCTAAGAAGGGTCCTAATGCAGTGGTTTCTCTCCTTATGGATTTCATAACTAAACATGTGGTCTCTAGTGTGAAAACGTTGTATGCATTTTCAGATGCCTGTACAGGACAGAATAGGAATCGCACAATGGTTCAATTTTGGTACACTTTAGTTCATAGTGGTAGATTTTACAACGTTTTCCACATGATCCAATCCGTGGGCATTCCTACAATGCCTGTGACAGGAACTTCACAAGTCTGGAATTACGGAAAAGGAAACAGGACACAGTGTGTACTCCCCACCAATCGTTCATAGTACCACAGAAAGCAAGGAAACTATGCAAGGGAACTATGCACACAAGACGCATTTCTTCACTATCAGAAACATATAGATTCATTTTTTTAAGAATTCTGTAACTGTGAAAGCAGAAAAATGGGCTGTTACACGATACAAACAATTTGAGTACACTGACTAGACAAAACGCGTCTCTGTTTCACCCAATAGCAGTGGAATGGTGAGATATGATTTTCGTCTGGTTAAGGCTGGGACAGTCCCTCATTTCCATAATGTGGCAAGAGCATATATGGACGTCATTCCACTGAAATCTGAGAAACTATAGGATATTGCACGCATGATTGACGTAATCCCTTTGCAGTTTCGTGAGTATTTTGATAGTCTTCTAAAGCAATGCGACATTAATAAAGTGACTGGTGGAGAGCACGCCAATGACTCTGGAAGTGAAGTTTGGGAGAGTGACCAAGAGTGACACATTTATGAACACATATCTCTGTCAATATAAAAAAGGTTGTTTAGTAAGTAAAACTTGTGGACTTAACTCTCCCATGTTGCATGTGTAAGACCATGTTGGAATGATTAAAAATAATATTTTGCTTGTAGATGTGGTATTTTGTTTCGTTATACAACATTTCAGTACAATGATTGTTGTTTAAATAAAAAAGGGGATATGTCAGTCATTTTCTATTACCATTTTCTATTAGTTGCCTTCATCCTATGATTACAGATTGTTGGTATAACATTGCAATCTTCCTCACGAGTCTGTGGGACTAACCATAAGGTTTGGGAATAACGCTATTCAGAGTTATGCAGTTGTTTCAATATATCTCAGAACATCAGTTGAGTGACATATCCCCTTTTTGATCTCAACGCCTCAGCTGGAGAATGGAATGTAATCTACCAGTTACTAGCTGCTACCATCTGCATCTACAGTAATATTGTCCACAACAATCAAACAGTCACTACTACTTTATATTTTACATGAATTCTATTCGCAGTTGGGAATACCAGCTACCATCAGCTGTATAAAGGAACGTTGTATCCAACAGGAACTCGAACCCGGATTTCTCGCTTTATGCGAGAGCTCGCCTTAACCACTTTGGTTGTCAAAAAATGGTTCAAATGGCTCTGAGCGCTATGGGACTTAATTTCTGAGGTCATCAGTCCCCTAGAACTTAGTACTACTTAAACCTAACTAACCTAAGGAGATCACACACATCCACGCCCGAGGCAGGATTCGAACCTGCGGCCGTGGCTGTCGCGCGGTTCCAGACTGTAGCGCCTAGAACCGCTCTGCCACCCTGGCAGGCTTTGGTTGTCCGTGCATGACTCACAGCTTGACCAAAACTTCCATGTGTTGTCATTCCTGAGTCACAACCTGTACTTGTACGCACATTATGTAATTCCCATGTAGGGGAAGACATTTTATTTGAAATTCACTGCCTGGTATGGATGGATAAACACAATATTGTTGAATTTCACAATACTGTTGAAAAGAAAGATACAATATTGCATCAATCCTCTTAACAACACAATCAATTTGGTTTTGCCATAGCAATATGTTTATCCCTTACATATGCTGATAATGGCTTAAAGGAGGTGTACATAACATCATCGGCGGTGTCCATTTTGGTCCAGCTCCCCGTTTTTATTTTCTGGCTAGTTCGTTTTCTTTCTGCGATTTTTCTTAGCCTGATAAAAAGTCGTCTTAGCAATGCCAGACTTCGTCATAACACTCTGGGTAGAAGAACCAGGTTTGATTTTATTAAGCAACCTCGTTCTATCTTCTAAACGTAGCAATATATATTTAGTACTAACACTTGATTGCTTTATTGTATTCTACGACACTTCAATGCACTTTCAAGGGATCACAGAGTGGAATTTAAGGCAACTCGTCACGTGGGCTTCAGCAAGCGAATGGAGCAGGCTTTGACTTACGTGACAGTGGTCAACATTCGGACATATATTACTCATTATTGATTACAGGTGGGAAGGTTTGCGTGCGTTCAGTATTTTACAGTAAATGAA
Organism: Schistocerca cancellata; assembly: GCF_023864275.1. Taxonomy (NCBI): domain Eukaryota; kingdom Metazoa; phylum Arthropoda; class Insecta; order Orthoptera; family Acrididae; genus Schistocerca; species Schistocerca cancellata. The sequence goes on from NC_064631.1 coordinate 244,254,089, forward strand.
TTACGGTAGCATTTCATTGCGCCATTTTTTTAAGTTCAGTTTGTTGCGAATTTCGAATTAGTGAGGTCAGAGTCAGTAGAGTTGACTGATGTGATTTGTGGAGTCTTTTATGTCTGAAGAACGGCTTTTTCCTTATATTGCTTTTTATTTAATTTTCTGCTATATTTGTTGAGATTTTACGAATACTCAAGTGTTGGCTCAAATGGCTCTGAGCACTATGGGACTCAACATCCTAGGTCATAAGTCCCCTAGAACTTAGAACTACTTAAACCTAACTAACCTAAGGACATCACACACACCAATGCCCGAGGCAGGATTCGAACCTGCGACCGTAGCAGTCTCGCGGTTCCGGACTGCAGCGCCAGAACCGCACGGCCACCGCGGCCGGCATACTCAAGTGTTGTCTTATGCTCTGTCACAGAGGTACTGTACATTGTATGTTCGCCAGTTACAGAGGTGAATGGAGATGTTGTATTATAGCATAATGCTTGATAATGGTTATGGGTTGTCACGATTCACGGTACAAGTGTAAATTGTTTGACTTGAACTGGTTGTATAATTGAGTAATACAGCTGTGTGCTGCTATGATTTTTCTGTAACTTTTACAAGCTGTACATCATTGCCTCCCCAAGATAATGACTATTTCAACTGTTGGCAGTCAGCGTAAGGCAAGTTATTTTAAAGGGAATTAAAAGTCAAATTATAAATTTATCGACAATGAATTAAAGAGTTGTATTGTGCATGAATCTCAAATATTCGCAAATATTCCCTTAACTTCTCTTCGGTATTCATTTGTTTTCATTGTCTTCGGAATATGGAATTAACAATTAGCTTTATTGAAACAAAATTTGTACAGTTCCATTTAGTATTGTCCTGTGTGGACAAAAGCGTATCAGGTAACAGCTGATTATTTTCACAAACTTCGAAGATGAAAATCTATGGCATATGCGTCATATCTAGGTTTTTTGGTCCAAGCATGTGCGTTTCCATGTCACTGGATAGTCAGTCTCGAATAATATATTTTCCGTTACAACTCTGAACTCTAGTTCGTACGGACACACCGCTTGCAGTGACTGTTGAACAGTGAAACTCTACAAAAACCTACATATTTTTTAGCTAAATTCCTATTAGAGTGTGGCAATTTCCATTTTTATAGCTACAACATGTCCACTAACCGCATACAGTATTTTCACAGAACTGAAATTAAAAAAAAAAAATGGTTCAAATGGGTCTGAGCACTATGGGACTTAACTTCTGAGGTCATCAGTCCCCTAGAACTTAGAACTACTTACACCTAACTAGCCTAAGGACATCACACACATCCATGCCCGAGGCAGGATTCGAACCTGCGACCGTAGCGGTCGCGCGGTTCCAGACTGTAGCGCCTAGAACCGCTCGGCCACTCCTACCGACACTGAAATTAAAGCTTGTTGTGACATAAACTTGTAACTCGTTCTGAGCGCAGAACGGGTGGTAGTAAAAACAGTGAGTCTGTTGCAGAAGAACGTAAGCGGTAACGTGTAAGCACAAGTTTAACCTTAGTTGTCCTCGGTCGATATATCCCGAGCAGCTGACGCTTGCATAGGGTTACTGACAGGGCTCGCTTTCAGACTCGTTACGTGAGGTGCCGATGCCGTCAAACTTCTGTCAGTCTACACACATGCAACTAGAAGCTTTAATGGTGTATCGAAAACCATTTTCCGACTTGCAGCAGGGAAGGAGTTGGTATATTTGTGAATAGGAAATCCTGTCCTAAGGCAAAAAATATGTGATATTGTATTGTCCTCTCCCGTGTCTGCTAGATGAGGGTACGATAGTAATTTATTGTTACTCTGGAAATTACTACATATGGAACCAAATAATTAGCGTGGTAAGAACGATCACTACTAACGTTGTTGTGGTAACGGAACAGATTTCATACCGGGGCAGTGTTTGCAGTTTGCGTTCCGTTTGCCCTTTCACACTGTTAGTGATACCATGGTTCTAAATGTAAAAATAAATAAATAAATGTAAAACTAACAGTCACAGCAAATTTCTGACCTTATTTTATAGCAAGCGTCGCAAGACGTGATATAGTATTTTAAATGTTCCCGTGATCCTATTAAAACCGACACACTCTCGCTAAATTCCTTTACGAGTAGTGCCGCATCGTCTTGTTACATAGTAAAATATCCGGTGCAACACGGCCAAAATGTCGGATTTATGAGTATTTTAGCATTTTAATATTTTATAAGATGGCGCAGAACGATTTATAATGAAAATGGCGCTTACCACGATAGCCTAAGTATTTTTGTGTGTGATACGTACTCGGTGTCTACTGCTTGGTCTTCAATTGCGCGCAAGGTGGCTTCGTTGAAGTAGTCGTAATTTTGGCGCCAACACACGTGCCATGCAAACAGCAGAAGAAAATCTGAAGATTTTCTTGTGACCGAAAGAAAATTGCAGGATTGAGCAGCACTTGAGCAACATATCAACTCTCTTTTACAAACTCTGTGATTTTTTCCCCTACACTTAGTAAATACTTACTATCTTGGATTAAGGACTGAGCATTTTCTTCAATTCCAGTGTGGTGCAGCCGTATGAAACTATCTTCTTGTATTACAAAAGGTTTTAGAGTCCTTATTCCATGAAAAGTTTTCGATGCATTGCTTCTAATATTGTGTGGCATTTGTAGATATACGTTAGTTGTCCATCACAAAAAATTGAGAAAATTGTTAATAATAAGGAGCGGTCTAATTGTAAACTCAAGCCGAATCGAGGACGCCAGTTTTCTCTCTTGTTTTATTTTGCCTTTCTTCTGTTTTTTGAAGAGTGACAATCATATCATACAACTATGAGAGAGTTGCAGGTGGAATCAGTTGCCAAACGTCCTGCGCTTGAAACTAGAAGTGGTATATAGACGTAGCGCACCCGAAAGGAAAATGTATGAAATTTAGAGTTTTGTCGTGATTTCTACGTCGCACTTAGTTCGTGCTAATTTCAACCATGTTTTCAAATAGGCTTTCTTGGTGTGATGCTTCTTATTGTAGGAATCAGAAGAGTAACATCGACACAGAAGTTCTCAGTGTACACAAAGTGACCTGGATATTAGTTATTCTCGGCTCGGGAGAAAAAAGGGTTGCTGATACGTAGATTTGTTTTTCCATTAGAGATGAAGTGCTGAATACTGTTGTTAGATGGTAGCATGTTGCTAAAGCGAGATTTCATAGTGGATTGCTTTGAAGAAGATTTCACTTCGAATCAAAGAGAAGCGTTGGGATGGGGGGGGGGGGGGTTGAGAGGGGTGTTGTTAGAGAACGAGAAGCTGCAATAAATTTTTCCACATAAACAACGCTGAGTGGATTGACTGGCATTCAGAAATGGAAGCGGTTCACAAGATCTGAAGCCACTTTCCACTTCCATGAATAATTTCTCAAGTAGCCTGCTAGAATAGCCAACGTCGACTCCTTCTTCCGTGCTAGTAAGTGCTGACTCTTCGTTCTAAACTACAATCTTTGCCAGTGATTCCCCGCATTTTTGTAACTGCTTACGGCTCCACATTTTTAGAAACTTTGGCGTACCGCTATAGCTTTTTACTTTTTAACGGGCTCTGAGGTGGGGAACGGGTTTGCGGGAGTTGAGTGACGACTGCGGCAGTGGAGAGAGGACAGCGCAGCGGGAATGCTGACAACACGTGTCTTATGTTGTCTTGATCAACTAATGTGTGTGGTAGAAATGTGAGACACACAAGTAATAATGTTTCGTCGAAGCACTTTTTTAAAGTGTCGTTCATGTTCATATGCGGTACTTATTGTAGCAAATAATATGAAATTGCATGAAGACGGTTCTGATACAAAACTTCAATGACTAACACAGGAATGATATTTAAAATGTTTATTAAATTTTTACATCACAAAGAATATAAAGCAGTTGAGCAAGAGAGATATAAACTGAACAGGAAGTATAGTGAACTGGAGTCCAAAAAAGCAAAACAATTTAGAGGAATTCAGTCTTTAAAATCAGTAACCAGTCAGTTTTCAAATTTAGATTCCGATGAAAGAACATCTCCATGTTACCGCTGGAAGCATGTCGCTGTTTATCTTTAATCAGAGCTTCAAAATCTGACTTGATTGAGCTCAGCGTAACTCTCATATGCTCTTCAACACTAAATCTGTTTCTAAATTTATTTTTAATATGCAACAACTCAGAAAACCCACTTTAACGTATGTAAGTAGTAACAAACGTCACCAAAAATAGGTATGCTTGTTTGAAAAGAGAAGGTTATTATTTTTCTCCCTTACAAAAAAAAGCAGAGTTTTCTCTTTGAAAATATTTTCCACTGAATCGTCGCTAGCCATGTCGGTGGAAGTTTCTTTCGTGAGTACTTCTCCCGATACTAATTCTGAAATTGGATTTCTTTTCCAGTCATATTTTGTGGAATATTTGGGAAAGTACTTTTCAAAACTTTTTTGAAGGGCCTCTAAATATTTTTTAACATCTCGAACTAAATCTTCCATGAGGACTAGTTCATTGTCTTCCAAATCTGATGTAGAATATGGAACAAATGGAGAGTATGGAATACGAAAAAATTATTGTTCAATCCAATTAACTAAAAATTCAACTTTCTTTTCAAAGAGGATATTTTCTTATTTGCTAAGAAAGTTGTTGCTCCTCGTCCTTACAAGCTCGTATCCAAAGTGTGAAACGTCTCAGAGATGTTAGCTAAATAGGCCAATGTCAATAAACACTGATCATCAGGGAAAAATTCTTCATACCGTTGTTTTTGTCCTTGATAAACATAAAAACAATATCATTCCCGGCCAGGGCAGCGGCGAATAATGAAGGGAGAGGTCGACAGGGTACAATCCAACCACACCATGTCCTGCTTACAGTCCGAAACAAATATTCTGCGGTATATCCATTTTCTTTAGTATTTCACATATGCTACTTTTATCAGTCAGTTTCCTCCCTATCATTTTAAAGTAACATAAGAGAATGATTGTACTTATACCGGTGTTTTGTTCACGTCGACCCATACCACCTGAAATGTTCTTGCGTACCATTGTGGTACTCATACCAACAGTGGTACACATAACACCATTTGGGAACCCCTGGTTTATATCAGTACTCCAAACTATTAATCGGTATTAAAATATACTCCCCGTCTAGATAACAAACTAAATTTATTTACTGTTCGTTTATTAATTTTGCCTGCACATAGCATTTTATGATGCAGAGCTCTAAAGCTCTAAGTTGAAACGTACAGTAGAGCCAAATGACTGACCATGAACGAAGTTAGTAACTTACCAATAACTCCTTTCAAGAATCGAACTACCTATAAAACAGCTTCAGAAGTCACTATTTTAAATATTTCACGTTAAGCGTGTAAAACGTTTATGACTGAGGATGAAATGCCATAATTATATTGGTTTTATTAGTCTTGGGTTATCCACTCATAGATTAACGAAAAATACAAAACCAAAACTGAGTGCTCTCATTCTCAGATACTGAATAAATACACTATACTCTGGATTATTTGCGCACCTTGAGTTGCTCTGCCTCAAGGCATATTCACAGTTTGTAATTTTAGTACATGGCTTGTGTTGAACTTTCAATGTAAGACTTTTACCTCTTAGTGAACAGATCATGAAAGCATTTATTGTTACATTAGGTCGATAATTAGATGATACATTGAAAGTCAATTTTTTTTGCCCCTGGAAGCCGTTAGACGGGCAACCTGCAACAGAGAAAGCGTGATGTTGAGCGTTTTAGTTGTTTCGTAATGCAGCTTGACATTGTTCATTCCATTCTGAACTTTATATGTTTGAGTTTAAAGACTCATTTTATTCTCATGAATGAAAAGTTCCTATGACTAACTTCTGGAGCCGAGTTCGCTAACACATTGCAGTGCCGTTGCCTTCGGTCAGGAGGTGTTCAGTTGCAATGCCGGTTGTCGAGGAAAGTTTACATCTCCTTTATTTTAGTAGGCAAGAGAGGAGAGATGTTGGTGCAAAGTCTGTTAACATCACACTACGCAGCAAGCCTCGCACGTGTACGCTTTTGCCACTTCAAAATATGACGGCGAAAGGTGATGGAAAATCACCTTTACCAAGAGTGCTGTACGAAATTACTTTATTGTTCCCAAAACGAACTGCAAACTGACTTTAAACACAAAGTCTTACCTTGTGGTCTCTCTCCAGTGTCATCGCTGTCGATGATATGTATAAAAAAGTCTGAGGCAATATCTCTAGGAAAAATTTCGACGTAAGAATACATGCTCAACAACTTCCTTTCAAAATCGTTCTGGTAAGCGCCTGACACAAGACTACTTTAATTTTAACCTGCAGCCATTCCACAAAATGGTTCTACGGTGGGGAAAACAGCCATTTTCAGTGTTTCACGTCACTCTGCGGCTACTAATCTACTGTCAGCGTATTCTCAGGGTAAGCAGTAAACAGTCAAAACGCATGAGAGCAAGATGTTGCTTTCGTAGTTTCTTAGATCTCTTGCCATGAACTGCAATGTGCTTAGCGTGGAATCAACTTTAAAGTATTCTGTTTCTCGTGTAAACCTGAATCAACCAGAGGAAAGCTTACGAAAATGATGAAGAATAACAATGTTTTCGAAAGAGGGAAGGAGTTCAGATTGGCAACAGAATGACGCTAATGGAACTAATCTGTAGATTACACGCTGTATTTTCCAAATTAGATGGGTTTTGGCTTACAACAAATCTTGCTACCTCAGTTCCGTTTACACAGCAGTGGAAATCAGTACACAGGCACTGTTCCCATGAAACTAGTTGTACAATGTCTGAAGCATACATGTATCGAATTTTTGAGGAAGTGGTAGGTACTTAACTCGTTAACAGTCATGACAGAATCACATTGTTTGTTTCGTAACACAAGTAACAAAATAAAGCGTCTGCATTTCCTGGATGGAAATTGGTATAAAGGCACTCACTGTTTTATTGTATTATTGCATTGCCAGTACTTTGTCCAAACTCTGTTTTCAGTTACCTCAAAACTCTCCTCGAAACTGATTTTGTTAGGGTTTTAGTTCTTGCAGTGAAATTGTCGCCCACTCTTGTGGCATTGCTCTTTTAATCTCACATACGACCACAACTTGCCTTCCATTGTGATAAACACTCCTTGCAAGTATATTTCCGCGGGTTTCAAATCCGGGCTGCGTGCAGGCCAGGGCAATACATCTATATCTTCATCTTCAAATCACTTTTTGGTAGTGGCAGAAACATGCATACATGCATTATCCTGTTGAAACATTAGACTTTCGTCCCCCACGTCCTCATACATGCGAATCTATTCTGTCCAGCACCTTATTCTACACGTTAGAGTTCCTTCTAGTGTTCACCAAGCAATGCGTGACTCACCTTTAGCGCAGGGGACTGCCCAAATCATAACAATTCCACCACAAAATTTCTGCTCTTTCTTACCTGCTGCTCTGTCTCAGATCATGACAGTAATACTGAAATCCAGCAGGCCCATCTAAATTATACTTTTTCTCATCGCTGAAAATCACTTTATCCCATTCTGAAGTCCATTCCGCAAACTCCAATCTAACTTATTTATGTTTGCGTGATGTAGCAGGTTTCTGCAGTCGTTCCTTGAAGGAAAGATGTTTGTCATGTGACAAAATTTGTTGTACACTTCTGGCAACTGTAAATTGGCAACAGATTGAGAAGAATAACTGTTTCGAGTTTTTATTTGCGAAAAAGTAAGATTTTCAAAGCTTCAAATTATTTTTTACTCTGCCCATATTCGGTTCTGTTAATGTCATTGGACCAGTTTAATGAAATTATCAGTCAGTCTATTTGAACAGTTCAACTTCTTGGCTATTAGAAGATTAAGAGTACCATTTCGTAATTCGCACCGATTTTTGCTTTTCCGTCACAACATAACTTTTCCATGCGGCGTTATTACAATTGTGGTTTATGTACATAACACGCATAGTCACTAATGATGACTTTCCTATCTACTAAAGGCACGCACGTATGTATTAACACCGTACAGAGCCGACTGACTTTATACCGAGTTTCACCCTCTGTGAATTGAGTAGTTGACATTGTGTTATATACCGTACTACTGACATTTGACTGCATTTGTCCTTGTACTGTGTCTGGTACTACTGCATATATACTGTGCACAATCATTCCAACCAGCAATGATAATTTTCCGGCAAATTATCCATGCTTTTGAACTGATTTCCACTGCTATAGTTTATAATTGTTCATCTTATAGATGTCGATTTGGTAGAGCTTTCTGTTATGGAAGTCAGTCTGTGTCCGTGGCTGCTAATTAATAACTTTCTATGCCTCATCTTTGGCCGATCAGAGCTTGTGAACGAGCCGTTCTGACCACGCCATTAATGGGAACCTAATCCTCTCTCTTTACTTCCGATCACGTTGTTAGTGACACACTCCACAACCCGAATACATTATTCTAGAAACAATTCAGTGTAGTTACATGTTACACACAGGATAAACGTATCAGCGGCAAATATGGATTGAGTTAGCTTACACTGATTTAGTGAGTTATATAGTTAATAAGTGGAAATATTACAAACGAAAGGTGACATTGCAGGTCATTCATTATTTTCATCATTGGTATTGCGTATCCGGCTATCAAGATACGATTAATTTGCCATGTATCTTGGACATGTTAACGTGTAGCCTGTTCGAAATAATAATGGTTGTATACCATTTACTATACTTAATTCACTAGAGATGACGTTTAATTTTATTGTTTGTGCAAGTTATCGTCTCTAATTTTTACGTGTAGCAATCCGTTTTCGGCAGAACAAATTCAACATCGCTGCCGTCTACTGCTACTTCGTATTTTTTTTTGTACCCATATGGTAATGTACCGTAATCACTCCCCAACTTCGTAACACTTTTTCAGTTTTTAAAACATAGCTTCCTTAATATTTCACGTGCTAGATTGAGGATTCTAACCAACATAGCTACACATCACTTCTTTCGAATTCCGTCTTTTCAGAATAAACCTATCTCTTTTAGGAAAGGTTGGGGAAGTTCTTTTGTGAGTCACATTATTGGGAGCGCAAGTTGCCCAACTGTGTGACACTCCTCATTTTACACAGAAAACTCATCCATAGTGCACGTATCACATTGTTGTAGCAGTGCCTTTTTTGGAATCTACACATTGTACTATCTACAGATTGTCACTTTTAGCCCCCAACACTTCAAGTAACAAAGTTTTGGATAGAAATCTCAAAAACAAATCAAATGGTTCTTGTAAGAATCGGAAAAGCACACACAAAAGAAAGGGAATTGCACAAGAAAATGCGCTAATTCAGGTGCGGAAGGAAGGCATCTGGAACGATCTCTGTTGTTGGGCATAATTTGCATTCTCTTCTAGCTCTGATAGTACTGTTTGTCTACCACGGTTTCGAAGCGTCGAAGACCGAATTTTCATTTTTCTTTTTCATCCTTTTATAAATCACATTTATGTATATTCCATATCTCTTATTAGCATGAAGAGCTATGATCCATTGGTTTTTCACTTCATCCAATACCTCTTCCAGAAATTAGGGTCAATAATTTTTATACAACCGAATATCCACTTTTCTTCTACCACACCAGAGTCCATTTCTGTAACAATGAACATGAAAATACGTCACTTAAATGACGCAGACTTATAAAAAACCTAATATCACATTTTTGGGTGCCTAATTTCTGATTTTTCATATAAACGGGCAGAAAAATCCGAATGAAAAAAACAATTCAAATTGCCAAAGGTCGCATTTAGTAGCTGATATTACTGAGATCACAATGGATGCCGTGTAGTCAGAAGAGATTATATCAATCACGTTAACACACGAACGACTCACACTCCATATTCAAACGTGTATACCATGTGGAATCCGTTCTACCTCTTCCAGACAGCTGCCAGAACCTTCTGCATTTTTATCCAAAAGTTTAGCTTGGCCACCACAGCCACCAGAGAGCTCTGTATGTCAAAAACTGTGAGCGTCACATAGTTGGGAGCCTGTCACATGGTTGAGGAGTTTTACGCTAAGTGATTTTCCCTAATGTGAGGAAAAATGAAGGAACAATACGGTTCAATGTCCCATCGCTGTCTTTAGAGTTCAACGAAAATCTCTGACTGGAGAAGTATAGCCAAGGAAATACCGTTCCGGTATTTTGCCTAAGCATTTTAAGAAAACTGCGGAAGACCGAGATATTGGCCACCAGATGGCGATCTGAAGCGCCGACCTCCGGAACTCGCCTCAAGTGCCTTACATTGGAGCCACCTCTCTTGGTTTTTCCATAACACAGTTTCTCTGAACTGAAGTTTAAGTCTCAATTGTAAATAATATCCAAATTTTAACAATATTCTCAACAAAGAAATTATCTCACGCCAAAGTTCCTTTTTACCTTTTTTTTTAGTCAAATGTTTGAGAGTAGCGGAAACAAGACTATCTAGAAACTACAGAGTGGATTTTTATTCGAATTTTCATAGCCAGGAGAAGAGTGGGAAATGGACAAACGGGGACATCAAATCGCCAGCTGCCGTCTAGTTTCGAGGAAAAAAGGTTTCCTTAAAAGCAATCAGGGTAATTAAGAAAAACTTGACTAGTTATTTGAGGGAAAATTGAAATATTTCACGAACAGCTACTATTAGCTAAATAAATTGTCAAATGTTCATGTCAAGGCCTAGGTGTTCAAAGATGTGTTGGATGTTTATCTTATTTATTTTGTTTATTGCTTTTAGGCAAATTATTTCATACAAGACTTGATCGTTTCTTTAAATTTTTTAAAATTTATTTTAACTGAAAGATTATTCTTCTGAACCAAGTTCTTTAGGGGACGTTTACAATCTTGGATTAGACCACTGTTTAATAGGTAAGCGCTTGAGATTTTTTCGTAGGATGCATCACAGCATTCACATCAAGTGTTTTGGAGAAAGCACAGAGAAAGTAAGTCCGCACCCCCGGATGAATATTTCAACCTCGCTCTTCCAGAACGTAAGTCTGCTACCTCAAATTCTCCATCAACTCATTTCAGATTGAGTTACCAATTAAACTGAAGCACGAATAAGGCTGGAAGAAATTAAAGAATGCTTGTAAGGTACTGTTATTTGTCGATACGGGCGCCCAAAATTCCCGAGACAAATTTCTGATGCCGGCTGCGCATTGGCCACGCCTGGATAACACACAGCTATTTATTGCGCCGCGAGGACCCACCTTTATGTTGCTGCCGGTCAGCTTTGACGGTGGTCCACATCTTGGACTGCCCGCTTTTAACTCCGCTCAGGCAGACGTTTGCGCTGCCCGATACGCTTCCTGCACTTTTATCAGATGACGTTACGATGGCAGATGTAGTTTTGAGTTTTATTCGTGCATGGGGTTTTATCCCTTGATCTAAGTGTTTGTCCTTTTTTGTGTTGAGTCTGGCCTTTGACGTACGATTTTAGACCGGGGTTTTTAGTGCGTATCGTGGTGGTTGGCTTTTCCTTTTTTGTTTCTATGGTCGACCAACCACTGTCACACTCTGTGTGATTTTAATTCTTTTTTTCTGATCCCCGTCTTTCCTGTCCTGTGTCGTCTTTTGTTATCTCCATTGTTTATTCTTATTCTTTGTGTGTGTTTCAAGTTCGTGGAAAAAGGGCCGGTGGCCGTAATAGTCTGGTCCCTTCAATCCCACAAACCAACCAACCAAATTTCTGAAGAAAAGCAAAAATCGATTCCATCTACTTACCATAAAGTTCATGGCATTGTTTTCTTTCCCTGCTCGTGTTTCAGTTTCTTATGGTTAATACTTCTGATTTTACATCACGCAAAAGAGCTTAATTTGCTTAATTGACATTTGTAGTGACGTGTAATCTCAGGACACTACTCAATGGTGGATGCTGAAAGGTACGTGGCGTACCAGTCATATTCCTTGTTTCCTACTCCACTCGTGGCTAATGTGTGAGTGAAAAGAATGTCTCTACTGTTCGGTATCCACCCGAATTTCTCTAACTTTGCCCTCATGGCAGTTACACTAGTTATAAGCTGAAAGAAGTAATGTTTCTTAACTCATACCGAAACGTGGAATCTCGAAATTTTGAGAGTAATGCTCTACACAATCGCATCTGGGTCAGAAAGTGGATGTTTATGCACAGAAAATGGGTCTCCAGAACACACACTCTTTCTTTGTCACATCCTGGACCACGCAAGATAGCTGCATGTGACACAAACAGGTATAGGACAGTTCCTATGAGAAACTAGAAAACAAATACTGTTGCGGACGGCATGTCCAGAACACTATACAAAGAATTCATACCTATAAGATAATGCAGGCATGCCAACATCCAGTAATTCCAGAGGGAACTGGTGAAGACACGATAAGAGAGAACACTGCTGACACAGAAGACGAAAACGACCAATTGTTAGATCAACTGATCAACAATGAACAAAAACGGACAGCACAACTATACTACCAACATAAACTATCATGACTACAAGAGTACACATAGACTAGACACAAATGCAAAGTTAAGCATGTCCACACAGGTAACAAACAGTACACTTAGAGTGTATAGAAAATAAAATTATAACTAAATCTTGTGTCCGGGCAGTGTGCAAGAAAAGGAAGCGTAAAATGTGTACCTCAGAACTGTTACAATAAGATCGTGACCTGTAATTTTATACCAAAAGAACATGTAAATCTATATTAATTGAGTGGTATTTGCAGAGAACAGAGCTTTCCGTATTTCGGAGACTCTGTGCCTGCTTTCCCAGAGTTGTTAAAATAGTGCACCTAGTGCATAGGCAATAATGCCGTCCAGCACGGTCATCTACGGGATTATTCGTAACTCACTCAGGAGTTTCAGAAGACAACTGCTTGAAAACTATAAGACATTCAGAAATTAGACACACATCAGTGGACAGAGCGTGTCTCCAAGCTTTTTCCTCGTGTGACAGGTGCTCAGTACGGGCACCGTTTGTGACGCGGGAAATGTCGTTATTCGGGTCGATGACACAAATTACCTGCGAAAGCGCGGCAGAAGCACGCTTTGGAAATCTGCTCATTGGGTTGCCTGTGTACAGCAGCGAACTAATTCGATGTGACAATACACAGCAGATTATTTACCTACATGTTCTGACACGCTTGCCTCATTGTGCAGCTACGCCTCGGCGCTTACTACGAGTCGAAACTTGGAGAGGTGCTCTATACACTTTATGGTCCCTATTTTCTTGTAGTTTTCACGTAGTTGTCTTCTGAAACGGCAGACGCACTTATGCCTAGTCCTGTAAAAGTTCTACCTCTCTACTTAAAATCTATCTCGCGTTGATACTTGTCATTTAGTATAAGTTTTAAGGTTTTCATAAAGTGATGCAAACAAAATAATAGCATCATTACGTGAAAGTTGTAAAACCAAGTCTGGGAGTGTTAGACAACTTTTATTCTTCAGAGTAAATTTGTGTGTCTTTCAACTTTTTTTAAAAAAAACTTCTGATGGAAAATTCACAAAGAGTGTCACATAAATATAAGTACAAAATATTTTCGAGGCACCTGCACTTAAAATACCAGGGATATGATAAAATGAAAATATACGTGAGCGATCCATCTCACCCAAAGTTGTATGGGTGAGATGGACCAGTCTATTGTGTGAGATGGACCGTATAAAAATGACTATAATGAGGAGAAGAGTCAATTAGAGTTTCATATTTTTAGTTGGAATATGTTGTAATGAGTACAGAATTATACTATTAAATATTTAATACAAAACAATTTATCAGTTTATTATACATCTTGACTGAACATTCGCTTTTCTAATGAGTTCAATGATTAGCCTGTCTTTTTTCTCACCACGCAAGTATTGCCAAATGTTGGCTGTCGAGAACCGGCAACACTTGAATATAATCGACGTTATGATTAGTTTCGTAATTGGTTTCACTACAGCCAACACATTCATCCTCATCCCATTCATCAAAGTTATCTCCGTAATCTTCTACAGTGTCTGTAATCTTCTAAAGTGTTTGCATCTGATAAACACGGTAGGTTATTTGCAGTATTTTCCTTGCTGAATTTCTTCAGGCTGATTTTTTCTTCAGTAACATTTCTCTAGAGATCTTTTTGTCCCTTTTATCTTTTTCCTTTCTTGTCGTTCGTTTTCTTTACAGTATCAATATCTTCAGTAGAGTTTAGCGCTTCGGATACAGTTGCTATCTTCCTCTTAAAGTAAAAGGTACAAGTGGTATTTCTTCCAAAAGTTTTATGTGGCTTAGGAGAGGTCAGTTTTGATATTGTGATCGTGAAAATTCTAGATTTAACAGCAGTGGAGTCCGAAGTTGTCAGAGAAAGGAATGTGCCTTGTGCAGGCAACTCTGCTCTTTTGATGAGCTAGTATTCATTAGCTTTGAAGTGGCAGGTTGGCATGTGTGTGAGATTCTGCTCTTCCATTTGTTGGCACAGACATATCTTCCGACAAATGGACGGCTGCCATATTCAGTGGGATTATTCCACATGCCTTGAAGATAAATTTAATTGTACTCCGTCTCTCTCACATTAAAGCAAGTGTTCCATCTCTCCCAAATAACACTGGTCCATCTCTCCTGCTTGATTTTTCTCCAGAACTAACATCAATATGATAGCAACATTTCCGCATAGGTTTATTCACAATACGCCACTGGTCTACCTCACTCAGTGGTACAACTCTCCCGGACTTATTCTGCCTGTCAAATCTGCGATACGTTCTACACTTAAATAACAGGTGAATCTAATTCAGTAATTCAGTTGCAGCACTTGCGCTCTCATTCGTTTCGATCGGAATACGGGAGACGGGCATTTTTTTTTTGCAGTTGTTATATATAATAAACCAAAATGAAAGTGTCTGCTGTAGGTGCTGTGCCATTTGGCTCTTGGTACATCATTTGAAGAAGAAACGGCGGTGCAGAAGCAGAAAACTCATATGCGCCTACTGGGTGCATCCTTCCTTTTACAAGGAGGTAAGAAACTGTGAGATTAATTTCTTAATTGCAGCAGAATGTCAACATCTTCCTTCAACGAACTACTTTGAAAAATTAGACGAACAAAAACTGAAAGGCTTTACAAACAGGTAAGCATGTCACTATTATATTTAAATATTTTAATATCATAAGGTTTCATATTAAGTACACAGATCAATAATACAAACATTTCAATTGAATCTTAGTACTGGTTGTTTACGTTATGACACATCTTCAACTGTTCGTATTGCTCACTTGCTTGTGAATGGTCAGATACATGAGATGTTACATTTTCATACATATTTGTGTAGCTAGTTGATGGCAAGCCAGTATTTATGAAATTGGTATTCCGTGAATAGTTCTGGGGTGGAGGGTTTTGTTGACAAAAAGCATCCGTGATCACTTTCGTAATATTGATTTTAGTTATTGCCTTGAAATGCTCTGGTTCTCGTTTAAAATCATTCAATAATAAGAGAAAGTAGTGGTCAGTGGTGACTGCCGTTTCTTGCTAGACTTTCCTTCTGTAACTGAACAAGCTGTACGTCTATGTTTTCAGTGACCTGCACTCTGAAGTCTCATTTGGTTCTTCAGTAGGTTCAACTTCAGTGTCCTTCTGCCCTAGTTCAATTGAACTCAAACTGTTATCCGTATTATTTCTTGCAACAATGTGTGTAAGAAACATAAGCTGGCTGAAGTAGATGTACGTGGATTTCCGTGTAGCACCTGATCCATCTTCCCAATTGCTGAATTTCCGATATTCTTTCACAAAACTATCTCTCAGATTTTTTTCATTTCTTTTGCAGCGAAGGACCTGAAAAGGAATGTATTTTATGTTTTAGGTACTGGACTTCTGGGTGCTCTTTTCGTGACAGCCACTACTCATATCGCTTGGGAAGAACTTCAGTCAGCGAAATTGTGCAACACGTTTCTCAATCAATATACACACATCAAAGAAAGTTTTGCATCACCCCAGTTCCCAGAACTCCTGAAGATAGACGTTAACTGTGGGTATTGTATCATAGACACAGTCTCTTTCACTGTTCAGAGATGTCACTAAACCATCCCAAAGATGTAAACAACCATGCATGAGCAGTACCTATTAGACAGAGGGGGTCCGACAGCCGATCAGTACCAATCATTCCACCAGGAAGGGGGCATACGGCTCGTGTTGTCTGTAGTTCAACCATGCCTACATGCCTAGACGGTCAATACCGCGATTCGTTCGCCTCAGCATTGTTACTTTGTGCCAGGAAGGGCTCTCAACAAGGGAAGTGTCCAGGCGTCTCGGAATGAATCAAAGAATCAAAGCAATGTTCTTAGGACATGGAGGAGATACAGAGACAGGAACTGCCGATGACGTGCCTCTATGAGGCCGCCAAAGGGCTGCTACTGCAGTGGATGACCGCTACGTGCGGACTATGGCTCGGAGGAACCCTGACAGTATCGCCACCATGTTGAATAATGCTTTTCGTGCAGCAACAGGACGTCGTGTTACGACTCGAAGTGTGTACAATAGGTTGCATGATGCGCAACTTCAATCCCGACGTCCATGGCGAGGACCATCTTTGCAACCACGACACCATGCAGCGCGGTACAGATGGACCCAAAAACATGCCGAGTGGACCGCTCAGGATTGGGAACACTTTCTCTTCACCGACGAGTGTCGCATACGTCTTCAACCAGACAATCGTCGGAGACGTGTTTGGAACCAATCCGATAGGCTGAACGCCTTAGGCACAATGTCCAGCGAGTGCAGCAAGCTGGAGGTTCCCTGCTGTTTTGGGGTGGCATTATGTGGGGCCGTCGTACGCCCCGTTGGTCAGGGAAGGCGCCGTAACGGCTGTACGATACGTGAATGCCATCCTCCGGCCGATAGTGCAACCACATCGGCAGCTTATTGGCGAGGCATACGTCTTCATAGATGATAATTTGCGCTCCCATCGTGCACATCTTGTGAATGGTTTCCTTCAGTTCCTTCAGGATAACGACATTGCTCGACTAGAGGGGCCAACGTGTTCTCCTGACATGAACCCTATCGAACATGTGTGGGACAGACTGAAAAAGGGCTGTGTATGGACGACGTGACCCACCAACCACTCTGAGGAATCTACGCCAAATCGCCGTTGATGAGTGGGACAATCTGGACCAACAGTGCCACGACGAATACAGGCATGTATCAATGGAAGAGGACGTGCTACTGGGTATCAGAGGTACCGGTGTGTACAACAATCTGGACCACCATTTCTGACGGTCTTTGTGTGTGGTGGTACAACATGCAATGTGTGGTTTTCATGAGCAATAAAAAGGGTGGAAATGATGTTTATGTTGATCTCTATACCAATTTTCTGTACAGGTTCCGAAACTCTCGGAACCGAAGTGATGTAAAACTCTTTTTGATGTGTATAGATCAAGATGAAAGAAAAACTTCTTTCCCAACCAACGACACAATTTTGGTTGAATATAGCTGAAAAAATTGAATCCAGACCAAATTTTCCTCATGTTACAAGAGCTATAGACGGGAAACATACCCGTATAATAAAACCAGGCTACACAGGATATATTTATTACAGTTATAAACATTTTTCTGGATACTTTTAATGGCACTTTGTGACAGCAATTATAAATTCATAATGTTGATGTTGTGGCATATTGAAAATGTAGTGATTCGTCGGTTTTCGAAGATTCGTTCTGATACAAAACAACTGATGAAAGCAAATTTATGAATTCCTGACGTTGAGGAAATAAAAGGTATCGAGGCAAAATTTCGTATTTCATTGGTGCCGAGGCATTCAGCTTATCAGAACTCACAGAGAATAATTTAAGTAAAAACAAAAGCCTGTTTAATTTTTGATTAGGCAGAGCACGTAGATACAGTGAATCCCTTTTTGGTATTTTGGATAATAATTGGTGGATATTACATCGACCTCTAAATGTTAACATAAATTCGGCAAAAAACAGCTTGTTGTCTAATTCACAATTTTACACGTGAAAGACGCGGTGTTAATTTTGAGCAGCTGTTACACACTCCAGTAGAAGTCTTGGACGATATATAAAAAGGAAAAGCTCAGAGAGGAAGCCTATGAGTCATTCACAACAGTAGTGGATTACTTTGTAAATGGCAAGATCGATTCACTTAACATCTTTTGCACCAGATTCCAACACATGTCAAAAATGTTATTATAAAAATAAAGGCCAATCACCTTACCCGGCTTTTTTCCCCTCTTGTGACAGTTATTTTCCTCCAAATATGTCTACTATTTATATTTTAAAATTCTATCACTGTGTTCGTTCACCTTCATATTCCAGACGGCTGGACGATTTTACTCTTCGGAAATAAGTTTCTCTGTGTCGAAATTGTTCACAGCGTGATCATGGCAGGTGCGAAACGAGGCCACGTATGTTGTCTGCTGTGCACGTTTGCCGAAGTCGACAGGCCTGATTGCGTGGTTTTCGCGGTTAAACGCAACCAGTGTGTCGTCTTTCACATTAAATTACAGAAATAGGCAGCCGCTTAGCCGTCATCAGTGGTAGCACACGGCCAATGCGTTGTTGTTGCCTAGTACAGCTGACAGAGGCGGCGGCGTCGAAACGGACAAAGGGTTTCGCCGAGCGTATACAATTTTCCATCCACGATCATAAAATGGGCATAAAATGCAAAACATGTGCGGTGTTATGCGAGGCCCGCCTTGGCTAGTGCCATAAAATGTTCTGCTCTTGCGCTGTTTTCACCTTTAATAAAAAGAAAAAGAAAATAAAAACGGGTCCGCCGTCTTTACATCCCCGTCATTCCTGCGCAAGTTTGTACGCACCGTGGCGAGCGAACTTTAATTGTTTCCTAAGTACCGTTACGAGGAAGGCGGAGGCTGCGGAGCTGACGCTTCCGCGCTGGGCACAACAGGCTCCGGCTATAAATCGTGGCAATTCCTTCCTCTCCCACATCTTTCCTCAGGCGTGAATGTGGCGGCAGCTTACTTCGCTACACCAGCAATAACGAGGCCAGAATTTCTTAAGTTTTCATGATATTTTCCTTCAACTTACAGAGATACATTTAGAAATGTGCAAAAGAGTGCGTCGTATATTTAATGAATAAAATTAAAGATAATTTAGAGAGGCAGAGGCCGAGAGACAGTGTGTGTGAGAGAGAGAGAGAAAAAAAAGCAAGAGATTGTGATAATGAAAATTTTCAGAATGATAACGATAAGTGCTTTGACATACATTGTGTCATATTACACAGCGTGTATGATAATTAATAGCGGAAATTTACACATGTAAAAGTATATGAATATACAAGCCGTCAATATGGGTCGCCAAGACACTTGTTTGCGAGATAATTGCTAACGTGTATGTCCACTATAAAACATGCCCCAGATGGTACACTCTATTGTAAACTTTTCCGCTTTTCCCGTCTAAATGGGCTCAAATTTTTTATAAAGCTTCCACTGGGAGTGCAGTGAAAGTAGTTTAGAGGTTAGCCTTACTGGCGGGCATGCGGTGGGTCGCCTGTTCAAACCCGTCCACCAGTAATTATTTGTTATTTAGTGGTTAACAATTCTGGAATGTTCTTGAAACATATTATGTTTGTATGTTCTGTAATTTTCGATATTGGTAGAAATACCAGCATTATGGAATATTCCATGTTTGTACAAATAGTTGCACTCTTTGATCAGAATGTCACTTCTATTCTGGCTTTATGTTTCAGTTTTAAATGCTTTAGTTCATTCACGATCCTACCTTCGGGGTTGGACTGGATTGTGGCATCGACATGACATTCTTTGGTGTAGATGCCAGGTACTTCTAAACATCTACATCACCGTGACTGAATACAAGCGGTTCATTGTTCCTAAGATCCGTAGTTCAGGAGACAGATGAATTCCAAACCAGTAGTAAGTTACACTCCTGGAAATGGAAAAAAGAACACATTGACACCGGTGTGTCAGACCCACCATACTTGCTCCGGACACTGCGAGAGGGCTGTACAAGCAATGATCACACGCACGGCACAGCGGACACACCAGGAACCGCGGTGTTGGCCGTCGAATGGCGCTAGCTGCGCAGCATTTGTGAACCGCCGCCGTCAGTGTCAGCCAGTTTGCCGTGGCATACGGAGCTCCATCGCAGTCTTTAACACTGGTAGCATGCCGCGACAGCGTGGACGTGAACCGTATGTGCAGTTGACGGACTTTGAGCGAGGGCGTATAGTGGGCATGCGGGAGGCCGGGTGGACGTACCGCCGAATTGCTCAACACGTGGGGCGTGAGGTCTCCACAGTACATCGATGTTGTCTCCAGTGGTCCCAGAAAGGGGAAACTTTATTGACACATTCCTGGGGTCAGATACATCACATGATCACACTGACAGAGCCACAGGCACATAGACACAGGCAACAGAGCATGCACAATGTCGGCACTAGTACAGTGTATATCCACCTTTCGCAGCAATGCAGGCTGCTATTCTCCCATGGAGACGATCGTAGAGATGCTGGATGTAGTCCTGTGGAACGGCTTGCCATGCCATTTCCACCTGGCGCCTCAGTTGGACCAGTGTTCGTGCTGGACGTGCAGACCGCGTGAGACGACGCTTCATCCAGTCCCAAACATGCTCAATGGGGGACAGATCCGGAGATCTTGCTGGCCAGGGTAGTTGACTTACACCTTCTAGAGCACGTTGGGTGGCACGGGGTACATGCGGACGTGCATTGTCCTGTTGGAACAGCAAGTTCCCTTGCCGGTCTAGGAATGGTAGAACAATGGGTTCGATGACGGTTTGGATGTACCGTGCACTATTCAGTGTCCCCTCGACGATCACCAGTGGTGTACGGCCAGTGTAGGAGATCGCTCCCCACACCATGATGCCGGGTGTTGACCCTGTGTGCCTCGGTCGTATGCAGTCCTGATTGTGGCGCTCACCTGCACGGCGCCAAACACGCATACGACCATCATTGGCACCAAGCCAGAAGCGACTCTCATCGCTGAAGACGACACGTCTCCATTCGTCCCTCCATTCACGCCTGTCGCGACACCACTGGAGGCGGGCTGCACGATGTTGGGGCGTGAGCGGAAGACGGCCTAACGGTGTGCGGGACCGTAGCCCAGCTTCATGGAGACGGTTGCGAATGGTCCTCGCCGATACCCCAGGAGCAACAGTGTCCCTAATTTGCTGGGAAGTGGCGGTGCGGTCCCCTACGGCACTGCGTAGGATCCTACGGTCTTGGCGTGCATCCGTGCGTCGCTGCGGTCCGGTCCCAGGTCGACGGGCACGTGCACCTTCCGCCGACCACTGGCGACAACATCGATGTACTGTGGAGACCTCACGCCCCACGTGTTGAGCAATTCGGCGGTACGTCCACCCGGCCTACCGCATGCCCACTATATGCCCTTGCTCAAAGTCCGTCAACTGCACATACGGTTCACGTCCACGCTGTCGCGGCATGCTACCAGTGTTAAAGACTGCGATGGAGCTCCGTATGCCACGGCAAACTGGCTGACACTGACGGCGGCGGTGCACAAATGCTGCGCAGCTAGCGCCATTCGACGGCCAACACCGCGGTTCCTGGTGTGTCCGCTGTGCCGTGCGTGTGATCATTGCTTGTACAGCCCTCTCGCAGTGTCCGGAGCAAGTATGGTGGGTCTGACACACCGGTGTCAATGTGTTCTTTTTTCCATTTCCAGGAGTGTATATATATATATATATATATATATATATATATATATATATGAAACAATATCTGACCAACGCTGATACAACCAACGTGGTGGGTCTGCTGAATTGGGGACAGGAAAAATACCCAGATATAAAATTAATATGAAGTTTATTGTAACAATCATAATCTTCTTCGGCGAGAGTTAATGTGTTACACAGAAACTGAAAACAAGTCAGTTCTTGAGTACTGAAAGAGCAACATTAATATCTGAAGGCGAAGGCCTGAAAATGTCGCAGTAAACTGAAAGTCTCCAATGTCAATACACTAAGTGTGCCACAGTCAAAGTCCGGAAGGGAGGCGCAAAAATTGAAGCTCTGAGAGGACAAGCAAAAGTCCGAAAGGTCTGCATGAAGTTTGAATCTGGCATATAGCTGATGGAAAAACAAAAGGCAGCTATTACAAAGTTTAGTTGCTGCTCTCAGCATCAGCGGGAACGTGTCTTTGGTGTAGAGGTGATTTATAGTGTAGGTCCATAGCTGGCAGGTCCTAGAGGCGAAGGTCGATATGTATGGCATCGTCGTCATAGCGGCGGCTTCAGAGTGAAAACCTGATTGTGGGAATGCTTTCTCAATCAGTGTCTGGCCAGGAACAATTTGCTCGTTCACAGCCCACGCACGGGCCTACATAATGCACAGGAGCCAGGAAACTGCAGATACTACTTTTGGTCACAATACCCATTGAGTAGAAAAAGTCCGTGGGGAAAGGGGAAAGTGACACCTGGGGCGTTTGGGTTGCCACCCAGTGGCCCGGTAGAGCACGGTCTCCCCGGATTTGTCGTCTGAAGAGGTCCCCTGCAAGGCCTGTGCCCACATAGCCCATCTGTGTTGTTGGTTGCTGGCTGAATAGCCACAAGGCCTCGACACAGTACTGCTCATTCATTAAATATAACTCCCCAAGAACAACATGCATTTCGTGGACAGAGACCGATACTCTGGTATATTTTCACTGTAGGGGCCCTGCAATGCAGAGAGAGAAGACGAGTATTCAATAACTATTATATCGCAAGACCACAACCATTACAACAGTCACACCAGTCGACTGCAGACAATTACAGTCGACCTGTGGGACGAAACCCTTGGTGAGGTTGTTCCCAAACACGTCTTAGGCATTCTCCATCACCGTACAGAGGTACCACCCGATCGCCTAGCGGCTGATTTAAAGAAAACTTAGCGAGGCAACCATTTATGGAGATGAAGCCACCACAGATGAAAATTCTCCAAGAACATCACCAACATTTCAGGAAATCTCATTGATTTCATCATAGATAGCACACCTGTCTGGGTGCAGCTGACTTGGGAGCTTCCTTTTCTATGACGTTGGCTGATTACCATCGTCAGGTTAAGAAGTACCATGATACGAAAGTACTTGTACTGAAGTTCGCAAATGGATAATATGTCCAACCGAAACGGACATGTATTACAAGAATTTCTATCAATGGCAGAATGCACCACTCTAAATTTTAACAGAATATACAATAGTAGTAGTGTTCTTCTCGTATGGGACGTTTTGCAAGCATCATAAGCAGTCATAGACTGTTGAAGATGAGAACTCCATATTGACGAAGCTCTTCAAAGTGCAAAGACTGCAGTGGTCATTTGTTTGACACTGAAAGAGTTGTTATCCAACCATCATAAACAAAGCGAGTTCCAGTCATTAGTCGAGATGCCCAGTTAAACTGTGAATTTTTTTTTCAACTGCTATTCAGGCCCGCATAAGAAATCTATAGTGACGATTATAAAGATTGTCGGGGAATTTTAGATAATTAATTGTGAACACTAAAGGTCCGTGTGTAGGGGCAGTCCAGGAAAGACAGTTTGGTGCGTCAAGAAAGAATTGTTATCCGCAACCACTGCAGACAGTTCAGGGAACGTAGCTACTGTTGGACTGCCTATATGATCTGGCCTGAATGAGAAACAATGGAGAGAAGGAAGACCAAGCGACCAATGTTAAAACAAATTATCAACTCTGGGATTCATCCAACAGCCAGTGCTCACATAGTTGTTGGCTGAACGACAGATAATCCTATAAGAAGTGGAGAAGATGCTGCAAGATGGTACATCATTGTACCTTTAGAGAGTCCCTTGGCTTCTCTTGTGGTCCTTGAGAAGAAGGATGGCATATGGCCTTTCCGTATCGAGTACGAAGACTGAACAAAATCACGAAGGAAGATGCCTATCTATTGCCGCACACTCATTACACAAAGATTCCTTGAAAGGAGAGAGTGTTTCTCAACTATTGACATGTAGAAAAACAGCTTCCTTAAATCCCCACAGCCTCTATGAGCTCAAAAGTGTGCCATTTGCACTATAAAACCTTCAGTCGTATGATGGACAACCCGCTTCGACATCTTAAATGGTCAACTTGTGTTTACTGGCTGAATGGCATTAACATTTTTTCGAAGACACTTTAAGAATAACGAAGCTGCCTGACAACGGTTTTGATGTATTTTCAGGCTGCAGGTTTCTGCCTGAAGCCTAAAAAGTTCCTCTTTATCGGCTAAGAAATAAAAATCCTGGGGCAACTAGCGAATAATGACAGAGTCCGTTCAAATCCAGAGAAAACGGAGCGGTCACAGATTTTCCAACTCCGGACCACATTAGTAACGTAAAAAGTTTTCTCAGAATGTGCTCATACTATCGGCGATTCATAAACGTCTTCTGTACCCATGTAGGTCTCTTGCAAGAAATGCTTTAGGGGGAACACCAAATTTTCCTGTAACTTTCCTGTAACGAAGAGCAAGAAAGACGTTTCAGTCTTCTTAAGGAGGCGCTAACATCTTCTCAAGTTCAGGCATAGTATGACGAGAATGCTGAGACAGAATTTTGACGTTAGAGATTTTGGGATATGGATAGTTCTAGTGCAAATTCAGGAAGGTGCTGAAAAGGTTATAGATTAAGCTTCCACCGTAGTCTACAACTATTCAACCGAAAAATAGTAGTTATTTCGTATTTATCAATTCTGGAGGGTTCTTGACATATGGTTTTAATGCTCGTATGTTCTGGATATTCGTTGCTTGCATAAATATTAGCATACTGGAATATTCGATGGTTGTGTAAATAGCTGCATGCTCTGACCAGGATGTCAGTTCTGTTCTGGCTGTACGTTGATCTTATGGTAAACATGCTATCAGTTCTAAGTGCTGTACTTCATTGACGATCCTGTCTTCGGATCTGGACTTGATTGTGGTTTCGACTTGACAACATCAATGCTCAAGAATGAAGAAAACCGTTAGGACTAGTTTATGAACAATTATTCGATCTAATAAAATTATTCACTATTTTGCAGGAATTTGCCAGTCTTATCAGGGTACCTCTAATTGCGATTTACAACTTTTTCTGCACGTCCATAGTGATGTGCCAGAGACGAAGCAATAATTCTGTTTGCTTAGGGTGTGAGTGGAAGGTGTTATCTTGAGAGTCTTCCAGACACCTAGTAAAACTATGTAACAGCAGAAGAGTCTGCATCGTTACATCATCATCTTGTGGAACCACTCGATCACCTGGCACAGTGACGTCGATTAAATATAAGGCATAAAGTTACAGATTCCATGAAATAGTACAAGCGTGTAACGTAGGCTTCAGGGAAGGCGAACGGTTGATTTCAGTTTGTTGGAAGAAGAATTATAGGGAAGTGTAGCTCATTTATAAAAGAGCCAGCGTACAGAACATTTGTATTACCAATTTTTGAGTGTTTGGGGTTCCACTAGGTCAGATTATAGGAAGACATCGAAGCAATTGAGAGGCGTGACGCGAGATTTGTTATTGGTAGGTTCAATCAACATGCGAATGTTATGGAAGTGATATCTAGAGAAGAGGATACGCTCTGTTCGCGAAAAATGTCGAAAAGGATTTGGAAACTGGCATCTGTGACAGGCTGCAGAACGATCCTACTGCCAGAAACGTTTACCTCGCATTAGGTCCGCTAAGGTATGATAAATCAGAGCTCGTATGGAAGCATTTACGAGTGGAACACGATAGGTAATGATTAGCAGTACCACAAGGTAACCTGTGCACGGATGGTGGCGTCCGGAATTTATATGAAGAAGTAGATTTATTATCTAATAATTAATTTATTTTGCGAAACTGTCATAAGTATAGTACAACATTTACCTTCCTCATATTCCTGGTTTTGATTAATATTTCTGAAATTCATTATTATATTAAAATTACGAAAATGTCGAGAGTACTCGCATTCATTTTATTATCAGTTGACATGTTCAGTGTACGTACGAGTCTTACGTAAAATTGTTCATTGTAAGACAGGCTTTATAGATTCTAAACTGAAACAAGGCACATCCAGTAGAATAATAAATAAAAGTCTAACCTAAGAAACCAAATCACGTATAGAATACTGCTCTAGCCCACTATGTTATTAGAACAAAATGCACATAAGCGGCTGTGATTGTTCCTGTTGTCTGGCTGAAAAGAGGGAGGGAGGGGGAGGAGGTGTTAATACAGGAACGGTTTGCAGGCAGATGCGGACATGTGTGTGCATACGTTTGGTACGGAGCTGCATGGGTGCCAGCCACGTATCTTCGCGCTCCGTACACAGTGTAGAGCTCCCTATGAGAGCTTGTAAGCTTGTAGGGAGAATCATTGTTATAAAATATCTTAGTGGCCACACATAATGAGGTACGACAGGGTATATGCCACTATACCACTCTATCACGCTCACTTACTTCTGCTTGTGAAGAGAAATAAGAAACATGGGAACCGAGAGAGGCATAACGTATAAAAAAATATACACTACTGCTTAACAGAAATGTAACACCAATAAAGAGAGAAACTAACAAAATTTCTCCTATTGGATTTGTACAGTATGGTACGAAGAATATTTCATTAAATTTGGTGATTTAAGATGCGCGCATAGGAGAGCATTTGTTCGTCGCATTCTGACTGACTCGTATCACGTCGTTTAATTTGGTCACCACTTAAGATTAATTTCGCCAGTAATTCAGTGGGAGGTCAAGCTTTTATTTCAGTTTATTTGTTTCGGATCGTGTCCATTCAACCATCAACTGCTGGAAAAACCATGCGGCATTGTCTTGGAGACGATTTGTTTAATCATTTTCCTGAGCGGGAAAAAAATCTCCGACCAAGCTGCGAATTGAACCCAGGCCCGTTGGGTGAGTAACCTGTCGCGCTGACCCTGCACCTACCGATGCGGATGGGTGAACGACTTCATAGCCAGTTATCACAGAAATTAATTAATGCATAGTAAGTAAACAACATTCACATTCCACTTCCTTCTGTACATGGAAATGCAGGGGAGTATTAATCTAAGTAGTAAGAGTTTACACAACGTAACGAGGTGAGATTTGGTTTGTTAATTTCGAAGTCCCTTGGAGGCCACGAGTTACCGTAGCCAATCACGCTGTGAGGACACGATGACGCGGAGTCTGGCCTTTGTACAGGCAAGAGCTTGGGGAAAAAAGTGACTTTAGAAAGGGGAAATCTCCACACATATTGATTAGGTGGCGACTGAAAGGCTACGTACTTGGCCGAATAAATGACTGAGATCCGCTTGTGTAAGTCACGCTCAGAGGTACCCGTGGTCTAGGGGACGCCGGCACGGTAGCTCAGCGTGTTCGGTCAGAGGGTTAAACTGCCCTCTGTAACAAAAAAACTGAGTTAGTATATCAACGATGAACTTCAATAAGTGTGATAGGACGTCCGCCCCGAACAAATAGAACGATCAATACCGAACAAAATGAGATTTTTTAAAAAAAAAAAAAAGGGGTAGCGTCTTTGATTTGTAATCCAAACGTCTTCGGTCCCGGGTTCGATCCCCGCCACTGCTTAAATTTTGATAAATAATCAGCATTGGCGGCCGAAGACTTCCGGCATAAGAAGAGGGGACTGCCAAAGGGAGGTTACCATGAGAAAAAAATTGAATAATCAACGAAAGGATAACGTTCTACGAGTCGGGGTGTGGAATGTCAGAAACTTGAACCTGGTAGGGAAACTAGAAAATCTGAAAAGGGAAATGCAAAGGCTCAATCTAGATATAGTAGGGGTCAGTGAAGTGAAGTGCAAGGAAGACAAGGATTTCTGGTCAGATGAGTATCGGGTAATATCAACAGCAGCAGAAAATGGTATAACAGGTGTAGGATTCGTTATGAATAGGAAGGTAGGGGAGAGGGTGTGTTACTGTGAACAGTTCAGTGACCGGGTTGTTCTAATCAGAATCGACAGCAGACCAACACCGACAACGATAGTTCAGGTATACATGCCGACGTCGCAAGCAGAAGATGAACAGATAGAGAAAGTGTATGAGGATATTGAAAGGGTAATGCAGTATGTAAAGGGGGACGAAAATCTAATAGTCATGGGCGACTGGAATGCAGTTGTAGGGGAAGGAGTAGAAGAAAAGATTACAGGAGAATATTGGCTTGGGACAAGGAGTGAAAGAGGAGAAAGACTAATTGAGTTCTGTAACAAGATTCAGCTAGTAATAGGAATACCCTGTTCAAGAATCACAAGAGGAGGAGGTATACTTGGAAAAGGCCGGGAGCTACGGGAAGATTTCAATTAGATTACATCATGGTCAGACAGAGATTCCGAAATCAGATACTGGATTGTAAGATGTACCCAGGAGCAGATATAGACTCAGATCACAATATAGTAGTGATGAAGAGTAGGCTGAAGTTCAAGACATTAGTCAGGAAGAATCAATACGCAAAGAAGTGGGATACGGAAGTACTAAGGAATGACGAGATACGTTTGAAGTTCTCTAACGCTGTAGATACAGCAATAAGGAATACCGCAGTAGGCAGTACAGTTGAAGAGGAATGGACATCTCTAAAAGGGCCCATCACAGAAGTTGGGAAGGAAAACATAGGTACAAAGAAGGTAGCTGTGAAGAAACCATGGGTAACAGAAGAAATACTTCAGTTGATTGATGAAAGGAGGAAGTACAAACATGTTCCGGGAAAATCAGGAATACAGAAATACAAGTCGCTGAGGAATGAAATAAATAGGAAGTGCAGGGAAGCTAAGACGAAATGGCTGCAGGAAAAATGTGAAGACATCGAAAAAGATATGATTGTCGGAAGGACAGACTCAGCATACAGGAAAGTCAAAACAACCTTTGGTGACATTAAAAGCAACGGTGGTAACATTATGAGTGCAACGGGAATTCCACTGTTAAATGCAGAAGAGAGAGCAGATAGGTGGAAAGAATGCATTGAAAGCCTCTATGAGGGTGAAGATTTGTCTGATGTGATAGAAGAAGAAACAGGAGTCGATTTGGAAGAGATAGGGGATCCAGTATTAGACTCAGAATTTAAAAGAGCTTTGGAGGACTTACAGTCAAATAAGGCAGAAGGGATAGATAACATTCCATCAGAATTTCTAAAATCATTGGGGGAAGTAGCAACAAAACGACTATTCACGTTGGTGTGTAGAATATATGAGTCTGGCGATATACCATCTGACTTTCGGAATAGCATCATCCACACAATTCCGAAGACGGCAAGAGCTGAAAAGTGCGAGAATTATCGCACAATCAGCTTAACAGCTCATGCATCGAAGCTGCTTACAAGAATAATATACAGAAGAATGGAAAAGAAAATTGAGAACGCGCTAGGTGACGATCAGTTTGGCTTTAGGAAAAGTAAAGGGACGAGAGAGGCAATTCTGACGTTACGGCTAATAATGGAAGCAAGGCTAAAGAAAAATCAAGAGACTTTCATTGGATTTGTCGACCTGGAAAAAGCGTTCGACAATATAAAATGGTGCAAGCTGTTCGAGATTCTGAAAAAAGTAGGGGTAAGCTATAGGGAGAGACGAGTCATATACAATATGTATAACAACCAAGAGGGAATAATAAGAGTGGACCATCAAGAACGAAGTGCTCGTATTAAGAAGGGTGTAAGACAAGGCTGTAGCCTTTCGCCCCTACTCTTCAATCTGTACGTCGAGGAAGCAATGATGGAAATAAAAGAAAGGTTCAGGAGTGGAATTAAAATACAAGGTGAACAGATATCAATGATACGATTCGCTGATGACATTGCTATCCTGAGTGAAAGTAAGAAGAATTAAATGATCTGCTGAACGGAATGAACAGTCTAATGAGTACACAGTATGGTTTGAGAGTAAATCGGAGAAAGACGAAGGTAATGAGAAGTAGTAGAAATGAGAACAGCGAGAAACTTAACATCAGGATTGATGGTCACGAAGTCAATGAAGTTAAGGAATTCTGCTACCTAGGCAGTAAAATAACCAATGACGGACGGAGCAAGGAGGACATCAAAAGCAGACTCGGTATGGCAAAAAAGGCATTTCTGGCCAAGAGAAGTCTACTAATATCAAATAACGGCCTTAATTTGAGGAAGAAATTTCTGAGGATGTACGTCTGGAGTACAGCATTGTATGGTAGTGAAACATGGACTGTGGGAAAACCGGAACAGAAGAGAATCGAAGCATTTGAGATGTGGTGCTATAGACGAATGTTGAAAATTAGGTGGACTGATAAGGTAAGGAATGAGGAGGTTCTACGCAGAATCGGAGAGGAAAGGAATATG
Organism: Schistocerca cancellata; assembly: GCF_023864275.1. NCBI lineage: Eukaryota > Metazoa > Arthropoda > Insecta > Orthoptera > Acrididae > Schistocerca > Schistocerca cancellata. The sequence continues at coordinate 244,284,262 of NC_064631.1, forward strand.
TGGAAAACACTGATAAGGAGAAGGGACAGGATGATAGGACATCTGCTAAGACATGAGGGAATGACTTCAATGGTACTAGAAGGAGCTGTAGAGGGCAAAAACTGTAAATGAAGACAGAGATTGGAATACGTCAAGCAAATAATTGAGGACGTAGTTTGCAAGTGCTACTCTGAGATAAAGAGGTTAGCACGGGAAAGGAATTCGTGGCGGGCCGCATCAAACCAGTCAGTAGACTGATGACAAAAAAAAAAAAAAAAAAAAAATTACGCTCGAGGATTCCTCAACAGAGCGACATTGGGAAGGACAGTTCCCCGCACATCCAATTACCGAGGCTACATGATGACGCTGTACGTGTTTGTTACGGAATGTGCGATTTTCGTCCTCTGGTCGCGTCACCCGGCTGTTTGGAAATTGTCTTAAGGAGGGAAAACGCGATCGGGACTTCCTCTGGTCTCACTGGGGACAATGAATCATGCGCCTTCATTGGCCCCTGATACTTTTAGTGGGTGTTTCTCTGGGGCATAGCCGTGTAGGAGGGTTTCGGAAGGAGAATTTGTTCTGGTTCGACAGACAGACAACGAGAAACAGGATGCGATTTGCCGATGTTGGTGTTAGGCACGCATTTTCTTTCACGGGGACGACAGCAGGAGGCTAAGCAAAGTTCTTCGGCACTCTACGCAGGCCGGGCTAAAATTCGGGCACACTACTCTACTCTCGTACGGGAGAGATGTAGACACTGCACAGCCCAACGGCGGAGAGCCAGACGATTCAACTCGGACGCTGGACGCAGCTCAGGTAATCAGTAAACGCAGATTCGCTTCGATGTTTCATTTCAAACGAAAGTGGGAACGATGTAGTTCGATCGGGCATCGCTGCTTTCTCAGGTCCCCATAGCGCCGCTTCGTTTGATTAGTGCCGTTTGAAAGATTTTCGTAATTTTTTTGGTTGTTTGAAATCAGTCAGTTAACACAGATTCAAACGCAATTCCTTCTCTAGTATGTCGCACAGATGACGAAATGGTAGATATCGAAATAGATGACAGAGGGATAGAAAAACAATTAAAATCGCTCAAAAGAGGAAAGGCCGCTGGGATGGGATACCAGTTCGATTTTATACAGATTACGCGAAGGAACTTGCTCCCTTCTTGCAGCGGTGTACCGTAGGTCTCTAGAAGAGCGTAGCGTTCCAAAAGATTAAAAAAGGGCACAGGTCATCCCCGTTTTCAAGAAGGGACGTCGAACAGATGTACATAACTATAAACGTATATCTCTAACGTCGATCAGTTGTAGAATTTTCGAACACGTATTATGTTAGAGTATAATGACTTTTCTGGAGAATAGAAATCTACTCTGTAGGATTCAGCATGGGTTTCGAAAAAGACGATCGTGTGAAACCTAGCTCGCGCTATTCGTCCACGAGACTCAGAGGGCCATAGACACGGGTTCCCAGGTAGATGCCGTGTTTCTTGACTTCCGCAAGGCGTTTGATATAGTTCCCCACAGTCGTTTAATGAACAAAGTAAGAGCATATTGTGTGAATGGATTGAAGAGTTTCTAGATAACAGAATTCAGCATGTCATTCTCAATGGAGAAAAGTCTCCGAAGTAATAGTGATTTCAGGTGTGCCGCAGGGGAGTGTCGTAGGACCGTTGCTGAAATAGTTCAAATGGCTCTGAGCACTATGAGACTTAACATCTGAGGTCATTAGTCCCCTAGAACTTAGAACTACTTAAACCTAACTAACATAAAGACATCACACACGTCCATGCCCGAGGCAGAATTTGAACCTGCGACCGTAGCGGTCGCGTGGTTCCAGGCTGAAGCGCCTACAACCACACCGGTCGGCTGGACTGTTGATATTCACAATATATATAAATGACCTTGTGGATAACATCGGAAGTTCACTGAGGCTTTTTGCGGATGATGCTGTAGTATATCGAGAGGTTGTAACAATGGAAAATTGTACTGAAATGCAGAAGGATTTGCAACGAATTGACGCATGGTGCAGGGAATGGCAACTGGATCTCAAAGTAGACAAGTGTAATGTAGTGAGAATACATAGAAAGAAAGATCCTTTATCATTTAGCTACAATATAGCAGGTCAGCAACTGGAAGCAGTTAATTCCATAAATTATCTGGGAATAGGCATTAGGAGTGATTTAAAATGGAATGACCATATAAAATTAATCGTCTGTAGAGCAGATGCCAGACTGAGATTCATTGGAAGAATCCTAAGGAAATGCAGTCTGAAAACGAAGTAGGTTACAGTACACTTGTTCGCCCACTGCTTGAATACTGCTCACCGGTGTGGGATCCGTACCAGATAGGGTTGATAAAAGAGATAGAGAAGATCCAACGGAGAGCAGCGCGCTTCGTTACAGGATCGTTTAGTAATCGCGAAAGCGTTACGGAGGTGATAGATAAACTCCAGTGGAAGACTCTGTAAGAGAGACGCTGAGTGGCTCGGAACGGGCTTTTGTTGAAGTTTCGAGAACATACCTTCACCCAGGAGTCAAGCAGTATATTGCTCCCTCCTACGTACATCTCGCGAAGAGACCATGAGGATAAAATCGGAGAGGTTAGAGCCCACACAGAGGCATACCGACAATCTTTCTTTCCACGAGCAGTACGAGACTGGAATAGAAGGGAGAACCGATAGAGGTACTCAAGGTACCCTCCGCCACACACCGTCAGGTGGCTTGCTGTGTATGGATGCAGATGTAGATGTAGATTCCTGGAGATAATATTTTTTGTTTCCTTTGGCTTGTGGCCCACGTCTCGCTAATGTATGATCAGCGTAACTTAATGCCTCCATGTATACTGATGGCTTTCGGAAGCTATTTACCCCACGTAAAGTTGCTCATCTACGTAATTATACATCTCATCTACAGTTAAATGTACTGGCGAATGGCGCGTGGGAAATAAGATTGTGGGTAAGCCTTTGCATTAGCTGCAGTTCCTCGAATTTTCTTAGCATAGTCATTTCGCGAGATATATGTGGGAGGAAGTAATATGTTGCTCGACTCATTACGGAAAGCACTCTTCGTGATTCACAAAGGCTATCTGTAGCGCCTGCGTTGAGAATTTGTTGAACATATCAATAACGCTCTCGTGCCGACCTAGCGATCCAGTGGCGAATCGCGCCGCTCTTCGTTGAACCTTTTCTATTTCTTTTATCAGTACTACCTCGTAAGAGTCAAAGATTGATTAACAATACTCAAGAATCGGTTGAACAACCTCCTTGTAAGCCACTCCTTTCGTGGGTTACTTACATAGGTTCTTCCTATGAATCCCAGTCTGACATCTGCTTTTCATCCTATTTGATGTGGTCTTCCGCTTAAGGTTGTTCTCGATAGTTACTCCTAGATATCTTACGGCAGATACTGTTTCCAGCAATTTGTCATCAGTAGAGTGCTAGCACAGCAGTGGATTTCTTTCCATACGTATGTGAAACAGGTTACATTTATTGACGTTCAGGGTCAGCTGCCAGAGCTACCACCATTCGTGGGTCATCCGTAGGTCATTCTCTGAAAGGATACTGTATTCTGGCGTTGCTACTTTATTATAGACACCTGCATCATATACCAACAGTCATTAAGAACTTCCAAAGCATTGAACTAGATGAACCATTACGACCACTGTCCACCGCAACTTTGGATGCCATCTGGTGGCGTTGCGGGTGCGTGACGTGGTAACAGAAATGCGTAAGCTGAGCAGACACGGACGGGGGATCGCCCTAGCGAAGATATGGGCTGAAAATGGCGAAATCCATAGAGACAAGTGACTCTGACTAAGGGCAAATTATTATTACGCAGAGCCCCTGAACGACTGTCTCGAAAACGGTGAAGCTTGTCGAACGTCCACATGCTACTGCCATGAGAGGTAGGACAGTGAAATTACCACTAGGCGGTAAATGGTTGGACGTCCACGACTCTTCACAGAAAGTGGGTTTCGGAGGCTTGTCTGCTCTGTAAAGAATGATAGGGGGCATCTCTGCCGAATGACCAGAATGCCGGTGCACCCACAAGTTTTTCGGAGCGCACCATTCTTCGAACGCTGTTGAACATGAAGCTCTGCAGCAGGTCACCTCAAGTGTTCACACGTCGACCTAACGGCATCGACAGTTACTGAAACATCGGCATTCGACCATAGCGTGATAGAAACGTTTCGGCTCTTCGGGTGAATCACATTTTTCCTCTTTTTTCTTTAAAAACGCCATATCGAGTTGAACGGTGACTCGAAATTCGCAGCTCGCCATGGACACAGGTTGATGGGAACAGTATTATCCTATGGCAGATATTCTACTGCGCTTGCGTGGGATCTGTGGTAGTAATCAAGACACGCTAACAGCTGTGAACGTCTACGTGTACATGATGTTATTCACAATAAAGAGTCTGGCAGAGGGTTCAGTGAAACACCTTCAAGCTGTCTCTCTACCTTTCACTCGCGAACGGCGCCTTTGTTTTAATGATTGCCGCTGTAATTCACCTATCATTTCTGTGGCACAATCTCCCACATTTCGCGATAATACAAACCGAGCCGCCGTTCTTTGAACTTTTTCGATGTCATCCATCAGTCCAACCTGATGCGGATCCCACACTGCTCAGCAATACTCCAGAAAATGGTGGACAAGCGTGGTGTAAGCAGTCTCTTTAGCAGACCTCTGTTGCACTTTCTTGCTTCATGTCTTCCTTGACGTCGATGCCATATTTCAACAATATGTCCGTGTCTCGGAGCCGGAACCGTGCTGCAGTGGTTTGAAGAGCATTATAGTGAACTCACGTTGATATCTCGGTGACCACGTTCGCCTGACTTAAATCCTGTGGAACCCATCTGGGTCACTATCGGGTGCCATCATTGCGTACGCAAATCAATGGCCTATTATTTACGATGGTTAAATGATCTGCGTGTAGACATCTAACACCACATAACTCATAAAAAGTCGGATCCGGTGATACGTAGAATCAGTGATGTGTTGCGTTCGAATGACGGACAAACAAGCTATTATGTGGGTGGTTATAATGTTTTGGCTCACCAGTGTGTACTGTAAACGCTGACGGTTCTGCCACACTCCCTTGGGGTACTCCGGAAATTAACTCATGTGAGTGTTAGCATAAATAAATAACGGGGCATTACTGGACTCTCTTTCTTAACTATTCTGCAGATAGATAATCCCTGTCCCTTGTGACTTGGTGATTTTGCAAGACCGGCACCCGTTTATTCATTTACGAGGACTCATTTACCTACATTTATTGCGCGAACTTTAAATTACCTAACTGAATAAATGAGGAGCTGTCCGACTGACAGAAAGTCCACCTGGCGTCGGACATTAATTCGACATTACACGTCTAGGCTCGCAGCTGGCAGCCTGCACACAGAGCTGCTATTTACGGTAGAAAGAACGACTCTAATATGGCACGGCATTGCGTCGGAATGAGCTTGAATGAAGGATACGCGCATTTCATTTCATACTGACAGAGTTCGTAAACGACATTGGTTTTTTGCATCTTAGCATCAAATGTTCCAATGAGAGAGATCTCAAGACCATTGAGGTCATGGCAACAATCGAAACTTCGATATAGAAATGAGTCAAGACAGCATGGTATTACGTTCCTCCCTTGTGTTTGTAGTTGACACTGACATTGCATGAAAACGTCCACTGGTTAGAAAGCAATGTTTATTCAGGTGCAAGAAAGGTGACATCAAAGAACTGTAAAAATGTCACTTAGCTTTTTAAGACGGCGTCAGTTTGCTGAGGCTATGAAATGTTGGGTAATATGTTATTTAAGGACCAGGATACTAAATGACACGGCATGGAGTTTATAGTTATTCTGTCGAAAAACGTGGTTTATTTATCATTCCACCAAGTATCATACTTTCCACATGAAAATCTCAACACATGAAACATAGAACTATTTTAATTGTCTATATGCCGAAGATATTGCAGAGAGCTTTTATAGGTGTTGACTTAGTCAACATCAAAAATAGTCTGACACAGTTAGTGTCTGAAAAAAATAATATAAGACAAGCTGTTTTCCTAAAGCTTCTAAAACTTCCCATAAGTCAACACTATTTTAGTGTGAATTCCGTGCTGGATTACTCATCGAATTTAATTTATTGAACATTTCTTGAAGACGTGATTTTTATGCAAAAATTTTAGCAATAAGAGCTACAACGAAGGTTAAAACATTTGCAATTTGCATAAAAATGCTTTGAGACGACGAGACCATTTAGATGCAGTCATATAAAATCATTAGAGACATTATGTCACGTCAAAAATTCTCGATCACGAGACAAGTGCACTCGTGATCGATAATATTGACGTGGTACAATGTATCTAATGATTATATGACTGACAAACTATTAACTTTGAAAATGACGAAAGTCGAAACGCGTGAGGCTGTTGAAAAATAAGTGTGGTCAAGGCATAAGTAAAGTTATTAAAAGTTAAAACATTTGCAGATATTACAACCGGAAACTTCCTGTTATATTACTACATCGACTGCATATCGATATGAGATACATAAAATTATAAATGGGGATATCAGTTTTATCTGCATTTGAAATAGTCCCCTAAAAGTATTCGTAAATAATGCAGTTTTGTTTAAATATAATTTGCTGTTGAATTTCTGTAACCCAATCTAGAAAGTGCATCTCAACGTAAAGTGATCATATGTAAACAAAATATATTTATTTAAGGCAAAATTTACGCTCGATGGTTAGAAACGTTTGTGAACATCCACAGTAATGGATAATGTGCTTCATAAACGAAAAAAGGGCCAAATATGGCCAGAACGTAGGTGGCATCGCATATTTCACTAGTTGGGAAAAAAGGTCCCGTTAGATGTCATTTTATTGTAGAGGGTGTCCGCCTGCTTGGCTGTGTGGTTCCGTGTTTGCCTACCATGCAGCGGACCCGAATTCGATTCCCGGTCAGGTTGGAGAATTTCTGTGCCCATGGACTGGGTGTTTTGTTGTCCTCATCACCATATCACCACCAATGCGCAAGTCGCCAAATGTGGCGTCACCTGAAATAAGACTTGCACCCGGCGGCCGAAGTCCTCCAGACGGTGTCTGCCGGCCAACAGTGCCACATGATTATTTCATTTCATTACAGAGAGCAACATGCACTCTTGCGTTACGTTGTTCAAAGGCGTTGTCATGGAGACATCGAAGATAGGGCACAGCTACTGCCCTTAACACCTCAAAAATGTAATGCCTGTTATCCAAATTTCTGGCTATGCCACCTAGAGGTGATGGTGTTCCAATGGTATCTCGTACCATCGTAGTAGGTGCTTTGCCCGTGTGACGATGCGCAAATGCAGTCTGATGACTTTTTTTCCTCGTCGGAGCATCCAAAAATGTCCACCGGGATGCTGTAGGCAGAACTTAGGTTCGTCCGAATAGACGGCTTGGTGCCGCTCCTGTGTCTGCTGTTGCTACAAACTGGAAAAAAATACTGTATGGCTAAGAACCACCAGTATGATAACGTTGAGAGAAAAGGGGGGGGGGGACGAGGAGATGGACAGACAATGTGGGGGAAGGAGGAAATAGGCACTGATAGGTGGAAGAGGTGGACGGAATTAGGGAAGGAGAAAATCGACAGAGGGGAGAGGAGGAAGTGGACAGAGAAAAGAAAGATTAGCAGATGGACAGAGAGAGGAGGAGGAATAGGAGGAAGAGATGGAATTACATTGGAGAGGGGGAGATGGACAGAGGGGAAAGGAGCAGATGGATAGAGGGGAGAGGAGCGGATTGACAGATAGTGGGGTGAGGAGGAGATGGACATTGGGGGGGGGGGCATAGAGATGAGCAGGGAGAGGAAATGGGGGAGATAGACAGAGAGTAGGTGAAGGCGGAGATAGCAGGGGATGGACTAGTACGAGGTTGGAATAATTAAATACCCAGTTACTCAGCTAGTATTTCATATTCGTATGACAGTCGTGGTATTCCGAACTACGTGGACAGCAATATCGTGGAACGACAAAGCGCGCTCTCGATTGACCACACTTCTGTCACTGTCTAATTCCGAAACGTGTTGGCAGACTTTCGTTCTTCTTACATGAAGCACACCACGATCTTCTCGCGCACAACCAATACTCAAATGCGATTTCTAACTGAGATATTTCTTGTGTAATCTTTCTTTGTATTCAGAAAATGGGTGGCGTTATTTCCACTTTGTATGTTGGTACTGAAGTGCTAATTATTTGTATATCCAAGCATTTAGTACATTTCACGGTATTAGACGTTTGTTGCACACTAGGTTCACTGTGTTCCAGTTCCTGTCACATGTTTCATCCATACTGTGTTATGCGCAGACGACAGAGGAGTAATATGAAATTTGAATAATGGATAAAATTACAAAGGGGAAAGACAGCAACCTTGTGGTTCATGCGTATTTTATTCTTGTTTCCCCAAAGTGGAAAAGACGTAGGAAATCTACTGAATGTAAGGTGAGTGTTAATAAGGACAGAGTTCGTCTTAATGATAAAAAAATCAAAGTAATGAAAAGCAACAAGAATAACACCTATTTAGAAACGTAGAAGAAATGAAGATTTTCTTATCAAAGCAAAACTTTGTGCGGAGGGAGGAAGCAAGAAGAATTCAAGAATTAGAATAGCCCAAACACAGAAAGTTACTCCATCAACAATTATATAATGTGCATGGGGGCTTAATTATTTATTATGCAAATATTTTTAGTTTTTAGTAGCTGACTGTCCGGTTACGCAGCCTCGTAAACGGTTGGCCCTGACTGGTTTTAGTACGCAATCTGACTGCATAGAATAACAACAAGAATGAAAGAAAATTTCCGTTAACACAATTAATTAATTAAGTCCCCAGCAACTATAAAACCTACGAAACCAAAGCACAAGTGTAACTGTTCTGTGTGTGGAAGTGTGATTCAACGTACACATCTGGCACGGTTCTTCTTCAATAAGACAAGAAATTTTAAATATCATTTATACTGAAGTAATTAAAAAAATAGAAAACTATAATTGCGCAAGAAAACCAGAATTACACTCTAATACAAGAACACGAGCCAGATGCTTTGTTGACTGAACCTGTAATGACGCATTATTCAAGAAATTGAAATAATGGGGAAAAAAGTGAGTTTTGTTACCTTCATATATGTTGATGAAAAGTACTCTAATCATTACAATATCTCCATTAGAACAACATCTGCTGTCTAGCCCATCAAACAACTGCATAAAACATGGAACAAGCGTTTCCTACTACATCATCTCGACAAGCACTCTCCACCACGACCTCTCGACAAGCACTCCTCACTACGACATCTCAGCAAGCACTGCACTCCGCTACTTCTCAATAAACACTGCCAGTGGAGGCGGCGGAACAAAACTCTCTAGCGCGATCTCTGGCGCTGTGGCTCAGTGTAGCCACCTTTCAAATGGCGCACGGTAAATAAAAGTTTTAGATGTGGATCATTTTAATCGCAATACTAAGTAAATGATGCAGTGACACATGCAGGAGACATGCTGGAGACGGCGGGATAGCGGCTGGCGGCTGTAACTTGTTACTAGATGAAATTCCACACGTGTTATGTCGTTCTGTCTCTTTACAAAACCATAAAAAAGTATATCATTCCATTAAGAAAGATTGTATAAAATTCGGTAGCTAAAAATGTTAAAAATTACTTGCGTACCTTGAAACATTTCAGATTGTCCTCTTTAGCTTAGCGGAAAACAAGTCTCGACACATGTATTCGTTCTGGACATACTCCGTATATGAGATGGACTATCTTACCCCAGTCTCATCCTGTATGTAACAAACATCCTTACTGATTATTTACTGTTTACTGGGTATTGTGACAGAAGGCGAGTTATGGCGTAAAAGAGTAATAATAATAATAATAATAATAATAATAATGGTTATACTATCAAACCTTGCACTGCAGTTGTAGAATGATGACAGATGCTTGAAAAGGTGTCAAAGATTAAAAAAGCGACGAAAGCTGGCCGTTGTGACCGAGCGGTTCTAGGCGCTTCAGTCCGGAACCGCGCTGCTGCTACGGTCGCAGGTTCGAATCTTGCCTCGGGCATGGATTTGTGTGATGTCCTTAGGTTGGTCTTAAGTCTAGGGGACTGATGACATCAGATGTTAAGTCCCATAGTGCTTAGAGCCATTTGAACCAAAGCGACGAAAACATGCAGCGCATGTAAATCACGTCACGTATCAGGTCGGTTTACTCTAGTTGTGAAGGACTAAGGTGTCAGACATCCAAATCTGAAACGAAGCTTTATAGAGAGGTATCACAAATTAAGGTAACTGACGATCACGGAAGAAAGAGCCACGACAGACAATCCATGAGGAGCAGTGGGCTGTCGCTACCGCTTAGCAGAAACAGGGACACGTAATTGGGTGTGCCCTGCTGTATTTTTTGCGGCTTTGGAGGAAGAATCACTAATGTCGTGGTTCCCCATATGAGTGCTTTAGACAGGATTTGTAGTTCCCTAAGGAGAAATTGCAATTGCTAGGAGAAGCTCTGCTTCGTTTATATCATCGAAGTTTATATGAAATTTGTTATACGTATAAGTAGCATTGCTCAATTTTGGAAATGTGTGTGTGTGTGTGTGTGTGTGTGTGTATACAGGGTGAACACGAACTTCCACCGGTAAAATTTCACAAGCTGTTCACAGCACATTTTCTGAGGATTTTGTTATCAGGGACCCGTGCTCTCCGGTAGCTCGCTACAGAGTATTTGACTGCGTTTGGATTGTTACCCCCATTTATTTTCGTATCTGTGTTGCAGGGAACATGTATGAACAAGACAGCAAATTTCGACGTTACGGGCTATGTGTTTCGTTTGGAACAAATTTTCACACTGCGCAGTTCTGTCTCTGGTTTGTTTCTTTCAGCAGTGTTAGGTGTTTTTTTTAACAACGATATACCACGATATGGCCAGGTTTACTGATGAAGAATTGGCCTATATACATCTCGTGTATGAGTGTAGTGAATGCAATGTATTCTGCATTGTATGTTTTGGTCATTGCATATTACAGTCTTGTTCACAGAAACATAGGTAATTTGTGTAACAAACCGAACAAATCGTACATTCACTATTATTCTCCACCGAACCATCGGAGGCCACAAATCCCTTACATCAAAATACTACGAAAGATCAAAAACCTTCTTAACTTTGTCGATGGAGATCCGGTTGACCCTACGTATCTGTTGCGGTATTAAACCCACGACGAGTTCTGTGTGACGTCATGTTTTCGGACGGAATGTAAGTAGAGAAAGTAGCCTTATTTTCTATCATAATGAGTGTGTGAAGACAACTGAAGGTTTGATCGAGATATTTTTTGCAATATATCAGAAGTTTTGAAATCAATCAAGCCACTAATGTGCCAAAACGCTAGGTGATGTGGAACAGCCTGGGATGTCTGAGACACAAATAGAGGCTGCGTAAATCTAATGAGAACTGACTAAGCCAAACACCAGACATAATTGTCACGTACCCAGTGGATTTCCATCAAAGTGCAGGCACGTAATGAGGCACAGAACCGATATGAATCAATGGTAATATGTCCGTAAATGCTGTTATTCATCAAAACAAATTGCTGTCATCGTTGGGGAGGACAAACAACGGTGTATTTGTGTACAAGTCTGTGAAAAGTGTAACCTCAATATAGACAGTGTACTAGCATTGTGTAGCTACACTAATGTATTTTTACTGTTGACTGTGTTGATGAATTTTACTGCTGACGAAAGTTTCAGCTGCACAAAATGACTATTTAATTTATTTTTTGAAGCGACACTAACAAATATATATTACAATACAGGTGGATGTGAATAATTTTATGTTACTTGACGATGATCAGTTCATCCAAATTAGTAGTGAATAGAGGGTTATTTCATAAGTAGCTCTTGGTGGTTGTTAAATAGGTCCTGCTTCGAAAGGCACAATTTAGTTGGCAGCCTTTCCACAATAAATGGCAGTACGTTTCTATCTGTGTGATCGCAAGACTTACAGACCGTAAAATACGTCTATCGAACCTGAATTTACGAAAGCCGAACAGATGGGAAGTATACAAACAATTTATCACTCCTTATTGGCAAATGAATAAAAAGGAAATGTCTTTTGCTGCAGTATAACGTCGCACTTTTTTTACGCTGATATGCGGTTTTATTCAAATGCTGGGCATCATAGTGTATAAAGAACAGGCAATCACTTTCAGGTGCCGCTCACAACGTCACTCAAAATGACTAACGGATGCTGTACACAGTACCAGAAAATGACAGGTTGCTCTGTTGCTGCTGCGATCCGGCGACGTTCAGTACTTGACTCAAATCAGTTCTCAGGGTAATATAAGTGCGACACTGTCGTAGGTTTCTGTGTTCGACAGAATATCAGAAATTTGATGAAACAGTTCAGTCGTAAGCAAGAAAATGACACCGTGAAACACCAAACACGGAAAAACTTAGTACTTTCTGATTGGTTATTTTTATAAGGATTATTAGCAATTTGAATCAAACACTTAGAGTGCGAAGAAAACAGAACTGACGAAGGCAACTGGGAAGAGTTTGCTTTTAGTCCTGAAAATATTAAAATACCAAGCTACTTATTGTGAAATGGTTTTAATGCCATAATTGTTGAATTTGTGATGTACAGGCCCTGCAATGTTGACAGTGGAAACGTGTTGCCTCAATTATTTACAGAATCTCAAATGCTTCGATTTTCTCCTGTTCCGGTTATCCTACAGTCCATGTTTCACTTCCAAACGTACATCCTCAGAAAATTCTTCCTCAAATGGCTATGTTTGATACCAGTAGACTTCCTCTGGCCAGCAATGTCGTTCTTGCCAGTGCTAGTCTGCTTCTTATGTCCTCCTTGTTTCGTCCATCATTGGTTATTTTGCTTCCGAGGTAGCAGAATTCCTTAGCTTTCACTGTTTCGTGATCACTAATTTTGACTTTCAGTTCCTCGCCATTCTCATTTCTGCTACTCCTCATTACTTCGGTCTCTTTATCGTCTATTCTCAGCCCATATTCAGTACTCATTAGACTGATCATTTCGTTCAACAGATCTTGTAATTCATCTTCACCTTCACGGAAGACAACAATGTCATCAGCAAATCTTGTAATTGCCATCTATTTATACTCAATTTTAATCATACTTCTGAATGCTCTTTTTATTTCCATCATATGCTCCCATAAATCTGTCTTCTGTTCCTCCCTTATCATAACGTCTTAGTTCCTCACAAGTATTAAATTTTCATCTCCCTTTACATGCTGATACCCATGTAGTGTCACTTTACAATTTACACTTTATCTTTCCGCCTTCTCATTGTGACGTGGCAATAGATATCTTAACTATTGTTGTTTCTGTTGATTTTCTGTCGATTCTGCTGAGAATAATCCTAATAACGAACTATACACAGTGACTAACTATCCTCTACTCTCCTATTCATGACGTGTCCTACTCTCGTTTTCCGTTACTGTTGATATTACCGTATATACATCTAAACAGAAATTTTTCTTTCCATTCCAGTTCAGTGATTCTTACTATATCTAGATTGAACCTTTGCATTTCCCTTTTCAGATGTTCTTGCTTTCCAATATTTCTGACATTCCGTGCTACGATTAGTAGAATGTTTCCATTCCGTTGGCTTTTTTTGAGTCATCAGTCTTATGACTGGTTTGATTTGTCCCATCACGAATTCCTGTGATGTGTAACCTCTTCACGTCAGAGTAGCACTTGCAATTTACGTCTTTAGTTATTTGTTGGATGTATTTCAATCTCTTCCCTACACTCTTTGTCCTCTACAGCTCCCTCTATTAACATGTAGGTTAATCCCTTATGTCTTGACACATGTCCTATCATTCTGTTAGTGTTTTCCATATGTTCCTTTCATCACCGGTTCTGTGGAGAACCTCCTCATTCCTGATATTTCCAGTCCATATAATTTTCAACATTCTTGTGGAGTACCACATCTCAAACACTTCGATTCTTTTCTGTTCCGCATTTATCACTGTCCACAATTCACTACCATAAAAAACTGTGCACCAAATGTACATTCTCAGAAATTTTCTCCTCAAATTAAGGCCTATGCTTACCTTCGCCAGGGATGCAGTCTTTGTCTGTACTAATCTACTTTTTATGTCGCCCTTACTTTGCCCGTCGTGCGTTATCATGCTTCCAAGGTAGAGAATTCCTTATGTTCGTGCTCTTCGTGATCACCAATTTCAGTCTTACGTTTCCTGCTATTCTCATTTCTGCTACTTCTCATTACTTTGGTTTTTCTTGGGGTTAACTCTCCTCCCATATTCCATACTCATTAGACATTATTTTATTGAAAGTATCCTGTAATTCTTTTTCACTTTTACTCAAGACAGGAAAGTAATTAGCGACTCTTACTACTGACGCCCTTTCAACCTGATGTTAATACCACCCTTCAACATTTCTTTTAGTTCTGTCATTGCTTCTTCGATGTATAGATTGAACAGTTGGGGCGAAAGGTTGCATCCCATTCTTAGACCCTGTATATTACCTGTCCTTCCCTAAAGCTTACTCCTATTTTTCGCACAGTTTCTAACATCTTGCCCCATTTTACACTGTCAAACTCTTTCTCTAGGTCGACAATCCTATGAGCATGTCATGAGTTTCTTCAGTCTTATCTTTACCTTTTCTAAGGCCTCACTGTTGTTTTCCATTCTTCAGTTATTTATTCTTCTCAGCAGCATGGCGGTATGGGATGTTAACCTGATTGCACAATTGTTCTCGACGTATCGGCCATATCTTCGGAATATTGTGGACGATATGTCTGATGATACGTCGTCAATATCGTATATTCTACATAAGATCATAATAACCGTTTGACTGCCAATCCCCCAGTGACTTTAGGAATTCCAAAAGAATGCCTTATATTATATCCTCCAGAGCTCTTGTATTGTCTGACTTAATATTGGTTTCCTTTGCATTTCACGTCGACCCCCGTTTCTTCTTTTATCACGTTATCAGTCAAGTTCTCTCCCTCATAGAGGTTTTCAGTGTGCACTTTCCACCTATCTACTCTCTCCTCTACCTCTAACAGCGAATTTCTCATTGCACTCCTACTGTTATCGCCAGTATTTTTAATTTCACCAAAGGCTGTTTTGATTTTTCCATATGCTGCGTCTGTAGTTCCGACTATGACTGCTTTGTATTTCCTGCTTTCCTGTACTTCCTATTTAATTCATCCATGAGTAATTTTTTTGCCGTATTTCGCTCTTTCTCTGGGCATTTTTGTACTTCTTTCTTTCATTACCCAAGATTTCTTTGCAGGTACCTCCCTTATACCTACGTTTGTCTGTTCAGTATCTGTGATTGCTCTTTTCATTGATCTTCATTCAACTAAACAGCTGTTTCTTAAGGCAATAACCACATACTTAACAATCTTCAAATGGTCTAATCATTCCCCAGTACAGCACTATCCCACTTCCTTCCACATTACGTGTTCTGGATGATTGTCTTAAACTTTATTCTACTCTTCGTCATTACTACCCGTTGAACATCCTCATGTACTTTCACTATCTCTTCATCTTCTGCTTACGACGTCGACATGTGTATCTGAACTATCGTTGCTGGCTTTGGTTTGCTGTTGAATATGACAAGAACTACCCTATCTCTGAACTGTTCTCAGCAGCTGACTCTCTGCGCAACTTTCCTAATCATAAAGAATCCTACTCTTGTTTTACCATTTTCTGCTACTGTTGATTTTACCCTATATTCATCTAACCAGATATGTGTATCTCTTCATTATTTCACTTCACTGACCCCCACTATATCTTGATTGAACCTTTGCATTTGTCTCTTCAGATTTTCTAGCTTTCCTACTACTTTCAGATTTCTGACATCCCGCGCTCAGACTTGTAGAATCTTATCCCTTTGTTGGTTATTCAAAATTTTTTTCGTGGTCATCTCTCACTTGGCAGCCCTCCTCCCCCCCTCCACCCCCCTTCACTCCATGAGATCTGAATGGAGTAGTCATCATGATACTTTTCAATTACAGGCCACATGTCCTGTGGATACACATTGTGTCTTTAATGCAGTAGTATCCATTGTTTCCTGCATTCTCATGTCGTTGACCATTCCCGGTTCTTCCGCATTTTACAGGCAGTTTGTCACCCGAAGGGGAGGAGGTAGCTCTGAATGTCTGTCCGCTTCTCGGCCTTCCTTGAGAAGGACGTTGCAAGAGAGAGGAGGACTTCTTATGCCGGAAGGCTTCGGCTGCCAGTGCTGATGATTTTTACTCAAAACTGAAGCTAGATTCGAACCCGGGACCCGCGACGTTTATAATTACTTGTCAAAGACGCTACGTCCTACATCACGCGTTCGTTACGTGTTTAGTCTTATCCTCACGATCAGCTGTCAGCTGCCTCTCAGCAGTCCCTGCTGGAGATCGGAATGGGGGACTAATCGAGAATCTTTGACCAATGAAGAGATCATCGCGACACTTTTTCAAGTACAGGTGACACGCCCCGTCGATACACATTATGTGCCTTTAGTGCAACAGTTTTAATTGCCATCCTCACCCTTGTGCAGTAGATAGTTGCTAATCCATTCTCCTTTTCGAGCAGTTTTCCACCGCAATGGAAGACGGTGCTTCGGATCTCTGACTTGGATTGAGACCCAGCACACTTTTAACAAATAGCCAATAACGCTTAGACGACAGTGACCCAACTATTGCTGCTATTACTTATTTATTTTACTACATTACGAACTATGTGCTAAAGTAATGTTTTAACCAGGCTGCATCTGTGATCTATGCGTGTGTTAGATTGTGCGTGAATTCGAGCACGCTTTGTGTGAGTGTGAGTGTATGTGTGTGTGTGTGTGTGTGTGTGTGTGTGTGTGTGTGTGTGCGCGCGCGTGCGTGCGACTGTAGACAGAGAGAAAAACCGCTGAGCGAGCGAGCGAGCAGAGAGATACATAGATAGATAGATAGATAGAGAGAGAGAGAGAGATGAAGAATGAAAAACTTATGACACTTACGTCGGAAGCTCTTTACTTAACAACGTCGTTCTTCACGGTGATGCTTCTATATAATTAATGTTGACTGCCTCCTTTAACATTTGAGTGGTTGTTTCATCTCAGTGAGATGATATTTATCTGAATGTTTTTAGGGAACACTACAGTTGTCTTTTTCTACTGGTACATATGGATGAGGTAACAGGGGAACACCGTCTAGGAGAGAGCGAGGTGGTGTTCCTGCCGCAAACGAAGTGCGGGTGGGTTAGTTCGTCGTGTGTAGGAGGCAGTACAGCAGGGCGGCTGATTTGTGAGCCCATCCCTCACACGCTGCTGGCCGCACACTGCTGCCGTTAGCCGTGCAGTAACGCTGTGTCTGATTCACCTGTAGGTGTGTCGCGCGCTGGGAGCTAGCCCGCTTAGAGTCTCCGTCGGAGCAAAGAAAGGACACGTGCAGCAGACTGACGAGTCTCTATCGCACCAATGTAAATGAGGGGACCGAGCCAGTCGTGAAGCTGCACGATTGGAAAATACCGGTTTTGTACGAAGCGCTTGCATGAGAGCTGGAAAGAGAACTTTTAGAAATTTTATGATTTGGATTGAAAAGAATTTAAGTAAGGGAAAAGATCCGGATGGCGTTGCTGGCTGGCATACCCCGTGGGGTTGTTCAGTCGCCTCTCCGGAACTGGATGTATTCCTCCATGTAACACGGCCTCGCTCCCAGCGGTGTAAGTATGTTGCGTCTCTTGAGTGCAGAAGCCTGAAATGTGTGTGTGTGTGTGTGTGTGTGTGTGTGTGTGTGTGTGTGTGTTAGGGCGGTGCCATTTTTATGTTGCACGATGGGGTAAAGTATGTTGAAAATGTCTTCCACTATTCCAGCATCGTGTGAATCGGTTGCCTCTGAATCGGCACGCCTTAGTACATCTTCTTAAATCCAGGTTGCCAACTGCACGGAACTGTCAAGGAGAGGAAATTAGCTAAAAAATATGGCAGTTCCGTCAAAATATGCGTTTCGGTGGGATTGCCAGGAATGCGAGCACTCCACTAAAACACATCGCTACAAACGTTAAAGTTCATGAGGTTAACGTTACTAACGTCTTTAGGAAGACATCTGCATAGCACTGCAAATGTCGGTGGGTGTGGTACGCTGCTGACTTTAACACATGTTTCGTAGTAGTTCTGTCCACAAAAATCTCACTACTGTCAGACTAACATAAATCTGTCTTACATTTAACGGACAGAAGCGAATTTGGAAACCGCTGCCAGTTACCATGTCGATGTACTACACTGCTTCTTCAGTCCAGCAAGCCTACATGAGAAGTGAAAGCCACAAAGTCTCCGCTAGCGCTGAACTTTACCATGTCTCCATGGGAACTTAGAGAATCCTCGGCAGGTGACAAGTTTTACACGTTTCTCGAGAAGCGCCGGGAAACCACAGGGGGCTATACCCCATCCCCCCCCCTTCCGTATACTTTTGTCATTGTAAGCAAATAGCTTGAATGTGGTTCTGCGAATCCTCTGCCAGGAATTTAATAGTGAATTTCAGAGAAATCATCTAGATGTAGGAGTAGATAGAGGACAGTCAATGGAAAACGAGACAGTAAGGGAAAAGTAAGTAAACTGTTTGTTATTTTTGCAGCAATCGCCACAACTGTTAATACATTTATCCTAGTGTGAGACAAGACAGTCAGTACCTTGAGGAAAGATATTATGGGTTGCCCATGGAAGCATGATTGTACCCAGGCGTGAGCTTCTTCAGCGGAGGCAAATCGATGGCCAGGAATGTCTTTCTTCAGGATTTCAAAGACATGGAAATCGCATGGGGAGAGATCGAAGTTTCGAGGGGGATGCGTAATGGCTGTCCAGCGAAACTTCTGCAATACATTCGAAACAACCTTGGCAACTTGTTGGCAGGCATTACCCTTAACAGGATGACGCAATTTAGATTATCCGGTGCGTAAGTTTCTCTGGGAAGCCCTTATACATCCTAAGTACAGTTCGAATCACTCCACAAGCCATATCCATATTTTTGGAGCACTAAAGAAGGACATTAGTAGCCGTTGATTTGGTTTAGACGAAAAGGTGCATGCGTGGATACAATCATGATTCCTTAGGCAAAAGCAGATTTTTTCCACAAAGGCATTGACCACCTTGTCTCACAATGGGATGAACGTATTTACAGCTATGGCGACTACTTTTTAAATTATAAACAGTTTACTTACTTTTTCCCATCTGTCTCATATCCATTTACTGCCTCTTATACTTTTTTTAAAAATTTGATTAGATTAAATTTTAGTTTTCTTGTCTCAGTCAGACTTACCTCTATCCTGTATTCCAAACGTTGGTTTTAGTTATTAGTGTATATTTACCCACTTTACAGCAACATATGTATCATGATTAGATGTAAGAACGCAGAGTATCGCGGCAGTAACATTAAATAAAAAGTTCATGGGTTTCCAACCGTGTCAAGTAAAAATTACAGGAGCTTTCAGCCAAGCACATCTTGACCATTGTCAAGTGGTATGTCTGCCAGTAGGCATCTCGTACGCCCCTTATATACACTAGCTGCCGGCTGTGACGTCACTAGTCCTCGGAGCATCGCCGTTTACAGGCGTATGTTGACTTGGCGTTCGATGCGCCCACTTCAACCCCGCAGTCGCTGGATGCCACACCATGCTGAGATGCAGGCCACCGTTTCTATTAAGGGTGTATTGGAATAGACGTGATCTTATGGCCTTACATCTGGAACTATCAAGGACAAAAAATGGTTCAAATGGCTCTGAGCACTATGGGACTTATGTTAAGTCCCATAGTGCTCAGAGCCATTTGAACTATGGGACTTAACATCTGAGGTCATGAGTATCAAGGACACTCGCAGCCTTTGACTGGGAATGGGTCGACGCAGCTGTGGTTTCCCAACAAACGTCATCACAGAAATGAACTACAGGGGGCAGAAAGGAAAGTTCAGGTGCCTTTCGCAATAGCAGGTTGCGGACCATAGGTCGCAGCGTCATCAACTTGACGGCGAGAGATATAGACACGGGTGCAATGTTGGCACTTAAGAAAGGACTTAATTCCGCAAATTCGCCGCGAGACATAACCATCTGAGTTACTATAAGTGGCGTCGAACAGGCAGCCCGAAAGCTCCGAAGTGAAACAATTGATCAAATACGGCGTGAAATTAGCCGTATTGTTGCAAGACCAAGTTACCACCACCCAACATGACCAGGTCTGAGCACAATGGCCTGCGAGCACTACGCAGTGATGAGAGCATTGTGTTCCGCCCTGCTGACTAGGAGAATGCAGCTGTAATTATGGAATACGGAGATCAGCACTCTACCGGACGAAGATATGTATCAGAAATTCCCACGCGATACAACATCGGGAACAATAAGAAAGACAGCTGACCTTCTGAAGCACTCTTCGGGGAAGGCAGTGTGGGCAAGTCTTTCCCCTCAGGAACCTAGACCAACTGCTGCTTATGGTTCAAATGGCTCTGAGCACTACGGGACTTAACTTCTGAGGTTATCAGTCTCCTAGAAATTAGAACTACTCAAACCTAACTAACCTAAGGACATCACACACATCCATGCCCCGGGGCAAGATTCGAACCTGCGACCGTAACGGCCGTGCGGTTCCAAACTGTAGCTCCTAGAACCGCACGGCCACCCCGGCCGGCTGCTGCTTATGATCTACCGAAGATCCACAAGGGCATGACGCCATTCCGCCTCATCGTATCCACCACTGGTTCACCGGCATACAAGCTGGCGAAGTACTTGGGCAACCTCTCGCTCCACAAGTGTGACGTTGCGAACATCATATTGAAAATTCAGCAGATTTTATTAACAGACTTAACCGTCTTTGGCGTAGTGAGGGTGACATTACAGTCAGTTTTGATGCATTGGGGCTATTTGCGAATGTGCCTGTCAAAGACTGTTTGGACCTAGTAGCCCAATTCTTTGTAAGTGAAGTGGTCGAGCTATTTAGGCACACTTTTACGTCGTCTTATTTTCCGTACAACGGCCAGTATTACGACCAGGCGAACGGCCTTGCAATGGGTAATCCGGTAGCTCCAGCTGTTGGAAACCTCGTCGTGGAGAATTTTAGGATATTCCATTGGACACGGCTCCATTAAAGTCTATTTGTTTCTTTCGACACGTTGAGCACACGTCAGTCGTTTGATCCCACGGACGTGACAAACTTGACGAGTTCTTGGCGCACCTCGACGGCATTAATAGTAACTTCCAGTTCAACATGGAAGTAGAAAAAGACGACGCATCGCCCTTCCTCAGCGTTCTCGTCCGCCGCAAACGAAATGGATACCTTGGCACCAGCGTCTATACAAAACCCACCAACACCGATCTGTACTTGCGCGCCTACTGCCATCATCACCAGGCACAGAAGCGCACTGTTTTTCAAACACCGGTGCATCGTGCAAGAATGATATTATCCGAGGTTGATAACCTGCCCCATGAGCTGAGCCACCTACGCAAGGTCTTCAGGGACAGCCGCTATAACGTCTATCAAATAAATCAAATAATTTCATGAAGGATTGACAAGAAGATCACCGACGACGAGCAGGAAAAGAAACTTTCGTTCTTCCTGTATGGCTCCGTGTCGGACAAGATAAGCTTCCAGCAGAAACAACACGAGATGAAATCGATTTTCAGACCACCGAAGAATATCCGTCAACTACTGGACAACCAGACCAAGTTCTCATTCAAAATGGTGGACAATCCGATTTTTACTGGATCTTTTTGAAAGTTATATGTGTCTAGAATGTTGGGACGAAAAGGTTCTCTAATCCGTGCGCTACAAAAGTTTCTACAGCCCATTGTTCGAAGCAGTGTCACGGCCGCCATGGAATGCTCTCAGCCGGAGATTCCCGCCTCAGGCAGAAAACGTTTCGTGCCGTGACACACATTTACCAAATGATTTGTATTACAGTATGTATGCAAACATATTAGCCGGAAAAGCTGACGCACAACATGTGCAGGCTGCCGAACGCAGCACATCCAGTTCAGCCTGGTCGGCTTCCCTCGGCATGAAGAACGAGGGAATTGCTCTCTAGGAACAATAAGAGTGAGTGGAAGGGTTGATATACGGTCCTGGAATAGTAGAGCAAACGAAAACACTTTTTTTGGTCAAATTTCGTTCAAAATAATTTTTTGTCCACCATATTGGATTAGCCATTTTGAATTTTGGAAATCTAACTTCAGATTTGTATTCAGCGACATAAACAATAGATAACAACGTGTAGTTCTTATGTCAATTCAACTAATAATACATACAAAAGTTTTCCCTAATCTTTATATAGGTTTTACTCGAGAAACGATTTGTCAAAACTGCATGCAGCATAAAATAAAAGCGGTACAACTTCTACGTTTGACCCGCGAAAAGTAAACTCTTTTCTTGGGAGCTTACACCCGTAAGATGTGAAACTTGTTAATATTACCTATTTTGTGTAAGGCTTAAAGAGATAAACAAACCCTCAAAAATCGAACTCACAGTTCGAGTTAGCACCATATCGTAAAATTTAAGGTTATTTCATTGTGGTCAGCCATAGGTTCCCATAAATTTAAAATAGTATCGAGTAATGTTAGCCATTTTTTATTTCAATGAAATCGGACCTTTAGCTGCTTACGGGCGTTGATAAATATCAACGGGGACAGTTGAAAATGTGTGCCCCGACCGGTATTCGAATCCAAGATCTCGCCCTTACATAGTAGACGCTCTGTCCTTCTGAGCCATCGAGGACACAGGATAGTGCGACTGCAGCGTTTATGACTGGCACGCTCCCTGTAAGACCCACGTTCCCAACTTACTGTCCACGCATTACATTTGTAGTGCACCTGCCCACTATACTCATTACTTGCGGCAGACAGTCTACCGAGTAGGAAAGAACAGATATCATTGCAGCTCTCGAAGAATGAAATTACAATGAAATCAGACTTTTAACTGCTTACAGGCGTTGATAAATATCAACGGGGACAGTTGAAAATGTGAGCCCCGACCGGTATAACATCATGTAGTTTTTATGAAAATTCAACTAATAATACATGAAAAGTTTTCCCTAAACTTTATACAGGTTTTTCTCGAGAAACGCTTTGTCAAAACTGCCTGCAGCATAAAATAAAAGCGGTACAACTTCTACGTTTGACACGCGAAAAGTAAACTCTTTTCTTGGGAGCACACACCCGTAATATATGAAATTTGTTAATATTACCTATTTTGTGTAAAGCCTTAAAGAGATAAACAAACCCTCAAAAAAAAAAAAAAAGAAATATGAACGGGGACAGTTGAAAATGTGTGCCCCGCCGGAACTCGAACCCGGGATCTATTGTTTACACGGCATACGGTCTATCCTTCTGTTTTTCGGACATGTCAGAAAGAACAGATAACATCTTCATATAGGTAAGGCTTACCAACCAATGATCTTCCTCATTGCGGATGCACTCACATTGCCTCTTACGGGACTCGGTAGATCGACTATCCTTTGCATCCTCGGTGGCTCAGAAGAAGGCCCGCATGGTAGGTAAGCGTGTTCGGTCATCTACTCTCTGCAATAAAAAAACTGAGTGAATGGATCAACGAAGAACGGCTGTTATCGGACGTCCTCCCCGAACAAATTCAACTGAAAATATAGAACAAAAGGAAATGAAACAAAAAAGAAGGATACAGCGTGTGCCATGTAAGCAGGAGGTCCCGGGTTAGAGTCCCGGTCAGTGTACACATATTCAACTGCCACCGGTCATATTTATCAACGCCTGTAAGAAGCTAAAGGTCTGATTTAATTCTTCGAAAGCTGCTATACATGTCCGAAAAAACAGATACCAACTTCATATTCATACACTACTGGCCATTAAAATTGCTACACCAAGAAGAAATGCAGATGACAAACGGGTATTCATTGAACAAATATATTATACTAGAACCGACAGGTGATTACATTTTCACGCAATTTGGGGGCACAGATCCTGAGAAATCAGTACAAAGAACAACCACCTCTGGCAGTAATAACGGCCTTGATACGCCTGGGCATTGAGTCAAACAGAGCTTGGATGGCGTGTACAGGGACAGCTGCCCATGCAGCTTCAACACGATACCACAGCTCATCAAGAGTAGTGACTGGCGTATTGTGACGAGCCAGTTGCTGGGCCACCATTGACCAGACGTTTTCAATTGGTGAGAGATCTGGAGAATGTGCTGGCCAGGGCAGCAGTCGAACATTTTCTGTATCCAGAAAAGCCTGTACAGGACCTGCAACATGCGGTCGTGCATTATCCTGCTGAAATGTAGGGTTCCGCTGGGATCGAATGAAGGGTAGAAAAAAAATGGCTCTGAGCACTATGGGACTTAACTCTAAGCGCTGAGGTCATCAGTCCCTTATAACTTAGAACTAGTTAAACTTAACTAACCTAAGGACATCACACACATCCATGCCCGAGGCAGGATTCGAACCTGCGACCGTAGCGGTCGCGCGGTTCCAGACTGTAGCGCCTAGAACCGCTCGGCCACTCTAGCCGGCCAATGAAGGGTAGAGCCACAGGTCGTAACACATCTGAAATGTAACGTCCACTGTTCAAAGTATCGTCAGTACGAACAAGAGGTGATGGAGATGTGTATCCAATGGCACCCGATACCATCACACCAGGTGATACCCCAGTATGGCGATGACGAATACACGCTTCCAATGTGCGTTCACCTCGATGTCGCCAAACACGGATGCGACCATCATGATGCTGTAAACAGAACCTGGATTCATCCGAAAAAAGGATGTTTTGCCATTCGTGCACCCAGGTTCGTCGTTGAGTACACCATCGCAGGCGCTCCTCTCTGTGATGCAGCGTCAAGGGTAACCGCAGCCATGGTCTCCTAGCTGATAGTCCATGCTGCTCCAAACGTCGTCGAACTGTTTCTGCAGATGGTTGTTGTCTCGCAAATGTCCCCATCTGTTGACTCAGGGGTCGAGACGTGGCTGCACGATCCGTTACAGCCATGCGGATAAGATGCCTGTCATCTCCACTGCTAGTGATACGAGGCCGTTTGGATCCAGCACGGCGTTCCGTATTACCCTCCTGAGCCCACCGATACCATATTCTGCTAACAGTCATTGGATCTCGACCAACGCGAGCAGCAATGTCGCGATACGATAAACCGCAATCGCGATGAGTTACAATCCGACCTTTATCAAAGTCGGAAACGTGATGGTACGCATTTCTCCTCCTTACACGGGGCATCACAACAACGTTTCACCAGACAACGCCGGCGAACTGCTGTTTGTGTATGAGAAATCGGTTGGAAACTTTCCTCAAGTCAGCACGTTGAAGGTGACGCCACCGAAGCCAACCTTGTGTGAATGCTCTGAAAATGTAATCATTTGCATATCACACCATCTTCTTCCTCTCGGTTAAATTTCGCGTCTGTAGCACGTCATCTTCGTGGTGTAGCAATTTTAATGGCCAGTAGTGTATATTTTTAATTCCGATAACGCCTGAGGAGTTACTCTGCACTCAGTTCGGGTACTTCAAAGTCGCAGGTCCCCAAAGTACGATCAATCATAATCCCCAAACAGGTCCTTTGTATGTATTTTCACTGTGTAAAAAAAGTTTCCAAACTTTGCCTATTTTTTACTCATTTGAATGAGAACCTGGCTATGAAGACTCAGAACATCCGGTGTCTACTTTTACAAGATACCTTGCGAATGTGGCCAATATTATGTCGGACAAACAGTACGCACTGTGTAACAACGCAGGAAGGTGCATGAGGGGTTTTATCGCCTACGGTACTCCGAAAAATCTTTTACAGCTGGGCATGCTTTAGAAAACGAAACATCCGTCGTCGCTCGGACAAACGGCTTCTGGTGTTGTGTAATTAAAGAAGGCATTAAAATAAAAATCAGTAATAAAAGGCAGTGGCCTGCAGCTAAGTGCGGCCTGGGATCCAGCGCCAGTGCGGTTGAAGTGGCGCATCGCACGCCGAGTCAACATTGGCCGTATACGGCGATGCCGCGGACACCAGTGACGTCACATCCGGCATCTAGTACGTGTAAGGTGTGTAGCAGTTGCCCACTGGCAGTGTTACCACTCGACAACGGCCAAGGAGTGTAATTTTAATTACTTGACGTGGTTGGAAACTTTTTATTCACTGTTATTACATGATGTAAATACTGATTGTGTCAGTTATTAACTCTTAACGGCATAACGCCTTTGTTTTATAACTATCGTTCAATTACAATGGAGACGAACGATAGAAAGCAGTTTTTGACAATGTCATGTGTGGACGTTGTCATTTTAAGGAGGACTTCAACGAAGTTTGAAGTCGTAATGGCACCAACACTAATGAAGAATGATTTATGATCTGAAGATGGCTAGATTGTTAGCCGTATTGGTAATCCCCCTATACAGAAGCTATCAAGTGCAGTATTGACCTCAAGGGGTTTTAATCCCTAAAATAAACAAAAAAGGATTGTTCATTCACGTACAAGTGTTACGGAAGTATGAACAAGTTATGAGTTTCCATTGTAGTAAACGCAATGGAAAACTGTTGATGTAGCTACTCTCAGTGATCTGAACAGCAATAGACCGCGTTGATTCGAGGACTCACGATATGGGTTCTACATCCACATGGATACTCTGTAAATCACATATAAGTGCCTGGCAGAGGGTTCATCGAACTACAGTAATATTTACATTTACAGTGTTTCTTGACGGAATCCTGAACAGTGCATGGTGTGTTTGAGCATTACCCAGTCCTTGTCGCCACTCCTTCACCGTTAAGGTAATGATCTGTCCCCGAGGGACAATAAAAAAATGTTCAAATGTTTGTGAAATCTTACGGGACTTTACTGCTAAGGTCGTCAGTCCCTAAGGTTACACACTACTTAACCTAAATAATCCTAAGGACAAACACAAACACCCATGCCCAAGGGAGGACTCGAACCTCCGTCGGGACCAGCCGCACAATCCATGACTGCAGCGGCTAGACCGCTCGGCTAATCCCGCACGGCGAGGGACCATACTTTTGCACATGTTTACCGTTAAGGAGATGATCTGCTCCAGAGGTACAATACATGTGCGTGTGTTAATGCCTCTATTGTGTTACTAGAATGAAATTTTCACTCTACAGCGGAGTGTGCGCTGATATGAAACTTCCTGGCAGATTAAAACTGTGTGCCGGACCGAGACTCGAACTCGAACTCGGGTTGCGTAACCAGCCGGCTAGGCGCCCAGCGGGCAGTGCGGCACTATGCTTTGTTAATTTTTTCAAATTGTTGCATCCTTGAGTCCCCGATTACCAGATGTACATCTAGCGGTTTTAGGCTGACGCCCCCGGTCACAGGAGTCAAGGAAAACACTTTATTAATAATTATAATACAAAGTAATATCACCAGTTACAGCTGTGAGTTCGGGGCGTGAGTCGTGCTTGGGTAGCTCAGTTGGTAGAGCACTTGCCCGCGGAAGGCATAGGTCCCGAGTTCGAGTCTCGGCCCGGCGCACAGTTTTACTCTGCCAGGAAGTTTCATGTCAGCGCACACTCCTCTGTAGAGTGGAAATTTCATTCTAGAAACAACCCCCAGGCTGTGGCTAAGCCATGTCTCCGCATTATCCTTTCTTTCAGGAGTGCTAGTTCTGCAAGGTTCGGAGGAGACCATCTGTAGAATTTGGAAGGTAGGAGGCGAGGTACTGGCGGAAGTGAAGCTGTGAGGATGGGGCGTGAGTCGTGCTTGGGTAGGTCAGTTGGTAGAGCACTTGCGAAAGGCAAAGGTCCCGAGTTCGAGTCTCGGTCCGGCACACAGTTTTAATCTGCCAGGAAGTTTCCTCCATTGTGTTTATTGTCAACTTCCCAGACCCGTCCTCTATAAAGCATGAGTTGGACGTAATGTGTGCCTGCCTTCATTTTAGATATTTTTAAGTTGAAGAAATTAAAGCAGTTATTATCTTAAGTTGAACAGCGAATTTCAATGTCTGATGGAGATTATGCTTTTGTCAGATTCCCCTTGTAAACTAAAATAATGTCATCTACATAATACGTTCTTTAATATACAGAGTGGTCCATTGATAGTGACCGGGCCAAATATCTTACGAAATAAGCATCAAACGTAAAAAACTACAAAGAACGAAACTCGTCTACCTTGAAGGGGGAAACCAGATGGCGCTATGGTTGGCCCGCTAGATGGCGCTGCCATAGATCAAACGGATATCAACTGCGTTTTTTAAAATAGGAACCCCCATTTTTTATTCCATATTCGTGTAGTACGTAAAGAAATATGAATGTTTTAGCTGGACCACTTTTTTCGCTTTGTGATAGATGGCGCTGTAATGGTCTGAGTTGTGAATGCATCCAATGATTGCGAAAATGGTTAGTGATTTAAAAGCATGAAGACCACCAATACTTTCCCCTAAGCACATGATGGGTGCAATTAGCTGGCTGTGAAAACTGCCTCAACCTTTTCTGCTTTAAGTTGGAGAACTGTCACTGCATCTCTCTGCAACGTCCTAAAGCATTTATCTTCTGCAGCTCTCTGAGGAGAAATGTGTTCTCTTCAGTCTCCCTGAAGCAAATACGTTCTAACTTTTCTCTATGAAATGTAACTGATTCCGCCAGCACTGGAATCTCTCCAGCCAACTGCAACATAGCTTGTGAGTTCTGATCAACGATAATTTAATAAACAAACTTAACAATTCCCTACTCTTTCGGATTTTCTCACTTGACACGGGGAAGAAGGCAGAAGATCTCTCCCATTACATGACAGATTTTCAGTCGTGATCGAACAACCCAAATACGTTCTTGTTCACATGCATGAGGAATTGCTCTGGTGCCAAAATAGTTATTATGAACCAACAAGACAACTCTTTACAAAATCTGAAGAAACAGAGCAGCTGCCTCCACTGGGCTTAATGCCTGCTCCTACAGTATGCGGCTTCATGTCCTCCTCTGTCTTTGAGGTTCTTATCTCTGCTGAAAAGGATTCCTTTCGGTACTTGCACAATGGAATTTCATGGCACAATGCCCGTCCTCACTCTAAGCTGCTGCTGGCCTGGGGTGGACGACTGTTCTCCTCTGCTCTGTAGCTGCATGCAGGATGACTTTCAGCAGATAATTTTATAACTATTCGTTCTCCTAAGTGAAACTTCCCTTTTGCAAGCCAGCTAAAACCCCAAGGCTGTTGTTATTACAAGGCCCCCCTCACTGTATCAGGAGGAAAGGAGGTATATATAATTATAATGCAGACCTTGGCAATAGTGAATATTCCTGCAGATCTCATGCAGTGTTAATGATTTGACTTGACAGACTATTACACTCAAGTTAAAGAAACAGAAAGCCTTGAATGACTAGATGTTGGAAATGTTCTGCAGAAATGAATAGCATTTGAACCATATAGGCCCGCGAGTTCAAGGTCAATATCGGCATCGTGGCGCAGCACAGCCTACCGGTAAAATGTGCCTCAGGTTCTCGTTGTCGGCGTAAACCGAAGACAATGGATCAATGTGACATGAGCAGACATGCAGGATGCCTCGCATCGTATGCGTGAACCGTATCGTCAAACCAGAATGTTTGAAAGATGGCGCTTTTTTGGTGTGAGAGTATGTAATCCATTTGGAAAACTGCTTCTCGTGTGGGATGAAGTGTTTCGGCAGTGCAACTGGTGTGTGCAGAATACTTCATGAAAGGCCGTAGTACACGGCGAGATTGGACAGGTCGTACCACATAACCAACCCCCCCCCCCTCCCTCCCCCAAAGGATATCGATACCTAATCTGAATATCATTGCAGGACACATCTGCGTCTTCCTCGGCTCTGTCGCAACAAGGAACAGTGTAACGCATCGTACACTATCATGGGTGACAGTCCGTCGCCGTTTATTATGGAATTTCAACCGTATTGGATTCAAGGTCTACATCGACATCGTGGCGCAACACAACCTACCGGTAAAATGTGCCTCGGGTTCTCGTTGTCGTCGTAAACCGAAGACAGTGGATCAGTGTGACTTGAGCAGACATGCAGACGTGAGCGTCGCCTACTTCTCCAATTACGTTTAACGCATGTGCGGAAACATGCTAGCCGCGCGGGATTAGCCGAGCGGTCTAGGCGCTGCAGTCATAGACTGTGCGGCTGATCCCGGCGGAGGTTCGAGTCCTCCCTCGGGCATGAGTGTGTGTGTTTGTCCTTAGGATAATTTAGGTTAAGTAGTGTGTAAGCTTAGGGACTGATGACCTTAGCAGTTGAGTCCCATAAGATTTCACACACATTCGAACATTTTTTTTTTGAAACATGCTAGATGGCAATGGTGTATGGAACGATGTCACTGTGGCATGAATGGCATCAGGTAGTGTTTTCGGACGAATCCAGATACTGTTTGTTTGAAAATGATGGCTGCATTTTGGTTCGCAGCGTACAGTGGGAGTGACATCATAGAGACTGCATTCACACAAGGTACACATCGCCAACTCAAGGAATTATGGTGTGGGGTGTTACTGGGTAAAACCACAAACCGCAGCTGGTGCATGTCCAGGACACTGTGACCACTGTGACCCACCTGAATGACGTCCTGCGGCCCTTAGCCAAACCCTTCCTGCGCAACACCTCAGAATCCATTTTTAAGCAAGACAATGTATGACCACATGTTTCTGCACAGTCACGTATCTTCTTGGTGTCACAGGATGTCAGCCTTTTGCCCTGCCCCGCTAGATCACCACACTTGCCTCAAATCGAAAATTTGTGGGATATTGTGAAAAGACAAGTGCAGCGCTCTGAACCAATGCCAACCATCCCAGATGAACTTTCGAACCGTGTGAATGCAGCCTGGATTGCTATACCACAGGATGCCTTTCGCACTTAATACGCGTCAATGTCACCATGCATGGAACAAGTTATCAGGGTCCATGGCGTACTTGTGTCTATCAGGCAACAGGATACATGCAGAACTGCGTGACTGAAATGCTAATTATTTCTGTAAATCATACTAATGTACATGCCCTGTGAAAATGAACGTCCAGTCTCTACTCGTTCAAGGTGTTCTGTTTTTCAACATGAGAGTAGTATCTGCATACTAAATTAATTATAAAGCAGGTGAGTCTGTTTTTAACGTTAATTTAAATTACTACTGTCACTGAGTTGCTGCTTTGCCTGACCGTGACCGGCGTTAGCAGCCAGTATCGATAAATCACCTCTCGTAGTGTCTTTGCTTGACTGCTATTACTTCCCCGTCGTTGTCTGTCGTAAGCCAGTTCGGGACACGAGTTTTGGTCTGCCAGTCAGTTGGAACGCTTCTGGAGCACCGTCCGCACCTGACAGTCGGGGAGTTGCAGTGCGGCACTAGTGCAGTCGGGTTGGAGTAGCAGTGAGGTCTGCGTCGACATGGCTTGTCCGAGTATTACCACCACGAATCCCTTGAGCCGGGCCATTGTCTTGGTGGATCGTCGGTCGGTCGTCCTACCGGACGACGCATTTTGACTCACCGATCGTTCATGAGTCGACTGTGTGTGTGTGTGTGTGTGTGTGTGTGTGTGTGCGCGTCGACTCCTGATTTGTCTTCGTGCGTGCTTAGTTACTGTTGGGTATCGTTTAGGTCTTCGTGCAAGAGTTTGTCAGGTTGTGTGTGTAGTTGGCGTTATTTCCACTGACGACTATTTTAGATGTTGTCGGCATTCTGAGAGGAGTCGGTCGGATGCTGTGGACCAAGGAAGATATCTCCACGCGGTGCATTCGGCTGGGTCCACTGCTGCTCCCTGCGCATTGTTCAAATGGCTCTGAGCACTATGGGACTTAACAGCTGTGGTCATCAGTCCCCTAGAACTTAGAACTACTTAAACCTAACTAACCTAAGGACATCAAACACATCCATGCCCGAGGCAGGATTCGAACCTGCGACCATAGCAGTCGCACGGTTCCGGACTGCGCGACTAGAACCGCGAGACCACCGCGGCCGGCTGCGCAGTGTCGGAGGGTGTCCGATCGCTACGAGCTTCATGGCTCACCTACTCAGGACGTCAAAGTTGAGTGGTGTTTTAAGTACCCAAGCCACGTCCATTTATTTTGTGTGGTTCGTTTCGGTGGTTCGCTGTTGGGGAGGTTTTCTTGTGAGGAACACCGAGTGTTTGTATTGCTGAAATGTAGCCGTCATGCGGTGGAATTCACTATATTAGTTGACTACAATTCAAGTGCACCAGCGGTTTTTCTGCCTTGGAGCCGTTTGTGTTCCGGTTACCTGCCGTAGCCATTAACATAATTTCAGGCGACGTCCTTTCCTCACCTGTCGTCACCGTCCAACATGGTCTGTAGTTTGCCGGCCGCGATGGTCTAGCGGTTCTGGCGCTGCAGTCCGGAACCGCGGGACTGCTACGGTCGCAGGTTCGAATCCTGCCTCGGCCATGGGTGTGTGTGATGTCCTTAGGTTAGTTAGGTTTAAGTAGTTCTAAGTTCTAGGGGACTTATGACCTAAGATGTTGAGTCCCATAGTGCTCAGAGCCATTTTGGTCTGTAGTTTTGACAGCTTAATACATATTTCATTGTGGATAATCATGTTTGTAACATTTTCTGTTTGAGTTCTCACGTACCGATTGGTGCCAAGCAAGTAGTTTTTTCGGTCGGTCCGTGGCTGTCCCTTGGTTGGGTTACTGACGGATCAAGTGTAGTTGGGCTCACTATCTGTCTCAGCTAAGTGAACGAGGGCAGACCGACCCGTGGAGGCTTCTGAGTGCCGTTGTCTTTATTGTCTTTCTCACCGGTGTTTAACTGTCTGTTTATAATCCACCATACCGAATGCTTTTTAAAAAATTCTTGGTTTTACTGTATTTTATGTAAATTAAAGGCCTTCAGCCGCGTATATGTAAGTTTGAATTCCGACAAGTGGATATTTGCTGAATGGGTATTGTCGTTGTGTTGCCTTTTCTTTGAGTGCGTTTCAGCTACCTAAAACTTAAGACTTATGGTTATAGTTCTTTTTTTAATTTTGAAAAATTAATTGTGGTCCTTCAGTGGCTTGGAACCTTATCCTAAAAATTACCTTTCAAGCTTAAATACTGCGGCCTTCTCCCTTAAAGGTTTATGGTATTTTTGAATTTTGGAAAACCAATTGTGGGCCTTCAGCCACTTAAAACCTTATTCTTAAGGTCACCCTTTAAGCAAAACCATTGCGGCCATCTGCCTTTGAAAGGTTATGGTAATTTATTTTAAAATCTTAAAAATTTTATTGTGGGCCTTCAGCTGTTGGTATTGCATCTTATGTCTTTGGTCACTTGAAATTACCTTGTTGATTTTTTAAAGATTTCTTGTTTGGATGCCTGTAGCCGTGAAAGATTTGATGTGTTATTAAATTACAATAAATTACAATTTTAAGGTGAAACTGACCCCAACCTTATTTGGCCCTTTCCACAATCCTAATCTGCCCAGAGGGTTTAGTGGGCGTGTCAGCAGGTTATTGGACAGTTTGGGAATAAGCTGTCACATAACAATATTGATTGGTAATTCACATATTGGTCTCATCATTTGTTTTAATTCAAAAAATTGTACACAAATATTAACATATTAGTTTACGAGATGGACATTAATATTACTGACTGTACAGTATTATTGACTATACAGTGTTACTGACTCTACATATTGGCGTATTTACCTTATGTAACATTAACTGTGCCCCAAATGATGGAAGTTGTGGATTACTTTTAAGCCATCATTTTGCTTTTCTCTGAATAGAAACTTTGCCTCGTCCATGATTTTGTTTCTAATTTGAACCTAGAATTAATTTTTGCAATCACTTCGGAAGTTTCATTTTCGTTAAAGTACTACGCTGTCAGATACCTATTCACCTTCACAAATAACCCCTAAAATATAATTACTGCCTTGACAATCGTTATAATCAATCTCTTTAATAATTATTTCATTTCTTGTTTCATATTAATGCTTACATTTTTCAGTATGTTATTATTTCTAAACTTTGTCATACTAATTCTGTATTGTTATGCTTTATGTAACTTAACGGTTTTAGTTGCAAACCGAACCTCAAAGACTACCTTCTTAATATTGTTTAATTTATGGGAAGTCTGTGTTTTATTTTAAGCCTTCCTGTAGTAGTTTTTTTCGCTTTCAACGAAAATTATTTACGTCAGGTTCATAACCATAGAAAAAACATTTTATACATTATAAAGGTCCTTTCGAACATTGCTTACTTTGTCTATCAGTTTATTAATTTTCTTTGAGATATCTCCGCTTATTACATTTTAGGACTATTTCATTTTCGCCTCAATTTCTTGTCTAGGCTGCATTACAAGTAATGTCTTTTCATCATTTGTAACAACAAGTGGAGGATCTCTCAAAGTTCAGAGATTAAACTTTTATCATTCTTCCATCTCTTCTACAATCAAGAGTATGAACGATTTCAGGCTTGCATAACTGTAGTGTTATTCTAAATACTTATAAGAACTTCCTCCAAAGGGAATTCCCTTATTGGTACATGATACTATGATTATATTCATATAAAGTGTAAGACCTGCATATTGTATGAAAGAGCTTCATTATGTGGGAGCATTGCCTCGGCATCTTTAGTCTTCAGTTTCCACTGCTTTAATAGAGGCTGAATATTATCAATGTTGACCTAAGGAAAATGTTTTTGTCAGGCTGTATCAAAATATATTGACTGAAAACGTCTTTGTTTTTAACACCACACACTTAGCTTGTTTTTGCTCGTGCGTGTAGGAGTGAAATGAAACATGATTATTTAGAACTTGGACCTACCCACATTTCATTCTGTAAAGAGTTATTGTTCACGTAATTGACATTTAAAACTTTTTATGAGCATCTAGTTGGAGTGAAGTCTGACCTTGTACTTCCACAATTTGAGCGTGAAGTTTACAAATCTAAGGCGTTAGATTCAGTCCTCTGTTGATTCAAGAATTTATTTCTAGCTATTAATAAGACTTTCATTTCTAACCACAATCATTTGTTAGAACTCGGATGCCGGCTTTGACTCGGCAGTAATTTATTTTTAAAATCGCTGCGTGCGTGTGTTCTTCCTTTAACGGCAGAAACGTGCCTCATTCAGGAATACTGTATTCATATTGATCTTTTCGTAAAGGTTAGTTAGATGAGAGAGCATACATAGCATATAGCATGTATGACTCATAAACACATTTTCCCAGTTCACTCGCAAATGACATGTTTTTGGACCAATGATGATGAATGATGTTTAAAGATAAATTAAGACAAAAAACTACTCCTTTTGCCATTGCCATCCAATCAAACACAATTGATGAAGTAAGCCTACCGTGTTCTTCAACAAGTTGTCCGTTGTACTCACCACAGACGTAAAGGAGAGAAGGGATTTTTTAAAAGCTGTAGATATGATCTTGCAAACGTGCCTGTGTGAGGACTATAGGAAAGTCATCTCTAATGATGTCCTTTCATTGAATGAAAACACGCTGTCAGTATGTTGATGACAATCATTGGAACAATGTCCGTCATAGCTTCGTTTGTAAATCCCGTCAGTGAAAAATATTTGTCTTCCATCTACAGTGCCAGGGTGCGAACGCAGAGTGCTTCTGTTTCGCAGTGCGCCTGATAAGCCTCTCTTTGTGGCATCCGCCAGAGAGGCTACTATGCTATGGGCGTCCAAACGGGCGACATTCGGCGAGCGCGGCACCAATGCGAGGGCGCCAGTGAGCGCTGACCAATAAAACAGCGCTGCGGATTGGACGTTATCTGCTGCGGCCGCCCGTTTCACTGCGTCCGGCAGCTTTGAGGCCGACACATTCCCGTAGCATAAGCTGCAACGCGAGACGCACTGCCAGCCAGCTCTTTGAGGGCTCCCGCAATTGCAGCCGATCTCAGGCGCATTCCCCTCAGCCTGCAATGCAAAGCAACAGGATGAAGAAGTAGAGGAGTCATAGACCTGCAGTTTGGTTCTGACACAACAGTGATCTGCTAGACCGGGTTCTGTTGGAATGTCAATGCTTTACTGCAAGTGTGTGCTATCTCACCCAGGCATGCTAAAAGTAATTTCCCGATGTTTAGGTGCATGCTCATGCGACAGTTGGAAGAAGAATGATAGTAAGTAAGCTATGGTCGGTAAAAACAAGTACTCGGTCGTAATGTACCTCTTTCTGGCTCTGAGGGGTGATGGGGTGCTACTAACTCGCCATCGGATCTGGCACAGTCCGATGACACATGACTTCCTGCTCTGGCTCGAGGACCCTCCAATGCGTGTTCATTGTATCATAGAGATTCCAATAAGTCAGAATTTAGTGAATGCATTTTATGTTGAGACAAGAAGGCAGTGGCTATATTACCAGTTCTGATATGCCCCCTATTCAAACGATAAAATTTTTGTAACGTCTTTCCTCCAAAAACCATTAGGGAAAAAGTTTTGATGCATTACCAGAGAGCTTTCCTCGTCAGCTGGTGAGCCAGCATCCCTTTATTGATATTTTTCCCTCTATTGT
Source organism: Schistocerca cancellata (assembly GCF_023864275.1). Lineage (NCBI taxonomy): Eukaryota > Metazoa > Arthropoda > Insecta > Orthoptera > Acrididae > Schistocerca > Schistocerca cancellata. Next base: position 244,320,671 of record NC_064631.1, read on the forward strand.
TCCAGTTAGAAATTTAATACCACATTTGATCATTGATAACGTTGAACATTTTGTGATATTGGGATTGGGTTTGAGTGAGTAGGTGAATGTGAATGAACAAGGTAGAGAGTGATTATAAATATAAGGGAATTACTATTTCATGCTAAATTAACCACAATCGTCTCAGACTATTTCAGGATGGTCGTTAATAATCACATTGTTAAACAAAGGTAGAGAGTGATTATAAATATAAGGGAATTACTATTTCATGCTGAATTAACCACAATCGTCTAGGACTATTTCAGGATGGTCGTTAATAATCACATTGTTAAACACTCTAGATCGACACAAACACACACACACACACACACACACACACACACACACACACACACACACACACACATAACGTGCATACGCGCGCACGCGGACGCGCACAAACATACACAGTATTCCGAAACTTAGCACTACATGAGCACATTTCTCTGACATTCGCAATAGCACTCGGTGCTGGTATTGTATTTATTATTTGTTTATCATCAACTAGCTGAGAAACCAGGTGTTGGTTGCGTATTGATTTATTCTAGTGTTGTACGAGATTCGTTAAATAAGTAATGCCCCATATTTTTTTAAACAGCCGTTAATATACATAGACAAATGTCCCTGTTGGTACTTCAAATTTGATGTTCGTTACGTGCGCCGGTGAAGTTCCGAATCGCTCTGACAGATGAGAGAGCCTCAAAATGGTGTCTACATATGGCTCACATTAAAAGCAGCTTGTTATTATTGAATTCTTGTGTGCAGAGAAAGAAACCGTGGTGAACATCCATAAACGTTTGTGTGCAGCGTTTGGCGATGCTGCAGTTGATAGGAGTACAGTTAGGCGATGGGTAAAGAAAGTTGCAGCCTCAGGAAATGCAGAAACAGAGCTCCATTAGCAGCCACTGCGCCAGACGTGCTGAATCGTGCGGATGCCATTAATCGTGCCGAACGGCGCATCTCAACGCGACAATTGGCTCTGCAGTTGTCGGTCAGCGTAAGTGAGTCTGCAGTAATCGAGACCCTCGGGTATTCAAAGAGGTGTTCAAGATGGGTTTCACGAATGCTCACAACGACCATAAGATTCAATGAAAGGCCATTTGATCTGAATTGTTGGAACGTTTTGAGACCAGTAGAGAGGCGTTTCTGCCACGGATCGTTACTGGGGCGAAAGCTGAGTGCACCACTTTGTGCTGGAAACAAAACGGCAGTCCATGGTGTGGCATCATCCTCATTCACCACAAAGGAAGAAATTCAAGACAACCTTTTCGCCGGAAAAGTCATGGTGACAGTCTCCCGGGATTGTGATGGCGCCATTCTCGTAGATGTGATGCCAAGAGTGTCAACCATCAAGAATCTGAAGAGTGAAGACTCTGAATAAACTCAAAAATCGTTTGCAACGTGTTCGATCGGACAAGAATCCTGCAGAAATGTTTGCTCCAACACCGTAATGCACGCCCATATACAAGTCTGAGAACCCAGGAACATATCATCAATTTGGATTTGTCATCATTACCTCTTCCACCCTACAGTCCGGACCTGACACCCTCGGACTTTTATCTCTTTGGGCCACTTAAAGATTTTCTACGGGGAACGCACTTTGAAGATGATGAGAGTGTCAGTCATGCAGTGAAAACGTGGCTACGCCAACAGGACAAGAGCTTTCATCAGCAGGGAATACATGCTCTCCCACAACGTTGGCGTACAGCCATAGAACGTGATGGAGACTACGTAGAAAAATAGGACATGGACCAGACATGTTGATGTATTTTGTCACCAAATTCTGACTCTTAACAATAAATATGTTCTGAGAAAAAAAAAGTGGTAAATTACTTATCGAACGACTCTCGTATTATTTATCTCCTCCTAACCCCTCTCTCTGTACATCTGTACATATCCTCTCCCCTCATTCACTCTCTGCCGCCTCCTTTTCCTCTTTCTCGATCAATTTCCCATCTCCAACCATTTCCTCCTCCCCTCCCTCTCCCTGTTTATCTCCTACTCCCACTTCTACCGTCCATCTCTTCCAAACCCCTCTCTCTATCCGCATTTCCTCCCCCTCTGCTGAGCGCTATAAGAGGACCACATTCTAACCACGGAAACACCCCGATATCGTAGTACCACCTCCTTTGTACTTCACTGTTGGAACCACACATGACAGTAAGTACTCGTCGCGTTCTCCATGCATTCACAAACCGCGAAAACCTACATCGGGTTGCCTCGAGATATAGCTTTCACTAAACCCCTGTCCACTGAAGTCGCTCTTCGCCGCCTCAAGCGTCGCTTAGCATTGACTGCAGATGTGTGATGTGTGAGGAATTGCTCGACCATTGCACTCCATTCTTTTTAACTCCTTATGATCAGTCATTGTGCTAGCTGGAGTGCTTGTAGCACCTGGAACTCACGAGTGATTCATTCTGCTGATTTCATGAGAATTTTATAAACACTCCCCGCAATGCTCGGTGGTCCCTGTCTTTAAGTACACGAGGTCTACCTGGTTTTGGTTTAGTTGTGGAAGTGAAGGAGCGACCACAGTTCCTTCGCATTTCCACTTCACAGTCACATCACCAACAGCCGACCTGGGCAACTTTAGAAAGTTATAATATTACTTGAAAATACAGCTCTTCGGTTGCACAGGTAAAAAATTTTCAACTTTACCTAGGTTTCAACTGCTCTAAGGCAGCCTTCATCAGAAGTAAAAAGATTTTTTACATTACCTATAACAGAGTTTTGGAATAATATAAAAATTATTAAATTAAACATATGTAATAAAAATACATCATAGCTAACTGCTACCATACAGTAGACAAAGAAAGCATACTTACATAGAGTAAATAGTTATGAAATGGTTTAGAGCAACAATGCTCACGTTAAAGATAAAAATATATTTGTACATTATAAAATTTTCCTAGGAATGCACAACTTGATTAAGACGCGCCGCTAAGGGTCGCGTGTGCCGCCGGCACTGTAAGCAGCATCAGACTGACAGGCGCGCGCGTCGTCGATGTTAGCAAGTCGGCACCTTGTATCGCGCCATCTAGTATTGAATGCTTGTAATTTACAGTGACAACAGCTGTCAGAAGCATTGTAACAGGAGTGCACGTAATGTGCTGATTGCATTATGTCAGATAGTATGTAACAGATCGAAAGTTGAACAAAATATTATACTGTAAAACAGGGAGAAAGAGAACAATATTTAAGGCTACAGTACGGGAAGCATAATAGCAATATTCCGCGTTAAGTGATTTTAAGCAAGGGCTTTACACCATGAAAGAAATTTTTATCACGTACTTGTAATTGCTCATTAAGGATTAAATGGTCGTTACGGGAAAAATGTTTGAAAATTTCCAACTGTTCAAGAATATCAAGTCTGAAGCCTTTCTTTTCCGTATGTAAGATACTAATATCATGAACATGTTTAGGTTTGTGTCCTGTGATAAGAAGGTGGTCAGCGAATGATGAATTATGTACGTTCGTAACTTTTTTCCTTAATAGATGCTCTTTATATCTAATCGAAAAAGCTCGTCCAGTCTGTCCTATATAATAAGCTGAGCAAGTGTCACAGGTGATTTTATAAACGCCTGAGTTTTGCAGAGGCGACTGTCTTGGTTTTAAATTAAGGATAAAATCATTTTTGAGAGAGTTGTTGGTAGAGAAAACTATGTTGCAGCCATATTTATTTTTAAGGAGACGTTGCAATCTGTAGGTTATTGGCCCTATATATGGTAAAGAGAAGTATTTCTTCAAATCGCTAGGCGCCGGCCGGAGTGGCCGAGCGGTTAAAGGCGCTACAGTCTGGAACCGCACGACCGCTACGGTCGCAGGTTCGAATCCTGCCTCGGGCATGGATGTGTGTGATGTCCTTAGGTTAGCTAGGTTTAACTAGTTCTACGTTCTAGGGGACTTATGACCACAGCAGTTGAGTCCCATAGTGCTCAGAGCCATTTGAACCATTTTTCAAATCGCTAGGCTCGTCAGTAGTGGTCCCAAGCGTGGTAATTCTGTTATTGGTTTTCTGTCTGAAGTCATCATCTACTATATTTGGTTCGTAACCATTATTAACTGCAGTGGATTTAATTAGATTCAATTCGGTTTTTAAATTTTCAGAGGACAAAGGGGTAGAGATTGCTCTATGAACAGCAGAGTGAAAAAATGCTTTTTTGTGAGATCGTGGGTGTGTGGAACAGGCTGACACAATTTGGTCAGAAAAAGAATCCTTACCAAAAATATTGAAAGAGATTTTGTCATTCACTATTGTCAAAGTTAAGTCTAAATAATTTAACTGACGGGAGCTTTAGAAAGGTTCAAGTGCACCTAAGGGATCTTTACTCAGGGGCATCCAATGACAGTCCACCTTCGATGTTACTGAGCTATTCTCACCGACCCATTAGCTCTTACTGTAGATCTTTGACTCGCTAGTTCTCCTCAGTTGGCATCACGAGGCTGATCCGTGATTGCAACAGGAATTGAAAACGGGTGCTTGACATAGTAGTCACACATACTGAAAAATTTCTTATTATTCAAGAGAATGTTAAACTCCTCTTTGAACCTAAATTAAAGACGCCCAAGCGTTGGCTATTCTGACTAGGCACACCCTGTACATGGAAAGTTGCACAGCTTACATCATTTCACTAGAATGGAAATTATGTAATCACTCTGTCCGAAGAGGCCTCAGATGGTTCAAAGGAACTCACCAACAACCGTGTCATCCTGAGCTGATTCAGCCGATAGGCGTCACTGGATGCGGAAACGAAGGAGAGTGTGGTCAGCAGACCGCTCTCCCGGCCGTTGTCAGTTTTCGTGACGAGAGTCGCTACTTGTCAGTCAAGTAGCTCCTCAATTGACCTGAGTGCACCGCACTCGCCAACAGTGTTCGGCAGATCCGCTCGATCACTCATCCAAGTATTACAACTGCGGCAAGGCCATTGGAAAATACAGTAATCAGGTAACTTGTAAATCTGTGCTAGTGACATCGGTTTGTAGCAAGATTTTGGAGCATATACTTGGACTAAAACCTTATGAAATACTTGGAAGAAAGTGCTGCATTGCCACACCAGAAGCATTGATTCAGAAAATATTGTGCTAGTGAAAAACAACTGCTTCTTTATTAGTGCGAAATAATGAGTGCTATGAACACGGGAATCTCAAATTGATTCCTTATTTCTAGATTTCCTGGGGGCTTTTCACACCGTTCCTCACAACTGGCTCTATGAAGCATCGACTCGGTTTCGTGACTAGATTCTTGATTTACTGTCAGAAAGCGCACACTCCGCTGCAGAGTGAAAATCTCATTCTGGAAACATCCCCCAGGCTGTGGCTAAGCCATGTCTCCGCAATATCCTTTCTTTCAGGAGTGCTAGTTCAGCAAGGTTCGCAGGAGAGCTTCTGTAAAGTTTGGAAGGTAGGAGACGAGACACTGGCAGAAGTAAAGCTGTGAGTACCGGGCGTGAGTCGTGCTTCGGTAGCTCAGATGGTAGAGCAATTGCCCGTGAAAGGCAAAGGTCCCGAGTTCGAGTCTCGGTCGGGCACACAGTTTTAATCTGACAGGAAGTTTCATATCAGCGCACACTCCGCTGAAGAGTGAAAATCTCATTCTGGAAACATCCCCCAGGCTGTGGCTGTGCCATGTCTCCGCAATATCCTTTCTTTCAGGAGTGCTAGTTCTGCAAGGTTCGCAGGAGAGCTTCTGTAAAGTTTGGAAGGTAGGAGACGAGGAACTGGCAGAAGTAAAGCTGTGAGTACCGGGCGTGAGTCGTGCTTCGGTTGCTCAGATGGTAGAGCACTTGCCCGCGAAAGGCAAAGGTCCCGAGTTCGAGTCTCGGTCAGGCACACAGTTTTAATCTGCCAGGAAGTTTCATATCAGCGCACACTCCGCTGCAGAGTGAAAATCTCATTCTCAAGTAGTACCTGTTAGTTTGTGATTTCTCAGCATTTCTAAAGTCCAGTCAATTGTACTGATAAATAATGGTGGCATACCTCTACCGGCAGTGTCAGTCAAACATATGTAAAAATCACCCATGTCCAGGAGTTGCTTCCTGCTGATCTGCGAGCAAGACAGACGCTCTGAAATTCTTGCTTGTGTGGAAGTAGGCAATGGATGGCCATGGACTATTCTGTGGATAGACGGAACCCATTTCCAAGGACTTGTGAATTCGCAGAAATGCAGAATATGGGCAACGGAAAATCCGCACTCACATCAACTTGTATCGCTTCATTTTGCGAAAGAGCCTGTGTGGTACGGTTTGGAGGCATTCGTTCAAAGTAGGACGTGTTTTTCCAAGGAGGTGAGTCCTGCGGGTGCTGTTACCATTACCTCACTGGTAATCACTACGTGATTCAAGCCACATGGATATGTGGATTGGATGCAAGATGGCGCACCACCGACAGTTGCACAGCCATTGAAGCGGCTGCTGCAGGGGCATTTCGGAAATGCTAGAATTATCAGCCGACATTTCCCTACAGCCTGGCCGTCTAGGCCATCCGATCTTAATACGTGTGAATTCTGGCTATAAGTTATTTGAAAGGTGTTGTGCTCACAAGGGGAGGCCACGACGTGTGGAACGCGGATTTACTGCAAACTTCGTACACTCGTAATACTCCATTAGGACAACAAAATGTGTAAGCAGTAGCGCGTACTTCTCGAGCATTGTCGAGAAAATCGCAAGATAATTTCGGTCGTCAAGTATATACCTGTGCGTGGTCATTTTTACCACGAAGCAGTGACAGCCGAGTGATTAGCGTTCAAGCCCCGTAATCGCTGGGGCGCTGGATCGAGTCCCATTCGTTAGTTTTTCTTTTTATTTCTAATACAGTCGTTTTCTTTACTATTTATATTAGAACTGATGTAAAGGGAAATTACGTGTAATCGGATGAACTTTTATTAAATTTACAATGTTATTTGGCAGTCTACAAATTTTTATTATCACAAATAATATAATATTCATAACTACCGACTATTAAATGACCAAACGCATAAAGTGATACTGAAAATGTGTGCTTGTCCGTGATTTGAGAAATCCTTTATACCTGTAAGGAGCCCGAAACGACTTGTTACCTCCAAGTTTTGACCGGCACAGACGGCTTTTGAAAGATGTACAATTAATCGTCGCTTTCGACATTACGAGTACAATCTGCAGGATGGTATTTTTCATAAAAACATGAGAAACAATGTTAAACGGCACCAGCTGCATTGAATAAATGCTATGTTTCCGCACACGCAAGGTCTTTTGAGATTTTTCGTGTCAAAATAAACCCCGTTAACATTTTCAAAAACCTCTCTTTTAGCCGATAATTTGGAAGCAAACGTAGCATAACGCAGCATTTACTTAAATATCTGCGCTGATCATTGGTCATGCAGTATAGAGTGTATTTTAATAGCGTCTTCACTAGAAGCAATATCTCGTTCTCTTTCGATTAAATACGAACAATTTTATAGAAACGAACAAGCATACATTTTCAGTATCACTTTATGCGTTTAGTTGTTTACTAGCCGATAGTTATGAATATTATATTACTTGTGATAATAAAAATTTGTAGACTTCCAAATGACATTGTAAATTTAATAAAAGTTCATTCCACTACACGTATTTTTCCCATTACATCAATTGTAATATAAATAGTAAAGAAAATGACAGAAATAAAAAAAAAGCTGAGGAGCGGGACTCGATCCAGCGACCCAGCGATTACGAGGCTTGAACGCAAAACACTTTTTTTTTTAATCTCATTTTGTTCGCTTTCGTTCGTTGCATCTGCTCGCGGCGGACGTCGTAAGACATCCGTTTAAGTTTGTTGTTGATCGATTAACTCAGTTTTTTTTTATTATAGAGGGCAGTTAACCCTCTGACCGAACACGCTGAGCTACCGTGCCGGCTACCCACTCAGCTGCCGATGCTTAATGGTAAAAATGGCCACGCACAGGTATATATTTGACGACCGAAATTATCTTGCGATTTTCTCAATAATGCTTGAGAAGCACGCGATACTGCTTACACATTTTGTTGTCCCAATGGAGTACTGCCAGTGTACGAAGTTTGCAGTAAATCCGCGTTCCACACGTCGTGGCCTCGCCCTGTCAGTGCTCCAGTTCGAACGTAGCTGAACTGAAGCCACGCATTCCGCAGTACATTGTGAACGCGACCACTAAGATCGATTTCTTGTGGAACAATCTGTTTCTCGAGTTCAAATTGTGGCAGAAAACAGTGGACAGCATATCGAACAGGACAGTTAAAAAGCTCTGCACCTTTCGATTGTATGTGGTTTTAGGCACCAGAACAATTAAAAACTGATGTAGGTTTTCTTTTTATGCTTATTTTGGTTCTTGGACTATTGAAAAACGTTATCATTTTGCTTTTTATGCTTTTTTGGCTCCAGTAAATTAAATAGGGCGTTATTTTGCTTTTTATGTTGGTTTTGACCTCAGGACAATTAAAAGCCGTCTTTTCCCATTCGATGTGGTACGATCTTGTCATAGTGGATGGGCTTACCGAACTAACAGTGGCACAACAGTCGACTGCCGAACTTGTGGGGTCATGCACATGGGCAGTACGGATGGTGTAACATGCAACACAAACCGCAGCCATCGTATTGCGGCCCATCTCTTATTTGTAGCCATTTCCATTTACGTTAAAACACATACATTGCCATCTAATGGTAAAAATTTTGCTTTTTATTGTTCCAGGACGTTTTCCCCTGCGTCGATAATATGCTCTTCATATCAGACATCATTGTGAGCAGTGGTTCTATTTCTACAGCGTTTTGAAACTGGAACTTTATTTACGGACACCCTGTACATTCCAGTACTTTAATTAGGTTACTTGGGTATCCTCTTTGTGTCATAATTTCCCATACTGCTTTTTAGTAGTCAATAAAAGCTATATGAGTTTCAACGTTACATTCTCTTCCTTTGTCTGTTACCTACTCAGCTGTTGAAGTGGCATCTGTTCAGGATAGTTCCTCCCTAAAACCGTTTTGATCTTGTAGTAATAAAACGTCTGTGGCGGCTCGTATCCTTTGTTTCTTGCATAGTTTTAATCTCCTTGTGACTGTACGTCATATAAACATTGACATTTTTATCGGTTGTAAACCGCAGTTAAAGTATTTTATGAATATAATTAGTGTAAAAGGTATAGCAACTGTTCTTGAAAGAACTGATATGCAGTGATAAATTAAGAGTAGCGTCTTCATTTAATGTCTACGAAAATAAAAAAGGATCGAAAGAGACGCGATTGTACGGCCGAGGAGAAAGGACGTATTTTATGGGACACACACTGTTTCGTATTTTGTAGTACATGGAAATAGGTTACATATATGGCATTAATTTCACATTGATATAATTACATGCATAAAAAATTTTCTTTTAAATATAGTTTTCTAGTCGGACAACAATATCTCAGTCAATTTATGTGTACTTAATATTGGTCCATAAAATTTCGGGCCCCACGTTGGGCGCCATTTGTGACGTCTGTGCCATTTGTTACATCATATACAAAAAATTACATATATATTTTATATATTTATATTTTTTATTTAACAGTATTAATTTTTCCTTTGTTTGAACATGACTCTCCCTCTCAGGGATAATATCTTTTCTTATCACTTTTACTTACGTGCATAAGTAAATATGAAACGGGTTCTTGAAGGGCCGCTGTTATTCATGTACCAACTTTAGATTTTGAACGTGGTGACTAAAACATAGTTGCCGTAAACTGAACTGAATGCAATTTTGATAATTTCTGTTTATTGATTTCAAAGCAAGGCTCGAGAGAATTTCGATTGTTGCAGTGGAGCGGCCAAGATAAAACTTACTGAACTCATGGAATCTGTATAATTTAAAAAATCAACTTTAACGTAACTTAATTATCTGTTGCAATTTAGAAAGGTTCTTAAAACGAAATCTCTCGCATTTACATTTACTGTTAACACTTTGAAAAATAAATTAATACTTCGGCGCGTAATGGCTGACCAGAGGTTGCATCGGAAGATGATCATCTTCTCGCAGCGCAAATTACTAAAAAATGCTTATTAAAAATAATTAGTCACTGCGAGCATTTGAGGTGACAACTATTACAAAGAAATTCATTTTTTGATAATAATTAACAATTTTATTTTAGCAACAAATGCGAATAACTTACATAAAATATGTGTAGCCGCTCAATGGCTGCCTTCCGTATTGGCGAAACAAAACAGTGTGTGTCCCATAAAATACGTCCTTCCTCCTCGGCCGTACAATCGCGTCTCTTTCGATCCTTTTTTATTTTCAAAGACATTAAATAAAGATGCTACTCTTAAATTATCGCTGTATATCAGTTGTTTCAAGAACATTAACTATATCTTTTACACTAATTATATTCATAAAATACTTTAACTGCGGTTTACAACCAATAAAAATGTCAATATTTATGTGACGTACCGTCACATCCTGTATTCATACCACTTATTCCCTTATCATTTTCACACCTTCTTTATATATAGGCATAACTTGGGCAGAATAGAAGCGGTATGAAGAAAATTGCAGGGTTTCTTTGCTTCCAGTGGACTGTCAGACACAGCGCTGAACTTGACTGTACCCCTGCTGGCAGTTTTTGCTGCTCTGCTAGCAAGCGCAGGACGAGATGTTCGCAGATCGTCCCCGAACCAGCTATTCTGAGATGAGGCTTAACGAACGGAGCGAAACGTGCTGCTGAAAGCGTCCTTTCTCCGCACGCACTCGTCTGGGACTCGAGGGCCCAGGAGGAGCAGCCGCACCGTGGAGGAATGGCGGCGCACAGAGTCCGCGCAGCGCGTAGATTGCGGCAGTTAATTACCAAGTTGGCAACAAGTGCCTGCGTCGCCCAGACTTCCCTGCGCCCCTCACCAGCACCGGGCTTGTTATCTGTAGCGGCGGCGCAGCTCGGGCGTAGCTTTCAGTTAGCCTGCGAGCCGGGAGGAAGGGACGGGGTGGTGTTCAATTTGCCGGCTGGATCAAATTACCGCCGCAAAATGGTAGAGCTCGCTAAGGTCGCACAAAACGGCGCAGGCGCAGAGTCAATGGTCGATTACGCAGTTTCAATTGCGAAAAAAAGGAAACGCAGAGAGGATAGGGTCAATCATTCTAATCACGGGACAAAACAGTGACGTAAAAAATAATTACCGAGTGGAAACGCGGACTAACGGAAAAAAGTAATTGTGCAAGGAAAAAAAAGTTAGGGAAATCGAGCAGGTCGGTAGGAAAAGTTAATGAGTTTCTCGTTGCACAAAGCAATTTTCCATCGGCGAAAGTACAGGCTATAAATTCTTCATATACGTTGGCATTAACGTAAGTAACAGAACGTTATTCATAATGAGAGCAGAAATGGCTATTCGACAGAGAAATTCAATGTTCAAGAACACGTACAGACTGAGAAACTGACTGCGTCCAGAGTGCCCTCGGTTGGGCATGGACGTGCTGACACAGAAATTGCAAATAACGTTGACATTCTTTACAAAAGCACGTCGATGATTGACATCATGTTCTACACCATGAGCTGAACTTCAAAAATATTTGTGGGCCAGAATGATACTCGAGTACACGGTCCATCATGAGCGTAGGCCCGCTACATCAAACGATATGTCGGTGGTAAAACGTTTATGATGATTATAAATGCTGTCGATTTTGCGGTACACGAACCGTCGTGCACATGTTATAAAACTGTAAAAGATTAATGGATTGAAAGTAACCAACTCTTTGTAAAACATATAAACCATCACAACCATCTCTTCAAAATACATGTGAACACGATTACCAGATAACTTCTTCTATTAGTTGTGTGTGAGTGCAATGTCATTGTCCGAGACACACTTCTGGGTTTATCGGGTACTATTCACAGAAGAAGCGGTACAATATACCATCTTTACCTGCATTTCTTGGGAAAAGTTGTATCCAGTCAGATGTACACACCAAACCAAGTGTTCTGTGATAGGCAGTAGACGATTATTTTAAAAAGCAAGTAACTGCCATTGCTAAGTAACGTTGGTATTGGTATTACATGATTGTACTTTGTATACGGTTGAAACAAGTGTGTGGGTGTTGTAATACACTAACAATATGGAACAATGAATATTAAAATAACTATGGCATGTATTAAAATAATCCGATTCCCGTGAGATCACCGAAGTTAAGTGCTGTCGGGCGTGGTCGGCACTTGGATGGGTGACCATCCAGGCCGCCATGCGCTGTTGCCATTTTTCGGGGTGCACTCAGCCTCGTGATGCCAGTTGAGGAGCTACTCGACCGAATAGTATCGGCTTCGGTCAAGAATACCATCATAACGACCGGGAGAGCGGTGTGCTGACCCCACGCCTCTCCCATCAGCATCCTCCACTGAGGATGACACGGCGGTCGGATGGTTCCGGTAGGCCACTCGTGGCCTGAAGACGGACTGATTTTTTATGTATTAAAAAAATGTCATGCTTGGACTGCATATAAGCAGTGGCAAAAACATGCGAAAACCAAGTTGTTGCACAGGTTAAAGCAGGGTGAATCTGGGTTATTAAAGTGCAGAGTGACAAAACAAACCATTTATTAACTAAACACATACAATTTGTTAGTAAATATTAAATAGAGCAAAACATATAAATTCAATAATACAGCGAGTAGCACTCGTAGCTACTTAGACAGAGAATGCGTCCACAGGATATCTCAGTACTTAAGTTCTTTATTAGTCCCTGTGTTACATGTCACATAGGAAAATGATTCTATTCGCAGTTTGTAAGTATCAATTCACAAAAGATTTTCCATTGTGAAAACCATTAAATTTTTCGATATAAAAATACTAGGTGTTACCTGTGGCTATGTCAGCGTATCAGTTGCTTTGTTAAGATGAGTGATGGTGAGTAAGTAAGCTGCTGTATCTGCATTATCATCATTTGCTTTCCAATGCCTGCCGGTTCGGATAAGCATAGCTCGTGATATGCGCCCTTCTCTCGGTAGATGGGTTCAGTAGGTTCTATCTCACTTTTCATTTTCTGCTAAAAATCACTCGTTTCACTTGTTCTTTTCACAAGAAAATGAAAACTGGGATGTGATGAATCCATCTACTATTCTCTACTCTTCAGGTCTAACTCACTTAAAAACATTAATAATAATGAATAATTTTTCGTATCATGTTCACTAATTTCCAAAAATAATTCTTTATTCTTACAAAAGGTGACTGTTAGAAAATAAATAAAATGACTTATGGTGACTGTAGGAAATCTATGACTTTCTAATTCTTTCTTCTTGAGCAGTCATAAGATTTTTATGAACTGTCCATCGACTGTATATATTTTTAAGGTAAGACTTATTTACAGTTTGACCACATCACATGTAATTTTAATTTTCTGATGTCTCAATAAACATTCTACAGAAATCCAACAAAATTCATCTTTGCAATATTCATCTATACATAATTCATTAATATTCTTTTTCTCTAGACAGTTACCACTCTCCTTTAGCTGTTTGGTATTGTCCATTTAAATATCATGCAAATGTAAACAAGCTGCAAAGATTTCTTTAACTTTTTCTAATTCTTTATTCACTGATGTAGCTAAAATTTTTCTATAAGTATTCTGTGCTGTGCATCATAAATTAAATTTTTCTTTCCATACATAACTACATATGCTACAATGTGTGGAAGACATTAAAAGTTGCACAGAGTTTCATATTCGTTTTCTGCGAAGTTACAACATTCTTTCTATGAGTCATGTTAATGTCATAGGAAGGATAGTTCGCTATGAAATTATATGGTGTTATACCAGTGTCTGATTTAAGTACTGTAACTCGTTTAAAATTTGGAAATGCTTCATGTTCTTTGAGGAAATTATTTGGCGGATTAATATTCCTGTGGGGAAATTTTTTCTTTCTTTTTTCAAGTATAAATTCTGTAGATTAATGTGGTCGAATAATAAAGCATCAGGTAGCTGATTATTTTTACGATTTGTCTGAAATGTAACGAATACGAAATATGGCATATCAAATTCCACTGAGTTATAATAATTTGTGATATCTAGTTCGAAATTATTCTTGTCACTCAATTCTGCACCTTCTACTCTTTGTAGTTCATACAAAGATAATGAAATTTCTGGAGTTTTCAGAATATTTTCTCATTGTTCTAACTTGCAATTAGGTTCATATTTAACAATTGATACACCAATTTTCATCGATTCTATGACAATTTTACCATCGTTAGGAAGTGTATCTTTAATTTCAATTCCAGCATCATTATACTCAGTCTATGTAAGAATTGTATCTGCAGAACTGGAAGACCTAGTAAAAATTACTGTTAAATCTCCTTCCCACATTATTTCTTTATAATCTTCAAAAAGTACATCAAGTATTGATAACAGATAAAGTATTTCACTTTCTTAGTATTTGTTTTTCCATTATTAAGAATGTGTCCTTCCAATCCTGTTTTATCAGTAACATATCAAGTCAAAAATGACATAGCTATTGATGAAATGAAAGGATGTTCAATTATAGATAAAATAGTATATCCTTTGTTCATACTTACAAAATTAGTTTTGCCACATAATTAGAACTGAATTTTTTTATTGGACTTTCCATCATATCTTTGATTATCTGATTCTGATCCATCTGGATTCCCTATAACAATTCTAAAGTTCATGTATAATTGTGCTTGATTTGGATGAAGCCATTCATCTCCAATATTTATCTCAATTTCTATAGCCTTGTGGGGTGAATTTAAATTATTTTTTGTTTTCTCATTGACAAATAATGAGTAAAACTGATAACTCTCGATATTGTTCATGATTTATTAAGGAAAAAATTTATTAGCATTAGCAAAAGCAGACTTTTGCGCCAGCAAATAGCTCACATTAGTTTGTGACTTACTTTGTGACTAAGACATTTTTAAAATTACTGTTACATAAGCACCATAAAGTAAATCTAATTATCATTTTCATCAGTTATAGTAATTTCTAAATCTTGAATAAGAGCATAAAGTGAAAATATCTACATGGTAATGTGGTTCATAACTTATTGGTCTTCCAAATACAGCATTTGGTTTAAATGAAGCAAAAATATTTGTTGCTCCTTGAAAATGATCAGTATGTTTAACAAAATTTCCATCAGTCAAATTAAAATTTATGCCAATTAATTCAAAAGGCCAATTTCAGGAACATCTTTAGAAACATTAAATATTTCTTTGAAAAATAATAAACTTTATGTTGATGGAGAAACAATAGAAATTCAAAAATTGACTGTCAAAAAGTCCAAATACTCACATTAAAGAAAATGAAATTTGAAATAGAGTTGTTATTGAAAATGATATAAAATTACTCATAGATATAAAAGATAGTATTGGTAGTATATCAGGATTCAATAATAAAATTTTCGAATAAAACGGGAACTAAACATTGACAATTTCAATTTCGCTATAAATACTGTTTATTCTTAAGTGTCAGGCAGGAGGAGTCACTTTCTAAACAGTTCACCGCTTCCGGTTTTTAGGGGAATCTAGTAGGACACTGATTGCTTACGTAAAGAAAGGGGTCGTTATGAGGTAAGGCCCGATAGGTATGCAACACACCCGACGTGCAGATAACATAGGAATGAGCTTAACTGACAAAAGTTACTAGGAAAACTATCGTGGTCTACGCTTACTTATGGTAATCTACGGTAGCTTGCAGTAATTTTACAGCTCTATCCAGGAAGTTTCACGATAACTCCTTCCTGACACTCTGTCACGTCTCCATATCGGTCTACCATACAGCACAAATCCCACACAACCGACTGGTACATGCACACCACTTCCGAGTCCTGACTTGCGTCAGCGGTGGATGATCATCCGAGCACCTGCAACCAGGTATCACCACTCCAAAGCGAACAGGGCACTCTTTTAAGGTAGTAAGGAGTGACTGGCATGACTGATAATTACCACCGAATAGATTGTTAATTTCTGTGGCGGCAGACTCGGATAGGAGAACTGACTGTTACTCTGATCCACGCATAAGTCAAGCAAAGTGATCGATATGTATGGAAGGGGGCAAGCTGGTCTCCTCTGCCCTTGAAGTACGGCAGGAACAGCTGTGCCATTCGGAATAGGAATGTTCGATGATCAACATTTTCTTTTTCCTAATCTTTTCTCGTGTCTCACGGGGTTAATCTTTCTATTTTCCGTATTTGGGAATGCTTGTGATAGTGGGTAGTTAGATGCTCTTCGTGATGCAGCACTTACAGGATTGTAAAGCTTTGTCTCTTTTCCATGCATGTTTGCTATCTGTTCAAAAAATGTTCAAATGTGTGTGAAATCTTATGGGACTTAACTGCTAAGGTCATCAGTCCCTAAGCTTACACACTACTTAACCTAAATTATCCTAAGGACAAACTCACATACACCCATGCCAGAAGGAGGACCCGAACTTCCGCCGGGGCCAGCCGTGCTATCTGTTACTTGTCACTGTAGTGTTGGCACATCGGTTGCAACTGCAGCTCATTTATAAATGGTTCAGGGGACTTAACATCTGAGGTCGTCAGTCCCCTAGACTCAGAACTACTCAAACCTAACCAACTTAAGGACATCACACACACCCTTGCCCGAGGCAGGATTCGAACCTGCGACCGTAGAGCTCATTTATAGACGAGACACAAAGACGCAGATCACTTCACAAATGCTGTTACTTCGCAGCGGCCGCTGTGATGTACGACGGGAACGCGAGATGCTCTGTCGACATGATTTTAACTGATCAATGGCTGGATAGCCGCAGACGTCGGGTTTTGTAGCCCTGAATTTAAACTAACGTCCTAACCTAAAAACATCCTTGTGATGTGCAATGTAACAGAGAAAACTGCAGTCAACAACCAGTTGCAGAACTATTAACCGCCCTCGCTTTGTTCTTGGCGATTAAGGCTAACCTCTACAAGCACACTCCAAACTAAAAAAATTAAGTTTTAGCGCTAGAAGTAAACTGTAAGATCTCTTTTTCATTGGTTACCTGAAATTATCTTCACATTGACTACACGAGATACGCTGAAGCGCCAGAGAAAGTGGTATAGGCATGCGTATTCAAAAACAGAGATATGTAAACAGGCAGAATACGGCGCTGTGGTCGGTAACGCCTATATAAGACAACAAGTATCTGGAGCAGTTGATAGATCGGTTACTGCTGCTACAATGGCAGTTATCAAGATTTAAGTGAGTTTAAACATGGTGTCATATTCGTCGCACGAGAGATGGGACTCAGCATCTCCGAGGTAGCGATGAAATGGGGATTTCCCCGTACAACAATTTCACAAGTGTACCGTGAATGTCAGCAACCCGGTACAACATCAAATCTTCGACATCGCTGCAGCTGGAAACAGATCCTGCAAGAGAATTGTTCAACGTGACAGAAGTGCAACCCTTCTGCAAATTGCCGCAGATTTCAATGCTAGGCCATCAACAAGTGTCAGAGTTCGAACCATTCAACGAAACATCATCGACATGGGCTTTCGGAGCCGAAGGCTCTCTCGTGTGCCCTTGATGACTACACGACACAAAGTTTTACGCCTCGCCTGGGCCCGTCAACACCGCCGTGGACTGTTGATGATTGGAAACTTGTTGCCTGGTCCTTACGAATCTCGTTTCAAATTGCATCGAGCGGGTGGACGTCTACGGCTATGGAGACAACCTCATGAATCCATGGACCCTGCATGTCAGCAGGAGACTGTTCAAGCTGGTGGAAGCTCTGTAAAGGTTTGGGACGTGTTCCGTTAGAGTGGTATGGGACACCTGATACTTCCTAGTGGAATGACTAGAACTGATCAGCTGTCGGACCCCTTCCGTTCAATAGGCGCTGCTCATGCACGGTTGTTTACATCTTTGGGTGGGTTTAAAGACATCTCTGAACAGTCAACGATATTGTGTCTGTGATAAAATATCCACAGTCACGTCTGTCTTCAGGATTTCTGGGAACCGCGGTGATATAAAACTTTTTTTAATGTGTGTATGTACAATATATAGAGTGGAAATTCGTCATTTTATTATTTAGGTATGTGGGAAAGGATGTATCAGTTGGTTATACCAAATTATTACTGTAAATTCACTTACACAGAACTGGCCTCGATTCTTTTTCTGTTTTCAGTGTGTCTTTGCCTTGTACGGTTGGTACGATAATGATGCTATCATTACTGTTTATGCATACAGGCCTGAAGACGGTGAGCTGAACCACCGAAACCGGCGGCCCTGCAATATATAACATCGTAAGGACTGCTATATGTGTTCCAGTTTATTACATACGAAACGTCTGTGTGGTTGGAATTGTTGTCATAGAGAATATTAAAAGAGGATGGTATTGATGTCGAATAGATGATGGAGTACTACTGTTGAAGTATGAAAAAGCACTGAACTCACAGGAGCCGAAGAGCGTCCATTACAGTTAGTCAAATTAGTAGGTAAAAAGACATGTTATCACACTTTCAGAAGAGGATCATTCACAAAACACAGGCAGTCATCTAATGCTCTAAAATTGCTGCCTAAATTATATGAGGGAGATGAATTGGTATGCAATCGTATTAGCTCTGGAAAAAATGTAATTAAGAACTATTTCTGTTGTTTCCTTTGATAATGAAAAGTAACTATCATACATTCTAGGCATTTACCAGAAAATACTACTAATACGGATGAACCAAAGCACTATGACCACTGATTGCGTTGCGGTTATAGTAAGAAAAACATACAAGCATAGCAGAAGATAATGGGGAAGAGGCCAAAAATGGAGAAATCCATTGACGTCTTTGGCAAATGGTAGATATTATGACTTGATACCTGGGAACGAGCATCTCGGCGAAGATGGTCGGCTTTTCGTGTGCTACTGTTGTGAGCATCTATGGGAAGTGCCTGAAAGACGATGCAACCACGAGTAGGCGACAGATAGACGTCTACGCGTCGTCACGGAACGTTGAGATCGGAGGATTTCTCGCGCTCTTAAGCAGGGCAGGTGGCGACGTGTGGCATATACTGCCGTAGGTACAAGTATTCCGGAGCACACTGTTCAGCTTACATTGTTTAAAATGGGGCTCCGCTGAATACGCTATCCACATGTTAACACGTTATCGTCAGTTACGACTGCGTCGGGCACGGGGCTGTTGAATGAATCGTGAACATGGTCACCTAGTAAGATGATTCACGTTTCTTGTTACAGCAGGTTCCTGTACGTATCAGGATACGCTGTCATCCAGGCGAATGGCTGCTTGAAACATTTACAGCACCACGGTCGCAGGCTGCTGGAGCCAGCTTAAAGCTATGATGGACATTCACTTGGGTTTCTATGGGACACTGTGGCATTAATTGAGAGCACCATGACAGCTATGGACGACGGGGACACTACTGCGGTCTACCTGCATCTCTTGGGACATTGTGGCAATAACTACAGACTACGTGGACATTACTGTGGACTACCTACATCCCTTCATGTTTGATCTCTTACTAGATGGTATCTTTCAGCTGTAGTGTCGAAGTCACAAACATGCAACATTGGTTTGAGGAGCATAATAGTGAACTCAGCAGAGTCACCTGATCTGAGCCTGATGGTATATGTCTACATCTACATCTACATCCATACTCCGCAAGCCACCTGACGGTGTGTGGCGGAGGGTACCTTCAGTACCTCTATCGGTTCTCCCTTCTATTCCAGTCTCGTATTGTTCGTGGAAAGAAGGATTGTCGGTATGCCTCTGTGTGGGCTCTAATCTCTCTGATTTTATCCTCATGGTCTCTTCGCGAGATATACGTAGGAGGGAGCAATATACTGCTTGACTCTTCGGTGAAGGTATGTTCTCGAAACTTTGACAAAAGCCCGTACCGAGCTACTGAGCGTCTCTCCTGCAGAGTCTTCCTCTGGAGTTTATCTATCATCTCCGTAACGCTTTCGCGATTACTAAATGATCCTGTAACGAAGCGCGCTGCTCTCCGTTGGATCTTCTCTATGTCTTGTATCAACCCTATCTGGTACGGATCCCACACTGCTGAGCAGTATTCAAGCAGTGGGCGAACAAGCGTACTGTAACCTACTTCCTTTGTTTTCGGATTGCATTTCCTTAGGATTCTTCCAATGAATCTCAGTCTGGCATCTGCTTTACCGACAATCAACATTATATGATCATTCCATTTTAAATCACTCCTAATGCGTACTCCCAGATAATTTATGGTATTAACTGCTTCCAGTTGCTGACCTGCTATTTTGTAGCTAAATGATAAAGGATCTATCTTTCTGTGTATCCGCAGCACATTACACTTGTCTACATTGAGATTCAGTTGCCATTCCCTGCACCATGCGTCAATTCGCTGCAGATCCTCCTGCATTTCAGTACAATTTTCCATTGTTACAACCTCTCGATACACCACTGCATCATCTGCAAAATGCCTCAGTGAACTTCCGATGTCATCCACCAGGTCATTTATGTATACTGTGAACAGCAACGGTCCTATGACACTCCCCTGCGGCACACCTGAAATTACTCTTACTTCGGAAGACTTCTCTCCATTGAGAATAACATGCTGCGTCCTGTTATCTAGGAACTCCTCAATCCAATCACACAATTGGTCTGATAGTCCATATGCTCTTACTTTGTTCAATAAACGACTGTGGGGAACTGTATGTCTCAGAAGCTTTCGGACACCAGCTTCGCACCAACAAACCACCGACGCGTGATCTACGAGAACAGCGTGACCAGTGAGTTTGTAGCCAGGGCCACACACTGCAAAGTCCATCCGGTCACCCTGCGATGTCGGCAACCCGCATGACAGAACAGAGGTGCGGGATGCCTTCATCAAAGCGAGTGAAACCTAAATACACTCCTGGAACTGGAAAAAAGAACACATTGACACCGGTGTGTCAGACCCACCATACATGCTCCGGACACTGCGAGAGGGCTGTACAAGCAATGATCACACGCACGGCACAGCGGACACACCAGGAACCGCGGTGTTGGCCGTCGAATGGAGCTAGCTGCGCAGCATTTGTGCACCGCCGCCGTCAGTGTGAGCCAGTTTGCCGTGGCATACGGAGCTCCATCGCAGTCTTTAACACTGGTAGCATGCCGCGACAGCGTGGACGTGAACAGTATGTGCAGTTGACGGACTTTGAGCGAGGTCGTGTAGTGGGCATGCGGGAGGCCGGGTGGACGTACCGCCGAATTGCTCAACACGTGGGGCGTGAGGTCTCCACAGTACATCGATGTTGTCGCCAGTGGTCGGCGGAAGGTGCACGTGCCCGTCGACATGGGACCGGACCGCAGCGACGCACGGATGCACGCCAAGACCGTAGGATCCTACGCAGTGCCGTAGGGGACCGCACCGCCACTTCCCAGCAAATTAGGGACACTGTTGCTCCTGGGGTATCGGCGAGGACCATTCGCAACCGTCTCCATGAAGCTGGGCTACGGTCCCACACACCGTTAGGCCGTCTTCCGCTCACGCCCCAACATCGTGCAGCCCGCCTCCAGTGGTGTCGCGACAGGCGTGAATGGAGGGACGAATGGAGGCGTGTCGTCTTCAGCGATGAGAGTCGCTTCTGCCCAATGATGGTCGTATGCGTGTTTGGCGCCGTGCAGGTGAGCGCCACAATCAGGACTGCATACGACCGAGGCACACAGGGCCAACACCCGGCATCATGGTGTGGGGAGCGATCTCCTACACTGGCCGTACACCACTTGTGATCGTCGAGGGGACACTGAATAGTGCACGGTACATCCAAACCGTCATCGAACCCATCGTTCTACCATTCCTAGACCGGCAAGGGAACTTGCTGTTCCAACAGGACAATGCACGCCCGCATGTATTCCGTGCCACCCAACGTGCTCTAGAAGGTGTAAGTCAACTACCCTGGCCAGCAAGATCTCCGGATCTGTCCCCCATTGAGCATGTTTGGGACTGGATGAAGCGTCGTCTCACGCGGTCTGCACGTCCAGCACGAACGCTGGTCCAACTGAGGCGCCAGGTGGAAATGGCATGGCAAGCCGTTCCACAGGACTACATCCAGCATCTCTACGATCGTCTCCATGGGAGAATAGCAGCCTGCATTGCTGCGAAAGGTGGATATACACTGTACTAGTGCCGACATTGTGCATGCTCTGTTGCCTGTGTCTATGTGCCTGTGGTTCTGTCAGTGTGATCATGTGATGTATCTGACCCCAGGAATGTGTCAATAAAGTTTCCCCTTCCTGGGACAATGAATTCACGGTGTTCTTATTTCAATTTCCAGGAATGTAGATATTTATGATACGACCGACTGTTGCCGCAAACGATACCACAGTCTCTTGTCTCAACCAACGGCCATCAGGCCCCGCTATCCGAGCACAGCAGCGCCAGAGTTTGCGGACTATTTTCCTACGCCATTCACGCGATCGAAAATAGTCCCAGAAGATCCATCCTCCAACCAGCCTTATAAGACGGTGCACCGCCGTCCAGAAGGCAGTTTGACACGCCGTCCGGACTTGTAGTGATCTGACACTCCACCCGCAACATCCACACGCTTTGTCTACTGGTAGTCCTGGATCGTCAGGGGTGGTAACTTCGTACTCTGACTTAATAGTGTCGTGCAACAGTGATCTGGCCTCGCTGGATAGCTTTGTGGTACTGCTGCGCCGACCACTCTCTAGTAGTTTTGTATCATTCTGTGGAAGACTTTGTCGAGCGAGAGAGTAGTGAGGAAAACATTTTATTTTGTTAATCGTCGATTATAAGACGGGAAGTGGAATCCACACTTTGTTTCTTACTTAAATCGTTCTGTTTCGACTACTTTGTCGACATCAGCAATGTTTTTGTTTCATGGTTTTCCCCAACATAAACAGATAGAGGAACATCGTTCGCGTTTTGTCTTTGCTACTGCAGATGCAGCACAGACTTCCAGAAACATGTCAATCTGACCTGAAGAATCGCTGTCGTATTATCTTCTAAATTTGGACCAACATCTATTAAGCAGCTGGTCATAATTTCCCGTTTCCTAGTATCTACGAGGAGTGATATAATGTGGCCATTTTCTGCTGAAACTGACCACCAACATATTTCGGAGGTTTATACACAAATTCCCTCGACCAAGTAGTCGTCCAGTACACTGCTCTGTCACTCTAAATCTATATTAGCTTTCACGTGAAGGTATCTCGCTTCACTTCTGCCTTTGTTAAATAGTTGGTGGTGGCTGCGAAGACTGGAAAACTCACAAGATGGATGTGTGAGGCAAGTGTCTCTGTTAAGTGGAATTTGCCGCTATAAAACTGTAGCACTTTAGGCGGATGCCCTGCTTCAGGTAGAGAGTCTGGTGTTCTCATCTTCCCGCTCGACAGACGGGATGCGAACACATTCCTCTATCAAAGAAAACATAGTTGTAGAATTTTGGAACACGTATTATGATCGAGTATAATGACTTTTCTGGAGACTAGAAATCTACTCTGGAGGAATCAGCATGGGTTTCGAAAACGACGGTCGTGTGAAACCCAGCTCGCGCTATTCGTCCACGAGATTCAGAGGGCCATAGACACGGGTTCACAGGTAGATGCCGTGTTTCTTGACTTCCGCAAGGCGTTCGATACAGTTCCCCACAGTCGTTCAATGAACAAAGTAAGAGCATATGGACTATCAAACCAATTGTGTGATTGGATCGAAGAGTTCCAAGATAACAGAACGCAGCATGTCATTCTCAATGGAGAGAAGTCTTCCGAAGTAAGAATGCGTTCAGGTGTGCCGCAGGGGAGTGTCATAGGACCGTTGCTATTCACAATATACATAAATGACCTTGTGGATGACATCGGAAGTTCACTGAGGCTTTTTGCAGATGATGCTGTGGTGTCTCGATAGGTTGTAACAATGGAAAATTGTACTGAAATGCAGGAGGATCTGCAGCGAATTGACGCGTGGTGCAGGGAATGGCAATAGAATCTCAATGTATACAAGTGTAATGTGCTGCGAATACATAGAAAGATAGATCCCTTATCATTTAGCTACCAAATAGCAGGTCAGCAACTGGAAGCAGTTAATTCCATAAATTATCTGGGAGTACGCATTAGGAGTGATTTAAAATGGAATGATCATATAAAGTTGATCGTCAGTAAAGCAGATGCCAGACTGAGATTCATTGGAAGAATCCTAAGGAAATGCAATCCGAAAACAAAGGACGTAGGTTACAGTACGCTTGTTCGCCCACTGCTTGAATACTGCTCAGCTGTGTGGGATCCGTACCATATAGGGTTGATAGAAGCGATAGAGAAAATCCAACGGAGAGCAGCGCGCTTCGTTACAGGATCATTTAGTAATTGCGAAAGCGTTACGGAGATGATAGATAAACTCCAGAGGAAGACTCTGCAGGAGAGACGCTCAGCAGCTCGGTACGGGCTTTTGTTAAAGTTTCGAGAACGTACCTTCACCGAAGAGTCAAGCAGTATATTGCTCCCTCCTACGTATATCTCGCGAAGAGACCATGAGGATAAAATCAGAGAGATTAGAGCCCACACAGAAGCATACGGACAATCTTTCTTTCCACGAACAATACGAGACTGGAATAGAAGGGAGAACCGATAGAGGTACTCAGGGTACCCTCCGCCACACACCGTCAGGTGGCTTGCGGAGTATGGATGTGGATATAGATGTAGAAACATCGAATTCTTCGTAGGAGCCTTTTTACCCAGATAAAAAATATCTAGGCATGTGTGATTCTCTCCGGGCGTATGAATGTTCGTTACGAGGCCTAGGATTAACGCCCAGTTTTAACATCAGAGTACAGCCTCCTGATTAGCTCATGCTGTCATTTTCGGCAGAGCCCACGCTTTTGCGCTGTGCTTGCGTGCAAAGGCTTTTATTTGCCCATCTAAAAATCATGTCATGTTGTGGGACACTTGATACCGCTGGAAAGATGTCTGTATTTAAGCAGTAAGTACTAGAGGAGGACTGAAATCACATCGTCTAGTCGTTGCTGCCACTAGCCTGTTTATGTACGCACTGACCGATTTGTATGATGGCACATCGTCGTGTTTACCGAAGCAGTTTAGAAAGGAATTTAACTCGCTCCCGTCCGGAGGCCAGTAGGCGATCTTAGTCACGCATCCAGCTTGTTGCTCTCAACCCACATTTTTTGACAGTTTAATTGTGAACGATCCTACCTTTCCGTGTACTTTCTACATTTAATCAACAATTTACGCAGTCACTTGTCGATTTGAAAATTATTAACTTAACTGTTTTTTATCCTCCCCCCCCCCCTCCGTGCCAAGGCTATATTTATCTTGCATTCCTTATCCGATTATAATGGTTGATTTTAAGATATAAGTGGGTAGCTTTCATGTTCAAAGTCCGTAAATTTTCCGTTGTTGTGTCCATTTGTTTCCATTCATAGCTAGAAGTTCCCTCCTCTCGTTAATAAGTGAATGTGGCTGGTATGGCACCCATTTGTTTCATGGTTAAATAGATCACCCCTATTGAAACGCCCGCTAAAGCCGCTGGGCAGAACAGGTAATAGGGTTGTGGAAAGGGCCAAGGTTGAGGTCAGTTTCTCCATCTAACTGCCATTTAGTGTAATTTAATAACCTTTACAAACAAAGCGGCACATAACCGGATCTTTACCGAATGAAATTCTTTCACGGCTGAAGGCCTCCAACAAGAAATCTTAACAAATCAACAAGATAAAAATCCAATTAAGATAGCGACAAAATAATTTTAAAAAAAGCAACGTATCAAAGCGCAATACCAATGGCTCAGGGTCACAATTAAACTTCAAAATTTCAGAATATATTGCCATAATCTTTTAAAGGCAAAAGGTCGCAATGTTTAAGCCTGAGAAAACAAACCAATAACCATAAGCCTAAAATTTAAAGTAGCTGACAACAGATAATTAAACACCGGCGGCAGTCAGAAGGCCTCCGGGGAGGTCGGTCTGCCCTCATTCACTTAGACAGGTAGTGAGCTCAACTATACTTGATCCTTCGGAAACCAACCAGGGGACAGCCACGGACCGACCGACACAATTACTTGCTTACTGTCAGTCAGTACATGAGAACTCAAACACGCTATGTTACAAACGCGATAATCCACAATGGAGTACGTATTAGCTGTCAAAATTACACACTATGTTGGACAGCGACAACAGGTGAGGAAAGGACGCTGCCTGAAATTACGTTAGTGGCCAGGGCAGGTAACCGGAACACTAATGGCCATAAGGCAGAAAATTCCGCTGGTACACTTGAATTTGAAACACGGTAATAGTTAACTTCGCTCAAAAGTATACTACCTGAATTTACGTCAGTGTCCAGGGCAGGTAACCAGAACACTATCGGCCACAAGATAGAAAATTCCACTGGTGCACTCATATCGTAGTCGACCAATATAGTTAGTTGCGCCGCATGGCGACTAAATCTCAGCAGAAGAATGGTTCGAATGGCTCTGAGCACTATGGGACTTAACAGCTATGGTCATCAGTCCCCTAGAACTTAGAACTACTTAAACCTAACTAACCTAAGGACAGCACACAACACCCAGTCATCACGAGGCAGAGAAAATCCCTGACCCCGCCGGGAATCGAACCCGGGAACCCGGGCGCGGGAAGCGAGAACGCTACCGCACGACCACGAGCTGCGGACTCTCAGCAGAAGAACCACTCGGTGTTGCTCACCGGAAAACCTAACCTCCCCAACAGCAAACCACCGAAGCGAAGCACCACAACATGAATAGATGTGGCTTAGGTAGTTTAGATCACTTCTCAACTTTAACGTCCTGGGTCGGTGAATCACGAAGCTCGTAGCGATCGGACAGCTCCACACACGCTCCGACACTGTAATGGGGCTGCCAGCGGCCCCAGCCGACTGCACCGCGCGGAGATAACTTCCCTCGTCCGCAGCAACCGACCGACCTCTCTCAGAATGCCGACAACATCTAAACAGTCGCGAGTGGAAATAACATCAACTACACACACAACCTGACAAACACTTGCACGAAGATCTGAACGATACTCAACAGTAACTAAGCACGTACGAACACAAATCGGGAGTCGATGCGCGCACACACACACACACACACACACACACACACACACACACACTCACGCACACAGACGGCTCATGAACGATCGGCGAGCCAAAATACATCGTCTAGTTGGACGACCGACTGACGATCCACCAGGACCCCAGGACCATGGCCCGGTTCAAGTGATGCGTGGCGACAATGGTCGGCCGAGCCATGGCGACGCAGATCTCACTGCTGCTACAACTGCACAGTGGTTCATTGCAACTCCCGGACTGGCAGGTCCGGACTACGTTCGAGACGCGTTCCAACTGACTGGCAGCCAGAACTCGCGACGCGAACTGGAAATCCGAACTCGCTTCCCGAACTGCGACCAACTCACTACAACAGACAACGATTGGGATGTAATAGCACTCGAGCAAAGATACTACAAGAGGGGATACATCGATACGCGCTGCTAGGACCGCTCACGATCAAGCAAAGCAGCAACTCAGTGACAGTAGTAATTTAAATGAACGTAGTGTGGTGGAAGTACGTTAAAAACAGGGTATAAAACACATGATGGCAGACACATGAGCCACGCACGGCTCACCTATTAATATTCATTTAAATAAGGTATGTTCTGTTGCACGACAGTATCCTTATATTTAATTAATCTTCGTTTACATTTGGGGTGGATCCTCATTCTGCTGGGCATCAGAATTTGGTTTTGTACGACCTAGGGTATGCTCCTACCACAACCGAAACCTCGTATTAGATTCTGGGAAAACATAGTTAAGTGGAATACGATGTTTGTAATTTTCAAGAAACTTTGTAAAGGAAATATAGAGACGTATGAATAATTTTATATGTATAAAAATAAGCTTAAATAAGAAGAAAGTTCATGTTAAGAAGAGTGGATCACTACTTAATTGATCCGCTACCTGTTTTTTAAATAAGAGTGCCCAGAAACCACATTTTAAGAAAGATCAATATCAGTTCTGAAATTAAGAAAAGATGTAACCCTTCTATTTGCAAATAAGCAAACTTCTAACATATTTACTGTAGTCTGTTGTACATCTAAATTAGTTTAACAAAACAAAGAGAAAGATACTGAAAACGAACGAACAGCTTGCTGGAGATAATAAATGGAGACGATAAATCATAAAAAGTGTAAAATATTCCGCTGTACAGGGCATCCCATATCAACCGTGTCAATGAAAAAGATGCATTAGAAATGTTTCAGGTAACATGAATTTTAGGCAAACTGTTATAGACGATCGGAGTGATGGACCTCTTATTGTATGGAAACTGATGGAAGCAGGAGAAAATACGGTAGACTTCAGAATTGGTTCAAATGGTTCAAATGGCTCTGAGCACTATGGGACTTAACAGCTAAGGTCATCAGTCCCCTAGAACTTAGAACTACTTAAACCTAACTAACCTAAGGACAGCACACAACACCCAGCCATCACGAGGCAGAGAAAATCCCTGACCCCGCCGGGAACCGAACCCGGGAACCCGGGCGTGGGAAGCTAGAACGCTACCGCACTTCAGAATTGTAAATGATAAAGTGGTACAAATAAGTATGAATAGGGCACTCAATGTCATCTTCTGTCAAGGAAGTTAAGAAAGCAGAAAATTTGTAGGAAATCGATGTTTATAAAAACACCATTTTATGAATGAGCTGAGAAATATTTTTCATCCAGTTCGAATTTTAAGTAAACCATATCCGCCTGAAAATGGGCAACAGGTAGCCTTGTGTAAATATTACGTTATTTACTGGTAATATCACTCATTCCAAATCATTACGCCATGTAGTGCGATTGGATTATGAAAAAGTGTAGCTAAGTGATTACCAAATGCTTGAGTAAATAATTTTGTTAAGAGTAGCTACTGTTGGACAGAGTCAGAGAGTTAAAACTATGCAGCTGACGGCGTTAAATTTATTTCAGACTTTGAGATTTTCTGCCATCAGTTGTGTTAGACGCCACAGTGAAAAACCGGAGCTTCATCTAACTTGTAGCGGGTACATTTGAATGGCTAGCAGAAACGGAAGATGTCGATGCATTTGTATTGGAGTCCTCTGGAGATTGAGGAGCAGCACTGAAGCTATGTCTGAAATTGGTAATGCGAGGCGCTACCAATTTCCGGGCAATCCACCAGAGGGCTGTTCTGTGATCAGTTTGCACGTTCCCATCACTCCGGAAACAGAACGCAGAGCTCTGCAGGCGAGACCAGATGCTTGTAGTTAAAAGTCGAAGCCACCTAACTCCAAAATGGAACAGGTCACCTAATCAGATGTATAGACATTATAGACTCTAATACCTTGATGACCTTAGAGTAGAAAATTTCCTCTGTCAATAAAAGCGCGTAATATTCATAAAGTTTAAGAAACATACAAAATTCTAAAATATTGGCATTCTGAGATAGTCAAAATGTTAAAGCTTATACCTCGCTATAATCATTTTACTTTTAATTGAAAAGTCCTCCACTAAAAAGAGAGTTTGCCATGGGTGGAAGTATCTCGTATTTTGGTCTTCGTTTCAGATGTCCTTCGCAACAACTTAGAAAATAATGTTTCCAATGAGGAAACTGAATTCATTGTGGAATTAAATCAAAAACGTTTACTTCGACTAAAGTCATAAGATATCACGGCAATGCCTCATAAAAATGAGTATTTTGAGGCCGGCCGGAGTGGCCGAGCGGTTAAAGGCGCTACAGCCTGGAACCGCACGACCGCTACGGTCGCAGGTTCGAATCCTGCCTCGGGCATGGATGTGTGTGATGTCCTTAGGTTAGTTAGGTTTAAGTAGTTCTAAGTTCTAGGGGACTTATGACCACAGCAGTTGAGTCCCATAGTGCTCAGAGCCATTTGAACCATTTTTTTGAGTGTTTTGACTGCCATACAAATTATTTACACGACTTAAGTCAGTCTGCGACGTTGCTACACATTATTACTCTCATACTTTTAATGGATTATTACATTTCCACCAAACCCCTATCTATCAACGTGCCAGAACAATATGCCAACATTATACACTGAAGCGACAAAGAAACTGGTAGGGGCATACGTATTAAAATACAGAGATATGTAAACAAGCGGAATACGGCGATACGGTCGGCAACGCCTATGTAAGCTTACAAGTGTCTGGCGCAGTTGTTAGACCGGTTACTGCTACTACAATGGCAGGTTATCAAGGTTTAAGTCACTTTGAACGTGGTGCTGGAATCGGCGCACGAGCGATGGGACACAGCATCTCCGAGGTAGCGATGAGGTGGGGAATTTCCCGTACGATCATTTCACGAGTGTACCGCGAGTATCAGGAATCCAGTAAAACATCAAATCTCCAACATCGCTGCGACCGAAAAAAGATACTGCAAGAAAGGGAGCAACGACGATTGAAGAGAATCGTTCAGCGTGACAAAAGAGCAACCCTTCAGCAAGTTGCTGAAAATTTCAGTGCTGGGCCATCAACAAGTGTCAGCACGCGAACCATTCACGAAACATCATTGATGTGGGCTTTAGGAGCCGAAGCCTTGCCTGGGCCCCTCAACACCGACATTGTACTGTTGATAACCGGAAACGTGTTGCCTGGTCGGACGAGTTTCGTTTCAGGTTGTATCGAGTTGATGGACGTGCACGGTTATGGAGACAACATCATGAATCCGTAAGACCCTGCATGTCAACAGGGGGACAGTTCAAGCTGGAGGAGGCTCTGTAATGGAGTGGGGCGTTTGCATTGGACCGATATGAGGCACCTCCTACGTCTAAATTAGGGCCTGACAAGTGACACATACGTAAGCATCCTGTCTGATTACCTGCATGCATTCATGTCCGTTGTGCATTCCAACGGTCTTGGGTAATTCCAGCAGGACAATACAACACCCCACACGTCCAGAATTGCTGAAGAGTGGCTCCAGGAACACTCTTCTGAATTTAAACACTTCCGTTGGCCAATAAACTCCCCATACATGAACATTATTGAGCATATCTGGGATGCCTTGCAACGTGCTGTTCAGAAGAGATCTCCACCTTCTCGTACTCTTATGGATTTATGGACAGCCTTGCAGAATTCATGGTGGCAATTCCCTCCCAGCACTATTTCAGACATTAGTCGAGTTCATGCCACGTAGTGTTACGGCACTTCTGCGTGGTAGCGGGGACCTTACACGATATTAGCCAGACGTACCAGTTTCTTTGGCTCCTCAGTGCAGTTCGTCTTTACGATGATGTACAGTTTGTAATGTATATTTCGAATGAGATATGTGGTGTTCAACTGAACTACATTATTCGATGCCCCACACCGTTTCAATTATTAATTACGACTTCGTCCCTTTCCATTTATAAGATCAAATACAAGTATCTATAAAGAATATTTATCAGTAGTGAGCAATTTGTCTCTAAGTGTACAGAGAAAAAAAGCGGATATTTACGTTCCGGTAGATAAACTGTAAGTAGAATCGCGCAGTTCACTACAAAAAACTCCAATAAACACTAGCATGGTGTGGTAGAAGTGCATCAATTCATTTATTACCTGAATTATGGGAATGCAAAGAACTTAAACTAAGTCAGTTGTGCCTCTTATATTTGAGAAAAATATATATATAAATTTAGGTGTCAACAAACCCCTCTTCGGCAAATAATACTGTGTTCACTTGCAGTCAATGAAATTTCTGCCAGTATATATCGAAGCCCGGAGTAAAACACTTCATTTTCAGCAAGGTTTTCTCTACTTCAAGTGGCTCTAGTGGAATTGAAAAGTGCTTTCTAGAGAAATGATTTTATCATATCTATGGGAGCTCACAGGTCTACAGTTTGGAATTTTGTTTTTCCGAGAAGTAGAATCAACATTGTTCTCCGTGAATCCTGAAACGTTCACCGTTGTTTACACAATTAATGAGCTTTTAGGCCTGGCAGGACATAGACTGCTTATTCCTTTATATGCTCCTTGCCGCTGTTCGTAATTTACAGTAAATAAGAACTTTCTTACAACGAACTGTTCGCATGTCGTATCATGTAACGCAGAACCAGGCCCCTTACGCACACCGTATGTGATTAAAAATAGTCGACACAGACCAATCATTTTTCTCCGACAGGATTCAAGATGCAAACAACTTTTTAATCCTCTACATAGTTTAACATCACTCGTGAATTTTCGCGCAAATTTAACTGAATTGTTCGTTACTTCGCGAACACACTTTTCGACTTATCAGTCCTCCGTAAATCGACATACACATTGTCACTTCAGCAACAAAAATATAAATCAGGTGTCTACCAGCCTTAAGAAGTGCCGTATTGTTAACCAATTTATACAGTGTCTATACACTAACATCAAAGTAAAAGATTATTACGTATAATCAAGGTTTACAAACAAGAATACTTACAGATAAAAGACCTTAAATAAATTTAGTTATGGGACTGTGTTGTACCTAGAGGACAGTGTGCCTCGAAAGAAATGATGCTTACTGGTTGGTACTTCAGTCTAGTGACTGATTTTAAAATCACATGAAGGTATGCCCTCTAGATGCCCCCAGAAACAGTTTCACCACTTTATATCGTTAGTTTCTAAATATTTCGAGATCCACGTATTTAGGCGTTGTACAATTTATTTAAGCTCTTTTGAATATAGTACTTGAGATATAGATTTTTATGCCAGCTAGATTACACTATACAGTGTGCCTTATAAACTTCTACGACTTGTAGGGGGGACTGGGTAGATAATATTTTGAATTGGAATCTACATCTGGAAACATACGGTTTCCGTGCTACAACCATTTAAAGAAATGTTGGTAACGCGACCGCTTTCACAAGCAATTTATTAAGTGTGACCCATTACATTACTTGTTTTAGAATTGCACTCATTAATAACCAAGGAAACAAAAAGGAAACATTACTACTTTAGTTGTTTAAACCTAAACCGTTTTTATCCTTATCAAAGGAAGGTTAGCATTCTGATCCACTACAGGTAAGGTTCGACTACCAAGCTGGAAGCAATTCCATTGCATGCGCAGTTGCTCGTCTACTCATTGACGGGTTCCCTTCAACGTGATGCAATACGACCTCTTGCAGTTCGGGTGTGCGGCTAACTAATAGTTCATCAAAGGAGCCAAGTCACGTCACGTACAATCTGTGTATCCCTAGAGCTGAACAGAATTCTGTGTGATCGTAGATCCACCGTACCGCAGCCGAAATGAAGTTCCTTCATCCTAAGAAGGTTCGGTGTTGTTGAGGTACATCACAGGGATGTGGAAGAACGAAGTAATAATGCTCGCCTTTTCTCAACATGATCTCCTCGTAAAAGTGTTTGCTCAGAACGTTGCAAGTTTTCACAGTCAGTGTTTTCGATTTATGATACCTGAATTCTTGGATTTAGTAAACTTGATTACCTGTACTGGTAAGGTGTTCCACGTTTTCGTTTTCTGAAGCAATAAAAGTTGGCGAATCTGTGTGTCCACATACGTTAACGATATTTCATACACCAGTAGACGATACATTAGACCACATAATCCGCCTTAAACGTCGGCGAAGGTTAAAAACAAAGTTTTTCTCAGGTTGCTTATATTTTATTGATTTATTACATGTTCTGCTGCAAGAGTGAATCTTCGCGTCATGAAAATTACAGTAATCTACTACAACAGATAGCATGTATTTTAAGAAAGTTTTCATGTCTTTTCTGTATATAGTACTAATATGAGACTCAATTTATATTTGTTAAATTTTATAACTATAATTTAATAGTTTTGTAATAATTACATTTAAGATGCAGTGCGACAATTTATGTCAGAATTTTAGTAAATTACCAAGTCAGCAGATTACTTATGTTTTCTTTTTTGTGTGAAGACTTCAATTTTGAACCTCCCGGTGGGGTTCTTAACTGTTCGAAATTGGTAGTTTCATCTTTCTATAGGTCACGAAGCTTGTTTACCTTACAGTGAGATGTCACTAAACACGCCCAAAGATGTAAACAACCATGCATGAGCAGCAAGTATTCGACGGAAGGGGTCCAACAGACTATCAGTTGCAGTCATTCCACCAGAAGGATGTTCACGGCTCGTGTTGTCTGTAGTTCAACCATGCCTAGACGGTCAATACCGCCGTTCGATCGCGGCCGCATTGTTACTTTGTGCCAGGAAGGCCTCTCAACAAGGGAACTATCCAGGCGTCTCGCAATGAACCGAAGCGATGTTGTTCGGACATGGAGCAGATACAGAGCGACAGGAACTGTTGATGATATGCCTCGCTCAGGCCACCCCTGAGCTTCTACTGCAGTGGATGACCGTTACCTATGGATTATGACTCGGAGGAACCCCGACAGCAACGCCACCATGTTGAATAATGCTTTTTGTGCAGTCACTGGACGTCGTGTTCCGACTCAGACTGCATGATGCGCAACTTCACTCCCGACGTCCAATGCGAGATCCATTTTTGCAACCACGACACCATGCAGCGCGGTACAGGTGGACCCAACAACACGCCGAATGGACCGCTCAGGATTGGCATCGCGTTCTCTTCACCGATGAGTGTCGCATATGCCTTCAACCAGACAATCGTCGGAGACGTGTTTGGAGGCAACCCAGTCAGTCTGTACGACTTACACACACTATCCAGCGAGTGCAGCAAGGTGTAGGTTCCCTACTGTTTTGGGGTGGCACTATGTGGGGCCGACGTACGCCGCTGGTGGTCATGGATGGCGCCGTAACGGCTATACCATATGTGAATGCCATCGTCCGACCGATAGTGGAATCGGCAGGATATTGGCATATTGGCATGATCTTCATGGACAACACTTCGCGCCCCTGTCTTGCATATCTTGTGAACGACCTCCTTCAGGATAACGACATCGTTCGACTAGAGTGGGCAGCATGTTCTCCAGACATGAACCCTATCGAACATACCTGGGATTGATTGAAAAGGTCTGTTAATGGACGACGTGACCCACGAACCACTCTGAGGGATCTACGCCGAATCGCCATTGAGGCGTAGGACAATCTGGACCAACAGTGCCTTGATGCACTTGTGGATAGTGTGCCACGACGAATACAGACATGCATCAATGCAATAGGACGTGCTACTGGGTACTAGCGGTACCAATGTGTACAGCAATCTGTACCACCATCTCTGAAGATCGCACATGCAATGTGTGATTTTCATGAGCAATAGAAAGGACGGAAATTATGTTCATGTTGATCCCTATTTCAATATTCTGTACAGGTTCCGGAACTCTCGGAGCCGAGGCGATACAAACTTTTTTTGATGTGTGTAAAATTAATTTCGATTCATATTTTAAAAGCTTGGCATACGAGGGACGAGAAATTCTCCAAGCACAGAATTCCGTTGCAGATAGACATGTTTTCTGAGTGTTATGATGATGATCAATATTAATCACGTGTAACATTTTATACACAAAAAATTTTATTTAAAGACAATAAAATGTATGGAAGATTGTTTAGTTTAAATGGTCAGTTTCGCTTTGACAACCGTAGTTGTGTTATGTTGTTAGGTATAACATATTATGATAATTATAAAATGAGTAAAAATAGAAATGTTAAGATATTTAGACTATTTTATGTACCATGGGGCATTATTTTGTAGAATATGTGTTGTAGCGTGTTTTCACCATATTATGTAGCTGGAGAAAAAGCTATTAGAGTAATTACTGGATCTACATAAAAATCTAGCAATCCTACTTTGCCAAACTGTGGCAGTGTTAAAACCATATTCTTGCCGTGTTTATTCATGCAAAGAAAAGGATAAAATCAAAACAGAGAGAAAATTTATAGTCTTATAATACAAGAAGCAAGAGTCATATTTATATACACAACACAGGTAGTTATGATATTCCGGCACATAAGCGTTCTTCACTCGTACGGACTTTTGAGCGGAAGTTATATGAATTGTTAGCTGACCATCTATCTTACCTTTCGATTAATATAATACTGACGCAAAAAAGCGGAATTCACCTAATAACACAGCAGCATGTCTGTTAAGTGAAATAGCACTGGATGCCTCGGAACCCTCCCCCCCCCCCCCACCCCCACCCGGATGTTCATCATATCCTGATCGAATTATATAAGCTGAAACGTTTCCTCATAGACTTTTTTTTTTTTGAGGCATCAGTCTTCCGACTGGTTTTATGCTGCTCGCCACGAATTTCTTTCCTGTGACAATCTCTTCATGTCAGAGTAGCACTTACAACCTACGTCCTCAATTATTTGCTGTACGTATTCCAATCGCTGTCTTCCTCTACAGTTTTTACCCTCTGCAGTTCCCTCTACTACCATGGAAGTTTTCCCTGATGTCTTAACAGATGTCCAATAATCCTGTCCTTTCAACTTGTCGGTATTTTTCCCATATTTCTTTCCTCTCCGATTCTGCGCAGAGCCTCCTTATTCCTCATCTTATCAATCTATCTAATTTCAACATTCGTCTGTAGCACCTTATCTCAAATGCTTCGATTCTCTTCATTTCCGGTTTTCCCCAGTCGATGTTTCAGTACCAAACAATGCTTTATTCCAAACGTACATTCTCAGAAATTTATTCCTCAAATTAAGACCTATGCTCAGTAGTAGTAGACTTCTCGCCCTTTTACCAGTGCTAGTCGGATTTTTATGTCCTCCTTTCCCCGTTCGTCTTCCGTTATTTTGCTGAATAAGTAGCAGAATTTCTTAACCGTCAGACCTGATGATAAGTTTCAGTAGAACTTGTATCTTCACAACAGAAGACATACAATACGGAAAACAGAAAAAATGGCAGTGATGTACAAACACAGGTAGTTTCGAATGTACCAGTATCCCGCCGCGGGAGTGTATCAGCGTGTACCTCCTACTCAGCAGCCCAAGCGACCGTTTCCCGAGCTACGCTAGTTATTTTTTGGTTCTATTACATGTGCAGAGAGCAAAGCCCCAATGTGTGGCTCTGCACTTCTGCACTGCAAAAAACTATATGTTATTAAAATCCGTGACTGTCGACGGTGACTTTCTCCATCAGCACATTGTTGCCCAGCACTTATCCTTTAACGTCTTCCTAATCCCAAACTCGACGGCCACGTCGGTGGCCAGGGCAAAATTGTGTCGATTAGTCTATTACAAGACACGCCGATCTGCATGGGGGATTCTGTATTGGTCCAAATGGCTCTGAGCACTATCGGACTTAACATCTGAGGTCATTAGTCCCCTAGAACTTAGAACTACTTAAACCTAACCATCCTAAGGGCATCACACTCATCCATGCCCGAGGCAGGATTCGAACCTGCGACCGTAGCGGTCGCGCGGATCCAGGCTCAAGTGCCTAGAACCGCTGTGACACAGAGGCCGGCGGTTCTGTGTTGTTTTCAAGCGAATCATAGACCATTCTTCCTGGAAAATTGTAGCAAGTTTAGGCAACAGTGAAGGAGGTGGGTTCTTATCACGCATCATTCTCTCCAAATTAGACCACAAAGGCTCAACAATTTGACATCCGGTGACTGTACGATGGCTCTGTCGTCTTGGTAAAGGACATCACCACTGAGTAACAAAGATTGTACTATGATATGGACCTGATCAGCCAAAATGGTTACATAATTTTTGGCATTAATGGCACGTTGCAGAGGAACAGTGGAATACCACGACATATCTGTCCAAATCATCACCGAACCCCGCCATGGTTCACCCTTGGGACGTAAACTCGGCCAGAATTTGGAATTAGTGTGAGACAAGACGTATCCCACTAAGTAACTTTCTTTCATTGCTCCATAGTCAGGATTTCATTGCTTCGGCACCACGTTTTCTTGCTACGAGCATATGAATCGTTGATGAGTGGTTTTCGAATTCCAGGTAGCTTTACAGTTTCCTACTTATGGAGCTCCCTTCGTGTTGTTTTTTGCTGACAGGGTTCGCGAGTGCGACGTCCAGTTTGGCAGTAACGTTTTGAGTTATCGTCGTCTTATTTTTCGTCACAATCCTCTTCAATGACCGCCTGTTGCGATCACTCAACACACATTTTCAAATGGTTCAAATGGCTCTAAGCACTGTGGGACTTAATATCTGAGGTCATCAGTCCCCTAGACTTAGAACTACGTAAACCTAACTAACCTAAAGACATCACACTCATCCGTGCCAGATCCAGGATTCGAGCCTGCGACCGTAGGAGCCGCGTGGTTCCAGACTGAAGCGCCTAGAACCGCTCGGTCGCAGAGGCCGATCACACATTTTCGTCCGCGTTGGGCATTATCGGTTGATGCTCTAATTCCGCTTACCCTGTATGCGGTATAAATCTTCGATACGGAGCCTCTTGAAACACCACTTCGGCATCTTGGTTTCGGAGCACCAACCATACAAGCACCAGCAATTTACCCACGTTCCAATTCACTTAGCTTCGACATAATGCACCCACAAATAAACAGAACGCTGTTCTGATCACAACTCATGCTTCCAACTTATTGATGGCATCGCACATATGCCGTTCGTTATCGAATTCAACGCCGAAACCTGTAGGTTTGGCTAGCATATGCATTTATATTCAAGTAAGAATTTCTCACTGCGTTTCCATATTTTTTTTTTCCAACCCCTCTATTTATTTCGCCATGCCGAAACACAGCTGATATTGTAATTACTACACCGATGACCGTAAGTACGCTCGAAGTTTCTTAGGTCGTTAAGGTGTTTTTTTACAGCCTCTGGGCGCCACATTCGTACTCTGATAGATCTTAGCTAATTTTGAATTCTTAACAAGTATGGGTACAGAGCGATCAGTGACCTTAGAGCGTCATGTTACGTTTTCTAAGTTTGAGAACGTAAGACAAGCGCAAAGTCATTCGGACTTCCAGCACAGAAGGCACGAGGAGATTGGGACGTAATTTGGTGCAGCCCTTGTATCGGGAGCTGCCGTGTGCCGCAGGGGATGGGTGATGGCTTCGGAGGAAGTTGGACGCAGGAGTATAGCGAAGGGGTGGAGGGCGAGGAGGGGGGAGGGGCGTATCGGGCACTCGAGCCCCGCCGGGGCGGCCAACTTCTTTGACGGGTTGGCGCTCGCCACTCAGACTTGCTGGAACGGCCGGCCAGTCCGCAGATATTGCGGAACGAAGAGGCCTTCGAGAAGCCGCCAAAGCTCTCGACGGCGTGCCCTGTGGCCACTCTTCCATTCCGCTGGGCACGCGGAGCCAACTCTCGTTCTCGCCGTGTACGTCTTCTAATTAAAGGCCAAGGAGGAGAACACACTGAGAAACTCAGGATGTAATCTGGTTCTACAAGGACGTGGTGTGTTTGGTAAGACTTCGCAACGCCTTTATCTCAGCTCTAATAATGACGCAGTTGACTTCTGTGCTGGACGCGAAATATCTTCTCTGGCTCTTTCTTTGTTGCCGTAGTTCGACTGTCGTCTTGGAACTAACTGCTTCACAATGCTGTAGGAACAGATAAACGTAATTCAGAGATAAGCAGTAGTACAGTCAATAATGAGTTTAGCAAGGATACTTTATACCATCTTGTACTAAGATGTAATTTCAATTTTTTGATATGTTGACGCTTTCAAATTCTCACAAAGCGCTCCCATTTGCAAACAAAAGCTGTACTCGCGTAGTACAGTGCAATTTTACATGTTGTATGTGGTGTAAAAGTATGCATTGTGTAATCCACTGTTAAATCTAGAACTCTCCATATCTACAGCTCACAGACATCTACAATGAACTGCAACCGAAAGCAAGTACTGGAATGATACAAAGAAGAAGAAACTAGCAGCATACATGTTTTTCACGATTCGATGATAATGCGTAGATTTACCCCACAGTCTGTTAAGACTGTTCATTACAGTTTAAAATTTACACGTCCTTTTCAGACTCTGTAATACAGGCTGTGCAAATATTTTTATTGGTAACTGAGATCAGTGTACTGAACATCACATTAGTATTTACTTCAGTTGGAGACTTATAATTATAGCTATTAGACGTAGTGCGTTTTCAGGTCGGCTAGTACTTCCATGTAAATGTGGCAAGTGCAACGAATTAACGCTTATTTTTCCCAGCGCAGCAGGTCAGGTGTACATTTGCGGACACATGGACGCAAAATAGTCCATACTGACAGGCGTAATTCACTTACTGGAACAGTTACGAACTTGCGGAAAACAGTAAGTTATGTAACTTGTTTTTGAAAGAATGTTCGAAGCTGAGAAAAAATAGTTAACATAATAATGTGTGCATCATGCTGGTCAGTCTCACCCTGGAAGCTAAACAACATTTCCTTGATACATTTTTTATTTTTCTACTGGAAAAAATGTTATTTTGGATGATCATGATATATGGGATACTCTTGACATGTAGATGTTGCTTGCAAGTTACAGCCATCCTCTGCTGTCGAGTTAATGTAATGCTCCTCACGAAGGTGACATACCACCTCAACCCCTCACATGCCAAAGACAGCTTATACACAACGTTCTGACTGCATGCGTCGCTTTAGAGTCAACAAAGTAGTTCTGGCAGGAAGTCAATATAGGAAGAGAAACAACAGAAACAGTATTTTTCTAGATTTCTCTTTGTTTCTTATCTGGCGATTGGATCACACAGGGTAGATCCCACAGCCAGAAAGGCGTTGGACGTGCTTTGTCTTAAATCTTAAGATCCTTGGTTACTTGTTTTTCTCTCTCAAGTATCAAGCCTTTATGTCACCTCCAATTTGTTTTACCAAGATTTTCACTTGTGTTGTGCGCTGTACTCTAAGCTCAACAGGCCCATCGTTAGCTTGGTCTTAGCAATGTTATCAGTGAGTCGTGCCGTGTAATTATAATACTACCGTGCTCAGATACGTCATGGCTCGAGTAGCGTGCAGGTAACAAGGCGAAGGGTGGTGGATCTGTGGTCGCAATAGATTATGTCACGCAACAGTCAGTAATGTTTATCTTTAGCGTGTGCATCAGGATATGGGCTAAAATTTAACGATTTTCGGGTTGTTGCCAGAAAGGGTACGACTATTTTGCCACTTTAGTTTTAATTATGGTTAATTATGGAGAGGTAAGTATAATAGATAACCCATCCACCTCTTCCGCTCCCTTTCGCTATTCATGTTCTCCCTGCTCTCTTCAGTCGTCAGAAGCCGTGAGCATGTGGTCCGTTGGCCCACGTGTGTTGAGCCGAATCTGACGAACTGTGGCATCGAACAGTGCTCTGTGGGGCACGTGTACACAACGCATTATAACACGCTTACTTGAAACTGACATGATAACTGAAATCGGCAGATATCACATTACAGTAAGGTATTATAGCCAGAAACGGATAATAACAGCGAAATCAGGGGCCTAAGTCAAGACATTGTTTGAAAGTAGTGTAGCGAAGTAGCAGCTATAGCACCACAATTGAGTAGGATAATGCAAAATACACTCATTTCCTACATTACGAAACTACACTACTGGCCATTAAAATTGCTACACTAAGAAGAAATGCAGATGATAAATGGGTGTTCACTGGAAAATATGTTATACTACAACTGACATGTGATTACATTTTCACGCAATTTGGGTGCATAGATCCTGAGAAATTAGTACCCAGAACAACCACCTCTGGCCGTAATAATGGCATTGATACCCCTGGGCATTGAGTCGAACAGAGCTTGGATGGCGTGTACAGGTATGGCTGCCCATGCAGCTTCAACACGATACCATAGTTCATCAAGAGTAGTGACTGGCGTATTGTGACGAGCCAGTTGCTCGGCCACCATTGAACAGACGTTTTCAATTGGTGATAGATCTGGAGAATGTGCTGGCCAGGGCAGCAGGCGAACATTTTCTGTATCCAGAAAGACCCATACTGGACCTGTAACATGCGGTCGTGCATTATCCTGCTGAAATGTAGGGTTTCGCAGGGATCGAATGAAGGGTAGAGCCACGGGTCGCAACACATCTGAAATGTAACGTCCACGGTTCAAAGTGCCGTCAATGCGAACAAGAGATGACCGAGAGGTGAAACCAATGGCACCCCATACCATCACGCCGGGTGATACGCCAGTATGGCGATGATGAATACACACTTCCAATGTGCGTCCACCACGATGACGCCAAACACGAATGCGACCATCATGGTGCTGTAAACAAAACCTGGTTTCATCCGAAAAAATGACGTTTTGCCATTCGTGCACCCAGGTTCGTGGTTGAGGCGCTCCTGCCTGTGATGCAGCGTCATGGGTAACCGCAGCCATGGTCTCCGAGCTGATAGTCCATGCTGCTGCAAACATCGTCGAACTGTTCGTGCAGATGGTTGTTGCTTTGCAAACGTCCGCATCTGTTGACACAGGGATCGAGACGTGGCTGCACGATCCTTTAGACCCATGTGGATAAGATGCCTGTCATCCCGATTGCCAGTGATACGAGGCCGTTGCAATCCAGCACGGCGTTCCATATTACCCTCCTGAACCCATCGATTCCATATTCTGCTAACAGTCATTGGATGTCGACCAACGCGAGCAGCAATGTCTCGATACGATAAACCGCAATCGCGATAGGCTACAATCCGACGTTTATCAAAGTCGGAAACGTGATGGTACGCATTTCTCCTCCTTACACGAGGCATCACAACAACGTTTCACCAGGCAACGCCGGTCAACTACTGTTTGTGTATGAGAAATCGGTTGGAAACTATCCTCATGTCGCCACGTTGTAGGTGTCGCCACCGGCGCCAACCTTGTGTGAATGCTCTGAAAAGCTAATCATAATTTTTTGTCTGAAGAGAGGACAGGGAAGACGACAAGAAAGGGATCGGAGAATGAATACAGTGTTTACAGCTTTGGGGGAACAAAGAACAAGAAAAATAACATTTTATGCAATTTATCGTGGTTTAATTGTTCTTGTCTAAAGTACGAAGTGCATCCAGAAACTTACTATCCGTGTCGTAATTTGGGCGGGTTGGCTGGTAAGTGTTCTATAAAAAATTCAACTTTCTAAGGAGAGCAATTTTTTAAGTTTGCAACTTATAAGTACAAATTTTTTGAGTAAATTAGGACACGCCAGTAAATATATTTTTGAATGATTTTAAAATAAATCTTTCAAAACTGTCTTAACACCATGATTTTGGGAGGGAAATGAGGTTAAATAAAAGATGACAACCTAATCGAAAAGAAGAACCACCATTTATTGTCGAGAAATATTAAGCGAAAAGAAAAACGAAAAACACAAAATGAAAATTCAGGCAATGTCATTAGTAGCCATGGTTTCATCAAACTGTTAATCACAGACTGAAACGTTATCACGACCACATTGTGTAAGTAGAAAGAAGTGATGCTGACATTGACATAAAATTCAATAGGTCCGTCGCATGTTTTTCTTTGCTTCTGTGACGAATTTTCTATCAGGGGAAGCTGTTTGAAATTGACGGCTAGCAAGACCCATTGACAGGCGCCGAGCCCTATTTCCAGAAGGAAGCAGGTCTCAAATCAAGCTCCTGGAATTCAACTTCGACATTCACGGTATATTTATAAAAGCAGTTATTCTATAGGCCCCAACGCTTTATGCTGTTTGATATGACGATTTTCAGGCAGCCGCTTTCATTTCCAGCAACATTTTTTCTCTTTTCGGGACACACTCTTGAAGGTCTTTGTCAGAAAATCTGAACGCTGTATTTCATGTACCACAAATTTATTCTTTGTCATGCGCTTGTAGCATATCTGACTGCCGTGAGCATTTGGTCGTACACCACTCGATTGTCAACGCGTTCAGCAGTTTCGTTGACGAGAAGAACACGCAAATACCATAACCTGATTTCCCAGAAGCTTCGCTCATTGGAAGAGAAGTCAAAATAAGCGAACATTTTTTTTTGCTTTATTCGTTGATACTCAACCGTTTCTAAGAAAACAACGCAATTTAGATGCCTTTTAGTGCGCGGTAAGTTCCTCCGAAACGCGACACCGTGGATAGCGTCGCGGCCTCTCACATTCGCGCCCCGTGTTCGAATCCCGATCATTGTTTTTGTTTATTTATGATTCTCATATATCTACCCTAGAAGATATAAGGACGTTATACTGACTGAAAACTTACAACTTAGTATCAAAATATGTCGCACATTTTTGTGTGTGCAGTTTTCAGGGTTACAATCTTCTTAAATTCTCACATTCTTGTCTTTCATCCTCATATCAATTCTTATATTTTATTCGTATATTTATTCTTTAGGAAGATTTGATGCATTCCTTTCGATGATACCGACGGCAGAAACATTTTAAACATAGAAATTCCGGACGCCATGAGCATCGCGCGAAGGCATGTTTGCCATCGTGACTATTCGTCGTACGGATCTCACTTAGAAAAGAAACGTCGTTAACTTTGCTGAAGATTTCACGTCTTGGCAAACCACGAATAACGAACAATTTCTCCAAAAACTGGCGCTTGCAGTTGATTATACCTTACAAGAATATCACCGAAGTGTAAAACGTTTGTCTCATTCGGTTATTGTTGCTTTTAATTGATTTTCCAGACACACAATTAGTGGACAAATGCGGACAACGTTATTTCAACGTGCATTGCTAGACATTCGTGGAATAATCTTCTTAGGACATGCGTAGATGAATGAAAAACGGGTCTCGAA
This sequence comes from Schistocerca cancellata, assembly GCF_023864275.1. NCBI lineage: Eukaryota > Metazoa > Arthropoda > Insecta > Orthoptera > Acrididae > Schistocerca > Schistocerca cancellata. Next base: position 244,365,138 of record NC_064631.1, read on the forward strand.
GACGCGGCGCGAGAGTCTGCAGCCGCGACGCTTGCCACTCCGCCACCATTTCGAATGAACGAAGTCCCCGCTGAAAAGCATTAGGTACCTCGAAAACTCTGACCGTCGTTTTCTCAGAAACGATCGAGTATCTGCTGATAAGCCCAAAGACCTATTCGTTCATTTTGACCCTTCTTCTACTGTTCCAAGTTTCTGGAAAATTTGGTTAAGGCACTTGCCGCATTGTGTGTGTGAATTCCTAAGGGACCAAACTGCTGAGCACATCCTTCCCTAGACTTACACACTACTTAAACTAACGTATGCTAAGAACAACACACACACCCATGCCCGAGGGAGGATTAGACCCTCCGGCGGGAGAGGCCACGGGAACCGTGACATGACGCCTCAAGCACGGCACATTTGCCGCGTTGACCTCGTCAATGTGAGTAAACTATCGAACTAGGTTGCACAACACAGCGTATCTAGTAATTATTATGACTTACACCACATGGTAAACAACGCGCTCATTTAAAGCAATGGAAATGCTTTCAACGAAATTTTTTCGTATGCCAGTCTTCAGAAAGTCAATTTGTTACTTTCAGTGTGGTGTAAGCACTTGACCCATTATTACACAGTAATTTGTGGAAAAATTAGAAATTTGTGGTAAGGTCTCATGGGACCAAACAGCTGAAGTCATCGATCCCTAGACTTACACACTACTTAATCTAACTTAAACTAACTTACTCTAAGGATTACACACATACCCATGCCCGAGGGAGGACTCGAAACTCCGACGAGGGGGGGGGGGGGGAGGGGGGGGGGGAGCGGACCGTGACAAGGCGCTCTAGACCACGCGGCTATCTCGTGTGGCATACTTACTGGCCTCCTCGACTAAATTCTCCACGTGTCACATTCTGAATGTGCAGTTTCTACATCTACATCTACATGGTTACTCTGCAACTCATACTTAAGTGCCTGGCATAGGGTTCATCGAACCATTTCCATACCATTCCACTCTAGAATGGCGCATGGCAAAAAGGAATACCTAAATCTTTCCATTCGAGCTCTGATTTCTCTTATTTTATTATGGTGATCATTTCTCCCTACGTAGGTGGGTGTTAACAAAATATTTTCGCATTGGGAAGAGAAAGTTTGTGATTTAAATTTCGTAAATAGATCTCGCCGCGAAGAAAACCGCCTCTGTTTCAGTGACTGCCACCCCAACTCGCGTATCATATCAGTGACACTCTCACTCCTATTGCGCAATAACACGAAAAGAGCTGCCCTTCTTTACACTTTTACGATGTCCTCCGTCAATCCTACCTGGAAAAGGTCCCACACCGCGCAACAATATTCCAGCATAGGACGGACAAGTGTAATGTAGGCTGTATCTTTAGTGGGTTTGTCGCATCTTCTAAGTGTTCTGCCAACAAAGCGCAGTCTTAATATATTCAGAATATTATCTATTTGGTCTTTCCAATTTAAGGCGCCCGTAATTGTAATTCCTAGGTATTTAGTCGAATTGACAGCCCTTAGATTTGTGCAATTTATGGTATACCCAAAATTTATCGGATTTCTTTTAGTACCCTTGTGGATGACCTCGCACTTATTTTTGTTTAGTGCCAATTGCCACTTTTCGCACCATACAGAAATTCTCTATAGATCATTTTGTAATTGGAATTGATAGACTGATGGTTTTACTAGACGGTAAATTACAGCGTCATCTGCAAACAATCTAAGGGGGCTGCTCAGATTATCACCTAGATCATTTATGTAAATCAGGAACAACAGAGGGCCTATGACATTGCCTTTCGTAACGCTGGATGTTACGTTACACTAGCGACATAAATTTTCTATCGGGTTGTATTCCCGAGCGTAAGAATGCACCCTCACAACCTTGTCCTGGCCGCTGAGTCAATGAATTACAGCCCTTTCGACAGTGTTAGTGTCTGGCAGTTTTTGCTTATTACGATGGTACCTGGACAGCACCATAAAAAAAAAATGACATGGTGGCAACCCCGTGCGTGTTGTTTGACGCGCTAAACCGGGCTAGCCCAGAGACTTCTCATTGGCAGTTACACACGAAGGGAAGAACAAAGATTGGTCTCCCAAAGGTTTCGCTTCTCCCTAGTATAATATCTTGCCAGGTATACAAATTATTCAAAGAGCAGGAACCGAAACAGTGTCGGCATACAAAGCGTACTGAAGTAGTAGTATCAGCTGCTAGAGATCAGAGCAATTGGAGCGTGGGGTGTGAGACAATCACACTGCTCGTGATACACGTATACACACACGAGACAAAATGTTCGCTGGCGCATTCTGGAGGAACTAGGCGTCCTTTATTACTCCATGGAAAGACGAGATTTAACCGATCTAGCAGTGTCTGCTACCCAGAAGTGCTGCATACAACCGCCTCAGTATATTGATAGAGACATTTTCAACATTAAAACCTTAGGAATAAATGTGTACAGCTTTCACACATAGCAAATGACTGGATGATAGGCACCACACAAGGCATAAGTATGCCGCAGTGTGCCTACTCCCTGGTGCCTCTCAGGGACATAACCCATACAAGAGAACACCTAGTGTCGCTGGGAGTGTTACAGAACATTTTGTCTCTAATAAAGGTTCTTCGTGCATGTTCGATCAGATGACAACATGGATGTATAATTCGTTACCTTCAGTCTTTTCTAAGACGCTGTCTCTTACTTCGCTCACTCTGGCTTTTACTTAGAACAGTCACTAGCGGCAGTATTGATAGTGATGTTCCTGACTGACGCCAGCAGTGCGTGCTTTGGGAAATGATTCTCTTTGCCTGGATTATAAAGCGATGTGACGTCATAATTTCCAGCGAAACAGAAGAGGGCCCACATTATTGTAAGAGAATCTTTTCCGAGTCGCTGTGGCTTGTAGGCTTTCATGTGTTGAGGAGTTAACTTGCGGCATCGCTGAGCGATTGGCAGACCAGTATCCGCCTACTTCCGTACAGTATTTGTGGCTGGTCGCTGAGTACTTGGGTAATTTGAACAAATATATTTTCCTTTTCCTCTTCAACATATAACTTCACATAGATTTTCCTGAATTACATTTGTGACAATTTGCATTTCTTGGTGGTAGTGTAATTTCCACTTGTTTCCAGTTTTATAATTAAATGTGCTTGGGATCAGTGTGTCCTATAGTTTGGTAGATTTGGTGGTGCTACTCTCTCTCCATCTTTCGTGCTTCCTATCCGCATTCTAACATGATTTCGGAGATACGATTAGATGCGATTGTGTATACCTGCATTTACACACACACTGCGCAAGTCAACATACGGTGCATGTCGGAGGATGTCTTGTACACTATCGTAATTGCCTTTCCTATTCAACACGGAAATGGAACGTGGGAAAAATGACTGTCTATAAGTTTCCATAAGAACCTTGATTTCTTTTGCCTTTCGGTCCCTATCTGAGATGTACGTTGGTGGCAGCAGAATCGTTCTGCAGCCCGTCTCAAAAACCGGTTCTCTATATTATCAGAATAATGCTTCATGAGAAGTATGGTATCGTCCAGATATTGCGGTGCCACATCAACGCTAAATCAGACTTTAGCGAGGACTCACTGTAAACCGCAACGACGAATCGGAGGTGCTCCTGAAGACCACGCCTCCGCTCTCAGCATAGCTGCGCTCCCATTCTGAGGTCAATATGGAGTCGAGAGTGCAAGAGCTCACACCAGTTCGGGACCTCAGGTACAGCAATCAGCTTCATCATCTAGGACCAACGAGCAGATTAAGTTTCAGATGAACTTGTACTGTTGTAAATGCCGAACACTGTAGCTCAAGGGAACAATTTGTGTTTGCATGCAGCAAGTAATACTTTCATAGTCAATGACAGTTGTAAATATTCTACGATCTCCTGTGGGAAAGAACTGTCTCAAGTTAAGTGAATCTCTTTCCTCACTCAAGTAATAAAGTAAACTAATATTTCAACTGTTGTAGTTAAAAATGAACCACCTCCCAGAGCACTAAAGGAAACTACACTTGTGACCGAATGACTGAGTTCATTTGGTCACAAAAAGAAAAAAAATGTCTTCTTCCCGCCAGGAATTCCCACATGAGTTGGAGCATTTCTGTAATACTCGCATGTTGATCGAAGCTGCTGGTAAAAATGTAGCAACGCGCCTTTGAACTGATTTGATCTCCTCCTTTAATCCGACCTGGTGGGGACCCCCCAAATACTCAACCAATAATCAAGAATGGGTCTATGTGGTCTCCTTTATAGATAACCTACACTCTCCTATAAATCCCCACTAAACCAAAGTCAACAACCTCAAAGGTATCATACGTGCTCACGCCTCGGTATTTAATCGACGTGCCTGTATTAAACAGCGCAACATTAGTAGCACATTCGACAACTACAGTATTGCTTTTCTCTACTCAGCAGTCCTAATTTACACATTACCACCTTTAGATTGAGCTCCCACTCTCCACACAAAATACAAATTCTATCTAAATGATCATGTATCATTGTACAGTCACTCGACGACGATAATTCCCTGTCAATACACGCTCGTTAGCAAACAGCGGCACACTGCTGGTCACCCAGTCCGTCAGATCGTTTACGTATACAGAGAGCACGTCCCGTGGCGCTCCTGGGGACGTAGTTGTCTCTGACGAGCACTCGTTTACCAGGACAACTCACCGAATCCCATTTCTTAAAAAAGTCTTCGAACTACTCACATACGTAAGAATATTCCGTTGTCGTGTTTCTTCTGTTATCATACTGCAGTATGGCATTGTGTGAACCGTTTTCCAGAAATCTATAAATAATTTGCCTGTTGCCTTTCATCCATGGCTGATAGCATACTGTGCGAGAAACGGCAGTCTGAGCTTCAAGTGATTCGTGCTTTCTAAAGAACTGCAGATTTGTGGTCAGATTTTTCTCTCTCTCAACAGAATTTGGAACTTAGAATACGCTCGAGTGATACATACTTGGCTTATTTCACATAGGTTGTTTCCGCACCAGAGTGTATTCAAATGTGTTTCTCTAGTAAGTCATCACCCATGTTATTCATCGGCGTGAGAGTTCAGTTACTTATTGACACTAACAAGCATTTTGGTACCAGCTGAAGCACTTTGGTATTACTAGCCAGAGAGAAGGAAATGTTAAATGTGTAATTTAAATCAAATAAAAGAATAATAGGTAGTTCATCTGTAGGTTTCGATGAAAGAGTTCTCAAGATTCAAAATATGTCCCATAAATGGCCGTATCCTTTGATTACATTGACTTAGAAGCTCAAATTTTTTACACTGTCATGGGACTGAAAAATTTCAACTTCATACTTCTACCCATTCCTGAGAAAAAAGGATTTTAACAGTAGGACAGACGGACGGACAACAAAGTGATTCTACAAAAAGTTCAATTTTTCCTATTGAGTTTCCTTAGGATGCTTATGATATCCATTTACTTCAGGAAATCCCCACTGATACTGCGCTTCGTCATTTCCCACATATTGTACTTACTGTTAGTAGCAGCAGGTAAGATATTCCTCAGCATAGCAGCGTAGCTGTGGAGATATGAGCAGTAAAGAAGGTCAAGGCAGGAAAATATCTTTTTCCATTGTGCAGAGCAGGGTTATAAGCACAAGAAGACTCACTAAAACTGAAAATCTCTCATCCAGAGTTTTTGGATGCTTGTCGTAACGTTTGTTGAGAAACTGCAGCAACGTATCGTTAAAGATCTTTCTGCGATTCGACGGGCTGTCATATGTAAGCAGTGTCCTTAAAGTATTCCCACAAATAGTCAGGTGAGAAAACATTAAGTGATTTGTCTTTGAAAACACAGATTCAAGAACATTAGGTCATTGTTACGCACATGAACCGTCGCATTGTGTTGTTAAAAGCTTGTCTGCTGTTGCTAGTGATTCAGATATCGGGTGCACAAACTATAGTACCGCAAGCATGTAGCGTTCACTGTTCACTGTGCCACGAAACAATGTGACGACGAAACACCTACGTAACATTACACAGAAACATCCATTTTTGTGCGTGCAAAGGGGATTCCTGCAGCTGATTTCCGAAGTCCAAATCCACGTATTTTCTGCTTTCACACATCCACCAATATCGAACCTAGTCTCGTCAGACCAAAAAAGTCCTCGAGTACTTGCCCATCTGGCGTTATTGTTGAGATGTAGAACTGACAGAAAGCTCCACATTTTCCATTGTTTTCATACCATTTCTAGAACGGCTAGCATTCTGTATATGTACCCAGTGCCGGTTGGGCATACCAATTGAGGTATCAGGCACACCAGATAGGGGTCTCACATACTTCAGGGGACTCAAAACTTACACATTGTTGGGCATATACAATATGTGATCAAAAGTATCCGGGCACCCCCAAAAACATACGTTTTTCGTATTGGGTGCATTTTGCTGCCACCTACTGCCAGGTACTCCCTATCAGCAACCTCAGTAGTCATCAGACATCGTGAGATAGAAGAATGGGGCGCTCGCGGAACTCAATGCCTTCGAACGTGGTCAGTGGATTGGGTGTCACTTGTGTCGTACCTCCGTATGCGAGATTTCCACACTCCTAAACATTTTCCGATGTGATAGTGAATTGGAAACGTGAAGGGACACGTACAGCACAAAACCATACAGGCCGACCTCGTCTATTGACTGACAGAGACCGCCTACAGTTAAAGAGTGTCGTAATGTATAATAGGAACACATCTATCCAGACCATCACACAGAAACTCCAAACTGCGTCAGGATCCACTGCACGAACTATGAAAATTAGACTAAAGGTGAGAAAACTGGGATTTCATGGTCGAGCGGCTGCTCATAAGCCAAACATCACACCGGTAAATGCCAAACGACGCCTAGCTTGGTGTAAGAAGCGTAAACACTGGACGACTGAACAGGGGAAAAACGTTGTGTCGAGTGACGAATCACGGTACACAATGTAGCGATGCGATGGCAGGGTGTGGGCATGGCGAATGCCCGGTGAACGTCAACTTCCAGGTTGTGTAGTGCCAACAGTAAAATTCGGAGCCGGTGATATTATGGTGTGGTCGTGTTTTTCATGGAGGGGGCTTTCACCCCTTGTTGTTTTGCGTTTTACTATCACAGCACAGGTCTACATTGATGTTTTAAGCACCTTCTTGCTTCCCACTGTTGAAGAGCAATTCGGGGATGCCGATTGCTTCTTTCGACGTGATCGAGCACTTGTTGATAATTCACGGCCTGTGGCGGAATGGTTACGCGACAATAACATCCCTGTAATGGACTGGCCTGCACAGAGTCCTGACCTGAATCCTACAGAACACCTTTGGGATGGTTCGGAGCGCTGTCTTCGTGCCAAGCCTCACGCACCGACATGTATACCTCTCCTCAGTGCAGCACCCCGTGAAGAATGGGCTGCCATTCCCCAAGAAAGCTTCCAGCATCTGATTGAGCGTATGCCTACGAGAGTGGAAGCTGTCATAAAGGCTAAAGGTGGGCCAACACCATATTGAATTCCAGCATTACAGATGGAGGGCGCCACGAACTTTTACGTCATTTTCAGTCAAATGTCCGGATACTTTTGTTGTTAACACCAGCGGTCGTCCATCTCTTGGTACGTCCGTCTGCTTTTTGTCCAGGAACTTGTCATAAAGCCGTTTCTTATTGGACTTCTTTGGCGCATTTTTTAACATGCTTTCACTGCTTCCACTCTGGATATAGTGGAAACTTGTTTATCCAAATCAGATGGTTCCGTATGTCATCCCGGGAATAAAAAATTTGGATAATACGTACTCAGAAAAATATAGGATGACGTATTATATACTGCAGATACACACGTTTATCTTCACGTAAAGACACAATCATAAATTATTTTCACATGAATGTTGACGAAAAACAAGTGAGTTTTATGCGCTGGAATAATCTAACCAGCCATCGCCACTTGAGAGAACAGTGAAAGTTAACCGGAATTTACAAATATCTTCAGTACTGTACATGCTACACACTCTCCAATCACATAAATCTGTAAAGCAGTAAAAAGTCTGACCGCTGCACGAAATACTGGTAGAGAGTTAATGATGTTCTGGAAGGTAGTCAGGGACGTGGAGTAATACCGACTACAGTGTGGTGACTATGTGCGCTAACGTTCACCGTTGAGGAACCATGTTACGAAGAGCCCGATCGAGGTGGTCCCACAGACCAGAGTTCGGTGGCCTGGGGAGTGCGGTGAACTCAACGTGGTGCTCTTCGAACCATCCACGTACACTGTGGGGGGTGGTTAGTGTTTAACGTCCCGTCGACAACGAGGTCATTAGAGACGGAGCGCAAGCTCGGGTGAGGGAAGGATTGGGAAGGAAATCGGCCGTGCCCTTTCAAAGGAACCATCCCGGCATTTGCCTGAAACGATTTAGGGAAATCACGGAAAACCTAAATCAGGATGGCCGGAGACGGGATTGAACCGTCGTCCTCCCGAATGTGAGTCCAGTGTGCTAACCACTGCGCCACCTCGCTCGGTGTACACTGTGAGCTGTGTTACATGTTGCATTGTCCTGCTGTTGGATGCCGAGGAAGAAACAAACTGTTTGTAGAGGCGGACATGGTCCCGAAGGATAGATTCATACATGTATTGATCCACTGTGCCTTCCAGAATGACTAATTCACCTATGGAATTCCATGAAAACATTCTCCAGACCAAGACGCTCCCTCCTCCGGCCTGAACCCTTCTGAAGATTGTTGAAGAGTGTTTGATTTCGGACGTTTCACGCTCGATGGAGCATAAAATGCGAATAATATGAGAAGTCCACCTGTCTCCACTAACAAGGGAACCTCCCCATCGCACCCCCACTCAGATTTAGTTATAAGTTGGCACAGTGGATAGGCCTTGAAAAACTGAACACAGATCAATCGAGAAAACAGGAAGAAATTCTGTAGAACTGTGAAAAAAATAAGCAAAATATACAAACTGAGTAGTCCATGCGCAAGATAGGCTACATCAAAGATACTGTGAGATCAGGAGCGCCGTGGTCCCGTGGTTAGCCTAAGCAGCTGTGGAACGCGAGGTCCTTGGTTCAAGTTTCCCTCGACAATTATCTGTCCGTCCGTCCGCTATATTTGCTGGATTCATATTGCCCACGGAATACATCTCACGTTTTTAATGCACTCTCGTCCAAAGTAGCGACAGTCAACTGCCAGCCAGGGAGCCTCGTCAGCAGGAATACTCTCTCTTCCGTGCGCTGTAGTCGTCTGACGTGTGTTTCGATGTTTGTTTAGATGTATCGTCCCCATACTACGGCGCAGTTACCTCGCATCGGACGGACGGATGGACAAATAATAATTGTCTGAAAATAAAAAATTAAAATTTTTACTCGAGGGAAGATTTGAACCAAGAACCTCCGCTTTCGCAGCTGCTCACTCTAACCATGGGACCACGGCGCTCCTGAGCTCAGACACTGCTTTATGTTACTTATCTTGCGCATGGACTACTCAGTTTGTATATTTTACTTATTTTTTTCATAGTTCCACACAACTTCTTCCTGTTTTCTCGATTGATCTGTGTTCAGTTTTTCAAGGCCTATCCACTGTGGCAACTTATAACTAAATCTGAGGGGGGGTGCGACGGGAGGTTCCCTTGTAAGTGGAAGAGTAGTTGCGCTTTTAGCGTGCACATTCTAGCCGTCGGCGCCGATGAACAGCGGTCACCATAGGTGCATGAGTCACGCGCTTGCTGCGGAGGCCCGTACGCAACAACGTTCGATGAACAGTCTTGAGGAGACACTGTTGGTAGCCCCTTATTTCACATGGACGGTCCGTTACTCGGCAGTTGCACGTCAATGCGCCAGTATACATCTCCGCAGCCGAAATTCACACCTGTCGACTACGGTGTAGGTTTTGGATAGTGCTATTTTGCCATGCTCCATTAATCATGGCGCCATGTGACAGATTTACGAACCTAGAGGTTTCGGAAATTCTTCACGTTTCTCCCGAAAGCCAATGACCATGCTCTCTAGGACCACTTGGACGTCGGATAGGTCGCTATGTTTCCGGATTAGGACAACGACTGCTCTGTATCCCGCATCTCCGAGACACGCTTTATATATACTCCACTGCAATACTGCCAACTGTTAGTGGTTATTGGATGTTGACGTCGAGCATAGGCGGTGGTGACATTAATGTGACTCGACCGTGTAGCTTATACACTCCTGGAAATGGAAAAAAGAACACATTGACACCGGTGTGGCAGACCCACCATACTTGCTCCGGACACTTCGAGAGGGCTGTACAAGCAATGGTCACACGCACGGCACAGCGGACACACCAGGAACCGCGGTGTTGGCCGTCGAATGGCGCTAGCTGCGCAGCATTTGTGCACCGCCGCCGTCAGTGTCAGCCAGTTTGCCGTGGCATACGGAGCTCCATCGCAGTCTTTAACACTGGTAGCACGCCGCGACAGCGTGGACGTGAACCGTATGTGCAGTTGACGGACTTTGAGCGAGGGCGTAAAGTGGGCATGCGGGAGGCCGGGTGGACGTACCGCCGAATTACTCAACACGTGGGGCGTGAGGTCTCCACAGTACATCGATGTTGTCGCCAGTGGTCGGCGGAAATTGCACGTGCCCGTCGACCTGGGACCGGACCGCAGCGACGCACGGATGCACGCCAAGACCGTAGGATCCTACGCAGTGCCGTAGAGGACCGCACCGCCACTTCCCAGCAAATTAGGGACACTCTTGCTCCTGGGGTATCGGCGAGAACCATTCGCAACCGTCTCCATGAAGCTGGGCTACGGTCCCGCACACCGTTAGGCCGTCTTCCGCTCACGCGCCAACATCGTGCAGCCCGCCTCCAGTGGTGTCGCGACAGGCGTGAATGGAGGGACGAATGGAGACGTGTCGTCTTCAGCGATGAGAGTCGCTTCTGCCTTGGTGCCAATGATGGTCGTATGCGTGTTTGGCGCCGTGCAGGTGAGCGCCACAATCAGGACTGCATACGACCGAGGCACACAGAGCCAACACCCGGCATTATGGTGTGGGGAGCGATTTCCTACACTGGCCGTACACCACTGGTGATCGTCGAGGGGACACTGAATAGTGCACGGTACATCCAAACCGTCATCGAACCCATCGTTCTACCATTCCTAGACCGGCAAGGGAACTTGCTGTTCCAACAGGACAATGCACGTCCGCATGTATCCCGTGCCACCCAACGTGCTCTAGAAGGTGTAAGTCAACTACCCTGGCCAGCAAGTTCTCCGGATCTGTCCCCCATTGAGCATGTTTGGGACTGGATGAAGCGTCGTCTCATGCGGTCTGCACGTCCAGCACGAACGCTGGTCCAACTGAGGCGCCAGGTGGAAATGGCATGGCAAGCCGTTCCACAGGACTACATCCAGCATCTCTACGATCGTCTCCATGGGAGAATAGCAGCCTGCATTGCTGCGAAAGGTGGATATACACTGTACTAGTGCCGACATTGTGCATGCTCTGTTGCCTGTGTCTATGTGCCTGTGGTTCTGTCAGTGTGATCATGTGATGTATCTGACCCCAGGAATGTGTCAATAAAGTTTCCCCTTCCTGGGACAATGAATTCACGGTGTTCTTATTTCAATTTCCAGGAGTGTAGTTTGCTACCTTGTTTTTGTCTGAGAAGGCTAATCTCAGGAACTGCTGTAGGATTCTGATACGGTTTTCAGTAACAGACAAACTGATTCAGGATAAAGGTATCTGTGTACAGTTTATTACTACTACACCAGGAGAGCTGTCCTGACGTATAAACGTAGTGCTAACCGTGAGACGTCAAGATGGGTAGCCGGTAATGGCTGAAGCAAACAGCTTCACTGCTGGTTTTATGCGGGACACAGCGAAACGAAGTAGCTCCTCTTTTCACTTATATTGCTTTTGAAAGCCGATAAGGGTTCTTTAGGAGCTCCGGGGTTTGATGTCAGTTTTTATTTTGAAGATCCTATAATAATCCGATACCGTGTGGCACCGAAAATACGGCCAGACGTTATTCCGCGCCAGCTACTTCTCCCGCGCGGGCTAGGAGAAAATATCGCCGCTCCTTTTGAAGAAGCTCTTTGTCAAACAGTACCCGCTCTTTGCGTTGCTCGTCACAGAGCAGTGGAACGCCGGGAGCCCAGAAATTTCCTCGAAACGCCGTCAGGCTGCCCCGGTGCTTGTCTATCCATATCGCTGATTTTTCAAGATCGTCAGTGTCATATTTGAGCCTTTACTGAAAGCTGTGTTGTCTTCACATGGTTTCCTGTCAGAATGGAAAGAATTTCGTTACTAGTTCAGACATACTTTATTTTGCCTTTTGTACAAAACAGTTTAGCTCCATTCCACAACCTGATTTTCCATTACCTAAAATTACGATTAGATGTTTCACGTCAACAAAAAAAGTGCAGATTTTTCACGTTTACAGATGGTAAAACGGCTGTAGAAAGTATTCGACGCTGATCTGTTACCGTTTCAAACCGGTTGTGACGGATGAGACCCAATGTTAATATAACAGAAGATAAATGTTATTAAAAACTACCTTTACTGTTACTTCCTATTGTTTTAATTTATTTTCAGGGCTTTAAGAATGAATTACTTTTCACCTCTTACTTTTACACCTTTTTATAAACCTGAAGCGTGAATAACTCTTGGCTTCAGTCATCGAACATTCTGTTAATTTTGTGGTCTGAAAAACAGTTCCCCACATGAAGTTTAGCTCTTCCTCACTGCGCGGACAACATTAGGTAGTCGTCAGATTTTTTCCTGGAAAACTAATTCATGTGCTCCGTTGACATGTGTTGGGTCATTGCTATCCACTATTAAGATTATTCATATCAGAATAACGATATCACGAGATCCTGTAAGTTCATAGAATTAATCTTCGTCAGACTTGATGAAAAAAAGGTAGTTTATTAATAAACGAAACAGGCAGTTGAAAATACAAAAAAAAGCGACGACATGTGGCTATCCATACACATAGCAGATTTGTTGAATAAAATACAATTAAAAATTCTACAGAAGATGTGGTTATATTTATGTGGGAATATGTAGAAACATTTTCGTTAGTTCTACACAGCGCTTAATCAAAATTTCCGGTAGATCCATTCAGTTACCTCTCACATTCACTTTCGTACTCGCTGAAAATAACAAAAGGGTTTACGTATTGGCTTTCCCCAAATTACTGTCGAATAATACCTCCCCAGCAAGTCAGCCAGACAAGTTTGTGACCACTAACACAGCTCTTCTGTGTATGTACACGAGGTCTTTTACTATTTCCATTTGATATGGATACGGAACACGTGAGCAGGATACCTGTTTAGACCATGTAAGTACCTCTTTCGCATACACTTTACAATTTGAGGATTGACACCAAAAAATTCTATCACTTTTGATTACTGGACGTAACTGGGGGATTAAGGGAGAAGAGAACAACGGAAACTTTGTTATGAATATAGGCAAGTCGCCTAACAACTTCTCGGTGAATATCTTTGCTAATGCATGTCAACATGGGAGACGTGTCAGAAAATGACCCCCCGCCTGCAGAGTCCCCTGCCATGCTATTAGCTTTCCAGTAATGGGCCGTTACCGAACTTGTTATTGGCTTTTCCGCCTCATTAACGACGTTTAAAGTTTCATTACCTTCTTTATTCATAGCTAATTTAGTGTGACACTTTGAAACAATTTGCGTAAATAATAAATGACAGCCCCGATAATTAAAGTACCTCTTTGTGGGCGTGGTGTGTCCCTTTCAAATAACGAACATCGCGTACAATGGAATTTGAACACAGAAAAATGGCAGAGCATTTTGGTAAGGAAAAGTATCTAAAGGGAACGAACCAATTAAGGACATTGTTTGTAATTCAATCAAAGGGATTCTTGGAAACCTCATTTATCCAGTGCAGTATCTCGCAAACATTTAATGGTATTTTGTACAATAAAAATCTCAGAGGTCGGTGGATTCCAGAGAGTTATGTGCTCGGATTATAAAATCGAGGTTAACCTTCTTCTTTCTTGCGGCTTTAGCGAAATAATTAAACTATTATTCGGCATAATTTTTGCACTCAGTATCGTCTTGGATATACTAGACGGCCGAAGGTAAGTAATGTACGTATGTCTTATGTCTTAATTTAATAAATAATTCTGAGGACTTAACCCAATACTACTTTCGTGCTATAATTGTATTCAACCTAGAAATTAATACGTACTTCGAAGTCTATTTCTTTTTTAAATGATACCTTCTTATTTAAATAGGATCTATATACAAAAATCGAAGTCCAACAACGAAACATAGATGAACTAATCAGAAATAAATATTATATTATTTTTATTCTCAATCGTTATTTTGAGTGTCTGTGACTGTATCAGACTGGCTCAAATGTCACAGAACTGTAAAGCAAATAAGGTAATAATTTTTATTAACTGCCATTGTTGTAATTCTAATTGTTGGTTTTCCTGCTTCGTGCTAAATACTCGTTGTGTGGAGATGTTAATTGTGGAAAATAATATAGATTACAAAGGAAATCCTTGCGTTATAATTGTAAACTGCAACGTTTGCGCTGAGAGGTAACGGTTCACGCCGGTGGGGTTTCATGCAAGTTGGAAAAAATTAATCTTATTTATTCCCTTGTTTTCTGCTTTATTTCAAGTTACTGTTTCAAAAATAATTCGAAATTCAAGTTGTAAATTATGCTAAAATTTCTTTCTTAGTTTATCAAAAATAGTTAGACAATTTTGTAGATTCAACGTGGGCATTTATATGCGCCATGTGAACAAGGTGGATAGGTTCTGCTGGATTGCTTTCCTTGCACAACTTATTACCGTAGTACTGTCAGTATTATCGAAGGATTAAATTATAGAAAAGTGATTGAAATTATTAATTTCATAGTGACAGTAGGGATTTAGAATTTCCTTTTTCACTTTTTCTCAAATTAATTGTGTTATGGTGACGATTGCTAACCCGACCAAGATGGAACAGTTTGATAACAGTGACGTTGTATCTACTCCTAAAGTAGGTCAATCTACCACGTAGGTAGATAATTTAACAGACCTATTCCAGTATTACCACAGGAAACATCCACAGGACTAGACTACTTAGGCGAGCTTACGGCAATTGAAACTGAAATGATGAAAGAAATTACAGATAAGCAAGAGCCATTGTTCTGCAAGAAAGACCTAATGGTAAAAAAATTGCGAAAAGCCAGACACATTAGCGCCAATTCCAGTAGTCATATTATCTGAAATCAATGAAATTAAATCAGCTAACGTAGGTTTGCCTGATGCCGCAAAGAAATTGAAGGATAAAATGTTAGGAATGAACCAAGTGCTAGTTATATTGTCAGAAACAATTCGACAGCTATCTGATCCAGTTAATAACATCACTGAAAAACAGGAAAAAATCATTTATGAACAATCTGATAGTCAGTGCAAAAGTATTGCAGAGAAATTCGGAATTTGGACATCTAGAAAAGAAATGCATATAACAGAGACAATAGGGAGTAGGTTCCAGGCAGCCTTACTGCACTCCTTCACTGGACATGGAAACGCTGTGAATCAAATTGAGAAGAACTCCAAAACTTAGGAAATTCGAACTATTGAAAGAAAAACAGCCGAAAACAAAGAATAAACTAGAGTACATCCGTCAGCAACACACAGTTCGGTATCTGTATTGAATCCTGAACCATTGTCGAACATTCAGAACCACTCTCAGATTATAATAACATTATCGTATACCAAGTGTAGGAATGTATAACATATGGGTTATGGTGAATTCTGCCTCCGCACGCCTAGAAAAAAGTTATTCATTCAGATGTAGTTATAACGTCTTTTTGTGGTAAACTACCATTCTCAAGGTAAGATGTGAAAAAATTGGTTTTGTGCATGAATACCTCCATGGGGATGCGGTCCTGTGGATGACTGAAGCTGCTGTTATGGGTATTCATATGACAAATTTGAAAGATCATTTTTTGCCAAGTATTGGTCCTCAGCTGTACGGAAGTGACTACAAAAGGAAGATTTTAGCCCCGAGCCATTTTGAACGAGGCAAGGAAGTTTGTGAAAATATTTTGAGAAATATATTATCAGGCTGGTGATGTAATAGCCCAATCGGTGAAGAACGGAAGTTGTCAAATATGGTAAATAATTGGTGTAGTCGCTAATTTTATTCGTGTAATGCAGCTTTACTGTATGGTTAAATGATGATGGAGCCCTCTTGGGTAAAATATTCCGGAGGTAAAATAGTGTGTGTGTGTTTGAAGATTACGGGCGCTAAACAGCGTGGTCATCAGCGCCCAAACGCATAAAAAACAGGAACACATGCAGTGAAGGGACTAAGACAAACAGCGAACAAGGAGAACAGCTAAAAAACACAGACCTGATGCAGTTCCAAATCCTCACACACAGAGGCAAAACGAGAGGAGAAGGGACACACTAAAAAGGAAAGGAAACACAAGGAAAAGAGAACAGAAACCGAAGGGAAACAAGTAGGTAATCGTGACTGGCTGACCTCTTACCTAAAACCTGGGTGAGCCAGTCACCCAGCAGCACATTAAAACCCTCTCCCTAAAATCCGAGGCAACAAATTGGACAGGACACAAAATCGTAAGACCTTAACTACAGTCGTTGCGTCATCTTGTAAAATAGAGGGCAAATCCGGTGGCAAGGAAACCACCGCCCTCTGGTCAGAGAATAAAAGACAGTCAAATAAAATGTGGCGGACAGTAATCTGGACGCCACAAGAACTGCAGATTGGGGGGTCCTCCCGCCGGAGTAAAAAACCATGCGTTAAGGGACTGTGCCCGATGCGGAGGCGAGTGAGGAGAACCTCATCCCGCCTGCATGACTGGTAGGACGTACGCCATGGCCGCGTGGTAGCCTTGACCAGACGCAGCTTATTGTCACCGACTGCCAGCCACTCCTCTTCCCACTGACGCATAACACGAAAACGCAGGAGGGAGGTAACAGCATGGAGGGGGACGGCACATTCAACAACGTGAGGGAGGGAACATGCATCTTTGGCAGCCACATCCGCCAGTTCGTTTCCCCTAATACCCACGTGCCCCGGAACCCAGCAGAAGGACACCTCCTTCCCCTGCCGTTGCATGTGGAGGAGGGCATCATGGATGTTCTGGACGACCGTATCCGCTGGGTACAAGTGTTGCATGGTCTGAAGGGCACTCAGGGAGTCAGAACAGATGAGGAACTTAAGACTGGGAACACACCTCATCTGCTCCAATGCCCGCAAGATCGCAAACAATTCGGCATCAAATATGGTAAACGCCGCAGGAAGCCGTAACTTGACGACTCGATCAGGGAAAACAACAGCACAACCAACAGAGTCCCCCTGTTCAGAGCCATCCGTAAATACTGGTACATGGTCGGGATGCTGGTTTAAAATATCATAAAATAATGAGATAAAAACAAACGCAGGAGTGCAACTCCTCCGGTACTCCGACAAGTCTAAAAGGACGCTGGGCCTCTGGAGCAACCAGGGAGGCGAGTAAAACCTTGTCGTTGGGGGGCCACACGCTGCACACCAAGGGACTCAAGCAAATGCTTGGCACGAATCCCAAATGGCCTCGTTGCCCTGGGACGACTGGAAAAGAGACGTTCCATAGGCGGTCGGGCAACGGTAGGGTACGCAGGGGAGGTAGGACAGGCAAGGAATTGACACACCCGTCGCACCATGAGGAGTTTCCGCCGGATGGCGAGCGGCGGCTCCCCTGCCTCAGCACACAGGCTGGGGATGGGACTGGTACGGAAGGCACCAGTGGCCAGCCTGATACCCTCATGGTGTACTGCATCAAGAATCTTCAGATACGAAGGCCTCGCTGACCCATACACGGTGCAACCATAGTCAAGACGCGACCGGACGAAAGCCCTATAGAACTGCAGCAGACGCGCCCGATCTGCTCCCCAGGACCGATGGCTCAGACACTTCAAAATATTCAGTGCCTTCAGGGCCCGCACCTTGAGGTCTTTAAGGTGAGGCAACCACGACAACTTGGAATCAAAAGTGAGGCCCAGGAACCGCACAGTGTCGCTAAAAGGAAGAATGGTGTCCCTCAGACGCAATTCAGGGGAGGTAAAAAGACGTCGAGAACGATTAAAATGAACACACACACATTTGTCTGCAGAAAAGGTAAAACCCGTCTTCGCAGTCCATGCCTCTAATCGCTGTATCGTAAGCTGCAACTGCCGACTAGCAGTGACAAGATTGGAGGAAGAACAGAAAACAGCAAAATCGTCCACAAACAAGGAGCATTGGACAGGACTCCGGATAGTGGACGTGATACTGTTAATGGCGACGGCAAAGAGGGTGACACTTAAAACGCTTCCCTGAGGAACACCATTCTCCTGCACATACAAATCAGATAGCACATTACCAACCCTATAACGAAAGAGGCGGTGGGAAAGAAAGGACCGAATGAAGATGGGGAGACGGCCACGAAAGCCCCACTCATGGAGTTGATTGAGGATATGGCGGCGCCAAGTAGTGTCATACGCTTTATGAATGTCAAAGAAGACACAAAGACAATGCTGGTTACGTAGGAAGGCCTGCTGGATGGCCGCCTCAAGCAGGGTCAAGTTGTCGATAGTGGAACGACATCGCCGAAAGCCACACTGAGAGGGGCTAAGGAGCTGCTTGGTCTCGAGCAGCCAAACCAGGCGACGGTTGACCATGCGTTCCAACGTCTTCCCGACACAGCTCGTCAAAGCAATACTTCGATAACTGCTGGGATGCGTTCGGTCCTTCCCCGGTTTGAGGAGAGGAATCAAAACCGCCTCCCTCCACGAGTCAGGGTATGTGCTGGATAACCATATCATATTAAAACAACTCAGGAGAACTTCCTTGGATGGCAGCAACAAGTGCTGTAGCATGCTGTACCGGATTTGATCATGA
Source organism: Schistocerca cancellata (assembly GCF_023864275.1). Taxonomy (NCBI): domain Eukaryota; kingdom Metazoa; phylum Arthropoda; class Insecta; order Orthoptera; family Acrididae; genus Schistocerca; species Schistocerca cancellata. The sequence continues at coordinate 244,383,994 of NC_064631.1, forward strand.
CCAGGCGCAGTATCATAAGCCACAGACAGCGCCGAATCCAGTTCCCACATTGTGAAAGGGCAGTTGTAGGGTTCAGAATTTGGAGACCGGAAGTCCAAGTGACCCCTCTCGATGGCAGTTCGGTAGCGGCAGAAATCTGGATCACAGTTAAGAGTGGCGGTAGATTCCGCAAAATGCATGGCCAGTGTCTGGGCAATGTCTCTCGGCGCCGTGAGGAGACATCCCTGATGCAGTAATGCCGTGACAGGTAGTTGGCTGCGTTCCCCGGAAATCCTCCTGATGGCTTCCCATACTTTCGTAGAATTAGTGGTGCGGGAGATGGAGTTCAAGAACAATTGCCATGACCGTCGTTTGCTCTCTTTAATCACTCGCCGCGCTTTGGCTCTTGCCACGCGAAAGGCCGCAGGATTGTCAGCGGAGGGACGGCACTTGAAGCAGTGCAGAGCTGCACGGCGGGCTCGGATGGCGGAGCGGCACTCAGTGGTCCACCAAGGGACAGGACGCCTCTTGGGATGACCGGATGACCGTGGAATGGAGCATGGAGCATGGGAGATCACGGCTGTAACATGGTCTACCCATTCGTGGACGCTGGCACGGTGTTCCAAACAGCCAGTTGGCTGAAAAGTGTCCAGTCCGCTCGGCAGAGGGGCCACTGAGGCGGCACTGATAATGCCACAGCCTCATCCAGGAGGCGAATCCAAAGGGGGAAGTGGTCACTAGAATAGAGGTCAGCACCAACCTCCCACAGAGCAGAATCCGCGAGTGCAGGAGAGCAAAAGGAAAGGTCAATAGCCGATGACGACCCGGAAGCAGTACAGAAATGAGTGGGAGCACCAGAGTTGAGGATGCACAGTTCTTCAGACAGCATGAGGCTTTCCAGAATGCGACCCCTGGGGCAAGTAGTCGGAAAGCCCCATAAGACATTATGAGCATTGAAGTCCCCCAGCAGAAGAAATGGGCGGGGGAGCTGGCCAATAAGGTCTGTGAGAGCCTGAGAGTCTATTGCACCCTGAGGCGGTAAGTAAACTGAACAGACTGTGAGCCTCCGACCCACAAGAAGGTCAACTGCAACTGCTTGCAAGTCTGTAACGAAAGGGAGCTCAGATGAGGGGTGCATGTCACGGACAAAAACCGCAACACCACCCTTTGCCCTTTGCCCCGTCAGATCATCTTTCCGATATACGGTATAGCCCCGTAAAGAAGGAGCATCAGTGGCCCGAAAATGTGTCTCTTGGAGACATAAGCACAAAGGGCACTCTCGTACAAGGAGTTGTAATTCGGCCAAATGCGTCCTGAACCCATTCAGGTTCCACTGTAATATGGGAGCCAGTGATTAGGGTGGCTGAACTTTCACCCTTCCTCTGTGCTTCGGAGGAGGGCCGGTACCCGCCGGAAATTTATTCCTGGGGCGAGTAGATCGCCCCCGGTCGACATCAATGTCCATCAGCTCCGATGACGACCCACGGGAGATGTCAGACAGTACGATGGCCTCGTCATCGGACCGACCCTGACTAGTCTCCTCAGGTGGCAAAACCTTCACCTTCGGCGTCTTTGTCTTGGAGGGCTTAGAATGCAGAGCCTTGTCAACAGGTGGAAGTTTACTCACCTGGGCAGAAGGCGCCATAGGGGGAGAGGCAGGAAGTACCCCAATGTCAGCAACCACAGCCTTGTCCGACGTTGCAGGGAGAGCCGCAGGTTGCAAAAGAATCGCAGCAGCACAAGTGCACTGGCAAACGCAGGTATTAGTGCTAACACTAGCAACCTCCGTTTGCGTAGCAACAGTGGCCATTTGTACCGGTTTCTTCAGAGCGGAAGCGAAAGATGTTGTAAACACAGGAGGTTGCATGGCCTTAAAGAGCTTCTTGGCCTCACCATAGGGGATGCGCTTAGATGTTTTAATCTCCGGTATCTTCCGTTCTTCGAGATAGATGGGGCAGACCCGGCTCCAGACAGGGTGACTCCCAGAGCAATTCACGCACTTCACAGGCGATGAACAATCGGCTCCTTCATGGGAAGGCTGACCACATTTACCACAAGTGGCTATCCCATTGCACACCAACGTAGCATGCCCAAAGCGCTGAAATTTAAAACAGCGCATTGGGTTGGGGAAATATGGCCTTACTGGCAAACGTAAGAACCCCGCTTTAACATGCTCTGGGAGTCTCGGGCAACTGAACGTGAGAATAAACGAGTCGGATTTGACTAGGGTCCCATCGACTCGTTTCATAATATGCTGCACGTCAACAATACCGTCATCAACCCATTCAGACTTTAACTCATCTGTGGGGATATCCACCAAGTCCCTACATGTCACAACACCCTTACTATAGTTCAGAGTGGAGTGGAGCTCGGTCTCGATAGCGTACTCTACGAGACAGGTTGCTTTCCGAAGAGAAGCGACTTGACGGGAACTAGAAGTCTCAACTAACAGAGTCCCATTGCGAAGTCGCTTCACAGATTTAAGTGTTCCTGCAATTCCCTCAAGACCCTTGTGGATGTAAAAGGGAGAAACCCTCTCAAAGCTACCCTCCTTCCGTTTAATAATCCAAAACACATTCTGATTATCAGCATGTGCTCTGTTACGACAGTCTGATAAATCTCGATCAACACCAGTCGCTGGAGGACTCGCAGCACGAAGTCGCTTCGATGGGGTGTGTTTTCCTACCAGCGGCCCACCCAAGCCACTGGTAGAGGGAAATGTAGAGGTCGAAGGGTCCATTGCGGTCCCACGAGCAGCTAGGGAACTAAAGGTCCGCTCAGACAGAGCCCCGCATGCCTGAGTAAGCCTTATACAACTGGGGTGCGGCAGGTGACCCAGAGGTCGCCCGCTTGCGACTGTTCCACCCCAACAGCCATGCATCTCTTAGGCGCGGAGCACACCGGAAGCTTGAGGGGTTTTTATAGAGGTCGTCCTTCCTCGCAATCCAGGCGGTCAAGCCAAGATTACCATTCCCCGCAGCACACAACATTCCACCGCCGCGCCATACGGTGGTCGCTGAAGCATGTCCGGGGATTACGGTGACAGGAGACTGGCGGCGCTGACCAGTCCCCAGCTCAGGACCCCGGGGTCGCCAAGCCCGTACTCAGCAAATAAATGCTGAGCCCCTGGGGGGGGAGGTAAAATAGTCCTCCATTCGGATCTCCGGGCGGGGACTACTCAAGAGGACGTTGTATCAGGAGAAAGAAAACTGGTGTTCTACGGATCGGAGCGTGGAATGTCAGATCCCTTAATCGAGCAGGTGGGTTAGAAAATTTAAAAAGAGAAATGGATAAAGTTAGCTATAGTGGAAATTAGTGAAGTTCGGTGGCAGGAGGAACAAGACCTTTGGTCAGGTGAATACAGGGTTATAAATACAAAATCAAATAGGGGTAATGCAGGAGTAGGTTTGATAATGAATAAAAAAAACAGGAGTGCGGGTAAGCTACTACAAACAGCATAGTGAACACGCTATTGTGGCCAAGATAGAAACAAAGCCCACGCCTGCTACAGTAGTACAAGTTTATATGCCAACTAGCTCTGCAGATGATGAAGAAATTGATGAAATGTATGATGATATAAAAGAAATTATTCAGGTAGTGAAGGGAGACGAAAATTTAATAGTCAAGGGTGACTGGAATTCAACAGTAGGAAAAGGAAGAGAAGGAAACGTAGTAGGTGAATATGGATTAGGACTAAGAGATAAAAGAGGAAGCCACCTGGTAGAATTTTGCACAGAGCATAACTTAATCATAGATAACACTTGGTTCAAGAATCATAAAAGAAGGTTGTATACATGGAAGAATCCCGGAGATACTAAAAGGTATCAGATAGATTATATAATGGTAAGACAGAGCTTTAGGAACCAGGTTTTAAATTGTATTTCCAGGGCAGTAGTGGACTCTGACCACAATATATTGGTTATGAACTGCAGATTAAAATTGAAGAAACTGCAAAAAGGTGGGAATTTAAGGAGATGGGACCTGGATAAACTGTCTAAACCCCAGGTTGTGCAGAGTTTCAGAGAGAGCATAAGGGAACAATTGACAGCATTGGGGGAAAGAAGTGCAGTAGAAGAAGAATGGGTAGCTCTGAAGGATAAAGTAATGAAGGCAGCAGAGGATCAAGTAGGTAAAAAGACGAGGGCTAGTAGAAATCCTTGGGTAACAGGAGATATATTGAATTTAATTGATGAAAGGAGGAAACATAAAAACGCAGTAAATGAAGCAGGCAAAAGGGGATACAAACGTCTCAAAAATGAGATCGACAGGAAGTGCAAAATGGCTAAGCGGGGATGGCTGGAGGACAAATGTAAGGATGCAGAGTCTTATCTCACTAGGAGAAAGATAGATACTGCCTACAGGAAAATTAAAGAGACCTTTGGAGATAAGAGAACCACATGTATGAACATCATGAGCTCGGATGGAAACCCAGTTCTAAGCAAAGAAGGGAAAGCAGAAAGATGGAAGGAGTATATAGAGGATCTTTACAAGGGCGATGTACTTGAGGACAATATTATAGAAATGGAAGAGAATGTAGATGAAGATGAAATAAGAAATACGATACTGCGTGAAGAATTTGACAGAGCACTAAAAGACCTAAGCCGAAAGAAGGCCCTGGGAGTAGACCACATTCCATTACAATTACTGACGACCTTGGGAGAGCCAGTCCTGACAAAACTCTACCATCTGGCAAGATGTATGAGAAAGGGGAAGTACCCTCAGACTTCAAGAAGTATATAATAATTCCAATCCCAAAGAGAGCAGGTGTTGACAGATGTGAAAATTACCGACTTTTCAGTTTAATAAGTCACAGCTGCAAAATACTAACGCTAATTCTTTACAGGCGAATAGAAAAACTGGTAGAAGCCGACATCGGGGAAGATCAGTTTGGATTCCGTAGAAATATTGGAACACGTGAGGCAATACTGACCCTACGACGTATCTTAGAAGAAAGATTAAGGAAAGGCAAACCTACGTTTCTAGCATTTGTAGACTTAGATAAATCTTTTGACAATGTTGACTGGAATACTCTGTTTCAAATTCTGAAGGTGGCAGGGGTAAAATACAGGGAACGAAAAGCTATTGACAATTTGTACAGAAACCAGATGGCAGTTGTAAGAGTCGATGGGCATGAAAGGGAAGCAGTGGTTGGGAAGGGAGTGAAACAGGGTTGTAGCCTCTCCCCAATGTTATTCAATCTGTATATTGAGCAAGCAGTAAAGTAAACGAAAGAAAAATTCGGTGTAGGTATTAAAATCCATGGACAAGAAATAAAAACTTTGAGGTTCGCCGATGACATTGTAATTCTGTCATAGACAGCAAAGGACTTGGAAGAGCAGTTGAACGGAATGGACAGTGTCTTGAAAGGAGGATATAAGATGAACATCAACAAAAGCAAAACGAAGATAATGGAATGTAGTCGAATTAAGTCGGGTGATGCTGAGGGAATTAGATTAGGATATGAGACACTTAAAGTAGTAAAGGAGTTTTGCTATTTGGGGAGCAAAATAACTGATGATGGTCGAAGTAGAGAAGATATAAAATGTAGACTGGCAATGCCAAGGAAAGCGTTTCTGAAGAAGAGAAATTTGTTAACATCGAGTATAGATTTAAGTGTCAGGACGTCGTTTCTGAAAGTATTTGTATGGAGTGTAGCCATATATGGAAGTGAGTCATGGACAATAAATAGTTTGGACAGGAAGAGAATAGAAGCTTTCGAAATGTGATGCTACAGAAGAATGCTGAAGATTAGATGGGTATATCACATAACTAATGAGGAGGTATTGAATAGAACTGGGGAGAAGAGGAGATTGTGGCACAACTTGACGAGAAGAAGGGACCGGTTGGTAGGACATGTTCTGAGGCATCAAGGGATCACAAATTTAGCATTGGAGGGCAGCGTGGAGGGTAAAAACCGTAGAGGGAGACCAAGAGATGAATACACTAAGCAGATTCAGAAGGATGTAGGTTGCAGTAGGTACTGGGAGGTGAAGAAACTTGCACAGGATAGGGTAGCATGGAGAGCTGCATCAAACCAGTCTCAGGATTGAAGACCACAACAACAACAACAATGTCGTAGGAGAGGCTGCCATGAACAACGTACTAAACATACTGATAAGGTGGAGGTGTCACTGTGGGGGTGTGGGATCGTTTGAAGACCACTTTTTTAGGGTTTCTTGAATAACGTGAAAACCATGACCTCTAGGATAACAAATCCCAGCACAAAATTGAATTACATCAAATTTAATACAAAATTTTTTCTAGGAGAAATGCTTAGTATTCAGAGAGCCTGAGACTATAGAAAATTACGTATGTCGGCCTGAAACTGCGAGTACAAGTGTGTGGTGTTTACTATTAATATAACTGACTAGATTTTAGAAAAACTTATTAGTCACAAACAATCAGGTACCAGTTGTTTTTGATGCATTTATTCCAAATGATATGTTTTGGGCTCTGCCCATCATCAGATTTCCATTTCATAGCAAAAATGACTTTGACAGCTGGTTCCTTATTCATACATTCAGGAACCTGAAGGTGTTACACAAAATTTAAACTTGAAGAATGGGAATGTTGGTCGTGAGGAGTCTACTAGTATCAAACACAGGCCTTAATTTGAGAAAGAAATTTCTGAGAATGTACGTTTGAAGCACAGCACTTAATGGTCGTGAAACATCGTCTGTAGGGAAACCGGAACAGAAGAGAATCGAAACATTTAAGATGCGGTGCTACAGACGAATGTTGAAAATTAGGTGGGCTTATAAGGTGAGGTGTGAGGAGGTTCTGCGCTTAAGCTGAGAGGAAAGGAATATGTGGGAAACACGGAGAAGGGGAAGGGAAAGAATGATGCTACATCTGTCAAGACATCAGGGAATAATTTCCATGGAACTAGAGGGAGCTGTAGAGGGCAAAAACTGTAGAGGAAGACAGAGACTGGAATACATCCAGCAAATAATTAATGATGTAAGTTGCAAGTGCTGCTCTGAGATGAAGAGGTTGGCACAGGAGAGTAATTCGTGGCGGGCTGCATCAAACCAGTTAAAAGACTGATGTTCCAAAAAAAAAAAAAAAAATGCTGGCACTGATAACCCTGGTTAATAAAGTTGATCATAGAAAGAGATATGTATGTGAGGTGCTGATTAGGAATCATCCTTAATCATATCTTCTGCATAAAAGGAATAAGAAGTGTCAAACGCTATACAAAGGACAATTCAAATTTCAGGACTACCTAAAGTTGGGTTCTGTCTACAAGTCATCCCTAATGGACTACCCTCTCGAGGATATCAAGAGATATGTTCAATGATAAACTGTAAATTACACATCCAAGTCAAATATAAAGCAGATGTAATAAGAATAATACAGTAAACAGTTAATAAGCAATTTACTTATAAAAGAAGAAAAAGCATTACATGAGTTGCTGTTATTTCATTTTTTTATTGTTGTTTTACAATTTAGCAAATGTGTTACTCATCTGAACTGTGACAGAAAAGTGTGTATATGTGTATGTACTAAGAAAAACATTTCCTACAATGGAGGTAAGCTGTAGAAAATGTTCATCCTGTCGCTTACAAGGGAACATTCCAAACTGCCAATAAACGATCTTGATGAAATTTGCCAGATGTGTAGAGGGGGCAAAATAGTGATATATGTATTTCTTTATTTGTGCCCAATTTCTCTTTTAATGGTAATACACACTCCAAAAGGTAATCTGCCATTTGCTGTTTTAGGTTTGGAGGGAATATCATTGAAACAACGATATACAAACGATTTTTTTCATGTAAATGTTAATATGTAATTAACGTTTCTGAAAGCTGTATTATCAACTTTGTAATAATTTAAAATTTCTGAAAATAACCCATCACCATTAATTATTTAAACATTTAAAAATTTTGTTACAACATAAATTAAAGAAGCTTCCAAGCCACTTTCATTACATACATCCCAGTGTAGTACCCAGCTGATTTCTGAAAAACAATTTTTGGAAAATAAGCTGTACACATTGTGTATTTTCGACATACCTAATTAAAATACCTAAACAGTCGTTACTATTCTAATTATTTATTTTAGTTATAATTGTTTTAGGTTTTTCTTTGTTTTTCGGTTTATTGTTTCACATACATGTATTTTGTTCATTGAAAATAATAAGTAACTCACCACTATGACAGAAAACAATAACAGAAATAGTTGCGAACCCAACATCATCACCTGTCGCAATGATTTTAAGGAACCCATCACCCTCACTCTCAAAACACACACAAAAAAAAACCTGTTGACAGATTTCCAGTCTTGCCTGTTTAATACCAGAAATGAATATTCGAGGCACCCACCGTGAACACAGTTTCCCGTACGCAGTGCTAAACATTGGCCTGTACATGCTCTCGTGATATTTCACACTTACCTCAGAGCTGTGTATGTATTATCCGATGATATACTCTGATGAGTTCACCAACGCGATTCCGATGAGTCTCGAAAGTTTCTGTTTGAGGTCGTCAACTCTGAACGCTGTCAAACGCGTTGAGGTCAGCACCACCGATTTCTTCTTTACGAGGATGAACAATCCAACGTCGCACATTACTAATGTCAATACAAACATCACTGTACACAGCTTTATTTCTTCTTTGATTTCATCTGGAGGCACCTTTTCTGCTCTTATAAAGATTACAGCACGCTGTTTCTCATGCATCGACATAGTTGCGCTACACACCACCATTTTACGAACTACAGTCCGGAGACCTCTAATGGCAGAGGGTTGCAACTTGCTTCAAGGAAGCGGGGAAGTCGCTCGATTGATACACTGAGCTGACAAGAGTCATGGGAGACCTTCTAACACCGTGTCGGATCTCCTTTTGCCAGGCGTGGTGCAGAACTTCGACATGGCATGGACTCAGTAAGTCGTGGGAAGTTACACATTGAGCCATGCTGCCTCTATAGCCCTCCATAAATGCGAAATTGTTGACAGTGCGAGATTTTGTAGACGAACTAACTTCTCCCTTGTTGTTGTTGTGGTTTTCAGTCCAGAAACTGATTTAATGCAGCTCTCCATGCTACTGTATCCTGTGTAACCTTCTTCATCTTCCAATACCTACTGCAACCTACATCCTTCTGAATCTGCTTAGTGTATTCATCTCTTGGCCTCCCTCTACGATTTTGACCCTCCACGCTGCCCTCCAATACTAAATTGGTGATCCCTTGATGCCTCAGAACATGTCCTACCAACCGATCCCTTCTTCTGGTCAAGTTGTGCCAGAAACTTCTCTTCTCCCCAATCCTATTCAATACCTCCTCATTAGTTATGTGATCTGCCCATCTAATATTCAGCATTCTTCTGTAGCACCACATTTCGAAAGCTTCTATTTTCTTCTTGTCCAAACTATTTATGGTCCATGTTTCACTTACATACATGGCTACACTCCATACAAATACTTTCAGAAACGACTTCCTGACACTTAAATCTATACTCGATGTTAACAAATCTCTCTTCTTCAGAAACGCTTTCCTTGGCATTGCCAATTTACGTTTTATATCCTCTCTACTTCGACCATCATCAGTTATTTTGCTCTCCAAATAGCAAAACTCCTTTACTACTTTAAGTGTCTCATATCCTAATCTAATTCCCTCAGCATCACCTGACTTAATTCGACTACATTCCATTATCCTCGTTTTGCTTTTGTTGATGTTCATTTTATATCCTCTTTTCAAGACACTGTCCATTCCGTTCAACTGCTCTTCCAGGTCCTTTGCTGTCTCTAACAGAAGTTCTATGTCATCGGCGAACCTCAAAGTTTTTACTTCTTCTCCATGGATTTTAATACCTACACCGAATTTTTATTTTGTTTCCTTCACTGCTTGCTCAATATACAGATTGAATAACATCGGGGATACACTACAACCCTGTTTCACTCCCTTCCCAAACACTTCCTCTCATGCACCTCGACTCTTACAACTGTCATCTATTTTGTGTACAACTTGTAAATAGCCTTTCACGCCTTGTATTTTACCCCTGTCACCTACAGAATTTGAAAGAGAGCATTCCAGTCAACATTGTCAAAAGCTTTCTCTACGTCTACAAATGCTAGAAACGTACCTTTGCTTTTCCGTAATCTATCTTCTAATGTAAGTCGTGGGGTCAGTATTGCCTCACGTGTCCCAACATTTCTATGGAATCGAAACTGGTCTTGGCCGAGGTCGGCTTCTACCAGTTTTTCCATTCGTCTGTAAAGAATTCGTGTTTCTATTTTGCAGCCTTGACTTATTAAACTGATAGTTCGGTAATTTTCACACCTGTCAATAACTACTTTCTTTATGATTGAAATTAATACATTGTTCTTGAAGTCTGAGGGTATTTCACCTGTCTCATACATCTTGGCCACCAGATGGTAGAGTTTTGTCAGTGCTGGCTCTCCCAAGGCTATCAGTAGTTCTAATGGAACGTTGCCTATTCCTGCGGTCTTGTTCCGACTTAGGTCTTTCAGTGCTCTGTCAAATTTTTCACGCAGTATCGTATCTCCCATTTCATCTTCATCTACGTCCTCTTCCATTTACATAACATCGCCCTCAGTACATCGCCCTTGTATAGATCCTCTATATACTCCTTCCATCTTTCTACCTCCCCTTCTTTGCTCAGAACTGGTTTTCCATCCGGGCTCTTGATATCTATACAAGTGGTTCTCTTTTCTCCAAAGGTCTCTTTAATTTTCCTGTAGGCAGTATCTAACTTACCCTAGTGAGATAAGCCTCTACATCCTTACATTTGTCCTCTAGCCATCCCTGCTTAGCCATGTTTCACTTCCTGTCGATCTCATTTTAGAGACGTTTGTATTCCTTTTTGCATGCTTCATTTACTGCATTTGTATGTTTTCTGCTTTCATCGATTAAATTCAGTATGTCTTCTGTTACCTAAAGATTTCTACGAGCCCTCGTCTTTTTGCCTACTTCTCGCTTATGTCCCATAAATGTTACACAGGACATGTCAGGCGATCTACGCCACACTCGACCCTTACCATCAGCTCTTACCGAGTGAAACGGTACTCATCTGACCAGGCCACTGTTTTGCTGGTCGTCTAGGATCTAACAGATATGGTCATGAGACCAAGAGAGCAGGAGAGGCGCTGCAGGAGATCTCGTGCGGTTAGCAAAGGCTCCCGCTTCGGTCGTCTGCTACCACGGCCCTTTAACGCCAAATTTCGCAGCACTGTTCTAATGGATATATTCTAACTGCAGTTATTTCACGTTGTGTTCTTTGTCAGTTAGCAATATTAACTCTACGCAAACGCCGCTGCTCTGGGTCGTCAAGGAAGAAGTCCGTCGGGCACTGTGTTGTCCGTGTTGACAGGTAATCCCTGAGATCTGGTATTACCAGCATACTCTTGGCAGTGGGGATCTTGGAGTACTGAATTGCCTAACGATTCCCAAAATGAAATGTCCAATGCTACTAGCTCCAACTACTACTCCGCATTCAAAGTCCGTTAATTCTCGTCCTGCAGCCATAACCACGTCGCAAACCTTTTCATGTGAATCATCTCACTACAAATGACAGCTCTATCAATACACTGCCCTTTTATACCTTGTGTGCGCTACGCTACCGCCATCTGTATTTTTGGATATGTTATCCCACGATCTGTCAGCTCAGTAAGTGCATGACATGTAATAACTCAGGACTGATGCATAACTTTTCAGCACGCCATCGCCATCCAAAAGATGACCGGTGCCGACGCTACGGCGGATGTAGTAGTAGCAAAGGAGGCGTGCCATGATCATCAATTCGTTCAGTGTGCCATCCCCCTGCATGCTATCACCCCGTTGCTGGGCTACATAGTAGTGCGTAAATGGCAAGAGGAGTGGCTGCAAGTAACAGACAGTAAACTGCGTCTGGTAAAGTCCACAACTCCGCCATGTGGTACCTCCTCCCTGCCACAGAAGGTCGTTCTCACTCGTCGTCGCAAAGGACACAGCCTTCTAACAAATGACTTCTTGCTCCAATGAGAGGACGCTTGAGTGTGTTGTGCTTTTGGCATACAGATCAGATCACAGTGCGTCACGTTTTATAGTATTTTTTTATTCTGACAACAGGGCAGCAGCTCACTTGCCGACCGATTTGCCGTCTATATTAACTGACAATGACGCGAATCTGCTAATATTTTAAGATTTTGCGAAATGTCTGGCTTGTTCCCTAAAATTTTAGGGCGAACGTTTTTAATGTGCTATTTGGGTGGCTGGCTCATCAATATTTTTTGTAAATGAACAGCCAACCACACATTGCCGAGAATCTATTTTACTTTTCTTCTTGTCTTACTTGTGTTTTAATTTCAGTTTTAAAGCATATGTCAATTTTTAACGATATCTTCCAGCATGTGAACTAGTGTGGTTATGCAGGTGACAATGGTTGAGACTGGGAGAGTGAGTGCAATTTGTCTTAGATCGCTTCTTACATTTTCTACATGTAACCACAAATGTTTGGACTAATTTTTGTATGGGTGCTGATAACCTCGCTTTGAGGGACTCTAGCCCACAAACACACCCACGAACAACATGCACACACACACACACACACACACACACACACACACACACACACACACACACACACACACTATGTTCTGTTAGCAGATTCACTCGGCTGCTGTAAGCGTGTGCGACTCTTAAGCTGAATAAACCAGTCCACAGTACTGATGGTCTGAGCAATGTACGACATGGAACAGCAGCAAGGGATACGACAGACACCCGCCTTATGGAAACCAAAATCACCCTAAAAGATCTCTAGTCTTTGATGGTGATCGGTAACACATTTCACATAGTGTTTCCGAAGAATACAACCGATCCTGTTGGAAAGCTACCTTCGTAATCTACCTCATTGTTATCGTCACCCACACACTTGACTATTGGTCGATTTCGCAAGGCCAACCAGATATGCCTTTCGCTGTAACCATTATGGAGAATGGTGACTTCGAAGTGAGTGGAGTAACTCAGCAGAGAAGCTTTCAGAGTCTGAGGTGATGTGGACCCTCTGAACCGAAGTAGGAAGTACCTTTTCGAGTTGAGCCGGATGGTGACAACCAACAGCGTGAGGTAAAAATCAGTGTGAGTTGGATTCCTTTAAATGGCATGTTTCAATATACTATCAACCTTTCTTTTGATCAACACATCAAGTAAAGGAAGGCAACCATCCTTTTCCATTACTGTGAAGCGAAGATTCAGTGCGCTGAATTCGCATGTTCTAAAGAGTCATTCCAGTTCTCACGTCCAATAAGCGTGACAAAAATAGTATAGTCTACATGTACAGATAAAGGTACTACTGTGTTTCAATGACGTTCACGACCCCCCCCCCCCCCCCAGAAGATATTCGCAGTTTTTTACTGGTTTACTGTTTTATTAAATGAGAAATGCTGCATGTTTTCCCGGATTGTACAAGTGCATTCTTGTATTTAAAATGTTTATTAAAAGCAGTTTTTCACTGGTCTACTGCTTTATTTAATAAGAAGTGCTGTATGTTGTCTCGAGTCCTTGTTTCCTGAGACTAGTATGACTTGCCCCCCCCCCCCCCTAGCTCCGATCCTGGGTACGCCCTTGATGACGATGACTTCAGGGTACATTCCTCGAAATTATCCATTAACGTGGGCAACAACGTCAAAGCTATCGCCATCGCAATTCCATCTGTCTGTTAATATTACTAGGCAGCGAATAAAAAATAAATGGAACTCAACACATGTCGAAATAGGATCGATGACTCGACACCAGATGTAACTTCAACTAACCGTATGGACTCAGAGGAACAGGAATGAAGAGAAATACCATAATTGACTAAAATGTATGAGTCATTCAGATACAATCCCTCTAATCGACGCAAGATGACCTCTGAGTTCTTAATGTGATGGACCTACTAGTGGGCTCAAGAGAGTAGCGAGGTGTTTTGCTACGCTATGTATTGGAGCACTTGGGTTACTAACGATAGCCCTAAAAGGAATCTTTTCCTTCTGGAACTTTGGAAGACCGTATAATCTAGGAGAGACTGCACAATAAATATTCTTGATGATCTTTTACGACGAGGAACTCTTCTTCAGGAGCCTTCTTTCCTTTTGTCGTATAAGCACTGAACCTGCGATACGCTAGATCAGATAGCGTACAGTGCATCTCTTGAATATAATCCTTTTTGTCCAATACAACTATTGCATTGCACTTGTCTCCAGATAAGGTAACTATATCAGGATATACCCTCAGTGAACGAGAAGCCGCTCTCTCAGCTGCTGGTATATTACTCTAGGGTGAACGTGCCCCATCAACACACGACGTGCATCTCTCCTTACTTCTTCGGCTCTATCAGGAGATAATTTAGAAACAGCCTGTTGAACTTACAAAATCAACAACTGGTAAATTCTTGGGCATCAGTGCGATGTTTAAACCTTCTCGTAGCACGGATAAAGCTGCGTACTCCAAAGCTTTCTCCATGGCATTGATTACAGAACGTCAGACCGCCATCAAGACGCGTCGTCCAGCCAGTCCCAAGAAAATTCAGAAATTTTCAAACTAGTCTTTAAATGATGCAGACATAATCCCTTTGAAACAAAATCCAAACGTTTGTGAATATAATGGCTCCTCTCAGGAGCAAGAGCTATACCGGAACGTTGCGGGAGCATTAATATGAAGTACGACTTTCGCAAACATTGGAACAAAATCATGGTTTCGACTGCACAATAAAAACTAAAGTGGAGATTGCAGTCTCAGTCCACTACTGTGAAGGGTATCCATCTTCTGCAAGCAACGATAAATTTCCTCCCCGTAGAGATAAATAGTGCTTAGCTAGAGTTCCCCACGGCACGTAAAACATTGAAACAGCTTGTGGGAATACAGCCGCATGACGTCTTCGGCAATCGCCAACGTTTCGACTGATCCACACTCTATCATTTTCAAGACACATATGCAACGAGAGAAAGGCTCGCACTCCAGTACTGAAATCAACACATTTTTATTAATATCAAACAGGAAACACTTGTTAAAGTTGTGCAAAATTGTATTTATTGCGTCACGGACTGGCTTTCGGCTTCTTCAGCCGTCTTCAGGTAACAACTCACCTTCATAAACCAAGATAAAATGACGTGTGACTTACACAGATGTTATTTACACAGAAGATAACAAAAGTTATGATATGTAGTGTGTTTACATAGAAAAAATTACTTTTTCTTTCATTTTATGCAGAAATAATTGCATTAACTAAAAGAGAAACAAAATATTTATGTGAAGATACAGTTAACAGCTGATGAGAAAATAATTAAGATATATCGCTTCCATCACAGCTCTGCCATGATTGGTAATACACAACGAGAAAAGATAATGATTGGCCAACAGGAAGCAGTCAGTAGCTACAGAAACTTCTGCATTATCCCAAACACTGACAAAACTTTAGATAACCTCGCAAAAAAGTTAAAGCGTAGCAACTACAGACCTGCATTTTATAATACCAACAGCATATCAAAGCTTTTATTCAACAGTAGAAACAAAATGAAAACCCTGACAGGGAGTGGTCTGTATAAAATTACACGGAAGTGCTGTGAGAAAGCAGTCAGGCAGAGCTGTGGCAATTAGGTTATATGAACACGAGGGAAGCTGTAGACAAAGGAAGCAAGATTCAACTTTTGCCGATCGTCTTTTAGCAGAAAAACAGTTACATGCGTCGAATGTGAAGCAGAAATATAACCTGTCTGCATATACTGGAAATCAACAAACATATGATATTGAATGGCAGCTTAGTGTTAAGAGATTAAATTCAGTTTCGTGTTTTCTGTTTCTGTGTTTTCCTCTGTTAAATTAAATTTGTTACAAATGTAGGTCAAAATGTATATTCAACTTTATTTTTTCATCAGTTGTTAAACGTTTCTCCACAAAGGAAACTGATTTCTTTTAGGGTTCCGTACGTCAGTCGGTAAAAACATAACCCTTAGAAGATCACTTTGTTGCCTGTCCATCCGTCTGTCTGTCTGTTAAGAGCCCTTTTTCTCAGAAACGAATAGTCGTATCAAGTCGACTTTATGTCACATACTAAGGTCTATGGTCCCTTGATGCTGTAAAACATTGAAGCTTCTAAGTGACTGCATTCAAAACGTACCGCCATTTATGTTGCATATTTTGATGTTCGCAAATTCGCTCATCAAAAGCTGGTAAGGAACTCTGGATGCGCGAGTCCCACTCACACTTACCGGATTTTTTTAGTTAATGTAACTATTACTGCATGAAAAACGAAGAATAAAACAAGTACTTTAGTATTTAGACACACTTCATGTTATCATTTTTGTTATCTTCTGTATAAATAATGTCTGTGTAAGTAGCAAGTCATTTTATCTGTGTTTGTCACATTCATTTGTCACCTTAAGATGGCCTACGAAGCCAAAAGTCTGTTCGTGAAGAAGTAAATACAGTTTTACGGATTATTAGTAAGTGTTTCCTATTTAATACAGGATATTTTAGAAAGAATATACGTATTTCGAACGCGTTTATTTATTAAACAGTAAGGTATGCATCTATGAAACGGGGAACATATTTACGAATATTAGATTACAGATGTTTATTATGTCCTCCATCAGCTACACGAACAATATCACATCGATACTCGAATTCCTCGCATACTCCGGTAAGCATGTCCATCGTCAGTGATATTAAAGCAGTACGGATCCAGTTCTTCACTTCTTCTAGGTTCTGTGGTAATGCATAAGCGTTTTCTTTGATTAAACTCCAAAGAAAGAAGTCACAGGGCATCCAATGTGGGGACCGTTAAGGCCAGATGAGAAGTGTTAAGACGGTGGCAGCTTGACGACCAATCCAACGGCTAGATAGTAACGTTCATATATTACACACTTGGTGACGTAGAGAGGAGGTGCTCCGTCTTGTTGAAACATGTCATCGTTCAGCCTCGGAAACAACCAGTTTTGTAACATAGAAAGGTAGTGCTGATCGTTAACCGTGTTTCTGTCGAAGAAGAATAGGCCGTAAAGAGATGAGTGGGATAAAGCGCAAGACAAACTGACTTTGGATGAATATCTTAAACTTTCAGTGTGTTCCTGTGAGTTATGTAGGCCCCAGATTCGAACATTGTGTTTGTTTACATTCACATTGAATATGATGCATTGTACGAAAGTATTATCAATGTCAGTAGCATTCTGTAGCTCGTCTGGAAACGCCTGACGTTTGAGTTTGTCGTCGTGGCGTAGAGTCTGTAACCGCTGTAACATCAAAGGCTTGATAACCAACCGACTTGAATACGTGCGACATTTTAGTCGTAAACACGTGGGTGATCGAGGCTCTTTCCCTTCCTGTGTCTACAAATTGTCGATACCATCTAAGAATCAGTTTAATATCTCAACTTGAAACGTCTTTTCCCTGTAATCACGGAATTATACTTCGCAAATTCGAGAACAAAAAAATGATTTCCGCGGCGTATTAGCCATTTTGAAACACGTGACGATAAATAAACAGAAGACAACCGACATCTGGCGGCAATGAATATAAACTAGGCAATGTATTCGTTCCTCCAATGAGCGGGCTGTGGTGCAGAAATCGATAGTTTTGACATTATATAGTACTTTGGAATACGTATATCATAGTACATTGGAATACGTATATTCTTCTTGAAATTCCCTATATTATTACCGTGTTCTGTCAAGAAGACACGGAAAATTCAGTTACTTTTTTTATTTTAAACTTTTGTGGTGCGGGATCGTAGACGTTGTGAGCCTATTCGTAAAAGCGGGCGTGCGTGGAGTGCGCTAAGTTGGGTTGCAAACGACGACGTGAACCCATTTTTTCTCCTCTTGATGAATCCCATTGCAGAATTAGTAGTTCTCCGCTTCACCGTTCGTGAAGCTGCGTAATCGCCGGCATGTAAGTTTCGTTAGTTGGGTACTCACCGAGCGAGGTGTCGTAGGCGCAGATGTACTCCGAGGTGGTGAACTGGCAGGTGAGCGCCGTCTTGCCGACGCCGGAGGCGCCCAGCATGGCGACCTTGAAGCGCGGGATGTCGGCGGCCGCGTCGCCGGCGCCGCCCTGCGCCAGTGACAGGCCCGACGCCCCCGCAGACGACGCCTGCTGCGGCTGGCCCTGCGACGCCGAGCTGCGGACACGGCAAGGCGCGCAAAGGTCAGCACGGGCTAAGCGCTGTATCCGACGTGATTACCGGCTTTGTGGCCAGCGTACGTTAATTACACTACAGGCCATTAAAATTGCTACACCACGAAGATGAGGTGCTACAGACGCGAAATTTAACCGACAGGAAGAAGACGCTGTGATATGCAAATGTCTAGCTTTTCAGAGCCTTCACACTGGGTTCGCACCGGTTTCAACACCTACAACGTGCTGACATGAGGAAGTTTCCAACCGATTTCTCATACATAAAGAGCAGTTGACCGGCGTTGCCTGGTGAAACGTTGTTGTGATGCCTCGTGTAAGGAGGAGAAATGCGTACCATCACGTTTCCGACTTTGATAGAGATCGGATTGTAGCCTATCGCGAATGCGGTTTACCGTATCGCGACATTGCTGCTCGCATTGGTCGAGATCCAATTACTGTTAGCAGAATATGGAATCGGTGGGTGTAGGAGGGTAATACGGAACGCCGTGCTGGATCCCAACGGCCTCGTATCACTAGCAGTCGAGATGACTGGCATATTATCCGCATGACTTAACGGATCGTGCAGCCACGTCTCGATCCCTGAGTCAACAGATGGGGACGTTTGCAAGACAACAATCATCTGCACGTACAGATCGACGACGTTTGCAGGAACATGGACTATCAGCTCGGAGACCATGGCTGCAGTTAACCTTGACGTGGCATCACAGACAGGAGCGCCTGCGATGGTGTACTCAACGACGAACCTGCGTGCACGAATGGCAATATATCCTTTTTTCGGATGAATCCAGATTCTTTTTACAGCATGATGATGGTCGCATCCGTGTTTGGCGACATCGCGGTGAACGCACATTGGAAGCGTGTACCCATCATCGCCATACTGGCGTATCACCCTGCGTGATGGTATGGGGTGCTATTGGTTATACGTCTCTGTCACCTCTTGTTCGCACCGACGGCACTTTGAACAATGGACGTTACATTTCAGATGTGTTACGACCCATGGCTCTGTCCTTCATTCGATCCCTGCGAAACCCTACATTTCAGCAGGATAATGCACGACCAAATGTTGCAGGTCCTGTACGGGCCTTTCTGGATGCAGAAAATGTTGTACTGCTGCCCTGGCCAGCACATTCTCCTGATCTCTCACCAACTGAAAACGTCTGGTCAATGGTAGCTTAGCAACTGGCTCGTCACAATACGCCACTCACTACTCTTGATGAACTGTGGTATCGTGTTGAAGCTGGATGGGCAGCTGCACCTGTACACGCCATCCAAGCTCTGTTTGACTCAATGCCCAGGCGTACCACGGCTGTTATTACGGCTAGAGTGGTTGTTTTGGGTACTAATTTCTCAGGATCTATGCACCCAAATTGCGTGAAAATGTAATCACATGTCAGTTCTAGTATAATATATTTGTCCAATGAATACCCGTTTATAATGTGCATTTCTTGCTGGTGTAGCAATTTTAATGGCCAGTAGTGTACACTGCCAGAGTATAGAAGAAACTATCTGTAGCGTGCACAGAATGTTATGTCACTATATTATCTTTCAGACATTCCCTTCCTCGTATACCGCTAGCGGTACCTAAGATATGACTCAAACGAGTTCTCGAATGCTACTGAGAATCTTAACTGCGGAATTTGACGTTCGCTGCCCGTTCTTCATGCGGATTGCGAAGAACAGTCTGCTAAATTTAGAGTTAACAAGGGTAGAACATAAAGGAAGAACTGAAGGTGTTTATCACGACTTTTACCATTAGGTTTTGACCTATGACCAATGATTAACACTCAGATTCGAAGATCATCATTTTACAGGATGGAACAAAGAGATATGGGCAAACTTTCAGGAAACATTGCTCACACGTAGAGAAGAAAAATGTGTTTTATGGACGTGACTCCAATAATGCTGAATATTCATTTTAGAGCTCATTTTCTTCTTCTCTTTATAATCAATTAGTCACAGGAAACACAACAGGTTTGACTCATACTTAACAAACAGAATCAATTAGTTGTCCTGAATAATTCAAAGAATGTCGAGATGAGAAAAAATTTTGGTGATAAGGGAGAAATCGCGAGGGTAGTCCCACAAGGTTTAATTTTTCGTCCACTACTCTGCTTTATTATGAAATACTGGGAAACCTCAAGAACTTCTGCAGTCACGTCATCAACAAAGACTTTCTCCCAACACAGGGATTATTGGTGGGGATTATTGGTGGCCGGCCGCGGTGACTGAGCGGTTCTAGGCGTTTCAGTCAGGAACCGCGCGACTGCTACGGTCGCAGGATCGAATCCTGCCTCGGGCATCGATGTGTTTGAGGTCCTTAGGTTAGTTAAGTCTAAGTGGTTCTAAGTTCCAGGGGACTGATGACCTCAGATGTTAAGTCGCATAGTGCTCAGAGCCATTTGAATCATTATTGGTAAGTGTTTCTTAAAGCCTTATATTCTTCCATGCAGGTTCAAAGGAGAAACTTACCATGGTTTCCTATAGGATATTCTATCTGTTCTGCTAGGTGACGTCCCTTCGTGAGTGCGTCCAACATGTACTTCGTTCACGATGAGTCTTCTCCTCATTTCGGTGCTAATGTTCGTAGATTTCTAAATAGCAGATTCCTTGGCAAATGGATAGGTAAAGGCAGACCAGTCCTTAGACTCCACGATCTCTGGGACTAAACCCAATAGATTTTTATTTGTGGAGGAATTTGAAAGCAATTGTATACAAAATGCCGGTATAAGAGGTAGAGAATTCTCATCCCTGTATTGTGAAAGGCTGTGAAAATATATAAAATTCTCCAGGAATACATCAGTGCATCAGAGATTCAGTATGACGGTGGGTTGATGCATGTACACTTGCTAATGTAGAGCATTTTGTGAATTTAATTTTGTAAAGTGTATCATACCATATGTTCTTTTCCTGTGTGTTTCCTACGTTTAACGTATTGAAGAGGTGTAGAAAATGAGATCTAGTATGGGACGAAAGTGTTTCCGAACCCATATCGATTTAACACATTTTCTTCCTCCACGTTTATGGAATGTCTCCTGAAAGTTTTGCCATACCCGTTTTTTACTCTCTGTGTATCATCGAAATTAACAATAAATCATTTATGTTGGGAAACAGGGATTGTAAACTTAGATTTTTTTATTCTGTTATACAGACAGAGTTAAAGGTTGCAGGAGTGAAGGTGGTAGTTACATGTGACTGGTCGTTCTTCGTACACATTGAAAAGAAAAATTTGCGGTAGTTAACATTACCCGAGTACAACATGAAAGAGATAATTGCTCATTTATCATGAATGTTACTAAAAAAAATTTACCAATAAGCAATGGTGAACATTCAAATCTCAAAATGGTTATTGTACACTTCCCATCAAATATTGTCATACAACGAACACAGTTTCTTTTTTAAAATTTGAATTTTCTGATCTAGCATTCATATATACTGTGATAACCCAAAATATAGTCTGCTTAACAGCTTGTTTGTCCGTCTTTGGAACGAAATACATCACTGATCCCGGGTGTCAGAGATGCGAAAGTTTGTAGATATGTGGGGGTATGTGGTGTCAGATGTCTACGCACAGGTCATGTAATTCGCTTAAATAACGGAACACTGATTTGTGTACGCGGTAATGGCGCCCGATAGCGACCCAGTTGGGTCCCATAGGGTTCACATCAGGAGATTTTGGTGAGAGGGACATCAACGCGAGTTCACTATAACACTGTAACACGTTTCTGGCTCCGAGGCACGGACAATTATATTGCTGAAAGACGACATCGCCGTCGGTGAAGACACCAATGCAGGTAGATCACCGCTGTCAGCGCGTCTTCGATTACAACCAAATCAAGCGCAGGAGAATGTCTCCCATAGCACAATCCTGTTCCCACCAGCCTGTGTCCGTGGCTCGCTACAAGTTTCGAGCCTCCGTTCTCCTCGATGACGGCGTTTGTGGAGACGACCATCGACCTAGTGTTGCAAAAATGTGATTCACCCGAAGAACCGACATGTTTACAATGATCGACGGCCGAACCCCGATGGTCCCGTGCCCACTGCAATCGTAATTGACGGTGTCGCTGGGTCAACTTGTGAACACGTAGGGGTGCTCTGCTACGGAGCCCCATATTCAACAATGTACAATGAACGGTGTGCTCGGAAACACTTGTCCGTGCACCAGGATTGTGCTTTTTCGACAGAGGTGCCACATATCACCATTTATCCTACTTTACAGAGCAGACAAGCCTCCGAAACCCACGTTCTGTGAAGACTAGTGGACGTCCAGCCATTTAGCGCCTAGTGGTAGTTTCACTGTCCTTCTATCTCTTCCCGTAGATGCTCACGACAGTAGCAGATGAACATTCGACCAGCTTCGCCGCTTTCGAGATACTCGTTCACAGGCTCTGCATAATAATAATTTGCCGTTAGTCAAGGTCTCTTGTGTCAATGTAATTCCCCATTTGCAGCCCATGTTTTCGCTGGGGCGATTCCCCCTAAGTGTCTGCTCCGCTAACATACACTCCTGGCAATGGAAAAAAGAACACATTGACACCGGTGTGTCAGACCCATCATACTTGCTCCGGAAACTGCGAGAGGGCTGTACAAGCAATGATCACACGCACGGCACAGCGGACACACCAGGAACCGCGGTGTTGGCCGTCGAATGGCGCTAGCTGCGCAGCATTTGTGCACCGCCGCCGTCAGTGTCAGCCAGTTTGCCGTGGCATACGGAGCTCCATCGCAGTCTTTGACACTGGTAGCATGCCGCGACAGCGTGGACGTGAACCGTATGTGCAGTTGACGGACTTTGAGCGAGGGCGTATAGTGGGCATGCGGGAGGCCGGGTGGACGTACCGCCGAATTGCTCAATACGTGGGGCGTGAGGTCTCCACAGTACATCGATGTTGTCGCCAGTGGTCGGCGGAAGGTGCACGTGCCCGTCGACCTGGGACCGGACCGCAGCGACGCACGGATGCACGCCAAGACCGTAGGATCCTACGCAGTGCCGTAGGGGACCGCACCGCCACTTCCCAGCAAATTAGGGACACTGTTGCTCCTGGGGTATCGGCGAGGACCATTCGCAACCGTCTCCATGAAGCTGGGCTACGGTCCCGCACACCGTTAGGCCGTCTTCCGCTCACGCCCCAACATCGTGCAGCCCGCCTCCAGTGGTGTCGTGACAGGCGTGAATGGAGGGACGAATGGAGACGTGTCGTCTTCAGCGATGAGAGTCGCTTCTGCCTTGGTGCCAATGATGGTCGTATGCGTGTTTGGCGCCGTGCAGGTGAGCGCCACAATCAGGACTGCATACGACCGAGGCACACAGGGCCAACACCTGGCATCATGGTGTGGGGAGCGATCTCCTACACTGGCCGTACACCACTGGTGATCGTCGAGGGGACACTGAATAGTGCACGGTACATCCAAACCGTCATCGAACCCATCGTTCTACCATTCCTAGATCGGCAAGGGAACTTGCTGTTCCAACAGGACAATGCACGTCCGCATGTATCCCGTGCCACCCAACGTGCTCTAGAAGGTGTAAGTCAACTACCCTGGCCAGCAAGATCTCCGGATCTGTCTCCCATTGAGCATGTTTGGGACTGGATGAAGCGACGTTTCACGCGGTCTGCACGTCCAGCACGAACGCTGGTCCAACTGAGGAGCCAGGTGGAAATGGCATGGCAAGCCGTTCCACAGGACTACATCCAGCATCTCTACGATCGTCTCCATGGGAGAATAGCAGCCTGCATTGCTGCGAAAGGTGGATATACACTGTACTAGTGCCGACATTGTGCATGCTCTGTTGCCTGTGTCTATGTGCCTGTGGTTCTGTCAGTGTGATCATGTGACGTATCTGACCCCAGGAATGTGTCAATAAAGTTTCCCCTTCCTGGGACAATGAATTCACGGTGTTCTTATTTCAATTTCCAGGAGTGTACTTTTATAGCAGGCCGGAGTGGCCGAGTGGTTCTAGGCGCTACAGTCTGGAACCGCGTGACCGCCACGGTCGCAGGTTCGAATCCTGCCTCGGGCATAGATGTGTGTGATGTCCTTAGGTTAGTTAGGTTTAAGTAGTTCTAAGTTCTAGGGGACTGATGACCTCAGATGTTAAGTCCCATAGTGCTCAGAGCCATTTGAACAATACTTATATACTGGTTACGTACCCGTAACGTCAGCACGATGCATCAACGTTGTAGTGGTCAGTGGTCTTAATGTTTTCGCTTTTTAGTTTACACTGACAGAAGTACAGGGACGGTTAATGCTGGTTGTGGATGACGCTGGAGTTATTGTTCGATGATGTCCAATACGCGCTCGATTGGAGAGAGATCTGGAGATTGAACAGAACAAAGTAACATTTCGACGCTCTGTAGAGCATGTTGGGTTACAACAGCGATATGTGGACGAGCTTTATCCTTCTGGAAAACACCCTCACGCTTTTCAGGAATGGCAGTAGAACAGGTAGAGTCACAGATCGACATACAAATTTGCAATCACAGTGCGTGGGATAGTCACGAGAGTACTCGTGATGTCACACGAAATAGCAGCCGGGACCATAACTCCAGGTGTAGGTCCAGACAGGCCCTCAACACGGCCATCACTGACACCGAGGCAGAATCGCTTTCATCAGAAAGCACCACAGACCTTCACCCTGCCCTTCAATGAGCCCACGCTTGACATCACTAAAGTCCCGAAGGGCGACGGTTTCGGGTCAGTGGAATGCACGCAACAACACTTTTGGTTCGGAGCTGTTCTTGAAATAACCGGTTTGTAACAGTTCGTTGTGTCAATGTGGTACGAATTGCTGCTCAAACTGCTGCTGCAGATGCAATACGATGTGTCACAGCCATACGCCGAACACACTGGTCTTCCCTCTTGGTAGTGCCCTGTGGCCATCCGGAGTTCAGTGTTCTTGAGACCGTACATTTCTGTGGCCACAGGTGCCAACAAAGGTACACCACATACCTGTCACACCACAAAAACATTCATATTTCATATGTAATAAAATATGAGGGTTGCTATTTTTTAAAAACGCAGTTGATATCCTTTGACCTATGGCAGCGCCACCTAGCGGGCCAACCGTAGCGCCATCTGGTTTCCCTCTTCAAGCTAGACGAGTTTCGTTCTTTGTAATTTTTTCGTTTGATGCTTATTTCGTGAGATATTTGGCCCGGTCGCTATCATTGGACCAGCCTGTATAAAAACGGCACAAAACAGAACCGATCCACTTGCTTCTAAACCAGTCAAACGACTTTCCTGTAAGGGGCATTCTTTTCATGTGGCCGCCTCCACTCTCCAACCATCAATCATCATGCGAATCCTGCACTTGTCGGCGCAGAGAGTCAGATGCCATTGATCCAAGTTTCCTCTTCTGGTGTCACGGTGCTGGGTAGGTTTGTTCTGTTGTCCATACTGGACGCCTGGCGGGCCGCCTGATGGTGTGGAGCTGATTGTGAGCCGATTGTGTGGACAAAGCTCTCCCAGTGATCTTCAGAAAGGCAATGGGCAGTTGGGTAACATTGTCTTCACTGTTGTTAAAAGCCACAACTTATAGGAAGTGATCATAGTTTAGCGTAGTTTACAGCGGAAACTACTAAATGGAAAATCTCTTTTTAGTCTCAAGATAGCTGCCTAGTGTTAGATTAATGTCACTTTTGTCTACGCCAATTCGACGGAAAACTGACAACCCTTCTTGCAATTCGGTGACAATGCACACACTTTCCAATCACAAAGTGACACTTAGAGGTATGCTTCCAGAATAAACATTGTTCTTATGCCGTGTAGATCAGTTCAGTAAAGGGGACATCGAGTTCTCGTGAACTGCACTGCGAATGCGGATGTAGTATTACTTAAATGACTCAAATTGTTGAAGATGTCACACACAATTCTTTTAGCAGTTTATGTACGCATGTTTTCGGGCGAATCGAATGAATAAATAATTTAAACTGAGATGAAAAAAGTAACTGACAAAACTTTCTTTGGTTATCTGTCTTCTGCCTGGTTTGATACGATCCATCACGAACTTCTACCCTGTGCCAAAGCCTCCTCTCAGAACAGCTCTTGCAGCCGGCGTTCTCAGTTATTTATTGGATATTCCATTCCCTGTCTTCCTCTACAGTTTTTCTCTCTGTGTGGAAGTTATTCTGTGCCGCTGCTATGGTGTAAATGTCAAACGGAAGTAACATTAGTTCGTGAACATTAGTTCGTGCAACGAATAAAAGAAAAATGACATTTAAAACATTTATAAAACATCTGTAATCGCGTCTCATATTGCAGTTATTGTCATTAATTAATATAACGCACTGATTTATGTAGGTTACCAATTAATATTAAGATAGGTGGCCAAAGGTGTGGTAAAGTGGTTAAGACGGGAAAAGTGGCCAATGGATATCATTCCATCTGAATTATGCTGCTGCTTGTCGAGAAGGGGTCAGATGAGTTCTAATATAAATCACCATTGTCGTTAGTGGGATTGACAGAGGGAGCTTGTTTTGTTATTGTTTAGTAAAATACTTTTTTAGTCGTCTGAAGTGAGTCACTTAAGTTATTCTCGTTATCTAACTTGTATGAATACTAATAATTGTAATAATTTGTGCATTATTAATGTTTAAATCAAGTCTTCTGGCCTACAAAAGTAGTTCCTATTTATTTCAATTTGATAGTTTCTTCTGTGGATCGCTAATGCCGACATGGCGTCCAATTTGGAAAAGTGGCCATGCCATTCGTCGAGAAAAGTGACCAAGGTGTACACTCCAAATAAGACTTAGTTACTGCCGTATATCACGCAAAATATTGCAAATCAGACTGACTTTTACATCCTTTTGCGTACGCAAAGCTATCATCCGCCATTCTACCCATTTGTGGCGATTTTGAATGAGTAAAGTTATATTATTTAAAACCGCCTGTGTTCTGTTATATTTGTCCTAATACAACAGTCCGATTCAAAACTGTCTGCTGCAGTCGCTTGATATTCTTTCGGATGTGAGGACGTGAAGACACCTTGAAAATGTGCTTGGAAATGAGAACAACAAGTGGTTCCATTGCAGTGGCACTGGGCACAGCTTCCGATTAAGTATGCAAAATTGGTCGCCGTGTACGCCTTCAGAAAAATTCATGTAGTTATCGCAAAGATTAAAAATAGTGACCGAGGGATCATTTGTTTCAACTCTCATGTAGTTATAATGTGTCATTGACTTTCTCATTTAAAATATTTGGTCCTTATAATGTATAAGATTCAAAATGATTAAGTTATAGGCTTCTTTCAGTAATCATGGCTTGCTGAAAATTAAATTTCTCTTTGAGTGGCCTCTACACAAACCCCGTTCCCCGCCATCCACCTGATGTGTCCCGATGTATCCCCAATTTCAGTATTGGTTCTTCAGCAAAAAGATTTAATGGCCACTACATTAGACTGTGTGTTAAGTTCAACATATTCTCTAAATTCGTCTTCGCCTTCACTGAGGACAGCAATGTCATCTGCGAGTCTTATCACTGATATCCTTTCACTTTAATTTTAATATCAGTATTTCTTTTACTTTCGTCATACATCTTCGATGGAACAGCAGGGGCGAAAGACTGTACTCCTGTCTTTTAATCCGAGCACTGCATTCTTGGTCTTCCAGTCTTATTGTCGCTTCTTCATGCTTGTAAACACTGTACACTAAGGGCCAAAAAAACTGGTATACGCATGCGTATTCAAATGCAGAGATACGTAAATAGGCAGAATACGACGCTGTAGTCTGCACCGCCTATGTAAGACAACAAGTGTCTGGCGTTGTTGTTCGATCGGTTACTACTGCTACAATGACAGATTATTAAGATTTGAGTGGTGTTATAGTCGGCGCACGAGCGATGGGACAAACCATCTCCGAGGTAGCGCTGAAGTGCAGATTTTCCCGTACGACCATTTCACGAGTGTACCGTGAATATAAGGAATCCACTAAACATCAAATCTCCGACATCGCTGCGGCCGGAAAAAGGTCCTGCAAGAACGAGAAATGACGACTGAAGAGACAGAAGTGCAATCCGTCTCAGATTTATGCAAATTTTAATGCTGGGCAATCAACAAATATCAGCGTGCGAACCATTCAACGAAACATCATCGATATAAGAGCTTTCGGAGCCGAAGGACCACATGTGCACCCTCGATGGCTGCACGAGACAGCCGGCCGATGTGGCCGGGCGGTTCTAGGCGCTCCAGTCTGGAACCGCGCGACCGCTACGGTCGCAGGTTCGAAATCTGCCTCGGGCATGGATGTGTGTGCTGTCCTTAGGTTAGTTAGGTTTAAGTAGTTCTAAGTTCTAGGGGACTGATGACCTTAAGTGTTAAGTCCCATAGTGCTCAGAGCCGTTTGAACCAATTGACTGCACGAGACAAGGATTTACTCCTCGCATGGGCCCGTTATCACAGACAATGGATTGTTGATGACTGGAAACATGTTGCCTGGTCGGACGAGTCTCGTTTCAAATTGTATCGAGAGGATGGACGTGTATGGGTATGGAGACGACTTCTTGAATCCATGGACACTGCATGTCAGCAGGGGACTGTTCAAGCTGGTGAAGGCTCTGTAATGCTGTGGGGCGTTTGTAGTTGGAGTGATATGGGACCCCTGATACGTCTAGATACGACTCTGACAGGTGACGCGTACGTAAGCTTACTGTGTGATCAGCTGCATCTACTCATGTCCGTTGTGCATTTCGACGGACTTGGGCAATTCCGATAGTACAATGCGACACCCCACATGTCCAGAATTCCTAAAGAGTGGTTCCAGGAACACTGTTTAGAGTTTAAAAGCTTCCACTGGCTACCAAACTGCCCATACGTGAACATTATTGAGCATATCTGGGATGCCTTGTAACGTGCTGTTCAGAAGAGATATCCATCCCCTGGTACTCTTACGGATTTATGGACAGTCCTGCGGTATTCATGGTGTCAGTTCTCTCCAGCACTACTTCAGACATTAATCGAGTTTATGCCACGTCGTGTCACTTTTGCGTGATCGCGGGGGCCTTACACGATATTAGGCAGGTGTACCATTTCCTTTGGCTATTTAGTGTAAAAAAAAATGGCTCTGAGCACTATGGGACTTAACATCTGAGGTCATCAGTCTCCTAGAACTTAGAACTACTTAAACCTAACTAACCTAAGGACATCACACACATCCATGCCCGAGGCAGGATTCGATCCTGCGACCGTAGCGGTCGCGCGGTTCCAGACTGAAGCGCCTAGAACCTCTCGTGCACACCGGCCGGCCCTTTAGTGTATATTACTCGTCGTACCCTACAGTTTACTCCTATTCGTCTCAGCATTTTGAAAATACCTAGAAAGATGTAAAAGAAATACCGGAAGAGTAAAGAAGGAAGATTAGAGTTTAACGTACGGTCGACAACGAGATCCCGACGGAGCACAAGTTCATATTAGGGAATAGTGGGAAATGAAACCCTCCGTGCCTTTTCAAAGAAACAATGCCGGCCATAAGTGGAAATAATGGGAAAAAGGAGGTAAAATTAAAAAAATATACTGGCGAATCACCTGAGACTTGTACCACAAATATTACGGAAATTGAAATTACTGTTGAGGTGCGGTTTTCACATTATGGATTGGTAGTCAGAGGCTCGTACTGTTAGTCAATCAACAGAATGTAATAATACTTTGTAAGTGTATTTTTGCGCAAACCCATTTTTTAAAAGAAACAATGCTTATTCACATTAAAAGACTAGAAGTAGGGTAAATTAGAATGTCAGCGGTGTATGTTGCAGGATTATAGTGCCAATCACGTACGAGATATCGTATTTTGGAGACTTCCCACACCAACACTTATTTGTGTCATTCAATCTTTGTAGTTGCTAAGTACGATGTTGTTATGTTTACTTACACTGTACTTATGTGTTTCTTGAATGCATTTCGATTTGATAGTCAGTTAGTGTGTGACAGTCCAAGCAGTAGGTCGTGAATGGACGATGAGATTTACCAATGCAGAAAAAACCGCCATGTTCAAGGTGTATGGAGAGTCTACAAAGAATGCAGTTCGGTCCTGTACTGTGTGTGCGGTAAGATATCCCAATAGACGTCAACCACCTCGGCAATTATTTATCAACCTGAGCCGTGGCATTGCTGGCGCGCCAGCGTATTTGCAAGTACCTCGTCTTCGCGCTCGTATCTTTGCTTGTGGCGCTTACTGAGTTTTGGCAACCTCCTCCTTGCAGGAGGAGTTAACTGGAGGCTTTCGCCAAGGACGGGAACAGTTGGCGTTCAATGTTACCTGAGGCCGGAGTGCGCTTGTAGTGGAGCGGGAACCGACCACGTGTATGGGGCAACTTGGTAGAGAGTCTTTCCTGTCGCCTGTGAGGATGCTTTTTGCTGCCTTGGGTTACGTGCTGCTAGTTCCCGACACGGCTGACTACGGTCGTCTGCTGCCTTATTGCCGCCTGCTCTAACCGACGCAAGCCATATAGGGCGCCCAGCGAAGAGTTAAGTGAGATTGTATTTAGGGCATGTGTGTGAAGGTGTTGAGGGCTGGCTGCTACTTCACTTCTGGTAACTGTAAGCGCATGGGCGTTATCATGGCAGTAAATGTGTGCCTATGAAGAGTTCAAGGTATTTGAGACAGGAGTTTGGTGGATGTTTACATTGCTCCTGCTTACCTGTTCTGTGCGCTTGTTAAATGTTACAGCTGGCTGGCTGGTGTTTTGGAGTAAGTGCCACCTTTCCACCTATTGGTGCCGGGGTAGCGGGAGATGACTCCGGGTCGAAGCTCGAGAAGTGGGTCTTGTACGAACTGCCGCCTTCCACCTTGGCTTCTCCAAGTTAAGTTTTCGTTCTGCTTCGAGCGACCTGGCGTCACTCCTCGCTAATTAATTCTGGCGCTTATTATATTTACTTGAGTATTTATTATATTTATTATTTTTATTAAACCTTGTCTCAAGAGCGAGCAACATACGACTGTGAAAGGTTGTTCCTGTGCTACTCTTAGTAAGACTTTGCGCTGACTAATTGTGTCACTGGGGCTTGGAGCCGAAGTTTGAAACCTTAGTAAGACTTAGTGATATTGATTGACTCTTGAGTGTGAAACAAGTGCCTTTGTATTAACTTCATCCTGCTATTTATCGGGTGAATTTATAGCAGACTGTTATTTAGGTAAATGTTTTTGAGAACATCAGTTCTCAGTATCCGAAGACTAGTCACAAATATTGTGTCTTAATTTAAGCCGTCAGGCGCATAATTGTCAGTGGTTTTGTCTTATATATGAGATAGACTTTATTTCATAAAAAGACAGATTCACTAAATTCTTGTGACTTACTATTCTTATTACCTAAAGTAATCAGGATTAAGATATTGTTGTTCTAAAGGAATTTGTTGATATGATTGTTAAACAAAAATAGTGATAACAAAAGGGATCCAGTCATTCCTATTAGAAGACCGTTTCACAACCTCTTAAACCACTTACGTAAAAGTGGTAGTGTGACTCCTAGACAATGTAACAGAAGGAAAGAAGTGACGACAGAAGAGGGGGAAATTAATGTTCTTGCTGCTGTTGCAGTTTCTCCGCACGTTCGCTCCTGCGCAATCGTACGAGGAAGTGGCCCATGAGCCAGGCAAGTGTCCTACGCATTCTCCGTCGAAATAGGTTCCTTCGGTATCACATCTCTCTCAATTAAAAGCTGCATGGAAACGATTATGAGAATCATGTTAGCTTCTGTACAGGGCATTACGACAGTGTACTCCAGATGTATCACGTTTAGCAACGAAGCCACGTTTACCAGTCATGGCCAGGTAAACCGCAGAAACATGCACTATTGGCCTGTTGACAATCCCCGTTGGTTTCGTCAGTTGTAACGCCAGCGTCGATGGAATGTAAACGTGTGGTGTGGGATAGGGAAACATCACCTCATAGAGCATTTTTTCATGGACGGAACACTGGACGCGCACAAGTATCGCAACTTCCTAACAGACCATCTTCCACGGACGCTATAAAACGTTCCTCTATACCTAGGAGCAACGTGTGGTACCAACGTGTTGGTTGTCCCGCCCATAGTGCACGAAGTACTGTAACGTGTCTTCAGGAACTGTTTCCAAACCGTTGGATTGAAAGCAGAGGACCTGTACACTAGCCGGCCCGTTCGCAGGATTTGATGCCTGTAGACTTTTTCTGTGAGGTAAGCTGAAAGACGCTGCCTACAGATACAACCGATGGTATGCAACGAAATATTATTGCAGCCTGCTCGGACATCTCGGCCGAAATGTTATCACGTGGGCAGCAGTCGTTCCATACCAGACCGCAAGCTTGTATTGCCGCTGCCGGTGGTTATTTAGAGACAACCTGTGATAAGCATTTGTTTGTGTGAGTGTGCCTGGTGGTAAGAACCACCGGTCGGAAAGACATGAAGCTATTCAGATTACCAGGACCTGCGGAATATACAGCAACCTTACTCGGTATTTTGTTGGTCTGCCCGAAGGTAATCACGCAAACTGAAGAATCTTCTGCTTAATGGAAACAATAAAGAAAATAATGCAGGGTGACAGAAATTGTTCTCGGAGTACAGATTGTATTCGTTCATTAACCATCTCTCATTTTCCAGGACACTTTCACATTTTCCCTTCTCGTAATCCCATTTCAGTTCATATGGGGCTGCACAGTGTAGTTTTCACATGAAAGCTACGTCCACATGCAGAGCACACGATTCTTAGATGAGGACGTGTCTGAGTCCGGCGATGCTTCCGTTTTTGTTGTTTAACACCTTCATGTTTGCGACGTTCCTCCTCGAATTCTGCTGCACTTGTAGACACTGCCTGGCAGCTACGAGTATAGTTACGATCTCGAGCAAGTGTCTCTTCGATCTGTGTACTGCGCTGGATTGTCTCTTAAATTTATCTTTGTATGCAAGTATTTCGTTTGATTTCTTATCCAGATTTACCTTTGTATGTCTCTTGCTCAGGAAATGTATGCACGACAATGTAAACGTCTACTAAATGCGCTCTGTACCTTGCTTGAAAAAAACTTGTACCATTCACTCGCGGTATTCGCCACTGAGCACAGCAATGACCGTTTTATTTTTCGTTCTCTTGCGTACGCTCAGCACTACTCGCATCTGTCTCAAGTTCGCTTTTCCAGCAGTTTTAGTTCTACGTTAACGAAGGTACACAGTG
Source organism: Schistocerca cancellata (assembly GCF_023864275.1). Classification (NCBI taxonomy): domain Eukaryota; kingdom Metazoa; phylum Arthropoda; class Insecta; order Orthoptera; family Acrididae; genus Schistocerca; species Schistocerca cancellata. The sequence goes on from NC_064631.1 coordinate 244,417,211, forward strand.
GTATGGGTAGGTTTACTGATGAGGAGTTGGCCGATTTGCTGGAATACAAGTTCTATATATATATATATATATATATATCTTTACACATAAAAAATAGAGAACTTCTTGTGTTCGTGGTAGGCCTGTGTCATTCTTCTTTATTTCTCCTTAATTATTTTTTCTTTGTTTTCTTGAAATTTATATTTATTGTAAAATGGTTAATTTTGTTTAAATGTATTCTATTAATTTTACTAAAAAATTTATCTTTGCTGAGTTATTCATTTTTCCTGTGTTTTATATGCAGGTTTTTTAAACTAAATGTTCTTTTTTCACTAATTTGATTTAATTATCAAGCGATCTTGGAGCTAGCAACTGATTTAGCATCGGCATAATTCGTGCCAGCAGCCGCGGCTCTGCGATTGATACAAGTGAATATTATTCATTAAAGCAACTATTTATAATCTGAGAGTTAAATTATGAATTTTTAAAACGCCGTGTCGGCACCCGCATGACATTACATTCGCATTTCTATATAATCACCTGCAAAAACCCTTATCCTTCCATGTTTGAATAGTTCAGCAGTCAGCTTCAAATGGAGGTTCTTTAAACTTTCTCAGTAGCGTTATTCGAAACGAATGTCTTCTTCCCTCCAGGGATTCCCACCTTAGGTCCCGAAGCGTATTGGTAACATTTGCATGCTGATAGAACCTACCGGTAACAAACCTAGCAGCTCGCTTCTGAATTGCTTCGATGTCTTCCTTTAATGCGATCTGTTGCTGATCCCAGGCATTCGAGCACAAGCGTCCTATGTGCTGTCTCCTTAACAGATGAACCACACTTTCCTAAAATTCTCTCAATAAATCGAAGTGACCATTCGCCTTCCCTACCACAATCCTCACATGCTCATTCCATTTCATATCGCTTCGCAACGTTACGCCCAGATATTTAAAGAACATGACTGTGTCAACCAGGACACTAGTCAAGCAGGACACTAATAATGCTGTAGTCGCGGCATGACGTTTTCAAGAACACCAGATCTGCAAGAGAGTGGGATACACGCAACTGGTGACATTCGTGACACCAGCAGCCGGCACGTTGGAAAATCTCTTAACACTCAACAAACAATTGTCTTGAGAACCCGTATCATGTCTGCTTAGTACATTCGTTTTCTCTACTGTGAGGGTATTTTACAGATAAGCAAAGCTAATTCGTGTATCAAATCGGATAAATCATTGTTCCACTGCTACTCCGCAACGAGTGAACGGAGACCACTTGTCCCCCATATCGGAATGTTCAGAAGTTATTCCTGAACAACCTAAGAAATTTTGTCGGGAAAGTTCTGATTCACCCTGTGTAGTAATGTACAAGTGACAACACCGTAGTGTACCAACAATCTTTGGGTGACAGTCTTCCAAAGGCTGTGCGAGGTGAAAGTCCTTTTTTTTATATCATGTGTGTAAGTCACAGCATCTGGTATTTTAAAAACTCATATGTATGAAAAACGATTTAATTACGATATATAGTAAGACGCTGCCGTCTGCGACTCTCAGGAAGGTGGCGATGTACGTTTCTTAACTCTGTAATCAAGCAATAGGCTTCTTCTCCAAGAAGGCGCGGACATTATCAGAGATTAATTTTGGTTATTATTCGTAGCAGATTGACGCTCCCTCAGATCAGCCGTCATTTTGTGGAAATGTAATGTGAGTAATTATTACTGAGGCTGCTAATGTATTTATCACGTAAAAGCAGCAATATGAGTGCATGTTGACACTCGACAATCTACAGTGCTCTAAAGAAAATTAAGGAAGAGGTAAATGTTCGCAGAATAAATTGCCGGGCAGTGACGAGGTTGTGCAGAAAGAAAAATGTTCTCGTATTTCGTAATTTCAACATTCACGGTCATAATGATAGCTTGAAAGGGACTCTAAATTTACCGTAATGTTTATTTATTACATCCAAAACTTTATATTTAACGAGATACGAGAAGGTACTGTTGTTAAATAAGATACTCCATGGATAGGACAATGTTGTACCTGTTGTAGTGCTGTATCTGAAACGAGTATGTTGTTGCCTGTTCTTGGTGGTGGATATACAACGTTTTCTGTTTTTTGTTTATTACTGGTAATCATACGCAAAAATATACCGTTGAAGATCTTTGGGTATGACACTAGATGATGCGGCGTCATCATTCCGTTAATCTTATGAGAGTCTGATGTCTTACATTTTACCTGGAGAGTTTAAAAAGTGCTCCATCGAACCGGTATCTTATTATCTGCTGGCATTTCACGTAAATGAAGCGGAATTTAGATAAAATAGTGTTGGTGCTTTGTTTTAGACAGAGAATGACCTGAAATGGTTCAGACAGATTATGTGACAAAAGAACCCGCCAGTGCGCGAATTAGAGAATACGCCATTCAAATGGCTCTAAGCACTGTGGGACTTAACATCTGAGTTCATCAGTCCCCTAGAATTAGAACTACTCAAACCTAACGAACCTAAGGACATCACACACATCCATGCCCGAGGCAGGATTCGAACCTGCGACCGTAGCAGCAGTGAGGTTCTGCGCCTAGAACCGCTCGGCCACAGCGGTCGACAGTACGCCATTGCGACCGAGCTAGGTGCGCAATGGTTAGCACACTGGAAGCCGACGATTCAATCCCGTGTCCGGCCATCCTGATTTAGGTTTTCCGTGATTTCCCTAAATCCCTCCAGGTAAATGTCAGGATGGTTCCTTTGAAAGGGCACGGACGACCTCCTTCCCTGTCCTTCCGTAAACCGATGACCTCGCAGTTTGGTCTCTTCCCCCAAACAACCCAACCCGCCAACGCCATTGCGTTTGAATACTGCCCACAAAGCAGGCCTTGGATCATGGTAACTTCACTGAACTAAAAGACTACGGAGAATGTTGTATGCACTGCCATATGCTAACGGAACATGCTGTTTAGATTTAAAATAAACTTCTGCATGAGAAAGCTTTGGTAACCAGAGTTGGGCAAACAATATTCTCGGCCGAAGTAACCCAGGCGGAGACTTTATTCGTGATAATTAAAAGTGGTCACGTTTCGCTGAGACGCTGTATCTTCAGTTATGGAACTACCTACTTACTGAACGAAATGAAATGCTTACAAGTGAATTCTAATTCCCTTAGTGAAAATAAATTACAGCCATCGGAAAGTCTGGGTAACAAAACGGCGCATACCACCTCCACTTTATTAACCAGCTGCGCCTTTTTTTCCTTTCCTTTCATCTCCTCTAGCGGAGTGCGGCGGTACTCTGGAGACAGGATTCTAATGTGTACCAGGTCATGCCCGAGGCAGGATTCGAACCTGCGACCGTAGCGGTCGCGCGGTTCCAGACAAGCGCCTAGAACCGCTCGGTCACACCGGCCGGCCTAGTATTTTAAAGATTAATAGAGAATACTTTTCTTATGAATGAGGTAGAGCGTGCACTCTGTTGCAGTTTGGCAGTGACATATTTCTGTGATTTATGGCCGAAGTTGTATAATGACCCCAACAATTTTTCATTCTCAAAAATTTTTCAGTGCACAGTGCTTGAGGTAGCAGGAATAACACTGCGTATGGCGCAAGAAAATAGTGCCTCCCTCACAAGTAATTTCGACATAATTGCTTTTATTCACCCACGTTAGCGGAAAGAAAGAAGTGAAAATACAAACGGAACAAAACTGTTATCGTTTATTGAACTTTAAATTCTTTTTTGACGCTCTGTTTATTGTAGACGACTTCAAGTACTACCCAAAGGCGCGTCAGATGTTTCTCTCGTTTATTTTATTTCAAAATATATTTGACCGTTTCTTTCACATTTTTCCTTTATTGTGTGTGTGTGTGTTTGAAGTTTACGGGCGCTAAACAGCGTGGTCATCAGCGCCCATCTTTTATTACGAAGGGCTTTGAGTAAGCAGTGCAACACACTTTTTTCTGAAAGCAGGCTGCCTTTAATCAGAATTCCGATACACCATGTTATTACCCAATCCTTTGGCTACAAACCCCTATTTTTCAACATAATCTCCGTTCACTGCCTTACGCAACCTTACTGTGAAGGTCTATATGCCCGCATTGGCCCCTGTAGTGGAAAAATGTCGGAACCAACGTTTTGCAGTATTGATAACCTTCCCGTCATCCACGTTAATACTTCCGTCGGAGTGCATCCTTTATTGGTCCAAACAGATGGAAATCGGAAAGTGCAGCCGGCCGCTGTGGCCGAGCGTTTCTAGGCGCTTCATTCGGGAACCACGCGGCTGCTACGGTCGCAGGTTCGAATTCTGCCTCGGGCATGGATGTGTGTGATGTCCTCAGGTTAGTTACGTTTAAGTAGTTCTAAGTCTAGAGGACTGATGACCTGAGATGTTGAGTCCCATAGTGCCTAGAGCTATTTGAACCATTTTTTTTTTGGAATGTGCGAGATCCAGGCTGCAGGGTGGACAAGGAAGATCAGTACAATGAATTTTTGTGAACTTCTCTCGGGTGTACAGACTTTTGTGAGACATTCCATTGTCAAGGAGAAGTAGAAGTTCGTTTGCACTTTTGTGACGACGAACACCCTGAGTTCCTTTCTTCACTGCAGGTATCACAGAACACTTCAGAGTTGATCATTGGACTATGAGCGAGGACATCACACAGAATAACTCCTTCAGAGCCCCAGAAGACTGTCACCATGACTTTGCCGGTTGAGGGTGCGGCTTTGAACTTTTACTTCGGAGGAGAGGTGGTTCACAGTTATGAACCCATGCTTCATCGCCTGTGACGATGTACTACAAAAAACTGTCACGATCAGCCTCGCAAAGCACAAGCAATTCCACACAGATTATCCTTCGTTGTTGTGGTCTTCTGTTAGGCGGCGAGAACGCCAGTGGGTACACACCTTTGAGAACCCCAAAGAGTGCTCGAGTGCGCCAGCACTGCAAACAGAGATGTGTTTGATTGTGATTCGTTCATCACCTCGAATGAGAGTGTCCGCACGTTCCAACATTGCAGGATTCACAATTGTGTGTTGCAAGCTGGCACACGGCACACACACACACACACACACACACACACACACACACACACACGAATAAAAAAAAAATAAAAATATTAAGTGTCATGTAATATTTTGTGTAATGTAATATCTTGTATAGACACCTTTTATTAACCTGACACGTTCCATATCATCCTGGTCTCTGTAGACATTGTGAAAGCGCCTGCGAATATCTGCGACGCTCCGGTATTCCGCCAAAAAAACTAGATTACAAAAAAATGGCTCTGAGCACTATGGGACTCAACATCTTAGGTCATAAGTCCCCTAGAACTTAGAACTACTTAAACCTAACTAACCTAAGGACATCACACACACCCATGCCCGAGGCAGGATTCGAACCTGCGACCGTAGCAGTCCCGCGGTTCCGGACTGCAGCGCCAGAACCGCTAGACCACCGCGGCCGGCAACTAGATTACAGCTCTCTGCTTGGAATACATGTCTGTTATAGACGCCACTTTCAAGATCTTGTATAGCGTCGCCACCAATCTACATCAACTTCTACATCTGCATATATACTCCGCTAGCCAACAAGCGGTGTGTGGCGGAGGGCACAATTCGCTCCAACGTCATATTTCCCCCCCGTCTCTTCCACTCGCTGATCGCACGAGGGAAAAACGACTATCTGAACGCCTCAGTACGAGCTCTAATTTCCATTATCCTTGAATGGTGATCACTGCGCGATTTGAAAGCTGGTGGTAATAATATATGCTGTACTTTCTCGGCGAAGATCTGATTTCGGAATTTAGTGAGCAGCCCCTTCCACTTAGTGCGCCGTCTGTCTGCAAGTGTGTCCCACTTCAAACTTTCTATGAACTTGTAACGCTCTCGCAATGGCTAAATGTACCAGTCACGAATCTTGCCGCTCTTCTTTGGACCTTCTCAATCTCTTGAATCAGACACAACTGGTAAGGGTCCCATACAGACGAACAATACTCTAAGACTGATCGAACTAACGTATTGTGAGCTACTTCCTTTGTTGAAGGACTGCATCGCTCCAGGATTCTACAATAAACCGCAATCTAGAGTTCGCCTTGCCCATTACTTGTGTCATCTGATCATTACATTTGAGATCATTTCGAATCTTAACTTAATGAAACTATAGGAGATGAAGTGGAAATATTCCACAATGTCTCACATCAAATTCCGAATTTTTTAAGCCCAAACTGGCCGAGGATAAATGTTTGTTGCGTTACTTACTGAATGCCACATATAACTCCATAAAGAGAACTGTAGGGAAGAGGAGGGACAAGTTACGTTTAGAGTCGGTACTGCGCCATACGTGATCCGCCGCCTGATGTCAAGAACAACACGAGTACGTAACCCCCTCTACGAAGTTGCTTCGTACCGCCGAACGCAGAGTGGCTAACCGCCACCCGCGGCTTCTATTCCCGGACACGGCAGCAAACAAAGTGGGGGGGAGACCTGCAACCGGTCCATCGCGGGGTCAGCTGCTTTCCATCGAGTGCCAGCCGCAGCCGCAGCGACTGCCGTAGCCACTACCGCCACCGCGCACTGTTTACTCGAAGGAGAGTCCGGCGCGGCGGAGAAGAGATGCGCAGCCGTTTGGAGGGGCAGTGGCCGCCGCTGCAAACACACGGCTCTAAAATAAACTTCGAGGGCTTCCCGAGTCTGCCCGCCACGCTCCTGTTCTCTGCCCTGCCAACTCATCGGTGTGCAGTGCACTTTGGTAAGAATATCTTATATATAGCGGCAGCTGACGTGGCGTCAAAATTATACGGAGGGTAAAGGCACATGGACTTTGAAGGGCTGCCACAAATTTTTCATTACCACCGCGAGAAACCCAAGCTGCGAGCACAATTCTTGGTGTTCGTCCTTCTGTACATACTTTCCTCCCAGGTGACACATTTTTCACAGGAATAGGTCCATGACGTATGTGGTGCGCGTACTGTAAGACCTTCGGTACACACACCATCAGATTATTTGACTTGTCGCTCTAACGAAGTAGGCGAGTGTCAGCAATATACCTCGTGGTCATATCGTGGCGTGTTTATCTTCTGACGTTAGGTCAGACGATAGAAATGCCACTTGAACGCTTAGAGTAGCAGAGTGACGGTAACCAACTTTAAACAGAACTTGATTAATTTTCACACACAGTTATTAAAATAATAACAAGCATTAAAAATTACTTAACTTGGTTCTGGTTGCTATTTACAATCGACAATCTGAAGATTCTTTGGTATTGGTACGTTAATCTTATTCTCACATATATCTCTGATACTTGACAAAAGTATCTATACATTTATCTTCATGGCTATGTACAGGAATATGGCAATCTTATTAGGTGCAGACTGAAACTTGACCATAGACTGGTACAAACAAATGTAGAGCTCGTACAGACTGGTACAGACTAAGGCAGACTGGTACAGACTGCTGCAGACAAATGCAGACTGACTAATTGGAGGTCTGTACACTCAGTATAATACCTCGCGCGTTCATGTATCACTGCGCGAGTGTGATCAGCGAGGAGAAAAGATTCTACGTTAGCAGCAATCTCATTTGCTGCGTTACGTTTTAATACGCGGATCGGCAGAAGCAGAATTTGGTCCGTCTCTATGGCAGCGGAGACGGACGAGCGCTGCGCCTGCGCTGTTGTGCTTAGCGGGGCCTCTAGTGGGAAAGTTGTGTACGCGCTGACTATGAGGAACTATGTACACAACAACATGGTATTTCGATGTACAGGGAGACACAGAGAAACGGGAACATTTCCACAATCCAATAAAACTGAAAGTGATACAGGAAAGAAATTGCATTCATAGTAATAGAACTCTTACAGCTTAGCCATTTACGAAGCATTGATGGCATTTATAATTTTTTTTAAATTACTTCCTTTCGATGGCGTCCTCCTGTACTAATACATTCGTGAAATCTGCTGTTGAAATTCCTCACCGACCACTGCAAGATATGAGCTGGGATACTGCATCCTGAATTCTCTGCATTAACTCATCCAGGGTTCAAATGGCTCTGAGCACTATGGGCCTTAACATCTGAGGTCATCAGTCCCCTAGAACTTAGAACTACTTAAACCTAACTAACCTAAGGACATCACACACATACACGCCCGAGGCAGGATTCGAACCTGCAACCGTAGCGGTCACGCGGTTCCAGACTGAAGCACTTAGAACCGCTCGGCCACCACGGCCGGCTCATCCAGGGTTCTTGGTCGACACTTGTAGACTTTGCTCTTGAGGAAGCCCCCACAAGAAAAAATCACAAACGGATAAATCTGTCGATCTAGGGCCCCTTGGAATGTTACCGAATCGTGAGATCACACAATTGCCAAACAGTCTCGCACATATACCATTGATTGCTGTGCAGTGTGTGATGTTGACCCGTCCTGTTCAAACCGAGCTTCTTGAACGTTTGGAAAGTTGTTCAATGCAGGTGTAATGAATGTTCGTAGCATCTCCAGGTAACGATCGGCATTGACAGTTATTGTGTTTCACCGTTCAGTTGCAAAAAATACGGTCCGATAATCCCATGTTATGTAACACTACACCATACTGTCACTTGACTAGTGTGTAAAAGGCGTTCATGAACGTCATTAGGATTTGTGTTTGCCGAGTAACGGTAGTTCTGTTTATTCACATAACCTGTGAGATGAAAATGTGCCTAATCTGACATCAACAGCTTGTTTAGAAATTAATCGTCATTGTTTATTTTCGTTATCATTTGTTGATAGAATTCCATTCGAAACCCGTAATCGTTGCCCTTCAATTGTTGCCCCATCCGTAGTTTGTACGGATGAAATTTTCAATCAAGATGAAGAGTTCTGCGAACACTCTCCCGGGACATTCCAACCACTGCTGCTTGCTTACGAATTGAAGGCCATGGGCTCCGTAAGACACACTCGCGTACGACATCAATGTTCGCTGGAGAACGCACGCTTTTCGTCGTCTGCCGGTTTCTTCTTGAGGGCAGATCCAGTCTGTTCAAAGTTATTAATCCAACATTTTATCGCGTGTTTCAACGGAATGGCATCATGACGTCCTAAATTATAAAAACGTCGAAACTCCTTTTGCGCCGCTACCAAACTATCACTGTTTTTATAAAAACTATCACTGTTTTTATAAAACATTTTATGGCTAACGCACGCTGTTGTCCGTTCCATCAACCAATAATTGCTGAAATGTTCGACTGTTTATTCGCTAATTGTCACGAACCCGCAGTGCCGCCACCTGCCCACGGCTGCCACTACTCATTTCAAACATTTCCGTTATTCTGTGTTACCCTGTACAATTATGATTAGGCTGTTCGTGGAATGTACCACTCAGAAAATCGTCTGTCAGTCACTCCGACAATGTCGTCATGGGTTTGTTAGTTCTTCCACTAGCGATGATCCCTTGAGGTATGCAAGAGAACTGTAAAATGAAAAACAGGTATTCGCAGTTACGAATACAATTACACTTGAGCTGAACACTTGATTAGTGCCAATGAAAATTTGTACCGGGCCTGCACTCGAACGCGAACTTCCCACTTTTTTTCACTACACCGAAAAAAATATCGAATGAAAAAAAAAAGCAACAGGGACGCCAAGAATCGAACACGGCTCAGCAGTCTGGTAGTCTAAGGCCTTGACGACATTTTTGCATGGAATGGACCCGGCGGGGACAGGGGGGGGGGGGGGAGGGTGATAGAGTGTGAAGTGGTCGAATTCCGAGGCCTGGCTCCGTTGCTCCTTCCCACTTCGGCTATCCGATCACACCTCCAGGACCGACGCAAACTTCCTTGTGTCACTGTGTGTCTACGTTCTGCGCACGCACAGTTGCCCTGATTTCCTTACAAGGACAGGTTTTCATCACTATTGTAACGGTCTTGTTTCGCATGCAATGGTATTTATAGTGTCTGTGTTGTAAGTTTACTATGCAACAGTACAGGGATAGTACGCCGAATAACTCAGACACTGCAAATACTGCTTCAGCTCCTGTGAACAGTGGACGGTATACTCAGTCGGGGGTACAGTTCCAGCCGAAAGGTAAAAGGCTCAGGTTTGCATCCCGTTGCGGTACATAGTTTTAATCTGTCAGCATGTTTCAATTCAGTATAAACTCCTGTAGAGTGAAAATTATTTCTGTAAAAGGTGTAATCTATGTATGTCAATAAAAAACTAAGTATTCGTTTCTCACAATTAGTCCGTTATATCAATGCACCCAGATTAGGATCTCCCATTCTCTCTAATTTCACCCTGAAGATTTGGAACATCTGTAGTTGTATGATGCTAAATTTTTGAAAGCATTTTATGTCCATAAAGACCAAAACGACCCTCCACACAAATTCCCTAAATTGTATTTATTGAACAATTCTGTAAAAGAAAAGTTATCTACTATTGCTCGGTCGTTCCAAACAGGGTCTATATTCCTCCTTTAAAGGAAAAAGGAGAAATACGATAAAGGAAATAAGCAACTTCTCATTATTCTGCTTACATCTTAAGCTATTTCTCTAAAGCTTTCTTTTTTAAGTGCTTAAGAAATTTAAAATTAGTGAATTACTGTTTCTGACTGATACCTTGGACAACCACAAACTGAAAGTAAACAAACTAAGACTAAAACTATGCTGACACACAAATCAAATAGACAAGTAAGGACAAGTATCAGTAATGAAGATGCAGTACAAATGCAAGTGAATAAATTTCGCATCCTGGGAAGTACAATAACAGTGACTTTATGAAATATTTTATAGTGCTTCAGTCTCTTTTTTTCACTTTTTTGTGATATTTAATCAGTATAACATGTTTTCTGCAGCATGCTGCCATCATCAGGCGCATCCCAGTTGCATGTACATTACATTTATGTGAAGGATGATTAGTTTCTTCTGCTATATTGCCAGAGAGGTTGTGTGTCCAAATAAAATCATTTTTGTTGGACTCTTTTCTTTTCAAGTTGTGTCCTTTCAAGCATCTCAATAATATAGTGTCAATTACGATGATACGAACCTTAGGACAACAGAACACAGTCCCTGAGCAGACAAAATGTCGCATTCCACCGGGAATGGAAACCGGACTCCTCCACTTGGGAAAATTTAGTTGTGTGGCACACAGAACACAGTGGCAAACACATTACAGCTGACAACGTTCATATGCAAATGTTAACATCATTCCAGAGTGGAAAAACGTTGTGTGGAGTGACGAATCACGGTACACAATGTGGCGATCCGATGGCAGGGTGTGGGTACGAAGAATGTTGGGTGAATGTCATCTGACAGCGTGTGTAGTGCCAACAGTAAAATTCAGAGGCTATGGTACTATGGTGTGGTCGTGTTTTTCAGGAGGGGGCTTGCACCCCTTGTTGTTTTGCGAGGTACTAATACAGGACAGGCCTACAATGATGTTTTAAGCACCTTGTTGCTTTCCACTGTTGAAGAGGAATTCGGAGATGGCAATTGCATCTTTTAACATGTTCTTGGACCTGTTCATAATGAACGGCTTGTGGTGGAGTGGTTACACGATAATAACATCCCTGTAATGGACTGGCCTGCACAGAGTCCTGACCTGAATCCTATAGCACACGTTTGGGATGTTTTGGAATGCCAACTTAGTGCCAGGCCTCACCGACAGACATTAATACCTCTCCTCGGTGCAGCACTCCATGAATAAAGGGCTTCCATTCCCCAAGAAACCTTCCAGTACCTGACGGAACGTATGCCTGCGAAAGTGGAAGCTGCCATCAAGCCTAAGGGTGGGCCAACACCATATTGAGTTCTAGCATTACCAATGGAAGCCACCAGGAATTTGTAAGTCACTTTCACCCAGGTGTCCAGATACTTTATCACATAGTATAGTAGCATAGATAAATATAACTATGACATTAGAAGTATAATGAATGTTAAGAGTTACAGTGACTGAACAAGCTTTTAGAGAAAGTGTAAGTTATTTAAGAACTAGAATTCTCATACAGAAGCAAGAACACCTATTGAAGCTATGCTTGTGAAGTGAGAACTCAGGGAAAACAGGAAAAAGCAGAAGCCATAGCGTTGTTTCATAAAGTTGAAATACCATATCTACATGCAGCAATCGCCCCTGAATATCTGGTGATCGATAAATTCTGAAACACATCCTACAAGCAATGAAGTCATTCCTTGCCTGATGTTTGACGTTTACCAATCAGCCCAAATGCAGAAATACTAATTGTTTGTAAGGCATCTGGATTTTACAAACGTTACATGAGCTTGGTCCATAATGACGGTACGATACGGAATGAGATTCTCAGAAAACTATACTATCAACAAAAAGCAATTGCAGCATTCTCATGTAACGAAAACTAACAAAAAATATTAACCAATAAAAGGACAGGGGCATGCATAAATAAGTTAAAGTGAAACGCATTTTGGAGATGGACCAACCAGGTGGTTAATGGCATTGTACGTAAAACCCCACTTAACAAGAGAACGCCGAGCTTCAGTGCAGAAAGGGACAAGGCCAGAACAATACATTATTCCTTCTAACGTAAATATGGCCAGGACTGAGGGTAAGTGGCTGCATGGCTTTAACAGGGCTAGTGGCGACCCAGCAAGAAAAATAAAAATTCACCTCTAACGAGATGGCGGTTGGCTGAAACCATACTGGGCGACGCAAACATGACATGGTGGGGAGATCTCCATTATATAAAAGCATTCTGAGAACTAAAAATTTCGAGATCTCTCTCAGATTGCAGTGGACCGCACAAGTGTGTGGAAAATAGTGAGGGCATTGAGAGCTTTGCATTTGTGAAGTGTGGATGATATGCTTCATGTATCATGGCGATAGATAACAAAGAGGGAGTTAATTATTCCTGCAGGAATTTTTGCGGGCAATGAAATTGTGTACATCGCTCCAACCATTTTTGAGTGTGCAATAGCCATTATTTCGACTAGGGAAACATTAATGTTCTATGGGATGCAGAAAAGTGGATACTGAGTGACTTCAGTCAAGGCCAGAGTAGGGAATTACCGTTTCAGATCCAGCATGGAGACAACGCCGCTGCAGATCCCGATTGGTAAAGTACCATCACGCATTAGGCCACAGTAAATGTTGAGATTTTGCTCATTCCAACCTGCGTACACTTTGACCATTTGAATATCAAAAGCTAGGATACTAACCTACCCTCACCTTGAGTACACGAGAGTTTTTTCATTGGTTTAAAAGGTAAATTTATTCTCCATCAACTTAGTGCATGAACCAGCTACGATATCGTAGAAGTAAATTTAATCAATGAAGGTTTTTGATCATTCTTGCCTGAGATAACATTTTAATTTGTAAAGAATTGATTTAATAATCGCCAATTCAATGTGTCTAAGAGTTAAATATTTTGTTATTGAGTGTTGATAATAACTGAACATCATTGTTGTGTATCACTTGACCCCTGAAAGCACCATTGATAAATTATACGTAGACTGAAAAAGGGAACAGCTGTTTTGTCTTTCTATAATAGATCCCAAACTTTTACTTTTATTAATTCCTGCATTCTCGTTACGTGACAGCAGCATTTCTAGTTAATTTGTTATGATCTGCACCTAATATTATCTGCCATACATGGCCAGATTCATATTTCTATAGAACATCCGTTTAACACACTGGGCTTGAGAAGACTGTTCAGATGCATTATCCATTTGCGTGAATATCTTATAGTTTTAATTTCAAACTTGATAACAGATAAAAAAGGACAAAAGGAATATTTTTTCGCATCACATGAATTAACGATTTAGTGGATGTTTTCCTTTACTTACACTGTGAAATGCTGCTTCTGGCCAAACTTCAGTTTACTAGGTCAAGGGAAGTACCCTGCAGGATTAGATCATAAATGGACGTATATTTTGGTTGCGTAGACATAGAAACTTCAATTTCTTACACTGCCATAGGACCGTAGACCTCAGTATATGACATACATATCAACAAGATGTGTCTACCCATTCCTGAGAAAAAGGGTTTTAACAGTCGGACAGACAGGCAGACACACAAACAGAATAATGGAGAACAATGTAATCCTATAGAGATTCCGTTTTTACGGAATGCCTCTTTTTTATGAGTCCTCATTGTTCTGAGTGGTTTGATGCGGCCCGCCACGAATTCCTCTCCTATGCTAACCTATTCATCCCAGAGTAGCACTTACAACTTACATCCTCAATTATTTGCTGGATGTATTCTAGTCTCTGTCTTCCTCTACAGTTTTTACTCTCTACACCTCTGTCTTTCCTCTCAGCTTATACGCAGAACCTCCTGACACCTCACCTTATAAGGCCACCTAATTTTCAACATTTGTCTATAGCATCACATCTCAAATGCTTAGATTCTCTTCTTTTTCGGTTTTCTCACAGTCCATGTTTCACTGCCATACAATGGTGTGTATAAGTCCACCTAATTTTCAACATTTGTCTATAGCATCACGTCTCAAATGCTTAGATTCTCTTCTTTTCCGGTTTTCTCACAGTCCATGTTTCACTGCCATACAATGGTGTGTATAAGTCCACCGAATTTTCAACATTCGTCTACAGCACCGCACATCAAACGCTTCGATAACCTTCTGTTCCGGTTTTATCACAGTCCATGTTTCACTATCATATAATGGTGTGCTCCAATTGTACATACACAGACATTTCTTTTTCAAAATAAGACCTATGCTTGGTACTAGCAAACTTCTCCTGACCAGGAATGCCCTTTTTGCCAGTGCTAGTCTCCTTTGATGTCTTCCTTGCTCCGTCCGTCACTGGTTATTTTGCTGCCTAGATAGCAGAATTTCTTAATATTTATATATCACAGTCGCTGAGTGCACCAACTTTCCCAATGAAAGGTAACCTGATGAGAATTCCTTAAGTTTGTCTACTTCGTGACCATCAATCCTGATGTTAAGTTTCTCTGTGTTCTCATTTGTACCATTCCTCATTACTTCCGTGTTTCCTCGATTTACTCACAGTCCATATTCTGCACTCATTACATTGTTCATTACATTCATCTGATCATGTAATTATTCTTCACTTTCACTCAGCATAGCAATGTCATCAGCGAATCGTATCGCTGACAACCTTTTACCTTGAATTATATTCCACTCCTGAACCTTTCTTTTATTTCCATCAACGCTTCTTCGATGTACAGACTGAACAGTAGGGACGGAAGACGACATCCCTGTCTTAACTACTTTTTAACCGTGCACATCGTTCTTTGTCATCCACTCTTATTACTCCCTCTTGGTTCTTGTACATATTACAAAAACCCCTCTCTCCCTATACCTCACCCCTATTTTTCTCAGAATTTCGAACATCTTGTACGATTTTACACTGTCGAATGTTTTTCCAGGTCGACAAATCCTAAGGACGTGTCTTGATTTTTCTTTAGAGTTGCTTCCATCATCAACCGAAAGGTCAGAATTGCCTCTCTGGTACCTTTACCTTTTCTGATCGTCATTCAGAACATCCTCAATTTTCTTTTCCATTCTTCTGTATATTATTCTCGTCATCCACTGGGATGCATGAGCTGTAAAGCTGGTTGTGCGATAACTCTCGCAAATGTCGGATCTTGCAGTCTTCGGAATTGTGTGGATGATATTTTTCCGAAAGTCATATAGTATGTCGCCAGACTCATACATTGTAAACACCAACGTGAATAGTCGTTTTGTTGCCACTTCCCCTAATGATTTTAGAAATTCTGATGGGATGTTATCTATCCCTGCTGTCTTATTGAATCTCGAGTCCTCCAAAACTCTCTTAAATTGTTATTCTGATACTGGATCTCCTATCTCTTTTTAAATCGGCTCCTGTTTCATCTTTCATCGCGTTAGACAAATCCTCCTCCTCCCCACCATTGAGGCCTTCATTGTACTCTTTCCATCTATCCGATCTCTCAGTGGATTGCTCTCTTAATGTTATCACCCTCGCTTTTAATGTCACCGAAGGTTGTTTTGACTTTCCTGTATGCTGAGTCAGTCCTTCCGACAATCATTTCCTTTTCGATTTCTTCACATTTTTCCTGCAGCCATTTCGTCTTAGCTTCCCTGTATTTCCTATTTATTTCGTTGAATGAGGTATGGAAACCTAAAAAGAACACTATTCAACCAGGGGCTGCGCATTACATCATGCATTGGTTGTCAATGGATGTCAAGCAAGTTCGTAATATTGGTAAACTGCAGTTGAATGGTTCCATGCCAGCAAATTCGCCAACTGAGATTTCGTCAGAATATATTTAGATTGAAGACGCGACTGCGTATAAAATCTTCCCTTTAGAATTCCGTGGGAGAATAAGCAGGCTACTCACGTCGGATTTCTGCGGCGGCGAACTCCATTCGAAACGACGTGGGCGGCTAAAAGCGCCTGCAACATTAGCGGGCCAGCAAAGCCAAATGCAGTCGGGGACATTGCAAAAACTGTCACGTTAGAAGGGCGAACCGCGTTCAAGTCCAAAACTGGTGCGCAGGTTTATTCAGTAACTCAAAAATAGGAAGCCACTGCCACTTCTAAGGATTGATTGTTTCAACTAACTGAAAGCCTCGTTAACGAGAGAATAACAGTGAAAAGTTTAGTGAGGAAACTTTCAGGTAAGTCTGCTCTCTCTCTCTCTCTCTCTCTCTCTCTCTCTCTCTCTCTCTCTCTCTCTCTGAAACACCTCTCTGAAATGTTTCAAAGCATGGACGAGAGAGTTTCAGAACATTATTCTAAAAAGGAATGTAGCATCAACATGAGTTCACACATCATACCGTGAATGTCAACATGCCACTGCACTGTTGTCATCCGCGAGTAGTGCTGTTGTGTTCTTGTGGTCTTCAGTCGTAAGACTGGTTTGATGCAGCTCTCCATGCTGCTCTATCCTGTGCAAGCTCCTTCATCTCCCAGTACTTACGGCAACCTACATCCTTCTGAATCTGCTCAGTGTATTCATCTCTTAGTCTCCCTCTACGATTTTTACCCTCCACGCTGCCCTCCAATACTAAATTGATGATCCCTTGATGCCTCAGAACATGTCCTACCAACCGGTCCCTTCTTCTTGTCACGTTATGCCACAAACTCCTCTTCTCCCCATTTCTATTCAATACCTCCTCATTAGTTATGTAAGCTACCCGTCTAATATTCAGCATTCGTCTGTAGCACCACATTTCGAAAGCTTCTATTCTCTTCTTGTCGAAACTATTTATCGTCCATGTTTCACTTCCATACATCGCTACACTCCATACAAATACTTTCAGAAACTACTCCCTGACACTTGAATCTATACTCGATGTTAACAAATTTCTCTTCTTCAGAAACGCTTTCCTTGCCATTGCAAGTCTACCTTTTATATCCTCTCTACTTCGACCATCATCAGTTATTTTGCTCCCTAAATAGCATAACTCCTTTACTACCTTAAGTGTCTCATTTCCTAATCTAATTCCCTCAGCATCCCCCGACTTAATTCGACTACATTCCATTATCCTCGTTTTGCGGTTGTTGACGTTCATATATCCTCCTTTCAACTGCTCTTCCAAGTCATTTGGTGTCTCGGACAGCCGGCCGCGGTGGTCTAGAGGTTCTAGGCGCTCAGTCCGGAACCGCGCGACTGCTACGGTCGCAGGTTCGAATCCTGGCTCGGGCATGGATGTATGTGATGTCCTTAGATTAGTTAGGTTTAAGTAGTTCTAAGTTCTAGGGGACTGATGACCACGGATGTTAAGTCCCATAGTGCTCAGAGCCATTTGAACCATTTGTCTCTGACAGAATTACAATGTCATCAGCGAACGTCAAAGTTTTTATTTCTTCTCCATGGATTTTAATACCTACTCCGAATTTTTCTTTTGTTTCCTTTACTGCTTGCTCAATATGCAGGTTGAATAACATCTGGGGGACTACAACCCTGTCTCACTCCCTTCCCAAGCGCTGATTCCCTTTCATGCCCCTCGACTATTATAACTGCCATCTGGTTTCTGTACAAATTGTAAATAGCCTTTCGCTCCCTGTACTTTACCCGTGCCACCTTCAGAATTTGAAAGAGAGTATTCCAGTCAACATTGTCAAAAGCTTTCTCTAAGGCTACAAATGCTAGAAACGTAGGTTTGCCTTTCCTTAATCTAGCTTCTAAGGTAAGTCGTAGGGTCAGTATTGCCTCACGTGTTCCAACATTTCTACGGAATCCAAACTGATCTTCCCGAGGTCGGCTTCTACCAGTTTTTCCATTCGTCTGTAGAGAATACGCGTTAGTATTTTACATCCGTGACTTATTAAACTGATTGTTCTGTAATTTTCACATGTGTCAGCACCTGCTTTCTTTGGGATCGGAATTATTATATTCTTCTTGAAGTCTGAGGGTATTTCGCCTATGAACCATATCACATGGCATTTATCTGCGCGGGAGAGCCGTGCGGTCTGAGGCCCCTTGCCACTGTTCGTGCAGCTCCTCTCTTCGGAAGCTCGGGTCCGCCATTAGCATGGGTGTGTGTGTGTTGTCCTTAGCGTAAGTTAGCTTAAGTTAGATTAAGAAGTGAGTAAGCCTAGGGACCGATGACCTCAGCAGTTTGGTCCCATGGGAACTTACCACAAATTTCCACCATCACCATGGCATTTTGCTGTAGGCATCGTACTCTTGACACTCGCAAACGATACGATAGGTGTAACTTTCTGAAGAAGGTCAATAAGTGTCCGAAACCGGTAAAGAAATTAAATTCCTTTTATTTAACTGGTTGCTTATTATTTCGTTTTATACGACTACAGTTGCTGAGGATGGATAAAATATCTATAAATTCCGACCTGTTATTTGCGGAGCGTTGATGACTATAGGTAAAAATAGTGACGTATCCGTGTTACTTTGACACGTAGTACAGCATTCAGTAAGCGTTACTTGGTCTGCCATAATACTGTGTAGCTTACCTGTTGAAGCCCCTTCGTATTTTAAAATATAGCAGCCGGGTACCTCGTGGAAGTCGTTGGTATAGGAATGTTGTGTTTGGAAATAAATGTTTGGGGGTTGTGACTACGAAAAAGTCTTCACACTGATACATTGGGTAGTCAGTGTAGGAATAGTTAATGTGGTTATACACTGTTGCGTTGGTAAATATCCAAAGGGTTGGTTAGGTTTGTCACTATCTGGACCTTATTATAGAACGTCACACTAATAGAAGATGGACAAAACTAGCCCATGAACCATTTTTCTTTTAGTCACTGGAAAAAAACATTTAATGTTTTTGTAAAATGTAAGGGGTAGTCAAATGAAAACGAGACAGATGAAAAGAAGTAAGTAACTTTTTATTACACTAATACATCACGAAGGAATTATCCTAATGGGATGCAAACCGATAAATTTGATGTACATGTACAGACAAACAGGTGATCACAATTTCAGAAAAAAACTGACTGATTTATTCAGTAGAAGAAACAAAACAAATTGAACACGTCAATAACGACGGTTTGGTCCACCTCTTGCCTTTATGCAAGCAGTTATTCGGCTTAGCATTGGTTGATGGATTTCTTGAACGCCCCCTGAGGGATTTCGTGCCAAATTATGTCCAATTGGTGCCTTAGATTGTCACAATCCTGAACTGCATACTACACTCCTGCTCATAAATTAAGGATAATGCTGATACATGGTGAAACAACGCTCTGGTGGTCGGTTTACGGGTATAAACGACCTCGGGATATGACAATGCTGTGCATTTGATCTGCGGTCGTCGCGTGGTGACGCTGGCAGCAGTCCACATCCGCAGAGGTGTGTTGGTGCAGCCAGTAAGTGTGCAGACGTTTTCAGACGTGCTAATGGTGACTGTGTGTTGAAAATGGCTCAAAGAACACATATTGATGACGTTATGAGCGGTAGAATACTAGGGCGACTGGAGGCTGGTCAAACATAGCACGTCGTAGCACGGGTCCTCCGTGTGCCACAAAGTATGACCTCAAGATTATGGCAACGATTCCAGTAGACAGAAAACGTGTCCAGGCGTACAATACGGGACGTCCACAGTGTACAACACCACAAGACGACCGATATCTCGGCATCAGTGCCCGCAGACGGCCACGGAGTACTGCAGGTAGCCTTGCTCGGGACCTTACCACAGCCACTGGAACAGTTGTCTCCAGACACACAGTCTACAGAGGACTGAACAGAGATGGTTTATTTGCCCGGAGTCCTGCAAGATGCATTCCACTGACCCCTGGTCACAGGAGAGCCCGTAAAGCCTGGTGTCAAGAACACAGTACGTGGTCATTGGAACAGTGGTCCCAGGTTATGTTCACGGACGAGTCCAGGTATAGACTGAACAGTGATTCTCACCGGGTTTTCATCTGGCGTGAACCAGGAACCAGATACCAACCCCTTAATGTCCTTGAAAGGGATCTGTATGGAGGTAGTGGTTTGATGGTGTGGGGTGGGATTATGATTGGTGCACGTACACACTTGCATGTCTTCAACAGAGGAACTGTAACAGGTCAGGTAAATTGGGATGTCATTTTGCACCACTATGTCCGCCGTTTGAGGGGTGCAGTGGGTCCCACCTTCCTACTGATGGATGATAACGCACGGCCCCACCGAGCTGCCATCGTGGAGTAGTACCTTGAAATAGAAGATATCAGGTGGATGGAGTGGCCTGCTGTTCTCCAGATTGTTCAAATGGCTCTGAGCACTATGGGACTTAACTTCTGAGGTTATCAGTCCCCTAGAACTTAGAACTACTTAAACCTAACTAACCCAAGGACATTACACACATCCATGCCCGAGGCAGGATTCGAACCTGTTCTCCAGACCTAAACCCCATCGAGCACGTATGGGATGCTCTCGGTCGACGTATCGCTGCACGTCTTCAAACCCCTACGACACTTCAGGGGCTCCGACAGGCACTGTGGCAAGAATGGGAAGCTATACCCCACCAGCTGCTCGACCACCTGATCCAGAGTATGCCAACCCGTTGTGTGGCCTGTGTAGGTGTGCATGGTGATCATATCCCATGTTGATGTCGGTGTACATGCTCAGGAAACAGTGGCGTTTTGTAGCACATATGTTTCGGGACGGTTTTCTCAACTTATCACCAATAACGTGGACTTACAGATCTGTGTCGTGTGTGTTTGCTCTGTGCTTACGCTATTTGCACCAGTTTTGTATAGTGACACATTGTGTGGCACCACATCTTGCATTTATCTTTAATTTACGAGCATGAGTGTAGTTGGAGGGCCCTGCCCATAATGGTCCAGAGGTTCCCAATTTAGAAGAGATCCGGCGATTTGCTGGCCAAGGTAGGGTTCGGCAAGAACGAAGCCAAGCGGTAGAAACTCTCACCGTGTGCGGTAGCGCATCTTGCTGTTGACACTATAAGCCCAGGATTCTTGCCACGAAGGGCAAAGAAATGGGGCGTAAAATATCGTCGAAGTGCCGCTGTGATGCGTGGGAGCAGCGGATGACAATCAGAGGGTCCCTGCTGTAAACTGAAATGACACCCCACACCATTACTCCCGGTTGTCGGGACGTACGGCAGGCGACATTCTGGTTGATGTCCCAGCGCTGGTCGATGTGTCTCTAGACACGTCTTCGCTGGTCATCGGTGCTCAGGATACCAACCTGATGTTCACCGCAGTACATCCTGAAAACCGAGAGTGAGGGTCTGGGTGCCACTTCATTTCATAACAAGGCCCCTCTGGTTGTCACTCGCGGCGCCTTCACTGCACAGCGGTATGTCAAGGATGTGCTACGCCACGTTTTGTTGCCCTTCGTGGCAACACAAGCTGAGCTTAAATTTCAAGGAGATAACGCCCGCTCGCACACGCCGAAAGTTTCTACTGTTTGTCTTCGTCCTTTGCAAACAGTATCTAGGCCAGCAGGATTGCCGGATCTCTCCTCCATCGAGAAAGTTTGGAGCATTATGGATAGAGCCCTCCAGTCATCTCGGGATTTTGATGAGCTAACACACCAGTTGGACAGAATTTGGCACGATATGCCTCAGAAGCAATTCTGTCAATCAGTGCCAAGCTGCTGAACCGCTTGCCTAAGGGTCAGGGGTGGATCAACGCTTGTGAGGCTCTTTCTCTTGAATAAATCAGCCAATTTTTCTGAAATAGTAATAATTTGTCTGTGCATTTACAGCACGCCTACCGATTTCCGTCCCATTCGGATAACTCCTTCCTGGTGAGTGTATTTTTTCCCTTAGAGTGTATTTCAAAAGCATTCGTCATAAAATTTAAGACATTATTCTCTGTGTCCGCAGCTCGTGGTCTTGCAGCAGCGTTCTCGCTTCTCGCGCACGGGGTCCCGGGTTCGATTCCCGTAGAGTTCAGGGCTTTTTCCTGCCTCAAGATGACTGGGTGTTGTGTCGTCTTCATCATCATCATTCATCCCCATTACGGTCGGAGGAAGGCAATGGCAAACCAGCTCCGCTAGGACCTTGCCTAGTACAGCGGTACAGGTCTCCCGCATCGTCCCCTACGCTCCTCGGAGTATGAGACCTCATCATCATCATCATCATTATTCTCTGTGTGCGACAAGAGTCAATGCTTACATGCAAAATGTTTGCGGAGCCACTAATGTTCCCTGGAATTTCAACATCGCACGCATTGTTTATTAAGTTCTTGTCGTAACCGTGGCATATCGAGGAAATTGTAATTGGAACACGATTTTTATTACTGAAAGGCTCAATGTTTTCTTTCTGGAGTTGTATTTTCATGTGATGATTTATAAGTCTGTAGTTCAATTTAACGATAATATGAGAAGGAAAGTTGCTACTCACCAAATAGCGGAGATGCTCAGTCGCAGATAGGTATAGGGAAATGACTTTCACAATTAGAGCTTTCGGCCATTGGCCTTCGTCAACAATAGACAGCCTTCGTCAACAATAGACACACATCACATGCGCACACACACCCACACTCACGCAAACGCAGCTCACAGTTGCCTGAGACTGCACAGTCGTGTGTGTGTGTGTGTGTGTGTGTGTGTGTGTGTGTGTGTGTGTGTGTGTGTATGTGTGTATTGTTGACGAAGGCCAATGGCCGAAAGCTTTAACGGTAAGTCTTTTTGTTGTGGCTATCTGCGACTCAGCATCTCCGCTATATGGTGGGTAGCAACTTCTCATAATATTGTTACATTCCATCCTGGATTTCTCATTGTAGTTCAGTTTACATACACCGAGAGAAAACAGCGACCTACTGGTACAGACAATGTTCTCGTTTCCGGATCACACAGGTTTGCATGTCCTACCTGGACGTTAAGACCAATTTTTTGCGTTGTTTCTCTACACTGCTTAAAGAAGATGTGATATTCCAGAATGAGATTTTCACTCTGTAGCGGAGTATGCGCTGATATGAGACTTCCAGGTAGATTAAAACTGTGTGCCTGACCGAGACTCGAACTGGGGACCTTTGTCTTTCACGGGCAAGTGCTCTACCATCTGAGCTACCGAAGCACGACTCACGCCCGGTACTCACAGCTTTACTTCCGCCAGTACCTCGTCTCCTACCTTTCAAAACTTTACAGAAGCTCTCCTGCGAACCTTGCAGAACTAGCACTCCTGAAAGAAAGGATATTGCGGGGACATGGCTTAGCCACAGCCTGGGGGATGTTTCCAGAATGAGATTTTCACTCTGCAGCGGAGTGTGCGCTGATATGAAACTTCCTTGCAGAAAAAACTGTGCGCCGTACTGAGACTCGAACTCGGGACCCGAGTTCGAGTCTAGGTCCGCCACACAGTTTTAATCTGCCAGGAAGTTTCGAGATGAAATGTTACTTTCTTACAACGGCAATGAGCGATTTCTTGCCGTATCCTTATCCAATCCGCCGTCTCGACTGTCCTCGTCATCGGCAGAACGCTAAATCATAATATCCCTTCTCTGTTTTTCAACCCTAATTTCGAATAATGAAGCTCCATAAACTAATTAGCATATCATAGATATTGTCGCACTGTATTCCCAGTATCAAAAACTGTATGCAAGACACCAAGAGTTAGTAGTTCTAAGTAAATGTCTGCTGTAGCGCTAGACACACGCGTTCTCAACCAATGTAAGTTCCTTTTTCAGGGTCGCTATCTTCAGTCGAGTATCTCTGTGGATGTAGATAGCACAGCGCAGGAGGCACGTGGGCACTCGCTATGCCTGTAATATTCACGTCAGAGCGCCGCAGAACGCAGAAGCAAAAAAAAAAAAAAAAAAAAAAAAAAAAAGGAAGAAAATCTGTCTCTGCACGCGACAACGTGTCGTGGAACGAGATGGGTATCCTACAAACAGGCATGTTCCATTTGCATTTAAAACACGCCGACATGGTAGAATTTCGGAGCGCTGCGCACGCAACATCAAACACGTGATATGCGAAACACGTACCACACGCGCCTCTGTCAGACTAAGTAGATGAAGTACCGACTGCCTCTGCGTAACATGTAACGATAAAACATGCACGGCACACCTGTCACCAACATTGGCTTCATCTCTTTTTTTTTTCTTTACGGTAGTGGGATTGGATTGCTACTGTGTAATCGGCAGTGAACGCTTTACGGAAGAAGAACACAGTTTTGGCACTTTCATTACAAGCATTACGAAAACATTTAACAGTTTATGTATCCTATGATAGCCTAAAATTACTTTTGTCAAACAGATGACTAACGGAGATTCCGTAACTTCATAAATTACATAGAAAAACGATAAGTAATAAATCGGTTTGTGGGATTAACGCCAGAGTTGTTCCATAGTAATTTAAGGATTATCAATGCGCAGAAACTGCTGATAGCCACTTTGTCTTTATGCTATTAATGAGGTATGTTTCAAGAAATAATTTCTCACCTTCTTGCGTACAATTAACTCTTTACGTTTGGATTGAGGTATATAATCACGAGACAACATCATTTCTGTTACGTCGAAGGTAATGAATTTTGCACCATTGATTTGTAGTTATTATACTTATGTAAGTTTAAGGCTTTCATCGTTGAAGATCAACGACGGTATTTTAGTAATGTTAGTCTGTTTCCCGTCCTTGCATGACAGTGATTAATGATTACTCTTCGGTACTATTGTTGTCACCCCCAGTGATTCCGGAAATTATTCGTCTCATAGGCTTGAAGATTTCAAGGAATT
This sequence comes from Schistocerca cancellata, assembly GCF_023864275.1. Taxonomy (NCBI): domain Eukaryota; kingdom Metazoa; phylum Arthropoda; class Insecta; order Orthoptera; family Acrididae; genus Schistocerca; species Schistocerca cancellata. Next base: position 244,442,210 of record NC_064631.1, read on the forward strand.
GTGCGCTGCTCCAAATGCAGTCACGTGGGCTGTAGTTTTAATGGCAGCCTACGAACTGGACGGTAATTCCATTGTCCAGCTGCTTCAATTCTCCGATCTATGGTCCAGGGTCGAATGTCATTTCTAATTGTTTCAATTAATACTATAAATGATATTAACACAGAATGTTGCTAGGACTACATGACTTGTTTTCGGAGGTTACGTTGTTTGGTGCACAGTACAGTGTTCATCCCGTGTGGTGGCAAATGTGGTCGACAAGAAACTTGATGACCAGTATACCTGTCATCACGTTCGCAGGCAGTCCAACACCAGGCCACTGCCACATCCAAATGCACAATAAATCTGGGTACTGCACGATTCGATCAGCTGGGCATATATGGATCAACAGCGAGGATCCTGATATTGCTGTCTCACAAGAGTATATGGCATCTACGGATTCTTCACAGTGTTCAGTCAATATCTGTCTCTGTACACGCCCCTTATTACCCTACCACACCTGGTAACAACATTAAGCACAAGCAACACTAATGCGCCGGCCGCGGTGGTCTAGCGGTTCTAGGCGCTCAGTCCGGAGCCGCGCGACTGCTACGGTCGCAGGTTCGAATCCTGCCTCGGGCGTGGATGTGTGTGATGTCCTTAGGTTAGTTAGGTTTAAGTAGTTCTAAGTTCTAGGGGACTGATGACCATAGATGTTAAGTCCCATAGTGCTCAGAGCCATTTGAACCATTTTTGAACACTAATGCACTATTAGGCCGTTCTGTCACACAGATCTGAAACGCTAAACATCTGCATACCAACCGATGGTGTGTATACGCTGACGAAATAGAAATCGCGACGTCAGCGGAAGTTGATAGGCGTGTTTCTACATATGAAAGATGATATCTATTCAAATTTCACACCAGTGGCATAAGAGGGTGTAAATCCGGTTCGCTTTATCTACACGCCGTAACGGTCGTGAGGGTAAATGACCTCTGAGATTGTACGTGGTGAGTTGGTGTTTGTCAAGAATGCCTAAAGGCAAAGACGCCATCACCAACACCTCAAAAAACTTGTAATAAGTCATGTAATAGGGTTACGGGAAGCTAGATGCTCCGTCTGCGATACCGCAGAAAGACTTGGCAGGGATGTAGCCACTGTACATGATTGCTGGCAGCGATGGACACGAGAATGTACGGCACAAGAAGACCGCGCTCTGGACAGCCACATGCCACTGTCTAAAGAGAAGACCATCGTGTTCGGCTTATGCCGCTGACGTATGGTACTGCATCTGCTGCAGCAAGTTGAGCGGAAAATGACCCCACAGTGACACAACGAACTTTTACAAATCGGTTACTTTAGGGACAGCCCTGTAGTGTACATTCTACTGACCCCAAACCACCACCATTTGGGACTTCAGTAACGTCAAGTGAGAGCTCATTGGAGGGACGAGCGGAGGTCTGCTGTGGTATTTGATGAAAGCCTGCAGCGGCGCAGTTATGCTTGTCCATCATTACCTGCACCTATGTGTGAACGCGTTGCAGCAGATCGCCGGTAGGAAAGCCGAACAGAAAAGTATCGTACTGCAACTAGCACCAGGCTGCATGCAACGTAACTGTTCTAAGAATCGAGAAAAGGTCTTAATTTTGAATGAAAGTTGGAAATACTGGCAAAACTTCGGTATATTCTGAACCTTGAGATGTATACGTTCACGGGAAATAAGTTACCATAAACTTGCTAACGTGAATGAAAGGGTTTGTGCATGACTGTGTTAAGATTAGCACATCTTAACACAGTAATGCACAAACCCTTTCATTCACGTTAGCAAGTTTATGGTAACTTATTTCCCGAAATCTGAACAGCTACGAATCACGGATAGTTCCTAAATGAAAATTCTCACCTTACTATTAAGTTTATCGGTGTCTAATGTACTCAAGTTTTTAGTCACCGATCTGCTCAATATGCCACGCGGAATGACTATCTTTCTCCTACACAAAATTGCTTGAAAATCCATACTTTCTAAAATACACACAAGAATAAATATGACTTCACTTTAAAACTCTTTTGAAACATGTAGCACAACTAAAAGCGTCAAATTATAACTTCCTTTGGAGCTCATACTGCACACGACCGTAACATAGGAAGGCTGGTCTCCGACCACTTAGACTGCTGTAAGCATTCTATAACTCCAAGAGAAAATACGCGCGAAGAATACTCCGTTCTGATTGGCCAGTTTTCTTTAAGGCCAATAGAAAAACATTATCCTCCCGCGTTAGTCCGCGCTAACCAATCAACAAATAACACACTTTCGAACTGTATTTTTTCCCGAAATAAATATTTAACATTCTGATATTTTGTTTATACTTTCCGTTATTAACTATTTTCATTCGGATTCGAATTAGCTTTCCTTTTCTCATAAACTTACTTAACATATGATACAAAATTCCCCGTTGTCTGCATTCACATTGTCTTAAAACTTTCCCACACTCGTTCGTACAGCGTTCATCAGTTGAACAATGATCTACATATTAACTTTAGACCACATTCACGCATCATTCACATTACTAAAAGCATACACAAAACTGTACAAAGATAGATAAAGAAAAACGCCTTCAAGACATAAACACAACAATTCACAATTCTTGAAGTTCGCTGTGCACTACTGGACTCTGATTGTCAAAATTCTTAACTACATTGTAGTTCTTTCTGCTTAGTCCTATCTACTACTGTCCTCTAGCAGATGAAAATTAGAACTCCATACTCGACTGAATCCGCTTCAGACCATCTGTCACTGTGCACGCATGAGTGATTCTCCCGATATACAGGAGCGATGTGAGGCGCCACACCTCAAGCTAGCCCTGCATTGGTGCCAGTGATTGCCGTGTGCTAGACACACTGGAGCTACGCCTAGAGATATCGTCTTGCATGCGGTTTCGTATGACAGCAGAAGCACTGTCGTGGTTATCCCACGCAACCTGACTGCAAATTTGTATGTCAGTCGGGTGAGTCAAGCTGCTGTGCTGTCATATTTCAGGACGTGTTTTCCAACAGGATATCGCTCTCCCACATTCCACTATTGAAACCCAACATACTGTAGAGATGGTCGACATGCTGTCTTGGCCTGCTCGATCACCAGATCTCTCTCCAATCGAGCACACTTGATACATCATTTGACGACAACTGCAGCGTCATCCACAACCGTTTCTTTCGATGGATTAAGCGCAACAAGTACGGAACTACATCCCAGAGACTGACATCCGGCACCTGTACAATAAAATGCATGCCCATTTGCATGCTTCAACATTCTGGCGGTTACACCGGTTATTAGAGAACCAGCATTTCACATTTGCAACGACTTATCTCGTGCTTTCATTAACCTGTGATCTTGCAGTGTTAATCACTTAAATATGTTATCTAGACTAATGTATTCCAGAAATTTCATTACTCCATATTAATTATTGTTTGATGTTGTGATTTTTCTTCATTCCTGACATCCAACCATGTCTTCTGGTGCGTCCCCCCCCCCTTTTTTTTTTTGGTCAGGCAGTATTGTGCAACCTGTAGATTCCTCTTACGAATTACTGAATGAAGTTGGACAACATTTCGAAATTTTTTCTTATTTCTAAATACTGTTATATCTGTTTAAATAGGCTCACTTGTACGTATTGTACATAATCAGGATTGTACTGTTCTGTAAATAACAAACGTGTCTTCCATTTTTGTTTCTTCATTTTCTTTTATTCGCTTATTCAGGCAACGTGAAAATGCTATAGAAATACAGTATCAGGCAAGAGTTTTCCGGCAGGTAAAGAGCGGTTCCAGGTGTTTTATCTTTTAATAAAAACTAGATCTGACAGCAACCCTACTTGCGGCGCCATACATCGCACAGGAGCTCGGTCTTCCAGTAGAAGAGCCATTTGTTGGCGTTAGCGCGCAGTGAGGGAGGACAGCAGAAATATGGCGGTATCGGGAAAGCGTGATATACGACGGCGCTGCACGCCAAAGAAGTCTCTTGCGAAATGAGAATCCCGCGATGCCCCAGTACCTGCAACGGCGTCTGGTAACGGTAGATCGAGCAGATAAATTGTGAGGAAATTACGGTGCACAGCATCTCTCAATTTACTGGATACGGTGCCACAGGTGCGTACCATTGTAAGCGGTACGACCTAAATCTAGGACTGTGTAGTCTCCGAACACAGGCTTCACTCTCTCTCTCTCTCTCTCTCTCTCACACACACACACACACACACACACACACACAAACAGACACACACAGCAGAAACACTCACACCACGTAAGAATTCTTTGTTGACGAAAAGAAAGTCAAACCAATATCTGATAATTCACTGACCTTGCTTTGTCATTTACAGTCCTTGGCGGCACAGTCAGGCAAAGTATTCAGGATGTGGAATATATACTGATCACAGAGCCGTACGAAGCGACTACTAACGAGCACAAAGATCCGCCTCAGACTTATCCCAAGGAGCTTGTCACGTGACTTTTAGTTTCCTGGTTAATGAAAGCACTTTTTTTTCATTTAACTTTGTAACACTCTTTTCCTATAGTGTATCCCGTACTATGGTTACCAATGTTTTCATGATCCGGCAAATTTATTTTATTTTATTTTAAATTTTGTGGTCCGATGCCCTTCCTTTCACCACTACCGTATATTAACGAATGGGAGGGAAGTTGTTTACGCCATTGTGTGAACTTTATTGTGTTTCTAGCTGTACACTGGTGTGCCCAACTCTAGGACGAAAGTATTTTTGGCATGCTGTGCGCTGCCAGGTAACATAGCTTGATGAAACCTGGCCCATATATGGAAAGAACTGCCGTGGCATATTACAGAAGGTAACTATAAGACAATGAAACGAACAGAAATGACTTTTATTCAAAGACAGTAATTACACTAAAGTCGCCGCTATTTACGATGGTCCTCTGGACTTTTACAAAATGCAGTCCATGGTTCTTAATAGGGTTCGTATCACCGCGGGCGGCAGTTCTCGATCTGCAACGTGCTTCCATGCTGGCCACAAGGTTGCCAAGCAGTTCCTCTGCTCTGGTACCTCGCGCCGCCAGACGTCATGGACGTCGAAGTCCCCTAGAGGTCTCTACACCATCACGCCGTAAGCTGTGGCGGCGCGTGCGTCCTGGCCCGCATTTAGTGTGAGGGCGCCACAGTGGAACATGTAGCGGCGCTCCCGATAGTGTATTTAAGCGCCGGCCTCTCGCTCAGCCAGTGTGCCAACTTTTAGCGCAGTGTTTAAGTGAGTGTTCGGTGTTGTGCGTCCTTCCACAGTGTTGCGAACGGAAATCATGCTGTCGCTGGGTGTGCTTTTTATATCTCTTGCGAACAGAACCCAGACTGTCGCCGTGTTTTTTTAATTGTCTGTCTATTGTTTTTCTGCTTCCTGTGTGTTTTATTAGCTTCATCGACCCTGTGTTTTATGTTTTATGCTCCAGAATTTTCTGCCATTTTTACCTTTAAGTCACCGATTTTATCGCCAATGTTATTATTTTTTATTATCTTCATCTTTTTAAAACAAATTCTGTAGGCTGAAGAGCGGCGTAATAAGCTGCTGCCAGCCCGCCCCCTTTAGGGGGAATCGAAACCCCATCAAGGAAAAAAAAAAAGGCTCAGCAAGCACTCCACTCCGCCTTCTGTATACGCCTCCCGTCCCCCATGCAGATCCTCTATGATCTCATTCCTTTCCCCCATCTGCTCCTATTCCTCGAAGATATCCGCATACTCTACACCTCCCGCCATATTGATCCCCATCACCCCCTGGTTGCTCATCTCCTCTCCCGTCCCCACTCCTCTGACATGCCTTCACTGTTGTGTCTTCCCCCCCCCCCCCAACCTCCATCTCTACACCCTTCATCTCCTTTCCCAAGGTGGCTTCCATCAACTCCCCTCTCCCAGATGATGCCCTCTCTCCCTCCACCTATCCCTCCTATCATCTCTGATCCTCACTCCCCTCCTTTCCTCTGTCCTTTCCCTGGGCTCCCTCTACCCCCCCTCCATTCTGTTTTCTCCCCGCCATACCTCTCCCTACCTCCCTTCCCCCCCCCCCCCGAGTCCTTTTGTATTCCCCTCCTCTGCCTTCCCTACTCCCTGTCACGTCTGCCCAGCACCTCCCAACCCTCTCATGGGTCCTCATCCTCCATCGGCTCATTTCACCCCTCCCCCCCTTTGCTTTTCCTCTCCTTCCACCCCTTTTTTTATTTTCCCATTATCTGTGCAGTTTCCCCTCACCTGCTCTCGGCTGTGGTGCGTCCCATTTGCCAACTTTTTAGTGCTGTGTTCCAGTGAATGTTCAGTGATGTTCGTCTTTCTAGTGTTGCGAACAGAAACCATGCTGTCGTCGTGTTTTTTAATTGTCTGTCTATTATGTTACCTGTCTGCTTCGTATGTATTTTATTAGCATCATAATCTCTTTGTTCTATGTTTTAAGTTCCTCGATTTTTTCGCTATGTTACTATTTCAGTGTCCGATTTTAACGCCTGTTTTTATTATTTATTCTCTTCATCATTTTAAAACAAAGTCTGTAGGCTGAAGAGCGGCATACTAAGCTGCTGCCGGGGGGAATCGAAACTCAATAAAGAAAAAAAAAGAAATCAGCCAGCGAGTCTAATCGTTGCGTGAGTCTCGACACATTGCCTCGACAACAGACAGCTTGTTTATCGTTCTTTGTTTTCATTACTAGTGGACGTCTTGGATTCGTTTGGCTGTCTCTGTCACTCCGTTGCTTCTTGCGTGTTGTCGTCGTAAGGTCTCTCTCTATCGTCCGTCGTTGTTTTGTGTCCGTCTTTTCCGATAGTTTGTTTGTTCGCCGGCCGCTCTCCGTTTGGCCCCGCCACGCTACCGTTCCGGTCGCGGTCACAGCAGGTTACAACATGTGGAGAGGTTTTCTATTCTTCCACCAGCGCGCTAGACAATTGGTGCTTGTGGGCGAGCTACATTACCTCTCCTCAATGCATGGCACACGTTCACAATGGGATTTAAGACAGAGGAAAAGGCAGGCCAGTCCATTCGCCTTAAATTCTCTCGTTACAAGAGCTCCTCCAGTTGCTCTGTTTATCGCAGTCGCACTTTTTCATCTATAAAAACCAAGTTAGGGCCAAATGTACCGTTGAGAAAATGCACTTGGGAAAGGAGTAAAACGTGGCAATAACTTTAGCCGGTGAGTGTACCGCATTCAAGGATTTCGCGGTAAGTACGCCCATGTCACATTATGCCTCCGCACACCTAACACCTGGACCACCAACGCGGTCATACTCGATAATGTTTCTGGGGTACGTCCAGAGTTACTGCTCAGACGGAATCTGCTCTCATCCGAGAAGGGCACGCGACCCCAATCCTCACCGATGCAGTTCCTATGCTTTTGGCAACGTCGCAAATGTTGCTGCCGATCTGCGCGTACCAACGGAAGGCAATGTACTGATGTAAGAAAATGAAACACCTACATCCACCCTTATGATGTCATTTATTGTATGGCTACCAGTTTCGGTACTTCAGTGCACTATCGCCAGGCCTTAACTGATGCCGAGAGGGTTAGCACCATCCGTATACAGTGGTTTTCGCAGTTTACCTGAAAGCGCAATATTTCTCTCCAACATTGCGGTAACAGGTAACCTGCAAAAACCAGTTATAGATGTTGGCCTCTGATATATCTTATATAAGGATGGTGTTAATCGTCTCGGAATCAGCTAAAGCCTGTAGATGCTGCACTGAAGCACCGAAACTGGTAGCCATACAATAAATGACATCTTAAGGACGGCTGTTGGTGTTTCATTTTCTAAAACAACGGCTGAAGTCCCGCAGACCTCCGATCATGAGGATAGACATACAAAAACTCAGCGTACTGATCGTCTGACAAAGAGAACATGCCGCTGTGCAGTAAGAGATTGAGTGCATTGCAATCCTGTTAAATGCGGTTGAAATGGCACACTCTTTTCGACATGGGTCCCTTATTCCCTGCTGTACTGTAACAGTTACTACGGCTTCTGACATCAAATGTAACAGCTGTGTTACTAAATGTGACACTTCTGTCACTCAATGTAACTGGGTTTTCTCTTTTGATGCTGTCAATTGTCAGGATGAGCATTCTCAAGCATTCTGTCAGGGTGAAAATATTAAATAAATAAACTTTTCTCTCTTACAAAATGTGGGCAGGGTGGGTTCTTCCTTGGCTCGGGTATGAGGTCGAATGAAACATCATTTTTTACAAAAGATAACTTTTATTGAAAGTTTCGTACAACTGTTATCTTACTGGACGTTCTGGTTCGGAGAGCGGCAGCCGTGTCGTTTGCGTAGCCTTCTGCTGCGGCAGCGGCGGCGGCGGCGGCGGCGGCGTCTGATTACGCGTAGCGGTGTGTATCTCGTGTCGCCGTCTCGCCCAGCTGACCGGAGACGCGCAGCGCGAGGTGGTCCGTTTAATTATTGCGAGCGACGTCGTGCATCGGATGGTGATACCTTGACTGTGGCGTCCCAGTGTTTCTCTTCTCTAAGCGGCCGCGTGTGTTGTGCGTCGGCCAGCAGAGCGGCGCGGCGGGGGAAGGCCAGTGTCCCGGACTCGAACCACGGACTCCCACTTGCCAGTCTTCGGCTGTCAGGTCTTCCTCCCAGCTCACAGGTGACTGCTGAAGTGAGGCCGTCTCCTTCCCGTCCTCACGAGTCACCCGGGTATGTAAAATCAGACTTCAAAATACCTTTTAACTTCTTCTTCTGGCACTGAGGCTGCTGCTTGCTATTCCATTACAGCGGCGGACTTGGTGCGTCTGTGCATGAGGTAGTCTCTTCTTGCCTGACGATCTTCAGCACCGAAACTAACTTAAAACAACTGCTACGCTTCTTCTTCGTCTTCTTCGTCGCTCGTCTCCGTCTTCGTCTCCGTCTTCGCCTTCGTCTTCCTCTCGTCTTCATCTACCTCTCCCGGGCCCACTGCGTCTCGCGTATTTATTCACTTCAGTTTACTGGAGGTGAACGACTTCACGGCCATTGCCTCTTCTGTCACGTTGAAAAGATTCTCGAAGATTCTTCTTAACGTCGGTCATTGGCTCTTGGAATGTAGGCGAGGGCCTTTGCTCACATACGACAACTGAGAAACACGTGAGCCGGTCATTGCCTCTTCTGTCACGTTGAAAAGCTTCTCGAAGAATCTTCTTAACGTCGGTCATTGGCTCTTGGGATGTAGGTGAGGGCCTTTGCTCACATACGACCACTGAGAAACACGTGAGCCGGTCGGGCGATGCCCTGACGGCTGAATCGACAGCGCCCGCTTATGTGGAACTTGCTGACTTCACGGTCATTGTCTCTGCTGTTCGGCCCGCTGTGAGCCAGTATGTAACTCTCCAAACTAAACCAAGTTTTCCATTTATATTCTAATTTCTAGTTCACTTTGATTTCACTAATTTATTTACTTAAGTACCACTCAACATTCCTCCACCCTTCGGAGAAATTCGCCCTCGAATTTACCACTCAACATTCCTCCACTCTTCACACGGAAAAAACACAAGCACTGAAAACTCTCGACTTACACATGCATCACATTAAGTATGTTGAAAATACTGTATCACTTTATAAAAGCCCTGTGCGCTCATGAATCACATAGTTTACACATAAATGGTTATAATAAGAGTAACAAATCTTGATGAGAATGAATAAACAAAAAATAGATTTTTCACTTAGAAAATTACATAGCAACAGCTGTTTAATCTACGCTATACTAATGCAAGAATATCTATTCTACAGTATTGTTTATTTTAACAAGAGACTGTTTAATGAAGAGTGAAGTACAATAAACAAAATTAATACACTAATGCTTAAAAGTAGCCATTGAAGTACATCAGTTAAGAGTGTGGTATCCAGTTAACAGGGATTTGATGAAGTGGTATATTATTATTTGGCTTATTTTTTCGTCTTAAATAAAAGAGAACTGTACAAAGCAGAAACACCAACACAAAGGTTCCAGATATACCCGTTCCTAGCATTATAATTTTAGTTTTGTGTTCACCTTTTAATTTTAAGACATGTTGCATTATAACATTGGCATCAATTTTGCCTTGCTGCGAATTTATGAACATATCGAATGACTTCAGAAGGGAACTGTCAAGGGAGTCATTGAGGTAGGATAGGTTTTGTGTAGGAAATGCTTTGCATGGCGTTTTCTGAAAAAAAGCAAACAACATGGTTATGGACCTACGAACCTAGTAAAAACAAAAATAAAGAAAAGAAGGAATACATTGTTAACTACAAGATCTACATGTTTCTACGTTCAACTTTTTTTTCTTAAAAAATAAACCATTATCATTTATTAATTATTTACATATGTATACTATCCACAGTCTACTGAGATTCCACTAGGACATTCGCAGTCTTGGTCGAAGATTGTACTCGTATGGTGGCATGTCTGTATGTTGTGCTGGCGTGGCCACTCTTTTTCCTCTTCGTGAACTTCCTCCACCCTTCGGAAAAGCAGACACTACTGTTGAAGGAATTACATCTGGAGCGCCCTTAAAAGGTTTTAAACGACTTACATGCACAACAGTAGTTCTGGTGGGCAGTTGCAATTTAACGTTGACTGGTGACGTGATCTCAATAATTTGATAAGGACCTCTGTAGTTTGTTACAAATTTCTTTGTTTTTCCTTTCGCAACGTATGGAGCTGAAAGCATAACCCACTGACCGATTTTGTAATTTGGATATTTAGCTTGGGCATTACCTAATCTTTCCTGTCGTTCCAAAGCCTTTGTATTAGATTTTTGAACCTTTTTCCATACATCTTTCATCATTCGACTGAAATCTCTTACTGTTTCTCCGACTTTTCCGTTTTTCTGCCTGATTACATCAAAAGGGGACGGCATTTTTCTCCCATAAACCACTTCATAAGGTGACATGCCAGTTGCTTCATGCGTTTTGGCGTTGTATACCGACACGATTATTGGTAAATACGTATCCCAATTAGAATGTTGTTCGTTAATATAATAACTAAGCATCTTGCCAATTGTCCGATGAACTCTTTCTGTGCGTCCGTTGCACTGAGGGTGTAACGGAGTTGTGCGTAATTTGCGTATTTTTAGTAAGTGGCATAGCTGTTTCATTAGTTCAGACATAAAATTAGATCCCTGATCTGTGATAATAGCTTCAGGTACGCCAAATTTAAGTATCCAGTTGTTAACTAAAGCTTGGGCAACTGTATTTGCTTGCTGATCTGGGAGACTCACCATAGCTAGATAGCGTGAAAAGTGATCTATAATTGTAAGAACATACTTATTACCAGCAGGTGTTTTATGAAATGGCCCGTAGAGATCCACTCCGCAGATTTGAAATGGACATGAAGCCTCGGGGAGCCTCTGTAAGGGTATTTTTGAACGAGAAAGTTCAGCTCGTTGTGCGCACGCAATGCAATTGCGAACGTACTGCGCAACATCCTGCTTTCTGGTTTGCCACCAAAATCGCTCTGCTACACGTCTTTCGGTTGTCCGCTGTCCACCGTGTCCTGCAAGGATATGATCGTGGGCCTCTGCCATTATTTCTTGTCTAAGGTGTTGGGGAACAACAATTCGCGGTCCAAGTTTTGTTTTACGGCATAATACACCATCTTCAAAGCAAAATTGTTTTTGAGATGCGTATTTTTTGCAATCTGTATCCTCATCTTGTGCCTTTCTCCAGTCCTCAGTATCTCGGCCTGTTGCTTCCAAAAGTGCTATTTTCCGACTTAGACAATCTGCATTCGTGTGTTTTTTGCCTGGTTTGTGGATAACTTCGAAATCCATTTCGGAAAGACATAGGGCCCAACGCGTGAGACGACTAGATGGATCCTTTAACCCAAGCAACCATTTTAAAGCTGCGTGGTCGGTAATAACCTTGAATTTCCTACCATACAAGTAGCATTTAAAGTATTTGATGCCATAAATAACACTTAACAATTCTTTCTCTGTTGTGGAATAATTTCTTTCTGCTGTTGTTAGTTGTCTCGAAGCGTAGGCTATGGGGTGTTCCGCGCCATTAATATTCTGACTCAAAACAACTCCTACTGAATGACCACTTGCGTCACAGGATAAAATAAATTCTTTGTTATAATCTGGGTAGGCTAATACTGGACTGTGTGTTAACTTATCTTTAAGGGTTTGAAATGCTGATTCACAATCTTCAGACCAATGAAATTTTGCACCCTTTTTCAATAATTGTGTTAAGGGTCGGGCAATTTCAGCAAAATTTTGAACATATTTTCGGTAATACGATGCGAGACCAATGAAACTTTGTACTTCCTTAACGCGTTGTGGTGTTGGGAAGTCCTTAACTGCCGAAATTAATCGAGGATCTGTTCTAATTCCTTTTTCACTAATGACATGCCCTAGGTATGTAACCTCTGTCAATGCAAAACTACATTTTTCCATATTTAATGTTAATTTAGCTTTTCTAAGTCTCTGAAAAACATTACGCAGACGCACAGCATGTTCATTAATGTCTTTGGAGAATACAATAATATCGTCTAGATATACACAACATTGCTGAGTTTTTAGTCCTCGCAATACTCCATCGAGTAGTCTTTGAAAAGTTGCTGGTGCATTTTTCAAACCGAAAGGCATTCTTTTAAATTGCCAGTGGCCTCCAGGGGTAGAAAATGCTGTTTTATGCCTATCTTCAGGTGCAACTTCCAATTGATGATATCCGCTACGTAAATCGATTGTTGAAAAGTATTTACTGTTACCTAAACTGTCAATGATATCTGTAATGTTTGGAAGAGGATAAACATCTGAGATAGTTTGTTTGTTAAGGTGTCTGTAGTCACAACAAAATCTATATCGTTTCGTACCGTCGGGAGACTTCTTTGGAATAATTACAATATTTGAATTATAAGGCGAATCAGAATATTCTATGATTCCATCTTTTAGGTGCTGTTCTAAAAATTCATCCAGTACTGGCTGTAAGTGATGCGCAACTCTATAAGGCTTTCTATAAACTGGGGGGCTATTTCCTGTTGGGATCCTATGCTGTGTGATATCTGTTGCTGGAAGTGGACCTTCTGCATTAAATAAATCTTGGAACTCAACTAAAACTGCTTCTATCGTGTCTCTATCCTTTCCTTTCAAATGCTCAATCTTCTGGCGCAATGCGGTTTTATAGGCGTCTGGTTTCTGACCATCATTAATATCTGACCAAATAAAATCTTCTTCTTCAAAAGTACTGACTGTAGCTACTAATATTCCCTTATGCAACTCTTTGTCCTCCACTCCAAAATTGTCAATATGTACCGGTACTTTTCTTTCTCCCTCAACGTCTTGAACCCGTACAACACTTCTACGTACAAAACAATGTGATACATCTAATTCCTCATTTTCCTCTAATGGCTCTATTAGACATACTGTATTTGTAGGTACCTCGGGGTCAACGGTCATCCAGAGAAGTTTTCCTGAGCCAGATGGTATCTGATCCCGCGAATCAACCTTCAAGGACGTTGCACGCAGTGTAGTTGATTTCGCCTTCCGGTTAGGGAAATCTTGCGGCAGAGGGCCCTTTGCAGCGGTGTCACCTAGCTGAAATACTATTCCGCTAAGTTCTACAGTTTGCTGTCTGAGGTCAATTTTAGCGTGATGTTTATTCAGGAAATCCAACCCTAGGATCGCGTCGTACCCGTCAGTTATCTTTGTTACCACTTCTACATCTTCTTGAAATTGTACACCGTGAATATAGAAAATCAATGATGTACATCCTAATGACTTCACTGTACCTCCTCCTACTCCACTCAATCTATACCTTGGAGGGTCATATTTCTTTTCTCCAATACATTCATTACTCACTATTGATACGTTTGCGCCTGTATCCACCAGTATCCTTACCTCTTTATCCCGTATGGTAGCAGATAACCAGCATTCCGCCTTCACATTCGCCTTAATGGCATGAAATTTTATTGGGAACGCCTGGCGGCGGCTCCGACATTCCCGTTTGAGTTTAACTGATTTCTATTTCCAAAAACTTTCTTAGACCTGCATTCCTTGAATGTGTGACCTATTCTTTGACAATTAGTGCATTTAGGTTGTCTGCAGTTTTTTGCTATATGGCCCTGTCGATTGCACCTAAAACATCGTACTCCTGCTGAAAATACATTTCGCTTCTCCTTGTATCTGGTGGCAATGTCAATTTCTTCAAAAGCTGTCGCCACAGATACAGCTTCTGCTAAATTCTTAGGAAACTCTGCCCTGACACGACGGGACGTTTCAGGAGGTAACCCACGTAAAAATGTATCTAGAGCTCTATCTTCTGCTTCTTGTAAAATAACTTTATTTGCTTCATCACTAGTTGTCAACTGATAGGTGTTAATATTAACTTTTCTAATCCTATCTACAAAGCTTTCTAATGACTCGTTTTGCCTCTGAGTGATAGTGTTTAACTGTTCCCTATAAAATCTACAGCTGTTCTGTTTTTGAAAACGTTTAAGCAATCCTTTCTTCAATTCATCAAATGTTGGAGCATTCCGTAATTCTTCATGGTATAATACGTGTGCTTTAGCCTCTCCTAGCAATCTTAACTTTGTCATTTGTAAGAGCTGTTCATCTGACCACGATCCTAACTTTGCAGCTGCTACTAAATCATCAAAAAAGGCTGTTATGTCTTCGCCAGGTTTACCTGAAAAAGGAGTTACCAAGGCTGCTGCTGAGGAATCTAGGGTAGGAGGGACTGAACTGGTTTGCCTAACCTCACTCAACTGTTTAAATAATGCATTATTATCATTTTTAAGCTGTGCTATCTGATTAACTAAGCTCTGAATAGCTTCATCAGTAGAAACCCCTTGTGGTGCTGACTCTGACTTTGTACGATTTCGTGTCATCATTTTACAAACTGTTAATTACACAATCTTACCACACTGAATAAAAAAGATGTTTAAATATTTTCGACAAACTCTTAAAATTATGAGAGAGAATACACTTCTAAATAAAGAAAATATTACGACTGCTATGCAAACCTCTATCCTTTCACACATTAAACAATACTAACTGTGGATCTTTAGTGACTGTCATTCACACCTCATATTGAGCCAAGGGTTTTTTCTCTGACACCAAATGTAACAGTTACTACGGCTTCTGACATCAAATGTAACAGCTGTGTTACTAAATGTGACACTTCTGTCACTCAATGTAACTGGGTTTTCTCTTTTGATGCTGTCAATTGTCAGGATGAGCATTCTCAAGCATTCTGTCAGGGTGAAAATATTAAATAAATAAACTTTTCTCTCTTACAAAATGTGGGCAGGGTGGGTTCTTCCTTGGCTCGGGTATGAGGTCGAATGAAACATCATTTTTTACAAAAGATAACTTTTATTGAAAGTTTCGTACAACTGTTATCTTACTGGACGTTCTGGTTCGGAGAGCGGCAGCCGTGTCGTTTGCGTAGCCTTCTGCTGCGGCAGCGGCGGCGGCGGCGGCGGCGGCGTCTGATTACGCGTAGCGGTGTGTATCTCGTGTCGCCGTCTCGCCCAGCTGACCGGAGACGCGCAGCGCGAGGTGGTCCGTTTAATTATTGCGAGCGACGTCGTGCATCGGATGGTGATACCTTGACTGTGGCGTCCCAGTGTTTCTCTTCTCTAAGCGGCCGCGTGTGTTGTGCGTCGGCCAGCAGAGCGGCGCGGCGGGGGAAGGCCAGTGTCCCGGACTCGAACCACGGACTCCCACTTGCCAGTCTTCGGCTGTCAGGTCTTCCTCCCAGCTCACAGGTGACTGCTGAAGTGAGGCCGTCTCCTTCCCGTCCTCACGAGTCACCCGGGTATGTAAAATCAGACTTCAAAATACCTTTTAACTTCTTCTTCTGGCACTGAGGCTGCTGCTTGCTATTCCATTACAGCGGCGGACTTGGTGCGTCTGTGCATGAGGTAGTCTCTTCTTGCCTGACGATCTTCAGCACCGAAACTAACTTAAAACAACTGCTACGCTTCTTCTTCGTCTTCTTCGTCGCTCGTCTCCGTCTTCGTCTCCGTCTTCGCCTTCGTCTTCCTCTCGTCTTCATCTACCTCTCCCGGGCCCACTGCGTCTCGCGTATTTATTCACTTCAGTTTACTGGAGGTGAACGACTTCACGGCCATTGCCTCTTCTGTCACGTTGAAAAGATTCTCGAAGATTCTTCTTAACGTCGGTCATTGGCTCTTGGAATGTAGGCGAGGGCCTTTGCTCACATACGACAACTGAGAAACACGTGAGCCGGTCATTGCCTCTTCTGTCACGTTGAAAAGCTTCTCGAAGAATCTTCTTAACGTCGGTCATTGGCTCTTGGGATGTAGGTGAGGGCCTTTGCTCACATACGACCACTGAGAAACACGTGAGCCGGTCGGGCGATGCCCTGACGGCTGAATCGACAGCGCCCGCTTATGTGGAACTTGCTGACTTCACGGTCATTGTCTCTGCTGTTCGGCCCGCTGTGAGCCAGTATGTAACTCTCCAAACTAAACCAAGTTTTCCATTTATATTCTAATTTCTAGTTCACTTTGATTTCACTAATTTATTTACTTAAGTACCACTCAACAGTACAATGCAGTGTTCGTCTGCTGCTCTAGCTGATCGTTGCCGACCAACTCCTGCGGTTCGGAACGCTCCTCTTACAGATGAAACAATCGTGTAAACAATGTCAAACTCCTGTGCTACACCTGTCACACTTCGCCTTTCTTCTCGGTTGCCGATTATTCTTCTGTATGTGAAGTCATCTAAATGACGTCTCTGTGTCATGTTGTAATGAACTCAGTGCACCGTAACTTCTCGCTGATTGACACACTCTCCTTTCCCATTCTTTCAACTGCCTCATGTCGCAGGGCCAACCCAATTTGGCGCCATAGGCACCCACTTCACGCCATATGACGTCCAGCTTTCTGTGCACGAAAGGGAAACCTTTGGCAACATGCTCCCGCATTATCATTCATTTTCACCGACTACCTAATATGTTATGTTACTTCACCTAGAGCATCCTTACGTTTTGTAGAGCAGTGTATTAAAAATGATAGTTTCGTTGTGCAACGAGCCTAATTCTTCATGATAGACAAATATAAAACATTGAAGTAGCTGTTTACCAATTTTGTTTGGTGTGACTAACCAACTATAGGATTGTCATCTGTCGACCTCCCAAATTTTGGCAGAATTAATGGGTTGAGGTGGACTTTGTGTCGTACCTTCATAGCTCAATCAGTACGAGCATTGGCAAGGTTTCAGATTTTGACAAGGGTTTCTGTTCAAGACTCGTACTGTGATATTTAAACAGGCCAGAATATGTGACTTTGGTAGCCTGTGCTCTACAGCTTGTTCTAAACAGTGTTTAACATGTCAGCTTCATTGCTGTGTACAGAGTAATTAAATGTGGACTTTCAGAAGTGGTTGTTTGGTTGGTTGGGGGAAGGGACCAAACAACGAGATCATCGCTCCCATCGGATTAAGGAAGGATGGAGAAGGAAGTCGGTCGAGCTCTTTCAAAGGAACCACCTCGGCATTTGCGTGAAGCGATTTAGGGAAATCACGGAAAACCTAAACCAGGATGACCGGACGCGGGTTTGAACCGGCGTCCTCCCGAATGCGAGTCCACTGTGCTAACCACTTCGCCACCTAGCTCGGTTTGAGAGGGCTACAAGACAGATTTCAATGGGTAGAACGTATCTCCAAGCTTTAACTAACAGGCTCTCAATATGTGCACACATTTGGATGTGACAAATTTGTACGCCTCGCGCTTGTGTGTGTGTGTGTGTGTGTGTGTGTGTGTGTGTGCGCAAGGTCAGCAGTCTGCTTTTGAAATATGTTCGTTCGGTTGCTTATCTGCGAGAGCGAAGTAATTTGTTACGACAGTACGGAATGCACGGTTTTTACATGTTCTGACATGGCTGCTCCCTAGTGGTATATTCTGCAACTACATCAAGGCGCGTACTACTAGTCGAAACGTGGGGAGATGTTCTACCGTGCATCATGTCTCTGTATGCCCTGTAGTTTGCGTCTTTTACTGGAATCCCGGAGATACTTATGAATTGCGCTGTCTATACACAGCAAGTTGATAGTCATATGTACAGCATCCTACTTTGATAAGTATATACGTGAGCGTCTAAACAGCAATGAAGTTCTATGTTGGTTGAGGTGGTCGCGTTTCATGGATAGAGCACGACTGCCAGAGATCAGACTTATGAATTTCTTCCCATTTAGTTGCATGAAAGGTTTGGTGCTTAAAGGCTCAGTAGAAACTAGAGAGAAATTTATTGGCAAGGTGATATTTGCTTACCTCATTGTACGAGGGTAATCCCAAAAGTAAGGTCTCCAAAGCGCTGGGGTCGCAGGTCACTGAGTGGCTAAAGGGCATTTTTTTCCTTGCACCCTCCACTCTCTACAGAAACCATCACACATCCACTGGAGATTTCACTCTTGGCTTGGCAGGCAGTTGTGATGGAGCTCCCGTTAGTCACTACCATCAGATGCGAAGTTCTAGCAGTTACTTGGTTTTTGACTGCAGAAGGCTTTAAACCAAACGAAATTCATCAACCGCTGACGGAAGTGCATGGAGAATCTTGTATGGATGTCGAAAATGTCCGTAAGTGGTGCAGAGAGTTTGTAGGTGGTCGTACTGAAATGCATGACGGGAAAATAAGCTGGGGACCGTCCATTCCCGAAGAGACAATCGCAAAGGCTGACGAAATCATGCTTCAAGAGATGCGGATCACGCTCAATGAGATCTGTAACGTAGTTCCTGAGATTTCTCGAAGCACCATTCACTTTGACTAAAGTGCGCAACCCCCGTCGGAGATTCGTGTCCTTCCTCGGGCATGGTTGTGAGTGTTGTCCATAGCGTAAGTTTGTTTAAGTTGGGTTAAGTTGTATGTAAGCCTAGGGACCGATCACCTTAGCAGTTTGGTCCCATAGGAACGTACCACAAATTTCCAAAAAGTGCGCAAAATGGTCCCAAAAATTCTGATGAAAGACCACAAACGTTAACGCGCTGAAACTTCCCACCAATCTCTTCGATGATTTGCAGATGAAAAGGACAATCTTTTGAATTCAGTAGTCACGGATGATGAAACCTGGGCTTTCCACTTCACGTCTGAGATCAAGCAACAATCACGTGAGTGGTGGCTGTAGTAACCACAACCAACAGCGGGAACGCCTTGGGCTGCGGATCGGAGCCGCCAGACGAGGAAGCCGCCAGACGAGGAAGCCGCCGGCGGTGGAGGACGCACCACCGGGTAAACACAGGACGAGTCGGACGACAGACCAACGACAACTGACAACAACCGACCCCGACCGACTATGAGCGACACAACAAGGAAGAGATAAACAACGGAGGCTTGTGGAAACCACAACACCAAATAACAAACGTAAATCACTCGGAACCAGAGCCAGGCAAATGTCAACAACGAGCAACGACCAGAACGCAGTACTGCCGAGATAGAAACGAAATCCAGAGAGAGTACCAGACTGGCTGGACTAGGGTTTTTTTTTTCCTTTATTGAATTTCAATTCCCCCCGAAGGGGGCGGGCTGGCAGCAGCTTAGGACGCCGCTCTGCAGCCTACAGATTTTCTGACAAAGAACAGGAGAATAAATAATAATAAAAAAAACAGGCGATAAAATCGGGGACTTAGTGAGTAACAAGGTGAAAAGAAAACGGGGAAATTAAAACAAGCAACAGAGGGATGATGAAGCGAATAAAAATACATACGGAGCAGACAGGGAAAACAATAGACAATTAAAAAAACACGGCGACAGTCTGGATTCTGTTCGCAAAGTATATAAAATTCACACCCAGCGACAGCATGGTTTCTGTTCGCAACACAACACTGAATAGTCACTAGAACACAGCACGAAAAAGTCGGCAAAGGTGACACCATAGTCGAGAGCAGGTGGGGGGGAAACTGGACAGGAGAAGGGAAAACAAAAAAGGGGGGAAAGGAGAGTAAAAGCGAAGGGGGGGGAACCGTGAAAGGAGCTGATGGAGGATGAGGACCCACAAGAGGGGTGGGGGGCAGACGCGACAGGGAGGGGGGGTAGGCAGAGTAGGGGAATACAAAAGGACTGGGGGGGAGAAGGGAGGTAGGGAGAGGTGTAGTGGGGAGGAAACAGGACGGAAGGGGGGGGGAAGAGGGAGCCCAGGGAAAGGACAGAGGAAAGGAGGGGGAGGGAGGATCAGAGTTGATAGGAAGGATAAATGGAGGGAGAGAGGGCATCATTCGGGAGGGGGAGTTGACGGAAGCCACCTTGGGAAAGGAGATGGAGGGTGTAGAGATGGAGGGTAGGGGGGACACAACGGTGAAGACGTGGCAGGGGGCGAGGATGGGAGAGGAGAGGAGCAACCAGGGGGTGAGGGGGTTCAAGACGGCGGAAGGTGTAGAGGATGCGGATATGTTCGAGGAAGAGGAGCAGATGGGGGAAAGGAATGAGATCATAGAGGATCCGCGTGGGGGACGGGAGGCGGATACGGAAGGCGAGGCGGAGTGCATGACGCTCAAGGATCTGGAGGGACTGTGGACTAGGGCAGAGCGGGTCCCTATATACATACCGGAGGAAGCGGCTATTGGCCGCTGTCTGCACGTGGCTTAGCGGTGGCACCCTGCCGCCGCGGAGGCGGAGCCCTCTATGGGATGACCACGTCCATTTATTCTGCCGCATGTTCGACTTCCACGGAGGAAGGTACTAGAGTGGCATTCCGATTCACCCAAGCCGCAAAAATTCAAAAGAATACATTCTTTTCGTAAAATCATGGCAACTGTGTTATGGGATCGAACAGGGATGTTGGCCGATTTCATGGATCCTGGGACAAACTAAATCGGGACAGGATTGTCAGACATTAAAAACAGAGACGGGCCAGCGAGAACCGTAGAAGAGGAATGTTGAGCAAGGTAATAAGCCTTCTCCACGAAAATGCCCACCTCCACAGTGACTGTCAAACAGTGTATCTTCTGCAACAGTTCGGATGGGACATCACCCATCCACCCTATAGTCCGGATTTAGCGCCTAGAGATTACTTCTTGTCTCCCAAGTTTAAAGAACACTTGGTTGGAAGACGACGACGACGACGAGGTAAAAGACGAGATGTGAGCTTCTTCTGGAGACGGGCTGGTATGAGATGGACATACGAAAACTGCTACAGCGTTCACAAAAACTCTTCGATCGAAATGGCAAAAATATAATAATTATCAATCTTCAAACAATGCACAGTTGATTGTAAATAAACGTTTCTTTATACTCCAAAAAAATCTGGACCTAGCTTTTGCGATCACCCTCGTACAAAAGACGTTGCACTTACTGCAACTGAGTATTAGGAGGACCTATTCTGATCCGAAGAGTCGGGAATTGCCTACAGCTTCAGGTGGGTCGGGGCTACAGGCAGTACCGAATTCCAGCCACACCGGGATTGTATGACAGGGAAGTTGAATAGCGCATCCAACGTTCATCAGATGAACGACTGGGGAAGTGTGATGAGGGGTTCGCGAACAGGATCTAGGCTCATATGGGCTAGCTTAAAATGGTTCAAATGGCTCTGAGCACTATGGGACTTAACTTCTGCGGTCGTCAGTTCCCTAGAACGTAGACCTACTTAAACCTAACTAACCTAAGGACATCACACACATCCATGCCCGAGGCAGGATTCGAACCTGCGACCGTAGCGTTCGCGCGGTTCCAGACTGTAGCGCCTAGAACCACTCGACCAACACGGCCGACTGGGCTAGCTTAAGCGTCAGTGTGTTGCGTTAACCAGCTTCGCTCAGTACGAATATATTTTGTACATGCGTTGCTTCTGACAGTCGTCCCTTTAAACAATTGCTATGAGCTTAAGTTACTGTTGAAAGCTGTAAAATGTGAAAGCTGTAAACTATTTTGTGAGTGGGGTACTTAAAGATTCATTTCGCATCATTAGTTTCTTGCCTACACCCATTGTAGGATGATCTGTCATCTCTGTGATTTTAGCTCTATAGGTTTGTGCTTATGTTTGTAGCTACGTTTCTTTAAGCAGGTAACTTTCTACATTGCTGGACATTATAACTGTGACACCAGGAGAATTATCAATTGATGAAGCTTTACGTATTGTGCATAAATACAGAGTGTGAAATTCAGTATAAATCGCTACCAGGACTGACAGTGACACTGGTATGGTTGAAATTCCCTATCGAGATTCCATGATTAGGTTTCTCGAGAATCCTGTAAATTAGTTAAGGATATACGTCTGGGTGGTTCCTATGAAAAGGATACAATCATTTTCCTTCCAAGTCCTTATCATATCTCTGCTTATGTTTCGTCTTTTAATGAATTGCCGGCCAGTGTGGCCGAGCGGTTCTAGGCGCTTCAGTCTGGAACCGCGCGACCGCTATGGTCGCAGGTTCGAATCCTGCCTCGGGCATGGATGTGTGTGATATCTTTCGGTTAGTTAGGTTTAAGTAGTTCTAAGTTCTAGGGGACTGATGACCTCAGATGTTAAGTCCCATAGTGCTCACAGCCATTTGAACCATTTTTATAGAATTCGTCGTTGACAAGACGTTAAGGCCAAACTATTATTTTCTTCGGTATTTCCTATGAAATACAGTACTTCATTTCTCCAAATAGCCACTGATATATGTAGAATAACTATTGTATTTGTGAAGAAAACTACTAAAGATTTTAGAATCAACATCAACAGAGGATGTTTTCTCGCGAAAATACGGAAAAATAAGTATTGTTTGAAAATGCCTCATTTTTTAAATAAAATTTTGTGTTTGTTAGGATACGTTAAGCCATAGAACTCTTTCGGAATGTCCTCCACAGTATGTTCTTTTTCAGTGAGAAGAATCATGAAGTTGAGCATGTTTTAGTCACGTTGTGCGAAATGCGTTGACCCGTATCTACCATACGGTTGAACGTACTGACACAAATTCGGGTGAAACCAACATACGTTCTTACAGAACTTGTCCTCTGTTCCTCTTTTCATTGCTGGAAAAATTACAAACAATAAAGAAATAATAATATATGTCGAAGAAGTAAAAATGAATGCCGCTGGATTCGGTCAACTTACATAGTGAAGTAAGAATAGTTATGTTGCATTAGCTACATACGATATCTGTGAAGTGAGCAGGATTTTCCAATTTACTGGTGTACAGGGAAATGCGAATAATATTTTAGTGGACTGAATCAAACAGAGAATCCGATTATCGGTAGGAGAAAACTTTGCAATGTAAGAGTTTGCAGATGCGATCTCGAATTAAAATATCACCTATCCAACCGTGAGGCTCGAAAAAGCGCGTAAACAGTTAATACGCGTGTAAATAGTTAACACGTGCTAAAGTACATCGGCCGGACCGAAATTTGAAATTAACGTGCCGATATTCCAAAATGAAATGACGTCTGTCCCGGGCGGTCAATTAATAGCTTTCGTAATTGAGTTTGCGTGACGAAATGCCGACGCTGGAATTGACCTAAAAGTTAGGATAATGACTATCACGGCCGATAACCGGATTACGGGCTTTGTGCAGTCGCCGCCCACACCGCATCGCATTACTGGCCAGATAGGAACTCGCGGTGTGCACAGGTAGATATGAACTGCCCAGGCGAAACAGCTTCGTGTTCCTAACGCGGACTGCAATTCGGTTGGAAGTCAGAAAACGTATCGGTATTACGGGCCCACAACATTGTGGTACCTCGTTAGTTGCAACAGGTGCACAACCTAGGATATAGTCTGCATAAAAAGTATCCGGGCGCCCCCAAAAACATACATTTTCCACATTACGTGCATTGTGCTGCCACCTACTGCCCGGTACTCTATCTCAGCGACCTCAGTAGTCATTAGACACCGTGAGAAAGCAGAATGGGGCGCTCCGCGGAACTCCGGACTTCGAACGTCGTCAGATGATTGGGTGTCACTTGTATCATACATCTGTACGCGAATTTCCACACTCCTAAACGTCCATAGGTCCACTGTTTCCGATGTGAAATGGAAACATGAAGGGAAACGTACTACACAAAAGTGTACAGAGCGGTCTCGTCTGGTGACTGACACAGACCGCCGACAGTTGAAGAGGGTCGCAGTGCGTAATAAGCAGACATCTATCCAGACCACCACACAGGAATTTCAAACTGCATCAGGATCCACTGCAAGTACTATGACAGTTAGGCGGGAGGTGAGAAAACTTGGATTTCATGGTCGAGCGGCTGCTCGTAAGCCACACATCACGCCGGTAAGTGCAAAACGACGCCTCACTTGGTGTAAGGAGCGCCGATTGAACAGTGGAAAAACGTTGTGTGGAGTGAAAAATCACGGTACACGATGTGGCGATGCGATGGCAGGGTGCGAACATGGCGAATGCCCGGTGAACGTCATCTGCCAGCGTGTGTAGTGCCAACAGTAAAATTCGGAGGCGGTGGTGTTATGGTGTGGTCGTGTTTTTCATGGAGGGGCCTACCAACCCTTGTTGCTTTGCGTGGCACTACCACAGCACAGCACTACACTGATGTTTTAAGCACCTTATTGCATCCCATAATTGAAGAGCAATTCGGGGACGGCGATTGCAATTTTCAACACGATCTAGCACCTGTTCATAATACATGTCCTTCGGCGGAGTGGTTACACGACAATAACATCCCTGCGCAGAGTCCTGACCTGAATCCTATAGAACACCTTTGGGATGTTTTAGAACGTTGACTTCATGCCAGGCCTCGCCGATCGACGTGAATATCTCTCCTCAATGCAGCACTCCGTGAAGAATGGGCAGCCGTTCCCCGAGAAACCTTCCAGCACCTGATTGAACGTATGCCTGCCAGAGTGGAAGCTGTCATCAAGGTCAAGGGTGGGCCAACACCATATTGAATTCCAGCATTGCCGATGGAGAGCGCGACGAACTTGTAAGTAATTTTCAGCCAGGAGTCCGGATACTTTTGATCACATAGTGTACCTTTGGGATTTTATGAACAAGAAATTGCATAAGCTTTTATAAAATATGTTCTTATCGGTGCGATTTAATTTTCGCACCCTTTTTCAAACAAACTGTTAACAGAAACTGCTGTAGAGATCATGGGAAAAGAACAAAAGAAAATGAAAATAATGGACGGCAAATAAATTTGGTTACATCTGTGGATGATATGATGAGTTTAAGAGACAATTTTTTTCAAACATGTGATCTTTGTCGTAAAAATACAAATATGAGGCATATTTGTCCTTAACAATGAATTTGGTAACGATAGTTATATTGGTGCCTGCAGGAGGACACAAGGTTGGTCTGATGAATGACAGCTAGCTCTAAATATAGAAAAATGTAACTTAATGCGGATGAGTAGGAAAAACAAACCCCTAACGTTCGGATACAGCATTAGGAGTTTCCTGCTTGACTCATTCACGTCAATCGAGTATCTGGGTGTAGCAAGATGAAAAGTGACGAGCATGTGAGGAGTGTGGTAGGAAAGACGGGTTATCGACTTGGATGTATTGGGAGAATTCTAGGAAAGTGTGGTTCATTTGTAAAGGAGACCGCGTATAGGACGCCAGTGTGACCTATTCTTGAGTACTGCTCGAGTGTTTGGCATCTGTTGTAGAATTTTAGAACATGTGTTTTGCTCGAGTATCATGTCGTTTTTGGAAACTCAGAATCTACTATGTAGGAATCAACATGGATTCCGGAAACAGCGATCGTGTGAAACCCAACTCGCTTTATTTGTTCATGAGATCCAGAAAATATTAGATACAGGCTCCCAGGTAGATGTTATTTTTCTTGACTTCCGGAAGGCGTTCGATACAGTTCCGCACTGTCGCCTGATAAACAAAGTAAGAGCCTACGGAATATCAGACCAGCTGTGTGGCTGGATTGAAGAGTTTTTAGCAAACAGAACACAGCATGTTGTTATCAACGGAGAGGCGTCTACAGACATTAAAGTAACCTTTGGCGTGCCACAGGGGAGTGTTATGGGACCATTGCTTTTCACAATATATATAAATGACCTAGTAGATAGTGGTGGAAGTTCCATGCGGCTTTTCGCGGATGATGCTGTAGTATACAGAGAAGTTGCAGCATTAGAAAATTGTAGCGAAATGCAGGAAGATCTGCAGCGGATAGGCACTTGGTGCAGGGAGTGGCAACTGACCCTTAACATAGACAAATGTAATGTATTGCGAATACACAGAAAGAAGGATCCTTTATTGTATGATTATATGATAGCGGAACAAACACTGGTAGCAGTTACTTCTGTAAAATATCTGGGAGTATGCGTGCGGAACGATTTGAAGTGGAATGATCATATAAAATTAATTGTTGGTAAGGCGGGTACCAGGTTGAGATTCATTGGGAGAGTCCTTAGAAAATGTAGTCCATCAACAAAGGAGGTGGCTTACAAAACACTCGTTCGACCTATACTTGAGTATTGCTCATCAGTGTGGGATCCGTACCAGATCGGGTTGACGGAGGAGATAGAGAAGATCCAAAGAAGAGCGGCGCGTTTTGTCACAGGGTTATTTGGTAACCGTGATAGCGTTACGGAGATGTTTAACAAACTCAAGTGGCAGACTCTGCAAGAGAGGCGCTCTGCATCGCGGTGTAGCTTGCTCGCCAGGTTTCGAGAGGGTGCGTTTCTGGATGAGGTATCGAATATATTGCTTCCCCCTACTTATACCTCCCGAGGAGATCACGAATGTAAAATTAGAGAGATTAGAGCGCGCACAGAGGCTTTCAGACAGTCGTTCTTCCCGCGAACCATACGCGACTGGAACAGGAAAGGGAGATAATGACAGTGGCACGTAAAGTGCCCTCCGCCACACACCGTTGGGTGGCTTGCGGAGTATAAATGTAGATGTAGATGTACCATGTCGGATTAAAGAAAGACATCAAAACAATTCAGAGTCGAGTTTCTAGATTCGTTACTGGTGTTTCGAACAACACGCAAGTATTACGCAGATGCTTCGGGAATAAATGGGAATTCCTGGAGGGAAGGGGACGTTCTTTTCGAACACTATTACTGAGAAAAATTAGAGAACCGGTATCTGAGGCTACCTACAGATCGATTCTGTTGTCTCCAACGTACACTGCGCATAGGGACCATGAAGATAAGATACGAGAAGTCAGGGCTCATATCGAAGTGTACAGGCAGTCGATTTTCTCTCGTTCTGTTTGCGAGTGGAACAGCAAAGGACATTAGTAGTGCTACAGAGTACTCTCCACCACGCGCTGTAACGTGGACTGTGCAGTAGTGTTGTAGAGATGGGTGCAGGTAACGGAGGCTTCCTTATTGTATAAACACCGTGCTTCAGGTGAAGATCGAAATGAAATATGCTGAAAGAGGCTGGGACATGTTTCCATATCATTACAGTTCGTTTTAAGCTTGAAGTAAGTTAATGTGTGTGTAATATTTCATAAGTGCCCTTGTAGCTGAAATTAATAAATACTATTAAGGAGACAACGGAAGTTCCTTTTATGACACTAGCACTATCTTCTAATGAAATACAACTGTTGTGCGAGTTAAAGATGTAAAAAGATCTTGAACTCGAAAAAAAACAAACGCTAATCCACTGATGACGTGGTTAATACAAGACCTTTGTGATAATAAGTAGTGTTATCTCTCTTCCTACCGCTGCTTCGCCTGTAATATTTGTTAAAATTGCAGCCGGCGACTGTGGTCGAGTGGTTCTAGGCCCTTCAGTTCGGAACCGCGCTGATGCTACGGTCGCAGGTTCGAATCCTGCCTGGTGCATGGATGTGTGTCATGTCCTTAGGTTAGTTAGGTTTAAATAGTTCTAAGTCTAGGGGACTGATGACCTCAGATGTTGAGTCCCATTATTTTTAAAGCCATTTGAACAATTTTTTAAAATTGCAGAAATGAACTGGCACGATAAGACTGTCATGAAATAGAAAACCTACCACTAACAAAAAGGACACTAAATGAAGTTTTTCTGTTACGTGAGAGTTCAAACAACAGTAAACAGGAAAAAGGCTACCGCTTTATACAGATCTTTTTTGTTATTGCACTTGGTACTGTCTTCATAATTTGCTGCCAAGGAAATGAATGTGAAACATTAAGCTCTACTTATAAGGTTCGAATGGCTCTAAGCAATATGGGACTCAACATCTGAGGTCATCAATCCCCTCGACTTACAACCACTTAAACCTAACTCACCTAAGGTCATCACACACATCCATGCCCGAGGCAGGATTCGAACCTGCGACCGTAGCAGCAGCGCGGTTCCGGACAGAAGCGCCTAGAACCGCTCGGCCACAGTGGCAGGTTCTACTAATAAAGGTTTCGTAATAAAGTAACTTAAAGGTATCGCACTGCTAAGAGTGTAAGTAGTTTATGCATCCTGCTTCAATGCTAGGTAAACGCAATCTGTTTGTACTTAAGTGGTAGAAGAAACGAACCAACAAGCAACGGTATTCACAAAATAACTTACATAAGGGCCGATCAAAAAGTGCCCGTTCAAAGTTGACAGTAACCGCTTGCCAAGACGTTGGTGGTTATATACCCCCATCGTAGAAGCGCTGTGTTGCGTATACTCTGAGCCACGCCCTAAATCGGAAGCTTTTTATCGACCCTTGTACACACTGCCGGAGAAAAGTTGTACACACTGTTAGAGGTTTCCAATTAACTCAAAATTTATTGTTGCAACATTGCACCTAGAGCACATGAAATGATTACACTTACAAATGAATAACACAAGCGGTCCTAAGGTACCAGGCTGCAACGCCCATATTAGCACGTGGTGTAGTATCAACGGGCGGCGATGCAAGTGCTGACTCCGGCATCCAGTCGACGGTACACATGGTGAACGCTGTACTGTGGTACATTATCCACGCCTGCCTGACCTGTTCACGTAGTTCTGTAATGGTAGTTGGCTGACGAGTCGCAGGAGTCACTTCTCGTCCCATCATATCTCACACGTGTTCGATTGGAGACAAGTCTGGAAATTGTGCTGGCCAGAGGAGTTTCTGCACGTCTTGCAAAACACGGACACTGTGTGGGCGAGCATTATCCTTTTGTCATAACACATCACCTTCCTGTTGCAGGAACAGCAAACGAATGGTTCTAACAACAGTCTGTACGTACCGAGCGCTGCTTTGCGTCTCCTCCAGAAACACTAAAGATGAACGAGAGTTGAAGCTTATCTCACTCCAGACCATAAGTCATGGGGTTAGGCCAGTGTCTTGCACGAATGCACTCTACGAAACAGCACTCACCAGGTCTGTGTTGTATGCATAAACGACCCTAACTTGCGTGCAGACAGAATCTGCTTTTATATCTGAAGACCACGGCGTGCTATTCCATCTTCCAGGTGATCCTCTGACGGCACCAGCCGAGCTGTACACGTCGATGCTGTGGCGTGATTAGAAGACGGTCTGGAGTTATGTGTGCCCTTAGTCCCACTGCTAATAACCGGGTCGCAACATTCTCGGAACGACATCTCTTTAGAAAGGCAAGAGTACTTAGCAAACGACATCTAAAGAGATGTCGTTCCGAGAATGTTGTTCCAAATTTTGCTAAGGTTATGCATCACATCGATTTTGCAGCAGCTAAGAGAATCAAGAAACGAGCCAGCCTCGCATTGGTACGTGAGAGAGTGCAATTCACCCGCCGGAGCCTTGAGTTTATCTCACAGGAATTACTCAAACTACATTTGCAACTGGCTAGTAAGTTCACTTCTTCTTCCTGGGATTGGATTGATGGTGTCACCTGGGTGTCAACTGATTCCGCCCACAAGAAGGCTACGGGACGTCAAACAGCTAAGTTCTCACGTCTCCTTGACAAACCATCTCTGCAGGTTCCGTGCAAGACTCATCAATTTGAGTGGCATGGTGTTGAGTGATGATGCGGTCTCGGTTTTGCAGAAAGGTCTCAACTTCGCTCCCACCCTCAAGTTCACTCCGGTCGCAGAAATTGTTAGTGCTGTTGAACAGGTTGCAACTCGACTTCCGCCAGAATCAGCCGAGGAAATACGTCGTGAAACTTGTCGTGCGTTAACGAAATCCAAGCCGATGAAGTCAAATATCAGCAGTAAAGAGAGGGCGGCCATTCGTGATCTGAGGGAGTGCTCTGAAATTGTTGTCTTACCGGCTGACAAAGGCAATGCTACAGTTGTTGTTTCCCATAAGGACTACACTGATAAGATGCAGAGCCTGCTAAATGACGATTCCTACCGGAAGATCAGCGTTGACCCTACAAAGAAGGTGGAGAACAAGACGAGGGCGCTTCTCAAGGACGCAGATTTACCGGAGGGTGACGCTAAGAAATTGTTACCCCAAGGTCCGGTACCGCCCAGACGATATGGACTCCCGAAGGTTCACAAAGAGGGGTTACCATTACGCCCCATTGTCAGCAACATCAGGGCACCTACATATTTGTTGGCCAAATACCTGACGGGAATATTAAGTCCTTATGTGGGTAAATGCCCTCATCACATCCGTAATTCCGTGGATTTTGTTAAACGCCTTGATAGCTTCAGGTTGGATGAGTCAGATATCATGGTGAATTTTGAAGTCGTTTCCTTGTTTACGAGGGTACCCCTTCGAGAGTCACTAGAATTGATTAGTCAGAAGTTTGACGAGAAGACCACTGAACTTTTTAGGCATGTCTTGACTTCCACGTATTTTCTTTTTAATGGAGAATACTACGAACAAACGGAGGGAGTCGCCATGGGTAGCCCACTCTCACCAGTGGTAGCGAATTTGTACATGGAGAACTTCGAGGAGGAAGCCCTGTCGTCATCCGTATGGAAACCTACTTGCTTTTTCCGTTACGTGGACGACACGTTCGTCATCTGGCCACATGGTATGGATAAACTCCTTGACTTCCTTACACATCTAAACTCCATACACCCCAACATCAAATTCACTATGGAGACTGAAACGAAGGGTAAATTACCTTTCCTTGACGTCTTGGTCAAGAGAAGGGCTGACGGCACCCTAGGTCATGGGGTGTATCGGAAGACAACGCACACTGATCTGTATTTGCACGCAGACAGCTGCCACCACCCTTCACAGAGGAACGGGGTACTTAAAACTCTAGTACATAGGGCGCGCACTATCTCTGACGCAGAGAGTCTACCCCAGGAATTGGAACACCTGAGAACTGTATTTCGAAAAAATGGGTACTCAGAGTGGCAGATTCAACGTGCTCTCCGCCCAACCACTGCAGCACAACCTGTTGAGATGGATGAAGTCACGAGGGAGGAGGTAGGCACTGCATTTATTCCATACACAGGCGCACTCTCGGGGAAAATCGCCCGCATTCTGAAGAAACACCAGGTCGGAACTGTGTTTCGTCCTCCAAATAAAACTCGTGCACTGGTGGGGAGCGCCAAAGATGACCTCGGTTTGAGGAAGGCCGGCGTGTACCAGATTCCGTGTCAATGTGGCAAGTCGTATATTGGTCAGACGATGCGCACCGTCGAGGATCGATGCCGTGAACACCAGAGGCACACTCGACTGATGTATCCGAGCAAGTCGGCGGTCGCTGAACATTGTTTGTCGGAAAATCACGCCATGGAGTATGACCGCACGAGGATTCTGGTACAGACGTCGAGATACTGGGACAGCGTTGTTAGAGAGGCCATCGAAATTCGCACCAATGACGACCCCATAAACCGTGACTGTGGCTATAATCTTAGCAAGGTTTGGGAACCAGCGATTGGGTTAATCAAGAGTAAATCTAGCAAACGTATAGTTGTGACGACCACGGCGGACAGAGCCATCACACCGACGTCATCTCAGACGCCGTCGCAATCTGTTCCACCGCGCGACCGTGGCGCGCGGCGCGGACGGCGGAGGGAGCGCGCCGCGGGCGGATGGTATTTAAATCGGCCGCCGCCGCGACCGAAACCAGTTCCCTCTGAGCAGACATAGCGTACGGATCTCCATGCCGGCACGTTCACAGGAGCTCAGTCCGTCAGTTCACCTGATGATGGCGACATGTATGATCGCCGAAATATTGTGCCCGTTGGACACTAGACCGGCAGCACACCCGTGGATATTTTGATTATCAAATACGCCGGGAGAAACTCAAGAATCGCATATATAAATCGATACTAGAGAGAATAGCTATGTACGGAGTGGGGACTTGGACTACTACTCTGTAACAGATAAAAAACTGCAAGCATTAGAAATGGACTTATGGAGAAGGTAAGCAAGAATTTCTAGAAAAGAAAATAAGAAACAACGAAATCGTAAAGAGAATTGAAGTAAGAGAAAGAATACATGACTTGCTGGATAGAAGGAAGTTACAATGGTACGGACATGTAAGAAGAATAGCGGAAGCCAGCATTCCGAAAATGATCCTGGAATGAGAACTGGAGGGGAAGAAGAGAAGAGGATGCCGTATGGCCAGCTGGCTCCAAGATATGCGGTTAATATTGAGAAGACTTGGCGCAGAAGAAGAAGATATACAAGATCGAAGCACCTGGAGGAACATCCTGAAGAGATAAATTAAGATCTTTTGTGAGAGTTGTAATAATTTTCCGATATTTGTTATGTTGGAGAAAAACCTTTGTGTAGAGGAAAATCTCAATTAATAAAATGTTTCTCCCACGCAGTCTGCAACACAATCTACGCCTAAAATTCTGCTTAATCTGGCCATCACGACGTGATCTTATTTATTTTGTAGAAGAATGATCTCATTTGTTCTCCTAATGCGCCATCCCCTAATATGAAGTCGAGGAACTCATTATTCTCCACTACAAAGCTGTAAAAGAGGTAAAGCTACTGAGGAAGGTGGGAAACTTTCAGTTTTCAGTGCTATAGATACCAAAGTATGATGTGTACATAGCATAGACACTTGTGTGGTTGTGGTATATTGTAAAACAAGTTGCGGCAAAAGAGAAACCCTTTGTCAACATTGATACCAACGATAACCATCACGTGGCTATGGTTCTTTGCATGTAACAGTTATTTAATGCTCTAATGAGGTTTCTACTGTAAATATTAAAATACTCTCTTTACCGAAATGATGTGGAAAATAGAATTATTTTCGGTTCGAGTGGAAATCTAAGCTTTAGAATTAAAAATATCTAGTAATTATCGTCCGAAAACAAGCGTAGAATAACACGATTGAATAACAGGTGAATAATGAATTCGTAATTATCAACCCAAAAAGATATAGAATAACACATTTTAACTAATGCACTGACGCTTAATTTCGTATTCACGCTGCTGTTATTTGTATACAGTAATATACGAAATTGTATTATTCTGATGTTGACTCTGGGCGATGTTTTGAAGTGGAATACGATAAATGAGGGAACAAATTTTATTAAGACAGGACAGTTTACTGACAAAACATATTTGCGGTTTGGTTTGATAACAAATGATCAGATGATGGTATTCTGGCCGGCCGCGGTGGTCTAGCGGTTCTGGCGCTGCAGTCCGGAACCGCGGGACTGCTACGGTCGCAGGTTCGAATCCTGCCTCGGGCATGGGTGTGTGTGATGTCCTTAGGTTAGTTAGGTTTAAGTAGTTCTAAGTTCTAGGGTACTTATGACCTAAGATGTTGAGTCCCATAGTGCTCAGAGCCATTTGAACCATTTGATGGTATTCTGAGATAATTTTCTCGCACATTATGGTATCTCTAACTAGAAATTTATAACTTTGGTTTATTTACATACTAATCAAAGGGAAACAGCAAACCTCTGCGCGAAGAGGATGCTGTGATATTCGTTTGTGCGAGGCTTTTTGCTCAAGATGCGATTTCCTAGCTCTGAGATACAAGTAAATCAAACTTGCGTATAGGATATATCATCAGTACTTAGAAAAATTTGGCAGAGCGTTCTCTCTTAGCAAAAATAAGACAAAATAGGTCAAGCAAAGATAAGTATGTATATTCTTCGTTTCTGAAATATTTCAAAAAAAAAATAATTATTGAAGAACTGGTGGTCATCGAATGTTAGTTGTTGTTAGCTAGTACGATTTCTCATTTCGAAAATCATGTTGAAAAGTGCCACAGATTTTCTTTGTATGTGGAATGTCCTTAGAATGAACCAGCTCTTGTAGGTGTCCTGTTGTACTACAGCTTGTCTCACTGCTATAATAATAACTTAATCGCTATGCACTCTTTGCCGTACTTTTTCTGGTTTCAGTCAGAAACAGTTTAAAGCCTATCTATACAAATATTAACTACACTTTGGGGATCAAATCTATTTTGAAATCTAAGCAGATGCCAGTGTCTTGACATTGCCACCGATTTTAACACACAACGTAGGACTTTGGTGAACTTGTTGATTTTTTCAGAGTGCACAAAAAGAAAACACAAATTTTGCTCTTAATTATTATGAAACTTTTTTGGGATGGTTCTTCAGTGTTCTGTCTAGTTTGATCCAGCCCACCAAGAATTCCTTTGATGTATGAATATATTCATCTTCGAGTACCACTTGCACCTAATGTCTTCAACTACTTTTTTGGGTATCTTCCAATTTCTGCCTTCTTTTCTAGTCTATACTGCCCAAAGCTCAATCGACTACCATGGAAATCATTCCTTGATATCTTAACACTTGCCCAAACATCCTGTCTCTTCTTATCGTGAATGCCCTCCACATGTTCCTGCCATCGTCGGTTCTGAGGAGAACCTCTCAATTTGTTTATTAGTCTACTTAGTTTTGAACATACTTCTGTAGCACCAGACCGCAAACCCTTCGATTCACTACTTTTCGGTTTCCAAACAGTCCGTGATTCATTTCCATACCTACGTTCTCAGAAATTTCTTCCCCAAATTAAAGCCGACGTTCCATACTTCTATTTTCTATTCCGAATCGCGCTCGTACGAGTGTTTCATGCAGACGGTTGTTAAATCCACGCTACACGCTTTGAAGGGTTTTACTGAAGATCGTTTAACATACTGAATAGAAGTTCATGCTGGGAAATTTATCGCTTCCACACTACGCTCTTTATATACAGGGTGTTGTCCCATCCAATTCCGCCACCTTATACGTTTCCGATAAGAAACAAAATGTGAAAAATGCAAGTGGCCAGGGTTGTACTTCTGCTAGAGGCCCACGCAATGAGCAGGAATGCATAATCAGTAAAAGTCAAGGAACACCACTTTCAATACAAAGTAGCTTTTTTATGGTAGATGTATGGTTTTTTCTACAGAAATGAAAACTAGAGGTAGAATTAGTGATCGCATACTTGGTTTCTAAATCTCATACAATCTGAAGTAATAGACTTTAAAGGATGGCAACGACACCGCGGTTTCTGCCGTAACACGCAGGGCGAGGGTTGCCTGCACTATCCTACAGTGTGCTGTAAACAGACTACTAATGTACTACGCACGTTCTACTAATCGACCACGATATTATTGCAGTCAGCCGGTATCGGAAACACGCGGTGATGTTACAATAAACAGGTACAATGGTGAACAAGGAAAATCCATGGAATTGCCGATGCTTTCGGGTTAGCTGTGCATATACTATCATCCCCCAATTACGCCCTGAATGACAATATAGCGACCGAAGCTGCCTAGCCCCCAAGTGCAATGATATCTTGGTCGACTTACACCTACACTCTTCAGTCTACTAGAGTCTCCTGATCGAGACAGCTGTACTGTCGATGTCAAACAAGAAAATACACTGTGACGTATTTCAAGTACGTTTCGGACAATGATTTCCCTGTTTTGGTGTGGCTTGTGATATCTGCGATCGTCTCGTCTTATTGACAGTCTTCAGTAATGAAGGAAAACACGGTGTCACATAAATGCAACCACAGCCGTAGCAATATACACTGAACGCCACCCATATCAACGGCGTCCTTCTCGTCGTACCATTTCCAACATCCTCAAACGTCTCAGGGAAACAGGCAGCTGGGTATCCAGAATGTGTCAACGTACAAACACAGCAACTAACATTGTTTCACACGTATCATATTTCACTTTACTAAGAACCATACGGGAATGACTTCGAGTCCCTAACTGAAGCCTGTCGTTTTGCACTTCAATGATTGCAGGGTCGTCCTGATTTCCTACGTGATACGTTATTTACGGATGAAGTTTCTTTCAAAAATGGTCATACGAATGTGTGGAACATGATCTGCTGGTGCGTTCGAAATTCCCACTGGATTCGTACCGTTGCCCATCAGTGACAGTGGAGTGTCAATGTTTGGCGCGAGAATATTGGTACCCAATTTTTACCAGGGAACATTAATTGGACGACGAAATACATCATTTCTGCAAGACACTCTACTCCTTATCATGGAGGACGTGGGATTAGAAACGCTTCTATCAGTGTAATTCCATAATGGCTGGTATCCCGCATACCACACACGTGTTTCCAGGGATGTTGTGGATGCAATGTTTCCAAATTGGTGGACCGGAGAGGGAAGTCCTGTGAGTTGGTCATCCCGGTGCCCCAATGCGACGTCGTCAGACTTTTCTGGGTCGCAATGGATAGAGTGTGTGTACCACGAATCCCCAATGGCACCAGAGGTATGCAATGACGTATTACCTCGGTATGTGCGGCTGTATGTGTGGAAGCACTACAATCTCTGCGACGCTCACTTGTTCACCATAGCCACAAAGGGATCGCAAACGGCGGGCACTATGAACATCTTTTGTTCATCGGACGTGACGTTACTGGTTATTTGTGAGCGCGATTTCGGTGGTGACATCATGCACAAAATTGAAATTTCTGTGGACTATATGCCATTAACAATTGTATTTATGACACTAGAACCACGTCTTATGACTAAATTATACCTATGGCTTTCATTTCTGTAGGAAAAACATACACTTTGTGTTGAAAGTGGTGTTCGTTGATCTTTATGAAGTATGCACTCTTGCCCATTGTGTAAGCCCCTGAGATAAGTGCTTTCCTAGCCAATTGCTTTTATCACATTTTATTTCATTTCAGAAATACATGAAGTGGAGAGTTATGTGTGACACGCTGTATAAACCATCACGACATTTGCGTAAAGTAAACAGGGGAAAACAGCACGCCTCTTGAAAATGCCTTGACCACTGCACCAGCTCGTTCGTCCCTGCGAATGAGGCATACTTTCGTCTTGTAGGAGGTTCTATTCCTTATACGCTTATCTAAAAGGAGAACACGCTAGGAAATTTAATTTGAAAAATCATCAACAACGTTTTTCGGCTGAATAACTGCCGAAACAGCGCTGAAGAAATTACCGCTAAAGTGTTGGGTTGGTGTACAAGTTAGTAAAATATTTTGTAAGTTAAATAAACACAACAGATACTCAAAACAGGGACTTAAGTCATCAGTAAACTATTCTCCTCCACTATTTATAACATTTTGCCATTCCGTGGCTGTAGAAATCACGTAGTTGACGGAAAACTCGTCGAGGTATGTTTGCAGCGCATTTTCAACCAGAAAAATTTGTGCATTGAAGAAGCAGTGATGGAAATAAAAGAAAGGTTCATGAGTGGCATTAAAATTCAAAGTGAAAGGGTACGATTCGCTGATGACATTGCTATCCTGAATGAAAATGGAAAGGAAGTACATGATATGCTGAATGGAGTGAACAATCTGATGAGTACAAAATATGGATTAAGAGTAAGTCTGAGAAAGACATAACTAATGAGAAGTAGTAGAGATGAGAACACCGACAAACTTAACGTCAGAGTTGATGGTCACGAGGTAGACGAAGTTAAGGAATTCTGCTACATAGGCAACAAAATAACTTAATGACTGACGAAGCAAGGACACAAAAAGCAGACTAGCACTGGCAAAAAGGACTTTTGTGGCCAAGAGAAGTCTACTTGTATCAAACATAGACCTTAAGAAAGAAATTTCTAAGAATATACGTTTGGAGCTCAGCATTGTATGGTAGTGAAACATAGACTGTGGGAAAACAGGAACAGAAGAGAAATGAAGCATTTGAGACGTCGGGCTACAGACGAATGTTGAAAATTAGGTGGACTGATAAGGTAAGGAATGAGGTGGTTCTGCGTATATCTTAGAGGAAAGGAATATGTGGAAAACACTGACAAGGAGAAGGGACAGGGTGATAGGACATATGTTAAGAAATCAGGAAATAACTTCCATGTTACTAGAGGGAGCTGTAGAGGGTAAAGACTGTAGGGTAAGAAAGAGATTGGAATACATCCACCAAAATAAATGAGGATGTAGATTGCAAGTGCTACTCTAAGATGAAGAGGTTGGCACAGGAGAGGAATTCGTTGCGAGCCGCATCAAACCACACAGAAGACTGACGACTCAAAAAAAGAGAAAAAGAAGAGGAGGCTCTGACTATAATAGGAGATAAAAGGAATACGTGGAAAACACTGATAAGCAGGGACAGGATGATAGTACATCTGGTAATAATCAGAAAATGACTTCCAGGCGTGGAGTTCGTGGAGGGCCGCATAAAACCAGTCAGAAGATTGATGACTCAAAAAGAAGATACCTCCGAAGCAGGGCCATGATGATTGAGATGGGGTATCTCCCGCTGCATGCTAGCTATGGTGAATCCCCAACTCTACCTGCTCGTTCAGGCTGCTCTCTCATCCATCTTTTACACTGTCTCAATAGCTTTGGTTTTCCTCCTCTCTGCCGCGCTAAATCATCTGTTATGAGTGTCGCACTTTGTTGTGCAGGGGGCTGTAATGGATCAGGGATGGAACAGATGTGCGCTGGACGTTTACTGACGCATGCAGAGCCCCAGGGACG
This sequence comes from Schistocerca cancellata, assembly GCF_023864275.1. Lineage (NCBI taxonomy): Eukaryota > Metazoa > Arthropoda > Insecta > Orthoptera > Acrididae > Schistocerca > Schistocerca cancellata. Next base: position 244,480,742 of record NC_064631.1, read on the forward strand.
CTCACCTGCTAACTTTCCTATCTCCTTGTTCTTTCTTTTATTATTGATGGCATAAAATATGTCTTTCATGTTTTTAGCGTTCTTACTTATATTGTTCTGTATCTCCCGACTAGATCATAAAACGTTCCCTGTCAACATCTCTACTATCGGACGCACCACTCGAGAGACTGATGACCTCCCTTACCCTCCAATCAACTAACCATTCAGACCGAACGTGATTTCCATCTGCGTGGACTCTGTCGACAAGGAGACTTTAAACACTGCCCTCGCGCCTTTCACGCTGAGAATTAGAAAAGTGTCTGTATGTACAGCGCTACTACAACGAATAGAGGGAGTGGGAATCAGAAAATTGATTTTTGTCTGATGGTTTAAGGTGGGTAATGTTTAATCAGATGATGTAATGCTATTCCCTGTGTCGTTGAGGACATTGTGAAGCAGTAAAATATCCAAAATATCTGTGAATGAAGTATTTTGACGTTTATCAGACATATGATCCACATAGGTCTTTAATCGATGTTTCATAAATGGCTGGTTTCGCAGGGATACCTCTAAATATCTACAGCTGGACGACTTGCTCGCAATATGTATTAATCCACACAAATCTTCCTTGTGAACCCGCCTATCTAATGGTAAAAACTATTTCAAAGTCCCTACACTAGTTCCTGCGATTAGCCTTCAACATAGAAAAACGCGCCGGGGAGACCCGCACCGCCCCACTAGGCAAGGTCCTAATCGAGGTGGTTTGCCGCTGCCTTCCTCCGACAGTAGAAGGGATGAATAATGATGATGATGAAGACACAACAACACCCAGACATCTCGAGGCACGTAAAAATCCCTAACCGCGCCGGAAATCGAACCCGAGACCCCGCGCTCGGGAAGCGAGAACGCTACCGCAAGACCACGAGTTATGGACATGAACCAGCTAACATAACACATATTACACGCTCATCGTAACCATAAAGAATATATTGCATACCTAATACTCCCTCGTGAATCAGTCTGTTACTGAAAGGCGTATTAAATGCCTGTAACACTCTGAGACGAATCTGAACATACGGACTGAAAACTGTATTAAATCCCTGTAGTATCCTGAGACGACTCTGAACATACAGATAGAGACCGCGGGATTTTAGTTTATAATATGTATAGATAATTAATTTCTGTGAGATATGCTGATACATAATGTCATTATTCTTCACAGTTTTTACAAGATTTCGTCATGGCTGAAGTAGAAATGTTCCATCGGATAGATGTTGCTACCTGGCAGATAAACGTAGAACACTTATTCCGCAAAATTCGTCGATAAAGCCTTCGTTAGCACATGGCTGTAAAGTACTTTCGCATATTAGTAACCAATTCACTGTTTTTTTAAGCAATGTTTTAGGTTTAATTGGATCTTGAAGGGTTTATGAACTGTAGTCCCAACGACAACTGTTCTCCCTTTCAGAGCTATGGGAGACCGTAAAGGCTATCCGGTCATGGATTAGTAACTATTAACACAAGGGCGTACGTCGAAATGATACCGTGAGCATACCAGAAAATAACGTACGAGTTTGACTGGTGGGGCAATAAGCGAGAGGAAGCTGAACTACTGGAGCGATGCACAAAATGGCGTAATAAACTGCGTGATAAAGCAAAGCGGGCAGCGGAAATTTACATAGTTACAAATTGCTGCACAGCAAACATTTATAGCAACTGCTTCAGATGACGAGTTAATTGTATACACAAAATATACGTGTAAACTCTCGTGGGTTAGCACAATATAATCAGCAGATTAAGCAAACATACTTCCAGGTGCGGTCTGCCAATTATGAAAAACGAAACAGTTCGCTCAGATGCTCCTGTCATGCCGTACTGCACTACGTGGTGAAAAATATCCGGACACCACTTTCTGATTGCTTCAAAGATGTCAAACTGATACTCCCTTCCCATTTCATTATAATATTCCATCATCAAAGATAGGCGCAACTGTGTTACTTACAGAAGAAGATGAAAGACAAAATAATTATTAGTGAATAGCCGTCTTAGAAGAATGCACTACCATACCAAAGTATCCAGACATCATATGGAGTGCGGAATTGGCTACTAGCTGCCACAAGAGGCGGACTCACCAGTGTAAAAAGAGACTCGAAGCACCGCGATGACAGTAAAGAAGCAGTAACAGCAGAGTCGATTGGTCAGGAGAGCTCTGCGATTTGTAATATGGGCTACTCATTGGATGTTAATTGGTTTTGGTTTGCTTTAGGGCGCTCATTGGATGTTAAGCTCGCCCGGCTAGCCGCCCGCTCTAATCCGGTGTGCCGGCCAGCCTGTAGATGGTTTTTAAGGCGGTTTTCCGTCTCTCGCGGCGAATGAGGGCTGGTTCCCCTTATTTCGCCGCAGTTACACTATGTTGGCGATTAGTGCGCAAACACTGTCTCCACTTACTCGTACACCACAATTACTCTACCACCAAAACATTGGAGCTACACTCGTCTGATATGATACGTTCTGGGTTGTGGAGGGAGGGGGGTTTCCACTGGGGGCCGAACCGCACAATTACTCTGAGTTCGGTGTGGGGCGTCTGTGAGGTGGGAGGACTCCTATGGCCTGTTGTGAGGTTGTGAACCACTGAGGACTACGGCAGGACGAAGCCTCTCCGTCGTTTCTAGGTCCCCGGTTCAATACACAATACATACACACATAGTATGTTACCCACTTAATAAATATTCAGCCCTTCTAAAGTTGCCCAAGCCGACTGTTGATAATGTGATTGTGAAGTGGAAACGCGAAGAACAACCACAACTCCTCTACTGCCGTACAGAAACCATCGAGCACTGCTGATGGTGGTTTGCAAAAAACCGCACGGAAGATATCAGCGCAGTAACAGTGCGTGGAGAGTTAAAATGAGTGGGGTACAATGGTGGAATGGTGGAGGAGCTCCTCACATGCCACATATTTGAATAGTCGGTTGTAAGCGACTCTTAGCGTGGTGTAAAGAGCGACGACATTGGACAGTAGTAGATGACTGGAAACGAATGATTTGGAGTGACGAATAACGCTATACTCTGTGGTAAACTGATGGAAGAATGTGGGTTGGCCGATGCCTGGAGAACGTTACCTGCCAGCGAGTGCAGTACCGACGGTGACATACGGGGGAGCCAGTGTTGTGGTATGGGGGGGTTTTTCGCAGTTAGAGTGTGCTCCCCTCGATGCGCTTGGAAATACGTTAAATGCGAAAAGACAGGAAGACATTTTACACCACTGTGTATTGCGTACAATAGACGAACAGTTCGGAGAAGATGATTGTATTAACATGCAGAGCACCCTGTTATAAAGCAGCACCTCCGACGTAGTGCTTATTGGACAGTAACATCCCTGAAATGCCTAGAGTCTGCACCTGAACCCCACGGAACATCTTTGGGGCGTTCCATACCCTAGCGTCCAACAGCACCAGCTTCTCTAGTTTCAGCTCTTGAGGAAGGATGGGCTGCCGTTCCTCCATACACATTGAGATACCTTATTGAAAATCACCCTAGCAGACTTCAAGCTATCATAAGAGCGAAGATGACCACATCCCACATTAATGAGCACTAATAGGTGTACGGATACATTTAGTCAAATTGTGCACATCGATTACCATTAAATTATAATTGCAGAATAGTTCGGTAAACATCAAAATTCGTAAGAAATATTTGTAAAATTGAAACAACTATCCCACAGTAAGTATCACGGTGGAAGCATATAAGGATTTCCCCAGGAAGCAACTATGATGATTTCTTTCGCATATCACACCTGCTGCCCATAAGTCACAACAGCACAGCGCAGCAGATACATCGTGTGCTAGAATAGTGTTCTCCTCTTCTTGTTCAATCCTTGGATGGTACATGGGAATAAATGTTGTTGGTAGCCACAGTGAAAGCTGGAGGTCTTTCAGTTTAGATCACTGGTCAATATACAGAAGACGTTATACGTTCCTTGAATGGTACTAACATCTGATGTCATTTGATCTCCACACTGAACGGTCAACAAAGGGAACAAACAACAAATTTAGAAAAGGAATGAAAGTTTGAGTAGAAGAAGCAAACACCAATTTCGCTGCTGAAGTCCGCCTACTCAGCTGGGTGGTAACATGCTCGGGGCCCATGCAAGCGGGTCTGGGTTCGATTCCCGGCCAGGGTCTGGGTCTGGGTGTTGTGTGTCCTCATCATCCTTTCATCACCGGCGCGCAAGTCGCCTATTGTGGCGTCGAATGAAATAAGACTTACACTTGGCGGCCGAACTTCCCCGAATAGGGGCCTCCCGGCCAACGATGCCACACGCTCATTTCTTTTTTAAATTACTTTTTAATTTTTTTTTTTTTTGCTGATGAAACTTCAGTTCTGTCAGAGATAGCAGAAAAACTTGGAGGGAATGGATATTGTCTCGAAAAGAAGTTGGAAGACGAAAATCAATTACACTAAAACATGGGTAGTGGAATGCAGTCAAATGAAATCGGGCGACGCTGAAGGAATTTGATTAGGAAATGAGACACTGAAAGTTTAGAGGAATACCAATGCCTGTTACACTAAGTAGATTCAAGTGGATGTAGGAGGCAGTAGTTGTGCAGTGATGGAGATGATTGCACAGGATAGACTAGCATGGAGAGCTGCATCAAACCAGTCTTCAGGCTGAATACCACAATAACTTGGACTTCTTAAGATTTTGGTAATATTTTCTCTCTGACATTCTAAAACTTTCTTTCTGCTTAGTACTATAGTATTATTTTCTCTGTTCAGTATGTTTTCACGAGCTTGCTTTCTTCACGTCTCCTGAGGGAATTTTTATCCATGTATTTGACAGTTTTAAAGTATTCAGTCTTTAAGTTTCCCTTCTTTAACGGAAACTTCATGTTTTTTTTAATTTATTACCATAAAAATTTATTCTAGTTTGATCTGTGTACACAATCATTATATTCACGGCCCCCGGTAGCAGAGTGGTCAGCGCGACAGCATGGGAATCCTAAGGGCCCGGGTTCGATTCCCCGCTGGGTCGGAGATTTTTCTCCTTTCAGGGACTGCGTGTTGTGTTGCCCTAATCATCATCATTTCATCCCCATCGACGCCCAAGTCGGCGACTTGGCGTCAAATCGAAAGACATACACCGGGCGAACGGTCTATCCGACGGGAGGCCCTAGTCACACGACATTTACGTTATATTCAGAATGTACCTCATGTTGATAACTCGCATTCTCAACCCTGTTCTTCATTATCTTCCATTTTGTTATAAATTTACTATCGTATTGTTCTCCTATATATAATGTGTATCATTTGCTGATCAGTATCTTTGGAATAATGCAGTTCTACGTTTCCAATAACATTTGCACCATCAACTCACAAATATATATCCCATTAGTGAGATATTCTTGATTTAATGAATTGACTATAAGTATAGTTACATAGCTGGCATATAAACATAATGCTTACAGTCCTGAAGGATTCACATTTCTCTCCATATACACTCCTGGAAATGGAAAAAAGAACACATTGACACCGGTGTGTCAGACCCACCATACTTGCTCCGGACACTGCGTGAGGGCTGTACAAGCAATGATCACACGCACGGCACAGCGGACACACCAGGAACCGCGGTGTTGGCCGTCGAATGGCGCTAGCTGCGCAGCATTTGTGCACCGCCGCCGTCAGTGTCAGCCAGTTTGCCGTGGCATACGGAGCTCCATCACAGTCTTTAACACTGGTAGCATGCCGCGACAGCGTGGACGTGAACCTTATGTGCAGTTGACGGACTTTGAGCGAGGGCGTACAGTGGGCATGCTGGAGGCAGGGTGGACGTACCGCCGAATTGCTCAACACGTGGGGCGTGAGGTCTCCACAGTACATCGATGTTGTCGCCAGTGGTCGGCGGAAGGTGCATGTGCCCGTCGACCTGGGACCGGACCGCAGCGACGCACGGATGCACGCCAAGACCGTAGGATCCTACGCAGTGCCGTAGGGGACCGCACCGCCACTTCCCAGCAAATTAGGGACACTGTTGCTCCTGGGGTATCGGCGAGGACCATACGCAACCGTCTCCATGAAGCTGGGCTACGGTCCCGCACACCGTTAGGCCGTCTTCCGCTCACGCCCCAACATCGTGCAGCCCGCCTCCAGTGGTGTCGCGACAGGCGTGAATGGAGGGACGAATGGAGACGTGTCGTCTTCAGCGATGAGAGTCGCTTCTGCCTTGGTGCCAATGATGGTCGTATGCGTGTTTGGCGCCGTGCAGGTGAGCGCCACAATCAGGACTGCATACGACCGAGGCACACAGGGCCAACACCCGGCATCATGGTGTGGGGAGCGATCTCCTACACTGGCCGTACACCACTGGTGATCGTCGAGGGGACACTGGATAGTGCACGGTACATCCAAACCGTCATCGAACCCAATGTTCTACCATTCCTAGAACGGCAAGGGAACTTGCTGTTCCAACAGGACAATGCACGTCCGCATGTATCCCGTGCCACCCAACGTGCTCTAGAAGGTGTAAGTCAACTACCCTGGCCAGCAAGATCTCCGGATCTGTCCCCCATTGAGCATGTTTGGGACTGGATGAAGCGTCGTCTCACGCGGTCTGCACGTCCAGCACGAACGCTGGTCCAACTGAGGCGCCAGGTGGAAATGGCATGGCAAGCCGTTCCACAGGACTACATCCAGCATCTCTACGATCGTCTCCATGGGAGAATAGCAACCTGCATTGCTGCGAAAGGTGGATATACACTGTACTAGTGCCGACATTGTGCATGCTCTGTTGCCTTTGTCTATGTGCCTGTGGTTCTGTCAGTGTGATCATGTGATGTATCTGACCCCAGGAATGTGTCAATAAAGTTTCCCCTTCCTGGGACAATGAATTCACGGTGTTCTTATTTCAATTTCCAGGAGTGTATTTTGTAAAATTCTGTTGCATAAATTCAGCACTAAATGATATGTGTCTTTCATACCATCAGAATAATAATCATGGAAACCCTTCCCAGAGTTATACAACATGCAAGTTATACTACCCATTTACAATTTCAAATTTTATCTGTCCTCCACTAAAAAGATATATATCAATTTTTCTTTCATGAGTGAGCCCATTTCACGAAAATCATTGGTTACTTTCTGGTTCAGGAGCTTAGTATTGATTGTGATTGCCTATTAAGCCTATGTGAAGAGAACGAGTTTCAGTGCAACAACGTGAAGCTGTGTTTCGTACATGAAGGTAATCTAATTTCCTGAAAAGAATAACTCGTTTGTTGGCTGTCAGTGTGTTTTGTACTGGAATTAAGGAGAGCTAGGCTTTCGCTTGAAACCCTACCTTATATCTAAATATAGTTGGGATGATACATTTTCGTGGAGTCACCTACGTACCTAAAACCCACAAACTGTCAGCTGTTATAGCAGTGAAAGTCGATTTCCTGACATGTGTATTTTTTTATTTTATCTTGATACTTACCTCACAATTGATTACAGGACAATATTGTCCTCAGCCTAACAAGTGTCTGAAGAGGAAGTAATATTGTCATGAAATCGATTATACATAGCTCAGATAAACATAAAAATAAAATACACCTGCAAGAACTCGACTTTCCTAAAGTAAGTTGGAATGATGTGTCATCTCTTTATCTATTAAATGTTAGCTGTCACCTCGTTTGTTAAAGAAAGTTATTGCCATCCGTAGCGACTGCCGAACAATGCTGGCTTTAATTTACTCTCATGAGTTTATGAAAGTGGAGATTAACCTTCGTAATCTGTTTATATGATCAGAGCAGAGAAAGTACTGACGTCTGAGAAGGAGAGCTGGGAGAAAGAGAGAGAGAGAGAGAGAGAGAGAGAGAGAGAGAGAGAGTGAGAGAGAAGAGGGGAGGGGAGGGGGTAAGAGTAAGAGGAAAGAAAAGTTTGCTTGTAATGATGATTGTGCACCTTAGAATAAATGTATTAACTTTTAAAGTACTTCTTATGTTGAAAGATGTCAAAAGATGTCGAATTCCGCTCGTGGTTGCCAAAAACAAATGCAGACGACCTCCATGAATGCGTTCACGCATTGTAAAACACAACTTTTAATCTAATTTTCTTTTACATGCAAGTTTAACACATTGAATTCCACTTGCTAAATATACCGGGACATACATCAATCATCAGATTTAGTGGAAGATGATGCTCAATACATAATGTCAAAGCTGATGGTGCGGAATGAAAACATCGTGACTCCATCTGTCTGTGGAAACCTCGTAAATCCAGTAACCAGTAACTCTACAACCAAAGAGAGATTTGAAAGTGCACGGATTTCTGCAATCCGTCAACAATCAGGCTTCGACTATACAGTTACAATTGCAGCAACTTTCTGTAGCAATTTATGTTACTTCTAAAGAAGTCTGTTTTGCTTCTCTTGCAAAATTTAACAAAATGGAGTTACTAGGTCTTCATTGCCTACCGTCGAAGTAGTACTGTGACGGGAATTTTTCCCCTTGTAAATTCAAACAGGATCTTTCCATTTACGACTTATAACGTTAGTGCTGATTGAAAGTAGTACATATTTTACTGATTATTTGTTACGGATGGTAGGACGAGGTTTATAATTGAAGAACATCTTTTGTTGCGTTTTATGTAAATTAAATGTAAATCTTTTCTAATACTGATGTACAAAAAGTGTTATAGCCCAGAACAGTTGCATCGAGAGGTGGAAGGTGGAGGATGGTTTTTTGATGGTGACGTATTTGCGGAAGTGCATTGTCGGTAGGTGAGGGAAGTTCTTTCGTTTTTAAGCGAGGTGGTGACGTGTGGAGCGGAAGCAGAAAGAGAAACGACTTACAGAAGTGATTCAGTTATTTGAAGATTAACAACGAACGCAAAGATGCTGTTACCCGGAATTGATCATGGCGTCAGGATATGTCTGGAAATTTTACTAATTTATTCAGTTTACGAAACGACACATCGCTGTATTGTCAGCTTCCTGATCCAGTAAGTACATCTTCCAGCAGTTAAGACAATCACAGTTAGAAAGAGAAACTACAATTCTTTGGAAGAGCCACATTCATAATATTTACACCAGAGCGTGTGTACGAAAACATGACAATATGCAACTTCCAGCATCTCACCGTCAGTGCAGTTAACGGTTCAGAACAGACTAGAACAGTGTTAAATATTTCGAAACTAATTAATAAAATCAAACTGTGTTGCATGTTCAAAATGTTATCAGCAACTGACGTACATGTAATAACGTAATAGCAATAGGGAGTATCTCGCAGTTAGGAGCCGTAAAGTTTTGGTATAAATAATGTTTGATTTGTCTACATCGTTTGCCGGAATTTTATTAATATGGAAATGCTAGTGTATACAAGCAGAAACTAAGTGCATGCGGAGATGCAAGTGGATGTAAGCAGTGTACTTCGAAAGTGGTCCGTCGATGTCCAGTTGTATTTTAGGAACTTCAGAAACGAATCGCATGCAAAACACAAATAGTTAAACAATTCTGTATCCGTTTGTAACATGTGCTTTGTCATATTTGTTTTTAATTGTTAATGAGATACGCATACATACATTACCAGAATCTTAATGCCTAGATGCAAGTGTATGTAAGTATTTTGGTTTACTTGAAAAGGGTTATATCGTAACATCGATTTCGAATTGCTTTTCTGGAAGTTAAGATAAAAATCACATGCAAAACACAAATAGTTAAACGATACTGTAACCTTTTATTATGTGTATTATGTCATATTTGTCTTGTAAATTGTGAAAGAGATTTGAGTGAGGGTGCGCATGTGTGTTTTGCCTATGAACCAGTACAATTACTCTGAAGGCTGTTTAAGAATTGCATCGAAGTGAGTGGTGATTTATTGGCAAGGACTTTGATTACAATTACGTCATACAGAGCGTACGTATTTTCGATAGAATGTGTAGACTTCGTGAAAATGAACACTTTAATACAGTCAATATCACGAAGCGATCTTCTAGTTTATCTGTGACTACGAACTTATACACGGAATTGATTTCACTGTGGAAACACATAGACTTTTATATACATGAGGAATGAGCTAGCGGCACACCTTCATTCGAGGCATAGCCCATGTAATACTTACCATAAATAACTGATTGGTTTGAAGCTTCCTGACAGACTAAAACTGTGTGCAGGATCGGTAAACGAAGCGATAACCTTGCCTTTACGGGTAAAGCTTTTATAGAGTGAGCTACACAGGTATGACTCACGATCCGCCGTCATAGCCTCATTTCCACCAATAAGTGTCTACTGCAATCGAGAGTACGAAAGAAGGTCTGAACAGCTGTAAGTGAGCATTTAGAACGGAAGGCAAGTTTATGGGTTCCAGTCCAGATCCTGAACAAAGTTTTAATTCGTTAGGATCGAAGGTGTGAAAGACGATTGCTGTCTGACATCTTTCATGTCCCGTATTCGTGTGCTCCATATTGGTTACTCACGCAACGAATATAAGCCCTTCTCTTACGATGGCCGCCAGCGTCGAATGTTTCTGAAGTCTGTGCCACCGGATACCGTCTGCTTTCCAACTGCCAGGACAAATACAGTCAACTGGATTAAAGGAATGGTGCTGTGTTAAATTATTGGTCTTTCCTGCAGGACAAATACACGAACGAACGATGCCGGGCGAGATACCGGTTCTGCTTTGCCAACTATCTGAGTCCGTTGCTCATGGACTAGTGTGTTCCAGGCGTGAGAATAGATAGATGAGATAGTCCACGATTCATGATAAATCTAAATCTGTGTACACAGGGGACTGTACTCATCATCACACAAGAAGATGATCTGGACAATTTACATGCTCAGTCTGTTGACGGGTTTTCTCAACTATTTAATATTTTTTATCAACCTAAAAATAATTAATGTAGAGTAATGAAGATTCGGGAATATATTTGCCTAGGTGACATATTTACGTGATTAGTATTGGAAGAACACAGGTTGATAAAATCTCGAAACAAGCCATTGCAAATTTCAAATGCGGTACATTAATAAGCGGTATAACGGATAGAATGTTGAATGCAAGCATGCAGACGTGCATGCATTGTGTTGTAAATATGCCAGATGTCAGTTTCTGGGATGGCTGTTCCACTTAGTCGCTCAATGCTCGAACTGTTAACGCTGTTCGGGGATTATGCTCGAGTTGTCGGCTGATGATGTCTCATATGTGCTCGAGAGGACATGGTTCGGTAATCTAGCAGGCCAAGACAATATGTCTAAACTCTGTAGAGCATGTTGGGTTAAAACAGCGGTACGTCGGCGATCGAAATCCTGTTCGAAAACACGCCGTGGAATGATGTTCATGAACGGCAGCACAGCAAGTCAAATCAACAGATTGAAGTACAAATTTGCAGTGAGTGTGCTTGGGATAACCACGAGAGCGCTCCTGCTGTCATACAATATCGCACCCCAGTCCGTAACTCCAGGATTAGCTCTAGAGTGTCTAGCACACAGACAAATTACTTGCCTTCGTCTAACCAACACACAGCCATCACTGGCACCAAGGAAGGAGCAGTTTTCGACAAAAAACACAACAGACCTCTCCCATCCCTCCAATGTGTTCCAGCCTGACATTACTGAACTCGCAGATGATGGTGGTTTGGGGCCCGTTGAATGAACGCTACAGGACATCTGCCTTGGAGCTGTCCTTGAAGTAGCCGATTTCTAACAGTTCGTTGTGTCACTGTGGTACCATTTGCCGCTCAAATTGCTGCTGCAGATGCAGTACAACGCGCCAGTGTCATACGCCAAACATGACGGTCTTCCCTCTCGGCAGTGCCATGTGGCCGTCTGGAGCGCGATCTTCTCGCGAACGTACATTCTCGTGACCACCGCTGCCAGCAATCATGTACCGTGCCTACAGTCCTGCAAAGTCTTTCTGCAGTATTACAGAAGAAACATATAGCTTCTCGTAGCTCTATTACACGACTTCGTTCAAACTCACCGAGCTGCTGATAATGACGTCTTCGTCGCCTTAAGGGCCATCAACTCAGCACATATGCGAGTGCAGGCTTTCACGGCGAATTTCATATATGAAGTCTTCACAGGTTGTCAGCCGAGCAGCATCGTCGTCTCGTAGCAATGTTTCGATGGAATGCGTCTCCATCATCTTCAGGCGAAGTGTCGGGATATCGTCGGTCGCGGGCTTACATTTCAGCTGGACCGCTCTCCGCTTCCCGCTGCCGGCCAATCACGCGCCCGCGGAATCGCCCGATGCGCCTGGATCGGCCGGAGGTGGTGGCGGGGGGGGGGGGGGGGGGGGGACAACGCGTGCGCGGGTTTCGAGTCCCAACGTCCGTCTCTGCCTGCTCCGTCCGCGGCCCTTGGTGGAACGGAACGTTCTTCTCTGTTTTTCCTGATTGCAGGCCCCCAGGCTGTGCTGATTTGGTAGCCACTGTCGCGGTTGATTAGGTTGTCGTGTAATCGTATTTCTATGGACTCTTTGATTACTGAGTCTCAAAATCCGTTTGTACTGCATTTAAGAAGCTGCAGAGGAAGTAAGAAGAGACTTCTGCAGAGTACCAGACAAAGCAAAGATGCCGAAGAATAACATTTCGACGAAAGAACGAAAGGCGATACAGGCACTCAGGGAGGACCAGGACACAGTGGTCTTGGCAGCGGACAAGGCAACGCCACGGTGCTGCTTAAATCAGAAGACTATTGGCAGAAATCGACGGCCTCCTGAAAGATCCTTCCTGTAAAAGACTAAGGAAAGACCCCACCACAACAGTGACCCGCAAGAACGTTGAGATGCTCAGCAAATCGGGACTAGAGAAGGATATCATCAGGAAGCTGTACCCGAGGGCACCGGCACCACCACGTCTCTATCGTCTCCGAAAGGTCCACAAAGAAGAACCTATTTTAAACACTATTAACTCGCCGACATGTGGTATTGCTAAGCATTTATCACAGATGCTAAAACCCTTGGTGGGTTACAGTCCACACCATGTGAAAAACTCCGCTGAGTTTGTGAAAGTTCTACAGGGAATGCGGCTTAAAAATGAAGACCTACTAGTCAGCTTCGATGTGACATCCTTATTCACACGAGTACCAATAGAAGACTCCCTAGATTTACTCGAAGAACACTTTGAGGAGGATATCATCAAGCTCTTTCGCCATATTCTAACCACCACCTACTTCAAGTGTGGTGGGAAGTTCTACGAACAGATAGATGGTGTAGCTATGGACTTCCCCCTAGCACCAGCATAGCCGACCTATACTTGGAGCACTTCGAAAAGCTAGCACTGGACACTGCTAAACACAAGCGAAAAGCCTTCTACAGGTACGTTGACGATACCTTTGTAGTTTGGCCACATGGCAGGGACAAACTGCTAGAGACACGTCAACAGCATACATGGAAATATCAAATTTACCATGGAGATTGAAGTGAACAGAAGCTTATCCTTTCTGGATATCCTGATCACAAGAAACATGGACGGCATGCTGGGACAAGCAGTGTATAGAAAGAAAACACACACGGACCTCTATCTTAACGCCAATAGCTGCCACCACCCTGTGCAATGCAATGCTGTACTCAACACCTTAGTGCACAGGGCCACGTCCGTTTGCGATAAGGATAGTTTCCCAGGATAATTTCAACACCTAAAGGACACCTTCAAGAAAAATGGATACAGTGAGACACAAATAAGGAGAGCTCTGAATACCGACCACAACAAGAGAGGTGAGAGACCGGAAGAAGACAAAACAATGGGCTGTGCGTTCTTGCCATAAGCGGGTCCGCCGACGTCCAAGATCGCGAGAATTCTCAAGAAACATAAAGTGAAGACCGTTTTCCGCACAGCAGGAAAAATCAAAGACCTTCTCGGTTCAACCAAGGATTCACTAGGTCTGACGGACCAGGTGTGTGCAAGATCGGATGCGAATGTGGGATGGAATATATAGGACAGACGCAGCGTTGCATCTCACAGCGCCACAGTGAACACATTAAGCTAGTACGCTTGGGTCAGACCAACATATCTGCTGTGGCGGAACATAGTATTGACGCGAAGCACACCTTCGATTTCGAGGACACAAAGAAAATATGCATTAGAAACGGATTTTGGGACTCAGTAATCAAAGAGTCCGTAGAAATACAGTTACACGACAACCTAATCAACCGCGACAGTGGCTACCATCTCAGCACAGCCTGGGAGCCAATCAGGAAAATCAGAGAAAAACGTTCCGTTCCACCAAGGGCCGCGGACGGAGCAGACAGAGACGGGCGCCGGGACTCGAACCCCGCGCACACGTCCCCCCCCCCCCTCCCCCACCACCACCGACCGATCTAGGCGCATCGGGCGATTCCGCGGGAGCGTGTCTGGCCGGCCGCGGGAAGCGGAAAGCGGTCCAACAGAGATATAAACCCGCGACCGACGACATCCCGACACTTCCCCTGAAGATGATGGAGACGCATTGCATCGAAACGTTGCAACGAGACGACGATGCTACCCGGCTGACAACCCGTGAAGTCTTCATATATCAACTCAGCACGTCCAATCACAAAAGTAAATAATATTCAAGACTGTTACAGTGTGTATTTAAGGAAAATTTATTTGCATTCTCATGGTGGCCCTACTTGCGCCACTCTTATGCGACTGGCGCAAAATTTGAAAAGACGTCATCTTTCAGATGTAGAAACAAGCCTACCAACTTAGTTTTTTTCTTACAACTCTTTTGTGCTGCGATTTTTTCCGTCAGTGTAGGTAGTTGTACTCTTTAATTACTTTAATAAAAGTATATTCTACAATATTCGATGCTATGTAAATGTAATTGCACTCTTTTTGAGAGTTTGTTCTCTTGGCTTTATATACAAGTAGCCTTGCACTGGTTGCAGTAAGATATTTTACACTTTTACACTTGCTTGTTCGAAGTTTTGTATTATACGCGTTTTAGCGATTCTGCTGGAGAATAGGAACAGTGATAAAGTCGAAATGAGCTAAGTATTTTAACAAAGAGTGAGAATGATGAAATGATTGTTATCTTATGTGAAGAACTGTTGTAAATTGTATCACACTATAATTGCGTAGGTTTCTGCGGCCAGAGTCAGTCGACATTAAAGTTTTCTGGATGTGATACGGCGGCATAAGATATAAAACTACTGTTGCTGGAGAAAAACCAACGTTTCGGCCACAGTTGCAGCTGCCTTCTTCTGGGCTGAAACTGTGGCCGAAACGTAAGTTTTTCTCCAGCAACAGTAGTTTTATACATTATGCCGCGGTGTCACACCCAGAAAACTTTTATGTCGATTGTATCACACTATTTGTAATGGAGCTTTCCTAAGACAATGTTCTTATTGCCTATACTTCCATATTTACCTTCAACGAGGTGGAAAACAAAATTTTCGATACTGGTGCTGCCATCTGGAAAGCAGGAGTAGCAGATCTTTGTATCTTTGTACCCCTAGGTGGCGAGAGCTGCGTGTTTGATGAGTGTGCGGAGTGGCATTCAGCCGGGAGGACGTGTTGCGTGTCTACAGTGATTTTCGTAATACTTTGTGTTTGGTTTGTGGCTATTTTACGATGGACCCGCGCACAGAACAGCGCGTGTGTATCAAATTCTGCGTGAATCTAGGGAAAAGTGCTACGGAGACCCTTGAAATGATTCAACAAGTGTTTGGGGGACAGAGCTTGAGCAGCACAAGTGTGTTTTAGTGGAATGCTCGGTTCAGAGCCAGCCGTACAGACGTCGAAGATGATACTGACACTGGAAGGCCCGTTAGCCGCACAACGCAAGAAATTGATGTCAAACTTCAACAATTGGTTGTGGGGATCGACGCCGAACCATTCAAGACCTTGCCGGATGAAGTGGATATTGGTTATGGGACAAGTCAAAGAATGTTGACTGATGAATTGGGCACGCATCGTGTCGCCGTAAAATTTGTGCCAGGGATCTTGATTGCCGATCAGAAGGCACAGCGTGTTGAAGTGTGCACAGACCTTCGTCACACCGCATCTGATGATCCGACCTTCTTGTCACGGGTTATCACCGGTGACGAGAGCTGGGTTATGACCCAGAGACAAAGCAACAATCGTCCCAGTGGAAGAGTCTGGGCTCTCCAAGACCCAAAAAACCGAGTCAGGTGAAGAGCAAAGTGAAGAGCATGATCATCGTTTTCTTTGATACCGAGGAAATGTACACAAAGAATTCGTCCCACACAACCAAACAGTGAATTCGACATACTACTGTGACGTTTTGCGACGGGTCCGTGAAAAAGTGCGGCGACGACGACCCGAACTTTGGCGTCAAGGGAACTGTCTGCTGCATCACAACAACGCACCCTGTCACACGTCCTTGCTCACCAGGTCCTTTTTGGCAAAAAACAACATGGCGATGTACCCCACTCACCGTATTCGCCAAATTTACCACCTTGCGTCTTCGCGCTATTCCCAAAACTGAAATTCAGGTTGAAAAGCCGTCGGTTCGACATTCTAGGGAGGATTCAAGAAGCATCGCTGGCAGTGATAAACACCCTCAAAGAACAGGACTTCCAGAAAACGTTTGACCAGTGGCAGAAGCACTGTGACTGGTATGTAGGTGAGGATGGGAACTACTTTGAGTGTGATGGTGACCATTAGTCCAAAGGTAAGGTTTTCAACAGATGGCAGCACCAGTCCCGAAAATTTTGGATAGCATCTCGTAACATATTAATCGATATTGAAATCTGTTATTTATTTACACTACAGCCAGATGAACATTGTATATGGACAAGGAAGGAAATGTGCGTTTTAGTAGAGCTTACGCAGGAATTTTACGCTCGTACATTCATTGAAACAAGGTGATTTGCGACCCAAATACAGCCTACAACTGTCGCTCGAGCGCGTTGCTATCGCTTATACCACGTTAAGGCACACGTACCATACGCACAAGTCGCTTGGGTTCTGAGCATACAGCAGCACGTTGGACTAGGGACGATCACCGTTAACGTTCGAAAGCAAGGACCGTGTGCCGACGGCTTCAGCAAGTCCTCAGATCTATGACCGTATTCAGTCAGTAGAGAAGCTTGGCAGAAGAAATGGTTCGTAATGCTCTGTGACTTCCATATAGAGATACTCTCCTACCTTTCGCACGCTGTCGTGACGTCTAATGCTGATTACACCTCCTAGTATAGACGCTTTGTCCTGTGATAGTCAATTGGGCATAAGTAACAGAAGTCATTCTGAATGATGGTGAGATGGTTGCTGGATAGCTTGCACGCTTGCGCTCCATTTACGTGGCTATACATTACGCAGTTTCCCAGATTGTAGAGTGTTAGATTTGTTTTTGCGATACATTTCGCACTCTAGTTCATCGTGCAAACGTAAGGACTAGTTCGCACATTCAGCCTTTCACAACACGTGAACGAATATCGAATTATATGCTGTAAGTCAAAAACCACTCCACAACACGAAGAAACTTCCAAATATTACGGAAATCGGTAGATGTAATGTACAGTCGAGCTCAAAAGAATCCGAACGACCTGAATTGCATTTCGCCTGATTCCCATGCAACCCACATAACGCAGCTGTCTAGCCGGTCCTCTAATCGCTCCTCGGTACAGTCGTTTGACTATTGAAAATGGTTCCAACAAGTCACCACTGGAAAACACTGCTCTGTATCGCAATAACTCAAGATGTAAAGTAATACTATGATACTGCAAATATCAGGGAACACCTCATCACAGATAAGGCTTGTAAGCTCACATATATTACAATAAATGACATACCTGAAATGTTACCACTCCCATTATTACGTCAGATAGGTATGCACGTAGTAAGTTCGTCGTATTCGTGATTTCGTCTTCAAGTAACATACTGTACTTATTATTTAAAACAAAATGACATTAAAAATTTAAGTTATTCACGAGCAGCTAGTTCAGAATATGTATGGACTTCAAATGACACGACGAACCGTCTCGTTCTGCATATGGACTCCAACCCAGGTCATGCAGACTAAGCAAAGATTTCGTGACTGACGGAAACTAACAGTCATTCCTGACTAGGCATACAGAGTGATATACCTCAATTTTAGACAGTATCAGTTAGCAAATATCAACTTTAAATTACATAATGTAAACATTTTTAACGGACGCGAATTCCTACCCAGCATCTATTGTCTCTGTTAACGAACTACGAGAGTAACTTACTAGAAATGACTTAAGGTAAAGTTTTGTGTTGGACAGGGATTCGAACCCAGAACCTAATCGGATTGTTATCGAAGCATAATCGACTGTGACATATCAGATTTTCTCGGCAGTAGCTAGATGTTTTAACTGAAATGACGAGACGAAACATTAATTTTTTCCTTCCCAGGACTCCAACCCGGCACCTATCACTTATATTCTAGAGAAAACGAAGGTTAAATATGAGCCTGTTACACCACTAGAAATAATATGACGAAGAGTTTAGTGCTGACTGGGAATCGAGCCCCACACATATCGTTGTTGACTACACACAAAGAGTCGTCAGCTACCGAATTTTTCTCCACAAGCAGCTAGGAATAACATTCTTGAACTTACAGTGATCTCGCAAATAGTTCTGTGTGTCACTGGGAGTAAAAAAGTCAGATATCGTTAGTGTTGACAACGAATGAAAAGACATTAAAAGTCAAAATTATTATCCACCAGCAGATAGGTGTTTGCATGCTAGAGAGCTTGATAATACATGATGAAAACTTAACTGCCGGAATGAAAACTTAACTGCCGGGACAGGATTCGAACTCATTCACGCGCAGTATGTGGAGGTGCAGAGGGATCTGCAGTTTTGAGCAAACAACAAATTGTAGTCGAGCTGTATTGTCACGAAGGGATCAAATTCCGCGCTAAGGGCTGTCTGAGTTGCCTTCCCATTTCAGAACCAATTTGATCGACATCGATGGAATAAGTATCCGGCCGTGCGGTTCTA
The DNA here is from genome assembly GCF_023864275.1 of Schistocerca cancellata. Taxonomy (NCBI): domain Eukaryota; kingdom Metazoa; phylum Arthropoda; class Insecta; order Orthoptera; family Acrididae; genus Schistocerca; species Schistocerca cancellata. The sequence goes on from NC_064631.1 coordinate 244,499,602, forward strand.
GGCGCTGCAGTCTGGAGCCGAGCGACCGCTACCGTCGCAGGTTCGAATCCTGCCTCGGGCATGGATGTGTGTGATGTCCTTAGGTTAGTTAGATTTAATTAGTTCTAAGTTCTAGGCGACTGATGACCCCAGAAGTTAAGCCGCATAGCGCTCAGAGCCATTTGAACCATTTAAGTATCCTGTGACCATACACAGCGTTTGTTTCGTCACTAGAAATAAATAACTAGTATAAGAAAGGTTACTGGTGACAGAGTTTCTACATGTCTCCACTCCAGACTTTATTGTGGTTCAACCTTACGTCTACTTGGTAGAGAAGGAATATCCTGTTTAATGTGAATTTCAGACCACAGTGCCATTATACCTTCTTCACTTGGCGTAGCCAGAAGAGAATAGAATCTGTCTCTCCCTATCAAAAGTCATCGGCAGAAGTTGGAATCGAACCCAGACCCTAAGTATACGAGCCTATCATGAATCCAACAGACCACGAAGTCCTCTTCTCTGTGACTCATTTTTCTATCATAACTTCGTTGCACCACACTGGATGAGAATTCTGACACATAGGATCCCTGTAGTGGTTTGCAGCATGTTCAGTACATTCATTTACTTGGTTGACCGGATCACCATAGACTAGCTGCCTCAGCTACCCAGTGCATACATTCGACTCTATTTTGTAATCACCGAAATAAAATCACGTAACTGCCACCTACACAGAACTGCCAACAGTGTAGGATGCAGAAATTTAAATAGGAATTGTTTGTTTCCACTTGAGCTACTCTATTGCGCTATCTGTTTGTTGAAAACGGCGTGCAGTGCAAAACAAAAGCTGTAACTGTCTGTCTCTCAGAAGTCTACATCCGGCCATATGCATTATCTCACAGCACTGTGGAATGTGGAAGCTCTGGGGAAATTGTTGTTGACTTTTGGAACTGCTGTAGCTACATGTCAGCTAGTATCGTATTTTCTGCATTGGCTGTCGTGTGGTAGTTTATTCTTCTTCAAAACTTGTTTGACAGCTTTAGCTCAGAAGTTTCCTACATGCGTGTAATCAATAAACTGTATGTGCATTGTCACACTGTTATAACACCAGAGAATTCGTATATATCATTGATGATCAATTTTTCTCTCATGTTTACTATTGTTTTAACAACAAAAGAAACCTTACGAAAATTGCGCACTGTATTATAAGAAATGAAATAAAACTATCCTCGATAAGCTTACGACGAATGTCTGTTTTAAGAAAACTGAGTATCTTTACACAAGTGTGCCTCTATTGGCACGAATTAGTAAAATACTACTCACTTAGATTTCGATTGAGTCTGTGTTTAATCGGTATGCTGTGTCATACTCAAGAGGTAAGCAAATGTGCCATTCCCTACATAAAGGTATGTATTCCTAGAAACCCAAAATTTGCTTGTCAGCAGCGGAAAGAGGCGTTATCTGTTGTGCAGCATTGTAAGTTTTTCACCATTGTACTTTGAGCCGAAAGCATTTTCTTGAGATTTCCTTATCGATGTTTGATCCGACTGCTTGTAGCTCTTTCGCAGAAGGGATAAAAACGTTAGAGTTAGCGAGACTGGAACCAACCGCCAACCATAACAGACGCTAAGTCACATATTATGATATTAACTCAAAGATCAAACCCTACAGGGTGTTTTCCGTTGACCTAGAGTTATGAAATGTGGCAAGAAGTGTTGTTTGATGGTACAACTAAAGGAAAGAATCCGAATTCTTTTTTTCATTTGTTACCTGACTCTCTCCGTCCATCTGGTAGGACCCCTTCCTCTCAGGATCGGATAGATGTATTACGTTGAAACTTAGGTCGCTTAGTAATATGTAGTAAAATTTATAAGCTTCCAAGTCAGTGCGATCAATAGAAACTGTCATTTACGTAACATATTTTCGTACTCGCAAACCCACTCACCAAAACCTACAGCGTACTTTCCGTTGACCGAGAATCGTGAAATTTGGTAAGATGCAAGGTTTCAAAGTACAAGAAAATGGAAAAAAATCCTAAAATATTTATTTTTTAATTCTCATTTGTTATCTGTGTCTGTCCTTCTGTTAAGACCCCTTTTTCTCAAATGGGTACGCGTATATCTTGCCTGTATCGATATCGATAACAGGGAAAATTTGTTAATTTAGTATGTACGGAACCCTCGGTGCGCCAGTTCTACTCGCACTTATTCGGAATTTTTTTATGTACGAGTAAAAGATTAACGTTCCAGTGTATTAGAACCGATGTCGCAGCCTATTATGAGCTCACAGGTTAATGTAAAGAAAACATTGGTAGGTTCCAACTATAATCCCACACTCATGCCATCGATATCACTCCGTCCTCGAGGTTCAAATGGTTCAAATGGCTCTGAGCACTATGTGACTTAACTTCTGAGGTCATCAGTCCCATAGAACTTAGAACTACTTAAACCTAACTAACCTAAGGACATCACATACATCCATGCCCGAGGCAGGATTCGAGCTTGCGACCGTAGCGGTCGCGCGGTTCCAGACTGTAGCGCCTAGAACCGCTCGGCCACTGCGGCCGGCTCCTCGAGGTTGGAGCGGCAGCTGAGCAGCCGCGGGTCTACTCACCTGGGCAGTCGCTCGCGGGGCCCCGGGCTGTCGGTGGGGCTGTGCTGGCTGGAGCCTGTCGAGCTGACCGAGTTGACGGACGGCGAGCGCCGCGACCGGAACGAGTCGCCCAGGTTGAAGATGCCGTTGGGCGTGATGGAGAAGCTGCGCACGCGGTAGTACACCACCTCCTCGCCGGCCGCGCCGCCGCCGCCGCCGCCACCGCTGCCGCTTCCGCCGCCCCCGCTGCCGGAAGCCGCGCCCCGCCGCAGCTGCCCCAGCATCGGCTGCACAGTGGAGCACGTGGGTACTACCTTCAGAATTCACTTCTTCACAGGCGGAATAAGGAGGAGACAAAAGGTGAAAGACGAAGACAACCGGAGGACAATAATAAAACGGTGAAATTTTGTGCACATATTCGCTACTGTGGAGACACATACCCGCTACAAAGTATTACCTTCTCGTTGCTTTAGCCACTAAATGTATCTCGTATAAATATTTTATTTTGTAATTTGTTGTGGTCTCTTCTCCGAGTGCGACTGGAGAAACAGATCACACTTTGCCTTATTTCCTACTAGCTAAGCGCCCGCTTTGTCGCTCGTGTAGGCTATGTAGTCTGCAAAGATATTTTTTCTTTTTCTTTAATCGAATTGCTGTCTTGTTCACTAACTGAAATATCTTCTAAGCTTTTCACGGTAATTGAGATCACAGAAGGATGGTCCTAATGAGAAAGTTAGGTCCTATCAATCGTGAAATGGAAACCGCAGTGAAAATCAAAAATGTTGTAGCTGCAACGGTTTTCTACACCTTCCAGCTACTTCTCTAGGTAGTCGTCGCTCAGACATATGTCGTAGCGTTGTACCCAATAGCCTCGTCGTAGAAGGCAGCCGCCTGTGCTTTACGCCACTACGCTGGCCTGGATTTCTTGGTCTGTGCCGAAATATTGTCTCCATAGCCAGCGGTTCACGTCAGCAGCGACGAACATCAGAGGGAGCCAAGTGGATGATCAAACAGTTCAGTTGGAAAATGCTGTAGGGGTGTCATTGTCCCTGCAATGTGCGGCCGAGAAATGTCATGGAGAAGGAAATGCATGACAGGAACATTATGTGGGGTTGCATGAAATCAGGTGAAAACTCACAGCGAACACTCACACTTGACGGGTGACACTGTTGTTTTAGGCATCTTTACGTGACTACTGTGTTCTCAGAACTGAACTGAACGACGTGACACGATCGACGAGTGACACTGACCAACACATCCCTGCAGAGCTTCATCAGATTAACACTGTTTACATTTCACTATCTATGGACCTTACTTTCCAAATAGCCGTAGTACGTCTCTAACCAAAACGCGATTTTGATAGCTAGAATCTCTCTTTGTTAATACTGCCTTTTAAGTTCTTGTAGTGAAATTTTCACGTCCATAAAAACTTTCATTCCTTAACACATATTTATTTAGATGCCAAATACCAATTTACACAGATTTATCTTCAAAAGTACTTTCGTAATGAAATATTTGATTAAACATTTCATCCCGTCCGAGAAGACAATACCAATTTTCACAGATGTAGCTTTAAAATGCTTTAGTAGTACTTTAGTAATGATTTATTTTCAAGAAAAACTTTCACTCACGATTTCACGCAGATAGGGGAAGAACGTAGGAAAAGGCTGGAACACTTTTTATTTTCTGACCGCGAAACCAACACCAATTTTCGTAATTCTACCTTCAAAATTGCTTTAATAGCGACTTTTCATCCCCTATTTAACCTCCTTAGGGAGGCGTACAATAGAACATCAGCAACTTCCCAATGTTTCTGTCCTTAGCAGTTTGGGCTGTTCGATGATATGTCCGTCACTCAGGACATTTCCTTTTATGTATAGAGATATAGTCGCATTTTTTCTTCTTTGCCGTTATGTATAAGGTAATAACGGCAATTTCAAAGAAAGCAAGTGCTGACAAGTGTGAATATTATCGAACTGTCGGATTAATAAGTCATAATTGCAAAATATTGTCACGAATTATTTACAGAAATATGGAGAAACTGGTAGAAGCCGACCTCGGGTAACGTCACTGTGGCTTCTGGAGAACTACTGAAACATGCGAGGCGATAATGAACCAATGAATTATCTTAGAAGCAAACATACTTTTATACCATTTGTAGGCTTAGGGAAAGGTTTTGACACTCTTTAAACTTCTGAAGGCAGTTGGAGGTAAAATACAGGGAACGAAAGGCTATTTACAAATTGTAATTACTCCAGGCGGCAGTTATAAATATCGAGGGGCATCAAAGGCAAACAGTAGCTGAGAAGGGAATGAGACAGAGCTGTAGCCCATCAACAATGTTCTTTAATCTGTACATTGAGCAAACAGTAAACTAAAGCAAAGAAACATTTGGTGACGTCATGAAAGTTATGGGAGAAGAAACAAAAACTTAGAGGTTTGCCTGTGCCATTGTAATTCTATCAGAGACAGCAAAAAACTAGGAATGGACAGTATATTGAAAAGAGAATATAAAATGAAATCACCAAAAGCAAAACAAGCTTAACGGAAAGTAGTCGAATTAAATCAGGCGATGCTGATGGAAAAAGATAAGGAAATGATACATTAAAAGGAGTAGATAAGTTTTACTGTTTGGACAGTCAAATAACTGATGACGGCCGAAGTACAGAGGATATAAAATGCAGACTGGCAGTGGGAAGAAACGCGTTTCTGGTGTTAGGAAGTCTTTTCCGAACGTATTTGTCCGAAATGTAGCCGTATATGGAAGTGAAACGTGGACAATAAACAGTTCACAATAGGAACTTTTGTATTGTGGCGCTACAGAAGAATGCTGAAGATTATATGGGTAGATCACGTAACTAATGAGGAGTTACTGAGCAGAATTGGGGAGAAAATAAGTTTGTGGCACAACTTGACTAAAGGAGATATCTGTTGATAGGACACTTCTGAGACATCAAGAAATAATCGATTTCGTCTTGGGTGGAAGTGTGGAAGGTAAAAATGGTGGAGGAAGACCAGGGATAAATACAGCAGGCAAGTTCAAAGGGATATGGGTTGCAGTAGTTAGTCGGAGATGGATAGTCTTGCACAGAATAGGGTAACATGGAGAACTGCATCAAACCCGTCTTAGGGCTGACGATCACAACAAAAAAAATCAGTATATGATTATTGCACTACAAATTGAGGAAATGTACGCAGTTCGCTTTAATGTGAAATCATTTGAATAATATAACCATTGGCTGTAATATACTGACGCGTCCCCGTTACTTGCGGACAGGACATGAGCAACAATGAAGTTTTAAGAAGTGAGAGAGTGCAGAAGGCTTCTTCAGTTGCTTAGGAGAGGTTATTGGAAAGGAAAGGATTGTTATCGGACTAGAAAATATTCAGACATTTACTGTTTAAAGAGTTAAACAGTTCCAATCACATTTACAGGACGAAGCAGAACTCCACCAATAAACTTTCAGAGTTTTTTCAAGGGATACCTTCTGAGGCTTTTAGCATGGGAAACCCACGATCTCCCGCAGCTCTTCAGAGAGTAATTGCATTTCGTTTGGTTTTTTGTCCCGGGTAGATTTTTTATCTGAATTGCACTGAAAATAGCGCACAGCAGCGCAAATACGGACGGTGTTGTTGTTGTTGACAGTAATAATGCCCTCTGTATTTATCTCCTTCAGGCCTGCATTCAGTAGTGCTCAGTTCTGCCTGGGGTTTGTTTCTGAGGCAGCCTCACTTATGCAAGAAAATTGGTACATGGTGGTATACATAGGTTTACTGATGAAGAGTCAGCCGATATGCAACTTGTATACGAGTTCAGTGAGTGCACTGGAAAGACGGTACAACGACGCTATAGTGAGCAGTTCCTACGACGATGGCAACCACATAACGGTACTCTTACATTTATCTGAGGTTTGTTGCATTTCTGTGATTATTTGTTGCACGTTTTGATAACTAGGTGCTATAGGCTTCACTATTGTGAAGATATTTTCACAGAAAGATGAGTGATTGCGGTAACAAATAGAATAAACAATAGTTACATTATTGCGCTGTAGCAAGGTGCGGAAGACCGTGGATCCGCTTTACCAAAATACAGAACCTACGTGAATATTCTACTACTCACAATAAAGTACTTGGCAGAGGGTTCAATGAACCAACTTCACGCTGTCTCTCTACCGTTCCACTCACGAACGGCGCGCGGGGAAAACGAGCACCTAATTTTTTCTGTGCGAGCCCTGATTTCTCTCATTTGATCATGATGATCATTTCTTCCTATGTAGGTGGGTGCCAACAGAATGTTTTAGCAATCGGAGGAGAAAACTGGTGATTGAAATTTCATGAGAAGATCTCTTCGCAGCGAAAAACAACTTTGATTTGGTGATTGCCACTCCAATTCACGTATCACGTCTGTGGCACTATCTCTCCTATTTCTCGATAATACAAAATTAGCTGCCCTTCTTTGAACTTTTTCGATGTCATCCGTCAGTGCTTATGTAAAGAACGTAGCCGAAGTATCTGGTGTTTCATGATGTACCATACCGAAGACTTATCCCGCATAACAGGTGAGAGGGGGAGTATCAACCGCTAAATCACAACGAGGATGAAAGTGTTTGTAGAGTGATTGTGACAGTCGGTGGATTGTGACGAAAATTAAGAGGACGACAGCTGCAAAAGCCACTGCAGAATTGAATGTCGCACTCGTGAACCCTGTCAGCACCAAAACAACTCCAAGGAAGTTCCATAGACAGGGAACTGCACGCCGAACTGGAATTCTGGAACCACTGATCAGTGATGCGAGTGCTTGTAAACGTGGCGACTAAGCCATAAAACCTATCTTTGGAGCAATGGAAGGAAATCATTTGGTCGGACGAGGCGTGTTTTACATTATTTTCAACCTCTGAGTGAGTTCAAGTCCCAGGAGCGAAATATGGCTGGAGTTCGATGATGATTTGGGTGGCTACATCATGGTATTAATTGGGCCTCATGGATGCTCTGCAAGATCGCGTCACTGCCAAGGACTATGGCCGAACAGGTCCAACACACGACGTAATGTTTGGTTCCCAGTGGTGATGGTATGTTCCAAGTTGACAGGGTATCTGTTCAGACAGTTGGCATCGTCCAATACCCGTTTTGTGAGCACTAGGATGAATTTTCGCATCTTACCTGGCCATCACAGCCACCAGATATAAATATTATAGAGCATTTATCATCTGCTTTGGAGAAAAGAGTGGGTGATGGTATCCACCTCTATCATCGTTACATGAAATTACCACTATGCTGCAGGAAGAAAGGTATAACATTCCCTTGGAAACCACATAGGACCTGTATTTATCGAATTCGAGACAACTGGAAGCAGTTTTGAATGCCAACCGTTTTCCTACGTGATTAGGCATGGCTCTGTGTCGTGTTTTAGGTCTTCCATATTTTTATTCACGCCCTGTACACGTTCGCTAATAGAGACAAGTGAAAACTTTTGTTATATGGCACACAGACAAGGACAGTCAATACTCCTATTTCTCTAAGGCAGTTGCAAGCTGCAATGGAATTTATTCTTCCTTGCAGCTTGTTTACTGCTGCATGACACTTCGTTTCACTTGTGAACTCAGGGTTGTAAGGGTACGCTTCCAATCTTCACCTGTTGTACTGAGCACTAGAAACTTCCAACCTCATTGGAGTTAGCTTTCAAATTCGTGTGGCCTGGTGGCAAAGATTCCACTTCTTCCCAAGTTTCTTCTTAACTTATATCCAGTATATGTAATCTAGTTTGATATAAGCACAACGAAGAAAAAAAATTACCCCCAGGAGACAACACGCTAATATCATGTGATACCACATTTACAAGGGCCTAAAATCAGTGAATTTTCTACAGGTATGCCATATGCAGCTGACGCCATTCGCCGCAGAGCTACCATATTGCGAATGTTGATTAGAAAGTTTCATCCGCCGTTCAAAACAGTCCCAGATATTTTCCGTGGTTTATCCCTCGCAATAGCAAGGGGCGGGCTTACTTTGTGTTTACTTTTAAAAAATGTTGTAATCTATTCAGTTACTTTGAAATTTTGAAAAAAAATTGTTGTTTCCAATACATTCTCCTACCTGGTTACATAAACGTTTAAAATTTTTTCAGTCGAACTTAACCCGAAAATTTAAGTCATGAACATTCTAATCAGTATTCAATATTTTCAGGTTGAGGTCCTTACTGACACATCAGTATCTGTTTATGTTGTGAGTAAAAGTCAACCACAATTAACAAAATTTGGGTCTCTTAAATTTTTTTTAGGGTGAGCTTAAAGTACCCTTCGCTTGGTGGTACACATTACTGAAAATGTGTTGATGTCGGTAAGAGTTGATGTTATGGACCATATTAACACATCAGTACCTCTCAAACAATATGTTGTTAATATAAGTCAACAAAAATTATCGAATTTACTTTTTTATGTGGGCCTTAAGTACCCCCCTTGACAACGCAGATTATGAAAAATGCTTTGGTATCGCTAGGGTTAAGACATGGTGCTTGATGTTCAACAAAGCAGGCACGTATGTGGATTGCACTCCAAGGCTCTTGTCATTAGGGGAGGCTAGCGAGTCCACAGCGTACTACTCAGTGAAAATGTAGAGCGAAGGAAAACACTTGGTCAACGAAAGTGTTCAAATAAATATCTGGCTTCATGTTTAAGTTAATCTGATTAAGTGGGCCAAAGTCATGGTATGAAACCACCACCAACACATCACAGATAGCCTGAACTTAGCCCTATACATACCGCAGGATAAACGCCCGCTGCACGATTTATAATAATAATGCATGTGGCTAGGCCAGGAGCCCCACCTGCAGAGGGCACGGACGTTTGGTGCAACGTCTTTCTAGTTGACGCCACTTGGGTGACTTACGTGTTGATGAGGATGAAATGATAATTAGACAATACAACAATAAAAAAGGTTCAAATGGCTATGAGCACTATGGGACTTAACATCTGCGGTCATCAGTCCTCTAGAACTTAGAACTACTTAAACCTAACTAAACTAAAGACATCACACACATCCATGCCCGAGGCAGGATTCGAACCTGCGACCGTAGCGGTCACGCGGTTCCAGACTGAAGCGCCCAGAACCGCACGGCCACACCGGCCGGCAATACAACAATCAGTCCCAATCTCTCACCCGGCAGGGAATCGAACACGGACCACTCACATAGTACTCTGTCGAGCTGACTACTCAGTTATGAAGGTGTGCTATTGCCACATTTGAAAATCGGTAAAATCACGACTCATCACACCACATTACACACCTTCTGTCCCGCACTGTCCAGTTTCTGTGGTCCTTGACCCTTTTATGTGACACTCTAAGCAATGGCCTTTTGCGAAGTACCCGATTCAAAACGTCCACTGCAAACAGTTCACCTTCCGTTGTTCGATGAGAAATTGCTTGAGGGGGATCTGCATTCACTGGCAGATGCAATTCCTGTCGGTTTGAAGTCGACTGTTATTGACAAGGCGTGACTCTCGTCTCTAGTCCTTCTCACAATCTTCTTACATGTACTGTTCCTATACCGTGTTACGTGGCTGCAAGCTGATATTCCATCTCACGCAGACACGTTGGACAGATCACACTGATACACGGACAAAGTGGGCAACTTCATTTCCGGTATGGTCATGGGCACATCGAAATCTGTTAGCGATGGAGGATCCATGTCCACCTGATATCTACAGTGCTCCTAAGTGACCAAGATGTTGTTTCAAGGTGGTGACTAATAATTTGTTGGATGAGCTTACCTTTCTAACATAGTAATTAATCAAGTGCTATGGATGATTTTTGGGTATAGATTCATCCACGAATGAAGCTTTGTGTACTTAAGATTATTTGGCAATAGCTGATTTTTTAACTTGAAACATCTTTTGTAGATACGTCTGATCTCCAGGGAAAATGTTATAAGGCGAAACGTGGTAGGCAATTTGCATACATTTTTTAATTTTGATATCTGATTAGTAATTTAGAGAAGGATGTGGATTGCAATAACAAAATATTTATTAAAGTTCTTGGACCACAGTGACTGGCAGCACAGCAACTTGCGTAATTTACTTTCTGTAAGATGGTGAAGGACACACTGCTTTCTCAATGCTCTTGTATATTTAGGAAGACGTAAAGTATTGGAGCTGAGATGGGAAAACAGAAAATGGTACGGTGTACTGCACTTCGTAGGGCGTACGGGGTGACTGTGGAACTGGGGTTGCCACGGCATTCCCAGGGAGCCACTAAGCATTGTTCACTTTACAAGTGAAGTGAGGGAAGCGAGTGGGCTGCAGGGGGTGGAGGGGTCTCACGACGGCAGAGGTGACTGTGGCTCGTTGTCAACGGAGGGCACCATTTTGGTTGTAGCAGTGGATTGTACGAGGATGACTCAATAAATAAGTCGCAGATGTCAGAATATCGTGTTGTTGTCAGCTACTGTGGGAGTCAGCACTGAAAGAAACAGGGAAGCAGAAATGTTCGATGGCAGCTGGCAGGAATACAAAATCATCTATACAAAACAATTTCTAATTAACAGAAATCTTCTTTTCTAAAAGGAAAAGAAACTTAAATTCTGTCAATCAATAAAATTTTTCTAGGTTCGTGACTGCAGTGTCGATATGCAAAACTACCGACGTTTCGGTCACTGTTGCAAGTGACCTTCTTCAGAGTGTTTTGTTTACTGAACACCCGGAAGATGATCACTTACAACAGTGACCGAAACGTCGGTAGTTTTACATACTGGCAATGCTGTTACAAAGCCAGAAAAATTTTATTGACTGTGACAATGGCCGCTGAAGCCTAAATGTATATTAAATTCTCTTGATTCCGGTGCCTCCTACATACGAGCAATTTACTGTCTGTTATCAATCGCAGAACGCAGGCTAAGTAACGTCATCCTATAACTCAGTACCGACGTTCTCGGATACTGCGACCGAATCTGGCGGACAAGCGATTGGCGGCTGGTTACATCAGGGTTGACAGGTGGCGTTGAACTCTGCAGGTGTCGCACTGCCCACTCTTCCCATTGGCGCGCGGATCAGCGCCTTCTTGATGCCATTTCGTGGTGCGGTCGATGGTCTCGTACTGCACATATCGTATACAGGGTGATTCAAAAAGCATTTAGAAACTGACATGGAATATCGGGCATACAGCAAGGATTAGTAATCACTTAGGAACCGGGGGTCACTAACGCCATGAGAGGGCACTACCGTTGCGTATGGGCTGGGATCGTCTGAGGCTGTTTGATTGAGAAATACGTTCTTCCTGATTGACTTGATGGTTGCACATATCTCGTACTTCTGTGAGAGGCTCTGTCACACATGCTGAATGATATTCTCATGCCTATTCGTCGCCGCATTCGATTTCAGTACGACGGAGCCTTTGCTCATTTCATGAGACAGGTGAGTGTAACATTTCCCGGCATCTGGATTGGTCACGGTGGGCTAGTCGTTGTTGTTGTTGTGGTCTTCAGTCCTGAGACTGGTTTGATGCAGCTCTCCATGCTACTCTATCCTGTGCAAGCTGCTTCATCTCCCAGTACCTACTGCAACCTACATCCTTCTGAATCTGCTTAGTGTATTCATATCTTGGTCTCCCTCTACGATTTTTACCCTCCACGCTGCCCTCCAATACTAGATTGGTGATCCCTTGATGCCTCAGAACATGTCCTACCAAATGATCCCTTCTTCTGGTCAAGTTGTGCCACAAACTTCTCTTCTCCCCAATCTATTCAATACTTCCTCATTAGTTATGTGATCTACCCATCTAATCTTCAGCATTCTTCTGTAGCACCACATTTCGAAAGCTTCTATTCTCTTCTTGTCCAAACTATTTATCGTCCATGTTTCACTTCCATACATGTCTACACTCCATAGAAATACTTTCAGAAACGACTTCCTGACACTTAAATCTATACTCGATGTTAACAAATTTCTCTTCTTCTTCGTATGGTCACCATGATCATCCAGTCTGTCCCCAATCGATTTTTTCCTGCGGGCGTATCTGAAAGGCCTTGTGTACGAAACACCTGTTACATTGGCGGAGGATCTAGTGGGCAGGGCTTTTTCGGTAGCAGGATGTCTTCGAGATACACCAGATACCTTTGAGAGGGTGCGCCGTTCAATGCAGCGTCGCTGTTAGGAGTGTATCGATGCATTTGGACAAATCTTTGATCATCTCCTGTTTTGGGGGTTCATTTGAAGCACGTGGCTAAATAACTGCAAAGCAATTTAGTAGCCCCAGATGGCCTTTGCGACGCCCGCTTCCTATGCTATTACTGATACTTGTTGTATGTTCCTCCTCCTTTTTTTTTTCCTCCACGCTGTACAGTTTTAAATTTCGCGCCCATGCGTATCTAGAAGATGGAAGCATGTCACGTGGTATGTTGCCGATAAACAATCTTCCGCGGCTAATGCCTAATCATCTGCAGCTGTGTGGTCACACCAAGGTGGTAGTGTGCTGTAAGTGTGTACTGAATAGAGCAGCATGATTTTCATGAGCCAATGGACTGTCCGCAGAGAAAGTTAATAGTGAAATTCGTCTGGTTTAAGCAATAAATGTATTTCATACAATGTTGTGTTCCATTGGATACAGGAATTCAGCAAAAAAATGAGAAAAAATCAGAAACAAGTAGCGTCCTGGGCACCCTGTTTATCTAGTGATATTGTTTCCAGTCTAGGTGTGTTTCGCTACCCCTGAGAACACAAAGCTGCTATGGGTTACAGCAATTTAAGGAAGTATTAAACTTCTTGCAGCCCCACAGGTCACCTGTTAGATGCGAACGCTGCCACAAGAATTCAATGGGGGTTGGTTGGGTTGTTTTGAGGGAAGAGACCAAACAGCGAGGTCATCGATCTCATCGGATAAGGGAAGGATGGGGAAGGAAGTCGGCCGTGCCCTTTCAAAGGAACCATCCCAGCATTTGCCTGGAGCGATTTAGGGAAATCACGGAAAACCTAAATCAGGATGGCCGGACGCGGGATTGAACCGTCGTCCTCCCGCAAGAATTCAATGCTATCGACTTTCATGGACTTGTCGAATAGATTAGAGGGGGTGTATGTTGAAAAGGAAAATAAATTTCAGATTCGTACACGCGGTGCTGATGGCGCTACCTCAAGATGCGACTTATTTATTGACTCACTCTAGTATTGGTTTCGAGCACCCAGGTGAGACAGCGGATATGGAAGCAGGAAGTGCTTCCTGTGGAGTGGGTTCTGATACGACAGTTAGAAAAGAATGTGTTGTGGTGGCTAGTGCTAGATGGGCCACGTAAATAGCAGATCAGTGCTGGACTGCTTGAGTCACAAGAGATTACATTTACGGTACACAACTAGCCCATTCTTGGGTCTGGAATTTATAAAGGAGAGCTCTGAGATATTACACTGTTTAAAAAATTCTATTTACATTATTTTAAGAACTTATGCCCACAAAACCCGAACCCACCTTAGACTCCCATCGTTTGCTACACCACAATGTATATTTCGCTTTACAGTACAGAGAAGAGGACAATAGCCTTAAAATGTACTGCTACAGGAGCAAGCAGAATATCAGATGCATAGATAGGATAATTAAAGGAAATTTTCTGAATCTAATCTGGGATAAAACATATTAGGACACATTCAGTGTCATCACGGGTTCTCGGTTTGGTAACGGTGGTAAGTGAGGAGGAGGGTGGGAGAAGGAAATTGTAATATAGGTTTGACAGGTACAAATGGATATAGACTGCAGAGACGAAGAGGCTTGCACGAGAATGGCTAGCGTCAAGAGTTGCATGAAACCAGTCTTCGGACCGAAACACAGAAACAACAATACGCATGTATCAATTGCAAGTTTCCACAATAATTTTAATGAATCATTAAAGGCATAATTAATTTGCAAGAGATACTGCAAACGAGCTATCCATCAATAATTGCAGATTTTAATGTTTATTCAACTACTCATTTTAATGTACAATTTATTGTTCTTACTGGCTACTCTCACAGCCTATTTTTACTGGTCGTTTTACAGTCTACTGCACCACACATCGTGCTGTTCGCTTTACTATATATTTTATATCTATTTTTTAACGGATGAATGTAAGAATTCATTTACTTGTTGTCTCACCTCCTCAGCTGGAGTAACTTAAATTTCCAATGTATCATCCATGCACACTTGGCTATGCCAAACGATAAATATATAAATCAATCAATAAATGAAAAAGTTGGAACAATTAGATTCGGGAACAAAGAGAGAGTGACTGTTGTCGCACGTTCAGTGGCTACCGGTGCGTGTGCGAGCTAGCTGCCTCTTGCATTAGGTTCGATGCACACGCACTGGAGTACGCACGTTTAATCGTATGAGTGTATCAGGTGATAATTTAATTGCGCAGTATATTTCAGAGTGCCACTGCATCAAAGCAATTTTTTTTATGAAGTGTTCCATGGTTAATGAAGGTTGAACGTGTGATGTACACAATCCGCGCCAAGCGCTACAGTTTGTTAACGAGAACTGTAGCCAATGTCGCCATCAAGAAACTAGGAAATTTGAGTAATACATGCATTTCTGTCCTTAAGGCAAACGTGCTCACAAACACACAATTGCCGCTGCACGTTGCAGGTATGAACATTGCATAGACATTGCCAATGCGTCGCCAACACGAGAAGGCTTATCCTCGTCTGGTACAGTCAACTGACTCCGAACATTCCGATGGTCTTTTGAACTCTCGTATAACTGGTACATGTATTTTTCCACTGACTGAATTTTAGGACCAGATTCACATGTACTTAAACCTATTTGTATCAGAACTAATTATCAAAGCTGGTGGACGACTAAACACACACACACACACACACACACACACACACACACACACACACACACATATATATATATATATATATATATATATATATATATATATTAGTCGCCTGTTACACATTATCAGGCTACAAAAGATGAAAATGTAAACAGCTAAAAAATTTTAAAAGGTTCAGTCACTAAAGCCTAGAATTGGTAAAACAATATTCAGTTTAGTATCAACAAAGCCTGAGCTGAGTTGACAGTGACGCGCCTAAACAGGGTGTCAACTGTCAACTCAGCTCAAAAAATTTACGAAGTTATAAACGTTAATGAAGAGATGACGCTAATGTGAGGGATACTGCGTTCGTTTTTTTCCCTTCAACACATACGCTACTGTGGCACGAATATCTCAAAGAACGCTTGCGATAACTGATTTTCGTTGTAGAGTAGCGTTTCGTCATGGCAAATGTTAAACACGGTGTTCCTGGGATATGGACTACCGGTTTTTAGTTCCGAATTCGATAAACCTGGCCGAAATGCAACGACATTCTCCTCTGAAAAGTCGAGAGGGAAGTATGCACGGACCGTCAAGCGTTCCTGTGACGTGCATTCCTGGTTAAACTATTGGCTTCCGATAGCGTGTGGCTCGCACGGTTACAGCCACAACGTGCGGTTCAACCTGACTTCTACCCCCATTGCACACCCGTGTTAGGTGAAGGACGTACGAAACAATAGGACATAGAGACAAACGGGCAGGAACCATTCAATGGAAAGATCTCCTCGTTCCTATCGAGCACGTGTAGTGCTTTACTTAGAACCTCATGTCTCTTGATAGTTGGCAAAGATTTCATGTGGTGGAAAACTAAGTCTTTCCATTCTGCAGCAGGGAGTATGATGTAATGAAACATCCCTTACCGACAAGGGACACCTTTGACTCGAACGCTCGGATCCGCACGAAACTCTGCTTAGAATAACACTCGATCATAAAGGAAAAGTGGTCTGTATAGCCGGCCGGTTTGGTCGAGCGGTTCTAGGCGCTTCAGTCTGGAACCACGTGACCGCTACGGTCGCAGATTCGAATCCTGCCTCGGGCATGGATGTGTGATGTCCTTAGGTTAGTTAGGTTTAAGTAGTTCTAAGTTCTAGGGGACTGATGACCACAGATGTTAAGTCCCATAGTGCTCAGAGCCATTTCAACCATTTGAGTTCTAAGTTCTAGGGGACTGATGACCTCAGATGTTACGCCCCTTAGTGCTCAGAGCCATTTTTATGGTCTGCATTATCTCTAAGCAAAACGTTGCATTCTACCATTAGTGAAATTTTAACAGAGAGAAACACAGTAACAAGATGCCAGTACCGCAGGAGGTAAATTATACGTAATTCAATGAAAGTGTATCATCAGATTTTCGGTTAACAGTGCCAGAAACCTTCTGCTTAAAGTATTTAAAATAGGGCAGAATACACGTATCCTACACACCTGATAGTGCAGATGCAGGATTCTGATGAATTGGTTAAAATAAAGTGGAAGAGAATACTGTGCACGCTTCATCAAAGCCACGTTTTCACATTCAAAACCACTTTCGCATTCAAGCAGTCCAGTATCAAAGCCACACTAGTTACATTTTCAAATGGTGGTATGAGTATGCCAAATATGGGTATGTCAAGGTCATAACTTACCTTTCGCCAAGCACATTGTAACATAGACGTATACTGTGGTGAAGAAAATTGATTTTAAATCGCAGGGTGAAGTTTGATGATGAAATAACGATCATGAATCTTCACTTGTGCTTTGCCACATTGTAGTCTTACAAAATAAGCAATCCTTCTGATATAGCGCTTATATTGCCGAACGAAGTGAATATCAAGAGGTTGGCAATATTTTGTTGTCTTCGGAGGCAACATCTTCAGTATGACATCTTTGAAAAGCTTGCTTCTAGAATGGTACGATCTGTATGACCTGTCCAGGACTCACACAGCAACAGACTCCTTTCACTTGTTACGTGTTCGTCAAGGACTGAAAATAGGAAACGTTTCATTTGTTCTTCAATCACTTTTGTACTTTTTATTACCTTCACATGAATGTTTCGGGGCGGGTGGTTTCTAGTTTCTTTGAAAATACGGGCCGAATGTGCGTTATGCCCGTCATTGATAAAACCAAATCAATTGTGTAGCTGTGGGCAGAACTGTGTACAGACTGCAACACACTAGCTGTAGTTTTGTCTCCTCTGTAAGAGAGTGTAGCCGGCCGCGGTGGCCGAGCGGTTCTCGACGCTTCAGTCCCGAACCGCGCGACGGCTACGGTCGTAGGTTCGAATCTTGCTTCGGACATGGATGTGTGTGATGTCCTTAGGTTAGTTAGGTTTAAGTAATTCTACGTTCTAGGGGACTGATGACCTCAGATGTTTAGTCCCATAGTGCTCAGAGCCATTTGAACCATTTGTTGATGATGAAGACATTTCATATTGGAATTGACTCTGGTCACTGTTCTATAACTTTGGTTTCTCCACACCCTGCTTTGTCATAAACATGTCCACATCCACCACAAACTGTAGTACCTTCTGACATATACTGTTATCATCTTCTACGTCCTTACGTGTGACAAATATGCCTGAATCCCTTATTCAGCCTTAAGGTTGCCAATAAAAGAAATCGAACCTTTGAAATTGTCCAAGCCAACCATTTCAGACGCTGCTAGTGCTCACATTTGCAGATGCCAGTAGTGAACTGTAGATCCATACGACCTTGCTGTATCAAATTACGATATTACATGCTCTCTTATAGTTCGTAGTTGAGACAATCTGTTTCCCTGCTCGCCTTTTGCTAGACATCTAATTTAGAATTATTCTGCTATTTGATTTGCTTAAATGCACTATAGCGCCTAATTACTTTGCTATAGGAATTGAAGCAACGATTGTAATAGTTTTTACAAATGTTCTCTAATACACTGTCAGCAGTATCTTCTAATACACTGGGCCTCAACTGTTTGGGTGAAGATACTTCGTACTCAGTTTGACTGGACTGTTCCTGATGTTCTGGAGATGAAAGTCGTGTACTGCTAGAAGAGCAACTTTCATGTCCGCGTTTTTCCTGTCCTTCAAAATCAATGTATCTGTCCATCGTAACGACATGTATTTCTGTGCCATCCCTGTTGTATTTCTGAATATATTCGAAAACTGTCTATGCTAGACCCCGATTTCACTTCCACATTTAGCAAGTCGCAATTTTGTACTACATTCGTAGGATTAATTCTCTTCATGACATCAGTGTACACAATTTATACAGTATCCCGCATATGAACACTCCAAGAGACATTGTAATGCAGCTATACCATTCACACATGTCGAGCACTTACTAGTGCAGCTACAACTTACCACCGTATTATGGCTTCGGTAGACAAGTGTGGAGTTTTGCATGGACTTTTATGATTGAGTGTTAGTCTAAGCATGGTTTCGTGCGGTTCCGAGCGTTCGAGGTCAATGGTGTCCCTTGTAAGTAAAAATGTTTAGTTGTACGTTATCGAAGCAGAAGCCTTTGCAGTGTGAAAGACTAGGATCACAATTTTCCAGTCACCGTACTCCCAGAAATGTTTGTCCACAAACTTTTGCAAGAAACTATTTCTGGAGTTTAGACGAGTGGGAAACATGTGTTGCATGAAGATGCTGTACGACGATGAGGAATATTCAGCTGGTAAGATCAGTGGCCGCGAAAGGCAAAGGTTCCATTAGAGTTTTAGTTCCGGTCGTACTTCTGTCGCGTGAAAAAAGCTCGGAGGTCCATTCGTAAAAAAATGATCAGAGTTACAGATTTTAACGTTCACTGCTTTATTGTTAAGTGAATACGTCAGGGGATCATTATCGCAGTGGTATGAATCCTGCAGGCAGTGATGGGATAAAACTATACTCATTTTGTTGGTCCGTGCAATCGCGAAAGTAGTGTACAATGAATTTCAAGTTACCATGTTTACGTCGCTTTGTCTGGCTCACAGACTAACCCATTATAACCTAATGGCAAAATAAGGGCTTACAAAAGGTTGCACCCGCTTTGGGACTGGAGTGAAACCTTCTAGCAAACGGAACTCAATAAGTCGTTCTGAAGAAATTTTCACGTGTTTTGCTTTTCCTTGAGCCAATGAATGTAGCCATTTCCTTTAACAGATCTTGGAAATCTTGCTTGCACCCAATCGGAAGAGATACCTCGCCTGCGACACTCAGCATGGACAGATGATACAGTCATTAAATATTTGAGAAGTTTCGACATCCTCATGATGAAAACGACTTAATGACCACCGAATTTCATATTGTGTCGCTGGAGGTCTTATGTTTCGTAGCCATGGACACTCCCTTGGCACGGACTGTCAAACACCCTAATTAGAGCTCAGCTTTTACTGCAGGAGATTATCACAATTTCTAGAGCACAATCAGATTTAGTGCATGGCAAATCGTGACAGGCCGCCAAAAGTAACAGATATTACGTGTTCACGCAAGTGCCAGTTCACAGCCCAATTTTTCCATAAAGGATACTTATTACTGTGGTTTTGAAATTGTACCATATCCTCCCGCCGTCCCCATTATTCATCCAACGAGTCCCCATGAGATTTCTATCTCTTCCCAACAATTATCTGAGCTCTGATTTCCAGTGTCTTAGCTTTTTTTTTTTTTTTTTTTTAAGCATCCTGCCGACTTCTGAGAGCGAAGTATTACAGGTGCATAAAGAGACGGGAGAAGTGTGTGTTTATAGATGGTACGTATATAGAAAAGGAGTAGTAGTTCTCGCAAGTTTCGCCGCTCAACAGGAACTGAGTCAACAAATAGCATTCCTGAACGCTCCTCAGTTGTAATTACTGCAATAACTCTTCCAGTACATCTCATTCATTCCTCGCTGTGCAACATAACGATTATGACATTATAGAGATAAAACAGCCACAATTCGCACGCAACTTGATTTTATAGCCGGTTTCAAAAAATGGCTCTAAGCACTACGGGACTTAACCTCTGAGGTCATCAGTCCCCTACACTTAGTACTTAAACCTAACTAACCTAAGGATATCACACACATCCATGCCTGAGGCAGGATTCGAACACCTGCGACCGTAGCAGCAGCGCTGTTCCGGACTGAAGCACCTAGAAGCGCTCGGCCATAGCTACCGGCTAGCCGGTTTCACCAACGTGTGTGAGCAGCGTTAGATTGGTAAAAATGAGGATATTTGGCAACACTATCAGTTAATTACTAAATTCATTTTACGGTCTAGTAACTTACAGTCATTGTGGTGGTGGCAAGTCTAAAAGTAGCGTTCCGTACCAAAGTTAAATACAAAGAGGTTTTCGTTGGATTTCTAATGTTTACTATAGGATCACTGGTTTGGTGTATGACCTAGGCACAGTTTATTGTAGAATCTATCTCATTTGAATGGGAAAATAAGAGATATCGATGTGCGCAAACCACATACTAGCACAATGGCTCAACAACGAAGCGTAAAAGCAGTTCAAATTGAACTATCTGCTCGTTTAATAAATTTTAAGGGTTACTTTCATTTTCCGTAATTGTTTCCAGTTCTGATAGCGAATTTAAAAAAAGACTATTTATATTATGTGTGAATTACACTTTGCT
The DNA here is from genome assembly GCF_023864275.1 of Schistocerca cancellata. NCBI lineage: Eukaryota > Metazoa > Arthropoda > Insecta > Orthoptera > Acrididae > Schistocerca > Schistocerca cancellata. Next base: position 244,520,557 of record NC_064631.1, read on the forward strand.
ATCCCAAATATCACCTATGATGTGCTTTTTTGAATTTAAATTGTACTTTCAGTTATAGGGCTTACTTACCGGTCCTGTGTTGATTTTCAATCGATGTCGGTGCTATATTCTACGATACCTAGGCTCCCGATTACAGTAAACATTTCTTAATCAAATCTATACAGCCGGCCGGAGTGGCCGTGCGGTTCTAGGCGCTACAGTCTGGAGCCGAGCGACCGCTACGGTCGTAGGTTCGAATCCTGCCTCGGGCATGGATGTGTGTGATGTCCTTAGGTTAGTTAGGTTTAAGTAGTTCTAAGTTCTAAGCGACTGATGACGTCGGAAGTTGAGTCGCATAGTGCTCAGAGCCAAATCTATACAAAATACAACGTAAAGTTTTCTGTAGTTACTTTTAAAACTGATCATACATTAATTCCATTAAAGGAGTTCGACGTCCTCTATACTACCAATTATAAAGGCGTTATTCATTCATGGAATGCCACGTGTACAGAATCACTCACACTGGTTATTAGCTTACTTAGGCGAAGTGGGTGGAATATCACAAAAAGCCATGTGTAATCTATAATAATATGTATGCTAATTCTGCCGTGCACTAATGGATTTTAACATTAAATAATTTGACTGCCTTGGTTATATTTAATAATTATGTTTTATACTGCATTAGGGTAGCGCCTCATGCAAGTGAAGCGTTACGCACCACACCACCTGAACTGTTTTATGTTATTAACGCCTTCGTCCTAAGGTCCTAAGGTTTATGTAATTCTGTATAGTTCTTACCCTGTTAAACAGCATACATCTAATTACTTGTTGTGCCTTCACTGCTATTATCTAGTAAACGTGTATATCGTAGGCTCTAATTTTGGTGCAATAATTATAAACATGACGTAATTTAGGCTCTTGCCTTTTGTTAAGATTTTAACACTCTGCTGCACGGAGGTGTATATGAACAATGAAATTGCTTTAGTTTGATGAAGTCAACGTATGACAAGTTTAAAAGTAATTATAGATAGAAAGCCGCTCGTTAAAAATCGTTTTTCGAGTAATTTGCTTTCACGCGAGTTATAGATTGCTAAAACAGTGCGTAGACGGCAGGTACGCGGGTTCTCGACTGCTATGCATGCTGGCACTGAATGTGTTCGACGTGACTACTGTATTTCATATCCATATCTGAACAAGCGTTAGGATCACAAGGGAAGTTCCTGCATCCTCATTGCACATGATCTGGCTACAAGAGAGGTCACAATTACACTTATCGGTCGTACAAGGCAATTAGAGGGTGTGATATCAATGTTGCATTTATTTTTTGTTCTGTCTCAACTTATATTCTCAGTTGTGCTACAAAAGCATTTCCTACTAATAAATTTATCAGTTTAACCGATGTTAGAGAGCGTTAATTTTCATTCTTGAGTCAAAGTATTGTATAATGTGGAGAATCGTTCCAGGGCAGTTTCACGGAAGCTACACGTCTTACGTACTCTGTTTAGCTAAAAAGAATCATGAAGCTTTCAAGATTGATACTGCATTTGAACAATTATGGGAGAAGATAGGTTTACTGCATGGTTTAATGTAACACCTGTTAGACCTTTAAATATAGGTGTAGTTGTCATCCCTAGAACATATGGGAGGTGGAAAAAAAAATATGGAGACACCGTGAGAAATGTATGCTTGAACATAACTGTAGATACTGGCCAAGCGTCCTGTCTGCGCTGTTATATGTGACCACGAAAGGCACTTCAATACGTTGGTAATGCCAGTCGTAGTCAGAACATAGTTCTGTGTTGTTGTGAGTGCATTATGCCGGAGGTAACTGAGTTCGAACTTGGGTAAATTGTTGCTGGTCGTATGGTGAGAGCTTCCGTAACCTGTAGACGAAGTGTTCAGTGTTTCAAGTGGAACCATAGCTTATATGTATAACGCATAAAGAGAAAGCGGAAAAACATTGTCCGCTAAGTCACAATGATGACGAAAGTGCGTATTCATTGATGGTGACAGATGCTCATTGAAGAAGATTGTGACGAAAAATAAAAGGACGACAGCTGCAAACGTTCTGCAGAACTGAATGCCGCACTCCCAAAATCTGTCAGTATCAAAGCAACAGGAAGGGAGCTCTATAATCTGGGAACTGCAAGGCGAGCTCGATCCCAAAACCACATATCAATTATGAAAATGCCGGTAATGGGAAGAAGTGGTACCGAAGCCATAAAACCCGCACTGTTGAGCAATGGAAGACACTCGTTTGGTCGGTTGAGTCTTGTTGCACACTGTTTCCAACCTGTGGTAGGGTTTTAGTGATACCTTTGGCAACCATACCGTGATATTCCATGGTTTTCAGTTCGATCTAAGGTCGCATCCACCACCGAGACATAGTTGACTATTTTGGAGCCACCCCATAGTACAATCTTTGTTCCCTAACTGTGATACTGTGCTCCATGGCAACAGGACGCCTGTTCAGCTTGCATCGGCCAGGACTATTTTTGGGAGTACGAACATCAATTGTTGCATCTCCCCTGGGAACCATATTCACCAGATCTTAATACACTACTGGCCATTAAAATTGCTACACCAGGAAGATGACGTGCTGCGGACGCGAAATTTAAACGACAGGAAGAAGATGCTGCGATATGCAAATGATTAGCTTTTCCGAGCATTCACACAAGATTGGCGACACCTACAGCGTGCTGATATGAGGAAAGTTTCCAACCGATTTCTCATACACAAACAGTAGTTGACCGGTGTTGGCTGGTCAAACGTTGTTATGATGCCTCTTGTAAGGAGAAGAAATGCGTACCACCACGTTTCCGACTTTTATAAAGGTCGGATTGTAGCCTATCGCTATTGTGGTTTTTTCGTATAGCGACGTTACTGCTCGCGTTGGTCGAAATCCAATGACTGTTTGCAGAACATGGTGGGTTCAGGAGGGTAATACGGAACGCCGTGCTGGATCCCAACGGCCTCGTATCACTAGCAGTCGAGATGACAGGCGTCTTATCGGCATGGCTGTAACGGATCTTGCAGCCACGTCTCGATCCCTTGGATGCGGTTACCGTTGACGTTGCATCACAGACAGGAGTGCCTGCGATGGTGTACTCAACAACGAACCTGGGTGCACTAACGGAAAAACGTCATTTTTTCGGATGAATCCACGTTCTGTTTACAGCATCATGATGGTCGCATCCGTGTTTGGCAACATCGCGGTGAACGCACATTGGAAGCGTGTATTCATCATCGCCATACTGGCGTATCACCCTGCGTGATGGTATGGGGTGCTATTGGTTATACGTCTCGCTCACCTCTTGTTCGCACTGATGGCACTTTGAACAATGGACGTTACATTTCAGATGTGTTACGACCCGTGGCTCTGTCCTTCATTCGATCCCTGCGAAAGTCTACATTTCAGCGGGATAATGCACGACCAAATGTTGCAGGTCCTGTACGGGCCTGTCTAGACACAGAAAATGTTCGACTGCTGCCCTGGCCAGCACATTCTCCAGATTTCTCGCCAATGATACTTCTGGTCAATGCTGGCCGAGCAACTGGCTCGTCACAATACGCCAGTCACTACTCTTGATGAACTGTGGTATGGTGTTGAAGCTCCATGGGCAGCTGTACTTGTACACGCCATCCAAGCTCTGACTCAATGCCCAGGCGTATGAAGGCCGTTATTACGGGCAGAGGTGGTTGTTCTCGGTACTGATTTCTCAGGACGTATGCACCCAAACTGCGTGAAAATGTAATCACATATCAGATGTAGTATAATATATTTGTCCAATGAATACCCGTTTATCATCTGCATTTCTTCTTGGTGTAGCAATTTTAATGGCCAGTAGTGTATTATTTAGCGTTTGTGGTCTAGTTTAGGTACAAGGATGTGTGATCGTTATCCACCTCGATCATCGATACCAGCAGTTCCCACTATTTTACGAGAAGCATGGTGTAATATACCCTGGAAAACCATATCGCACCTGTACCCGTTTCTAGACGACTGGAAGCCGTTTTGAATGCCAATGGTTTCCCTGCGCCGTGTTAGGCATAGTACTGTGGTGTGTTTCTGATGATTCGACATTTTTGTTGTCCATCTTCTGTAAAAGAAAACCACAAGCGAGTGAGAAGGGTTAATTCCCGGCGCTGTGCCAGAACAGAGCGGTCCTAGTGGAGGCGGCGGCTGTTCTGCAGCTGTTGCGCTTATCGCGGGCAGCCCGGCAGTCCCCGGCGGCTAAAGTGGCCATCCTGCCGTTCAGCTTCGTGCCGTCCCGTCCCACTTGCCCCCTCTCCCCACCGTAATCCGCGCAGTGCCGGCCGCAGATAACCCGACTGCTGCGGAGAGCCCAGGCCAGCTGCGAAGGAGAGCCGCGTATTTCGTCACAGCCCCTTGAAATGCATGCAAACCGTCACGCACAGCAGTGCTGAGGGTTGCAGGGCATACGATATTGGTGATTATACACTACTGGCCATTAAAATTGCTACACCAAGAAGAAATGGAGATGATAAACGGGTATTCATTGGACAAATAAATTATACTAGAACTGACGTGTGATTACATTTTCACGCAATTTGGGTGCATAGATCCTGAAAAACCAGTACCCAGGACAACCACCTCCGGCCGAAATAACGGCCTTGATGCGCCTGGGCATTGAGTGAAACAGAGCTTTGATGGCGTGTACAGGTACAGCTGCCCATGCAGCTTCAATACGATACCACAGTTCATCAAGAGTGACGAGCCAGTTGCTCGGCCACCATTGAGCAGACGTTTTCAATTGGTGAGAGATCTGGAGAATGTGATGGCCAGGGCAGCAGTCGAACATTTTCTGTATCCGGAAAGGCCCGTACAGGACCTGCAACATGCGGTCGTGCGTTATCCTGCTGAGATGTAGGGTTTCGCAGGGATCGAATGAAGGATAGAGCCACGGGTCGTAACACATATGAAATGTGACGCCCACTGTTCAAAGTGCCGTGCATGCGAACAAGAGGTGACCGTGACGTGTAACCAATGGCACCCCATACCATCACGCCGGGTGATACGCCAATATGGCGATGACGAATACGCGCTTCCAATGTGCGTTCACCGCGATGTCGCAAAACACGAATGCGACCATCATGATGCTGTAAACAGAACCTGGATTCATCCGAAAAAATGACGTTGTGCCATTCGTGCAGCCAGGTTCGTCGTTGAGTTCACCATCGCAGGCGCTCCTGTCTGCGATGCAGCGTCAAGGGTTTTCGCAGCCATGGTCTCCGAGCTGATAGTCCATGCTGCTGCAAACGTCGTCGAACTGTTCGTGCAGATGGTTTTTGTCTTACAAACATGCCCCTCTGTTGACTCAGGGATCGTGACGTAGCTGCACGATCCGTTACAGCCATGGGGATAAGATGCCTGTCATCTCGACTGCTAGTGATACGAGGCCGTTGGGATCGAGCACGGCGTTCCTTATTACCCTCCTGAACCCACCGATGCCATATTCTGCTAACAGTCATTGGATCTCGACCAACGCGAGCAGCAATGTCGCGATACGATAAGCCGCAATCACGATAGGCTACAAACCGACCTTTATCAAAGTCGGAAACGTGATGGTACGCATTTCTCCTCCTTACACGAGGCGTCACAACAACGTTTCACCAGGCAACGGCGGTCAACTGATGTTTGTGTATGAGAAATCGGTTGGAAACTTTCCTTATGTCATCACGTTGTAGGTGTCGCCACCGGCGCCAACCTTGTGTGAAGGCTATGGAAAGCCATTCATTTTCATATCACAGCATCTTCTTCCTGTCGGTTAAATTTCGCGTCTGTAGCACGTCACTTCGTCGTGTAGCAATTTTAATGGCCAGTAGTGCAATTTTTATACCCTGCTGAGTCGAATCTTTATGACCACTAGATCGTTACACTTATAATACCCGTATTCTGGCCAACATTTCTCGTGTCGGGAAGTGAGAGGGAATGATCTGTTTTGTGTGGTAAAAAAGTTCTAAAGCCAAGATAGCATAAATATTTCTCCTGCCTCCATGCTGTTCATTTTTGGAACACAACGTACGACCGCCTTAGATGTGGTGACACATTCTGCAGGACCTGACCATCATTTTGCAGGACAATGCTCAAGCACATACAGTGCAAACTGTTACTGATGTGTTTGACTGCTGGGGCTGCTAAGTGCTATTCCTCTTTCTGTACTCCCCTGACTAAAGCCCTCGTGAGTGCAACTCGATTTCTAAACTGAAGGAAACACTTCACGGCATTCGCTTCCGAATTGCTACAAACTCGTCAGGCAATGGAACGCGCCGCTCTAACCTCAACACAACTGGCACTGCTAAGACTATCCTACGACTTCCACATCGCTGGCAACGGGCTATACACAATGTCGGTGACTACTTTGAAGGTCAGTAAAACTTTAAAACACGTATCTATTTTGTAAGAGTTGCCACTATTAAAGTTCCAACCCTCGTATTTTGTTCCACTCCGGTATCCCTAGACCTTTCACATTCAGTGTTCCTATCTATGCTCGATATGGAATTCCCCATCTTGTCAGAAGGCGTAAAAATAATCATACAAAGCACTTCAAAACATACAATATAATACTACGTCAAGGTGTCAGACAGGGATGCTTCATCTCATACCGACTCCTCTTAACATTTCACGTTATGCCACAAAATTCAACATCTACATGGAAATATAAACAAAATTTTATTAAAAAAATATAAAAGCCAAAAAAAATAAAGTCGTGTAAAACAATGATGGTTCCTGTGCTACTTTATGGCAGAAAATCCTGGACTGACGTAAAAGAGGTAAAATTAACATACAGTCAGCATCTGCGAAAGGCTGCTCACCGTATAAAAGTGACATCCGTGTAGAATTGGGAATTTATAATTTAAATGAGAAGATTGAAGAATACAGGGAAGAATGGTGACAACATCTCAAGTCGATGGAAGAAGAAAGAATGCCAGTCGTTGTAAACGAGCACAAGTCCTCAGGTCGAAGAGATGTAGTACGGAAAAGAAAGCGATAGTTAATAATGCGAAGTCGAAAGAGGCATACTGCATAAGCCTTTGAGTGCAGACAAAGAAGAACAAGAACTGCTACAGGAACGGCTACCAAGCACTGGTACAAAGACGTTTCTGTTTAACACATGTTATTTCTCCTTGCCGTTCCCCTTTTTCGAACTTTTCATCAGCTGGCTGTATTACAGGTTCAACTGTTAATCAGATGTTGGGTGTCCTGCATACCATGGTGCCCTACAGTGAAAATATTTTAACTGCTAAATATTCGCAAACGAAATGAAGACAGATTAAAGTTGGAAATGGTATAACAGCTGTATAGCACAAGACTTACAGAGAATACCTTGTAACTCCTTTGAAGGCTTGCATTTTAACGGTTTTCCGTGTCACACGCAAAATTATGATGATCAAAGTATCCTAGTGTTACAAAGACACTCTCAAAATCACAGAGTAAAAGGCTGGTCACCATTAGCGGTTCTACATTGAACAATCTCATTTCGTATTATCTTCACGTATTCTACACGTACTGATCGCTTACAGAGATACTACAAACCAATGACAGACATTGTTTACGAGGGTAGTTTGAAAAGTTCTCGGAACGAAATACTTTTCTGTTTCGCCGTGGCCTCCATGTACATCAATGCACGTGGTCCAGCAAGTTTCCAATGCATTGATCCAGTCTCGTAAATCAGGTTCCTCCAGACTTGGAAAATATCCGTCAGCTTCGTCTGTCAGTTCTTCGTGCGAAGAGAATCTCTGTCCACCGAGGAAAATTTTGAGTTTCGGCAAGAGATGAACGTCTGGTGGAACCAGCTCATGGAGTAGAGCGGGAGTGGTGTGGCAACAATTCGTATGTTAGCTCATGTATTTTTGACATGGCAACGAATTGTGTGAGAGCACGTTGTATTGATGGAAGAAGACGTACTTATGTGCCAAAACTAGCCTTATTTGGTTACCTTTTTCTGTAGCTGTTCCAGAAGGTTGACATAGTATTGTCTCGTAATTGTTTAACTGGTGGAAGTTAATCTATCAGCAGACTCCCTTTCGCATCTCAGAAAACTGACACCATCGCCGCATCTCCAACAATTTTATGACAGTTCTCCAAAGACAATACCCACAGAAGATGACATTCATCACATACTCGATAAGAATATCTCACCTGAATATATAGTTAAGCTCTCTAAAATAAATATTTGGGGGTACTTTCTGGCAAAGCATTGAAATCTCAACTTCTAACGTCGACACCAAATAAAGAACGAATAAAAGGAGAATTCATCAGAAAAGAAAACTTGCTACTGAGAAACACATACCAAACAAAGTAAAGAGTATGTTGTAGAAACAAAACGATATTAGCTAGACTTCACTCCATCAATGCAAAAAAGGAAGAAAACATCCAATTGATTATTCTTCAGAGTCACATCACGACAGTTGCAGAGACATAGATATGAACTCACTATTTGGCGAAGAAGTATCCGAAGAAGAAGAAACCGAGACTTCAAAGAGGAGACAGAGAACCTAACTAAGCACACTACTTACTAGGTACCTAGATAACTTGTCACAGTAACTAACTCTTTTAGGTTACTCTACTAATCCTCCCTTCGCGGAGAAGAATGTATTACTTATGCAGAAGCATTTTTAAGCATTACGTTCCAATTTACGAAACATTTCAGTTCAATTTTGTGCTGGTTAACAATGTTAAAAAGGGCTATTTCATGTGTTTTCATTGTGTAGTCATCCATTTTTATCCATGTTTATCTAAAATGGGACAAGGATCCACACTGCTGAGCTTTACCTCATTTTATGAGGCAAAACCTCGCAAATTTTGTTTTAGCTCACTTATAAATTTATCTGTAATTAACAATCAGACAGAGCTGGAATATGGATGGGTTACAGGCAAAAACCCATGGTATGAGTTCAATCTGAAATCGCGGGAAAGTCTACTCCTTATTTAACATAATATTAGAAAAACTGAAAATTGTGGGCTTTATCTCTACCTACACTGTTTCATAAAAAAAACGCTAACAACGTCATTTTTTTGTGGATGTATCCGATAGCCTGTTCAGAAAATGTTACTCATAACTCATAAACGTAAAATACTGTTCTTCTGTGCAGCTTATGTGTTCGGAAAGAACAGACATAACCTAATTTGCACCTCAGATTGTTTACCATCACTGATGTGTATTTGGAACACTTCGATTCGCGAGGAAAACAGTGTTGCTGCCAGGGCAAACCATTGTTTGTGATATTAGCCGGAGAACTGTTCTGTTAGTCTTTGGCGAACTCAGGCGGAGAGAGTGAGGTTAATCTGCGTTAATGAACTTCTATAATGTACCCACAAACTATTAAGTAGGCCTCAGTAAGCAAGCGGTGCGTGTTACCACAGCAGTGCACTTCACAAGTAGCCTGCCTACAAGAGATTTGAAAAATGACATGGTTATTTCTACGGTGAGTTTGTTTTGTTTCCAAAACGTAACTTGAGGTTACTCATAATCAATCTTCAGAATCAAATGTTGCTACTGATGCCAGGATAATGTATGTGTCTTAGTTTTTAAGTCACGATGTAGTTAACTTGTTGCCAGAAGGACCAGTGGAAGCGAAAAATTGTAGGGGGCAGGCAAACATTAGAATTTGCAAAACCGTATTGAAAAGATGTAGGATTTCGTTACTTGACGATGAAAAGATCAGCACAAGATAGAATAGAATGAAAGACAGCCTCAGACCAGTCGAAGCAGCGAAAGAAAAGTTTAGTAATAACGAAGATATGTATTTATATATTGTGAAAAGGCGTTCGACTGGGTTAACAAAAATAATAAAATAAGGATCCGTACTGTAAGGAATGGAACAGATGCTACTGATATTAATCAAGGATGATGACTGGTTTCACAATTAATGACGGAGTTAGACACGGGTGCTCACGATCACTCACCATTTTCAATGTTTATATCGACGATAGGATTCACAAATGTGCTAAACGACAAGTTTAATTTCATGACGTTGTTATGTGCTGATGATCAACTTATAACTTGAAAACCTGAAGAAAAGGTTCAAATTGCAGTACATAAGTTTCGTCAAATTGCGAACTCTACTAAATACAGAATGAGAATATCGACAGATAAAACAAAAGTGATGGCATTTTAGGGGTAGACTCATAAGAGCCAAAATTTTAATAGATAGACAAATAATTGAACAAATAAGAGAGTTTAAATATCTATGATGCAATTTTAAAATCTTCAAGTCAGATGATGTAGAGCTAAAACTGGCCATCATTTTCTTCTACGTCGGCACCTACAATCTCAATAAATTCGAAGAACAACATTTTTCTACTAGACTGGGTATAAAATTTTTTATTTGTTTTTCACACTACCGTTTCCGGGCACTTCCCATTCTCAGGTGTGTCTCTAGTAACGCGATGTTGCCACGTGTGCTACTAGAGATACATTTAAGAAAGGGCAATGCCCGAAACCGTTAGTGTGTAAAAGAAGTAAATAAGTTTTATACGCAGCCTGGTGGAGAAATGTCGTTCAAATCTGACCATATTGAGACATTTCTATGGAACCATACAACGTAAATTAAAATATAAAGTACGGACAAAGACGTTATTTACACTTAACAAAAGTCAATGCTTTGCCTTTGCTGGTGTGTGGTAGTGAATGTCGGACTCCAATAGTAGATTGATGATTGTGACAAATCGAATCTTCAGCGACGATGTTCCTCCGCTTCGTAGCGGGACTGCACACAAAAAAAAAAAAAAAAAAAAAAAAAAAAAACCCTGATCACTGATATTAGATAAGAACTATTGAAGGCATTACAACTATAATTGATAAATACAAACTAAAGGTCCTTCTCCAACAAATGTCTAATGATTGGATAACTAAAGCTGCCGTACTATATAGCTGAAAACGAAAGAGAAATGTTGGACATCCCATACAGAGGCGGAACAGGGCAAAAGGCCTAATCCTTGAAGACTATCCTGCTGCTGCTAATGATGATGGTAGCAGAATTCATTCACTTCGTCTACTTCATTTTCCAAATTACTGATGGTAAATTTCTAATCACATATGCGCTATTCCCTATCACTTTCGTATTTCTTGGGTTTAATTTCAGTCTATATCTTTGTGCTCACTCAGTTCAGCAGGTCCTGCTATTGTTCTTCACTTTCAGAGTGGATAGCAGTGTCAACAGAGAATCTTATTATTCTATACTTCCCCCCTGAATCTGAATCCTACTACTGAACCTTTCGTTAATCTGTGTCATTGTTTCTTCAATGTATAAACGGAGCAGTAGGAGTGAAAGACAGCATCCCTGTCTTACGTCTTTCCGAGCAGTTCTTTCTTGGTCTTCCATTCTTATCTTTATAGATACAAATTCTATCGATTTACGTACGTCAGGGAAATGTGAGACAAACAATACTGTGAATAACATATTTTGAATTACTTATGTATCAAACGCCAATAAATGTGAGAGATTTCAAAAGCATCTGACGAATGCAATGAAGATAGCCTAAATGTCGAAATTTCGTAATTTTATCCAAATTTTGTGCATAGTGTAAGGGATTACATAAGAATACAAGAAGTCTGTAGTGAAAGGGGTAGTGGTCAAAACTACATTTTATCTCTTCACAGAAGTTCATCATAGCGACATGCTTTCACAAGAGAACAATTCCATATGCCATGATTCATTCGGTTTCCCGCGTTATTTTGCTAACGCTTTACGCGAAGACCATCACCATCTGTTTTGAAGGCAGGTATGATAGGTTTTTAAATAGTATTTCTCTCGGATATAGACAGCTTATTTAAAATCGTCACCGGAGCCATAAAGCCCGGGAAGTTTCTAGTATGTTCGTGAAGAGGAGCATTTGGTATCAACAAATCGTACCTAATTTCTTATAGTTTCAGGCTGTTGAGGTCGTATTTAAGCAGCATGTTACATACGCTGCATCATGGGAGCTACTTCCATACCACAAAAATTAGTTGGACAATATTCAGAAATCTGGGGTGTAAACATCTTTGACGAGTGTGCATTTTAAGTGCATTGAGTCGATACCCCCATGAGAAATCTGTGTAATGAGCACGAAAGGATCTACAATCAGTCTTTCGCTCTATACTCCAGTTTGAAGTTACGAAAATAAGAGGGTGTGGGAGACTAATATTATGAATCAGCTTTCAAGGAATGTTCGGATAAGTAATATCAGTAAACCCTCCACCACAAGGAATCTAACATGTATACATGGGAGACAGCTTCAAACGTCTGATTTATTACACGAGTTACACAAGCTCAAGACTTTTGCAGTTTTTAATGCTGACTTACTGTGCTAATCCTTCATCGTAACACTATACCTCTTAATGAGTAGATTATAACACCGTTTCAAATTTTTATGATAGTTAAATAATATAGTTAAAATCAAATTTTTTGCCGCTGGAAGCCTTATAGATAGTAAGAGTGCTGCCTGTGAAAGTCACGGAAAATGCTTCGGTGTGGTCTCTTTAATATGACTTCATTATCTCAAGAAGTTTTGTAAAGGTATGCCACATTATCAGGGAAAAAAAATACGCATAATAATAATGGGACGTATCGAATGTGGGATATACAGGGTGAGTCAGGAGGGAAGGTACATACTTTGTGCGGTGATAGTATTAGTGATTCTGAACCAAAAAACTTGTATGGACATGTGTTCTGTTCTGAGTGGTTTCCGAGATAGAACATATTTAATATCACTTTTGTACGTTTCCCTTCAATAACTCGTTAACCATACATTCCTGTGAGAACGTGTCGCAGTGTAAAATTAAACTACATTACACTTACTGTCCATATTTTCTCCAGGGCTAATAGTTTTCGCGAAGGGAGCGCGAGAGTATTGAAAATTTCGTGGTGTAGCCTAGGGAGTTTTTGTAGGCCATGGTAGATTCGCGACTTGATAAATCACAAGTGTGCTCTACGAAACTGGTCACCTCGACTTCCTCTACACTATTGTAGTACGTTTGAAACACTGACATTGTTTAAATAATGCAGAAAATAAATAACAATGTACATTCAGTGTATTGTATCTCGGAAACAGTTTGCAGTAGGGCATATGTCCATATGTAGTTTTTTGATCAGAATCCTTACAACCCCTCAACGCGTGTACCTTTACTCTTGGCTCACCCTGTACATACAGGTGCAACGGATATAAGTGCAGAAATTTTTGTATGTAGTGCCTTAATACCTACACATATCAGATGTAGTGCAATGGCAGCCATCCTGTTGGGACCACAATCACTGTCCCTTATCCAGTGGTACTTCTTCTACAAGAACAGGTAGTATTTTAGTTAGTTAATGTGGATATGTATTTCCATTTAATATCTCTAATTATATATTAATAATATCTCTAATTATTTAATATCTATAGTCCACAATGGAATTTGCTATGGTGCCACGCTGTACGTTTACGCTTCACGTTGGCTGTTGTTGTGCCTGACAAAGCCAGTGCGGATTTTTCGCTGCGTAGTGGTGTATATTACGTTAATTTACACAACCGTGGTTCGTAAATGTTGATTCGTCCGTAAAGAGCACACGTTGGAAAACCGTAGTGTCATCTCCCAGGCGCTGCAGAGCAAATCTACAGAATACTATACGACATTCGAAATTACGTGTTTCGAGTGCTTCATCTTGTGAAATATGATAAGAGTTGAATTTCTATCGATTCAAGACGCGAATGACATTCGTATGTTTTATCACACATTCCTTGGCAGTAAGTATCGTGCAACTGTGCTCTTAACGAAAGTATGTTATTCTGTTTTAAAAACTCAGAATTCTTTCGCATCTCGATCGTTGCAAAAATTAAGAATCTTTACCACATACCAGAATACATGCCCCTTGTTAAGGTACCAGCATTTTCCGGAAACCTCGTTTTGATATTTGGAATCGTTTCTGAAATAAAAGGGTGTTACGTCTTACGTGACTCACCCCGTAGGTACAGCCTGTCTCTGCTACGCGTTTCCTTTCGCATTTCCTTTGGTGTTTTAGCAGATACCTGTAATTTCTTTTTTGCGATGTGTTAATAGAGTCAACCGAAACAAATAGGCTCACCAAGTCCTTCTAGCCGGCCGGTGTGGCCGTGCGGTTAAAGGCACTTCAGTCTGGAACCGCGTGACCGCTACGGTCGCAGGTTCGAATCCTGCCTCGGGCATGGATGTGTGTGATGTCCTTAGGTTAGTTAGGTTTAATTAGTTCTAAGTTCTAGGTGACTGATGACCTCAGAAGTTGAGTCGCATAGTGCTCAGAGCCATTTGAACCATTTGAACCAAGTCCTTCTGTATCGACGGAAAGCGTCGATTTGTTCCCGTTGTAAACGAAATGATTTTTAAATCGGAATTTTACGTGCTTATTCGGTAGAGCGGTCCTAGATTAGCCTGATGCGATACTCGTTTCACAGATGTGTATTAAACAGCACAGTTAAACTCGAAGAACAAGCGGTACTCCAACAGTGGCAGCTCTGCCCCGGCTAGCACTGTCTGCTACCACCAATCATGCAGCACTACTGGGGAAGAAATGGTTCGGAAATCGGTTGTGCCACTTCAAAGGAACCACTCCGAGAACCACTCCGACATTCACCTTAAGCGATTTAGGCAAATCACAGAAAACCTAAATCTAGATGTCCAGCTGGAGATTCGAACTACCACCTCACTCAATACGCCACTGTCAAAGAATAATACTAGGAAACCAACAAAACCTCAGATGACGAGGGATTCCAAGCGTCTGTCGTGGTCATTCTGAAGGAATCTTGACATCGATATAACACACTAATGCAATTCCACGTGATAGACTGGATGGGGAATATACACTCATGCTCATAAATTAACGTTAATGCTGGTACATGGTAAAACAACGCTCTGGTGGGCAGTTTGCGGGCTTAAATCACCTCGGGCTATGACCATACGGTACATTTGACCTGCTGTCGTCGCATGGTGCCGCTGGCAGCAGTCCACATACGCAGAGGTGTGTTGGTGCATGTCAGAGTACGGTGCAGCGAGTAGTGTGCAGATGTTTTTAGACGTGCTAATGATGACTGCGTGTTGAAAATGGCTCAATTATTGATGACGTTATGAGGGGTAGAATACTAGGGCGACTGGAGGCTGGTCAAGCACAGTAGGTCGTAGCACGGTCCCTCCGTTTGCCACAAAGTGTGATCTCACGATTATGGCAACGACTCCAGTACAGCTACAGTACGGGACGTCCACAGTGTACAACGCCACAAGAAGACCGATATCTCACCATCTGTGCCCGCAGAGGGCCATGGAGTACTATAGGTAGCCCTGCTCGGGACCTCACCACAGCCACTGGAACAGTTTTCTCCAGACACACAGCCTACAGACGACTGAACAGACATGCTTTATTCGCTCGGAGACCTGCAAGGTGCATTCCATGGGCCCCTGGTCACAGGAGAACCCGTAAAGCCTGGTGTCAAGAACATAGTACATATTCATTCGAACAGTGATCCCAGGTTATGTTCACGGACGAATCCAGGTGTAGTCTGAACAGTGATTCTCGCCGGGTTTTCATCCGGCGTGAGCCAGGAACCAGATACCAAGCCCTTAATGCCCTGCAAAGAGACCTGTATGGAGGTCGTGGTTTGATAGTCTGGGGTGGGATTATGATTGATGCGCGTGCACCCCTGCATGTCGTTGACGGAGGAACTGTAACGGGTCGGTTTTATCGAGAAGTCATTTTGCACCAGTATGTCTGCCTTTTCAGGGGATGGATGATAACGCACAGCCCCACCGAGCTGCCATCCTGGAGGAGTACCTTGAAACAGAAGATATCAGGCGAATGGAGTGGCCTGCCCGTTCTTCAGAACTAAACCCCATCGAGCACGTCTGGGATGCTCTCGGTCGACGTACGGCTGCACGTCTTCAAACCGCTAGGACACTTCACGATCTCCGACAGGCACTGGTGCAAGAATGGGAGGCTATACCCCAGCAGCTGCTCGACCACCTGATCCAGAGTATGCCAACCCGTTGTGCGGCCTGTATACGTGTGCATGGTGATCATATCCAATATTGATGTCGGGGTACATGCGCAGGACGCGTTTCGTAGCACATGTGTTTCGGGACCGTTTTCTCGACTTATCACCAATACCGTGGACATGAAGGACCTGAAGGATAATTTGGAAAATATTTCGAGTAGATTTCCCCACCATGTTATAGTTCTGGGTGGAGATTTTAATTTGCCGGATATAGACTGGGAGACTCAAACATTCATAACGGATGGCAGGGACAAAGAATCCAGTGAAATTTTTTAAGTGCTTTATCTGAAAACTACCTTGAGCAGTTAAACAGAGAACCGACTCGTGGCGATAACATATCAGACCTTCTGGTGACAAACAGACCCGAACTATTTGAAACAGTTAACGCAGAACAGGGAATTAGCGATCATGAAGCGGTTACTGCATCGATGATTTCAGCCGTAAATAGAAATATTAAAAAAGGTAGGAAGATTTTTCTGTTTAGCAAAAGTGACAAAAAGTAGCTTACAGAGTACCTGACTTCTCAACACAAAAGTTTTGTCTCAAGTACAGATAGTGTTGAGGATCAGTGGACAAAGTTCAAAACCATCGTACAATATGCGTTAGATGAATATGTGCCAAGCAAGATCGTAAGAGATGGAAAAGAGCCACCGTGGTACAACAACCGAGCAAAGGGAAGCAAAGGGAACTTCACAGCAAACATAAACATAGCCAAAGCCTTGCAGACAAACAAAAATTACGCGAAGCGAAATGTAGTGTGATGAGGGCTATGCGAGAGGCGTTCAATGAATTCGAAAGTAAAGTTCTGTGTACTGACCTGGCAGAAAATCCTAAGAAATTTTGGTCTTATGGCAAAGCGGTAGGTGGATCAAAACAAAATGTCCAGACACTCTGTGACCAAAATGGTACTGAAACAGACGATGACAGACTAAAGGTCGAAATACTAAATGTCTTTTTCTAAAGCTGTTTCACAGAGGAAGACTGCACTGTAGTTCCGCCTCTAGATTGTCGTACAGATGACAAAATGGTAGATATCGAAATAGACGATAGAGGGATAGAGAAACAATTACAATCGCTCAAAAGAGCAAAGGCCGCTGGACCTGATGGGATACCAGTTCGATTTTACACAGAGTACGCGAAGGAACTTGCCTCCCTTCTTGCAGCGGTGTACCGTAGGTCTCTAGAAGAGCGTAGTGTTCCAAAGGATTGGAAAAGGGCACAGGTCATCCCCGTTTTCAAGAAGGGACGTCGAACAGATGTGCAGAACTATAGACCTATATCTCTAACGTCGATCAGTTTTAGAATTTTGGAATACGTATTATGTTAGAGTATAATGACTTTTCTGGAGACTAGAAATCTACTCTGTAGGAATCAGCATGGATTTCGAAAAAGACGGTCGTGTGAAACCCAGCTCGCGCTATTCGTCCACGAGACTCAGAGGGCCATAGACACGGGTTCACAAGTAGATGCCGTGTTTCTTGATTTCCGCAAGGCGTTCGATACAGTTCCCCACAGTCGTTTAATGAACAAAGTAAGAGCATATGGAATATCAGACCAATTGTGTGATTGGATTGAAGAGTTCCTAGATAACAGAACGCAGCATGTCTCTCAATGGAGAGAAGTCTTCCGAAGTAAGAGTGATTTCAGGTGTGAAGCAGGGGATTGTCATAGGACCGTTGCTATTCACAATATACATAAATGACCTTGTGGATGACATCGGAAGTTCATTGAGGCTTTTTGCAGATGATGCTGTGGTGTATCGAGAGGTTGTAACAATGGAAAATTGTACTGCAATGCAGGAGGATCTGCAGCGAATTGACGCATGGTGGAGGGAATGGCTATTGAATCTCAATGTAGACAAGTGTAATGTGCTGCGAATACATAGAAAGAAAGATCCCTTATCATTTAGCGCCAATATAACAGGTCAACAACTGGAAACAGTTAATTCCGTGAATTATCTGGGAGTAGGTATTAGGAGTGATTTAAAATGGAATGATCATATAAAGTTGATCGTCGGTAAAGCAGATGCCAGACTGAGATTTATTGGAAGAATCCTAAGGAAATGCAATCCGAAAACAAAGGAAGTAGGTTACAGTACGCTTGTTCGCCCACTGCTTGAGTACTGCTCAGCAGTGTGGGATCCGTACCAGATAGGGTTGATAGAAGAGATAGAGAAGATCCAACGGAGAGCAGCGCGCTTCGTTACAGGATCATTTAGTAATCGCGAAAGCGATGGAAGACTCTGCAGGAGAGACGCTCAGTAGCTCGGTACGGGCTTTTGTTAAAGTTTCGAGAACATACCTTCACCGAAGAGTCAAGCAGTATATTGCTCCTTCCTACGTATATCTTGCGAAGAGACCATGAGGATAAAATCAGAGAGATTAGAGCCCACACAGAAGCATACCGACAATCCTTCTTTCCACGAACAATACGAGACTGGGATAGAAGGGAGAACCGATAGAGGTACTCTAGGTACCCTCCGCCACACACCGTCAGGTGGCTTGCGGAGTATGGATGTAGATGTAGATGTAGACTTACAGATCTGTGTCGTGTACGTTCCCTTTCTGCCTAAGCTATTGGCGCTAGATTTCTGTAGTGCCACGTTGTGTGGCACCACATTCTGCAGTTATCCTTAATTTATGAGTATGAGTGTAAAAATATTCATCCCGAATGTCTAGTCATAATCGTAGTATTGCCACATCTCATTCAGCCTACTGGTAACATGAAGTCCTTTAGCCAAGCTGTACAGCGCCACACCACGGCTTTTCATAGCACTGCTGCGCCTTTTCTTTTCCTTCTAACGAGCTCGAACTACACAGTCCAGTTACATTTATGTGACCACCACCTCAGGTAGGGTATACCATGGGCCATAAATGGAATGGGTGAGTGATGGATGCAGACATGTGTACGGTCGAATGGACGTGCAACGGTTGAGAAACTGACAACTCAGATGAACCAAGGGGCAACCAACAGTGTCTCCTCAACCATTGTTCAGTGAATTTTTTTGCGTATGTGCTTCCGCAATAGGCACTTGATTCATGCGTCGATGTTGACTGCTGTCCGTCGTTGACGAAGGCTGCAATTTGCACGCCATTACCGCAGATGGATGTCCAGTAAATGACAACAGTTAGCCTTTTCAGACGAATCCCGTTTTATGCTCCCTCAGAGGGCCGTTGGCGTGTACGGCACGAAACGTCTCAAAGCGAACACCCTGCAACAATCGTCTGAAGGGTTCGGGAGCGAGGGTATTCCTTGGGTGATCTCGTCATTCTGGAAGGCACAATGGACCAACACAAGTATGCATCCATCCCCGGGGACCATAACCACCTCTCCATACAATTTTTTTCCCCTCGACAAGACAGGATGATGCAACGTGTCTGACAGATCGCAGTGTAGGTGCGTGCTGCGGACAACAACAGAATGACTTTACAGTACTCCCCTGGCCACCAAAATCTCATGATTCAAACCCAATGCAGAATCTGTGGAATCACCTCGACCGCCATGTTCACGCCGTGGATTTTCGACCCAGAAATCTGGAGCAACTGGCCACGGCACGTGAGACAGCATGGCTCCACATCCCAGTTGGACCTTTCAGAATCTCACTGACTCTCTTCCTACACATATTGCAGCAGTTCGATTGCAAAAGGTGGTTATTCAGTATTTCGACAGGTGGCCACATTAATGTCACTGGACAGAGTATGAAGAAGTAATGTCAGATAAAAGCGGTACAAATATTTAGCTAGAAGTGGTAAACATTTCCTGAATATCGTACCTCGTTATAATGTAAAAAACTATACAGGAGAAATCCTTCTTGATGACGCGGTACGATACCCAGAAAACTTTTATATAAACTGATTCTGGCCGCGGAACTCTATGCACTTACATTCAGTTACATCTCAATAAAATTTCAAAATGGTGCACAGACTAGCAACATGCTTTAAATGTCCAGAAATGTAAAAGGGAAAACCTGTAGTGTCATATGAGTAAATTATCAGTGAGTCACAGTTGGTATAAGTGACCTCAGATTAGAGTGGTCGTGAGGTTCTAGGCGCTACAGTCTGGAGCCGAGCGACCGCTACGGTCGCAGGTTCGAATCCTGCCTCGGGCATGGATGTGTGTGATGTCCTTAGGTTAGTTAGGTTTAATTAGTTCTAAGTTCTAGGCGACTGATGACCCCAGAAGTTAAGTCGCATAGTACTCAGAGCCATTTCACCTCAGATAAATAACTTAGTCCAACAATTTGTGGTAATATGAACTGAACTGGAACGATAATATAGGATCCTTCGTAAGTGAGACAGGTGGCAGGTTTCGGATCTGTGGCACAAGCCCATTGTCGGGCTATAGTCCTGATTGTTGGTCAGCCTTTCTTCGCCATGCCAGTAGGAGGGGGAGGGTGGCGAGGCCATCGCCCGGGCCGCCTTTTACCCCCGGGAAACATCCCTGGTACTCATTTGTTGGCAGGGCTGGTGGTTCTAGGGCCATCTGGAAGGAGTTCAACGAGGAAAAATCTCAGTCCAAAACCGGAGTCTACTTTCCTATCCCCGAAACCATCACGGCCACAGATCATTATGGAGATACTAAGAGATCGCTTACGAAAGACTGGAATAATGTTGAAGAGAGTGGTTGCCGCATCGAAATGGACTGACATGGGATATTGAACTTACACAAAGAAGTGCTTACACATGCTCAGAACTTTGTTTCACACATGGGATAGCGTCAAAAAGGTGCGGGAGACAGTGATGTGGCATATATTTGAAGTTAGATGCAGAACAACAATTATACCGCGAAACTTGCTTGGAAAGTTTCAAGAATCAGCTTTAAGTGAGGAATCTAGAAATACGCTAGAGCCTGAATGAATCGTCCCTATAGAGATCGTGAATACAAGATTATACTAGAAGAAAGGCATCGCTCCACCGGGTTTTAATTTAAAAATGTACTTTATTCAGCGTTAATGGTTTCGGCCTTAGTCAATTTTCAAGTGCACCTATAACAGACGTGGCCACATGAATCTCGTTCCGTCATACACAACCATACCTGCTGTAGATGCATTTGCAAACGGGTCATGCCGGAAACCGGTAGTGATGAACAAAGTGCAGTTTTGAATCACAGGCCGGCAGAATAATGATTTTCCTTAGCTTTATCGAGTATTTGGTTCTCACCCAGAAGAAAACTGTGGTGTATTGCAGTAATCTAAAGTACTTCTGTAGGGGGTCGATTATCAGTGTCCTTCTTCTTTCATCACTGTCTAGGCCATAGACATGTTTCGTCTTCTAAGTATCCAGCCATCTCTTTCTTGGTCTTCCCGTGAATCTTGTACCTGAAGATTTAAAATGTAAGGCTTGATATGATAGTCTTGAATTTGACATTCTCTGTAGATGTTCTAGTCACCTTTTTCTATTAGACTTGATCTTTTCATTTACAGCAAATATCTCAACCTCTGCTCTTATGTCTGCGTTTCTTAGCCTATCTAATCTTGTACAGGCCTGAACTCTTACGAATTTCATTTCTGCTTTTTGATTTCTACTTCCTTGCCTTTTAGTAGTTGTCCAGGTTTCGCTTTCAAATAGCAATGTGAGAATTGCTTTATAAAACTTGCTTTTTGGCTTTCTCATTTTATTTCTCAATTTCCTATTGAACGTTCCGCATGTCATTTGATATTTCTCTAGTTTGTTGCCACTGTCGAGTGCAGTTTGCTAGTTTATAATATCTCCAAGGTAATTGACTAACTTGTTCACTGGGTTTGTTTCCTATTATGATCTTGTCCATTTTGAAAGCCATCACTTATGTTTTTGGAATGGATATTTTCATGTTATATTCTTTAGAAATCTGGTTCGGTCTACAGATGAATCTGTGTACAGTTTATTGTGTACAATTGCCAGGTAGTCTGCGAAAAGCATTGCGTGATAATCTCAAGCGAGGATCAATCTGTTGTTTATTATTTCAATCATATTGTCAATGTACATATATTAAAAATTGATTTACTAAAGCTTGAGCACTGTAAATACTTAACTTTGGAAACAAATAGTGTCCACACAGATTAATATGCTTTCAACGCCGTCGCTGACACTTTTGACATCATGTCACTGTAGAATGATAGTCACATTAGAATACAACCGTTTTTATAGAGTTTTGAATAATTATATACATGAAGACAGTAACTGTTCTCGAAAGAACAGGTACTATTGATGAGCGTGCAGCTTTCGCTAGAATAAATGATAATGTACTACTAGGTACATTACATATGTAGAATTTTGGACAGTTGGGAATGTGGGTCTCACGGGAAGCGTGTAAGGGATATGTCCCTGCAGTCATGCTGTTGATCTGTGTCCTCGGTGACTCAGATGGATAGAGCGTCTGCCATTTAAACAGGAGATCCCAGGTTCGAGTCCCGGTCGGGGCACATGTTTTCAGCTGTCACCATCGAGGAATATCAACAAAACCTGTCTGCAGCTGAGGGTTTCAATTAATTATGATTTATTTTGAATAATTGCTCTATTTACACGCACCCAAATCTCTGCTAGGACGATACTGTCATCCTCAGTGATGATTATAAGTCAACTTTGTCAAACTTTCGAGCACCAAAGTAGGTTACCCTCCTGTATTTTTACCTGCCGAACACAGTAGTGTCCGACAATAATCCATCATACTTGTAGCACATTGCCCCTGACAGAATTGCTCCAAGGTAGATAAGGTGTAATGAAATCTTTCCCCATGTTCGTCGGAGGCATGTTCAAGAGCACCAGTAAGAAAAGAACCCAAGTGTGAGGGAAGAATGTGCAGTTTTAACGAAATGTTACAACCGAGTTTACGGTAATACTGTAGTAGTTAGTTGACTAAGACATGACTATTGTCTGATCTCTTGTTGCCAAAGAAATCAGAACACAGTTTTGTGAAAGAATTCCAGCAGTCCTGTTCAAGAAAGCTCAGAGTTGTGACAAAATCAAGATCGTGAATAAGCTGTGTAATTTGAGGACAAACAAACACACCTGCTTTCCAATTGGCTTCACTAAATGCAGGGAATTTCGGACGTAAGGATATAAAACCGGGCCCACCCTTGTCTACTGCAACAACGAACGGCTTCGTAAGTTGTATGTGAGATGATGGGAACAAAATGTCTTTCAAATTCACCGATGGAACGTTTGCTACGTTCTTCCTATCAGGTTCCATTTGTGTACGGGAAGGTCAGATCCGCTTATCATAATGACTCTACCGATCACGGCTATTCTATTTGCAAAGAAAACAGCTATGCTTTTTATACACAGATTGTAATGCTGTAAGTACCACATTTACTTTGAAGTCAGCACAGATTTGCCACTTTGGCTGTAATACTGAATTTTATTCAAGGAAAGTTCCATACTGCTGTATGTTTCCTTCAAAATAGTGGCATAAGCTACGGGAACAGGAGGATATACATTACTATTGTGAAGGAGTACTGTGTTGAGGTTAGTTTTGAGGCAATCAAAGAACAGTCGCCATTCCGCTGATATACACTCCTGGAAATGGAAAAAAGAACGCATTGACACCGGTGTGTCAGACCCACCATACTTGCTCCGGACACTGCGAGAGAGCTGTACAAGCAATGATCACACGCACGGCACAGCGGACACACCAGGAACCGCGGTGTTGGCCGTCGAATGGCGCTAGCTGCGCAGCATTTGTGCACCGCCGCCGTCAGTGTCAGCCAGTTTGCCGTGGCACACGGAGCTCCATCGCAGTCTTTAACACTGGTAGCATGCCGCGACAGCGTGGACGTGAACCGTATGTGCAGTTGACGGACTTTGAGCGAGGGCGTATAGTGGGCATGCGGGAGGCCGAGTGGACGTACCGCCGAATTGCTCAACACGTGGGGCGTGAGGTCTCCACAGTACATCGATGTTGTCGCCAGTGGTCGGCGGAAGGTGCACGTGCCCGTCGACCTGGGACCGGACCGCAGCGACGCACGGATGCACGCCAAGACCGTAGGATCCTACGCAGTGCCGTAGGGGACCGCACCGCCACTTCCCAGCAAATTAGGGACACTGTTGGTCCTGGGGTATCGGCGAGGACCATTCGCAACCGTCTCCATGAAGCTGGGCTACGGTCCCGCACACCGTTAGGCCGTCTTCCGCTCACGCCCCAACATCGTGCAGCCCGCCTCCAGTGGTGTCGCGACAGGCGTGAATGGAGGGACGAATGGAGACGTGTCGTCTTCAGCGATGAGAGTCGCTTCTGCCTTGGTGCCAATGATGGTCGTATGCGTGTTTGGCGCCGTGCAGGTGAGCGCCACAATCAGGACTGCATACGACCGAGGCACACAGGTCCAACACCCGGCATCATGGTGTGGGGAGCGATCTCCTACACTGGCCGTACACCACTGGTGATCGTCTGGGGACACTGAATAGTGCACGGTACATCCAAACCGTCATCGAACCCATCGTTCTACCATTCCTAGACCGGCAAGGGAACTTGCTGTTGCAACAGCTTAATAGGTTGCATTTATTAAGAAATCTACTTATTGTTTTTTTACTACCATGCTTTTACAGTGCCGGCCGTTGTGACCGAGCGGTTCTAGGTGCTTCAGTCGGGAACCGCGCTGCTGCTACGGTCACAGGTTCGAATCCTCCCTCGGGCATGGATGTGTGTGATGTCCTTAGGTAAGTTAGGTTTAAGTTGTTCTACGTTCTAGGGGACTGATGACCTCAGAAATTAAGTCCCATAGTGCTTAGAGCCATTTGAACCATTTTGAATCTTATACATTGAAGAAACTGATATGGGCATGCGTATTCAAATACAGAGATATGTAAACAGGCAGAATACGGCGCCGCGGTTGGTAACGCCTACAAAAGACAAGTGTCTGGCGCAGTTATTAGATCGGCTACTGCTTCTACAATGGCAGGTTGTCAAGATTTAAGTGAGTCCGAATGTGGTGTCATAGTTGGCGCACAAGCGATTGGACACAGCATCTCCGAGGTAGCGATGAAGTGGGGATTTTCCCGTACGACCATTTCGCAATGTGTACCTTGGACATCAGGCATCGGGTAAGACATCAAATCTCCGACGTCGCTGGGGCCGGAAAAACAGCCTGCATGTACAGGACCAAGGACGCCTGAAGAGAAGCGTTCAAGTGAGAGACGTGCAACCCTACCAGAAATTGCTGCAGATTTCAATGTTGGGCCGTCATTAAGTGTCAGCTTGTGAAGTGCGAACCATCCAACGATAGATCATGGATATGGGCTTTCGCAGCCTACCGACATGGACTGTTGAGGACTGGAACATGTTGCCTGATCGCACGAGTCCTGTTTCAAATTGTAGCGAGCTGGCGGACGTGTACGGGTATGGTGACAATCTCATGTATCCATGGACCCTGCACGTCAGGGTGGGACTGTTTTAGCTGATGGTGGCTCTGTAATGGTGGGGGTCGTGTGCAGTTGGGGTGATATTGGACCTCTGATACATTTAGATCTGACTCTGACAGGTGACACGTACGTAAGCATCCTGTCTATTTACCTGTTTCCATTCATGTCAATTGTGTATTCCGACGGACTTGGGCAATTCCAGCAGGACAATGCGACACCCCACACGTTTAAAATTGCTACAGCGTGGCTCTAGTAACACTCTTCTGAGTTTAAACACTTCCGCTGGCCACCAAACTCCCCAAACATGAACATTATTGAGCATTTATCGGATGCCTTGCAACATGCTGTTCAGAAGAGATCTCGACCCCTTCGTACTCTTACGGATTTATGGACCGCACTGCAGGATTCATGGTGTCAGTTCCCTACAGCACTACTTCAGACATTAGTCGAGACCATGCCACGTCGTGATGTGGCACTCCTGCGTGCTTGCGGGAGCCCTACACAATTTTAGGCAGGTGCACCAATTTCTTTGGCTCTTCAGTGTATAATGAAATATTTTTAAAACTGAGGGTGCCGCAAAATAAATAAATACATACATACTTACATATTCGTGGGTGGGGGTCAGAATACAAAAGAAACACCCATTTCCATTCTCGACAAGTGTTACATAGAGCCTGTCCATTACGTGGAGACTGGATTGAGCTGCGCTCGAATAGTAATAATGAAACTCTCCGGACGTGGCGATGTAAGGAAACACTTTGGGGTGTGCCTACGCCTTCTCCGATTCGTTGCTGTTTTTGGCAGCGACTGTCTTTGCTCATGATGCCATAGTGAGGTACCAACTTCTGCATGAGAGTTTCTGAGGATGACACTAGGAGATTAGGAGAATTGCAGCTCACGTACAGTCATTTAAGCGGTCATTCTTTCCGCGTTCCATACGTGAATGGAATGGAAGCAGCCCTAAAAACTGATGCGGTGGGAAGCATTCCATCCCATGCAGTTCACAGTGGTTTGCAGGTGTGGTTGTAAATTGAGATGTGGAAGTAGAGACAGATGGAGCCATATAACAGTGATGTGCACGTATCGGAGAAGTATAAGTGCTATTAGATTTGAAAGGTATGTGGTGAAGCATTCGAGGATCTTCTGTGTGCGTGATAACCCTCACAGTTAAAGGTCTAGCAGTTGGTAAAAGTTCAGCAGAAAGTCGCTGACTTCCCATGTAATGACCGTAAGACGTGTTCTGAGATGCATGTCGTGCCTCCGTAATGCGCCGCTGGGTAGTTTGGTACTGCACAGGTCGCCCTGGATGCCATATCTGCAGACACTTGCGCCCTGCGTGCTCACCCTGCCGCGCCCCAACCGTCCCTCCCTCCCTCCAACCACCCCTTAACTGCCGCGTCGTATTTTTATCTCCAGCCGGGCGTAACGGCGGCTGACGTGCACGTGTGTCAGCGCACCCCACACCCCGTCCGTCCCTCTGCCTTCTGAAGTCTCTGACCTGACGGTATCGGAGGGACCGCACTACTGCGATATATGCCCCCGCGCGTGTGTGTGAGAAAGCGCTCGCTGCCACGCCAAAAGGTAATTTTGTAAAATCTTACATCTTCGCTCCTCCCACCCGGACTAGGCTGGCCCATGGAAAAGAAAGCGGTATTCATTTTTCGAAACGTAATGTGTTCAAGATAAAAGCGGGCCCGCTCCATAAGCAATACTTTGTGACTTAACTGTTTTTTCGCTCGCAACGATCACGTGACAGGAGTGGTTAAGTGTGACAGCTTTAGTTGCTTGTTACTGGAATCTCTTTCCGTATTTTCCAGAGTACGCCGTATTCTGTAAAAGGACGTGTATAGCAGTGGTTCATTCAAGAAGACTTTTGTGATTTTTCGTGAACAATTCCAGAATTTCGCAATACTATCAAAAGTAGCTGTCGGAAAGTGATAATAGAGCAGTCGAGTGGTAGCTGTTACGTACTCATACCGCAGCTCGCTGCCGATGTTGGTTCCGAGCTGCCTCTGGCAGTGTGGATGTAATTACGAAGGCAGCAAATGCGGTTGTAAAGTAGTAAGTCCTGAGACGTGCTCGCAATCTGTCACATTATCGACAGTGCATAATTAACAGTATGACAACTTTCAGGCGGTCTGAATCAGGACGTCATCAACTGATATCGGATGTATTTTCGCCATCTGGAAAAAAACTGTGATTTTATAAACTCCCCTAGGCGTCTGCAGACAACTTCAGAAGTGGGACAAAAATAAAAATTGGCTAGGCGCGACTAATACTCGAGCAGTGAGGATTCCATAGAAACTTAACTACGTATATGGACAGTTCACACATTCCAGGAATCGAGAGAATCTCTAATATTTTTGTCTGTTATCGACACTGATACTGGCAAGAAGTCGGTCGCCGGCTATTTTAAGGTTTTCGAGAATATTTTAATTTCGATAATGTAAATGTGACATAAAGGTCATGTAAGAGGCAGGGGACCATACTATAAGAAACAGTAGTTGTCCATTCAGGATGACTTTGTAGCAATGGTAAAAGCTAAACATCAGGCAAGGAATGATTTTATTGCTCATATGAGGCGTTTCAGAATTTAACCATCATCAGATATCCAGGAGCGATTAATGCACGTGGAGTCGGTGTTTCACACTGTATGTGACATTCGCAGATTAGCGATCCTATAAGAGTTCCGTTTTTACCTATTGAGACACGAAGCCCTCAAACTTGGCAGTTTTTACACAACTCATTCGGTGGTTTGAAAACGTTTACTACACCAAGAACTAAATATGGCAAGAAGTATACAAAACGTATTGTTTGTCAAATGACTGGTAGTTTCGATTTAATAAAAGTTTTGAAGGTAGACTACTTTAATGCGTAAGCATTCCTCACTAACGTATGCTATCTTTTTGCAGTATCAGTATGAATGTTCCACCTTTTCGATTTAACAATATGAAATTACATTCCCGAAATCATTAAAACCAGGTCACCTAACAAGACAGAAAATGAAGCTAGAAGAATTGAAGAAAGACATTTTTGTTCATATGTTAGTCTGATCCTGAAAATTAATAATCTGAAATACAAAAGAAGTACGAAAACTTGAGAAAACCCTATACTCGATACACAATAACAACCAGGAGAAATGTCACTATTGGTACTCTTCGAAGTAGAAAAGCAGATTATAATCTTTTAAGGCAGTTATACTTTGCTGCCATCCATAATATAAACCTTTAAATCATACCACATTTTGGATTTAGTGAGTCACGCTTATTTTGTAACACAGTAGGTGACGGAATCCAAGCAGCAGCCTGTAGTAATCCCTATCTTCAGCTCTATAGAGGCTGCATACGGAAATGATAAAGGATATATTGAGGGCTTTTTTTACAGTGTTGTGTAAATTTTGGTATTAGCCATAACTCCAAGACTGCGTTGAAACACAGCCTAGCAAAGGAAGACGCTTAATTACCCTATATCTGCCCAACAACCAAACAAACCCATTTTATACAGTCAGGTGCTATAGCCACATTATTTCCCAAATCTACACTGCTGTACAATTACAGATAATAATTTCCAGGATTCGTGGGAGTTCTGTATAGAATAAAAAAAATCTGTACCCCTAGATTCCTGGGGGAAACAAGTGCCCCGTCTCTCTGACCGCCCCCCCCCCCTCCCCCTGGACGCCTACGTAAATAACAGAACCATCATCCTGCTTTTTTAAAGAATCTAACTCCCACGTGTGAAACTGATTTTCATCTCATATTTATGACGTCATATAGCCTAAACTGTGAACGAACAACGATGTAATGCTGCAGGAATATTTAGAGGTAAATGTAGATAGTATCTGCCAATTATGTCACGACTGGAATTGGTAGTAAAGAGGTAATGTTTTAAAATGTCGTGCCTCATGCTGAAGTTTTACTGCACGAACAGACAAAATGTAGAGACAAAATTTTTATCTTGCCGTTTTTTGTAGCCAATGACAGAGAAGAAATGTTTTGAAAAGAATTGAAATTATGTGTAACATACATGTTTTATATGTGAGCAACCGCAACTAAACCTATGCATAGTTAAAACATTTTTTAAACAATTTTTGTGATAAAATCTTTGAAAAAATTGTAGAGTCCGCTTGTAGTTGTAATGAAAACATACAGCTTACCTGTACCATGTTTTCGTTCTTAGAAAAACAGCTATGTCAGCTGCGATGAAGATATGATTTTGTGCAGTCGCAGCCGCTAGTAAGTCACACGGGCAATGGGCCGTACCTACTGCACCAGTGATAGTAGATGCCGGTAGAGGGCATGAGGGTCGTATGAGACCGTACTACATTGTTTTTCGCTGGTTGCGAATAGTTTTCATAAATGATATTGACAACTGAAGTCAAACTGTATGACAACGGCTTAGCGTAATCCAGCCTAGTGAGTACTCTCCTATCTCTTTCACAGTAGACACTAATATTTTTCTCACTTAACGGTCTCTATTCTTTTGGATGTAGTTGTAGATTTAACCCGAAGATGTGATTCATTATCGTGAAATCTGTTGTACCTTGATTCTACAATAAAAGAGGATTACCAGGGACAAGCGGACTCTTCAATCTTTTAGAAGGTTTTACCACAAAATTAAAAAAATTCTGATTGAGTTTAAAGTTGATTTAAAAGAGTTATTGGCTCTCATTCTCAGATACTGGATGAATATAGTCCGGATGATTTGCATGACGTGAGTTATGCTGCCTCGAGTTCAAATGGTTCAAATGGCTCTAAGTACTATGCGACTTAACTTCTGAGGTCATCAGTCGCCTAGAACTTAGAACTAATTAAACCTAACTAACCTAAGGACATCACACACATCCATACCCGAGGCAGGATTCGAACCTGCCTCGAGTCACATATACTGTTTATAACTGTAATACTTGGCTTAATGTGTTCAACATTTAATTAAGATTAAATCTATTAATGCGTAGGTTATGAAACCATTTACAATTTTTTTAATTCGGCCAGTAACTAAGCTTTTCATCGCCTATATCTCTGGAACAACAATAGATATTAACAAACGGCTCTCACGCATATGAATGTACGGCAGGGGCTCACGAAAGTAAATACTATGAGACATACTAAACTGTGTGTAAATATTGGTTTCAACACAAAAGGTCCGGTTTTTCCACGTGGAGGCCCCATGTTATTCTATATGCAATCAATAACATAAGAAAACACAATGATAATTGCTTTGTTTGTATCGCAGTACGTCAGTTACACCCAGAGAAATTGGAACGCCAATTTGACATGTGAAATGGACGAAATGTGCCGATATTGCACTTGCTACGACACAAGCGTGACCCGCACTTAGCTAGTAATCGCGATGTTATTGACATACATATTCTTACTTTCACTATCATCACGAGCGCCGAAAGTAATATAAGAGATTTCTGTCACTAACATTGTTAAGTGCATAACAGTGCGCTACGGTCGCAGGTTCGAATCCTGCCTCGGGCATGGCTGTGTGTGATGTCCTTAGGTTAGTTAGGTTTAAGTAGTTCTAAGTTCTAGGGGACTTATGAACACAGCAGTTGAGTCCCATAGTGCTCAGAGCCATTTTTGAACCATAACAGTGCCGTCGTGAGCTATGTGTTTATCTACATACAGGCTACGGACCAGTACCGGCGGGTGTACACTGCCCCATTACACTGCCCAGGTCAACCCTTCGCCTCTGCAGTTATGTACAGGGCGGGCCGCAATCGCGCTGTGTGTGGTGGAACCGTTCACTACGAAGCAGGTTGTTCTATGTGGGAGTACGTATAGGTACATGGCACCGGTGTACTGTGCACTGTAATTGATGTCACTGTGGTAATCACAATATCAGTTTACCTGTCCATCCGTTCTATGCATTCTACATGATATTCGCAAATGAGGAAATGGTTGACATGTAGGGAGAATGTCGCCAAAATGGCACACATGTGGTACAGGTGTTTGCCCAGAGCTACCCAGATAGACGTCATCCGACGTGCTCTACTTTCATGAACATTGTTAGAAGGCTTCGTGTGACAGGGCGATTGTCTCTACTGATGCGGATATAGAATAGAAGCGTAACGCATGAAGCAGCAGAGGTAGGGTTCTGGCGGCCACTGCAATGCACCCCCATGCAGGTATTCGTGAAATGGCGAGACAGATGGGAATCCCTCGAACACGCGTGATGCGTATTCTGCACAGCCATAGATACTACCCATTTCGCGGGGCGCCACATCGAGCCTTCCATGGCAACGACGATTACTATATCCTGGAATACTGCCAGTGGGTTCTGCGGAAACGCTACGACTTTATGCGTAGTGTACTGTTTAACAACGAGGCCACGTTTACAAGCCGAGGGAATGTCAGCTATACAATATGCACTATTGGTCACCAGAAAATCCACAGTGGATTCGCCGGGTTGAGCATCAGCGTCATGGAGTGTCAAAGTGTGGTGTGGTATAGTAGGACACTACATCATTTGTCCTCATTTCATTGAGGGCACTCTTAATGGGTGACAGTATGGGCCGTTCCATAGCTGTGGCTTACCTGGGCTGGTGGAAGACCTACCCCTTCATTTGCGTCAAATAATGCGGCATAAACATGATGGGCGCCCTGCGCATAATGTCACGGTGGCACGACAGGCTCTAAACAAACAATTTCCAGGTCGATGGATGGGATAGGGCAGACCAATTCCGAAATTTCCAGAAGGTTCAAAATGGTTCAAATGGCTCTGAGGACTATGGGACTTAATATCTGAGGTCATTAGTCCCCTAGAACTTGAGAACTACTTAAACCTAACTAACCTAAGAATATCACACACATACATGCCCGAGGCAGGATTCGAACCTGCGGCCGTAGCAGTCGCGCGGTTCCAGACTGTAACGCCTAGAACCGCTCGGCCACATCGGCCGGCAACTTACATGACTTTTTCCGTTCAGGAATTGCTGGCACTTGTTGTGTGGGCTGCACTGCGTGGATCTATTTAACACACATCCAAGATGTATATGAATATTGTGAATATGTCCATTGGAATGAAAGTGATCATGTTCAGGTCTCAGAACAGTAATTTGCTGTAATGCATTGCTTAAGTTGAAATATCTGAACTCCTACAACACATTGGTGAGTTGGGTTATTTTGAGGGAGGAGACCAGACAGCGAGGAAATCGGTCTCATCGGATTAGGGAGGGACGGGAAAGGAAGTGCAGCCGTGCCCTTTCAAAAGAACTATCCCAGTATTTGCCTGAAACGATTACGGGAAATCACAGAAAACCCCAGCGGGGTCGCCGGACCTCACACCCATGGACTTTTCTCTCTGGGGACATGTGAAAGATGTGACGAATCAACGGGTCCAAACACCAATGGTCAACATGAAAGCGCGTATTATCACCGCAACAGTACCACAAACACTGACGGCCTTGAGTGGATCCGTGCTGGAACGCGCAAAGCGGTGTTGCCAAGCAAATGGCGATCTCTTCGAACATACGTTGTAGCGTTTCGACTGTGAGACAAGTGACTGCACATCATCATACATTTATTACGGAGAAGATGTATGTTTGTTTTGTTGGTACTACTGCGCGTTTATGTGTACGTTGCACCATCTGTAACGGTTTAACTGTATCGTAGTCATTGAAGATGTTCAGTGTCACGTCCTGTACTGGGGTGAGCCATTGTGTAATTGTTGCACAACTACGTAAAAATAGCTTGTATCCCTCTGTGCGACCCTTCGACGGCCATTAACTTTATTTACTCTGGCCGGTGGTTATCGGTATTTCGTTACCGTTGCATCCATTGTGGTACTGTCGAAAATTTCAGTAAGGCATGTTCTTGTTCTTGTTTTCATTGTAGGTGACTGCACATCCGTATGTTTCGCAGGCCACGTACTAATAGTCTACATAGCAATATGTAAGTACAGCTTTTTTCGCATCGTAGTACGTCAATCAAATCCCGATTACGAGCACCATGCGGGTCACGCTTGCGTCGCGGGAAGTACAGTAGCGGCGCGTCTCGTTCATTCAACTTCGCGCTCCAGTACCTCGGGATGTAATTGATGTATTTCTATGCAATCAACGCAATTATTATTGTGATTTCTCTTGTTATTGACTGATTATGGAATAATATTGGGTGTCCATTAACACTAGAACCGCTGATATTTGGACATACCTAGAACCGCGGCTGGGTTTTTCTTTTTCCTTTATTGTCCCTATGTCATCGGGTTATTGTTACTGCCACTGAATCTATTGTTAGAAGCACTAGGAAATTTAGAATGAAATTAACAAAAATCACCAAGGTTTACACAAATTATAATTTTATATTTTAAAACTTACATGTATCTGCTGAGTGTTTTTACTGGCTACCGTTACATAATGAACACAAATAATAGTCTTTTGATATACATTTGTTGCACACAGTTTTCTTGCAGATGTGACACTTTAGAAATGATTTGTTTCCTTCACAGTTAGACTTTACAAGGCAACGTGTTCGCTTTTTTTGTCTGTCAGGAATATCTTGTCTGACAGGGACGCTAGTCTTTCTAGTCGCTGCGTACTTCTCAGCAAGCTCCTCCCCCAGCTGCAGGATGAAATCCCTGCGTTTCAATTTTTTATCATTTAGAGAACTGAACAATATCCACGCATTTATCCCAGCCAAATCCAGCAAGTTGTAAAATGTGTGAACAGGTCAACGTATAATGGTGCTTTGACAGAGTATTTGCGATCCATTTGGTCGACCACGTCCACTCCATATTTAGAGCAGTAATAAAACGTAACTGTATCTGGCTTCATTTTTATACCATCATCAATCGTCACATAAGGATGCATAGTGCTCAGAATCAGGACATTCTTGTTGCTCTTACCCTGATAATCAGTCAGTGTGGTATCATCTTTTTTCAACACTACTGTGCTGTATAACTGTTCTCTTGCCTTCTTGATACAGACTAGTATTTCCCTGCGAGATCGATTTATTGTGCACACAAGACTCGTAAAATTAGCTTTCAGTGTCTCAGAGAGCGATAAGGAGGTGAAACAATTGTCACATGTGACATTTATTCCTTTGTTGAGGTAAGGTTGCATCAATTATTTTACAACAAAGTCACCAAGACGCTCATCACTCCGACTAGTGTCATCCTTTCCTAGATAAGGGACAGCATTCACAATATATTTTGAGTCTTTATCTACCGCCATCCAATACGTTTACCCGTATTTGTCCGGTTTTGAGGCCGTAAACTGCGTGAATCTGCAACGGCACTTTGAAGGAAAAAGCTCTTCGTCGATTGTTATATATGGACCCAGTATGTAGCTAGACTGTGCATTCGCAATGAACTCATTCCAGATTTCTGATACCAAAGCAAACTTGTCTTCTCTTAGTCGTTCTGATCTTGTGGATCTAATGTCAAATCTGAGATAACGCATTATCTTTCTGAATCTGTCACAAGCCATTGTTGATTTCACAAAATTATTTCCCCACTTCACTGACCAAAATGTGTCTAGTTCTAAGCTCTTAGCTCCAATAACACCACGGACGTACAATATAGCTATAAAAGCTTCGAGTTCTTCAATTTTTATAGTCCACTCATCTGAGCTCAGTACACGACGTGATTCAGTTTCTGTACATTTTTCAATATGTTTCAAAATTTTGTCCGTTGTCATTAGATGCCATGCACTGTAACAGGTCTCATTCACGTTTCGTTTTGCATGCGGAGATGGTCCTGTCTCATCTTTGAAAACGTTCTGTTGTCCATATCTTCCAGCTGAACAGTCACCTATTACTCCAACTTTCCAGGTTGTTCCATCAGGTGCTACAATATCGCTACCTGAAGGAAACTGAAGTAGTCCAGAACCCTAGGCATTTTGTTGTCCACGCCGACCTTGAGGACGTCCACTTCCTCGAGTTGACTTAGTCTTTGTGGCAGCTGTTCCTGTAATAGTAGTTATACGTATTAGAACGAATTTTAATATTGAATATATTGTGTAATATTAGAACAAAAAAACACCTTCGTAAATATATAACTTGTAAAAATTCAACACGAAACAAAGTATAAACATAAATGTTGCAATTGAAATTAGTGTCTACGCAACATATACATAAATAAAAATTATTATAAAACAAATACATAAACAACCATACCTTTCTCATCAGCATTCAATAGAACCTTCTCAGGAGTAACACCATCTTCTGATGAAGAATCCGGAACTATTGGCGATGGAAATTCTTCCCCAGATAAAGACTCCAGCGGTTCACCCTCAGATTCATTAAATAAAATCTCATTTAGAGCATTTATAATGTCCTCTTCTGTGCGTAGAAATTTGTCCATAATATATTCGTAAGTTACAAGCACTATCTACGAAGACAGAATGCACTACTAAACCCGTTTTCGTCGTACAAAACTATAGGTGCGCAATATCTGCATACGAGTTCAAACTTGCGATTGTTATAGCGACTACGCCGGGCGGGTCAGAACTGACCCTTCCGCAGTTCTAGGTGAATCTTCATATTTCTCTTTTATGTTTTCGCCATAAAATGTGAAACGAAGTAAATCAATAATTACCTTATTTCATAAAAGTCACAGAAATGTAACATTCTAGGCAATAATACAAAAGAGTGACAAACAAAAGAATTATCAAGTGGGTCACGAGTGACCCAGCTGTGGTTCTAAAACTCAATGGCATTCCAAGCATGTGTGCAATTTGTACCTCCCTATCTACATTATTTCGTGATTTATTCAGTTTTCAAATTTATACTGACTTTTTGATCACCAGTATATATATATATATATATATATATATATATATATATATATATATATATATATATATATATGTGTGTGTGTGTGTGTGTGTGTGTGTGTGTGTGTGTGTGTTGAAACCAATATTTACACACAGTTTATAATATCTCATACTATTTAGTTTCGTGAGCTCCTGCCGTAGATTCATACCCGTGAAAGCCGTTTGTCAATACCTATCCTTTCCCGTACGCCGTTGATGCTGACCCGTTATGTTTGAAATATTTTCACTTTCTTATCAGGTGTCCTTTTCAGTTGCCTGGACAAGTGATAGCTTTAACAGAAACCCATGCTTACTATTTTATTAAATGTGATTCAAGTGTAGGGAGGGGAAAAATTTTTAAATCAGGGTAACGGCACACTCTCTACTCCTTTCCAATCCCATGAATGGAATGTGCAAGCTAAACACCTCCAAGTGATGGATGGATGTCACCACTCCATGAGATCTTGCGACATGTTTCTGAAATTATTCTAAGATACTGACGCACAGTCTATGTTGAAGAACTTCATACTCTCACTTCTTTGTTTGTTGACTGATCCTTGTTGATGACAATTACTTCCACCGGCACGGCTTGTCTTCGTTGTGACTGACTTTCAATTCCAGTTCTCTTCGTAAATTTACAAGGAATTAATACCGTTTATGAAGTCCCTTCTCTGTAATGATGTAAGATCTCTGCGATCGACTCTGCATCGCGTGGCCGCGGTTTTCCTCTTTAGTCGCGTTTCGGCTATTTAAGAATAAGTTAGTCTTTGAGGCTAACTCAACGTACTTCTCATTCCTTCCCACATGTTAGTAATATATAGAAAATGACGTGTCCACTACACGGGCTTTCGTCATTTTTCTGAAAGAAGTGTAATCGGACGGCATGTCCACTTTACTACTGGTAAAATATAAATGCAATTTCACTTTATTAAAATATAAATTTTTTCTTACCTGATTGTCTTGAAGTTAGGCTCAATGCCTTCTTTGGTGGAGTGTAATGGTCTTGGATACTTTCGACACGAAGAAATGTACATTTTCTAGATGTGACGAGTTGATGGTACCAAATAAGAGTTTCTTCACTGAATTTTCTGTATTCAACATTTCGTAGATGTTTGGCTCATAGAATGCGTCTCACAAAAGTTCTGCAAGACTATGTGGAATAATTTATACGGCTGCAGTTACTTTTTACTAATATTTTATTAGCACGAAGCATTTAGGCAGTATGCTGCCATCATCAGGTGCATTATACAGTTACTTATACATCAGCTGATAGGTTATGTACACCAGCTGTGTGTGCCAGTGGGGTTTAAGAATCGAAAAATAAACATTTCTTTTGACGATAAGTAACTGTATTATGCACCTGATGATGGCAGCATGCTGCCGAAATGCATCGTGCTAATAAAATATTAGTAAAAAGTGACTGCATCAGTGTAAATTATTCCACATAATCTTACAATACAGTCGCAGACCTCAAACAACATCCATATAACATGGATAAATCTAAATTCCGCAAGACTGTTTTACAGCAATGAAACATACGTGGTCCTTACATCTGTCCTTCCAACACTTCACGATACTGTAATTCTTCTTGCCAAGTGCGAGCAAAAAGGACGATGCTTGTATTAGACAAGCAAAACGGAGACTTTAGTGACTGTCACAGATGCTCAGGAGAAATGTTTAAAAGTGTTTTTACACAAACTGATTTTTAAATATTACAAGAAAATTGAGTAAATATTTCTGCAAATGACATTACGAAGTTAGTATATATATGTTTAGTTAATGTTATTACACAAATGTTAATTATGTATTCAATGAAAAGGTAGATGAAAAACCATATAAAAATTGATTTCGCTATAAATTTGATACTCAAATTTATGAGAAGAGATCAGTACCTGCTGGCCTCATATATTTAATAATATGTATTAGGCTTGATTAAGTCACAACATATATTCTTCGTTAAGCTCTTGCAGGCTCTGCTGAAGAAATATTTCGTCATATTTTTCCTTTGTGTTCTAAAACTTTATTTCAGACACTGTTAACATGCTGCACTGTGCACCTGTGTCACGAAGGCGGGCGTAATTAATCTCATAGAAACGAAATATTCCGTGAAAATCGCTAGCAGATGGCTTCATAAGCTCATTTAACCTTTCCTGCTAACTTTCCAGAGAGGCAATTCAGAAACAAAAGTCAAATGTACCGCCGAGTTTCCAACTTCTGAATATTCATAAAACTCTCTCTCTCTCTCTGCTAACGAGTTATGAGAGAAATTTAGCGTTCCGTATATATACTGTGTCTACATATGGAAATGAAGTGGAAAGCTGTTCGCGACATAGGTGCTGCAAGGTACAATAAGGCAACACTGAGTTGCTTAGAAATTAATGGCTACCGAGAATGATTTAAACCATTTTCCGTCTACACAGCCATCACTTACTCAGTCGTCAAACCTTTCTTTTTCATACTGAAAAACGAAGTAAACTGTTAAGAGAGTCTACGATCATTGTGAATCTTCGCGAAAAAATCGGTGTCTATCACTTAATATATTTCTATCTTTATTATGTTTCGGCTACTGCCATCACCAATTAAAAATTAAAGCTCTAAAACCACATTCAGAGTCTATTTCAATAAAACTTTTGCCAAAGTGAGTGTCATCTCAACGCCCCCCTTGGCTTATCTTGTACTGAAACAGGCCCTGAACATTGGCTTAAAATGGTATTAGCCTTGATCGGATCAAGACAGTAACCAAAGGAGATTGTAAATAAAGGAATGTATTAAGCGATCTGTACAGATTTACTCACAGACAGAGCCATTCTCTTTCCATATTTCGATTTGTACTTCAGCATTACTTTGTTGCTTTTGCTGCATTCATACACGTCACATATTACTCTTTCTTATTTTATTTCATTGCATTGTCAACCAGGTTGTCTACTTTAATCGATTCTCTTGAGTTTCAGTAATGCGCTTCCCTCAAACGTTCTAAGGAATATAACTTCACGCTCTGTATATTTCTGAGTTTTTCCTTCTCTTGCTTCCTGGCGACCAACAATGTTGGGAATGTAATTACTATGGCCATCTGACGCTACCAAAAATTTTCTCTACAATGCCACACCGAAAGTCAAGTTTTGTGAATAAGCCATACTTGTTAGCATCGTCATCATCGTCGTCGTCGTCGTCGTCGTCGTCGTCGTCGTCGGCAGCGGCAGCAGCAGCAGCAGCAACAGCTTTTCGACATCTGCTATTGGATAAAGTCCTCAGCTGGATTTCCTGTGTATCACATTCTTCAGTCACACATTCATACTGCACCAAGATACACTCCAAGGAAAAAGGGAAAAATAAAATAACAAAAGACGCACTGTGAAGGAATTATCCGAATGAGTCGGAAATCAATAGATGTGATACACATGTACAGACAGACAAACGATTAAAATTTCAGAAAAATAGGATAATTTATTCAAGAGAAACAGCTTCACAAAAGGGAAATTCTATAGCGCGTTGGTCTACCTCTGGCCATTACGCAAGTAATTATCTAGGCTTGGCATTGAGTGATAGAACTATTGGATGCCCAGTTGCCACGTTAGATCGTCAAATTCCCGAGCTGGTTGCAGGTCCCTGTCTGTAATGCTACAAACGATCGCAGACAGGAAGAGATCCAGCGAACTTGCTGGCAAAGGTATGGTTTGGAACGAAAGAAGACAGCAGTAGAAACTCTCGCCGTGCGCGGGCGGCCATTATCTTCCTTAATGTAAGTCCAATATGGCTTGCCATGAAGTACCACTGTGCTGAAAGAGTGACTCGGATGACAACTAAACTGGTCCTACTATGAGATGAAATCGTGCTCCATATCGTCATTCCTGGTTGTCGGACCGGATAGCGGGAGTCATTCATGTTGGTACCCCACCGTTGGCTGGGGCGTCTCCAGACACATCTTCGCCGGTCATTGGGGCTCAGTTCGAAGCGGGACTCATCACTGAAGAGAAGTCTATTCCAGTCAAAGCCCTCATTTTTTTTAAGGGTGAGTTTTATAATGTTATAGTTCGACTGCACTCACTGAATCTGAATTTACATTGATAGCTATAAAATTAATGGTCTTATTCTGGAACCGAAAGCGAAGTACCTATTAAGTACACTGCTGTTCAGTATTAATTCTGTAGTATTAAACTTTTTTGTACTGTGTATAGCCGTTTTATCATTTAACCTATACTGTGTGCTGTCTGTCTGCAGCTCGTGGTCTTGCGGTAGCTTTCTTGCTTCCCGCGTACGGGGTCACGGGTTCGATTCCCGGCGTGGTCATTGATTTTTTCTGCCTCGAGATGACTGGGTGGTGTTGTGTCGTGTGCATCATCATCATCATTCCTCCCCATTACAGTCGAAGGAACGCAATGGCAAACCATCTCCACTAGGACCTTGCCTAGTACGGCGGTGTGGGTCTCCCGCATCGTCCCCTACGCTCCTCGGAGTATGGGACCTCATCATCATCCCAGTATCATGGTGGCGAGAATTGGTTGAGTGCGTTGCTGCCATCATGGGAACGCTACCATAAATTTGAATCGCGATATTCACGGGAAGAGACTTATGTTATACAGAAAGTCATGTTGTTGACTCGTTCTTACGTTACGAATTATTATTAGTTACTTAGACTGCCAGCACCATCTCTTAGCGTCGGTGCTAGAGCCAGTTTCAGTAATTTTTCTGTTGCATTAGCACTTCTGTGCACATTGTAATAAACACACTCGTGATACGGGCGCCTTTCTTGTACCGTGGACACGACCTTTTCACAATTTGTCAGTTCTGTGCACACACTCCCGACTGTGGCCGCGTGCCATTCACTGCTTCCTGCCTCTCTGGCTTACCCTTCAGTTCCGTCCCTCTGCGACCATTGCCAAATCCCAACTGCCCCGTTGGTGTCCCTTTAGCACAGTGTCTCCATCTGCCTGTCACACGTTGATCATGTGAACACCACTTAAGGGCGTACAAAACAAAACATGCGTCTCTCATGCCGGCCGCGGTGGTCTAGCGGTTCTGACGCTGCAGTCCGGAACCGCGGGACTGCTACGGTCGCAGGTTCGAATCCTGCCTCGGGCATGGGTGTGTGTGATGTCCTTAGGTTGGTTAGGTTTAAGTAGTTCTAAGTTCTAGGGGACTTATGACCTAAGATGTTGAGTCCCATAGTGCTCAGAGCCATTTTTTTTTGCGTCTCTCACGTGACGTACGTTAATGAACGATTCCTTGTTTTTATGGGACTTTTCTAATCAAAAAATTAAATCAAGGGGCACTATCAAGGAAACATCATCGACTCTAGCTTATATTTCAAGGATAAAAAAATTGGATCATAATTCTGACAGAACACAGTTATGACCTGCTGAAAGTATTACTTTCGAACTTAACCAAGTAACGATTGGTTGTCACTCACTCCACTGCAACCGCCCAATGTCCCAGTGCGAATGGCTGTACAATGGAGTGCGTAAGTGGTTTGTGAAATATTATTTGACATTAGTGACATTGTCTGTTCATTACGTCAAAGTCTGCGGTTTCTAACCTTTAGCTGTTGTCAGAGATCTCTTTGTTGAGAATATTTTTATGTTGCGATTCACAAATGTAGTGTAAATGAGTGGCACGAATTAGTGTGTCATTAAAGGTGTAGCGTAGCGCTGTTCATTTATTAACATAACTTTTGCGTGTTATGTTCTTTGCATTTTAAAGGCGGCAGTGTTAAAAAAAAGTACATTTGCAGGAGGTGCTCTATTCTTCAACCTGATTGACATGATCAAATTAATATCATTCATTTCATAATTATTCTTCAGTAATTTAGGTTTATTAATTTTGACTCTGAGGCACATTATAGTTGCAGATTACGAGATTAATGTTAAAATAATATTTAACATATATGTGTTTCAGTCTGACTTATTACATACTAATGTTAATTACTATATTGCACAACAAAATTGAAGGATCGCTTTTCCGAAACCTCATAATTGTCTCCCATTCCGACGCGTAAAGTTCGAAATTTGGCACAAACATGCCTACAATCTTTCTCTGCAATGGTCCAAAAGCGTGGATACAGCTCAGAATTTCATGTGAGCTGTAAGGTGGATTAATGCTGTCAAACTGAAACCAAATTTCACCACAATTTTGCCCAATGTCACCATACATGTGTCAAACGACGAGAAAGTCTCACCTATATGTCATCCCTTCTTTTGACGCCCTAGCTATGGAGGTCAGAACAGCGACAACTAGCGTTGAAATCACTCGATTTTCTGATGGGTGATCAAAGAAAATAATTCATTAACACCGGCACTAAGAATCGACACGAAATGGCCTCAGGCGGTATTACAAAAGGCGTCAATGAAATCTCACCTTCCCTTGGAGGGTTGTTTCCCACACGTGCGGTGCACAACGACATTCGCAATGCGATGAGAAACAGGTCGATGTTCGTGACAACATTCGACAGTGCTGGCACATCTTGGGCGTTTCACTCCTACTCTGACACCGGGGGACTACAATCCCACTGAACGTGATTTGACACGTTTGGAGTGTAACATGACCCTAATTCCTGCTCTGTCGTAAAGCTTGAAGGGGGGCTTATGGGCGCTCAACGTCGAGGTCATCCGTGCAGCTTGGAATCGGACTGTTAAACACGTTTCAACGGAAAGTGAACGTGATTAGAAGCAACAAAGGGTTCATATGTTTTTTCTTCCCTCCTTTTTCGCGCACTCCTATAGCATGATCAAGGAGGGAGGGGGTGCAACATTAACATGCTAATGAAAAAAATGCAAAGGGAACTTCGAAAACCGTTCAGCTTCGTGGCTGCTCTGGCACCAGAGGGTTAGGCAACGCCTTCGACACTCCTTATGCGGTGTTTGCCTACCTTCAGGCGCTAGGGCAGCCGCTAGGCAGAAAGTATGACGCAGTTCCTGATAGGTTCACTATATGATCAAAACATCCGGACACCTCCAAAAACATACGATTTTCATGTTAGGTGCATTGTGCTGCCACCTACTGCCGTGTAGTCCATATCAGTGACCTCAGTAGTCATTAGACATCGTGAAAGAGCAGAATGGGGCGCTCCATGGAACTCACGGAGTTCCAACGTTGTCAGGTGATTGGGTGTGACTTGTGTCATACGTCTGTACGCGATATTTCCACACTCTTAAACATA
Source organism: Schistocerca cancellata (assembly GCF_023864275.1). Lineage (NCBI taxonomy): Eukaryota > Metazoa > Arthropoda > Insecta > Orthoptera > Acrididae > Schistocerca > Schistocerca cancellata. Next base: position 244,563,786 of record NC_064631.1, read on the forward strand.
CCTAGGTCCACTGTTTCCGATGTGATAGTGAAGTGGATACGTGAAGGGACACGTACAGCACAAAAGCATACAGGCCGACCGCGTCTGTTATCTGACAGAGACCGCGTCTGTTATCTGACAGAGACCGCCAACAGTTCTAAAGGATAGTAATGTTGAAACGTCCCCTTAGAAAAATTATACACGACTGTGCTTAAACTGACACACAATATTTTTAGCGCAACGCAATCTGACTTTCAAAAATCCCTACAAAAGAATGGCCCTGACTAACATTAACCTATACATTTCACAAATCACTTACCTCACAAAAATCTTGGTTACTCGAACTACTGCAATACAGCGAGCGCCACTACTGCCAGCTAAATAAAAGATTCAAACTACTGAAGGCACTAACTACTGATAGGCGTAGTTAGCAAATGAAATATTTTGATAGAGAACAAACAATGTATTTACCTTAATAGTGTTGAAAAATCATAATATACATAGCAGTTCATGACATCCAGTCTTACAAATTTCAAAACTCCGCCATTTCTCTCCCCACATCCACCACTGCTGGCGGGTCACCTCCAACTGCGCAACGCTACGAGCTGTTAACATCCAGCTGCCCAACACTACAATGGCAGACAACAATGCCACAGACTGCACACAGCACAGCCAGTGATTTTCATACAGAGCGCTACGTAACGTTGCCAACAAGAAAACATAAACAGCCTACTTACAATGTGTGATACGCGGACATCTATCCAGATCATCACATAGGAATTCCAAATTGCACCAGGATCTACTGAAAGTACTATGACGACTACGTGGGATGTGAGAAAACGGATTTCATGGTCGAGCGGCTGTTCATAAACCACGCATCACACCGGTAAATGCCAAACGACCGTCCCTTGGTGTAAGGAGCGTATACATTTGGCGACTGAACAGCGGAAAAACGTTGTGTGGAGTGACGAATCACGGTAAACAATGTGGCGATGCGATGGCAGGGTGTGGTTATGGAGAATGCCCGGTGAACGTCATCTGACAGCATGTGTAGTGCCAACAGTAAAATTCGGAGGCTATGGCGTTATGGTGTGGTCGTGCTTTTCATGGAGGGGGCTTGCACCCCTTGTTGTTGTGCGCAACACTATAACAGCACAGGCCTACATTGATGTTTTAAGCACCTTCTTGCTTCCCACGGTTAAAGAGGAATTCGGGGATGGCGACTGCATCTTTCAACACGATCGAGCACCTGTTCATAATGCACGGTCTATGGCGGAGTGGTTATACGACAGTAACATCCTTGTAATGAATGGACCTGGCCTGCACTGTCTTGACCTGAATCCTGTAGAACACTTTTGGAGTGTTTAGGGACACCGACTTCGTGTCAGGCCTCACCGACCGACATCGATACCTCTCCCCAGTGGAGCACTTTGTTAAGAATTGGCTGCCATTCCCCAAGAAACCTTCCAGCACCAGATTTAACGTATGCCTGCAAGCGTGGAAGCTGTCATTAAGGTTAAGGGTGGGCCAACACCATTTGAATTCCAGTATTACCGATAAAGGGCACCACGAACTTGAAAGTCATTTTCAGCCAGGTGTTCGGATATTTTTGACCACATTGTGTAAGAATGTAAAGTGCTCAGCTAAGGTGCAGGGGTGGCACAGAGGGTGCTGTCGAACTGTAATGTTCCGAAGGGACCGTTTTACTCACGCACATCCTCGTGTGTCATGTCTCTCCTCACGACCGCCCTCCCCATTACGATAACGTCATAGGAGGCCGTGAAAAAGGAGGTATGAGAAAGCAATCGAATGCTTTGCTGCTCCGGATCCCGTTCAGATGTCGTCGAATGGTTTTCAACGGCCTGTAGTGGCTCCACACTACATACGGGAGCAAAAATTGCAGTTACACTACACTTCAAAGTGTTTCGTGTGGTTGCACCCAAATGGTATCGGTAGAGTAGGGCTGAAACACACACACACGGGGTGGCAACTGTATCGAAAGTTTTCAAGAAGGTCGTCCTGCTGCACATCTCACTGCGAGCTGTTGGTTTCACCCACGTAATACATAGGAATCAATGCCCCAAGCATGCCATTTATGCCACATATTGAGGGCTCTTCGTGTCGATTCTGAGCGTTTGTGTGTTTGAAATGTTTCCCTCGGCCACGCGGAAGCGAGTGATTTCAACGCTTGGCATCGCGATACTAACCTTCATTGTGGAGGTGTCAAAAGAAAGCGTGAAATGTGGGTAAGAGGAGGTGTACCACTGCGTGGCAATGTTGGCAAAACAGTGATGAAATTTGGTGTCTACGTAGCATCATTAATTGACCTTATACATCACATGAATTTCTGAGTCGTGGCCTTCTTTTTTGTAATACGTCGACACCTTACTGTTTGAATCGTCGACGAGCTCCAGGGTGGCATCGCACGTCACCATGCATTTGTATCATTACGAGGACGATTGTAGGCACTTTTGAGCTAAATATCAAATCCTTGCGTCGGAATGGGTGACAACTACGGAATTTCGAAAAGTAATCTTTCAATTTGGCTGTGTGTGTTTTTCGTGTAGACTAACATGACTGTTTCCGAACAAGATTTCAAAGGACCTCGGGCTGAAGTATGCACCTCACTCCACCTCTTCCACCGCTTTCAGTATTCCACGAATAGGGGGGCTCTGATTGTCACTCCACTGTTATATTGAGGAAACGTCTTCTTGCTTGCAGTCGTTGTTATTTGGGCTCTTGCTGGTTTATAAACCTTTGCTCTGAAATTACAGTGAGAATTTGTTTTCGTTTTAACAGCTGTTATGTTGATATGTTATGTTGTATATGATATTGTCATCCGTGTTGCTCGCCATCCTGGTTACCCAGTTTTATCAGAAGCACAGTAGACTGTTTTTTAATCGATTTTCTAGCAATTGTCTTTAACTGATTAGTGGAGGTGCTTGGCAATGTCCTGTCGTGTTGATTGAGGGCCCCTTTCAAAATTGTAAATCTCATGTAAATTAAGGCATTTCTGTGATCAGTAAGCTAAATTTTATTTAAGGCCGTGAAACTTTCTGGGAAATTAGAACTGTGTGACGGTAGCAGATTCGAACTCTGGACCTCTGCCTTTCGCGGGCAAGTGCTCTAACGACTGAGCTACCCAAGCACAACTCACGACCCCTCCTCACAGCTTTACTTACCTCAGTATCTCGTCTCCTATCTTATTAAGTTTGTTTGTCGTACCTTGTGAGTACAAGTGGTTCTTCTCAAGATGTGCCCATCTGCATATGTATATTTTAGAAATTTTAAAATCATCCGTATTTAGTGTGTTACTGGAAGGGCGCCTTGTAATTCAGTTTACTTTGTGTATTCATGAACGGGGATTAGCATATTATGCAACGCCTCTACTGAAACAGCCTGTTCACATGCAGTGGAAAAAGCTTTATGCTATATCTAATCTGAACTAGTGTGGTTAAATTAAGCGACAGCTGTTTGATGTCTCTAAACCTGCAGTCAGCAGGTGATGATCTAAGGGGTCGCTGTGTCAAAAATCTGCGGATACCGGTCGCTGAAGTCTAGCCACCGTTTTGACTGGAACAGAGGTGGGAATCTTCCTACACGTCTGTCAGGGGGTCTGAAGATGGCGTAATGTAGCTCTGAAACCGATTGCTCAAATGAAATAACTGGAAATGTAGACGGCTGAAGATGTTGTTGATTCGACATTTGATATTGAACTGGCGAGGTCCCGCAACCAAGATGGACTTACACAGACTTTTCTTTTGTTCTGCTTCCTTCACGATCTAACGGTCCGATGCTGCAGACAGAATTTTATGTACCTTCGTACTTTTTCATAATGTGATTAGTTGTGTTGAGCTTTGGTCGCGCTAAATTTTAAGCGTCTCTTCTGTAGTAAGTTTTGTGGAACGCGTGTAACGTTTCGTTTGAATTTCAATATTTAGTAGGATCTTACTGGCCAGGAACTAGTAACTATATTTGCTCCAACATTTCGGTCGAGTAGCCACTCTGATTTAAATTTAACATTCACTTAAATTTTAATTACTTTAATAGTTTTTCTTACTCTCCTTTGTCGGCAGTTATCGCTTAACTTTGTGCTTATTTGATCATTCTGTTAAATTCAACCAGCAGTTACTTCTCTTAGGCTTCCGCAGTAAATTCTGTTGGCAGTGGTTTCTGAAATTTGCGGTGTCCATAGTTATTATTCTTAAGGCGTGACGTTCATGAAAAACACGCGCTGTTTAAAAGATGCACCAAATCCACGTTCTGAAGATACGCCAAGAAATTTTGTACCATGCCTTACATAAAATTTACAGTTAGGTTCCTTGGGTTATGCATATTTAACTTTGTTATGGAATTTTAAAATTTTATTTTAAAAATATATATGTATGTTTTCTCGGAAAAATCTAGTAGGACAAATTTAATAATTTTTGAAGTGTGATATAAAATTTAACCAAAATTCCAAGCACTCAGCCAAATATCTCAGCATACACACCGAATTTCCTAATTTACTCTTGAGACAACATTTATTAGGTTTAATAATTTCATGATTGTGGCCTTCATAGAGTCTGAGAAAAAGGCACATAAAATTTAAAACCCTTAATTTTCAGTTAATGCAATTTAATGTTCAACATGCCGTTTTTTCATACCGCGTAGGCTTTCACGGCCGGCGTCTTCATTAGTTAAAACTTCCGGGCTGAGAGGCCGTGGTCGATCTATAAAACTTCTTCTTCCTGACGTTTCGTTGCCAACTGCAGGCAACATCTTCCGAGGTGAGTCAGCGACTGACTACCAGGCCGTGGAGGTTTCGTTTACATAGAGCGCATACGTTACGTGGGGTAGACTGTTATTCTATCTCTGACTAACGTCATTATTCTCGATTGAAGGTAATCGATTATCACATCGTTGGTGCAAAGTCGACCGCTATATCTTGTCTAACTTTAAGCCTTCCTGTTTTCTGTTAAAACTATTGTGCTGTTTCGCAATCTCTATAGATTCTCTATATAAACGTGCGTAATAATGCGATGTCCTGCTAGCTTGCTCGTCTCACTGAGTTTCATTTCATGATCGCCGTCTTTAAAAACATGTTCCGGTACAGCTGATTTGTCGGTATGTCCTAGTCGAAAGTTTCTTTTGTGTTCGGTTAAGCGGGTACTGACATTTCTTTTCGTTGTTCCAATATAAACCTTCCCACAGCTACACGGAATTTTATACACTCCAGCAGTTGCTAAGTTGTGTTGTGCGTCTTTCGCCTATCTTAAGCATTCACTAACCTTCTTGGTGGGTCTAAAGATCGTTTCATCTTGCAACTCGGCCAGAACTTTCCCGTAATATTGCGAATAAATGGAAGAAAAACTTTTCCAGCTGACAGTTGTTGTTGCTGAATGTTGCCAGACACTTTTCTCCTGGGATGAAGTGCTCGATTTATCTCGCTGTTAGCGTATTCACTTTTTTTCAAAGCCGTTCGCAAATGATTTAGTTCATCTTACAAATAACCTGGCTCACAGATCTTATTAGCTCTATCCACTAATGTTTTAATGACACGTATCTTCTGCTTGGGATGATGATTCGAAATCTTATGGAGGTAACGGTAGGTGTGTGTATCTTTTCTATACACTTTATGCCCCAGACTCCCATCTGACCGTTTAATTACTGATACATCCAAAAAATTTAGTTGTCCATTGCTCTCTTTCTCCATAGTAAATTGTATTTTTTGATTAATACTATTTAAGTGCACCAAGAAACTATACAATTCCTCTTCATCGTGATTCCATACCCCAAAAGTGTCATCAACATACCGATACCACTTCAAAGTTCTTCATCAACAGATCAACAGGAACCATGTAAAAAGGGATACCACATCAAAATTAACGAGGATAACACCTGGGCTGACAGTAAGCTCTTTCAATGTTTCGTAAAGTGCACAGAACTTTTAATATGATAATCAATTTTACCAATATGCGCTTGTAGCAAGGAGGCGAGATGTCTGGTCAGCTCGGTGGGTAGGCGATCTAATAGCACTCACTAATGGTCTCAATGGGACATTAGGCTTATGTATCTTCAGTAGCCCATGTAATCGCTTAGGGAAAGATTCCGTTTTACATAGATATTTTTTATTCTCTGTGGGAATGGAACACTTCCATATGACGTATGGTGGTGCCCTCTAGGAGCTCTACGTAAACGGGTCCTGGCAGTCAGTCGTTTACTCACTTCGGAAGATGTTGCCCGTGGTTGACAACGAAACGTCAGGAAGAAGAATTTTTATAGATCGACCATGGTCTCTCAGCCGGGAAGTTTTAAGTAATGATAACGTTTTTTTTCTTATTTCACCTTTTTAGAGGACTCCAGATTTGTCCTCAGGGTCTCTTGCCCTTCAAGGCTCCTCTTCTGGTTTTCTTTTTCCTGTCTTCTTTCCTGTACCAGGTCTTAGACTAACTTTTCAGCTGCAGAGAGACGCGTAAACCTATTTTTCTCAAAATGTCTTCAGTGAAATTTCCTATCTTAAAGCCCAACCTCTCTAATACCTTCATCCTCCCTACATGACCATCATTAATACTAAAACGGCACCATAAGTTGTAATTCTTACAACTGTAGCAGATGAAAATGTTGTTTTAGAGCACCGTTTCCATATAAGTGAATTTAGAAAAATGGAGATACGGAACAGAGTCGCTGATGATCTTTAAAGGAAAGGAGTATGAAGCACAATCTTCAAGATCTATCCACTGCAAGTTCTGATGAATGTAATCCATGGAGTCGTTGTTCCCCGATCTAGTACTGAAGTGGTGCTTCAAAAAGGGGCGTGAAGGAAGGTCGCGTCACACATCTAATTATTTCTCAGGCACTTTAGATGTGAATTCATCATTGAAACATTGGAAACTTATTATTTATCAGATCTATTGATAACTAAAGAACAAATTGAAAATGGGCATTAATTGTGTGAACCCCCCCCCCCCCCTTAATATCCAGCAGTAAAATCTTGTTGGTAATGTTGCTTAATACTGATGCCATATGCCATTAATTTGTTTATGTTTAAACTGCCGAGTATTGCTTTCATAACATCGCAAGAGTAAATTTTGCTGTGTTTTGAGTTTTGTTAAGTTCTACCACCAGTTGCCTTTTGGGAAATTCTCGTCAATAAACACTGGTGGTAGGTACTGTTATCGGACGTATTTGAAGCTTGCTTCTGAGTTTGTTTTGTGTGAAAACTTTTTTGCTTGTTTATATAAAGCGATTTGTTTGAATTTTAATAAGCTTATTCCGTCCCAGTACTTCACCACTGTGCAACAGATCACTAACACTTTTACCGTTGTCGTATTGGACGACACTTGTAGCTATAACACACTTATCATGAAGATGTTAAAGAAAAGGAGATGTACGGTAACTGACAGTGTCAAAATAAACATGCTTATTGTTATTTGCGGTAACCTGAGTGAATGGCCGCGGTGGGTAGCCGTGCGTTCTAGGCGCCTTGCCACGGTTTGCGCAGCTTTCCCCCTCGGAGGTTCGAGTCCTCCCATGGGCAAGGGTGTGTGTGTTGTCTTTAGCGTAAGTTAGATTAAGTAGTGTGTCAGCTTAGGAACCGATGACCTCACGAGTTTGGTCCCATAGCACTTAACACAAATTTCAGTTTCCTGAATGAGTGGGCCACGATACGGAAGACCCACAAAACATGACAGAACCACCTCCAGGCTGAAATACATTCTTTGCACACAGCTGGTTCCACGCTTAATTGGACCATCAGTTCACTCGACGCCTTGCATCATCTTAAAAAGGAAAACCACGAAACCACTATTCTGCAGTCAGTGACTGTCCAATTTTTGTGAGTTTTTGACGATTGACGACGTGCTGTTGTGGGATTTGGCTTTGTGGGAGGTACCCGACATTACATAAACATTACACGCAATTCCCTTTGCAATGTTCGTTGAGAAACAGGTTGAGAAGAACCTATATTCACTGAGAGAAGCGATTCCTGTCGTATTTTAAACCGAATTTCATTGATAGGGAGAGTTCCTGTAGGTTACATCTTTTTTACACCATTGAACGTTGGCTGTGTTAGCTGGCTGCGTGTGGTATCACGCCTTGTAGAAATGTTGATCAGTCCTCGTTGACATACCAAAAATTTCATTCATGGTGTGTACAGGGTATCCCCAGACACGACAGCTCCTTTCTGTCATTCTGTGACGCCTCCACAGTACTGATTCCGTACAAAGGACTGGTAGGTACACTGCCATAACGTACCTCAGCGGTGTAGGTACGCATAACAGCATGGTACCAGATCTACACCACGTAGAATACTCTAAAGAGACCAGTCTGCCTTTCTTTTTACAGGGATGGCAAGTGTTTCTGTCGTGTCCACCTGATAGTTGACTCCTCTGCACAACATGCAGGCCTTACGAGCTGTCGCCCTTCAGGAGGACGTGGGCAAAGAGTTTTCGTCGACACCGGGATGTTTCCTTGTTAGGACTTGGTACTTACTACGTAGTTCTACGTCGTCTCTTCAGTTTCTGGGCGGCGTGCCTGTCGCAGCAGGGAGTCGGCTACGCCAGGTCACATGCCGTCGTAGCGCCAAGTGGCTATCCATCAGCCCCCAAAATTTTTGGAAATTTGTCGTAAGGACTATGGGACTAAACTGCTGAGGTCATCGGTCCCTAGACTTACGCATTACTTACTCTAACTTAAACTAAGTTAAGCTAAAGACATCACACACACCCATTCCCGAGGGAGGACTCGAACCACCGACGGGGAGAGTTGCGGGAACCGTGACAAGGCGCCCTAGATCGCACGGCTACCCCGCGCGGGTCAGCTCCCGACCATTTAGGCTACCGCTGAACCGTGCAAGATTTGTTACGCCCTACGTCTCAAATCGATAGTACCAGCAGTTCGATCTGTCCGTATCAGCAGTTCATTTCCAACACTATAAGTTGGCAGTACCAACAGTTTCGTCTCTGCGTTCCATGCCGGCAGACCAGGGCCATTTTCGCCCCGGCCTTCACCAGCAGTACGTCACTCCTAATACGCCGGCAATACCAGCCCAATAACGACCCAGGTCTTCATGTCGCTGCATATCTCGACTGTCAGGTTCGTCGTGTAGGCACCTCACACACAATGTCATAGGAGAGACATTTCTGTAGTATGTAGTTGTATGGATACTCATCCGAAGACATTATGAGTTTCGTTTTCATAATAAAATTATTCTTTTAAAATGTCGTCGATCACTTCTGTGAACGAGGATACTTCAGTTTTTTCTGAGGGAAGAAGGATTTTCAAATCGTCAGGGTACACAAACGACGTTGATCTCTATTAATCCTTTCCGTAACAAATGGGTTTTCTTAGAAGAAAGATTTACCCTTCGTCTTGTTTTCTCGGGTACGCCCTCATTTCGTGAATTGTTAGTTTTTATCATCTTTTTAAGCGCTACGTTTCCAATATCTCTGTTGTCTCCTGCTGTTCCAGTGCCAAAAGTGGACTTCTGCAGAATGCTGTACACAAGACATTCAAAATGGTTCAAACGGCTCTGAGCACTATGGGACTTAACATCTGAAGTCATCAGTCCCCTAGAACTTAGAATTACTTAAAACTAATTAACCTAAGGACATCACACATATCCATGCCTGAGGCAGGATTCGAACCTGCGACCGTAGAAGCACCGCGGTTCCAGACTGAAGCGCCTAGAACCGCTCGGCCACGGCGGCTGGCCACAACACATTCACCTAAAGCTTCATTCTTGTTACGCAAGTCGATTTTTATTTTTTTTTATTTTTTAAATAAAGTGTTATCCACCTGCTCTGGTGTTCTTCTGATTTCTCCACTTCTACGTCTGTAATTACTAATTCTATTGCCAAGATGAGAATTTATTCGATACTTCTATTTTTTCCTGTTTTTAGAAGTCAGTACCGTTTCTAAACTCTCATCAATATTTTATTTTTCTCCTTTCTTGTTAAAATTTTTCCTAAGGCCCTGTACAGAAGATGCCGCACGTTGTACTCAACATTATTTTCTGAAATATTATTTTTTTCTGCTTTACAGGAATACAGTTGCCGAAAATGATTCTCGTTTAAGTCCAGTCGTACTCATGTGCCAGTTTATGAGTGAAGTATGTACAAAAAAATAAAAGAGACTTTCAACTCAGCGTAAGATACCCAATTCTTAACAAGATAACACAAAGGCTGCGCTCCATTCATGGCGTGAATGGAGCAACAAAAGGAGGCACAGATTAGAATCTTAAGTGGATTCCTCCCATTGTAAGTCACGAAACTGAAGTGCCAGTTCCTCAAGCTGTTAATAATTCCAAAATAATGCGGAGAACACTGTCGGTCGTATTTTGCAGTGGTATTCCCAAGGCCTTCCTCTCACCGTTACGACCAGCGCGTTTTCCTTTTCTCTGTCCCGTCCCGGAGCCACTCACTCTGTTGATCTCCGCTCGGTGTAACGGCATTCTCAGCATTGTCGGCGCACCTCTTTGGGAACACTTGAAGATAAGGAACGTAAGGTAAGCAGTTTGTATTTCTTGTAATAATGACATCGCGCGTTCTCGCAAGACCATAGGACAAATCCAAAATTCTATAACATCCAAACTACAATGTGTCACCTGTTAGTTCTAGTAAAGCAGTTCAAATTTACCTGTACCTTAGGTATTTTGGTATTCTTATCTGTTTCCACTGCTTTCATATTGTCTGTATCCTTTCCTCTAATGGTCCTGGATTCTCACCCATCTTCTAAAAAGCTCGAAAAAAATGTTTTAAGAAATGTTTTTCGCATTTCTGTCTGAAAGTGGTTACTTGTCAATGTATTGATTTTACGTCTAAAAGCTTGTTTAGCATTTGTAATTCCTCTTAAGAATCCGTCATAGTCTGTTGTTTGTGGTTTGTGTGCTATTCAAGCACTAAAATCCAGTTATGTGTTTGTAGGTGTGCTTCCTATCATGGTATTTGTTCTAACTCCTGTTCTACGGCCCGTGATATATTTCGTTTGTGTTTGCTCTTAATTTACGTTTCATACTGACTTGTGGAATCTAGTAACGTAGAATTCATTACCATTTCGCAGTCGTCTAAGTTTATGATTATATTTAATCATCAAATGTAACAAAATACACTGCGAAAGAGAGAGAGAGAGAGAGAGAGAGAGAGAGAGAGAGAGAGAGAGATACAGGTGCTCAGAGAACATGCGATGTTATTTCAGTGATTACAAAATCGAGAACTTGGCAGTAATAACCTATTTACTGTTTCTCAATATGTCGTTGCACATGCATGAATGCCTGAGATAATTCGATTGGCGGTTGGGAAGGGTGCAATAAAACAATCGTACCCTCTCTTGAGGGAAGCTGGCCCGCAACTATTACAACGGTCTCTGATATACTGTATACTGGTACTGTACAAATGCTGTACATGGATGGGCACCTAAAGTAGTTAACACATAGGATCAGTAATAAATAGGATAAGCAATATTATTTCTCCACTAATAACCATTTGTGTGTGTGTGTGTGTGTGTGTGTGTGTGTGTGTGTGTGTGTGTGCGTGCGCTTGTGTTTCTGTGTGTGTGCGACTGGCGGTCAACGGCTCGAAGAAACCATTCCGAGGTATTCACCGTCAGTCACATTCGGTGATGGTACCAACAAATCTCTCCTCTATCCTATCATATTTTCATATTCTTCCTTAAAAAAACAACAAAATTTTATTTATATTTCAACCTTAAACTATTGTTATTTTGAAAAGTATCATTCTTTGTAAATGTTGTAGATAAAAGGAAAGAAAACTGTAAAAAGATGAAAAACGAAAATTGTAAGATGTACGACCTGTCTTAAACATAAGGTAACAGGTCTATAATTTGGTAATAAATAAATAAGTACTGGTGCTGGGGTGTAGCTGACGCGCAAACTGGTCCCACACAATTTCTATCGGAGCAGATTTGGAGATCGTGAGAGCCGCCGGAATAGCTGGACATCCCACCTACAGTTCATAGAGACATGTGCCATGTGTTGATAAGCAATGCCATCTCGAAAAATGGCACCATAATAGTGTCGCATGAGAGGTAACACATAAGGACGCAGGATGCCTGTGATGTACCAGTTTGCCTCCACAGTACGGCAATTACGACGATCCGTGACCTGAAATCATGTCCGATGTCTCCCCATACCATGAGGCCAGGAAAAACACCGCTGTGTCCTCCCAAAACATTGAAAGAATGAGACCTCTTCCCGGGTCGGCGCCGTAGTAGCCGGCGAAGATCATCCGGAGTCGTGCAGAGCCACGATCCACCACTGAATACAATGCGACACCATTCATGAGCACCCCATGCTTACCTGTCACGGCACCGCTCCAAACGCCGCAAATTGCACGGTACGGTTATTCCCTAATCCGGACGCTGCTACTCTGCGACAAATGTGATGGGGGGGGGGGGGGGGGGATCGGGTTTGACACGAAATGCTGCAGGGAATTCGTTACTCGTTCTCGGATGGGAAACGCAGATGTGTATGGGGCTGCTATGTGCCAGGTTCACAATACAGCGATCCTTCCTTGAGGTGGTCTGATGCGGCCAACTGGAATCGACATTAAAAGTTTGCCTTCCTTGACGTTCGCAAACATCGGTCCACTGTCACAGCTGAATGACCCACAAGTCTATATTGCAAAACTCGACCAGCCGTCCTAAAGGAGAGCAAGAATGAGGCCCTCTTCAATTTATGACAGCTGCTGATAACGTTGTATTAGACGATTTTGGAGAATCTTTGTGCCCTTGATGACTCAATATCTGACGCTGTTCACATCCCTTATATACCGTACCAGGCCTGGTAACGATACCAAACACGAGCAACACAAACGCTCTCTGGTCGCCGTTCTGCGTGTCTCAGAGAACTGCAGCTCTAAGCATTTACATAGCTGCCGATGGTGTGGAAGCGTCGAAGTTATAGACATCCAACATGTCTTCTGGGTGCTGCAGGTTTTTTGACAGATGATGTAGAGCCGCTATCATTAAATTTTGTCTCAAAGATGTGACAGAAATTAGCAACTGCAATAGCCTCTACCATATAGAGAACGACAATTTGTGAACAAAGCATAACGCCAGGAATGACACCGCTGTTGTACAACCACACAACATCAGTTGCTGGCTAAAATTGTTCAGAATTCCGGCGACTGATGAAATAGAAACGGGAGATTATCGTCTAACACTGTTACCCAAAAATAAGACTGCATGCGAGTAACGGAAACTTGACGTCTTTGGGACAGAACCAAAAGGAAAAACGGGACACAGAATAAAGTACCGTTGGCAGTAGACCGTCTAGACATGAACTGAGTAAGTGTGGGAGACAAAACCTCTCTTGGAACCTGCCTCGTGATATTTGGAGAGTCTGTGATAAACCTATCGAACATATGGTGCCTTGAGCCACAGCATGGGGGGCACACTTTGTGATACACTGAAAATATAAAAATATGTGTCTATAGAACATCATAATATTGTGAGGCGTATTTTGCAAATTCATGCACTCCTTGCTCTCCTTTGCCACGAATCTAATCTGAAGGCATTTTTCGAATTAAATTTACGAGTACTAGTTCAGTTCTGAAGAAGAGTACGTTGGAACCGCTTGCACTACAATTGCTGTTGAACATGGATGATTTACCAACAGATTGCTCTAATAGTCAACATTCGTGGTATTGACTACAAAACAAAATTACGAGTAGGCAACCAAGTCCATACACATCGAGTATATATGTGAAGTAGAAAGAAATCGAGTTTTTATCTATTATCTGACTTACTCTCTGTTGAGCCAAAGAACACATTTATCACATAACGAAAAGTCGAAACACTACCGAAATATATTCTTTATATTGTCAAGAGTGTACAAAGTAAACAAATACGCAGCCATTACAGTATGCATGGAGGGATATTTTTCTCGGTATGCGATCCTGAATTATGAAAGCAAACTAGTGTAGAGGTAATAGCGTTGTCCAATAACATGGTCGTGTTTACACGAAAACATTGCGACCAGCTTTCACCAGATATGGAACGAAATAAAAATAAACTACTTGTTTCTCTACGCATTTAAAACGAGAAAAAATACAAAGTGATGAATGTAATTTTCATGTTAAATTCTGTTGCACGGTTTACATTTAATAATTTTGTTCCATCATATATATTTGTTTTTATTGCTAATGATAACAAGAGTATCGGATGTGGTTATTAATCTCTCAAAACAAAATTTTTATGCATGTTAGCTGACAATATGTGCATTCTGCAACTATCCTCAGGCTCTCCCCTTGCATAAAGAGTTGTAGTTGACTCTTAGAGGAAGAAAATCACCACTGAGGAACGTATGTTAATTTTTTACTTGTGTTAATTATAGCAAAGGAACACTTGATGTACTCTGCTATTTTTTTTTATATTTCCATCACCACACAGCTGCCTATTACAACTATGTAATATATATAGTACATTATATACTATTATTGTGATCTTCATTCCGATACTGGTTTTTATTTATGCAGCTCTTCACTCCACTCCACTCTGTACCGTGCATATCTGTTTACCTTTGAATAACCATTGCAACCTACATTAGTTGAAAACTGCTTACTATCTTCATGCCATGGTCTCCCTCTACAGTTGCCCCCCACAACTTCCTTCATTACCAAACTGGCAGTTTCTTCATGCATGAGGACGTGTCCCTTCTTTTAATAAAGACGTGCAATAAATTTCTTATTTTACTGATCCGATTCAGTACCGCCTCATGAGTTATTCGATCTACCCATGTAATCTTCACCATTCCTCTTTAGCACTACATTTTAACAGCTTGTATTATCGTCTTGTGTGAATTGTCTATCAACCGTGTTCCACTTCTGTACAAGACTACACTCCAGACAAATACCTCCAGAAAAGACTTTCTGAAACTTACATTTATGTCATATGTTAACAAATTTTTCTCTCAGAAAGATTTTCTTGCTGTTGGAAGTCTGCATTTAATATCATCTCTACCTCAGCCATAATTAGTTATTTTTCTGTCCAAATATCAAAATTCATCTACTAAGACAGAGTCTTATTACCTGATCTAATTCCTTCAGCATCACCTGACTTAATTCCGCTATGTTCTATTAGTATAGTTTTCCTTCTGTTTATGTGTATGTGATGACTTCTTTTCAAGTCACTATCCATTCCATTCAACAAATCATTTGCTGTCTCTGAAAGAATTACTGTGCCGTCGGCCTCAATGATTTTATTTCTTCTCAAGATCTCTTCCTTTCTTTTACTGCTGGCTCAGTGTACAGATTGAATAACATTTTAGAGAGGCTACAGCCTATCTCGCTCCATTTTCAACTTTTGCTTCTCGTTAATGTACTTTCCTGCATGCAGTCTGTTTCCACACAAGTTATAGATAATTTTTCGTCACTGTATTTACCTCTGCTACGTTGAGAATTTGAGTGTGTTTCACTCATAATTGTACGATAGTTTCTCTAAATCTACAAATGCAAAAAAGTAGGTTTGTCTGTCTATACCCTATTTTCTAAGATAAGTTTTACGGTCAATATTGCCTCCCGTGTTTCTACATTTCTCTGGAACCCATACTAATATTCACTTAATGTTGACGTCTACCAGTTTTTCCATTTTCAGGTAAATAATTTGCGTCAATATTTTGCAAGTATGACCAATTAAAAAGATTGTTCGACAGTATTCACGCCTATAAGCATCTGCGATGCTTGGAATTGGGATTATCACATTTTGTTGAAGTCTGAGATTATTTCGTCTTTATAATATAATTTTGTTGTAGTTCGCCCTTCCAAGGTTCTAAATAATTTTGAAGGAATGGCATTTATTCTATGGCTCTTGTTTCCACTTAGGTGTTTCAGTGCTCTGTCAAGTGCTTCTTGCAGTTTAATATCTCCAAACTCAGCTTTGTCTATTTATTTTTTACTCTCTGTAGTGCAGGGTGTCCATAAAAGAATGTCTCAGTTTCAATGGTATATTATAAAAGTTTAATTTAGACTATTTACAACAATACATCAAATTGAAGACAAAGTAACTTAGTTTTTCTTACAAATGTTCAATATGTGCATCCTTTGTCATACGACATACGTCTAACCGAAAACCCAGTTCTTCTCATACTTTGGTTAATTAGTCCGAGAAATGGAAACAACAGCATCTTCAGTTCTGTCTCCAAACTTTGGCAGGTCATCAGATAGTGGCAGGAATTAGACACATCCCAAAGGAAAAAAATCGCATGGCGTGATTTCAGGTGAATGTGGAGGCTAGTGGAAAAGAGCTCTGTCGCAATGACCATTACGACCAATGTAACGGTCAAGGACATTCAACCACTCTCATACAGAAACATGTCGATGGAGTGGTGTTCCATCTTGTTGCCAAATAAAGTTTTCAGGTACTTCTAATTGGAAAAGAGCCATTCGTATGAGTTATCCAGAGTGGACATTTCTGTTGCGATAGCTTTAGAGGAAAAAATGGCCTGTACAATTGACGGTCAGGGCACAGCGGAGAAAACGTTTGTTCTCTGTCTAGACAGCCACTGTCTTGAACTACCATAAACACAAAATATCTTTAATGCGTTCTGTGATTTCATTGTTAACATGCACATTTTTCCTTTCTTGTGTTTACTATATATTATTTTATTCCCTTCCGTAGTTGACTTTCAGGCCTACTTCGAACTACTCTGTTTGGTGACAAAATTTATATGCACTAATTATAAACAGGACCAGATAGTCATCAACTCAGTGATACAACTACACGGATTTAGAAACTTCCTCTAGGAGTCTCACTGACTTCTTTTTCAGTGCCAAACTTCCCACTGTCTTCACGATGTCTACTACAATATGCTGCAATTATGCTTATATTCCTCAGTTCACGAACATGGTGAACTATCGCAATATTACTCAAGTGTTTTTAGTTCAGATTTCGTTGAAATCGAGTCAGAAGGATTCTACAAATTCATCAGTGACCGAAACAGACGTAAATTCATATTCAGTACTCCGTTCTATGATTTGACTCAGGACTAGCAAGAAATTCAATGTCCTTCCGACGCAAGTCTTTTCTCTTGCGTAATTACAATGAAGCACCAAAGAAGCAGGTATAGGCATTCGTTTTCAGATATGTAAACGGGCAGGATATGGCCCTGCGGTCGGCAGAGCCTGTATAAGACAACTAGTGTCTGGCACAGTTGTTGTTCGGTTACCGCTGCTACAATGGCAGGTTATCAAGATTTAAGTGAGTTTGAATGTGGTGTTATA
Organism: Schistocerca cancellata; assembly: GCF_023864275.1. NCBI lineage: Eukaryota > Metazoa > Arthropoda > Insecta > Orthoptera > Acrididae > Schistocerca > Schistocerca cancellata. The sequence goes on from NC_064631.1 coordinate 244,580,981, forward strand.
ATCGGCGCACGAGCGATGGGATAGAGCATCTCCGAGGTAGTGGGCATTTTCCCGTACGACTATTTCACGAGTGTACCGTGAATATCAGGAATACAGTGAAATATCAAATCTCTGACATGTAAACAACCATGCATGAGTAGCGCCTATTAGAGGGTCGATCGCACGCCGGAGTGGCCGAGCGTTTCTAGGCGCTACAGTCTGGAACCGCGCGACCGATACGGTCGCAGGTTCGAATCCTGCCTCGGGCATGGATGTGTGTGATGTCCTTAGGTTAGTTAGGTTTAAATAGTTCTAAGTTCTAGGGGACTGATGACCTCAGAAGTTAAGTCCCATAGTGCTCAGAGCCATTTAGAAGGCCGATCAGTACCAGTCATTCTGCCAGGAAGGAGGTACACGGCTCGTGTTGTCCGTAGTTCAACCATGTTTAGACGGTCAATACCGCGGCTCGATCGTGCCCGCTTTGTTACTTTGTGCCAGGAGAGGCTCTCAACAAGGGAAGTGTCCAGGCGTCTAGGAGTGAACCAAACCGATGTTGTTCGGACATGGGGGAAACACAGAGAAACAGGAACTTTCGATGACATGTGTCAGCTCAGGCTGCCCAAGGGCTACTACTGCAGTGGATGACAGCTGCCTACGGATTATGGCTCGGAGGAACCCTGACAGCAACGCCACCATGTTGAATAATGCTTTTCGTGCAGCCACAGGATCTCGTGTTACGACTCAAACTGTGCGCAGTAGGCTGCGTGATACGCAACTTCAATCCCGACGTCCATGGCGAGGTCCATCTTCGCAACCACGACACCATGCAGACCCAACCAACATGTTGAATGGACCGCTCAGGATTGGCATCACGTTCTCTTCTCCGATGAGTGTCACATATACCAGACAATCGTCGGAGACGTCCGTTGGTGTTCATGGAAGGCGGCGTAACGACTGTACGATACGTGAATGCCATCCTCCGACCGATAGTGCAACCATATCGGCAACATATTGGCGAGGCATTCGTCTTCATGGACTTCAATTCGCGCCTCCGTCGTGCACGACTTGTGAATGACTTCCTTCAGGATAACGACATCGCTCGACTAGAGTGGCCAGCATGTTCTCCAAACTTGAACCCTATCGAACATGCCTAGGATAGATTGAAAAGGGTTGTTTATGGACGACGTGACCCACCAACCACTCTGAGGGATCTACAGCGAATCGCCGTTGAGGAATGGGACAATCTGGACCAAAAGTGCCTGGATGAACTTGTAGATAGTATGGCACGACGAATACAGGCTTGCACCAATGCAAGAGGACTTGCTACTGTGTATTAGAGGTACCGCTGTGTACAGCAATCTGGACGACCACCTCTGAAGGTCTCGCTGTATGGTGGTACAATATGAAATGTGAGGTTTTCATGAGCAATAAAGAGGGTGGAAATGATGTTTATGTTGATCTCTATTCCAATTTTGTGAATAGGTTCCGGAACTCTCGGAACCGAGGTGATGCAAAACTATTTTTGATGTGCATGTATATTATCGAGTATTTTTTAGCAAGTTCATCGAAGGGGTACTAGTCCGTTCAAATCTCTGCTCGTTCGCATATTAGTATGACGTCTATTATCTCTGTGCTTGTGCGTGCAGGTGTGGTAGCCATTATAAAAATAGCATCGCTAGCACCGGTTTTAAAATGTGATGTATTATACGTGTAATTTCTTTACATGTAATTTTAAAGATTGCAAGACGAACTCACTCTAACGGTGCTAGTGGCATTAACTTCATGACAACTCTGACGCCTGCATTCACAAACAACGACAATGAACGCCATACAAATATATACAGGTGCAGAGATTCGTATGGCACAGCATGCTCTTGATGGATTTGTGTAAAAATACTTGGTAACGGTGCAAGACTTAAATTGTGCGATCGTCCAACGAATAACCAAAAATTGGCAGTTGCAGGAGGCATTAAATCATATAAAAAATTCATCACAGCTTCGGGCACGGTCTGAATGAAGGTCATCGATAAACATGATATTGGATCCCTAATTCCTTATGTTTTGTCCGTTGTCTTTCTTGTTTAGCACAAAAATTATTTTATTGTTTCAGTTTTTCGGCATTATCTTAGACCTCAGGCATTCTTTAAACAATTGTGTAAATTCCAGTTTCATTTTTCTCCAGATATAGCCATTTCTAATGTATTATAATCATCTACAGGCGCCTTTCCTTTATCCACAACTAGAATGATTTTACAAATATCATCTGCCAGTACTTCCGAAAATCATGATTTTGTTTTTAATCATATATGTTACCTGTATATTTTTTTGCACCGTGTAAACATTTAAGGAAACGTTGGAGAGCTTGGATAGTTTTCCCTCTGTTGTTCGTTACAGTGCCATTTACTATCTTAAATGAAGAATTGTGGTGTGTATCCAATATGTAAATGATTTCTACATCTACATCTACATCTATACTCCGCGAGCCACCTTACGGTGTGTGGCGGAGGGTACTTATTGTACCACTATCTGATCCCCCCTTCCCTGTTCCATTCACGAATTGTGCGTGGGAAGAACGACTGCTTGTAAGTCTCCGTATTTGCTCTAATTTCTCGGATCTTTTCGTTGTGATCATTACGCGAGATATATGTGGGCGGTAGTAATATGTTGCCCATCTCTTCCCGGAATGTGCTCTCTCGTAATTTCGATAATAAACCTCTCCGTATTGCGTAACGCCTTTCTTGAAGTGTCCGCCACTGGAGCTTGTTCAGCATCTCCGTAACGCTCTCGCGCTGACTAAATGTCCCCATGACGAATCGCGCTGCTTCATCATGTCTATCTCTTCTATTAATCCAACCTGGTAAGGGTCCCATACTGATGAGCAATAAGAATCGGACGAACAAGCGTTTTGTAAGCTACTTCTTTCGTCGATGAGTCACATTTTCTTAGAATTCTTCCTATGAATCTCAACCTGGCGCCTGCTTTTCCCACTATTTGTTTTATGTGATCATTCCACTTCAGATCGCTCCGGATAGTAACTCCTAAGTATTTTACGGTCGTTACCGCTTCCAATGATTTACCACCTATGGCATAATCGTACTGGAATGGATTTCTGTCCCTATGTATGCGCAATATATTACATTTATCTACGTTTAGGAAAAGCTGCCAGCTGTCGCACCATGCATTAATCCTCTGCAGGTCTTCCTGGAGTACGTACGAGTCTTCTGATGTTGCTACTTTCTTGTAGACAACCGTGTCATCTGCAAATAGCCTCACGGAGCTACCGATGTTGTCAACTAAGTCATTTATGTATATTGTAAACAATAAAGGTCCTATCACGCTTCCTTGCGGTACTCCCGAAATTACCTCTACATCTGCAGATTTTGAACCGTTAAGAATGACATGTTGTGTTCTTTCTTCTAGGAAATCCTGAATCCAATCACAAACCAGGTCCGATATTCCGTAAGCTCGTATTTTTTTCACTAAACGTAAGTGTGGAACCGTATCAAATGCCTTCCTGAAGTCCAGGAATACGGCATCAATCTGCTCGCCAGTGTCTACGGCACTGTGAATTTCTTGGGCAAATAGGGCGAGCTGAGTTTCACATGATCTCTGTTTGCGGAATCCATGTTGGTTATGATGAAGGAGATTTGTATTATCTAAGAACGTCATAATACGAGAACACAAAACATGTTCCATTATTCTACAACAGATTGACGTAAGCGAAATAGGCCTATAATTATTCGCATCTGATTTATGACCCTTCTTGAAAATGGGAACGACCTGCGCTTTCTTCCAGTCGCTAGGTACTTTACGTTCTTCCAGCGATCTACGATAAATTGCTGATAGAAAGGGGGCAAGTTCTTTAGCATAATCACTGTAGAATCTTAAGGGTATCTCGTCTGGTCCGGATGCTTTTCCGCTACTAAGTGATAGCAGTTGTTTTTCAATTCCGATATCGTTTATTTCAATATTTTCCATTTTGGCGTCCGTGCGACGGCTGAAGTCAGGGACGATTTTCCGCAGTGAAACAGTTTCGGAACACTGAATTCAGTATTTCTGCCTTTCTTCGGTCGTCCTCTGTTTCGGTGCCATCGTGGTCAACGAGTGACTGAATAGGGGATTTAGATCCGCTTACCGATTTTACATATGACCAAAACTTTTTAGGGTTCTTGTTTAGATTGTTTGCCAATGTTTTATGTTCGAATTCGTTGAATACTTCTCTCATTGCTCTCTTTACGCTCTTTTTCGCTTCGTTCAGCTTTTCCTTATCAGCTATGATTCGACTACTCTTAAACCTATGATGAAGCTTTCTTTGTTTCCGTAGTACCTTTCGTACATGATTGTTATACCACGGTGGATCTTTCCCCTCGCTTTGGACCTTAGTCGGTACGAACTTATCTAAGGCGTACTGGACGATGTTTCTGAATTTTTTCCATTTTTGTTCCACATCCTCTTCCTCAGAAATGAACGTTTGATGGTGGTCACTCAGGTATTCTGCGATTTGTGCCCTATCACTCTTGTTAAGCAAATATATTTTCCTTCCTTTCTTGGCATTTCTTATTACACTTGTAGTCATTGATGCAACCACTGACTTATGATCACTGATACCCTCTTCTACATTCACGGAGTCGAAAAGTTCCGGTCTATTTGTTGCTATGAGGTCTAAAACGTTAGCTTCACGAGTTGGTTCTCTAACTATCTGCTCGAAGTAATTCTCGGACAAGGCAGTCAGGATAATGTCACAAGAGTCTCTGTCCCTGGCTCCAGTTCTGATTGTGTGACTATCCCATTCTATACCTGGTAGATTGAAGTCTCCCCCTATTACAATAGTATGATCACGAAACTTCTTCACGACGTTCTGCAGGTTCTCTCTGAGGCGCTCAACTACTCCTTCATATTTCTCTTGTTTCCACTTGTTTCTCTTAGCATATTTTAACTGGCATTTCCCGGAGCTATTTAAGAATTAAATCGACAAATCCTCTTCTCTCAATTTTTAAGTATCACCAGATGCAACATTACATTTGATATTACCATTTCTTTTCTTTCTTCGTACCTGTATCCTAGAATGATGTTTGGATACGTGTTAAATAACTGCATTTTTAGTCTTTCTGACCTTGGTTGTTGAAGATGTTGAAATTGTTGCTTAGTTTAATCTTACACATCTCCCAATTCTTAAAAAAATCTCACGATCTAGATTTTTGCTTTTCTGGTCGAGGAAACTCTTCCTTTTAGCTTTGGATTTACTTTCACATTGCATTTCAGGATCCTATGATCACTTAAAATTCAAACACGTTTTAGAACTGTCACATCCAGTGCAGTATTTTTATGGTTTTATAAATGATTACATTTTATATATACTGATACAGATGCTGAAGATAATTAGTTATGACATTTTCATCCATAACGCATGAACACAATCCATATCGCACCACCTATGCTCTACCGCCAGGTTGACAACATCGGAGCAGTTCAAGATCCTCGTAAGCCTGGAATAATTCAGATCACACATAATGAGTACTATTTCAATAGCATCACGGAAGGAAATACGTAGCGGTCACCTGCTATCCTGCTTATTAATATTGTTTCTAATTTCTTCTATACGGATGGCCGGGTTTGCAGAATATAATGTCAGATCTAAGCACATAAACTTCATTCTGCACCTCATTGTGCACTTCAGTTTGTAGAATATAATGTCAGATCCAAGCACATAAACTTCTTTCTGAACCTCATTGTGCACTTCAGTAATGAGATAAATCGTTGATCCTCTTGAAAAAGAAAAGCCTCACACTTTGTTCCATCACTGCAAATCAGAGAGGAAAGGTGAGGGCCAGTGGCCTCGCGATTGCCTTTCATCTCAGCTCCAAGAACCAGTCACGGCGCCATAGCTTTTATTTCTGGGTCGTAATAGCCTGTTGAATGTAAGCCTTTGACATCAGCCATTTACTTTTGCCCTTCACGAAATGTTAATAAACGTACAAGCCTGCGATAAATTTTGTATTGAAAATATGTTACTTAATTACGCATCAAAGAGACCAAGAGTAGTCTCATTAGATATAAGGACGGTCATCGACGTTCGAAATACCTTGCATAAATGAGGAAATTTAACGAGTCTTTGAGGCTGTCTGTAACGAATATGGAAGGTAAAGAGGCTTTATGAAAGTCTTTAGGGTTCTACCAAGAAGGAAGGAAGCTGGTATGTTACGAACTGAAATAGTCCATAGAAAATGGAATGTCATGAAAAAGAGAAGAAGAATGTAGTGTGTGACCTAATTTATCAGAAATTCCGTTGCAGATTGATTGTAAGTCACAATTCAGATGACTAAAAGCGTGTAGAATCTTTTGTTACCAGTATTACACAGTTTAATATTTGGGAAAGTCGCTTACATCCCCTCAGGAAGACGGAAGACAATGGAGCTGGAGGGGCCATTGACTTCTTGGTGTAAGCCGGACCATGGCTCCGTACAGCTCCTTTCCTCTTTCTCGGTTTCCTACATTGTCTTTACGTCGACGCTAAAACCTTGCAATATCCTTTTCTCTTAATGTGCAGTTATTTCTGGCATCAATAAGTAACGTGTTTAATTATGAATGTAGCTTTAATACCGTCCTGGCAATGCGCTGTTTATACACTGACGGAAAATAATTCGCAGCACCAAGAAGGAGTTGAGCGTCACAAGTGAAAGAAAGTTGGTAGACATGTTTCTACATCTGGAAGGTGCTGCCTGTCCAGATTTAGTTCCAGTCACATAAGAGTGGCGCTAGTAGTGCAACTATGAGGATGCAAATCAGGTTCCCTTTAAATACAGACTATAACGGTCGTGAGCCTTTGAGGTTGGACGTGGTGAGCTGATTTTAGTGAAGAATGCCTTTATGGCCACAAAGAAGCCATTATCAACACCTGAGTTTTAACGAGGTCGTGTAGTAGGGCTACGAGCGGCTGGATGTTCCTTCTGCGATATTGCAGAAAGACTTGGCAGGGATGCAGCCACTGTACATGACTGACGGCAGCGGTGGTATCGACAATGCTTGGTCGCAAGAAAACGGGGCTCTGGACGGCCACGTGGCATTTCCGAGGAGGAAGACCAAAGTGTCTGGGCGTATGGGATTAGCGCATCGTACTGTATCTGCAGCAGTTGACACCAGACACATCGAACTGTTACAAATCGATTGCTTCAAGGACACCTCCGAGCCGGGCGCCCTGTAGCGTGCAATTCACCGACCCCACACCATCTTCGTTGGCTACTCCAGAGTGCCAAGCAAGAGCTCATTGGAGGGCAGGGAGAAGGTTTGCTGTGTTTTATGATGAAAACTAGTCCTTACTCGGTGTCAGTGATAGCCGTGTGTTGATTACGAAGAGGCCTGTTGAAGACCAGCACGTAGCCTGTCTACGTGTTAGACACACTGGACCTAAACTGTAGCTATGATCTGGGTTGGTGCGATTTCGTAAGACAGTAGGAGCGCTCTCGTGGTTATCCCACAGACCCTGATGCCAAACTTTGCGTCACTCTAGTCATTCGACCTGTTATGCTGCCATTTAGAACAGCACTCCACGGGTATTTTCCAACGGGATAACGCTCGTTCAAATGCGGCTGTTGTAATCCAGCACGCTCTACAGAATGTCGACATGTTGCCTTGACCTGCTCGATCATCAAATCTGTCTCCAAACGAGCACATATGGGACATCATCGGTCGACGACTCTAGCGTCATCCACAAGCAGGTTTAACCGTTCCTGTATTGACCAACCAAGAACTACAGGCGTGGAATTCAATCCCACAAACTGCCATCCGTCACTTGCACTACACAATACCTGCACTTCTGCATGCTTGCATTCAACATTCTACCGGTGACATCAGTTATTAATGTACTAGCATTTAACATTTGCAATTGCTTATCTCGCGCTTAAATTAACATGTAATCTTGCAGTGTTAATCACATGACTATTTTACCTAGACAAATATATTCCGAAATTTCATTACACTACATTAATAATTTTTTGATGTTGCTGTATTTTCCCGTTGGCGTAGGTATAGGGGAAACGATGCCATCCACTCGACGATATTCGGGAAGTAGACGCAGCTGGCCAAGACTGCAGGCAGTATATCCCAAGCTATAGCTTCTTTCCGCTTAGTTTACTAATGAAATTTTTCGTACAATTTATGACTAATGTGCTTCGTGCAGTCGAATAAATTCTATGAAATCTTTACAATGCGATAGTTTTACGTGCTAATTATTTTTTTCCTTCTTCTGACATGTCGTTCGTCAGGTCGGGGAATAGCGGACTTGTGGGCATGTTGGTGATTTGAATTTCTAAGTTGAATTTCTGCAGTCTAATGGCAGGTGCATAAGGGCGCCACTCGGTACCTAGTCAGTTCCGTATACTCATCTAAAGGCGCCTAGCTATCTCGTTGTACCGCAGTCACGATTTGTATCGTTTCGAGACATTCTGATCTAAGTTAAGTCCTCTGTACCGTAATTATTAAAAATTTACATAACAAATTAAATTTTTCTAACATAATTGTGTTGAAATAACGGTTACCTAGTGAAAAATTTCTATGTCGAAAAATTCTTCATCGAATACCGTCGCCAACTTACAACTATTTGGAAGGCGTTTAGATGAGAACAATGGCCACCCAAGGAGAATATGCCCACATCCGAGACCAAAATACCGGCCCTCAACTGAAACTACTTTCTTCCGTTTCTACTGTTGTTTTTTTCAATCAATACTGAATGCAACTCAAATGAACGATGAATAACAATGTTAATAATAATAACAATAATAGTAATTTATTTTTTCTCTACAGCGATGGTGAATACAGGAGGCAGGTAATCATGGGATCCATATGACTTAATACAGGCAGTGAAGGTCGACATAGCTTTCAAAACTGCTGTGACACTACTGAGTCCAAGGAATACGTTACAGAAGAAGATTTTTGAGAGAAATCTACGTGCTACTGAACCCAGGAACACATTTGGAAGATTTAAGCCTCTTTTTACATCAAAACAAGGAAATGAAATTTACGTCCGCCTCCTGCCGTTAGAGAAATGATTTTTTGGTATGGCAGTTACGGATCTGCGATGCGCAGTGTTTGAACCGTCCGAGAGGAATAATCTGCCTCTTTTAACAGTGAGCCCTGGGTAACTGGGTGTGGTTGAATTGCTAGTGTCCGGAAAACGTTTCCAACGCTGGAGTTGAGATCAGAGGCCAGTATCTGCCATTTTGGCGAAAGAACATTGGCAGCTATTGGTGAGAATGAAACTAACTCTTTGTGTGAAAACTGCTCCTAAAAGTTTTGGAATCGCTTTAATATTTCTCGGTAATAATATTGATTTTCTTATCGAAAGCACGATGTTTATATTATGTAATTAATTTTTTTACTGTCATCGTGTAATGTGTACTGCAACTAAGTTACTTTTTGTGTAGATACACTTGTTCAAAGTTAGAACTAATTTTCTCACTTTACTCAGTCCTTTACAGATATGTGACTATTACGATTTACCACGTGGGGTAGAATTGCCACTTGGATATTTTTCGAATTTTGATTATTTAGGTGCTACAGGCCTAAAAATAGACAAACCATAGCGTGGTTTTTACGCCGGCCCTTCTTGTACAAAAAATAAAGATTGCTTCAGAAGTGTTGGTTTCGATGAAAAATGGAACACAACTTTTCGATTCCTTTCAGTTGTAGCGGAACGTCGTTTAACAACCTATACACATCGATAAGTCACACTTACGTCAATGCTTTCAGGGACCAGTTGCTATGCTCAGTACGTGGACTCTTTTCAGATTCCCGAACGGATTACTGTGCCGCTTATTTGCTGTGCCTTTTACTTATGATTGTATTGGACTACTGTTGACATAAAACTGTGTGTGTATACGCACTGCACTAGACGATATGAATAAGCTAAGCTGTTGATCTTAAATATATCTGTGATATCAGCAGTCATCCGGTCGGCTGCATTTTCAAATACGCGCGTCGCCAGTTGTGTCGTTGCGTTTTCTACAGACGCCACCGCGGAACAAGGGCGCTGCCACGTACGATTACGCTGCTGCCAATGATATACAAGCAGTTTCTCTCCGGAGCATTTTTTTTAGAGAATATTACTTTGACGGTATCTTATGTTGGCGAAAAGATTACTTTAGAAATTCGTTTGATTTCTATAGAACAGAAATTTTCAACAAGAACAATAGTGGGCCTAAACTTGAGCCTCGGGGAAACCCATAAGTGGTTTCTTCCCAGGCAGAATTACCGTCCCCTTAGTGTATTGGTGTTATTACTAAGTACAACTTTCTGCATTTTTTGGTTAGGTATGACATTATCTATAGATTGGTTAAATTATCAATCCCACAAAACTTCAGTTTATCTAGGATAAATTTGTGATTCACATAGTCGAAAGCCTTAGATAGGTCACAGAAAATACCAACCGGCGCAGTTTTATTATTTATTGCTTCTGAAGTAAACATAGTCGAATTCTCCACGATAAATAGTAACGCTGCGGAGCGAGCCATGTTACATTCATGTCGCAAATTAATAATTAATTTGTAAATATGGCTACATGCTGAACATTTTTAAGTTTTATGATTTTTATTTTTGACTTACAGATATGAGCTATTATTTTTTCCCACCGTCGTTTCCACATCACAGTAACAGAAATTCGTCTGCGAAATAAAAAGAGTCGTCAAGGAGAAACATTGCTGGTTTTCAAATTTTACTTTTCCTTCTGTCAGACAGTTTTTATTACTGGGTAAGTGATGAAAAATTTTTGTTGCAGCAGTTTGCACCCTTTTTTGAGGTAAAGATAACCTTAATGTGGAGTAAAGAATGCCGTTTTCCTTTCTGGTATTATAATTATGTACATCATTGGTCCTTTTGAGCTGCAGTGGATTATTTATAACGAACTTCCTTAAACAGATCTCAACAAGAAGAATTTGGGTGAACAGCACATTTCATTCTTGAGCACGTTTTTAAGCAACAAAAACTTTCTTTTTTAAAAGTGAGTTACCCCAGAACACCAGGCAATCATACTATTAAGAGCATTGTTTACCATTTCTGTATGTACGCTTTGATTGATTACAGTACTAGTGTCATTCACAAAAAAATTTAATTTTGCTTATTGCGTATTAGAGCGAAAATCGTTTACATACTTGAAGTTCAACGAAAAGTAAGACATCACAGAAAACTGAATATGGTTGTTAACAACGTTTGCAGATGTCAAAGAAAACTAAAATAGTGTTTCAACTAAACCGTAATTTTATGTATACCGTACTAACAGGTTTATTGGTTCTACACACGGCAACATTGCCATCCTGCCATGCGTAGAACCAATAAATCAGTACCCCGTTTACGTCATACTGATCATTTGTAAGCAGTTTTCTCCAATATCTACTCTTTTTGGTGTCTAGAGTATACTTAACTGCGGGGCCGCGCATGCAACATCCACCACATTCTGCAATCTACGGTATAAATGCACATTGATGGTGGTGATGACTTACACATCCTGGGAACAACCCCAGGCCTGTGTAGAGTACCCACTGTGGGATGAAGATTATCTCTGTCTCGGTTGGACGTTAAAGCTTATGCTCTCCTTGCTGCTGTTCTGGGGAAGTGGATTGTACGATGGAATATGTTTGACTTTTCCTTTGCATTTCATTCAGTACTTACGTATAATGACACAATCACGAATTATCTCAGTTCCTGACGTATAACAGGTTGAACAACATAATAGCAAATCATGTCCACTAGAATTTTGTTTAAGTTTTGAGAACAACACTGTAGTTGCGTACCATATCATATACACTCCTGGAAATTGAAATAAGAACACCGTGAATTCATTGTCCCAGGAAGGGGAAACTTTATTGACACATTCCTGGGGTCAGATACATCACATGATCACACTGACAGAACCACAGGCACATAGACACAGGCAACAGAGCATGCACAATGTCGGCACTAGTACAGTGTATATCCAACTTTCGCAGCAATGCAGGCTGCTATTCTCCCATGGAGACGATCGTAGAGATGCTGTATGTAGTCCTGTGGAACGGCTTGCCATGCCATTTCCACCTGGCGCCTCAGTTGGACCAGCGTTCGTGCTGGACGTGCAGACCGCGTGAGACGACGCTTCATCCAGTCCCAAACATGCTCAATGGGGGACAGATCAGGAGATCTTGCTGGCCAGGGTAGTTGACTTACACCTTCTAGAGCACGTTGGGTGGCACGGGATACATGCGGACGTGCATTGTCCTGTTGGAACAGCAAGTTCCCTTGCTGGTCTAGGAATGGTAGAACGATGGGTTCGATGACGGTTTGGATGTACCGTGCCCTATTCAGTGTCCCCTCGACGATCACCAGTGGTGTACGGCCAGTGTAGGAGATCGCTCCCCACACCATGATGCCGGGTGTTGGACCTGTGTGCCTCGGTCGTATGCAGCCCTGATTGTGGCGCTCACCTGCACGCCGCCAAACACGCATACGACCATCATTGGCACCAAGGCAGAAGCGACTCTCATCGCTGAAGACGACACGTCTCCATTCGTCCCTCCATTCACGCCTGTCGCGACACCACTGGAGGCGGGCTGCACGATGTTGGGGTGTGAGCGGAAGACGGCCTAACGGTGTGCGGGACCGTAGCCCAGCTTCATGGAGACGGTTGCGAATGGTCCTCGCCGATACCCCAGGAGCAACAGTGTCCCTAATTTGCTGGGAAGTGGCGGTGCGGTCCCCTACGGCACTGCGTAGGATCCTACGGTCTTGGCGTGCATCCGTGCGTCGCTGCGGACCGGTCCCAGGTCGACGGGCACGTGCACCTTCCGCCGACCACTGGCGACAACATCGATGTACTGTGGAGACCTCACGCCCCACGTGTTGAGCAATTCGGCGGTACGTCCACCCGGCCTCCCGCATGCCCACTAAACGCCCTCGCTCAAAGTCCGTCAACTGCACATGCGGTTCACGTCCACGCTGTCGCGGCATGCTACCAGTGTTAAAGACTGCGATGGAGCTCCGTATACCACGGCAAACTGGCTGACACTGACGGCGGCGTTGCACAAATGCTGAGCAGCTAGCGCCATTCGACGGCCAACACCGCGGTTCCTGGTGTGTCCGCTGTACCGTGCGTGTGATCATTGCTTGTACAGCCCTCTCGCAGTGTCCGGAGCAAGTATGGTGGGTCTGACACACCGTAGTCAATGTGTTCTTTTTTCCATTTCCAGGAGTGTATTTATGGGAATGAACTGTCGCACAGCTCTGCCAAAATCTGCTTTAGCGGTGATCTTGACTGTAATGTATGGCATCGTAATAACACGAAAACTCCGCCGTATAAGTAAATAAGTCGTATCACGGATTAAAGACGTAATCGGATTATTCATCACCGCTTCCCACCGAGCTGCTGACGGAGAGTTAATTGTAAGTTCAGAAATCTACTTATAAAACCTAGCCGTTTAACTTGAATTCAAAGCTTAAATCTGTAGCGTGCTCACACTACACCTGAAAGTTCCAAGAAAACAATAAGGATACGACATTTATACACACAACAATAAACGTATGGAAGTTCGATTAGTCCGTAAGCAAGTTCTTTCCAAGATCGTTTCTCACACTGGAGGAAAGTAAATAATTAAATTTAACCTAATTTCATACCCATCTGTAATTACAGAGTCGGCCGCGGTCGTCTAGCGGTTCTAGGCGCTCAGTCCGAAACCGCGCGACTGCTACGGTCGCAGGTTCGAATCCTGCCTCGGGCATGGATGTGTGTGAGGTCCTTAGGTTAGTTAGGTTTAAGTAGTTCTGAGTTCTAGGGGACTGATGACCACAGATGTTAAGTCCCATAGTGCTCAGCGCCTTTTGAACCATTTAGTTACGACAGAAGTAACCTCTCTGAGAGTTGTGACCCATCTACAAACTGAGTAAGGATGTATGAAGGGCCACGTAACCTACGAAACAATTTTATTCCACATAGTTATCCTTCTATCTGTCTTTAAAATAAACAATATCTATAGCAAAATTGAAACTGTCTCTGTTCAGGTTTTATTCGAAAATTGTTATTTGTGATGTGAAACAGGAGGATTTTGTAGTAATAAGAAAATTAAAAATGCAGATTTATCACATAGCACAGTTTCCTAAAAAAAGTAAAATTAAAGAAAGAAATACAAAAAAGCATCAAACATTACTTCACTACTTCGTTGAGGTTATATAAAACGTGTTTCTATTATTCATGATCAACTTTCACCGTTATGAATAATAACAGCATACTCTTGTCTTTAATCATGATGAAGAACGTTCTGCCGTCCGAAGTGGTCGAGCGGTTCTATGCGCTTCAGTCTGCAACTGCGCGACCGTTACGGTCGCAGGTTCGAATCCTGCCTCGGGCATGGACGTGTGAGGTGTCCTTAGGTTAGTTAGGTTTAAGTAGTTCTAAGTTCTAGGGGACTGATGACTTCAGATGTTAAATCCCATAGTGCTCAGAGCCATTTGAACCATTTGAACAAGAACGTTCTCTTGAGTACAAAATAACAACAATAATTAAACATATTTTGTTTCAAGTTTGAACATGTAAATCACTTGCAACAAAATCAATGGACTGATGACCTCAGATGTTCAATCCCATAGTGCTCAGAGCCATTTGAACCATTTGAACAAGAACGTTCTCTTGAGTACAAAATAACAACAATAATTAAACATATTTTGTTTCAAGTTTGAACATGTAAATCACTTGCAACAAAATCAATGGCTTTTGTTCTATGAAAACCCAAAAGTTTCATTTCTTATAAAATACGATTTTTATTTCTTCCTTGATGGAGAGAATTTTAAGGAAAAAGTTAATGAGTTGTTAATATCGTTGCAGTTCATGGACTTTTTATTTTGTGGTACCACAGTATGTAGCTAATTTTCAATCAGGCTACAAGGAGTTTGTCAATGAAAACAGGCTATATTATTTATATGTCCGCCTCCATAGCTGAGTGGTCGTCATAGATAGCTGCCATGGGTAGAACCCGGGTTCGCTTTCTCGTACTACCAAGGATCTTTTCTTCCTCCGCGATGGCAATTGAGGAGCTACTTGACGGATTAGTAGCGGCTCTACTGTCTGGAAAGTCTGCAAAATGGCCGGAAGAGCGGTGTGCTGGCCAAACGCTCCTCCAAACCTCATCTGCTTGATGCCGAAAGACAGAGGCTGACACGGTAAATATCCCTTGGGCCTTCATGCCCTGGTGAGAAGTTAGTTATTTTGTACAGTTCTAATTTTTAAAGTAAATGATTTGTCGTGTTTGGTTGCATTACACTTGCAGCCAATCTGTAGTTGCGCCTTCACTAGCCACAGCGACAAGGAGACAGGCGTTCCGAAAACACAGGCTGATTTATTTTTCACTAAGCATTTAAATAAACATCTCAACCGATTATCAGCCAATAAAACCCAGTCCTCCATTCCCCGACCACGTTACATGGTACAGTCTACCGGGCAAAGGACTGACTAGCGGTGTTACAAGGCGGTGGTGGCCTGCGGTAGGTAAGCCGGGCAGGGGCAGCGTAGGCAGTCCCGCGGAGCAGCGTCCCATCCGCTGCGGCCCACTACACCCTGGGCGCATCCCGTCGTCCCTGACCCGGGGTGGCGCGGCCTCCGTTGATGGACTGAGCGGTGACTCGGCGGTTTAAACTTTACAAGCGGTGGCGACCCCAGCCGCCGGCCCAGTCCTCCGATCGGAAATCGATGGCAAAGCAGCGGCCGCAGCTGGCGCTACCCGGCCTGTTAAGGCACGCCGCCTCCGGTGTACGGCGGCCGGCCGCTGTAAGCCCCGTGGGGACGAGACAGCTAACTGCGGCCGAGCTCCACTGTCCGTCCTCTGCTTGCTGTGCTACAGGTGGCCAGCTCCCTGCATCGCGGGGCTCCACTAGAAGTCGCCTCGTCCACCGCTTTCAGTCCTCACTCCTTTACATGATAACATAGCAATATTTCCGGCAGAGAAGTAGCTTATGCTTACGTAAGTTATTTTCACCTGTTGAATTTAAAAATCACCATAAAAATGACCGATAAGCTCTTGTTGGGAAATACAATGACGTGTCATTTTTTCTCTGATCGATATTTCTGGTTCGGGGATTATTATGTTTTCGGACTTGCCACACATGTTAAAGTACCGGTTGATCAAAAAGTCAGTATAAATTTGAAAACTGAATAAATCACGGAATAATGTAGATAGAGGTACAAATTCACACACATGCTTGGAAAAATACAGACGTTCAAAAAATGTCCGACAGATGGCGCTTCATCTGATCAGAATAGCAATAATTAGCATAACAAAGTAAGAGAAAGCAAAGATGATGTTCTTTACAGGAAATAATATGTCCACCATCATTCGTCTACAATAGCTGTACTCGAGGAATAATGTTGTGAACAGCACTGTAAAGCATGTCCGGAGTTATGGTGAGGCATTGGCGTCGGATGTTGTCTTTCAGCATCCCTAGAGATGTCGGTCGATCACGATAAACTTGCGTCTTCAGGTAACCCCAAAGCCAATAATCGCACAAACTGAGGTCTGGGGAACTGGGAGGCCAAGCGTGACGAAAGTGGCGGCTGAGCACACGATCATTACCAAACGACGCGCGCAAGATATCTTTCACGCGTCTAGCAATATGGGGTGGTTCTAATAAAACCTCATGTCATTCCAAACATGTGTGTCAATTTTTACCTCTCTATCTACATTATTCAGTGGTTTATTAAGTTTTCAAAAACGGCTCTGAGCACTATGGGACTTAACATCTATGGTCATCAGTCCCCTAGAACTTATAACTACTTAAACCTAACTAATCTAAGGACATTACACAACACCCAGTCATCACGAGGCAGAGAAAATCCCTGACCCAGCCGGGAATCGAATCCGGGAACCCGGGCGCGGGAAGCGAGAACGCTACCGCACGACCACGAGCTGCGGACTATTACGTTTTCAAATTTATACTGACTTCTTGATCACCCGGTACTTAACATAACGTTCTCCAGCTGTTTCTAGGTTATAAACATTACTATTGTTGCTGTCACTGTGGGTTTGATATTATTTGTGTAGTAATTAGTGCAGAATTTCCAATTTACGAGTGTTTTCTAAGTCTGAAATTTGCTCAATAAAAACGCTCCGAAAATGTGTGAAATCACTGAAAATTTTTATTATATTTGTGGTGAAATAACATTTTTGTCTGATGCCACTTGTGAATACTGCCTGTAAGCATTATTTTGGTATGGAGGAAGGGGACCATGATAAGTTATGGACTCCGCATACACATTACAAAATAAAAAAAAAAAATAATGATTCAAATGACTCTGAGCACTATGGGACTTAACATCTGAGGTCATCAGTCCCCTAGAACTTAGAACTACTTAAACTTAACTAACCTAAGGATATCACACACATCCATGCCCGAGGCAGGATTCGAACCTGCGACCTTAGCAGTCGCGCGGGTTCCGGACAGAAGCGCCTAGAACCGCTCGGCCAACACAACCGGCTATACATTGCAACTTTTGTTCACTTACACCTCGCGAATGGCTGAGAAATAAACAACAAAGTCTGTGGCTTTTGCTGTGCCTATGGTTGTGGCAGGATACAAACCATACATAAAAAAGTTGTAAATAAATCCAGGATCGTCGATGAAGGAGAGAGGAAAGGTTCAATACTCCAACTCGCCATCCGTTATTCCAGCAGTTCCATGTCGAGATAGTTTAACAGTTTCTGCTGCAGTCGTATATTTTGAGCTTCAAATATAAGATGAGGACATTGTGGAAGAATAAGAACCAGACAATCCATCTATATCCCATGAGTCTGATTTCCACGAAAAATGTGATAAACCTCACAGTGCGCAAGCGGAATTGAATGATCTCATTCAAAACCTGGACTCTTCGATGTAGAAGGCAGAACGACAGCAAGGGAATGTTCTCCATGGTGTCAGGTTGGACTCTCACAGTACAGACAGCGTTATAATATTCTGATCCATTTCTTTTTAGAAGAAATACAACCTTGCTATTTCCTGCTACATTAATGGCTAGTTGACATACTTGCATTCAAATCGTGATCAAACTGACAGGAAGATACTCCAGTCTCAGTTTGAAAGCTATATTACTTCCGAATGGCTAGTCTGTGTATAAAGATGTTCCAGAACTCACTCACGAAAGGCAAGCCAGGGATGTCAAAGCCAGAACACAATTCTCTTGTGACCCAATCACTCCATGTATTCTTATTTAAATTTAGAACTCTTAGAATGTAACTGACAATAAAAATGTGAAATGGTCTTTCAATGTGCTTGGCGTATGCACCTAAAATATACAGTTTTGTCTTAATCCGTTAAAATACTGCCACTGGAAATGGAAATGCCGTGTGGCTAGGGCCTTCCGTCGGGTAGACCGTTCGCCTGGTACAAGTCTTTCGAGTTGACGCAACTTCAGCGACTTGCGTGTCGATGGGTATAAAATGATGATGATAAGGACAACACAACACCCAGTCCTTGAGCGGAGAAAATCTCTGACCCAGCCGGGAATCGAACCCGCGCCGTGAGTTATGACATTCCGCTACACTGACCACTCAGCTACCAGGGGCAAACATGCTGCCACTTATGCATCACAGAAGAAAGAACTAAGAAAAAAATTCTTTCGCATATTAGTTTGTCTTTACCCAAAATTAATAATTAATGGTATTTTTGTTGTGTCGTTGCAACTACAAGAATCGTAGTTGCAACAACAGAAAAAAAATACCCTCAAGAATTATGAAACAGCTACGGACACTACGGCCACACAAATGAAGACCCAACACTAAGACGATTTGACTTATTCATTGAAGGAAACATTACAAAAAAGTATTTGTCAGTGTAATTGCTATACATTAACTACAGTCGGCTTTGAAGACAATAAAGAGTGATTCTCCTGAGCTGTTCATCTCATGTACTTCGAGAACCTGTTAAAATACCAAAATCCTGTTTTCACAGAAACAAAATGAATGGTATAGGAGTCCTCACCATAAGAGGTACACCATCTTTTCGTAGCTGTAGTTATTATAGAGATATTGGGCATCAACATGGCTTTATCAAATGGAGCTTAACCTTTTGTGAACCCATGGTACAACTGTATCACGATAGCAGTACGGAGATTATTACTCACTAGTTCTAAAAAGGTATGATTTATTTAACACAGCATGCTCCGTGACTACTCTGTCTAATTATCAAAAATGGTTCAAATGGCTCTGAGCACTATGGGACTCAACTGCTGTGGTCATAAGTCCCCTAGAACTTAGAACTACTTAAACCTAACTAACCTAAGGACATCACACACATCCATGCCCGAGGCAGGATTCGAACCTGCGACCGTAGCGGTCGTGCGGTTCCAGACTGTAGCGCCTTTAACCGCTCGGCCACTCCGGCCGGCGTCTAATTATCAAGTTCTATGAAATAAGGAGAACAAGAATCATTACTACATGCAGTAAAGAACATGTCATGGTAATTTGTTTATATTTCTGTGTTGTATTATATCTCTTAGTGGCCCAAACCAGTCCCACATGACACATAACCTTTCGCAGACTGCCTGCAACAACGTTGGTGAATCCGATATACAGTAAACTCCCTATTCTTTCAAGAATCGAACTCACATGTAAAAACCAGTCAAATGTCTGATTATCTTACGAAGGAGTTACTGTGTTAAATATCCGACATTAACCATGGAAGGTTTGAAATTATGCTGAATATGTGTTATAAGTCACTAAGCACTTTCATCATGAGACACTGGATGAACATAGAGGTGGCAGGGAGAAAAAGTTTGGTAAATGTTTAAAATTACGTCTGAAGTTTGTTGGAAGTCGGTAAGTGCTCTCATTCTCAAATAATGGATGAGTCAAATCCGGGTATTTGTGCGCCGTCCGTTACGCTGCGGTTTCTAACTGTAATACTTGTAAGCCGTGGCGCCATTAAGTTAGTAGACCCGTCTGGTGCCACTAGCTCGAGGGTTATCTATGAGGAAGAGTTAGTATCTGTGATATATACATACGGGTTCGCTGGCCAGAGGTAGGGGGCACCAAGTTTGGGGATTGGCGGTAGCGTCGCGACAAGAGGCGGTCACGAGGTCCGAGCGGCCGAAGCCACGAACTACGCAAGGAGGTCCTCCTCAGAGTAACGATACCGGAGTACTTCATCGGGGTCTGCGTCTTCTGCAAGCAGCAAGCCGACATCCCTTCAGTTGGATGGCAACATTTGTGTCGCATGAGCGGCCTGGCTGCCCCCTTCCGCCTGGCTGTCATCGGCACCACTCAGTAACCACCGCGACGCACTGTGCATCCACGGAGCTGCTTGCTGATAAAGGGGAGTAACATTCTGTAATCCTCGTGGTGATTGGTGTCATTGTCTCTATCTGACCTCTTAATTGTTTTTTGATTTTCTACCCGACCATCAGAATTTTACTCGATCGGCTCTTTGGTCGTAAATATAGGCCGTAGTAGTGTACTAGGACACTAGTTGTCGTTTAAAAATTTTCCCCGTTATTATATTGCCTTTCTTTATTATTTTCGGTTTGTCCGACCCTCAGAGTTTTACTCCGTCGGCTCTTTGGTCGTAAACATAGGTCGTAGTATTGTACTAGATACTAGTTGTAGTTTGAAAATTTGTTCTGATATTATATTCCCCTCCCTTTCTAGTTTTTACCCGATCATTAATGTTTTAATGAATCAGCTCCTGGTCGGAAATACAGTCGGAACAATTGTACCAAGGCACAGGTTGCTGTTAAACAAACAGGGGTCTTGTGGGTAGATTCAGATTTTAACCGTTTCAATTCCTTGATTGTAATCGTATATGAGATAATCTGAGCAACCTGTTCTACTAAGCTGTGCGTTCCAGTCTTTGAAAGACCGGGTCATTATTGGTGTATTTTTAACTGGATCTTGTGGTTCCGCCGAGTGAGTTCTCTTGTAATACATGCTAATACGCGTATGTAATGTTTTGAAACGTCCTTCAGAGTGGCATTCATAACTGAGAAGTAATTTAACTATGGACATATTAACAGGCAGCTGTCACCAGGGCTTTAGTCAGAATAAGATTGTCAAAATGGTTCAAATGGCTCTGAGCACTATGGGACTTAACTTCTGAGGTCATCAGTCCCCTAGAACTTAGAACTACTTAAACCTATGTAACCTAAGGACATCACACACATCCATGCCCGAGGCAAGATTCGAACCTGCGACCGTAGCGGTCGCCGCGGTTCCACACTGTAGCGCCTAGAACCGCTCGGCCACCCCGGCCGACTAAGATTGTCAAAAGGGACGGATTGGGATCCAGTCGCACCTTGGTTGCTGATTGAAATGAAAAGGTTGCTCGCTTTGAACCAAGCCTTATCATTGACATAATTGTTTCCTAATCTGTTTAACCTTTAAGCATAGGTGCACATCTTAACCCCGAGCCTTTCGACATACATTTTAGAAATTAAAAAAATGAAAAAGTTTGACGTCGTCTGTTTGTGTAATTGAAAAACTCTTGTCATCAGTATTACTTATATGTTTTCATGTGTTGCAGAAGAGGATTTCATAAGAGAGACTGTCCAGCGCGGTAGTAAACACCGCTGTTTCATCCGATAACGGGCGGGCTGCAGGTCCGGGACCTTGTAATTATTGTTGTGTTGTTCTTGTTCTGATTTCTCTTGTAAAATCCTATTCGTTTCACAAATTAGTTAATTTGTAAAGAAAACAAATTTATGATTATATATTGTTAAATAAACGGATTGTGTGAAAAGATAGTTACATTGGTGGTTCCTCCCTTCCATGTTTTCCTTAATTCCACTAAATACCACATCTCAACTTGTCTTATTGTGATAAACTTTCAACATAAGATTATACCTCTTCATGGACGGACAATGACAGCATTTTAAATATTTAAATTCAGTGAATAATTACGCAAAATATTGAAAATAAAATTTTTGTTGTCCCTGGAAGCCGGTAGGTTGACAACCTCCAACTGCCAATGGGTTCCGGATAGTTATTTAATAATACTGACATGTAACAGGATAGTACAATCTTTGGTAGGCGACTGGCAGTTGACTTTCGGAGTAAACAGAATTGTATATCCCCTTAACATCTTGTGTTAAGTATACATTTTCGACAATTGGTGCGTAGTAATCTCCTTCTGGAATTACAGTAATTTCCACTTCTTGTATCTTAGTTGTAATGGAGAAGAATTTGTAGCTTGGAAACAATTATATATTTAGAAATTAGAATTTATCTGTTTCGAACATGAAATCGGCGGCTGTGTGACGCGGAAGATCGTGTTATTATATGAAATTATTGCATTAGGTGATCGAGCGTTCCTGCCTGACGCAGCTGAGAATATCTACTCAATGGCAATAGTGGAGAAATGTTAAAATTGATACTGATGTTAATCACATTTAACTACATGTAGTGGGGTCTATACATTAACTTGAGGGCAAGGGACGCGGCATCTAAGGATCATTCCCCAGTTAGCTAAGGTAATGATTCAGCTCTTGTTTCACAAACATGGTTCACATGGCTCTAAGCACTATGGGACTTAATATCTGAGGTCATCAGTCCCCTAAACTTAGAATTACTTAAACCTGACTAACCTAAGTACATCACACATATCCATGCCCGAGGCAGGATTCGAACCTGCGAGCGTAGCAGCAGCGCGGTTTCGGACTGAAGCACCTAGAACCTCTCGGCCACAGTGGCCAAAAGCTCTTGTTTCTGCTAGAACTTTGGAAGAAAGATGCATGTCAGAAATGGCATGCATATGTAAAACAAAAAAAAATCGAGGTACAAACATTGTTAACTATTAACAGCGCGTCATGAGTTCAACATCTATGTTCACACTTCCAAAACTACATCAGCAACAACAACAAAAGGCAGATTACAAAAGAATGTTGTCAGAAGCATACTCTTAAACGTCGATTCCTATTATCAAGTATTTGAAATTCCTTCCGTCCACTGCAGTGCATATTTGTAGTCTCTGTGGCAAGGATTTCTCGACCGACTGATGTTTCCTTCCATTTGATTGCACTTGTTGCACCAATGTACGTTTTAAATCCTCTTTGATTGTAGGAATCATCTTTCACTTCACCCCAGAGAAAAATATCCACAAGCGCTGAATCAGCGCTCATCTAAAATTGGTAAAAAATAATTTTGATTTTTAAAATGTCTTAATTTTGATTTTTAAAATGTCTTCAAACACTGCCGAAAATAACGTCAGGGGCCTGTTCCCACTCCTTGTCAGAATCGATGTAATCATTACATTTTTTCAGGTCCAAATATTTCACTCCTAGCTTCTGGTGAAAAAGGATTCGACAGTTTTGTCTCTTCGTCTGTAGTCAACAAGAAAGATATTTGGTTGGCTTGACTCCCAAGCAACAGAGACCCTTTCGTCTCGTTGTTTCTAGTTCAGATAATCGTTACTGGTGGAAAAAAATACGAATTTCAAGTCTGTTCATGACTAGAAAATAACGGTGATAGAGCCATGCTCGAATCTCAGTGAAGCAAAAAGCTTTTCGTCTCGTTATTTCAAGTTCAAGCATCCTGATACTGGTGAAAAATTTCGTTGTCAAGCATTTGCCTATACTTAGTTAATAACCCCATGAGATGCTGGGGTCGAATCCCAACCATTTCATTTCAAGTCATTTCAATTTTAAACATGCGCACGCTATGTTACTTGTGAACCGAATCATATTTAACTCCTTCCGTTGTTGGTTACCAAGAATAGTGTCTGCAGCATAGGAAGCCCGGTCCAGTTGCAAACATTTTCATGTAGTTTCAAGTTGAGACTTTCTAACTGGCAAAAAAATAAATATTTCACATCTCTTTGTGACTAATCACGAATGAGCATCGATGCTGTGTTCAGTTCTCGGTCAGGCATGCAAACTTTGCTTGATTAGCATTGGCTATAGGTGCTGGATTTGAAGCCATACGCAGAACAAAACACTTTGGTACGTCATTCAAAGTTTAAACATGTACACAACTGGCTTTTCATGAACGCCATAAGATATATAACGCCTCTTTCTCTTAGACTGTAATAAGAGTCAAATTTACAAAAAACTTGGCAGTAACAGTCCACTTATCAGTATGACACTGCATCTCCTTTAACCTGGCTTCGTTTGGGAATGGTATTAGAAAGCTGTTGTCACATCACGCAGACAGTTCATAGAAACTGGTGTCATGTATGGACGAGAGGCAACATCTGAGGATGGAGGATATTTGTGACGTATCAATGCGCTGTCGGAGTTAGATCCTCACTACCAGTATTAATCGTCGCAAATGCTAATGTGATCGGCAACATTTTGTAAATGTCACTTACTGTAATAAAATTGAGTTAACAAGCCTTATTACTGTCTCATCTCTAATGAAAAGTTTTGAAAGGTTTGCTATGTTGTGGTACTACATATGATTTTATTGCCATACAGAGCAGCGTTGTGGTAACCACTTTGTATAATCACACGGGTGTACCGAAAGCAGCCTAGAGGATCTGCAACAATGTTAAGTGATACGGGCTGCATGTAAATCAGGTGGAATGCAATTTAGAGTTTGTTTGTTTATTTACAACATGCTCCATTACACACTATTTGTAATACTATTTGTATATACTTTGTGTGTGTAGCGTAATGTTTGTGCTGGATGATGATGATGATGATGAGAGACGGGAGAGCGTGAAACCCAATGCTGACGCGTAGCCTACTCCTCGTGAGTAGCACGAGTAGCTCCAAGGGTGCTGCCAAGCCCCATTCGACGGACAGATTATCATTAACATTCACATGCCCTCACTTCATGAGACACTGCGGAGATGTTTGGTATTTGAACCCGGACGGAGCAAAGTCTGGTGATAAGGAAATTTACGCCACCACGTCTCCTATACTTGCCAGCCAAATACTGGCACTTAAATTTTTTTCCACCATCAGGATTAGATCCGGTATACCCCCAGCTCGAGCACCACCGCACAAGCATGCGTTAACGACTTTTTATTTTTATTTTTATAAATCACATTCGGTTCAATATTGCTCGTTGTATTTGTTTGGTGCGGACGTCCCATGACACCCGTTCAAGTTCATTATTGTTCATTCATTTACCCACTTTTTTTTATTAAGTAGGACGACTAATCCTCTGACCGAACACGCTGAGCTACCGTGCCGCCGTGCGACGTCGGCCACGGAGATAGGTAAGCAGTTTACAGTGCTCAGATTCTTATGAACATGACACCACATGTGTTCCACTAAAGAGAAAAAAATATGTGTACTGCGTTGTGTTGTACAGTTAGTTATGCGGCGATCACCACGTGTGGAAAGTGGTTATTCAATAGCGCATATGCGCCGTGCGATGGAACAACATATACCGGAACCGGTTGCACTAATAATAACGTTTTAATTGCCGCAGAAGTAATGTACTTATCTTGTATTCCAGCTGTCAGTTTTAAGTTAACTGGGGACATTCTTACGAAACTCCATGTTGATGGGTACAAGTTTAACTCTTGGACAATAGATCAATAACAGGACTTTCTTCAACGTAACAATTACAGCTTAAACTGTTTACACGTTTGAAATAGTGCGTCTGGTTTCAAAACAAGCTGTTAATACCAACGTGGTCTTCTACGCAAGGCGAGAGGCCTACCTGAACCGTCAAAGGTGCAGAGGCCTGACCTATGACAGTGACGTCTTGCCGGGTCTGCTTTCACTCCCATTAGCTTGGGAACTAACGACCACCCGAAACCGCTTTGAGGGAACGTTCCTGTGCGGGCTTTGAGCTGCACCTGCGTCTGACATCATTTGGAGGCAGAGGTGGTAAAATATCAGATTATCGGCTATGGACATAATATTTAATTGAATGAAATCCTTTTTAGTTTGTTTTGGGATTGACACTAGCTTAGGAAGCCTCTGCAACTATGCAAAACTATGTGGGACTGTTATTGCGAATCCTACGAAGTACCGAAAAACGGGAATGCTGCACAGGTCACACCAATACACAAGAAAGGAAATAGAAGTAACCCGCTGAAATACAGACCCGTATCACTAACATCGATTTGCAGTATGATTTTGGAATATATACTGCGTTCGAACATTACGAATTACCACGAGTAAAACTATTTGTTGACAAATAGTTAACATGGATTCATAAAACGTCTGCTTATGAAACGCAACAAACTCTTTATTTACATGAAATAACAAGTGCTATCGACAGGAGACGTTAATTTAATTTCATATTTTTAGATATCTAGACGGCTTTGAAACCATTCCTAACAGGCGAATTTCAACCAAACAGCGTGTCTACGGAGTATCGTCTCAGTTGTGCGACTGTATTCGTGATTTCCTGTCAGAAACGTCACAGTTCGCAATAAGTGGTGGAAAGTCATCGAATAAAACAGAAGTGACATCTCGTGTTCTCAAGAAAGTGTTGTAGGCCCTCTGCAGTTCCTATCTAGATAAACAAATCAGAGACAATTTAAGCATCACCCTTAGATTGTTTGCAGATTATTTTACCGTGTAGTAATGTCGTTAGAAGATGAAAACCAATTGCGAAAGACTTAGATACGATATCTGTACGGTGCGAAAGTGGCAACTGGCCCTAAATAAGAAAAGCGTGAAATCATCTAAATGAGTACAAAAAGGAATCCGTTACATTTGACGCAAATCTAAATGACTGTATTACAAATTACGAACTTAAACTGGAACGATAACATAGATAATATTGTGAGGAAAATGAGCCAAATGGTGAGAGATTCATTCGTAAAACATTCAGAAGAAGCAGCAGTGCTACTAAAGAAGAATAGCAGCAGAAAAGGGGGAGAGAGTATCACAGATATTACAGGCCAGATGGGGTGGCAATCATTAGTACAAACGCATTTTTCGTTGCGGGGAGATATTTTCAGGAAATATCAATCACCAACTTTCTCCTCCGAATGCACAAATATTTTATTGGCACCAACATATATAAGGAAAAAAATTATCATTGCAATAAAATAAGAGCAATCAGAGCTCCCACGGAAAATTTAAGTGTTAGTTTTTCCCGCATGCTGGTGGTATTCGAGAGTGGAATGGTAGGGAAATAGCTTGAAAGTGGTTCGGTGAACTCACTACGTGGCACACAATTGTGAATTGCAGGGTAGTCACGTAGCTATAGATGTAGACCATGTGCCTTATGTGGGAACATTAAACGACTATAGATACATGGCTCCAAAGTTCTCAGGAAGCTGATTTGTCTTTGTTTTCAATTGTTTAGGTTTAGAATAACAGTTCCGATTACAATAGTCGATGTAAGGATGATTGTTTTTCATGAGCGAGTACTCTGACAATGATATCGTCCGTAGACTGTAGTGTGGGCTTGTACTTCTTATGAGGGCAAATGCAAAATTTAGGATAACTGCCTAGAGGTGCATCGGTCCTGTATATCTATAGATGACTGTACGTCAATGGCTGAAGTAGTCACATAATTTTATTAATAATTCACATGTGTGTGTTACCTACGTGAGCGTTGTAATAAGTAGCCACATTTTTGTCACAGTCATGGACAACATAGATCACAGTGGTACAACATAGTGTCACAGTCCAAAATAAATGTATTTTTAATTGAGAATCATAGTATACAACGCAAAATTCTGCTGTGTGTATGCTGTTGAATGGGAATTACGCCATATTTCGCAATAATTAACTGTAATGTTTAAGGAACATTTTAAACTATTCTGCAGTACACAGTGACCCAATCTATAAGCATTTCTTATAGTATATAAAAGACTCGATAACCACAGGGCTGTAAACTGAAAAGGTGAACTCCAAAACGTTTGCGCCGTGTTAAGAAAATGAAAATGAATGACTCGTTGCGTTCCCGTCTTCTCTTTTTTGGACTTTATAAATAGTGCTGTTCCCTGTAGACAGTTTGTAAATGTTTCCTGTAGACACTCTCTGAATGACAATTTACCTGTGTGACCAAACGTATCCCGCGAAAACTATAGTACAAATTATATGCAAATTTCTGGAAATTAGTTCAGATAATCTGTGAAGAATCCATGCATCAAACCTGACTAAGACCAGTGTTTCGGGGCCATAACAGTATACGCAGATAGGCCGTAGTTGTGATGACCATAATATGTGACAGCGCTAGGGATGGTACGCTAGGGAGAGTTACATCCTAGTCATAATGGCATAACCAGAATGTCACGTAGCAGAGAGACCTGCTGACACATAAAGGGCAGGCAATTTGCGTTCAGAGACTCGGCGACGCGAAATAATTACCGCGTAATTCAGGTTTCATCCACGGTCTGTAAAAAGACATGGCGCATGAGCTAGCCTCTCTCTGACCTGTGGCCGACTAGATGTTTCTTCCATTACGCAGGCGTTTCTGTTTCGACAGATATTTCTTTCCGTTGACATGACGGTGAATCATCCAAGGTAAGAAACTGTAATGCAAACACATTTTTTTGGCATACACAATTTCCTATAGTCTGCATGCCGAGAAACCATTTACTTTCGCATAACCTAGGGTTTCAGTAAGTATGGAAGCAAAGATCGAACAAAGTATGCAGAGAGTAAGCTCAATGTTAATTGAACTATAAAGTTATTGTAGAATAAAACATGCTTTTACATCTACATCTACTTACGTGCCAGGCAGAGGGTTCATCAAACCATATTCACAGTACTTCTCTACCATTCCACTCTCGAATGGCGCGTGCGAAAAAGGAACACCTAAATCTTCCGTTCGAGCTATGATTTATCTTATTTTGTTAAGATGATCATTTCTCCCTACCTAGGTGGGTGTCAACAAAATATTTTCGCATTCGGAAGAGAAAGTTGATGATTGAAATTTCGTAAATAGATCTCGGCGCAAAGAAAACCGCATTTGTTTCAATGACTGCCACCCCAACTCGCGTATCACATCAGTTACACTCTCACCCCTATTTCGCGATAACACGAAACGAGCTGCCCTTCTTTGCACCTCCGTCAATCCTACCTGGTAAGGATCCCATACTGCGCAGCAATATTCCAGCAGAGGACGGACGAGTGTAATGTAGGCTGTCTCCTTAGTGGGTTTGTCGCATCTTCTAAGTGTTCTGCCAACAAAGCGCAGTCTTTGCTTCGCATTCCCCATAATATTATCTATGTGGTATTTCCAATTTAAGTTGCTCGTAATTATAATTCCTAGGTATTTACCCGTAAGTTGTACGAAGAAAAGAAAAAAAAGAGAGAAAGAGAGAGTGTTTTTACGCTGAACTCACATAACGCAGGTCGAGATGGGTACTGGGGTTGGAAAGTAAGTGGTGTTCTTTACTTATTTGGCCCCACAGAATATGAAAATATGTAAGTTTTCCCCATCACCCTCAGTTTTCTCGGCACAGCTAGCCGTCCTCCCAACCCACGGTGTTTTATTTACCATTTACTATTGCCTGCGAAATCTATGTTATGTAGTATACTTTATATTAAAGTGGCAACAGTTTTTGTTGTTAGATGGTGAATGAGAGGGAAAGAATGAACTTCAAAAGTGACATTCCATTATCGCCGCTGAAATCAACAGCTGAGTGTGTGCGAGGACTAACAGGAGGCACCTACGCGCGTTGTTGTGTGTTGTGAGTAGCGTTATTTCATCGAAGCTGTGTTCAAAATGTCAGGAACGTAGCGTATGAATAGCTCAGATATATTTTGTTACTTATGTGGAACTTATGTGATAAGTACATGACGTCGACAAATAGCATAATTTGTGTGGAATTCATATGTTTTTTATTTCATAATCAAGCTTGGCGATCAGAATCAGCCATTTGCTCCATACAGTGTATGTCCTGCGTGCGTGGATCAATTATGGAAGTGAAGCGATATTTTAATAAAGTGGAGTCCGCTACTCCCATGGTGTGGTGCGAAGAGAAGAATTACGTTGGTGATTGTTACATCTTCATCTACATTAGTTCGAATGAAACGGATCAAATAATATTTAAATATTGTAGAAGCTACTCGAACTAACTTCCTGAAGTTAAAACATCAGAACTGTCGTCCAGGCTTGCTACCACATATAAAGCCTTATTATTAGTGCGAATGGGAGCAATGAAGTAGGAGATAGTGGACTGAGAGGAAAAATCTGATAGAAAGATCGAAGAACATTGTGAATGAGCATTAGGTTAACAGATACATTTTAATGTCTCTGAAGTGTTGGCAGAAGAGCCAACACCTTGCAGCTAGAGGAGGCCGAAAGGCACGCGTTAAGCTCACGCAGACTGGCGTGAGGTCTGGAACATTACAATGTTATTAATATAGCAAATAAAGTACGTAGCTGCTGGAATACTTAACTTTAATCCATCGCTCTTGATATCACATAAGTGCAATCTCAATATAAACTGGTCATGGCGCCTTGCTAGGTCGTAGCAAATGACGTAGCTGAAGGCTATGCTAACTACCGTCTCGGCAAATGAGAGCGTATTGGTCAGTGTAGCATCGCTAGCAAAGTCGGCTGTACAACTGGGGCGAGTGCTAGGATCTGTCTCTAGACCTGCCGTGTGGCAGCGCTCTGTCTGCAATCATTGACAGTGGCGACACGCGGGTCCGTCGTATACTAGCGGACCGCGGCCGATTTAAAAGCTACCACCTAGCAAGTGTGGTGTCTGGCGATGACACCACAGTCTCCACTACATATCAAACTAGGACCGATGCCGCAGTAAATGAAAGCACTGAACAAAACAGGAAACTGTTTCCAGTACTTGTGTAGCCAATTTCAAAATCTATAGGCTGCAACGATGAAAGAAGCGGTATTTGTTGGACCGGATACACGTAAATTGATGTCTGACGAACACTTTGAACGTATATTGGGGAAAATAGAACAGCAAGCTTGGAGTAAAAAACGTTGTGCATCGTTTCATTGGCCAGGACAAGCAGTCTGATTACAAGAAAATTATGGAAGATATACTGCAGACGATTAAACAGTTAGCGTGTCAGGCCTCCCTAAAACTACATTTTCTAATGTTACAACTAGGCAATTTTCAAGACAGTTTGGCTGACACATCAGAGGATCCTGGTGAACGGTTCCCATCACGTACTTAAAACTCTGAAACATTGCTATCGAGGCCGTTTGGGATGACTGTGATGTCTCAGTACTGCTACTGTATCATACGTGAATGAAAAGTGACTCACAAAAGGGAAGGTATGAAGCGTTCATTCAGGGGCCAACGGAATTGGAAGTAATACCTCCATCTAGCAATGTCCAAACCGCCATACTTGCTTATTTTAATTCATATGACTCTCGCGTTACTTTCTTATATCCCATTACATTATATATTAATCCATATCCATATCATATATTATATCCATATTATATATTATATCCATATCCATATATATTGTTCCATTCCACAGATATAGTCCTATGGTTGATCTTTGAACTCATTGAGTTCATATTTTGATTATAATGATGGCGGAGTAAAAGCGTAACGTGCTGTAGAGAAACGAGCTTCAGATTCGTGATCAGCGCAATCGATTTAGACAGATTTCATATTTTCATGCAAACCTCAGACAAAAAGTCAAAATTTTTCGACCTCTTTAGTTGTAATATCAAGAAAAATGCTAATTCAATACTAAACAAATGGCGGTTGCCCGATCTATGCGAAATCTCATCTACGAAGAACACTGTTTTCACGCACCGCAATGCCTGGGACATACTAGAAGTTCATAGATAGCAATCAACTTCTATATCCGCAAACAACTGCGAACTGCATGGCAAGGGTGCAATGTATTAGCGTTTCTCGTCGTTCCAATTCCGTATGGATAGCTGAAAGGAATTTTGTTTAATTGCCTCTGTGCGTGCTGTATTTAATCTAATCGTGTCCTCCCGGTCACTACGGGGTGATACGCATGAGTTTCAGTATATTCCAACATTCCTAACCTAATACTATAAACTTTGTAAGTAGTCTACCTTCAAGCGTTCGCCAGTTCAGTTTTACCCGTCGTTTATACAAATTTGTGACCACTCATCCTGTTCTTCTTCATATTCGTACTAATTCCTATTTTATATCCGTCCCACACACTATTCTAGGTTGCGTCGCTCGAGCGTTTTGTAAGGGGTATCATTTGCAGGCTGGCTACATTTTCCCAGCATCCTACCATCTGATTTGCCTACTACTGTACCTACCCAATTCTTTTATACCACTATAAGTGGAATTTGTATGAGTTCACTAACTTCAACTGCGTCGCATCTACATTGTATTCATAGGATACTACAACTTTTCCCTTTTTTGACGTGCAAATTATTACATTTATGTAAATGTAAAGCAACTAGCCAGTAGTCTTTATCTTATCAAGCTGTGTCAATATTTTTATAGCTTTTTTCAATCAGTATTTTAGGTATACCTGCATCAGCTGCGTAAATGCAGGGCTGTTATTGATATTGTCTGTCAGGTCATTAATATACTAGACAACTACAAGGGTCCAAATACACGCTTCCCTTGGACATGCCTGATGCTACTTCTACGTTTACCCGTGACTCTCAATCCAAGATAACATGCTGCAGCCTCACTACCAAGTTAGTACCAATCCTTAACCCTTGTAGATGTAGCATTTATGGCTGAAAATAAAGTTATTTCCATACAGTTGCCCAACTTCTGGGACTGTGCAGTCTCCTTGAATAATAAGAGTGTACCATTAATTAACGTTTATTGGTGGTAAGTGAATGTACTGTCCTTCTGAACTCAAAAACGTCTATAAAACTAATCCTGATGCATTTCCATTTGGTGTATGGCTGTATTGGTTCTAGAACGGTATAACCCATTTTTTAGGGTAATGAGATCGTCCAACATATAACAAAAATTTTTTTGAAACTCACTCAAAGAGAGAAAAGTGGAGTTTTTCGGTAGATCATTTTCACCCACAATGCTGATTATCTTTCCCCACAGAGCTGATTATACGGCTATGGACCGATCCAATGGCACTTCACGTGGATATATAAGATAAATTTACCCTAATAGCACCAGTATGTAAATATAATTTTATGAAACATGTCTGAAGATAAAGTTCAAAGAATAAAAATAAAAAGTAAAATTTCTTCCCCCCTTCAAATGACGTAAGAGCTCATACCTTCACTATACCGAACATCAGTTCAGCCATGTATATAGCACAGGAATCGCACGATAATTCTAAAGTCTTTATTCTCGTTCTTAAATACACAAAATCACAATATTATAATAAGATCACCTCAGTTCGTTGAATTTAAATATCTGGCTTTCATCAAACTTTGAGCCATCATTACCCATTTCTTTCACGATAACATACCGGAAATTGTTTTATAAAGCTTTACAGTTAATTGGTAGCACATTTAATACAAAAATTATAAGGAAATTTATCTCTTGGTCCATATCTGTTGCCGTTACTTATTTTGCTTTTTGTTTGTTTACTGTTTACTCTCGCGCTCAAGCTGCGTGCGTGTTCCACAATTTCGTTACTATTTCTGGCTGCTATTTCCGTGAGGATGACCAACCTTCACTTCACTACGCTGTGCTTTCTGACAATCTGTTGTAAAAGGTGTCGCCTTGGGATAAGTGTCTGTAAAAATACTTATTTGCCGAATTTTAACTATAGTCTCGCTCGTTTCCCATACCATAAACACTTTTTAGCTCGCATAAAAATTTTAAATCATTTGCAATAATATAGCTAAAATCCAAAAAAGAAAGAAAAATCTGGTAGATTAAGACGGGAACAGTCACAAGACGAGCTCTAAAACCAATCCTATTTGGTTCTTTTCCTCTTTTTCCTCCTGATATCGGAATGCATAGGATATTGTGCTTATGTTTATGAGCGGTGAAGTAGAAACTGGTGAAGGACAAGGGGGAAACTGGTTTAGCAGTTTTCAACTTGAGAAGAGCATAATAAAGAGTGCCTCGTGTAAAGTCCACCTCTGAAATGCTGGGCTTATTTGAGTAGTGGTACAAGTCCATTACCTCCACTTTTCTGTCTATCATGCTTCTGAAATTAATGGTCAAAACAAACAGAAAGAAAGGTTCATCTCTAGCATGCTTGAATATGTCTGGTATCTAAACTGCAGATTTTTTAGCGCTCATTTAACTTTGGGACTCTGTATCTCTGAATGAACAAACATGGACTTGTACCAATATTGAAATAAGCCCTTCAAATGTGAATCTCATTTAGCGACGTCAAATATGTAAAAAAATTCTTTAGTTGTTGGCTAGGAATGAAAAATATTACAAGCAAAATGCGGCATTGACGTTGTTAAAAATGTTTCCAAATATCAGAGCTTGTAAAATGTGACAAATTAACTACTGAAGAAGTCTCAATGTCACCCAGTACATTTGTATTGTTGTTGATGTACACCTGGTCTGTTATCAAGCATTGCCATTAACTGTGAATTTATTTCAACCAAATTTTTGGGGAAGCTTCAAACTCATATCAACAACAATTGCTCACAAATGTCAAAAGCAGCTTCATTTTGCGTGGTTTTATCTGTGCACATAAAACCTTATGAAGTTCCTCACAGTGTTAGAAATACATCAATATGTTTGTGTCCAAACCTGATAATTAATGACTGACGGTGGAAAAAGATATTGTCAACGTCACCCACTTCCTTGTTTGATTGAAACGATGAAAAATGACGAGGAGATATGTGTTTCACTTGGTAAAACATTTTCCGTAGCGAAGATAGCGTGATGTTTCTATATTTTCGGCAACCGACTTCGACAGACTTTGTTGTCATCTTCTCTCTTCAAAAATTTTTGTTAGAACACGTGTTCTTTATTTGGAACCTTACACCATGCTGACATATTAGTGGATAAAATGCAATACATTATAGAAAGGTCTGTCAGAAATAAAATAATTACAATCAACAAGCATATTGCGCACACAGCCATGACCCTTTATGTAGGGCTCACAAATGATTTAAGTCTTAAAAATAGCAATATACACGTTAGCACATATGCTACATTAGTTTTACATGTGTCATTTCTTGGTTATCCACCTTAGACACAGTATTTGGTATAACTATTTTTTTTTTTTTTTTTGAATACCAGAAGATGACACAAAAATCTGTCGAAACCGGTAGTCGAAAATTAAGAAGTATTTATGCGATGTTGGCTACAAAAGGTTTTTTTCCAAGTTTCCTGTTTGTTGTATCTTTCAGCGATTGTCCTTCAGAGCACCTTACCAGAAACTCAAATTACGCAGAGTGCGCTGCAAGCGTACAATGTCTATCGACCAAATACTCCCCGATAGCGAACCGACAGGGGGAAAACGTTGTTTGGAATGCAGGTTTACTGGAAACATTGATCTACAGGAGTCAGTAGTTAAACTACTTATGTTACTCACAGTCTGCCTTGGGAAACGTAGAACGCTTTCCACAAGACAACCGTAACAGAATCCTTCATTTGTTTACCGAGTGCAGCTGATAGCTGCACTATTTCGCATGC
Source organism: Schistocerca cancellata (assembly GCF_023864275.1). Classification (NCBI taxonomy): domain Eukaryota; kingdom Metazoa; phylum Arthropoda; class Insecta; order Orthoptera; family Acrididae; genus Schistocerca; species Schistocerca cancellata. The sequence continues at coordinate 244,616,324 of NC_064631.1, forward strand.
GTTTTCTCGTCCTTTGACCTTATTTTGCCTAAATACACACATCTAAAATCTGTACAGAAAATTGGAATACAGATCAACATAAACATCACTTCCGCCATTTTTATTGCTCACGAAAACCACACATTGTATGTTGTACCAACATACAGCGAGACCTTCAATGGTGGTTGTCAACATTGCTGTAGACACCGGTCCCTCTAATACCCAGTAGCACGTGAATTCATGCATGCCTGTATCCGTCATGGCATACTATCCACAAGTTCATCAAGGCACTTTTGGCCCAGATTGTCCCACACCTCAACGGGGGTTCGGCGTAGATCCCTCAGAGTGGTTGGTGGGTCACGTCGTCCATAAACAGCCCTTTTCAATCTATCCCAGGCATGGTCGATAGGGTTCATGTCTGGAGAACATGCTGGCCTCTCTATTCGAGCGATGTCGTTATCCTGAAGGAAGTCATTCACAAGACGTGCACAACGGAGGCGCGAATTGTCGTCCATGAAGACGAATGCCTCGCCAATATGATGCCGATATGGTTGTACTATCGGTCGGAAGATAGCATTCACGTATCGTACACCCGTTGCTGCGTCTTCCATGACCACTAGCGGCGTACGGCGGCCCCATATAATGCCACATCAATACAACAAGGAACGTCAACGTTGCTGCATGCGCTGGACAGTGTGTCTAAGGTGTTCAGCCTGATCGGGTCGTCTCCAAACACGTCTCCGACGATTGTCTGGTTGAAGGAATATGCGACACTCATCGGTGAAGACAACGTGATGCCAATCCTGAGCGGTCCATGTAACGCGCTGCATGGTGTCGTGGTTGCAAAGTGGACCTAGCTATGGACTTCGGGAGTGGTTGCACATTATGCAGCCTACTGCGCACAGTCTGAGTCTTAACACGACATCCTGTGGCTGCACAAAAAGCATTACTCAACATGTTATCAGTTGCTGTCAGGGTTCCTCCGAGCCCTAATCCGTAGGGAGCGGTCATCCACTGCAGTAGTACCCCATGGGCGGCCTGAGAAAGGCATGTCATCGACAGTTCCTGTCTCTCTGTATCTTCTCCATGTCCGAACAACATCGCTTTGGTTCACATCGAGACGCCTCACACTTCCCTTATTGAGAGCCCTTCTTGGCACAAAGTAACTACGCACACGCGCTCGAACGGCGGTATTGACCGTCTAGGCATGGTTGAACTAAAGACAATACGAGCCGTGTACGTCCTGGTGGAAAGACTGAAAGTGATCGGCTGTCGAACCCCCTCCGTCTAATAGGCGCTGCTCATGTATGGTTACATCTTTGGGCGGGTTTAGTTCAAAAATGGTTCAAATGGCTCTGAGCACTGTGGGACTTAACATCTATGGTCATCAGTCCCCTAGAACTTAGAACTACTTAAACGTAACTAACCTAAGGACATCAAATACATCCATGCCCGAGGCAGGATTCGAGCCCGCGACCGTTGCGGTCACGCGGTTCCAGACTGAAGCGTCTAGAACCGCACGGCCTCACCGGCCGGCGCAGGTTTAGTGACATCTCTGAAAGTCAAAGGGACTGTGTCTGTGATGCAATATCCACAGTCAACGTCTCTCTTCAGGAGTTCTGGGAACCGGGGTGATGCAAAACTTTTTTTGCCGTGTGTATTGCAGCTGTAATATTGACGAGCACGATAAGATGGAAAGCCACATGCTTATATAGGATTGGACGAGGGTAATGGGGAAAGAGACCGAACGACCTCTGGTGGCTCTCTTAAGATAGTGTATGAGCGGAATAGGATCTAACGACGAATCACTTTCGCTGCGATACGGATTACAACTGGGTAAATTCATTGACCTAAGCGACTTTGACAAAGGGTACATTGTTTCGCCCGGCGACTGAGAACGAACATCTCGGAAACGGTGAAATTGGTCGTCTGTTTGCGAATTACTTTCAAGAACATCTAAGAAAAGTGGTTGAGGGACAGTGAAACGACGACTAGGCGACAACGTGATGGAAGTCCCGCCTCATCACACGGTGTGCATTTCGGAGGCTTGCCGCGATGTAAAGCAGGGCAGGCGGCCATCTGCGACAGATGTGAGACAGTACAATGCTGGTGTAGCCACAAGCGTTCCGGAGCACACCGTTGACCGTACACCGTTGAGCAAGGAACTCCGCAGCAGGCGAATCCTTTGTGTTCCCATGTTGATCCAACAACAATGTCAGTTAGGGTTGCAGTGTGCATGGGGTCAACGAGGTCGGACCGTGGATGGCTGCAAACGTATCAGCTGATCTGACGAAGCACGTATCCTGTTGCAGCAGCTCGACGGTAGCCTTTGAATGCGCTGTCAGGCAGGCGAATGGATGATCGAAACGTGCATTGTGCCCCGAACACACGTAGGTGGTATCAGTATTACGCTGAAAGACATTAACTTGGGGATACTTGGAACTTGCGGCAATAAACGGCACCACGACAGATGCGAATTACGTGAACATTACTGGATAACACCTTCATCCTGCCATGCTTGATGTCTTCCCCTTCCGTTTCACAAGGCCAGAGACGTTCTACAGACGTATAATCCCTATACATGTCTGGTGTTTTATTTGTTCCAACATTAACTCTACTTCTTTTTTGCCTTTCGTACTGTTCCAGTGAGTAGACACACAGTCCACGAAGAACGTCAGTAGGTATGTATCTGGAGTCTGCCAAATTCCTTTTTACATATAATTTTGAAAGTAATGGAAATACGCTCAAGTTAAGGCGAGATCCTATCTTGCCAGAGCTAAATCTCGTGTTTCTTGATCTGTTATATGCGAGAATATTAAGTGGCGTAGGATGTCAAACGTGTTGACTTGGAGCAGGAGAGGCACGACAGGACATTTTAGAATCCACTGTCTATACTTTTACAAGTAAATTCATAAAACTTTCTCAGCATGACCAGGAAAGATTCAGGATTCACACTCGTAGCAGCGGAAGTTCAAAAACATAACAATTTTTTTTTTACATGTGAAATTTCATCATTATTTCACCTACTATTGGCTGCATTTGTTGCTATAGGTAGACTTTTCTTCATAAGTAAGAGACACTGTTCGATGAATTTTGCACAGGTGTCTGAAACTCTAGAATCTATTTAATTTATGAAAAAATGAATGAGCTGTTACGTTTTAAACTTTATGTTTAGAAAAAAATCAAATTTTGTAGTTAATTATCTAAATTTTTGCCACAGGTTTTAATAGATTTCGAAAGTTCTAGAGTTTCATACACCTGTAAGTATGGTTTGTATGCTGTGCAAAATTCATCAAAGAATCTCTTTTACTTGTGAAGAAAAATGTACCTATAGCAACAAATGCAGCCAACAGTAAGTGAAAAAATGATGAAATTTCATATCTAAAAAAAAAATATTTTGTTATGCTATGAGTGTGAATGCTGAATCCTTCCTGGTCATGATGACAAAGTTTTATGAATTTATTTGTAAAAGTATAGACAGTAGAAAATAAAATGTCCTGTGGTGCCTCTCCTGCTCCAAGTCGGCCCGTTGGCGTCCTACCCCCCTTAAAGACAGCGATTTAAAATCTACAAAATACATTAATCCCAACAACCACTGTGCTTTTGTGACTACATAAATAAATGCACTAATATAAACCCAACAGAACGTATATACGGAAAAGTATGTTCATGGCTTTACGGAAGACTGTGGAGAATTTGTAAAAGTTTCAAAGCAATAAGTTGAGTAGTTCCCGGGAAAGCTCAGCATTTGTAGTTGCAAACATAGAAGCAGAAGTGAAGGCACTTTAAATTTTCATATGTAATTTATTATCTTCATTGTTACTCACTGTTAATTACAAACACTCAGTTTGATGTTGTGGCTGATCATCATCATCATCATCATCACTGTTATCTCCAGTTTTGTGCCCCTATTGTTTGTAAGTTTCGAGTTTATTTTTAACTTCGAGGAATGTCATGTGAGGTGTTTATTGGGTGTCGCTTCATATCTGTACTAATGACATTTTACAAACAGTAGTTTTCGATAGTCGATATGTTACGCCACAGAGGTCCTGAGTACAAGCACTGTCATCTTTGGTTGCCAGTAGCACTGTTGCTGCCAGAGTAGCATTCTGTGAGAAGCAAGGGAGTGGCTCGTGCATTGGTCACATTACTGACTGGTCTGGAGCTTGTAGAGCATACTAATAAAGACACTGAGAGTGATGTATTGTGGAATTATGATTTGGTAAGGATTAATTTGAGAAGCCTGAAGATTTACAGGCTATGAAGTTGCTGCATTGCTTGCAATTTAGGGTGTGTTTGGAAAACGGAAAGTTTTATTGGGATTTTTCTTTATTGGTTCTGGCTAATTAGTTTCATCGTTAAGGCGCGAACGAGAAAATTTATCTGTTCACGTGGCTTGCGCTCAGAAGTTACTGATTTACCATTCCTCTACAGTTCAACAATTGATTTTATGGCACAGTCACATTTTTAATGAAAAGTCAGTTTTGTAAAGATGGTTGTAAGTGTCAAGGAAGGTATCGGTATTTCAATATAGTTGTTGAATACTAATTCTTTCTTCATCATTTAGTAAATGTAATTTCCTACACTGTCTCGTCACGAAAATTTGGTTTAGAAAATGTGTGTCTCTGTGGCTAAGACTAAAGAATTACCTGCTTAGAATAGCGGCATGTCCTCGCATCGAACTGCGCAAGGTTTTCTTTCGTTTTAGCAACTTCTCTGCTGCGGTGCCCCTTTTTATGTTCATCATTTTCGCTACCACAGGTAAGCTATGAAAATTTGTTAGGGTCAGTTTTACATCACAGGACACAGTTAGATCATCCACAGTGCTCATATTTTATTTCTAATGCGGACAGTCTCATTCTTACAGAGCAGTGCTGTATTCGCGTGTGTATCATTTAGTGTTTGGAATTTTGTTTAGTCAGTTTGCATAAGAAAAATTGCAAGGCACTTTCAAAGGAATATTTTGGTTATTTATTCTTTCAAAATTAGTTTTGGAATTTCGTGACGCATTTTTATTCTGTTAGTTTTGTGTGTTAAACCTGCAAGTGACGTACTGTGATATCATGCGCTGTAACGTTGGCTATAGCACTGGACAATAAAGAATTTTACAAAACAGTTTCTTTAGTATACAGTTTGAGGTGAAGATTTTCTCAAATGCAGTTATACGGCTTGAGATGGTTTTGGTGACTCATTCTTACTGGACAGCGTTTCTGTAATTACACCACTTGCGTTGTTCAGGATTACAATACAGGCACTTACAAAGTTAAAGAAAGGAAACCAGTTCAGTTCAATATAGCTTTAGTTAACAAATTTCAAGGTATTACTTTTTTGTTTTCAGGAAAGTTACACGTTATATCTTTTACCGAAACCTCGCCATTTTCTCCCATGTCCACTACATGAAGTGGTTTCATTGTGCACTTCGGCAGACTCATTCTTAGAGCGTCAGATATTCCTAGTTTGACACTAATTCCTCTACTAATTTAATTACAGTAGCACAGGTCGCTAATTTTTGTGTCCTTATCAAAATACAAATTCAAATTTGTTGAGAACACAATCCTCTCTTTGCTAATGTGTCTTTGTTGTTACCGTACCACCTTAAAGAGGATAGCTCATTGACTTGTAACATACGCCAACCTACTGAACTTCGCAATTATCCTGGAATCTGTATTATTTTATATGCGGAAATCCTCACAAATGACAGAAGTCTGTGTTTTTTTTTTTTTTAAGAAAAACACAAAGGTCTACGGGGAAAGGCGGTGGAAGTTAGTTGAAAGATCGCGTCTTGTCGCAGATCCTTGTCTCCTACTCACATATATCGTTTTAAAATCAATTACACGTTTGGGATAGAATACGTTGTCAGTGAGGTTGTACATAAACATTCTCCTAGAAAACGCCCACAACGTCTTCTTCACGTCTTTAACAAATCACTAAAACGGGAATTCTTACAGTACAAGCCATGGGTAGAAATATTAGAGAGCGAAGTCTCTGTAAGTCTATCTGTATACAGCATGATTAAGGGACCTAGGCTGTTCAACATAAAATGTCAAATCAAAACACCTTCAGCCGTATAAATTTCCAGTTTTATTTTATTTTTGAAAAAATGAAATAAAACTGCAAATTTAGAAGTCTGAAGATAATTCGATATGATATCCACTAGAAGACGGGGAACGTTAGGTAAAATGTTTCAGAAATACACCTAATAAAATGAGTCCTCGCTGTCTGGTCTCCTTCCCCAAACAAATCAACCCTCCCTCAATGAATACTGAGACGAAAAGTCATGGCATAGCGAAATGCACATATACAATGGCGGTAGTATCGCATACACATGGTATAAAAGGGCAGTACATTGGCAAAGACGTCATTTGTACCCAGGTGATTTATGTGGAAATGTTTCCGACGTGATTATGTACGCATGAAGGGATTTAACAGACTTTGGATGAGGAATGTTAGTTTGAGCTAGACACATGGAACACTCTATTTCGGAACTCTTTAGGGAATTCAATATTCCGAGATCTACAATGTCAAGAGTGTGCCGAGAATACCACATTTCAGGCATTGCTTCTCATCACGGACAATGCAGTGGCCGACAGGCTTCACGTAACGACCGAGAGCAGCGGTGTTAGCGTATTGTTGTCGGAGCTTGACAGACAAGCAACACTGCATCAGAAAACCGCAGAAATCCATGTGGAGCGTACGACGAACATATCCGTTAGGACAGTGCGGCAAAATTTGACGTTAATGGGCTATGACAGCAGGACGTAGCCGGGGCTCATTACAATATCGTTCGGACCCTAGGCTACTGGAAAATCGTGGCCTGGTCGGATGAGTCCCGATTTCAGTTGGTAAGAGCGGATGGTAGGGTTCGAGTATCGCGCAGACCCCATCGAGCCATGGCCCCAGTTTGTGAAGAAGCCACTGTACAAGCTGGTGGTGGCTGTGTAATGGCGTAGGCAGTGTTTACATTGAATGGAATGTGTCCTCTGGTCCGACTAAACCGATATTAAATGGAAATAGATATTTAAGCTACTTAAAAACCAACTGCAGTCTCAATGGACTTCTTGTTCCCAAACAACGGCGGAATTTTTTTGGATGAACACTCCAGACTCCAGTTGTTCTCGATTGGTTTGAAGAACATTCTGGACAGTTCGGGAGAATGATTTGGCCACCGAAATTGTCCGACATGAATCTCACCGAACGTTTGTGAGACGTAATCAAGGGGCCAGCTCGAGCACAATGTCCTGCACTCGCAATGCTTTCGCAGTTATGGACGGCTATACAGGCGAGATGGCTAAATATTTATTTCTGCAGGGGAATTCCAGCGACCTATGGAGTCCATGCCATATTGAGCTGCTGCGCTACCTCGGACCCAGGAGGCCCGGCACGATGTTGGGACATATCCCATGACTTTTATCACCTCAGTGTAAATCATGAGCAGAAAAATTGGTATGCCTGGCGTGTAATAAAACAGCGATAAAACCGTCTGTTTCTTCACAGTAAATGATAAATGAAAATGTTCAGGAGGTTCGATAGATTTTAGCTCTTGTTGTTGTGGTCTTCAGTCCAGAGACTGGTTTGATGCAGCTCTCCATGCTACTCTATCCTGTGCAAGCTTCTTCATCTCCCGATTCTGTGTAGTGTATTCATCTCTTGGTCTCCTTCTACGATTTTTACGCTCCACGCTGCCCTCAAATACTAAACTGGAGATCCCTTGATGCCTCAGAATATGCCCTACCAACCGATCCCTTCTACTAGTCAAGTTGTGCAACAAATTTCTCTTCTCTACAATTCTATTCAATACCTCCTCTTTAGTTATCTGATCTACCCATCTAATCTTCAATATTCTTCTGTAGTACCACATTTCGAAAACTTCTATTCTCTTCTAGTCTAAACTATTAATCGTCCACGTTTCACTACCATACATGGCTACACTCCAGACAAATACTTTCAAAAACGACTTCCTGACATTTAAATCTATACTTCGATGTTAACAAATTCCTCTGCTTCAGAAACGCTTTCCTTGCCATTGCCAGTCTACATTTTATATCCTCTCTACTTCGACCATCATCAGTTATTTTGCTCTCCAAATAGGTAAACTCCTCTACTACATTAAGTGTCTCATTTCCTAATCTAATTCCCTCAGCGTCACCCGACTTAATTCGACTAAATTCCATTATCCTCGTTTTGCTTCTGTTGATGTTCACCTTACATCCATTTTTCAAGACACTGTCCATTCCGTTCAGCTGCTCTTCCAGATCCTTTGCTGTCTCCGACAGAATTACTGTGTCATCAGCGAACCTCAAAGTTTTTATTTCTTCCCCATGGGTTTTAATTCCTACTCCGAATTTTTCTTTTGTTTCCTTTACTGCTTGCTCAATATACAGATTGAATAACATCGGGGATACAACCCTGTCTCATTCCCATCCCAACCATTGCTTCCCTTTCATGCCCCTCGACTCTTATAACTGCCATCTGGTTTCTGTACAAATTGTAAATAGCCTTTCGCTCCCTGTATTTTACCTCTGCCACTTTCAGAATTTGAAAGAGAGTATTCCAGTCAACATTGTCAAAAGCTTTCTCTAAGTCTACAAATGATAGAAACGTAGGTTTGCCTTTCCATTATCTATTTTCTAAGATTAGCAGACTTTAGCTAACAAAACAAAAAATGTCGAGTTTTTTTCGTATTCGATTTATGTCTTTGCTTAAAATTTTCATGCCGTGTTAAAGAGGGTGCAGCTGTCAGAAGACACTTAATATTTAAATTTATGCGCACGAAATAAAAAGTTTGATTTGTAATTGTATCTCAAAAAACGAAATGCGTAGTAATGAGGGATAAACACGAGCATCAGCAGGCAGAAGCCGCAACTGTGCGGTGAAAGAACAGGACAGGCACTGGAATGACTGCCGCAGCTGTGGCGGAAAGGTGGGGTGGGGGTTAGGGGGACAAATAGTTGGCGGAGGCGGGAGGCGGCGTGCCTCGTGCGTCATTCCAGGCGCCACAAAGAGCATTGTTCGCGACGCCAGCGTCGTAGCCGGATAAATGTGGAACCGTGCGTGTCGCCCCGCGTCGCGTCGTGCGCGGGAAACGCTATGCGCGGGGGTTGAGGAGGGGGTGGGGCGGAGTCGGGTGAGAAGCAGTGGTGGGGGTTGCGGGGAGCCCGCTGGCCGCTTTGTGGCCTGGGCCTCGCATCTGCCAGAACGCTGCCGGCGTGCCGTTTATCATCGCTGTGCATAGCGGCCGTACTAGGGAGTCTCCAGTTTTTCAGTGTACTCTCACGTAAGGGCGAAGAATGTGTTCTTCACACCCCTCAATTTAATAAGAGCTTCCTCGCTACCCGGAAGGAATGAGGATAAAATTGCATGAGAGAAATCGGGAATGCAACATCATGGAATAGGAGTACAGGCCGAAACTTAGCCTTTTTCTAATGTTTTTATGGCCCTCAATCCTAGGTTTGATGGGGCTCACTACTACTTCCTCTCCCACTCCAAACTCGTCATCTGTCAGTAGCACTTAACGTCCTCCTCAATTATTTATTCTGTTCTCTGTGTTCCGCTTCGGGCTTTTACTCTGAACGTCTCTCTCTAGTACCACAGAAGTTATTCACTGATATCTTAACACATATCATATCATCTAGCCCCTCCTTCTTCTCAGTCTTTTCTACATATTTTATTAATCATGTGTTCTATGGAAAATCTCGTTATGTCTTTTCAGTTCACCTAAATTCCAACATTCTTCCACAGGGGGTCCCAGAAATGTTGTAACAAACTTACAGGGTAGTCGGGCACATGATGAGGATTGAGAATTGCGTAACAGACGATTCTTGCGACGAGATCCATTTCGGACTCCACGTCACTTGAATGACTTCATGGCTCCCCACAGAAATTAATCAAGATTCGATAAATCCGGTAAGTGAGGGGGCCATGGATCCGATTCACCACGCCCAGTCCATTGCTGCAGGAATGACCTGTTCAAATGCCTACGATCAGCCATGCCAAAATGGTATGTATCGCGACGCTGTTGAATCGAAATGGATCTCGTCACTATCAAATGAGTCCGTCCCCGGTAGCTGAGTGGTCAGCGCGACAAACTGTCAATCCAAAGGGCCCGGGTTCGATTCCCGTCCGGGTCGGAGATTTTCTCCGTTCAGGGACTGGGTGTTGTGTTGTCCTCATCATCATCATTTCATCCCCATCGACGCGCAAGTCGCTGAAGTGGCGTCAAATCGAAAGACTTGCACCGGGCGAAAGGTCTACCCGACTGGAGGCCCTCGTCACACGACATTATTATATTATACTATCAAACGAATTCCCAGTGCGATCGAGCGTGTCCAGTAGTCAGTGCTCATTCGGTGACGGGCATGTGTGGCATCCGATGGTGCAAATGTCGATCATCTGTTGTAAAATTAGAGCTTTATTCACGTTGCACACCATGTCTGCTCAGTATGTCCAATAAATGTTTGAAATAAATCTTATTTATTTTACGATCTTTGGCCTCTGCTACCAGTTAACCCTCACGTTCGCAGCCATGGGTTACTATGCAGTTCTCAATCGTTATATGTGTCCCCAATTCCCCTAGGAGGTTGTCACATTTCTGTGCCGCCCTGTGTAGCACTACTGCGCAGTGAATTTGTTATTCGTGATAGTCTCGTTTCCTGGCCAGCCCACCCAGCTGTTACGGCACTGGTATTGTCCTGCCACTTCAACAGGCGGCGCCATCGGCAAATTTTGCGGCTTGGGGTGAAACAGCGCGAGATGAGAGCTTGGCAGTCACCTGCTCCGTTTCATCCCCTGAAACCCAGCGCCTTAAATGCGGTTCAATAGTTCGCGGTGCGTTGTCAGCAAAGCGCGCGGAGAACTGGGGCCGGCGGGCCGGGTTGACGGCTCTGGCTCCGCTTGAAGATAGGCTACTGAGTGGAAGTCTAGGGCAGGCCAGCACTCGAGCCGGGAGGGACGCAGTGACTGACCCGTGGTAGTTCGTTGTTGGGTGGAGGGAAACGAGCCAGTTTTGGGGGAGCCAAGATTGATAACCTTGAGAAGTTGGTGGCCCGCGGCGCTGTCAACTGTCCTGGCGGTCAGCATAGAGTATGACCGCTGTGTGGACATAACAAACTGGTCGCTTTGGTGCCTTTTGCCGGCTGACGGTACAGCAGTTCTAGTGGAAGCGGGGAAAGGAATTTCCGTTTGTGAAGACGAGCACTACCTGAGGGCTTTAATATTGATAGTCGCACCTTCGGGGTTTAGGGTGTCGAGAGGGTGCACTGTGT